>NC_140779.1:111496533-112746533 GCF_044657685.1 Stegodyphus dumicola | reverse complement strand
TTAACAGACAGTAACAGAGCTGTAGGGTATATATATATATATATATATATCGATTAAAAAGCTAGGTAGTAAGTACTATATAAAAAGACCAATTTGGTCTAAACATTTTGCGCGATATGCTGCAAAATTAAGGAAATGAGAAGAAGATAAATTGTAGTTAGCTCGCCAAAAGTTACCAGGAGCTGTGGCTCCAAGAAAAAGTTCAACACAGTATTTTTTAAAAAACAATGACACTGAAGGGTGAAAATTAACACGAAAATAAACACGCGAAATAAAATGTATAATATAAAACACAGTAAAATACTAATCATTGGAAACAGGTTAATGGTAAAAAATACAGTAAAATACCTATCGATGTGATAAGTGAAAAGTTAAAACATATAAAAAAAACCGATCGATGGAACAATTTAAAACAAATAAAAAATTATAAAAATTATAAAGCGGAAAATGGTAAATTAGCTCAATTCGATGTATAACCTGGCTTTTCAAGGGAAATTTCTAGTTAAACGTCGAACCAAGCTATCTCCATTACGCGTTTCACCGAAACAGACAATTGAAAATTTTGTGTTATATATATATATATCTCTGTGTGTGTGTAATAATTTTGATGCGTAGTTATGTTGGTAGAGTGGCAAGACGAGATGAAGATGACGAAACTGGGTTCCGACAAATCACCGCTCTTTAGTTTCACACATATCCAATTAGTTTGGCAGACACTTAATCATTCATAATTAAATACGATAAAGTTCTATGTGCATTGTTTTTTTTAAAGAAATGACGTAGGCATTTGAGAAGCGAAGCAGCGCTGCCTTGACAAAGCAGCAGTTAGGGAAAGGAAGAATGACGTAATTAATTTGCGAGCGGTATTTATGCCGAGTAGATGCGGAAAGTACTTTAAGCTATGATTGGTTAATTTTGTATTTTAGTTTCATTTTTCAGGCAACGTTATATAACATAGAAAGATCTCGACTTTGGGAGAACAGATGAATTTAGGGGGAGAGCACCAAATCTAGAAACGTTAATTTTGAGGTCGCCAATTATTTTTAAAGCAGCCATCGTATTTCGTTATATCTTACACACACATATATATAAGTTAATACAGTCAATATAGTAATTCATACTATTTTAAATCATAAAAAATAATTTTACGTATTTCACAGTTTAACAGCCTATTATTAAAAAAGTATTATCGACATTTTCTTATTACTTTTAATATACTAAAATGAAAAAAGTCAATTATATTTATAGAAGTCTGTACACATTCATCAAGTTATTCAATAGCTCCTTAATAAAGCATATCATCTTTGTTTTACCATTAAATCCACGAAAAACTAAAAATACTTAATGAATTAACTATAAGCTTAATTTTGTCTAACCTGAAATGAAGAGCAAACGATCTGAATAATTGTAGTTTCAGATAAGAGAAGTTGAGATATTAATATTTCTACATTGCTTACAATTTTTTAGCACTTAATATTCTTTCAATATGCAAAATTAATTTTTAACATTCCATAATTTTTATGAGATGTTTATACCTATTGCAATTATTACAGTTTAATTATATTTCACAATTCTTCATGTTTGAATTGTTTTTTAAAATTAGACATTTTGGAAACAGTTAAATAAAAGTTGAGTATAATTCCCAAATCCTGAAATTTCATCGAACTCCGATGGTCGGAATTAGCTCATCGGTATCCAATAAAGAGCTTTTGGAACATATTCTCTGCGAATCAAATATTTCTACGAGGTGGCAGAGTGTGGAGAGGGTGAGAATGTGGGGAGGAGGATGTGATGAATGCTTTTGCCTCTTCTATCTACTTCCTTTTTTGCTTAAGACCCGCAGACGACGGGACGCTGAGTAGATTGAATTCCTGTATTTGTTTGTTTGTTTCGGTCTTCCTTCCTCGATTTGAAGTGTGGTGGAATGATGCAGGTTTAATCGATAGTGGGATTGAATCGATATTCGAGGAGACGCACGTTAAAGAATGACTGTTTTAAGATTCAATCTCAGTTTTCTATCTGTATATTTCGATTGTCTGAAATACTGTTTAAATAGTGAATTATTTGCTTCAATAACATACTAGAATATAGTTTTGGGAATGAGTAATAGTTGAAATTAATTTCTCACTTGAAACTATTTTCCGCAGTTGTTATAAATTTAAACATTTTCTTATATCATGATTCAATTAAATTAGTAATAAATGTTATAGAAATAGTAAGTTTGGTCAAAATTTCCTATAAAGTATGACTTCCTTTCGGATATCTGCTGAAATATCTGTTCTGTTTATTTATTAATGATATTAAAATTCTTAATCTTAAGCTGCATTTAAACTGAGGGTAAATATATTTACAAAATTTTATGGATTCTAGACATAAAAGGAAATAAAGACGTCCTTATCCGTCATTCTAACCTCGGTGACTACATTTATGCGGATTTAAAATATTGACGAAAAATAGTAGTACATTTGCTAATTAAAATAAATAAAAAATGTAAATAATTCAGATATTTGTAGAAAAAATGAATGTCACGAAGCTATTAAATTATACTATAATGGCGAGTAAAAGTTACAGATAGGAAAAATATATTGGTCTCATTCTTTTCAATATAAGCTGTTTTAAAATTGTTATAGGAAATTATAAAAGCTGCACTTCTGTATGCATCGATTAATGAGTATTCCAATATATATATATATATAGACTCTGCCCCTAGCCTTCGAGCAATGCAAGGCACATATTGTAAACGTCCACTCTTCAGGACTATATAAAAACTCCAGAAAAATAAATACACGAGAAAAACGAAGACCGTAACTCCAGCGGGTATCTGCACACATATGAATATGTGCCTCTACGGGGTTTGTAGTTAAAAGCTAAGCTCAAAGGATTATTGAAGCATTAGCAATATCTGGGGGGAGAATAGAGAATAATTGCGAAGGAGTGTACAGATTGTTTTCAAATGTAGGTCAGTTTCTAAGAAGAGGCTCATCTCGTTTTACTCACTTTCTGACTGACATGGGTCCTACAGAGATTGCTTAGGCTATGGAAAAACTACCATGCTCATGCGGGATGGTCCGGATGTATTCGTTCCAAAGAAACTGCAGAATATCATCGCAGACAGACAGCAATCGAATATATCCGTGCATGGGGTGAAGTTACTTTGAAAAATCGCTATGGTTTGAAACCCATACTCGATTGCAACAGTATCACACATAATATCTGAAAAATTGGTTGGAGTAACTTTCAGCTGCCATCCTCGTGTACAACACAACTGCAAATGAACCCCTTCGTGAAACATAACCATGGACAGCCTGCTATCCAGGAACCTTTGTAGGAGACCTAATTCCGCCAGCGAAGCCACTTGCCCAATACGCTAACTGCCCCAGTGGATCGGATGCTTCGCTGTCGATGGGAAGAAAGAAAATAGGGAAACAATACCTACGGAATCCTAAATGAAGATCTAAAGTTGGAGAAATGCAATAAGAAAAGAAAATAAAATGAAGCCCAGGTAGTGTGAATAAAATGAAATCTGGCCACAGGAACAGAATTTTCTTTACAGGGAAGTGGAATTCTCCAAATAACTAGGATTGAAAGCGGCGAATAAGTGAAGTATACATGATACTCCGGACAGCTCAAAATGTTCTCCGACAAAGCAGGAATATAAGCGGTTGTCAAGTGATGACTATGTTATATAGAGTATATAGGAAAGCGCTGAAGAAATTTGTCTGTTAGCGAAAATTATTTAACAAAAGTAATGTGGAACGTTTTATGGTTTTACAAGTCAAGTCTTAGAATCAAAATTAATTAAAAGGATTCTCGGAGAAGAAGGCTTGAGGTTGTAGTTTGTATAAGTTCGTATTTGAAATTGTCAACAGCGTACGATATCGTTATCCATGGCTTTGTTAAAGAAATCTTTATTCAAACTGTGGATGTGGTCTATTATGGATCAATGTTTAGGCCTGTGTAAATAATATAGTTCTTAATAAAACAAGAGGCTTCGTGATTTAAAAAAAAATGGTTTTGGAAAGTCTGCAACTAACTGAAACCTGTTTTTGTGACTCCACTGAGGGGCAGGCGAAGCATAGGTGAAAATAGGCCGGAGGATTGCAGTTTATATACGTTTTGCCCCGAAAGTCGAACGCAGAGGAGCTATGAAGGAGGCGCTCGATCTTGGAAGTCATCCCAATGGCTTTGCCTGTAGATTTGGTAATGTGAGAGTTCCACTAAAGCAGGCGAGAAACGCAGCAATTTTGTGTCTAAAACAATGGGCTGGTAAAAGTGATAAGAATGTAGTGCTATATGTCGAAGAATAATAAGGTGTGAAAGCGTAAGCTATTAGAATTCTGAAAACTTTAGGAAGAATTAATGCTATTAACTCAATTTTTGTGAAGGTGAAAAGTTTCAATGAAATTCAATTCTTCAACTGAAGAAGCTTTATTGATAATTTTCGTGGAACCTAAATTGTGATTAAGTGCCGTATGAGTTCTCTAATATTTGCTTATTGCTCCTTTTTGAACATAAGATTCGAGTTCCTAGGTGCAAAATGCTGGAACACTTAATGTGGCTGATTTTCATCGAACCATACTGACAGAATATGCTACGAATTCCGCAAGATCAGTGCATTTTTCTCAGAGAATAATTTGTAAGTGTGGTTTTACATAGGTAAAGGCGTGTAAAGAAAGAGGAATCATGCTAGAAAACAGGAAATTCCTTGACAATTAATCACGGTTGAACATTTAATGAAAATTCTAATTTTCATTCTGCGAAATTTATTAGTGAGCTGTTTTTAGTTGGTGAAGAGGATTTCCTTAAAACGTTTCACAAAATTTACCTTTTATAGTTAATGACAATTCATTCCTTCTTAACTCTTTCTTTCAGACATCTAATATCTTAATTTTTCTTATTTTATTACTATTTTCCTCGATAAATTGTACAACATTCATTTTCTTTTTGTTCTGCCCATTGCTTCTGTCCGATATAATGAGATCGCTATCCTTTTTGTTTTGAAATCTGTTATTTAAAATTTAACACATATTAAAGTTATTCTTTATTTTGGTTTAAATTTAAATTCTTAAAATTACTTCGATTACAATTTAACGAAATTTTTTGGAAACATAGAGAAGCAATCGCAAGGTAATTGCTTCGATCCAAGTCGATGTAGCTATTTTGATGTAGTTTCCATTTACCCAAATTTTTTGTGCGTCAGAGGAAAAAATGTTTATATAATTCTCAATAATGCTAATTCCTTTTAGTTTTACATTCAGGTGGTTTTCCATTCAGATATAAAATACTGTGTTATACCAACCAAAATTTAAGCCTAATTCTAAGGAAGTAAAATCAATAGTTTTCGTTTCATAATTTATCGTTTTTCTCTGGATTTAAATTACAATAAAAGCGATTTTAATAAAAAATTAATTGTCTCTGGTTTGTCTGTGGTTGATATTTTAAGGAACTATTGTTATTTCTCTGTACAACTGCTTATGTTAAGCTGTAAATCCTTGGATAATTATTATTATAAAAACATGTTAAGAAAATGATCAGGTTAATATCAAAAGGAAATCGACATAGAAATAAATAGTCTTATTTTATGTCATCTCATTCGCAGTACGCGGCGGTTATATAGGCGACCGGAATGATAAGGCATTTTTTATCTCTAAATACGTGACCATGGTTTAAATTTCTACGCCCAAGAAAAAGAAAGTTTACTGAGTTTCAAGAACTATTCAAAGAAACGTTTCTTTCCATACCAGGTTTTGACAAAACTGCTTAATAAAACTTAACATTACTGACCATCAGATTTTCTAAAACTTAATGTAGCAGAATTAAATTTGTAACCTTGGGTAAAATAATTAAGTACTTAGTGGATGTATACTCAGTTAAAATATTTATAAAAAGAAATATTTTGAATTCGTTGCATTTACGTTTTCTCAAACGTTACAGTTTTGAAATAAATACTATTGAGAATAAAAAGGTCAACTGTTGAGTTTATAAAATTTTCGCATGTTTGCTAGTTAGGTTAATTAATCTGGCTCACCGTAGCTACGTTGTCTAGTAAACTGCCATTGATTGTAGTTATTGTTAATTTTGTTGAAGACGATTTTTATTATATTTCTGCTAGCAAATCACCGCTTCCAATAATGTATAAAGAATATTTTTTCTTCCTTACCCACTCTCCAACGGCCGAAAGGCAAAATCCCTGAACACTGCTAGTTCTGACCAGGCTTATATTCCAGGCGAACGGGCTGGCTACATGGGTATTTTCATGGGGGTTGTTTGCTACAGGTAATTTTAATCGCGAGCTTGACGAGATTTATATTCTTTTCAAATATATCATCATTTACAGTCACTTTTTTACAAGCTTATCTGTAAGTTTGTAGGGTTTATATTTATTTTAACTAACATTTATTTTAAGTTTAAACTATCTTTCCTGTCAAGCCTTACTTTCCCCTGGAACTGCCAATGCCAGAATATGTAAATTTGAGTAGAACGCGCAAGGATGCAAATTATCAGCGGAAGTGTTATGATTTAAATAGAAGGAAACGAGTTCGGTGTGTGATATTCTTACTTCACGAGCGCGGAGGTAGTTAGCGAGAAATTGAAGAACCCCGCGTTTCGGCCTATGTGCTTGGCGGGAAGTAGTGTTAATCGTTCAAGTGAGCTTCAAGTCTGCTGAATTAGCAGCGGTATTGTAAAACGCGGTGAGTTAGTTATTTTAGAGAGCCTCGTAGTTAGAGTCTTGTCTTTAGTTTCTTTTCAGGTTATTATTTTTATTTGACCGCCGAGTTGGCGCCGTCTGTAAGCGTCAAAAGTACGCAATTTTAATTTATTACGTTGAATAAAAAGGGACTTAAACCCTTCACAAGACTCTGTGTTTTATCCAGTTTCCACAGTCATCTCTTGGTTGCGTGCAAGTTGGAGGCGCACAACGTTACATTGGCGCCCGAACACTTATCGAACTGAAATGGCCGAAAACTGGATGGAAGCCGCTGGACAACACGAAGAAATGACAACTCAGTTAGAAGGATTTGGATACCTGGTCCAGACTTTGAGAGCATCAATCAAGCCAAACGTCCATTTCGACGGAAAAAATTCGGTGGCGGTATTTCTAGAAGGTCTAGAAAACCACTTTCAGCTCTACCCTGTGCCTGAAAGACAAAAAGTTGCCATCGCCTCATCAGCACTAAGAGGACAGGCCGCGCTATGGTGGAAAAATATAGGCAAATTTTTATTAGGGGAATTTGGAAGCCAGACATATACATTTGAAAATTTCAAAAAATCGTTAGTAAAGGCCTTCCCCATAGTGAAAGATCGCGCACGGCTGGAAGCCGAGCTATATAGTTTCTATCAACGGGATACAGCAGAATTGACGGACTTTATTCTACGAAAAATCAAGCTAACGGATATGCTGTATGGAAAGAAACCCGATGCGGAGATTATTGAAATAATATTACCAAGATTGTTACGCGCTGTTCAAGACTACTTTGAAATTAGAAACCCAAGCACATTGCAGGAAGTCTTCGAATTGGCGGTGAAGTTTCAAAATCGCAGAATAGCGGAAAAAGCGAGAGGGGAAACATATTCTCAAAGTACCCGAAGGAAATCTTCAAATGAGGAAACCAGAAATGGAAATCGCTCTTATGGGGGAAAAAGCTATCAAGCTAACGCATCGAAACTCGAAGGTCAAGGCCCAAAAAGAAAATTTCAAAATAAACATCCGCGTACCCAGAAGACACAGATTGAAAGGAAAGCTTTAAACGACTAGAGGGGCCTGTGAAAGGGAGGGTCCAGAACCCGGAAGTTTTAAAAAATCCCTCAAATAGACATTTAAATACGGTCATCGTAAAAAACTCACAGCTACCAATTATACAAGTCCTGGTTGGCGATGTACCAGTAGAAGCCCTCATCGATACAGGAGCAAAAGGAAATTTTATGAGTGAAAATTTCTTCAAAAAGAATTTTTATAGGGTACGACTATTTAAAACCAAAAATACGGAAATTATAGCGGCGCAAGGAAAAACATGTCACTGCATCGGGAAATTATCATTAAACTTACAGGTAAAAGAGGAAAGTCTCAAAGTATTAATTTTTGTGGTGAAAGATCTGCAACACTCTCTTAGTTTAGGTATGGAGTTTTTAAGGGCCGCGAGGGCCAAATTAAATTTTCAAGATAGTTCCGTGGTGTTGGAGATGGACCAGAGGGTGGTGGAACCTGTGGAGACACCGCAATTGGACCTTAGCCATCTGAATGACCATGAAAGTAAAGCAATACAGCAAGTGGTGAGTAATTTTTCTCATTTGTTTTCAGAGAAACCAGGAAACTGCCAAATAGTAACGCACAAGATTCAATTAAATGCCGAAAAACCTTGTAGGACTAAACCTTATCGGTATGACAAACAGAAAGACGTAATCATCGAAGAACATATTCAGGAGATGTTAAAGAATAAAATAATAACGCCCATAAATAGTGAGTACGCGAGTCCAGTCGTACTATGTAGGAAAAAGAACGAGTTTCCTCCTTCGGATAAGAGGGCTTGGAGGTTTGCTATTGATTACAGAAAACTAAATAGTATTACCAAATTTCCAGTTTACCCTTTGCCGGTTATAGACGAGATCATTAGACAGATCAAATCGACAAGATATATGTCTACTTTGGACTTAACGTCTGGCTACTATCAAATAGCTATGAGACCCGAAGATATACATAAAACCGCGTTTATAACAAAATCGGGCACTTATGCATTTTTACGCATGCCTTTTGGGTTGTGTGGGGCCCCATCAACATTCAAGAGAGCTATGGACATTGTTCTAAAGCCTGTCCTAGGAAAATCAACTTTAATTTATCTAGATGATATAATTATAACGAGTAGTACGTTGGAACAACACATTAATGATCTAGAACAAGATTTTAAATTATTAAAAGAGGCCGGTCTTACAATTAACGCCTCAAAATGCAAGTTCGCAACTAAAGAACTTAAATATCTCGGTTATAAAATTTCGCAAAAGGGTATAGAAACGCAAGATTCAAAAATAAAAGCTATTAAGAATTTCCCACCGCCCAACACCGCCAAGAAACTTTCTTCGTTCCTTGGGTTATGTTCTTACTATCGATCTTTCATAAAAGATTTCGCTAATATTGTTGAACCACTCTTAGTAATCAAAAGAAAAAAGGGTAAATTTACGTGGACAGCGGAAGCTAACACAGCTTTTGAAAGATTAAAAGAAGCGCTTATTAATGCCCCTGTTTTAAAATTCTCGGAGGGGGACGAAAACCTGGAAATTGCAGCAGATGCGTCAGACTATGCGGTGGGTGCGGTTCTTATGCAAAATAACCATCCGCTAGCATTTTTTAGTAAAACATTGAATCAGACACAAAGGAATTATACAGCTACAGAAAGAGAAACATTAGCCGTATTAATGGCTGTACACAAATTTCGAGTTTATTTCGGCAAATCGCCAGTAACAGTCTTTTCGGATCATGCGGCTGTTGGTAGACTTTACTCGGGAAAAAACCTAACGCCCAGGTTAATAAGATGGGCTTTAAAACTCCAAGAATATAATATCACAATAAAATATAAACCGGGTAAGGAAAACAATGTAGCTGACGCACTTTCTCGTATAAAACTGGACGATGAAGGAAATGAACTTAAATGCGCTGTGTTAACTTCAAAAATTTTAGATTCTAGTTATACGGTCATTACTGAACTGAAAGCTGATCCTGAATTTGGAAATATCTATGCTTATTTGAAAGACCCCGAAAGCTTTGAGCATACAGATATCGATGCGATAAGAAATAGATAAAAAAACTATGAAATAATAGATAATTTATTATTCTATACGAAAACAACAAACGAAAATCTTGAGTATAAGCCAGTCATCCCAGCCTCGCTTCGATTAAGCATTTTGAAGGAGTTGCACGAAGCAAAAACAGCGGGCCACCTAGGGGTCAGAAAGACTTTAAAAATGGTACGCGAGGCGGTATATTTCCCGCAATTATACAAAATAGTAACGGCGTATGTCAGGTCCTGCAATCAATGTCAGTTAATAAATGATATTAATTACAGCCCGGCCGGGTACTTAAATAGCATTCGCGCTTTATTTCCGAATGAAATTTTAGGCATAGATCTTCTTGGTCCCTTCCCCCAGAGCGAGTTAAATAAAAATCGTTTTCTTTTAGTGATAGTAGATCATTTTTCAAAATGGACAGAAATTGTTCCACTTAAACGCGCGTCAGCCAAAACAGTCGCAGATGCATTCTTACACAGATACATTTTAAAATACGGTGCACCGATAAAAGTCATTAGCGATAACGGAAAACAATTCATTAGTCAAATATTTGAAAACATATGCAATGGACTTGGCATACGCCATATCAAAATGGTTCCGTATAGACCACAGGCTAACATAGCAGAAAGAGTTAATAAAAATATAGTAAAAATAATTCGCAGTTACGTGAGCACACATCACAAGCGCTGGGATGGCTACATAAATGAATTAGCTTATGCTATAAGAACGGCACATCATGATACTACGGGAAGAACTCCAGCAGAATTATTCTTAGGCAGAAAGTTAATTACGCCTTTAGATAAATTATTCTTTGTGCAACAAAGAGAGCAGGAGTTTAAACAAAAAGATGTGCAAAAGTTGATTGATCAGGCGCTTAAAACCTCGGATACGGCAAGAAATAGGCAGAAAATATATTATGATAGAAAACGCCGTGAATCAGATTTTAAAGTTGGGGATAAAGTATTGAAGCGGAAATTTCCTTTATCAAGTGCCCCAGACAATTTTACGGCGAAGGCCCCTATGTAATTCAGGAAATCAAAGGAGTAGTATTATATCTTAAGAACGAGAGAGGGGAAATCTGTAAAGCAAGTCCCGACCAGGTGAAAAAATACTATAATCCAAATGATTTTGAAATCCTTAAAAGTTTCTTGCAGGACTCAAGTCTAAACGAAATAGAAGGTCCAGAGACAACAACTATTCCACCACCCAAGAAACAGAGAACTGAAGAGAGACCTAGCCCTTCTACAACCCGGACGTCGGTATCAAAAAGAAAAAATAATTTTCAAACTCCAGCGTTTAAGAAAAACAAAAATACAGATGAATCGGGGAAAGAAACCGTGGTAAAGAGAGAAACACCACCTACAAAGGATTGCAGGAAAAATTATACATCAAGGATAATGCGCACAGGGCCACAGAGTCAGGTGCCAGCAAGGCCGCCGTTCCGGAAACTGAAACGGCAACAGGAGGCACAAAAATACGACGAACAGAAGAAATTCAAGAAGGGCTCCAGACCGGAGGACGTCAAGACCAGCCGTCCCAGGGAAAAACGTAAATGCCAACAACCAGACGATTACTCCGCCAAGAGGCCAGCATGTAGAGGACGAAAAAGAAAAAGTAATATGGACGACACTCGGAGATCAGTAAGGAGAAGATTAACATCCATGAAACCTCTAACTTGGGACCAATTTTGCCAAAAACGAATGACGGAGTTTCAAGCATCGAAAACTCAAAGATAAGTTAAAACCTTCTATAATTTTTTTTCTCTTTTGTTCCGAAATGTTATGCATAAGTACGAAGTTCTACGTTTTGACGAAAGTCAATATGTCTCGGTTGAGACTTAGTTTTGTTTTACTTTATTTAGCTAAGGCAAAAGTATCATTTTCTTTAAGTATAAAAGCTAAAAACAAGCATTTTCTGTTGGTCGAAAGACTAATTCTGTTATGTTAAAGCCAAAATTTGGCCGAAGATAAAAATAACTTCGTATATTTGTATTAATAAGAATTTTAGTTTCAGTGCCGCCAGCTTGGCGAAGAATGAGTAAAGTAAAAATTTATTTTCTCTTATTCATTTTATGGTAAATTGTAAAAATCATATGTATTAAAATTTTATAAATGTACGTAAATACTTGAATGTTATGTAAAAGTAGAATTTAGTCTAGAAGCATAAAATTGTAGATGCTAAAAGTGAATGCTTAAAAGCAATGGAGTCAAAATTTAAGTATTAAATTGTAGATAAAGTCATGCTTTAGAGCGAAAGCCTGCATGTTTAAAGATGAATGAGGGGGAAGTTAGAATGAATGTGTTTTGTAGGGTTCTCCCCCTACATTTGAATTTTTAAGAATATTAAAGTAGCTCATTGAGTTGTAGAATGTCGAGTAAGGTGTGTCTATTTGGTCGTTGAATTCTAACAAATCATGGTGGTTAGGGGAAGTGTTGTAAGACTAAAACACGAATATTCCCGTTTGACACCACACACGGTGGAGAGCCAGGGTAAAGTTAAATTAATGCTTGAAAAATTGAATGAATGTGAATTAAGCAATAACTAAGAAAAACGAATCGTTAAAAACAAAAATTTATTGTGTCAAGAAAGTGTAAATTATAATGTATGTAGAAAGATACTGATACTTATTCCTTCCAGATGCTGGAAGGAAAGACCAAGATTGATTGATGAAGTCCAGGAAAAGTTGCTGTAAGAAGAGAGAGTTAAAACGAGCAACAGAATTTTAGTATACAATTTGTTACATAAGATTTTTTTTGTGTAAACGAGGTTCTCTCCAGTTAATTCAGAATTAGAGAAACTTACAACAGGTCGTTTGTAGGACCTGCTTCCAAGTTTTCCAAATTCTGGCAGCGGCAAATGTAGGGTTTATATTTATTTTAACTAACATTTATTTTAAGTTTAAACTATCAAGCCTTACTTTCCCCTGGAACTGCCAATGCCAGAATATGTAAATTTGAGTAGAACGCGCAAGGATGCAAATTATCAGCGGAAGTATTATGATTTAAATAGAAGGAAACGAGTTCGGTGTGTGATATTCTTACTTCACGAGCGCGGAGGTAGTTAGCGAGAAATTGAAGAACCCCGCGTTTCGGCCTATGTGCTTGGCGGGAAGTAGTGTTAATCGTTCAAGTGAGCTTCAAGTCTGCTGAATTAGCAGCGGTATTGTAAAACGCGGTGAGTTAGTTATTTTAGAGAGCCTCGTAGTTAGAGTCTTGTCTTTAGTTTCTTTTCAGGTTATTATTTTTATTTGACCGCCGAGTTGGCGCCTTCTGTAAGCGTCAAGAGTACGCAATTTTAATTTATTGCGTTGAATAAAAAGGGACTTAAACCCTTCACAAGACTCGGTGTTTTATCCAGTTTCCACAGTCATCTCTTGGTTGCGTGCAAGTTGGAGGCGCGCAACGTTACAAGTTGATTTTTATTACATCATCCATAAATTTTGGCCCATTTTGTATTTAACTTTTTATTTAGATTGTTTCCGCTGAGTATTAAATTTCTTTAAACTGTTTCTAGCTTGTGTTGGAGGATGGTTCAAAGAGTGGATATGAAACTGGTAATCGAGATTGAATCCGAATATCATTTAGAACATTGCTTATGCAGTGGAAAATTGTGCAGTTTATTGCCCACGACTCAGTTTGGTTTGGTTTATTTGGTTATGGGAAAGCACTCGAAAGCCATCTGCGTATAAGGATTTCATGGAGAACTTTCTAAAGGAAAAGGGATCGCATATACGTTGCACATAAAGAGAACTACCGAAACGCTCATGCAGCCAGATCGTTGATTGGGATTCGAACTGCGGACAGGTCTACCAGTATTCAGTGACTTTACCGCTCGGCAGCGAACACTCATTTTGGAATGAGCTGTATTGTTTGGATAAATATTCCCTTCATTGTATGAAGTTTGGATTTGTACAAGATAAACGCATATAGAACCCATCTGTCCTGCTTCGAACTCTCTGTACAAGTTTAAAATAAGTAGGTGACACTTATCACTTATTAAGTTAGTTTTAGGTCAGTTATCCGCGCTTATGTCTTTTGTAATGTTGAAAAAGTGGATTCATTATAACTAATGAACCAAATATCTCCTCTTGTTTCATTATTATAAAAATATTCAAAAACTGTATCTTTAATTTTATCTTTTGGGAGTGTCTTTTCTGGTCAATGGAATAGCATACTGAGATGACTCATACCTTAAATTCGATAAGAATCTAAATATCTAGTGTATCATAGTAATACTTATATATACATCGGTTGCTGCATTTTAAGGCTTTATTGTTTAATTATATTATTTATTTACCTAATTATATTATTTTGACTTTTCGAGTATCATAGCGAACATTATACACCGTATACACAAAGATCCTTTATTTATGCAACCGTTGGTCGAAGACATATATTTCCAAATACAAAAATATTCTAAAGTACGGACATATTCATAATTCGGCATTTTTTGATTTAAAGAAATCAACGTTGTGAAAAATTATCAAATCTATCTTTTATGTCATCCACTGGTTCCTTTACTTACATTTTGGAAAATTATGTACTCGTTGTAAAAAATAAAACAAAAAAAGTATGAGGCAAGAGCCAAAAGTTTTGAGTTTTGTTTCTTATAATAACTACAGCATTTTCTTAAATATGTGTATAGGAACCGGAAAAACGTTTAAAAGTTAGGTTTCGTAATTTTTACGAAACTGATTTCTTTAAATTTAAAAATGCCAAAAATACATCGTTGTTGAATCGCAAAAAAGCACTTTTTGCGATTCGCAATATGCATCTACGAACAACGGTTGCAAAAATAAAAGCTGATAAAGATATTTGTGTGCAAGGTGTATGAAAAAAAGATATTCGTGCAACATGCTTAAATACTGTTAGGCATAACTGATTAAGATATTGATTTTAAAAGTATAATAATGTCCTGTGTACGTTACACTGTTACTCTACTACTTAATAAGGGAATATAATACATACTGTAGGTTAGAGTACATGTACTGTCATACATGTGGAAGTAAGGAATTCTGAATTACCTCCAAAAGATGAGTAGGAGAAGATGAAATACTATTCTTGACCTGCACAACTGCTTAAAGAATATTACAAAGAACGGTAGAAATTTTTTAATCAGTATTAGCCCGCTAGAAATTTCCACGTCTTGCAAAAGATTACTCTTACATTTAGGGTCATTTGAGGCATATAAAAAGTCTAAGAGAAGGGAGTTTTAAGTTGTGCATGAAAAAATGAATGCTAGGAACATGATATGAAGCAAATTAAAATGAAGAAAGGAAAAATGATAATTCAAATACTCTCTCATCACTTTTAGCTAAGATTCCCTACTAATAATATATATGTGACCACAAAGGTAAGCTATGGGCTCAGGTTTTAATGGGGTGTGTAAACTCAATATACACATAAGAATTACCAATATCTTTTCCATTTACCGAATACAACAGGTTGTCCAGAAAGTTGGTTCATAACCAGAAAGTCTATTTCATTTGGTCTATTTCTTTGATATGAGTAATGAGTCTACGAACAATCATTCAAAAAATATTTACTCATACAATTTTTTCCAAACTTTCTGTAAAATCCATTTTCAATAGCAATGCAGTTTCGAAGACACAATTTTGTGCTTTATAAATCTTAATAAAATATTTAAACAATGCAGGGCAGTAAAACAAACAAAAATAAATTCAGATAATTTCAAAAATGGAAGCGCTATTCAAGAAAGCAAACGTTAAAGACGTAAAATAATAATTATACATCCGAAGCGTTAAACAATTAGAAAAAAATGAAAATTAAATAACTATGTTGCATTTCTATTCTTTTATTTAATGAAACATGTTTTAATAGTTTAGAAATAACAGAAAATTATTTAAAAATAACATTAATCTCTTTATTACTGTACTGCATCGGAATCTGAAATGAGTACGACTAATAATAATTACATTAAAACTCTTTTTGAATAAGTAAAGAGACAAACGTATTTTAGTCATTTGTCTCCCAGACTGTCAGAACGTTCCAATATTAATTTCCAAATCTCAAAAGTAATTAGTTTCACCTCAAGGTAGAAGATGGATTGACAGAACTCACGGATCTCATTTATTACTTTGTACTTAATTAGAAGAGAATAGCGTATAATTCTTTAATTCCAAAGCAATGTAGGTAGACACTGTATACGAAATATCGAAAGGTAGCCACAATGATAGCAGGTTTTTGAAATGAATTTTTAACATTATTTCATAATTTTAAGTTTGAGTTTCCGTTCAGAGAGAAAATAATTCTACAGATTTAATGCATTGAAGTTTTTAATGTTCCTTCAGGTTTATTTTTCAGATTTAATAAAAGATCATGAGATCAATATCGATGAAGATGTAATCGAAAGTAGCAGCACAAATGAAATACCAGTCACTAGAAGAACTGACTGTTGATTTCTAATGCTGTAATTTAGGATCTATACCATTGCTTCTTATCTGACGTTCTTGCGACCCTAATATTCAGCAAGAAATGGTGATGAACAAGCTAATTAACCGTAAAAGTAATTTAAAGTCGATTTATTACAACTGCAATTTAATGTTTGAAATTTTATTGTATACGTGTTGCATATTCATGAAACGTTCGTGGATAATGTAACAAAATGATTTATCTGTCTTAGACTTTTAATATATCAAACGAAAGGACAGCATAAAGACAGAAAAAATGCTTCATATATCTTAGATCTTTTCATATAGACTAAAGATAGAACAAAATATTTTATCTATTATAAGTAGATCAAATAAAATGTTCTATCTGTCTGAAAGTAATCTAAAACTAAATGTATCTTTATATGTTTTAGTTAATAAACACTAGTCAACAATTTCTTTTCGAATTTTTATTTCGACTCGTAGTACCCTGGAAATTATACAGTGTGGGTATTTGTAGCCTTTTAATTACCAATAAATCATAGAGGAGAAAAACACGCTATTAGGTGGAGTAAAATCGATTATATAAAAATATTTTTAATTATAATAATCTTTAAAATTTTTCTTAAAAACTTTCTTTTGGATACATTGTACGTTGCATTTTAAATACATCGTAGATTTTGTCAATTAGATGTAATTTTGAAAGAAAGAGGTATACATTTTAAGAAATATGTTTTAACGCTTTGAAATTGCTGTGTTTGCTAAATAACTATAATTAAAGAGACAACCTATTTTTTACGTCAAATGGGCTATTTGCTAGGCTACCCGGATGTTAAATTTTCTGGTATGGCAATGTAATCACTTAAGAATTTGTAAAGATTCCTCTGTTCTTCCTGAGGTCTATGTTGACATGCACAGTTTATATTGCAGCAACCATCTATAAGATAGATCATGAGAGAGATTCATCTAAATGGTACTTAAATTACGTCGCCTCCAGAAAGAGTTCTAAAAGTAGAATCCTTTTGTAACACTGCATCTGCTGATAAATCTGTTAAATAATAACTGACTGCATTTGTGACTATGATATCTTTACTTGTTTTTCATAAAATATAACCTGTTTATGTACAGAATATTTTATACAAGTAATCGTTCCTTTGTTCCAGCGAATATCTTCTGTAGAAGGAAAAGAAGTAATGGAGTCGCAAAAAACTTCGTTCGTTTTACCAAATCGGGTTGTAAAATGGATTTAATATGGATTCAAAAGGAATTCTTTTCGTGACATTGATGTCTGTACGCACGTATATCGATGTATCTCGCAAACGCAAAACAATTAGGCATAGAACGTTGAAATTTTGTATATGCGACTGCTCTAACGTCTAGTTGTGCACCTCCCTTTTTCGTTACACAAAACATATATATATATATATATATGGAAAGGTAGATAGATACATCCATCCCTTTACCCGAATAAAAGTATTTACCAGGTACTTATTTCCGAAATCTTTGGTCGTAGTCATATACTTTCCATTTACAGAAGCGTTTAAATGACAAAAATATTCCTATTTTGGCAACGTTAAATAAAAGAGACATTTATATTTAAAAAAATCTTTACTTGTTTAGTCTCCCGATTCCTATATTAGTATTTGAGAAAGTTTAATGCTTCGTATGAAGAAATAAAACTCTAAGATATTTGAGTCCCGTACGACAAAAATTTAGCGCAATTTTGATTTTCAAAATTTGCAATTTTTGATGTCATTTTCAATTTACCTTGATGAATCGGTTAATTAAGTTAGACTAATTCGAAGAAATAAATTTAAATGAAGTATGTGGTGTATACGTGAGATTTGTTTACAAATACATTACAAGTAATCTAATAATTTGCATCTGAAAGACAGGTGGTAAACACTTCATATTTTACAAATATCCACTTCATATTTTATTAAAAAGTAAGCGGCAGACTTAAAAAGTTTCAGCACCTTCTAGCTAAAAAAGCTCAATCAAAAAGATTTTCTGCTGTAGTTATTGAATTCTATTCTCAACAAGCAATTTTTAGAAAAGAAAAAAAGTCGCTGCTGTCAAAAATACCCTATATTCCTCCTCAGATGTGAACCCTGAAGACTACTTTCTCTTTTCTAAAGTAAAATCTCACTTTAGAGGTAAATTATCTTTATTGCAGAAGAGATTCAAAAAATCATAACGAGAGACTTGCACATTATTGCGAAAGATGAGCTCTGTGAAGGAATCAAAAAGAAATATGAACGAGTGAAGAGTTAAATAAACGTAAAAATATTGTATATTGAAAACTAAGAAACAAAACTGTTGTTTACTCTAATTTTTCCACTTTTTTGTCAACTTAAATCCTAAATCTTTGTTGTGTACATTAGCAAATTAACAGAAGTGAGCAATACGGACATATAAAATTTCAGTTTGATGTACTTTTGTTTACTGAATATTTCTTATTTTTAAGACCCAGAAATGATAGGAAAGTAAACAACTAAAGATTGACTTATAAAATAATAATATGATTTAATTCATATTGAGGAGAAACTTACTCTCTGTCAGGTGTTATTGCAAAAAAGTAAATAATTTTAGTGAAGTCATCTCAAACAACTCACACACATGTTTATCTTCTGCTAAAAATTTAATGTTTTATGGTCGTTTTACCCCATTTTTTATGATTAATGATTGAAGAAGTTGTTCAAAGCTCAATTTATCAGCTCGAAACTTGATGAATTTGTTCCTTTCGAAAGTTTTTCTTGGAAGGGGGAAGAAGGGTTCTTAATATTCTTGTTTCGATTTTTTCTTGTCACTTTATTACTTTTAAAAATTTTTTGATGCGAAAAGTTTTCGGGTGTCTTTTCGTTAAGCAGAAAACCCCACAATGTCAATTTAATGCTTTTTTCTCTATCAGTATAAGAGCAATTTTATTGATGTAGTAAATAGCACAGCCGTATATTAAAATCTAGAATGTTTTAAAGAAACGCGTGATAAAATTTTTTAAGATAGAAATTTGTGTATATTGCTCATAAATAAAGTTAAAAATTTGAACAAAACCGAGAGATTCCCACAGCTGACGGGATTGTTGTTTTATATTTCTACGATGGATTCAACTGGCAGGCTTATCAGAAGAAAAATTTAATTAAATGAATTTCTTAAAATTTATTTCTTATAATAAAATAAAATAGTCTATAATATGATTTTCTTCCTAATATAATCAATCACCTAGCTGTTGAAAAAATAATAAAAAAATTACTTCGACTAAGCTTACTAGTGTTGTTTTCCTTTGGCCTTTTTATCTGTTAAAAACTGATATATATACATGTGAATATATAACTTACGTAAAACAAAACCTTTCTTATATAGACGTAAGCAGTATTAATTACTTCAAATATTATGCGAAATATGAACTGTTGCATTCACTACTGCTAACCCATCGTTTTCTTTCCACTTACGGCATATGCAATTCAACAGCTAAATCTCAAAAATTTTAAAAGCAACATAGCAGCTTATGTTAGAATTCACGATGCTGCGTTAAGCGTTAGCATAGTAATATTTTTTTACGCTTTACTCAGTTCATTACATCAATGTTCAGTTTTTAGTAAAATGGCTTATAAAACTTCTTTTGTCTTTTTATTAGTTACGTTTCGTGTGTTAACTTTATTTATTAAATATCCTGTTCTTTGCGCTTGCGTCACATAAAATTCGATTCAAAAGCAATATCGCAAAATATTTAAAAACAGCATATCTTTAGAATTTCCGACTGTCTTGTGAGCTGGAGATAAAAGTGTTTTATTCCGGACAGTGTTGCCACGGCTCGGCACGGTCATTGAATTTATTAATCAAAACTTCATAGCTAAAGTAAAGATCAAGTGCTAAAAATTATGAAACTAATTTAAGTGCTAAAAAGTATGAAACATAAAATTCAAAATTCGCCCTTACAGATGCACGAGCTTGGGTGGAGTACTACGTTGTTCAAAAATGGAGGGCTTTAGGTATCGTCATTTTTTTTGCAGTGCAAAGAACATACACACATACATGCAGATTCCTTTTTAGTCCAAAGGGGCTTTGTCGCTGAAGGACTATTGTTTTCGTTTTGCAATTTTATGTTGAATCACTATAAATGTCCATTTCAATTTTCAAACTGTTGCCACCAAATGTTAGAGTCCTGCATTATACGTATTTGAAGAAATTAAATAATGAAAAATCTGCATAAATGTTATAAGGTATTTCTCCCGCCTTCCTAGCGCGCTTTCCTGGTGTAGTGGTTCTGCACGCTGGGCCGGTATTCCAGAGGTCCGTGGTTCGATTCCTGGCGAAGGCGTTGTTAATTTTTCATCTTTCCTGCTTGCAAAAAAATTCTAATGTCTTTACAATGTATTTATATTTCTCGCATTGCGATACATAGAACCATCGAATTTTGAATGAAGTAATCCAACTGCGAATATGGGCATATAAAAGCCCAAATTTGAAATTTGGAATTTGTTTTATCATTGATTTCATATTTTGTAAAACTTTAACGAATTTTTGAGTAACAAACTCAACGATTTGAAAGCGAGAAATGGTAACAATCTACAGGGGGGGGGCCTTTTTATCTCCAGCGCGCGGAACTGAGTATCGGAAATTCTAAAGACAGGCTCATTTTAAAATTATTTTGCGACTTTGCTGTTGAACTGAATTTTATGGTTTAAGTGCAGAACGTGATATTTAATAAATAAAGGTAACACACAAAACGTTAAAAAAACGCCCCTTTAGACGTAATTGAAGATCTGAAACCTTTCAGATTATTTTTTCTTTTTTATTTAATTTCTTTAAAAATAATGCAGGGCGATAATATTTGGTCGAAATAATTTGAAAAGTGATTCAGACCTTTATAGTGAATGAACGCAAAATGCCAAAACGAAATTAATAGCCCTTCTGGGCAAACTGCCCCTTCGGAGTAAAAAAGCAGTGTTTTATATCCTCCGTCCTACTGGGTCGTTTGATGAAATTTAACGTGCGTTTTTCATGCTTCGAAAACGCGACTTAGGATACATATTAGATTCATATAAAGCATTGCTCTAACATAGTGGACCACGCAAAATCCCGTTTCGAGACTAATAGTGCGTTCGGGCTAACTTTATTTTCGCTAATGGAAAACCTATCGTAAAAATTAGGATTTATAAAATAACAGAAGATGCCTATATTAATAAAATAAATTTTTTAAAAATTGTGTAAATTATAAAATTCGGTGTGAACTTTATTTGATAAAAAAATTTAATTATCTCTCTTGCCGTTTCTTTAAATTGCTCTGTTTGATTTACAAAAAAGCATGCAAAAAATAATAAAAAAATGTCAACTTCAACTAAATTTGAAAAACTGGAAAGAAATAAAAAAATAAATATATTAATTTAAACATTTAAATTTAAATTTGAAAAATTGAAACAAATTTCAAAAAATAAGTATAATAACTCTCCCGGAAAAATATTTGCCAGATTTGAAATTATGCATTTCCTTTTTTTTTTTTTTTTTTTCTGTTCTGCACTTGCTAGAGTGGTAGTTCTTTAATTTGACCGATGATGACACATAATAATGTATCCGGATACAGTTCAATGGTTTCAGACAATTTTGGTTATCTGCAAAATCAGTCGACTTAGAAAGCATGACAATTATGATGTCCAAGAGCATTATTTAATTATGCTTCCAGCAATAATAGGCAGTTTCAAAGGAAATCATTGAAAGAGATTTCATTATCTTCGTTTCTTTTAGGAATAAAGAATATAATGTAAAGGCTGAACATGTAAATTCGGTGAATGTGAAGGAAATCTTTTAATTACAAGTGGGAAGATTTACGTTCGAACAACAATGCTCATTAGAAATAAATTGGATTTCACAACCTCTTCAAATTTAATTATGAGAATAAATTAATCCGCTGTTAGTCACAGAGGGTCCAACAAATCATGTGTCTTAACTGTGAATGGACAAACATTCTGCTTGAGATAAAGTAAGTATTTCTTTGTTTAGGTTTTACCTAACAATTAAGCACCGTCAGTCATGCATGAATTTATCTTCCATCTAACATTCTGATTTCAACTAATTGTTATAAATTATTCTCATTGCATTTCATTTATTAATTATTGCTAAACTTACTTTTTGTCTCAGAAACAAAGTTTCATCCGCCCTGCACGTACATCCGCATTGAAAATTATACACATGCAAAATTTATATTTAAACAAGCGGTAACCTTTAATTCCTCCTGTCTACTCTAAACACTTTCCCGGATTGCGTCATTTCTAGATCAGTCTATGTCATATGGCTTGCGTAACGCTGATGAAGTAGATAATTTGGAACATGAGCTCAAACTTTCGATAACTGAAACCTATCTCTTAATAGGCTGCCATATTGAATTAACTGAGCACTTTAGCTTCTACCTTTCTTTCCATTAAAACGCTTTTTCGCTTTACTCTCTTCCTATAGAAACAGTATCCATACACTTTTGTCAATGACGCTACTGCTGAACTTCTTATTACATGTACTGTATAAACCTTTTAGAGAACAAGATTCTACTTTTTTTTGTGGTCCGCGTTTTGTTTGTCACTTCCACGTTTTTTTGTCAGATGGCCTGGTGTGATTTGCTACAATTAAAGATAAAGTTAAGTTATTTAGTCCTCTGAACACATACTTCTCTTCTTTAACGAACACCGCTGTCAGTCATTTATTCTAAATAAGTAATTTTCATGTGCATTCTCTTTATTACTCACACTTGCTGTACAATAAAATCTTATGCCTAATATTGTAGAGACATTAGGATTTTTTTTTTTTGCATACAGTAGGCTTGAAAAATGAGCAATGGCTTCGCTGGGTATCGAAACACGGGCCTTTCGAATACGTGCCGAACGTGCAGACTACTACACCACGAAGGCGTGCTAAGAAGGCGAGAGAAATACCCTTATAATGTAATCACTTTTAAATGTTATTTTGCCCAATATAGTATAGTAGAGAAACAATAACTTTATTTTCACCAAGTGTCTAAAAATGAAAACAAAATTTGTGTTAATTGCAAAAAGAACAAAAATTTGTAAAAAAAAAAATGTAATTTTTGTGCTGTCATACTGATTTAGTTTAGTTTAGTAAACTATTATTATTTTCATTTTTTAGCCCAAAGAAGCGTTAACCCAGATGGCCTATTACTCTCGAAACGACAATTGGCGTCGAATCACTATTAACAGCTGTATCACTTTTCAAAATGTTGCCAAGAAATATTATCGCCCTGTATTATATTTAAAGAAATTAAATAATAGATAACTTACACACACATATATATATATATATATATATATATATATAATATACATATATGCAATAATAAAATTCCATAGTCAAAAATACACTTAAATTTTCTAACTGTATGTTTTTTTCATTTTTAATGGCGACAATCTCTTATTTGAAAGTACGTGGAATTAAATCCACAGCCCCGTAGTCAAGTTCGTTTTTCCCGCTTTTTCTACACGTACAGTTATAGAATGTTCTGGAGATATTTAAAGCGAACTGGAATGGCTGACGAGGCTGACGTCATTTCTTGGAAGCTCCGCCTTTTTAGAGGCTATAAAAGGACTCGCAAAGGAATATCGGGGTCTTTTCTTTAATGTAACAATGCAGTAAACTTCATACAAAAAGTTATTAGTACTTTGTTTATTATCCTAAATCAGATTATGGTACTGACAACAGCCGTAACTATACATAAAAAATATTTCGAATTCCAAACAGTTATTTAAGATGTGCTTACAAATTGTTGCATATTTTAATTCTTAAATATATGCGCGTAGCAAATGGACAAATAAGAAAGTGCACTTATTTAAAGTGCTATTATTGAAGTCAAAACTAACTTCAAGATTGAGGGAAATGCATAAACGATGCGTAGTAAATTCGTAAATAGATATTTAACAGAAGCGTTTCAGTTAATCGTTTCACTAACTGTTACTTATTCTTAATAAAATCAATAAACTTATTCGCTTCAACTGCTTTTTATTTGCCTACTGATATAATTATTTGGCTTCAATCGACTCCCAGCCTAACAATAAAATTATTTAATTTAAACTGATTCATTTAGGTAGCTATAATTCATTTTAGTTCGTTACAATAAATCTTCAAATATTTCTCTTTGTCTGTTATTTATTAGTCCGAACGTTTATTACTTTTGAAACATGATTTTACTTTGATTCACTTTAAATACCGTCTACTGTAAATGTGTTGTTTCACTTTTCATTTGAGTCTGTTACAATTTGGCAAAATGTAAGGTATTCATGTACCACATTCAATCTGTCTGTTATTGATTAACAAACTAAGATATTTAAAAGCAACAGATGCAGCTCTTAAGAATGTTATTTTTTAAACTTTTTTAATGTGATTAATTTAAGGGAAAATGTATGGAAGTTATGATATAGCTGATTAAAAACAAGAAATATTTTTAAAAATTCCTTTATATACTTTTACACTCTTCAAACATACAGAAGATATGTATGTTCCCGTCTTAATGTATATTTATCTAGTGTTTTATAAGATGTTTCGTTATTTCTTTGAGCTATCTCTATTGATAAACCATATTAAGATTTAAAAGAGACCTTTTGGAGGACCATTAAAATTTGAATGCTTTCGATTTTTTTCTTTTTACATATTTTATTTTATTGGATATCATTTCGAATTTTGATTGGAAATTTTTTCCGATAAATTCTGCTTTTATAATTCTTTACTTTTATCTTAACTTCTTCAAAACTGAAGCTGAAATGATAAAACTGAACGGCATATCGATAGAATACTTTCTCTTTGTAAATACATGCATCCGCAAAACTTTTATGTAGTTCATTAAAGATAATTTTTATACTTCTTTCAGAATTTTTATTTTTCTCTTCAAGATAGACAGAGGATACTGTAAAGTGACCAGCAAAACCACTCCGAAGTAGATATTTAACTTCGGATTGCTGAAGTGAATGAAATAACAAAAATTATTCTAAAGTTCAGTCGCTTAAGTTTTAATATTTTTAGGATTCTTTTAGGGTTGAGTACAGTTGCAAAATCTTTTCAAACGTTACGTTATGTTATGCTATCAGGTCGTTTATCAACCGTGTGACTTTAAAATACTGCTCTTGTACAAGACATAACATATAGAACACATACTGGCATACACTTTACAACTACAAGTACTTTCTAGAGATTTGCCATTCGACGTAGCCTAAGATCTTTCACCTGTTTCCCAAATTAAAACTGGTCAACGATGACTGTCAAAATGTAGTAATTTTCAAATGATCGTTAAACTTTAAGCCATCTGGAGTATTGACGCTTGCCAAAAATTTCTTTTAAATAAGGTATACAATTGATGTAATTACAATTGCAAATATTTGTTAAACTGAGAGATTTAAAAGCGATATACCAGTTCATTATTAATTTATTCTGCCATTCTATATCGATGATAACAGAAGGAATTTGTTATCAATTAAATATTTTCAATTAATATTATGTTTACTGCATAATTTTATGAACATTCGGAGCGTTATTATAATTAATGAAAGGTGATTCCAATATCACTTAGTACTTAGTTCAGTATTGGAGGAATTATAAAAGAAAAAAAAAATCTGAAAGGTTTCAGATTTTAAAATACGCCCAAAGGGGCGTTTATTAACATTTTGTGTGTTAAATTTATTTATTCAATATCATGTTCTTCGCACTTAAGCCATAAAATTCTGTGCAAGAGCAATATCGCAAAATAATTTTAAATTGTTCATATCTTTAGAATTTCCGATACACAGTCTCACTCGCTGGAAACAAAAATGTTTTTTTCTGTACAACGTTGCCATTGCTTGAAATCTTGAGTTTGTTAATCAAAGATTCTTTAAAGTTTTACAGAATATGAAATGGATAATAAAACATATTCGAAATTTCAAATTTGGGCTTCCAGATGCCCATATTCGCAGGAGGATTACGTCATTCAAAATTCGATAGCTTTATGTACCATTGTTTTATCAGAATGCGAGAAACATACATACATTTATGAATATTCTTCATTATTTAATTTCTTCAAATGCAATACAGGGAGATAATATTTGGTGGCAACAGTTTGGAAAGTGAAACGGGCATTCAGAGTGATTCGACGCAAAATCGCAAAACAAAAACAATAGTCCCTCAGGGACAAAGCACCTTTGCACTAATAAAGTATAATCCTTTCATATCTTTTCTTTAACAGCTCTCTAACAACGCTCTTAACAGAATAAACAGTTTGAACCACAACAAGCATATTCGGAATACCGTAATAATTTTATTTGGATATAAAGACACAATTTATTAATAAAATGCAACTTAAAGCATTATGTATAGGAATCTTCTCTCTCAGAATTTTATTTAAGAATTTCATTCTGAGAATTAATTCTCTTTTATTTCCCCAAAGACAACAAATCAAGAAGTTCTGGTTTTCCATATAGTGTTTGCAACAGATTTTCCACAAGTTTAGCTAAAAGGCCAGAGGCCCCTCTCTCTCAGTTAGCATTGTTATCAACAGAAGGAGCTCCTTTGAGAGCTGCAGCATCGTTAAAAACCGAATTAAAATAGCTAAGCTACTACTCCAAAATTTTAGCTTTCTGAGCACACAGAGGGGATTTTTTCCTTTGGAAGTTAAGGGAAGTTTCTTGAAAGGCATACAAAGTATTCCAAGAATGCACATTAAGCAGTTTATCACCGACAACTAAATGATTTCCGGATAGGTTTTTATTTTTATTTTTGTTCTAGTAGGATGTCCTACTGCCAGCCCTGTTTCATATTTTTTCTTTTCATTCAGCATTTGCTATACTTTATATATCTTTGTTCTCTATTTAATACACGATTTAGGCCTCCAATGAAATGTTAAATTGTTTGTTGCAGTAGGAAGCGAAGTTCAGATGTTAAATATGTGTGTAAGGCACCATTTTATGACACAATCTGTCCTTTCTTTGAAGGGTTCAATTTTGCTTTCAAATTAAATGTCTGAGAAAGCGTTAAATTAGATACAAAGGCATACAGAAAACTAAATTATTAACTATCAGAATTTTTGATTTAAAAATATATGACTTCATAAATAAACTGCGAATCATTCAAATTTCAGCCGAACGTCTGAAAGAGATTTAAGTTAATTTTCTGGCGTAAATTTACTCTGGTGATCTCTACAATAACTGCGAAAGTTTTCAGTTATCATATTTCAATGGAAATGTCTATTTTGGTCGCTGTTTAATTCATTTAGACTGTTTCTTTACGTGTTGTCTGTACTTACGGATAGAATAAAGGACTGTTTATTCAAAAAGGACTGTGAAATGCATTCAAAATGGACATTTTAGCGATGTTTGTATGTACAACGCTAAAAAAAAAAAAGTGGGACAGTTCTGTATCTCCCGTTCTACTGGACCGATTGACGAAATTCAAATTGCGTTTTTCATGTCTCGAAAGCGCGCCTTAGGATATATATTAGATTTATATATAGCATTATTCTAACATAGGTGTTTTGTAACATAAAGTTTTTCGAAAAATTTATAGAATAAATGAATATTTAAAAATAAATCATAAAAAACGTGCGAATTATATTTGGATTAAACCTAATTTCGTATTCTGGAAGAAGGAATCAAGTAAGTTTAAAAAAAAAAGGGAACTTTTAATAAATAGGTAGTATATATCAAATTTAATTAACATTGATAAGCTAAAATTTTGAGAGCTAATTTTTAAAACAATACCCATGCGATTTTTACAAAATTTGAAATTTTGGCATAATTTGAGTCGTAGAATCGAAATATGGAAAAAACCTGGCATGTCATTTCAGAAAAAGACCAATTTGTGTCAAAATAGTTATGTGAAAGTAATGCTATATATAGATCTAATATATATTCTAAGTAGCGCTTTCGAGACATAAAAAACGCAAGCTGAATTTTTTCAATCAGCCCAGTAGAACGGGAGATATAGAACTGTGCCATTTTTTTTTTGCGCAGTGTGCGTATGTATATACCGCCCATAACTCGAAAACTATTAGTCGCAGAAACGTTGGAATTTTGTATATGAGATTGCTTCAACATCTTCTCGTGCACCTACCTTTTCCATTGCAATCCGAGGTACCAAAAGTAATACATGACCCGGTTTAAACGTCCTTACTCGGCCTTTGTTTTCGCAATCGTTGGTCTAAGTCATATACTTTAATTTACAGAATTGTTTAAATGGCACAAATATCATGTCTTGCAATGTCAAATTAAAAAAAAATTGACAAATAAAGAAATCTGAATTTGATTGCAGTCTCCCGTTTCATATACGTATATTTGCGAAAGTTTTATACTCGTTACGAAAAATTAAAAATACAAGAAGTTTGACTACCGTACGCCAAAAATTGGCCAGGATATTTAATTTCAAAATTTGTAGTTTTTTATGTCATTTTCAACTTGCCTCGAGGAATCGGTTAATTAAATTAGAAGAAATAAATTTTAAGGAAGTACGGCAAATCATGTGTATGATTTAATTAGCCGTATAAGGAAATCATGTGGTGTCCACATCAGATTTTTTTAAATTAAGAAAAGAATTGTCTAGATTAAAATGTAAACGACATATTGTTGCCATTCATCTACAGTGAGAATAAAAATAAGAAAGGAAAATATGAAAGATATCTTAAGTTATACATCGTTTTAGCTAAAGGAATGAAAGTGTAAAAAAGTGATATGTTATCTGTAAAAATTTTTTTTGCCGTTTGTAACTAAAATTAAAATACTGGGGTTATTAACAATGGCAGATTATGAATAAAACTTGCCAAAGAAGAATTTAAATTAACCGAATGTTACCATTTTTATTATCATCCTAATTATCACTGCTACTGCATTTTTGATTTGAATTTGTTTCTTTTATTATTTCAAAGAACTTGAGGGCTATCTGCCTAAGAGAAGGAATGCCTTTCTAGACGACTTCCCAGAAAATAATTGCTTGTATACAACGTAGGGAGATACACGAAAATGTTCATACAGCAAGTGTACTCGCGAGATTCGAACCTCGGATAGAACTACCAGTATTCACTCGGTCGCTTTTTGGGGGATCTACTCTTCGGAATTTTTTTAATGTTCAAATATATTTCAGTCATCGAAAACCGATAATGTTTTTAATTGAATATTGCTTCAAAGAATATTTTGATAGCGTAAAAGATATTTTTTTTTTTTTTTTTTGCTTTTTAGCGGATTTAGCCAAAACCACGAATTTAAACATTTTATGCATTGTATTGTATACATTGTCATCTGTAGAAAGTAGAAAAGTAATAAAGAAAGAAAATTCATTCTCCTGAAATCAGGAAATTTATCCTTTCTAATCAGTTTAGTAACAGATTAAGCCACGCTATCTTTTTTTTCTAGGTCTTCCGATGTATTCGTGACCACAAGACACGTGAAATTTATTCGTGACATTCAGGTGCTTTCAATTTTTGTTTATTTAGAAATCCGATCTCAATGCCATTTAAATTACTGCTGCTGAAAGCAATGTACGATTAATTTCTCTTAAAAATCCATCATTTTTAGCAATCGTCAACTATTTTTTAGGCTTTCGCAGAAATTCCGTAAAAAAACCATTTCGAATACCGAAAAGTCTTCATTTGAAAGAATAGTTTACAGAATGTCTAACAACTTAAAAATCAAAATTATAATCATTGAATAAGCGTAAGTGAAGAAATATTTACCTGAAACATTCTGAGTCGAAATAGGGAATCCGAAAATCTGCGCTCTGTCTTGGAGGTTTCATTGCATTCACCAAAAGTGACGGTATGGTGTGGACTTTCTGCGTCATTTATTCCCGGTCCATACTTTTTCGACGGTTTAAGTTCCACAGGTCCAGTGACTTGTGCATCACCGGACAGCGAAATGCATCGCTGTTAGAGAACCAAACTGTTCCGTCTCAACAAGCACGTCAATGCCTTGCACGTACAATCTTTATGCATGCTGGAGCTCCTCCACATATTGCTCGGTGAGTTACGAATGGTCTTAAAGGCTATTTTACAGAAAAATATATCATTAGCCAGAACTTTCGTAATGTGTGACCTCCCCGATCCCCAGGCTCCAATCCATGCGATATTTTGCTTTGGGGACGTTTGAAACATCTGGTAAGTCTTGACAATCTAAGAACTTTAACTGTTCTTAAAGCCAGCATTTCACATCACGTGCGGAAAATTTCCCAGCACACACTTCGGTCAACTGTGGAACATGTCATGTTGCAATTTCAGATGTTAGCTAAAAATGATGCCATCATGTGGGATAAGGTTTTTGTAAAATTGTAAAACTATTATAAACGTGTTCCTAAATGTATAATTTCTTTATATAATGTCCTCTGGTGACGCAATTTTTAACTAATTTTTTATCGCTGAAAGAATTTCTCATCCATTGATTAAGTCCGCCACAAAATTTCACAATTTTATGATCATTTCGCTTGTGAGCAGCATTGAAATATGGTTCTTTAATTATGGACACTCTGTATATATATATATACATGTAATAATAAAATTCCATAGTCAAGAATACACTTAAAATTCTAACTGTATGTTCTTTTCATTTTTAATGGCGACGGTCTCTTATTTGAAAGTACGTGGAATTAAATCCACAGCCCCGTAGTCAAGTTGTTTTTCCCGCCTTTTCTACACGTACAGTTATAGAATGTTCTGGAAATATTTAAAGAGAACTGGAATGGCTAACGAGGCTGACGTCATTTCTTGGAAGCTCCGCCTTTCCAGAGGCTATAAAAGGACTCGCAAAGGAATATCGGGGGTTTTCCTTTAATGTAACGATGCAGTAAACTTCATACAAAAAGTTGTTAGTAATTCTTTTTAATTTACTCCGGAGATCTTAATTTTTGTAACTGCTATTTTCTCCTGAAATATAATAAATGGATCCTGTTTTTTAGACTTATCGTCTGATAATTTAAGCTACGACTACATCTATGATTCTTCACCAATCTATTTATTCCGGACAAAAGCTGGTACATCATATATATATATATACCCTATTCTGCTACCCATCTCGGTGACCTCAGATTTTTATCCTTATATGTTAGTTATGAACTAAAAGCTGGCGGACGGTAAATCGTTCGTCACCAGGATCTGCCATCAGAGTCCCCTAATTCCCAATCGCCCTTTACAAGAGGAGTTATAAGTTATTTTCTTCCTCATTTCTGCATGCCTTCGTGGTACAAACCAGTGAAAGCATACTCAGCGCATATTCTAGAGGTGCAGGACTCGAATCTTGGCTAGGGTACTGCACATTTTTAACGTTTTTTTATGAAACAGAAATAAAAAAAAGAGCGCGAAAAACCTAATGACTGTACAAATTGAAAAAATGTCATATGTTCAAAATGATATTTCATCTTTTTTCTTAAGAACTGGTTCTATGAATGCAGTTAATTACATAGGAAAATTCGGTAGAAAACCTAAAAATAACTGACGATATTGCGCAGAACATTGCACGAATATTAAGTTAAACTCCCAAACTGAAAATTTACATTATTTAGACTAGCATTTCATTGCAAAGATTAACTTATAATGATGCATCAGTACACTATCATAAAAGGACACACATAAAAAATATATACTGTTATGTTCTTTATATTTTACCAATTTCTTTCACCAATTTACTAAATAAACAGCATTTAAGACAGAAAAAACTGCGTAGTTATTCACAGATCGAAGGTATCATTAATACTCTACATACTTTATTTTTCCAACAATTTCAATGGTATAAAATAGCTAATAATGAACCTTATCACTCCTGAACAGTTCATTAAGTTTTATGTAGACGGCAAAAAGAAACTTAAATTCTCTCTTCCCTTCGGCATTAAAAGAACTGAAGAAGCGGTAAATGAGTTCTTTTACAACACTCATTCAGGCACCGCAGCGGAAGCGTCAAATTATCCTCCCTCTTTTTAAATACAGGAACATGCACATTACACAGATGAAATGGCAACACCTCCAGTGAACCTAAAATGTGCAATAAACCTAATGATAGTTCATTATGTTGGAGATTTTTTGTTAGTAGAGATGTGTTGGTTTTTAATGGTATGTCACGTGGACAAATTTTTTGTTGAGTTCTTTTCGTAGTTCTTTTATGTTGGCGTGTTTTTGTGTTAGTTTAAAAAGAATATATTTTTCCTCTCTAAATTATTTCTGCTTAAAACATGTGAGAGCGGTTTGTTGATAAGCATAAGGTAGTTGAACCGTTAAAATGTTAAGGGTTAAAGTTCAGGGCACGGTTCTTAAGTATCTGGCATCTTTTTAAAAGTTGCATAATCATTAAATGCTTAATTCTTGTTGTTGGCATTTATTACAGTTAAATTTTATCTTATGCATCTTTCAGATAGAATATACAAATCGTATAGAATTTAGAAATATTCCTATTTATATACATTTGGTGAATGATGCAAAGTACTGGTTCATTACTATTTTTTGCTAATAGAACATTGCAACTACTTTCCTTTCCTATTCATGAAAATATTCTTTTTTCATGATTTTTTTCAGTGTTTTTTATTTTTCATAATGTATTATTCAGCTACCCGTGACAAAGTATACAGAATTAGAGTATTTTACCTTGACATCGACCAGAGGGTAATAATTATGATGGTAACTTAAAATATTAACATACACCTAGCAGATATGACATATTTCATAGCATAAAATTATTCAAGAAAGGAAGATTAATATGTTTGCAAGAAACTGTAACTTGCTGTCATGTGTTAAGTGGCAAACTGGATAATTATATAAAGTCGGCACATAACTCTTGCTTGCACATAACACGAAGTTTCGCGTTTAATATACCATTTTCCTCTGTTATATACAGGGTGGATATAATTAAAGTGACCCTATTCAGACCCCTGTAGAACCCTTTATGTCTATCAGATTTTGATGAAACTTGGTATATACGTTATATAGGCTATGGGAAAAATACTTCTGCAATAAAATAATAGTTCAAATTGTGATAGCCAGATGGCAGTTTTTAAAAATTCCTTATGCAGATTAGTCAAACGTATAAAGAGACTTGCAGTCAGAGCCAGAAAATTATTCTGTGTCCCTTTGTCATCGTTAATCATGCCCTTACAGAAGAAAGATTGAGCTTTACTGGTAAAACTGTTTTATAAGAATGGCAGCAATAGCTTAGTTGCTTTACCTGAATATTGTCGTTTAAAGGGATTACGAAAAGGGTCCATGTTGAAGAATGGTTTGAAGAAGATGATTATGAAATGGTTTTATTGCATAAATCGTTTCCCCATGGTCGATATAACATATATACCAAATTTCATAAAAACTTAATAAGTAAAACAGGTTCTATAGAGGTCTGAATAGGACCACTTTAATTATAACCACCTTGTACAATAACATTACATGCATTACAGTCAATGACAATATTTCTGACTCATCGCATGTGCTGTAGCACTTACGATGTTCTCTCAAATGCTGCCCTACCGGGGTAATGGTTAATGACGCTGACTGCCGTATGGAAGGCCCAGGTTTGAATCCCGGAGAAGGCTTGGATGCTTGTAAATGTATAGTGTCTGTTCGGCATGGGGACACTCTAAATATGCGGCAAGCGAAACGCCTTCTCGAGAGTTCGATGGTAGGGGAACAAGGAGGGATACAAAACCCCTGACTCCTTTCCCCGGTGTGCTCTCTCTCAGAACTGGGGGCAGAACTAAGCTGAAGTCGGACTGTCACATATATGGTGCTCAAGACTCTTGCCAATGGCAGGCGGATTTGAATTCTCGACACGATGAATGTTGTGAGCTTCTCTTGACCTTTCTCATACAAGTGAAATTAGTAAAAACAACAAAAACATGTGTTCTTCTTCCTTCTTCTAAGAATCTTGCAATAATCACATTTCATAATTTATATTAAAATATAAGTGTTCCAGGTTTATTGATGTCTTTGAATTGTGAACCACCATAATGGGCAACAATATGGAAATATGGAAAGGAAATCCATGAATCTGTGAATGGGGACAGAGATGCTGCTTGAAAGGGATTCGGTATGCACAATGTGTGCTCTTCTTTTGCTTGTTTAATGAGCTTTTAAATGAGAAGTTTATTTTGTGAACTGTCGAAATATGAGATTAATACGTGTATATCTTATTTGTATTTCTATGTTGACAGGTTGTTGAGTTATGGTGTTTTTTATGAATCACCTTCTCCTGCATATGGCTAAACAGTGGGATCGAGACAATAGTATTTACATCAAGGTGTGCTCATCAGTTTGTGGTAATCAATGTATGTGATCTCTGAAGCGCCGCATGAAAGTTGTTCCTGACAGTAGAATGCAGCATGGGAGCAGTGTTTGAATTTCTCATTGCAGTTAATTCCAGGCTGCGTGATTAAACTGCTTGCTGTTACTTCAAATAGTCAGTTGCCCAGACGGAAAAGTGAATAGTAACTCTAACTGCCTTATCAAAGGACCGAGGTTCGAATCCCGGAAGAGACATGAATGTAAATTGTCTTTTCCTTCACAGCCCCTTCCCCGGGGGTTGACTCAGACGAATGCCTGGGAAGTACTGGTTAGGATCTGTACCTAGGCAGTCTCAACCACTGGGGTATATGATTTGACTTCACAGAACTAGGACCCGAGTATTGTACTCGGGTTGGTTCAGGCTTGACAGGGACTGCACTGGTACTGTCGTGTCTGTTCCTTCGGCTGTGGTGGGGCTATATCGGAGATGAATGAGTCCCCGAGGGTTTGACCCCATTCAGTTCTCATGGCGGGGACTGACAGAGTGGATAGAGCACCTTTAAAAAAGTTGTTTTGCCGATGGAGTGGTGCCCGGAGGCAAGGTGACAGTGTTTCAAAATAGAAATATTTTAATTCTGCCCAATGCTTTGTAAAAGCCGGACGGGGACGAGGTTCCATGGACGACGGATATTCCAAACTCTGTATGGGTCCTCTAGAATATGAACCTGGATCGGAGGTCCTTCGTCTGGTGTGTCTGTTCCTTCACAGGAGGCAACGATGGCCCATCTGTTAGGTGCCTTTGGAATAAAGTGACCGCAACTCCCTGCCTTACCGAGTTCCAATGACTATAATGGCTAGTTGCCGCCATCGAAAAAAAAAGAAACTTCAAATAATAGTCATACTGTTATGGTTATATTGCTGCTGTTCCAGAAAACCCAGTATTGGCTTTACTATAGGTCACACAGAGATGCTGCCCCCTCCTTTTGTTTCTTTTATTATAATATGTTACTTTATTGATAAGTTAATAAATGTTCTACCTGTTGTTACAGTCTCATTCCATGGCCTATTTTACTTCTAGGTGACTACGACCCTTATATCTAAGTTTGGATATAGTATTTATGCTTTTGCAACAAGAGTTTTAAGTTGTGATGCTACTCGTATTTGTTGCTTACATGTAATTACACTTATTGACAGTCACTGGAATATCTAACTGGGACAATGTCTAAAGTTAGGACTTATTTTTAACTTTAATTTGATACATTGCTTTGGAATCGTTTACCATATATACCTTATGATACTATGTTGAGTTTTATGTTTTGGCCTCGTTACGTCATGTTATCACCATTTTGAGTAATAGTATTTCTATTTTAAGACCTTAATATTGGAAATATGTTATCAGGCAATTTTGCATGATTTCACAGCATGGCCATTCACTCATTTCTAAATTGTGAATTACTTGTTTCTTTCTTTCTTTCTTTCTTTCTTTTTTTTTTTTTTGTCTATTATCATCTCATAGGCCTCCTAAAACAGTCCCTTGACATTTCAGGAAAATTTTAGTAGAGAGAATTTTCAGTTAAAAGAACTGCATTTTTACTGTAATTTCGGAATTTTTTTAGCGGTTTTTTGAATTTTTTTGAAAGTGGTCGCTTGGTACCTTAATTGTTTGTCATATATTTTCCATGAAATGACTGCAATATTATTTATAAATTGCCTGTAAAACCATTTTCTTTGTTATGATAGTAGTGCTGTAAAGAAAACAACATTAGTATTTTTTATTATTGCGTTTCATATGTTTCTGTAATTTTATTTTTGTAATAGTATTCTTTTAATAGAATTGCAATAGTATTTTGTAATAGTATTCTTTTGTAATAGTATTTTTTGTAATAATATTCTGATGATCTACACACGTACTGTATTAAATTAATGGTTTAAAATGAGTTGTTATTTTGCTTCTACTTCAGCATTAGAGGTGTAAGAAGCAATTCTTGTTCGTACGACATTAAATCGTACTGAATCTTTGCAATAAGGTCACGTCTTGAAAATTTTAAAGGAAAATCAGCACTAAAAAAGATATTCTTACTCTAAAAACTGTTGTTTCTATGTAAATATATTATATTGAATATTATATATATAACATACTATAAAATATAATATATATATTCTATAGAATATTATATATATTATATATATAAAATATTCTATATAATATATTATATATATTACATATAAAATTATATATATTATATATAAATATGTAAAATTGCAATTGAACAAGAATATTTTATAGCGGTACTTAACTCCAATATTTTGCAGTTATGCGAATAGTATTTCTGAAAAGGTGAAAGCAACACTAATCCCATTACAATCTTTTCCTTCGAGATGAGAAGTTGGAGAACGAAGCTGCTTTTACACCCTACGAAAAAAATCTTTGAAGTCACTCGAAAGTCTTCTGCCCCATCCAAAAAGACACATTGCAACACATACTTAAATTATATCAGATAGTGTATTTCTTATTCATGCTAAGAGGATCGCTGTCTACAACAAATTCAAATCTATGGGCTTCGGAAATGAATCTAGAATAAGTTCGTCCTGCAAGATACGAATTTCTGATACGCTCTAAAAGCAAAACGCGTTTCCAAACTCTTCAAAATGCAATACAGGAAAACAAGTCTCTGAAAATACTCTAATTTAGTGAGTGTCAGATCTCCTAGAACGTTTCTAATTGTTTTTGGAATGCCAACTACCGTGGTTGCAGTGGATTTTAAATCAACTTTAGAGTTCCTACTCCCAGAAGCGCAATTGACTGTTAATGCCCGTACGTCATTACGTAGAACCGGAGATAAAACTAATTGGATTGTGAATATTCTCATCCCACAGCCTGGGCTTTGATACCATATCTGGATCGAGTTTTGATACGTTCCTGATTACGCTAATCGACCTTTAATTACTGTTCTAAGATGCAAGAACTGTCGAAATTTAGGTCTTACTAGTGGGGTTTGTACAAACCATATTAGTTGTTCAATATGTTCAGAACTACACTATTATAAACGATTTGTTGGAAAGCAGGAAAAATATATTAACTTTACCTTCAAGAACGGTACTATGGACACTGATTATCCTACTAATCACAGAACATGTGAGTGTATTTGGCCCGCGTATTGGGAAGAACTCTAATAAAGAACACAATGTTCCCGTTCTCAGTAGATAATAAATAACGGAAATGAGAAATGACAAATTGAAAAAAAAAAAACCTGAAAGATTTCAAATATTAACTGTTGCCCAAAAAGGCTTGTTAAAAGTTCTTTCATGCTCTCGCTTCGCTCGCAGTCCATTTACTCTGCTATTTGCACCCACTTCCTCAAACTCAGTCTTCTTACCTTCATCTTATTAAACGCAATTTCCTTCGCACTAACGCATATAAAATTCAGCAACAAAATTAGAAAATTTTTATTTCATTTAACAAAATTTAGAATTCTCGATGCGGTGTTAAGTGTTGTCATGCATTTTTAGCTCAAAAGGGCAGTCGTCCACAAGTTCTATTAGTCTCAAAAAAGCATTTTATGGCGTTTCACTATAAACGGCGAATCACTTCTTAAATTGTTGCCACCAAATATTATCTCCCTGTATTATATTTAAAGAAATTAAATGGTGAATAATCTGCATCGATGTATGCATGTTTCTTGAATTGTGAAAAAACGACGGTACCTGGAGCCATCAAATTTTGAAAAACGTTTCCTCCCATCCGAACATGAGCACCTAGAAGAACGAACTTTGAATTTCAAACTTGTTTTATTATCTATTTCATATTTTGTAAATATTTAACGAATTTCTGTTTAACAAACTCAACGATTTCTAAGCGAGCAATGACAACACTGTACGAAAAAAAAAAACGTTTTTATCTCCAGCGAGCGAGACTGTCTATTGGTAATTCTAAAGATATGCTGGTTTTAAATATTTAAGTATTGCTGCTCAATTGAATATTATGTGGTTTAAGTGCGAAGAGCATGCTATTTTAACACTCAAAACGCTAAAAAAGGACATCTTTAGGTGTAACATAAAATGTGAGAGCTTTCAGATTTTTTTGGAATTATTTTTACTCTTTTCTCAAATTATCATATTAGTGTTGAGTTTCCTTAATAAGATGTATAGAAACAATTTGTATTATTAACAGTTTGTGTTACTTTATTTATTAAATATCACTATCTTGCCTCTTACGCTACATAAAATTAAAATCATTAGTAAATTCACAAAGTATTTATAAAGAACATACCTTTAGAATTATTGATAGAGAATCTTGCGCGCTGGGGCTAAATAAGTTTTATTTCGTACAATGCTGTCATTGCTTGCTTTCAAATTCATCAGTTTGTTGATTAAGAATTTATTAAACTTTTACAAAATATGAAATAGATAATAAAACCCATCTGAAATTCAAAATTCGAGCTCCCAGGTGCACAAGATCGGCTTTGATGGCTCTGGGTAGCGTTGGTTTTTCACAATGCAAGAAACATATATACATTTATGCAGATTCTTGATATTTCATTTCTTTAAAAATAATATAGGGCGGTAATTTTTGGAGGTAAAAATTTGAAGGATGATACACTGTTTATAGTTATTCACTGCAAAATCGTGTTTCGGGAATAATAGCCCATTTGTGCTAACGCCATATATAGGAAAATATAACATGTATCTGTACATAACGGCCGATCATTTATTTCGAGATTTGATCCAAACTAAATGAAGAGAAATGTTGTAAAAAAAAAAGAAGAAAAAAACGATCGCTAAAATGCTGCAGATTATATTAGAAGTTCTAAAATATATTCTTTTAAATTAGGTTTCGATAAATCTGAATGTGTAAAGACAAAAATTTTGTGAAAATCGAAAATTTTACGATGATTATTTTGACCCTTAACAGAGGATTTGTGAGCAATTTCAATACAAAATTAAAAATACATAAAATATAAAAAATTGTAACAAATTCGATGTGATATAATGGGGTCAAAAATTAATTTGAAGATTTGCTCCAAGCACGCTTATAATAAAGTAGGCAAGTTAAATAAAAACAATGTAAAAATAAGTATAGCAAATACTAAAATGGCATAATTTAATACTGAGTCCAAAAGAATAAACAGAGCCTCATAGAACGTTATAAGTAGTCTTTAAATGCTAATTAATTTACTCTGCTATTAATACTCTGCTATTAATACTCTGCTATTAATACTCTGCTATTAATTTACTCTGCTATTAATCTACTCTGCTATTAATTAATTTACTCTGCTATTGCACCCACTTCCTCAAACTCAGACTTCTTACCTTCATCTTACTAAACGCAATTTTCTTCACACTAACGCATATAAAATTCAGCAACAAAACTACAAAGTGTTTATTTCATTTAACAAAATTTAGAATTCTCGATGCAGTGTTAAGTGTTGTCATGCATTTTTAGCTCAAAAGGGCAGTCGTTTTGAATAAAAAATTGACTTCCTTGTACATGACTTCCTTGTAAATGCATGCTAGATAACAATAACTAGAATTGTCCAACGGAACGAAGAACTTTCGAGATAATAAAGGCTCGAGTATAATGAAGCAGGTATTTTCTTACACTAGAGCATAAATTTCTTAAGATATATTTTTCGTTTTACTACATTTTGGTTAGTCACTACATCAAATCATGCAGAATTAATGTACTTTCCTCCTCTTAGCTGTCATAACGATCAACGCAACGATGTGGCAACTTCAAGATCTCGTTTCGCTTGTTTTGGTTTGGTTTAGTTGATTATAGTAAAGGAAAGTAGGGCTATTTTATGAAAGAGAACAACAGGCTTCAAACAGGCTGTATTCACGTTACACTTGGGGAAAACCACGAAGCCAGCCCGTTTCCCTGGAATAGAACCCAGTGTTCAGCGACTTTACCTCTCGGCCGCTGGTGGTCTTCCTTCAAGATCTCAAATTCATCTTAAAAAGTCTCATGAATCGTAACATGACTAAGATTAAACAATTGTATCTTTCCCTCAATGATGTTTAGAAGGGAAGGGTACCAAGAATCATAATCATTTTATTCTCGAAGCTATGATGTTATTTCATCAATTCGAAATTCGAAGATCAGAGTTTGATTCCATCAAAAGGTTATCGTACATTTCTCAAGGATTTCTTGATCCTTTTATTTTCGTAAATTGTTTTAGAATAAACAAGAAGTCACTTTCACTAAGTGTTGAGTTTATTTCGTTTAGAGGAGATTCACCTAGTAATCAGTGTTCTGTGCAAGAATATTACTTATCTTATTATCTAAGGACATATTTTCCATATTTAAAAAAGCAGTTCTGTCTTAAACCAGCGAAATGTTTAATATTCATCCAAGAAAAGAAAAAAAAAGTCTGATATGGACACCGCATGACTTCCTTGTACTGCCTAATAATTACGCACATTTTTTGCTGCACTTCATTTAAACTTACTTATTCCAATTTCATTGGAGATGTATTTCTAATTCAATCAATTCAGTTCCCACTACTCGGCAAGGCAGCAATCTATAAAAACTCAGAACTCCTCCATTAAAAATTGTAAAATACAGAAAAAGCATTAGACAAAAAGCATTAGAAAAAGCATTAGACCCTTAACAATTTTTTATTCTGCCATTGGGCAAAAAGATACAATTTTCAGTGCACATAAAATAAAACTTAACTTTCGATCCAACTGGGCAGAAAGACACTGAAGTTGATGCAAAAACTCACTTAATTCACTCTGCCACTAAAAATTCCAAATGTAAACAAATAGTCGCCACGTTAAGCCTAGCGCCACTTTACACTTTCAAATTGTTCGTAATTGTGTAGCTATTGCATCCACATTAACTAAAGGCATAAAAACCTTAACTAAAACGTAAGAACATCTATTTCAAACACTTTTGAATAAAAAAATGCACAGTTTATTAACATATAAGATTTTACAATTCGTTTGGGAAAAAAGAGCCCTTTCTTCTGTCTGTATGCACAGATATCACCCAACAAAATCTTTCAGATGGACTGGAGAGTGGTCAAAATGGATATTTTCTTTAAAATATGATACCGGATTTTTTTGTGATTACAATGTTTCCTTTACTTCTTACAAGAAGGTAAAAACCAGTTAAAAGAAATACGAATGAATCCACAATACAAAATAATAACAAAGAAGGAAATGTAAAAGAACAGCATTATTTGAAAGGCATCGGATGTTCTGGGAATACATAATCTTAGTTGGATTTTTGCGATGAGTAATTTAAGCTTCACAAGGGAAAAAAAGAATTAAGTAATGTAATTCAAAGAGGAAAAAAAATCTACTGCAATGATCATATCACGTAGGTGGAAAAAGGATTAGTTAGTGATTTGAAAGCATTAATAACTTAACGAATTATCACCAGAAACATTCCATCATTTATATTCTGGTCTAAAATTAAAGCTTGTTTCAAAACATTATAATCGCTTACGCAGCAGGCAGAAAAAATATTTGGTAAATGGATGTAAATTTAGTCTCTAGAGCTTTATGTATCAGCATAATAATTTCAGGCACTGCTAGCAATTGACAGGATGTTTTGTGGCTGCGAACGTCAGCCACTGTTTGGGGTAATTACTGGCTTTTAGTGTTATTACGAAACCTGGATGTTTCAGGCATAACAATTAAGGCTACTTCGTGATTCGAAGATAGGGTTACATTTCTACAGGAGAAGTTTCTCCAAACTTTTTCATTCCGATGTATAATTCCATGGATAAGATTGCAGTAGATGGTGAAGAAAGCAGAGGAAAAGATAATCTTTATTTCTGGTTTCAGAGCTTCGGAATCTGCCTGTACTGTATTGATTGGATATTATATTGCAAAACAAGATTTATAAAAATTTAATTATTTAATTTTCATGTTTGACATAGGAAACACTAACTGAGTGTTTTTAATCGTATGAAAGATGATTGTACTAAGTACACTTAGATATCATGTTGTATACCGGAAGGCTGGTATGAAAGGAGTGTTCTGTTTAAATATAATTCATTAATGTAGACTTATTATTATTTTTTTTTCTGAAGAAGGAATGGGAAAAATGTGCAATGCCTTCGCTGGAGCTGGAACCTTGACCTCTCGAATACACGTCGAGAGTTACCACGACCTACCGTTATACCACGATAGTATGCAGAAAGGAGGGAGAAGATACCTTATATTATATATAGTAAAATACCTTTGTGGTCTGTGACGAGTTTTATTTAATTTTAATAACTCTATTATATTTAAAATGTTTAGGATCGTTTTGTGCGAGTGTTGCTTTAATTGATTGGCTTTGAAATCTTTTGCTAACAGTAATCTTGAGTTTGCTATTTTTTTTAAATGTAACTCGTTTCTGTTCTGTTGCTCGAGGACCTGACCTGGTTTCTCTGGGGCTAATTTAATTTTGTTGAGTGATTTGGTCTTTTTTTTAGGGGGCGGACTGCTGGCTCCCTCGGTTTTGGTGGCATCGGCCGGTACTCCTTTTAGTTATATTGCCGGCTCATGTCGGCTAGGTGGAATTAGGGATACGTCTATTAATACTAATACCTTATATAACTTCTCTTTTAAAGGCGACTTGGGATTATAGGACCCAATCGCCAAATCCCGGTGGTGAAGAATCATTATCCACCACCTTTTAGTTGGGGGCCTCATCAGGTTAGTCAAATGTTAGTCATCAGGTTAGTCAAAGACATCAGGTTAGTTTGAAGGAGACATGAAAAATCCTCATTGCCCTCGCCTGAACTCAGCATCAACCTCTCGAATAGGCACTGAGTGTACTATCGTTACACAATGAAGGCATGCAGAAGGGAAGGAGAAAATACCATATAACATAGCGCGTGGCCTATTATGACCAAAAGACCAACATTTTTGATAAGGTGGGTAGGGCTGCCTCCCCTTCTAATACCTCATAACGTGGCCAATTCAGTTTTCGGTGACTGAAGGAGCTGCTTATTTTGTTTGTTTTTTTTTTTTTTTTAGAATGCCTTAGAGAATCACGGGTAAGATCTAGTTTTTTTAAGAAAGTTCTGAGAAAAGAAAGCCGTTCGAAGATCTCAGATGCTTTGATAGTAAAATCCTATAGTAAATTATTTTTCTTCCTATCTTGTATACATTCTGCTTTATGTTAAAAACGGATGAAAATGTTTGATATCTATTGATTTAGGCCATGTATAATATTTTGCTTCAACACTTAATAAACGGGGTTTGATAAGTTTACAGATGAGTTTTATGTCTACTAAGTAAACTGTGAAAGCCAATAACTATTCATTTTTAGTTGCAACTTATACCTTTTAGACTGGATTCTTTCATTTATCATCCTTAGGTATACGCACAGTGGCCTCAAGTATAGTCATAGAACTCAGGTGTAGGCATAATTCCCACATGCCTTTAAAGCTTTAACAAAAAGTCTTCAAAAGCATATAGGTATTTCCATATTTTTTATCTATTAAATAACAAAAATAAGGCACTGTGAACAAAAAAAGAAAAAAAAAATACAAAGCGGACTGAATCTGTTTCATTTTTCTAAACACATTTATAACAATGAAACGATGGATGGGAAAGAGTAGATCTATCTTGAATTTATTAATAAATGATAGCGTATCTGTCGGAAATAAAATGAAGCAGGCTTTTAAGAGATTAGTACCAGTGCGTTCAGGAAGTTTTACTCATGCTTTAAGTAATGTCTCCCATATTATTTCTTACAAATTGAAGTGATAACATCTACGCTATTAAATATATTTATGAAAGTATTTTGAAAATTCCGACTGATAACTCTTATTTAAATTAAATATTTATAAGTGAAAACATATTCAAATAAATAACCAAAATACAATATTTTACGATGCATATATTTAATTACAGTTCAATAAATTTCATAACGTGGTGTTCTTTTAATACAATTCTGTGTTATATCTCGTCTGTATATTGATGAAGATAAAAAACTGTAATCTCCTAGCTAATTTAGAGTTTTTTGACAGCTGTAATACTAAAGAACTATGTAACGATAATTCGCTCAGCTATTATAAGTAATAAGTTAAAAGAGGCAAATTACTCTTTATTCCAACTCAAAATAGGTGAACAGATGGCCCCTTTTTGGGCTTTCAATAAGCCTCGACTTGGGCTTTAACTCAAGACAGAAAATATAAAACTAATCTAACACTAACTAAAATTGATCAGCCGAAGCGGCATAGAATTATAGAATTAACTAACAGAGTTGGTCCTTGTTTAAGATCACCGGCCACGTAGAAGCAGCCACGTAGGAGTACGGCCGTAGAACTGTAAGCTTAGACTAGCAGCAACAATGTATATATTGCTTACATACTCAAAAGAAAAAAAAAAGAATTAGTCATTACTTTCAAATGGTATCAGAACTGATGCAGATTCAAAGTAAATGTACACGCTTTAAAAAAAGGGGGGGCACAATTTGCCATTTTACTGTGCCGATACACGAAATTGAACTTGCATTTTTCATGTCTTGAAAGCGCGACTTAGCACATATATTAGATTTATATATAGAATGTTTCTAACATAGGTATTTTGATTCAAAATCAGACTTTTTTTCCCAAAATTTCTGAGAATTTCTTCGCATGCTGTACATCTAATCTATTTATCTATTTTATACATCAGGATGTGATCGGTAAGTTTTTTTAGAAATATTGATTAGAATCGAACAAGTAGAAAATAGCCATGAATAATTTTTCATATGACTTCAAGTACATTTAATACTTGAAATGAATTTAAGAACTCGTTTGTTTTCACTTTAAATTTTACCGCTCGGTTGTCGGTAGGTCGGGAAGGTGAAATCCTAATTTTAAAGATAAATTAGAACCTAATGCCACGTTAAATGAAATTTCACTGAGACTGTGCAATTTACCATGCCAAGCATCATTCAATGGCTGAATTGTAGCACCCTGCCATTCGATAATTTATTTACAGTTAATTTATTATTAAACAATAAGATAATTATGTACTATGTAAAGACATTAGGTATTTTTTGGAATCAGAAAAGATGAAAAATGAGCAAACGCCTTCGCTAGGAATCGAACCACGGACTTCTGGAATACCGGCCCACCGTGTAGACCACTACACCACGAAGGCACTCGCACTCTAGGAAGGCGGGAGAAATATTTTTTAACTATATTATTAACATCTATCAAGATTTAATAAAGGAAGTTTTAATTTTTACCAGATCTATCTGTATAGATAGAGAGCAAAAACGTTTTACGAATGGACATCACGACTTCTTTGTACGACCCATTAAATTATACACACATTTTGCTGCACTTATTTAAAATTATTGCTTCAAATTAGTCTAACTTAATTAACCGAGCTCTAGCGGGAAGTTGAAAATTACATCAAAAATTGGATATTTTGAAATTAAATATAACGGTCAATTTTTGTCGTATGGGAGACAAACTGCTTATAATTTTATTTTTTCAGAACGAATGTAAAATCCAAATATAAGTACAGGCACCGGGAGACAGCATTAAGAGTTAGATTTTTTCTCGAAAACCATTTCGGGAGGTTCGGTATTTTAACATACAGGTTAAAGGCTTCGGTTTTCAAAGACTTCCATAAAAAGGTTTTGAAATGTTTCTAGAGAAGCTCTGGAAACTTGTTCATAATGACTGCTGGAGGAGCTAAAACTACAAACAGCTCATATCTGTAAAGACTCGTACTAAATTTTATCAGGTCAGCTACCGTATTACAAAATATTTTGGTAATATATTTTTTAATAGAACAGTGGTTTACCTTGGGTTTCAAGTACATTTAACTGAATCTCCATCTTGTCTTAAGAATTAACAAAGAAATGTGTGATTTCGTAAGCCGTTCAGTTGCGTTTGAAACTACAGAAATCCGTTGTTTCAAGAATAAGCGAATTCGTATATCCACTGTCTATTCAATAACAGTACTGCAACTCGTGTACACTACTAACATTTTCCCTTTTAAAGGAGTCGGTGTTAATATCACTAGTTTTGATGTTGCATTGGAGGCAATTCATAGGCTTTGCGACAGCTTTGCTTTTTAAGGATTCCTTTCTCCAGAGTCGCCATCCTCTTGGGCTCTGTATCAGTCTTTCAGGATTTTGCCAACAGCACAAACTGCGTGGCAAAGCACGTTTATGAATGCAGACCTTTTTGAAAACATTTTGGAAAACAGATCTTTTTGAAAAAAGAATTTATTTTTGACCACTCTTACCAATGCAACTGCATTATAATGGGTGCCAATGCATTTTGAAGCACAGAGAAAGGGAACTGCAAATTTGTTTGTCAAAAAGAGAATGACAGTCCTTCCTGAAATCTAAAAGTCTTATAAACTTTCATTCTCCTAAAAGACAAATAAATAGGAAATTTAAGAAGATTCATAACCCAGATTTGTGCGAAAAAGCTAGAGGAAAGGCTTGGCGATGTCTCGCTGAACAAGGGAAGTAATATCCGCCATTCTTCTAGTGCTATAGCTGTGTCTTTATTCCGTCTTTTACTGGACACAACTGCCTTAATGCTCATCCTTTTTACATTAAACTGGATAATTCTTTAGTGTATTCGCTTTGTGAATGTGTAACCTGTGGATTTGTGACCTCTTTATAACCTATAAGGTATTTCTTCCGACTTCCTGGCGTACCTTCCTGGTGTAGTGGTTCTGCACGCTGGGCCGGTGTTCTAGAGGTGCGTGGTTCAATTCCCGGCGAAGGTGATTGCTCATTTTTCATCTTGCCGGCTTCCAAAAAAGTACCTAATGTCTCTACAGAGTAAAGAACATGGAAGGTATATTTTAATTTTATAAGAGTTATTTAAAGTTAGTGCATCTTTCCTATCTTTACTGTCCTAAAACTCCCTATCAGAATGAGTTTTTAGAATCGAGGTTAAATGTAAGTGAGGTAGAGAATAATATTTAAATCAAGCTCCAATGACTTCGAGAGAGAGAATTAGGATTCCTGAGTAGCGCGCGTTTGCCTTTGGGCTACGACTCTCTACGCTGTTGTTACGCTTGACCGTATTACGAGCCTTTTGATAGTTCGCTGGCTAATTTAATATTGCTGGCTAACTACTTTGGAAGTGTGTTAGCTTCAGCTAAACCTCTTAGTTATTCATTAGTTAGTTCTTACTTACATTCTGAGTTTAAGCCTAAGTGGAGGCTCTGCTGTATGCCCTAGAAAGGGGCCGATTGTTAATCTCGTTTTGAGTGAATATAGGGTAATTAATCCTTCTTGGGTTTACGTTCTCTGAACCAAGCAATTATGCGCTTAGCAGTTGACTAGGTTCTTCGACATTTAGTTTAACAGAATAAAAGTGAGGAAATCTATAAACACATTTTAACACTTGGTGATTGTCTTTCTGTCACCCAAAAGGGCTGAAAAGAAAGAAGGCTTATAATGGCTTGACTGCCAAAAGGAGGCAATAAATATATTATTTTACTAATATTAAAATTGTATTTCCGTCCTGTTGACATAGCCTCGGGCTCGGACTCGAGTCTCGAAAAAGGCATCGTTGTTTGTAAGTGTACAGTGTCTTAGAATCATACGGAATACTTAAAATACTGTCCAGCTTGAAGTCTGCTTGAGAAGTTAGTGGTAATGGAAGAGAGATAGGACATCCTTGGAATCTTTTCAGAGATAATTTTCCATCAAAACTGGAGCGGTAGTGTGCAAAACTTTATTGACAGCTAGATAATATATATCCACCTCCTTATCCACCTGGTTGCGATATATATATATCCACCTCCTTACCCAGCTTAAAAGTTAGTATCCAAAGCTTATTTCCGCAATTATTATTATTATAACGGCCTTTACTTTGGCAATCGTTGGCCGTAGTCATGTACTTCCAATTAGAGAAATGTTTTAAATGATGAAAATATTCATGGTTTGCCAAAATCCAATTAAAAAAAAATAATAAAAAGTGAAATCTAACTTTTAATCTCGTCTCCTGGTTCCTATACTCACATTTGGGAAAATTTTATACCCCTTATGAAAAAATTAAAATATAAGTAGTTTGACTCATATACGAGATAAACTGATCGGGATATTTAATTTCAAAATTTGAAATTTTTGATGCCATTTTCAACTTGCCTTGAGGATCGGTTAATTACGTTAGAATAAGTGGAGGAAATAATATTAAATGAAGTGCAGCGAAAAATGTGTATAATTTAAAAGGTCGTACAAGGAAGTTATGTGGTGTCCACATCAGATTTTTTATAAATAGATCACATTTAATATAAATGTTGAATAAACCAATGTCATACAATTTATTAACAAATTTCAAAACATACATGTAAAATACATATTTGAAATGCATATCAAAGGAATAACAAAGGAAACGATCATCTGAAATGATAAGAAAGACTAATTAATTGAGATAAGCGGGAAGATGCAATCTCAAAATTAACATATAACAATTTTTAACTAAGATATTAGACACCTTTAAACTTATTCTTTGGTAAGTAAAATTTAATAAATAAAAGAAGGATCTGTAAATGCACGAACGTTTTAATGGATTGAAATACAAGGTCAGTTCAGTTTCAGTTCTCTGGGCGTGCTTTACCTTAGAAAAAGACGACATTAATAGCTTCTACCGTTGAAAACATATCCTTCTCCAGAGAGATCAATTGGAATGCATTCGCTTTGTTGCAATATTGACTGACAGTCATCGGTTATCTAAAACAGGGAGGAAAACTTCTCAAACAACTGTAGCGAGAAAGGATTTCAAATAACTCTTTCTCTGAGGACAAGAAGAGAACGGTAGCTGAAGAACATCGAAATGAAAACGAGATGAACTCGTCCGTAAAGAAGGGAGATAGAGATCTGTTGCAGAATTGGGTTGGATGAGTTGGCGCCATTCTGTCTGAAGGTTCAGACCAGAAGATAATGTTTAAGGTGAATGATGGGTGCTTTTATTTTTAAAAGAGTGCTCAGACGAAACATTTTGTTCTTTCAGGATGGAAAATTCAATTATTTCTGTGGCAACTGTAGAATCTGAAACATAATTTACACCACAATCGTTAACATAATTTACGTCTTTCGTTAATGGAATCACATCTTACATAACGCACTTTTATGCCAGTATATAAATTGGAAAAGAAAATTAAAATACATGCAATCTGATTAGTTGAATGACTAATATGTACAGCTTAATTTATTAATTGTACTTTATGGATTGAATAAAAATATTTTTCTCTAGCATATAGTTGAAATCGTTTTAATTATTTCTTTCAAATAAATGCGTTAGTATTTTATCAAGAAAATATAAAGTACTCTATTTTAAAAATTACAATTAAAACTGTGCTTCTTTAATACTGACATAACGTTTCGCTAACTGGTGAATGCGCTATCAGTCATTCATATTTTTTATCTTGGAGTGAAAATTGTACAATGCCTCCTCGGGACTCAAACCTGAACCTTTCGAATAAGCGCCGAGTGTGCTATCATTACACCAGGAAAGCTTGCTGGCAGAAGGAGAAAATACTTTATATACACCCCTTTTTAAAGGGCGACTGCGAGTTAGGGGACCAAGTCGCCAAATCCTGCTGGTGAGGAATTATTATCTACCAACTTTTAATTCGGGCGCCATTTGTAGATGATTAAGTTTTTAAAGCAGGAGATGTAAAAAGTATGCAGTACCCTCGCCGAGACTCAAACCCTGGATCTCTCGAATACACTTCAAGTATGCTTCCACGAAGGCATGCAGAAAGGATATAAAATGCCTTATAGTTTGACTAAATGAAAGAGCGACTTTCATAAATTTTATTAAATTAGTTTTAAGTGTGAGTGGTTAACTTTTATTTCTTAAATTTTTAGCAGTTTGATAGCCTACTATAAACTGGAATGTTAAATTAATTTTTAGACGCTTGAATTTGACTTAATTATAATGAGGTGATAATCGTCGTTGAATATAACAAAAAGAATACTTACCTCAAATTGATAGCAGAGATTAGGGAATGATTTCAGACAATTAATTAACAGCAAATTCAAGCTTGAACCCAATTCTTTACGCCATAGTCACGACACTGATCAAGCAGAACATTTTGTTAAATGGCTGGACATATTTCGTTCCTATTAAGTCCTACAGTATTTTGCAAGCATGACGCGAAAATTTAATTAGCGACTGGCGATGCTTTAAGATTTCCCTTCCTTCGATAGCCTGTTCTATGGCGAACTCGCGAATCTCATAATGTGACTGGTATTATCAAAGTTTTGTGACCAAATACGTATCTAAATTTCTATTACTACCTTAATGTTATGAAGAAATATGTGTTTCAAAGGTAAAAGTATTTCCCTTTCGTTTTTGGTCTTATACATGGGTAAGTCAACATTTATCTTTTATCCAATTTTATATTATTAAAGCGCATCAGAATCAGATCTTAATATTCTCCTCATTCAGGGTTATTACCGCAGCAGTGTAGAAAAATAAGTAAAAAATATATCTCTAAATAATTCAGCAACAGGTTTGTACGGTGTATCTGCTGTATAATTCGACAACAACAGATATAATTCACAACAAACTTAATCAAATCTTTTATGAATGTTCAAACCATTCACGTAATTCATAAAAGACGATCTTAAAGCCACTTTTGCACCTTTGTTACAGAGCCACATTTACATACATATACATATTTAAACTTATTTTAACGAAGGAAAATATAACACAACTCTAAACAGTCTACTCTTCGTCCAGGTAATAAACCGAGCTTTTTTGTTAGTTTTAAATATTTAAGGAAAACAAAGAAATTCTATACATATTTCTGATAACTTAAGTATTTGTTCAAAATGCATAAGAGTTATTGTTTCTCCAGAAATGAATTTTAATCAATAAATGCTATTCGGTCTAGTCAGAAAGGATGAGGGTTTGATAAATCTTCAAAACGTGCTTCGCAAGGAAAGTTATTTTTAATTCCAGAAGTTTCAAAACATTTCTTTAAAACTAAATATAACTTCTGGGAGCTGAAATATGAGTTGAGCACGTTCGTTACCTCTTATTCGATGGAAAAGGATGATAGGGTTTCAATCAATAAGAAACAGAAAGTTCTGTCTTCTTGGAAAGGTATGAATGAATGCATTAAGTGCTCAATAAAATAAAACTAGACGAGTTAAAATGATACGAAACTACTTTATCATACAGAAAGGAGAACGTCTGCCAAAAGAAGAATTTGGTATTATTAAAATATTAAATATTTTGAAGCAGCAAACATTTGGGTAATAATTTAGATAAAGAAATTTTAGTAATTTACATTCCCCCTTTCAAATTTTTAAATGTTCATCTAACTACAAAAATCATCTGAAATTCCATTGATTAAAAAAAGAGCAGAAGGAGTTTCATTCTATATCAATGCTTTAATGATTCAACTTTGTTAAACACTTAAAAAGTTTAATAACTAAGCGTTATACCGAATGAACCGGACAGATTTAAGAAATATGCTTTTCATTCTCATTTGCAAGACTGAATTCCAAAGGAAATTTTTTGTTAATATTATAAAATGAACACCCTTTTTAATGTTTAATCAAATTGATTTATAGATTTCGTTTAGCATTATAGGATTTATTGCACTTTAAAAACACTTTCTTAATATTAAACCTACCAGGTTTTTTTCTTAGTGATCTTCGTTAGATGTTCTTGTTCAACGCTTCTTAAACTTTTTTTATTCATGATTCCTTTTATGATCGAGATTTTTTCACACCAGCTATTTAGTATAAAATAAAGATATAAAAATAAATATTTTCCCACTAATGTTTTATTTCCTTAATAAAGATTATACACAGGAATTGAAGTAGATTTAGAATTTGTTTCAGGTATGTAAAAATGAAAGAAAGAAATTACGTTTTAATGAGACGGATTATGCTTGTTTTCTACTAAATAACAAATTAAATCTTGCAATACAAGGGGTATTTACATATTTTTAGACTTATTTCGGTAAAGAATTTTTAGAAAACTCATATATTTTGGAAAAACAATTCTGGCAACAGCTTAATATTTAAAATGAGAAATATCATATGCTATTTTTAAATTTATTCTTCCTTCAACTAGTCGCATGCAGCCAAACTGCGCATTAAAGAACATGTTTTGGGGCTTTCTGAAGCGAAATATTCCTATTCCATAATTCGAAACTGCTTTGAAATGCATGGCATTAAAATTTCTAAGTCTAAAATAAGTAACTTTATTAATCGGAAAGAGAACATTCATCTACCATTAATTTACATGAAAAGAAAACACCAAACGAATACCCAAAAAAGATATATTCTGTTTCTAATGTTAAATCTTTGGTAATCAAGATAAAATTCCGCTGATATAGAAATCAATTTCAGAGTGTATTAAAAACAATAAATGAAACAATAAACGAAGGTATATAACTTAAAAGAGCTAAAAAACATTATGTTCAGCAGATTTTGCCGAGTCATGTGGCCCAACGTAGAATTATTTGTAGAACACTATTCGAAAAATATTTAGCAGGAAATACATAGAAAGAAATACATTGTGAACCTTGATGAAACATGTGTTTACTTAACTGATTTCAACAAAACATTATACTTATTGTCGAAAACGAAGAGAACAAATATAGAAGTCTGATTCTGTCAATAAAGTTTCATAAGGAGTTGATTGTCGCAGGATTCTCTTACAATTCGAAATTAGAAGTAAGAAGAGTGGAAAAGAATTTTAAAAATAAGCTGAACGTACCATCAGCAGAAAATTTTACTTCCGAAATTTATGTAAGGAATTCCATTTGTTTATCCTAACCACTTTCAAAGAGTGAAACTTCATCAAGACAAAGCACTAATTTATACTTCAAAAAGCACTACTGAATTGCTTGGAAAAATTAAGCTTTGTATAGGTATTGCATATATAGGTTTTCAAAGCATTCCTGCTGTACTCTGGAAAGTAGAGGAAGAGGAATGGAAATCAATACCCATGGAAAGTTTACGAAAAGCTCTTCTATCGTGAAAGTCATGATGCAGAGTAAAAAAGGGTTGTAAAGTCTATGTCGCTTTGGAAACATAAACCTTTGAAATGTCTTGAAGAATCATCTTTTAGCCTTCGAGAAACTAAACTAAGGTCAGTAGACGGGTGTATATGACACTTCTGGCTTAACAGATTTACGTAACAAATAACAATTTCAAGGTGTGATAGGTATATAAAGTATTTCTCCCGCTTTCGTAATGTAGTTCTCTGCACGCTGGGCGTGTATTCCAGAGGTCCGTGGTTCGATTTCCTGCGAGGGCGCTGCTCATTCTTCACATCTCTTGCTTCCAATTAACCTAATGTCTCTACAGTGGTGCCCGAAATAAAGGGGTGGTGGATGATGATTCTCCACATCCAGGATTTGGCGATTGGGTCCCCTAAAAACACCAGGCTCCCATTAAAAGGGGAGGTATATAAAGTATTTCTCTTGTCTTCTTAGTATGCTTTCGTAGTCTGCACGCTGGCGCGTATTCCAGAAGTCTGTGACTCGATTCACGGCGGGGGCGTTGCTCATTTTTCACATCTCCTGCCTCCAATTAACGCAATGTCTCTACAGGTTAGCCTAACTGCTCACAGAACACGTTAACGCGCAGGAAGAACTCTGGTCTGTAGTAACCGGCAAGACAAGCCTAAAGGCAAGAACACATCAGCGCCGCTACGCAAGTTGCTAATAATCGCAGCACAACGTAGCGTGGAATAGGCAGACAAGCTATAAAACTAACTTCCATAACTATTGCTTAAATAGCATTTCATTCTACCTTAACCTGAATAAGCTGTCGCTATATTATTTATATTCTGGCATGAAAAGCGTGGGTGAAAAGTGAATAATAGGAAAGTCTTTTCAACTTAAAATGAACTATTAGTTAAAAATAAATATATAAGCCTCACATCTTTCCCTGCCAGTATTTAAATACAGAAAAAAAGAGGCCCTTGGAGACCTCGCTAAGATCTTAAATTCTAACTATCTAAACTACCTAACCTTACCAGAGCCCGCCTCTTACAATCAGATTTGAGTAATTAAATGTAAAAATTCAATTTTTTATGTTATAAGATCTCGATTCTTTTCTTCGCAAGTACAAAATTTCAGATCAGAAAATCAGGAAGGAAAAGGACATTAGCAAAAGTTCTAAAAGCATGATGTAATCTTTTCATTAACTTTCTTTGCCCTTTCAAGCCAAACATTTATTCCACAATTACGTTTTGCATCCACACATTTATTTTACAATTGCACACTTTTTGCTTTCCAGAGAAGTTGGAATGTAGAAGTAATAACATTATCTTTTGTAAGTTTGTTTACAGACACTACCAACTAACCACAATCTACGAGTTATTAGAATTTGACACACGAGACCTCAGTGAATCTCTATTTACAAAACTGCACCTAATGTGATAAGGAGAGTGTGATTTTACATATAAATGTTGGCCAGAGAAACTAACTTACTCCATGCACATAACTAAATTTACTTTTACGTTTCCTAGATTTGCAAGTTTGCAATCAAATTTCATTCACACAATAGAATTAAATTCTTGTAACTAAGCAAGTAACCAAAAATATATTTAAGAATGCTTTCCACAATAATATAAAATACATTGAATAACAACCTACAATAGATTTCATCTTGCACTTTACATCGAGATTCACTCGTTGCTTTAAATTTCTTAACATTTGCACTCGTGTTTCCTGATAGCAGTCTCTTGGATTAAAATTCCATTTTTATTTCATGATTACATTGAATTAAACACAGAACAATTTAACTTGCGAGCCCTTTTTCTCGTTAAAAGAACTAGAATAACCTCACTTGAGGTAAAACGTAAATCAGGTTAGCAACTAATCCTTCTAGATATAAAATAAAACTGAACCTTACTAAGACGAAAATAAAGTTGAATTTATCTTTTCGATTACTCGTCTATACGTTTCTTCAGAAAGTGGTTCCATGACTGATAAGCCTCTTTCCGTCGGATCCTCAGTCACTGACAGCGTTGATCCTCAGGCCCATCCTTGAGATTCCTCTTCCTTGCTGCCTCCTGGAATTCTGGTCTTTTCCTGCGAAGCTGGAGGGTCTTGGATGGCTCCAACTCTTGTTTCCGCTTCGTTGAACTTTTTGTTGGACCTTCCTTCCTAAACTTGCGCAGGAAAAGCTCTGGTCTGTAGAAACCGGCGAGATAAGCCTGAAGCCAAGAACACATCAACATCTCTACGAAAATTGCTACTAATCACAGCACAACGGGGCCTGAAATAGGCAGGGACGCTCTAAAATTAACTTCCGAAATTCTTCCGTAAATAGCACTTCGTTCAACCTCAATAAATTCTCCCTATATCATTTACATTCTGGCATAAAAAGCGAGGGTGAAAAGAGAGTAATAAAAAAGGCTTTCCATCTTAAAATGAACTGTTAGTTAAAAATAAATAGATAAATCTCACAGGGTTCATAAAAAAAGTTTCAAGTCGGACATTCGAAAAACAATCTTCACATTTTAAATATTAATTAAACGATACTGAAATCGTTCTAAAACTTTTTATAAGCACCCTCAATATTTGATACGCCTGAACGTACAGTTTCTTCATCTTTTTCCCGCGTGAACGATATTAGGATTTAATAAGCGTTAACCTGCGGGAAAGCGCGTGGGTGTATCATACCTCAACCCTACATAAAAGTGGAATATTCCTAACTTGTGAAACTGAAATTCTGTGCTGCTTGAGTTTCTAGTTGTGGTTGACTTTCAAAACCGCTTTTTCTTTGCCTGTGTGTTTCAGAAAACGATTTATCGGTATTTTGTTGGAATTGGGGTATGACCCACCCCACGCGCCTGTTCGTGTAAGTGTTTTTCTGACCGAATATTTAGTTCAAAAATTTATTTCTGGAGTGTAACAGTAAATATTTCTACTCGAAAGTGATTTTAAATTATTTGAAATTAAATTCTGAAAAATTTCTAACTGCATTATGGTAAAAAGAATGAATCCCTATGAATTAGAGATGCAACGCATGTGAGATTTATTAGAAATATTTGAAAGCGATGAAGATTGCATTTCGGAAACTGAAGATGAAGCTAAGAATATTTTCTATAATGTTTTGGTTTCGAAAAAGATAAAACATTAATTCCTGATGTTCTAAAAAAGAAAAACTGTTCTTATGCTTTTAACATTATATAACGATCATACTATAGATGATACTATTGGAGAAAATAAAACGTCAGGAATTATATGTTTTAATAATATGACTAAAGGAGCAGTGGATATGTAGGATGAAATGTCAGACAATCATTCCGTTGCCAGAATAACAAGGAGGTGGCCAATCGTACTTTTCTGTCCTGCACTGAATGTAGCTGTAATAAATGTTTGAATTATATTACATTCAACTGCTAATCCACCAAACGGAAACAGAAGTCTGTTTTTGAAGGACATAGCATTACAATTAATGAAAAAAGGATTGAACAAAGATCAGAGATTAATACTTTTCCAAGAAATTGACGTACTGCATGCAAAACAAAAGCAGAAGTTTCGACGAAGAATTAAAATGAATACATGAAATTCAAAGCAACTAAGTATGAACGATGTGATAAATGTTTTGCCCTCGCACCAAGGACAGAAGAATGTGAATGCAATGTTTAAAATGTGAAAACATTCTGTGCCAAGAACACATGAATGTATTTCGTTCAAAGTGTGAAGAAATAAAATAAGCATGGTGTATTAGAGATGAAATGAAACTTAGAGGCATGATGTTTATTTTTTATTATTTTCATTTATCTTAATTTTAATTCTAAAATTATTTCGGAAATTAATTTGTTGAAACCCAATTATTATTCACGTATTTATAATACACGAGAAAAAAAAACAGTTTTAAAACTAAATAATACTATTTTTATCATATTTTAAGTATTGGGGTATGTGATACCCCACGCGCCCATTCTAGTAACTTTTCTTGGTGCGACTTCCGCTGGGTTAAAGTCTTTTCAAAAATGTACGTGGCTTTGAATAGCAGAATATTTAATGCCATTTCAGGGATGATGAGAAACTCAGTTCTAGCTCCAGTTCAGAATTAAGACATGGAAGTTTACAGAAATTCAAGTTTTAAATTTCAATCACTCGACAACTCAAAAAATTGTTTTTTGGCTTTATATAACAGGTAATAAATTTCATTAATATTAATCATAAATGGGCTTTTGAATCCAAGATAACTTTTCAAAACTCGATGTAAAGTATAGGCAAAACTATGTTTCTAGGATTTTTGTGTGATCTATAATAATGTTTGCAATTAAATATTCACAATTATTTTTTTTTTTCAATTATAAAATTGACGATAGTCGAAAGCATTCAGAATGAATCTTCATCTACTCTATTCTGCGGAATATTGATTTTTTTAAATAAAAATTTCAATTTTACCATTCGAAATAAATATATTGCTAATTATTCTTTGAAGAAACAAACTGAGATCGTTTAGTTCCTCAAAAAATATGACAGGTATTCCTGGTTTGATAGCCTGGTTCAAAATAATTTGAAAAGAAGCAGAAAGATCAGATTTTTGTTCGGTTAAATTATAGTAATTTTGTCTTTTGATTAATAATAACCTTCTTTAAATTCTCCCAGAGCCAAATTCCCTTAGAAAGTCCTCCACGAAGGCATCCCTTCCCTTAGGCAGATAGCCCTAGTGTGCTTTGCCATAATTAAATACACACAATACACACTTAAATTCTCCCTCTTGACATTTATCTTCTGTGTGTGATAATACGTTTTGTACAGCAGGGATTCCATTTTTTCACAAAGAAGCAATCATCGTTAACAATATCCTGAAGTTCATCGTCCACTTCCGTTGCTAATATTTTTACCTCAAGGGCCTTCCAATGGATTAGACTCTATAAAGTTACATGTTCATTAGCAGCAAGCAGGTTTATAAAATGATTTAAAACCGAAATTCTCATTCGTCATTGTTTTTGCATCATTTGTGAGAATTCGAGAGGAAATTTTCAATTCTAAACTTTAAAAATTCATCAACTTTATAAATCTCTCTCTCTCTCTTACGTGTTCGCTCGAAGGACAACAAAATGATAACTTGTTTTCGATGTTTTTCTATAATTTATCTGTGATACTAACAGTTGAGGTATTTCCGAAATATCAGCTGTTTCGTTCAATTAAATTTTAAATTTGTGTTTCGCTTAAATTGCTCTAACTGGTCTTCGTTGATTTTCAGAAATTCTATCAGCCACGGCGCCGTTTGGCAAATTAATTTTCCGAATTTATCAATCATTCATATTTACCATTTTAATAGGAACATGTAATGTAAAAAACTTATGCCATGGGGTACGGCTTTTAGATTTAGCAATTAGATACAAAACTTCATATAACGCGAGTAAGTATTTTTCGATAACAATCATAAATTTCTCAAAAAATTGTTTTTCTCTGTTTGAACACTTTAACTGTTGTTTGAAATGTTTTTTTTTTTGATTTACTGCCGTATAAATGATGACTGGGTTCAAAATGCGTCTTTAATTTTGATGGTTGCATACCCTCCGTAAACAAAATGTTATCACAAATTAAACAAGGAGGTTATCCATCGTCCTCAAAGTAAAGCCAAACTGAAGAAATCAGATTTTCGTTTTCTAAACTGGAAGCCTCTTTCTGATTACTAGATTCCTGCTTGAAGAGACATTGTAGCATTGTCATATGCGTTGTTACCTTTCTCACTCAAGTTCAAACATTCATCCATAGATAAAAAGTACTTTATCCTAGATAAATGAAAATAATTATCAAAATTATTATCAAAGTAACATCTATTCAAAATATCTGAAAGGTTTCAGATTCTAAGGGTCACCCCCAAGATTTTGTTAACTCAGCGAGAACGTAAAAAACAAATTACGCCTTTCGGTAAGTTCGCAGTCTACAAATCTGCTGATACACTCACTGCTACTAACCTTTTTTTGGTCTTTTTAGCTTTATTATTAAACATAATTTTCTTCGCATTTACGCCATACAAAATGCAACAGCAAAATTACGAAAAAATTTAAAAGCAACGTAGCAGTGCATGTTTAGAATTTCCGATGCAGCGTTAAGTTTGCCATACATTTTTTCTGTTTTTATTCAGTGTTTTCTCAGTTTTCTTACGAAGATTTCTTACTTCATTAAGATGGCTTTAAAATTTTTCTTTGTCTTTTTATTATTAGCGTTTTGTATGTTTAATTTATTTATTAAAAATCACGTTCAGATAAAATAAGCTTACTTCACATAAAACTCCATTCAACGGCAAAATCACAAAATATTTAAAAATAGCCTGTCTTGAGGATTCCCAATAGACAGTCCTGTGCGCTATTGATAAAAATGCTTTATAACCTAATGACTCTAAGTGGCGTCCGAACTAAATGGTGGTAGATAATAATCACCATCAGATTTAGCTAATGGGTTCTCTAATCCCCAGTCACCCATTAAAAGGGGGAGTATATAAGAAAATTTCTCATACCTTTTGGCATGCCTTCGTGGTGAAATTGGAAGCACACTCGACGCGCATTTGAGGGGTCCAGGGGTAGAGTCCCGGCGAGGCATTGCACACTTTTTAAGTCTCCTGCTTATATGAATAAAACCAATGACTCTATAAAGTGCAGAAAATATGTGTATAATTTAATAGGCCGTACAAGGAAGTCACGTGGGGTTCATATCAGTTAGTTTTATTCATGATGATATGAATCAGAAAAATGTTATTGTGTTTATGAGAGAGAGAAATGAGATAGCAAAATTTAATGTCCCGACTCATTAATGATCATTCCTTGCTTTATCGAAAAATCAAGTACTTTATGGCTAGCAGCAACCATCTTATTCACTTCTTCGAACAAAGATAATTTCAAAAAAATATGTTTTCACATGACTTATAAATATCCGACAGAATTTCAACAACTAATTTATTTCACTTCCTGCGACCAGTAAATTTTTTTAGTGCTGGATAATATATTTATTAATTACTCAACGCTCGACCAACAAGAAACAATTATAAGCAAGCTTCTATTAAATAAGAGATATTAAATTAAGGATTCTCGAAACCCATTCATAGAAATATTCGGAATTTAAGGATGCTTTGAATTATACTAAGTGATATGTACTAATGAGCGACACCGAGATACTTATTAGAAAGTAAAGATGTTTATATCATTCTCTCCTTATCAGCCAAATTAAATTATCCTTTGCTTTAAACTTTTCATAGTTTATTAGATCATCCCTTGAATTACTTCAACGAAATCACTAACGTCCTCAGAGAGGTGTCTGGTTCCAGGTTACATTTGAGGACACCGGATGAAAGAGGGCTCCATTTTCAAAGTGACGGCCAAATTACGACAAAGATGTCGTTACAAAAGGCCTTCTCTCACTTTTGCTCCACTTTAAAGATGGAAGGGAATTACTGGGACGGGAGGAAATGGTAAGACGACGGCAACTTTAGCTTTTGTTAACCAATTTACTTTTCTGCTTTGGGCTTCTTTATGGAAAGAGTTTACTGTTTGCTGTTCGGAAATATGGTGACTGTAGATATCAAATGGCACGTTCTTTGAAACGTTATGAAGTATTTGTATTAAACTGACGCTATTTTAATTGATGATTCTGTGTATATCTTTTCATTAGCTTTTTAGAATTTAATTCAAATTATATATCTGTTTATAAGGCAACTGCATTTATTTAAAAAACATATTTTACAGAGTTTAAACTTACAGACTTAACAATCAAGTAACTTTAGAAAGTCGATGTGTCAATTAAAGCATTTTCCGAGAATAACTATAATTGACATGCAAAGGGAAAACATTAAACGGGAGATTAAATATTAGCACAAAAATTATTTAATGTAGAGACCATAGTTACCTGTTTCATTTTAATCTACGATCAAACAATTTATGTGAATGTTCAAAAAGAGTTCCTCAGGATGTGTAACATTTGATTTTCTCATGCCCTACATTTGATGGCCCTAGGTTATGCTTACAGAACGATTTGAAAATCCAGACTGCTGTTCTCTGCTTTTGTTCGCTTTATTTATGCATGTAACTTTTAATGTTTATTTATGCATGTAACTTTTAATGCTTTAGTTAACTTACTTTTGTAAGCCCCGTGTTAACGGGCTAATTATTCTAAATATGTGGTGCACGGGGAGTCTGTATGTTCTCAAAGGAAATGTAGAGACCATATGCTTTCTTTACAAAGCGTAATAAATCATACACGTTTTATTTACATTGCATTTAAACTTATTTCTTCAGATTTCATTAGAGATGTATTTATAATTCAATCAGTTCAGTTTTAACTTCGCTGCTGGACAAAAATACATATAAACTTAAAAGTATTTTTATTAAAATTTGTAAAATACAGCAAAACAAAAAATACCTAAAACAGTCAAACTATAGTTTTTACAATTCAAAGTAGAGTTTCTACACAAAAACAAGGAATTAGGCGACCGGGCAGGAAGATAAAACTTTCGGTACACAAAACTGAAAGTTAACCTTTGGTCCACAGTGCTACTGAGAGTTTCAAATGTAAACTAATGGCGGCCTCGATTGGCTTAGAGCCACTTAAACGTTTAAATTGCTGATAATTTTACAACTTTTGCATGCAGATTAACTAAAGTCATAAGAACCTTAACCGGAATATAAGAGCAATTTAGCAACATATAAGAATAAAATCTGAGCTCACCGAGCCGGGTAATTATACGTATATATAAAATTATACCATTTGAGAGGTGTAAATATAAAATGGCAATATATATATATATATATATATATATATATATATATAACTTCAACGTTTTGAGACTACTCGTTTTTAAGTTATTTGAGATATATACGTATGTGCAGAAGTCACGATGAACTCTTAGGAATCTATTTTAAATCCATTTTACAATCAGTTTTGAAATACCGGGTGCTCTTCTCCATACGAACAAATGTCACGCAAAACTATTTTCGAAATTGATTCAAAATGGATTTTGAGTTCAAATATGATATCCGAAATTTTTCGTGATTACAATATTTCTTTTATTTCGCACAAGGAACTAATAAAAACCTAAAATTTCTCTAGATCGTCTGGAGTTTACTTTCATATTAGAGTTAAAATTGACAAGGTAGAAAGTTCGAAAAAAAACTCAGTACAGTTCCTGCAGTGTAAATCTGGAACACTTCCCTTGAAATACTATAGATTATTAATATTATACTATAATACTATACTATGAAACTGTAATATAGATTTACTATAGATATATTGATGAGGTAAACTCTGGAGAGAACCTTTTGATCTGGGAGAAAAGTTCCATTTCTCATCAAATAATAATAGTATACATATGTTTAACTTGCTCTGTTTCAAAGGGTATGAGTTGTGAATCACGATGCAACTAAATTTGTTAATAGTAATTTTTCTAGTGTAAAAATAAATAATATGAAGTATACAAAAGTTAACCTTGACTCATTCTTTCTCTTTCTTCTACTAGTGATATAGAACAATCGTGCATATTAACATTCGCGATAATTGTTATCTCCTTTCTAATAATGAAGCATGTGTACGTAAGCTAGAGGACGAAGTCCAGTCCTCCTGGCAATTTATCTTGCACCATGACAATTTACGAATTCGCCAACGCCAACCACAAACAATGGCGTACAGCGATCCGATCACGCCCGGTCATGTACAAAGAAATCAAAAGGTAGCAATATAATAAAGCTCCGTGAAACCAAACTCCGAATCCGAGTAGCTAAAACGTTGGTAAAAAGCAACTAAGGGAAAAAATAAACATAAATTCTGCAACATGCACCGTAAATCAACTTTTCTTATTTGCCGAAATAGCAGCATAACAGGAAATAAGAGAGGAAAAAAATGAGTTAATTAAAAATCAACCCAAGGAAAAAAAAACTACATAAAATAAAAACCACATAATCACACACAAACGAAAATAAAATTAAAATCTCAATTGCAAGTGTTTTATGATTAATTTTCTCCATTATTTTCCTGGAAGATTTTTTTTCAGTCGTTTAAAATCATTTAAAATATCATGTATATTAAAAACATTATTTATCTGAAACTCGTTTCTAATGTCAGCAAAATATAGAGGTTGTTCACACATTCTTGTAGCAAATTTGACTTCAATAATTAAATTTAAATTTTCATTTTAAAATACAAACGTGACTGGAGTCAAATTGGAATAAGGTTTAATTATCCTCTGCGGCATTAAATGTATTCTTTTCCTTAAAATGTCACTGAAAAATGAACAATAGATCGTAGGCTATATTTTTGCTCTATTCGAAGAGAAATACTGTTATTCAATTACTAAAAAAAGATGTGAAAAGCGTGGTTTTAATATTTCTACACGTAAAATAAGAATATGAAAGAAAATTAATGTCAAAGTTTACTGGGAAAAAGGCAAAAAATACATACCCCAAAAAGTTACGTACATAAAGTTGCATCTCATGGTTCAAAGAAAAATCCACTCCCAAAGAGCTCTTGCAAAATCGTTATATATCTCTTTAAGAACTGTGAAAAAATTATAAAATCTGATTTAAAGCTAATTAGAACAAAAAAACATGGTGTTCATCACTTATAACAAATAAATATGTTTCACGGCGTAAGACTATGTACAGATTGTTGTATGAAAATTATTTGCCAGGTACAAAATGGAAATCTTAGTTACAATTGATGAGGCTTAGATTTAGTTATCTAATTGCACTAAAAAAAGATAGATTTACTACCAAAAAAGAGGAGAAAAATATTGTTCAGATATGTTGATATGTTGGTTATTAATATATTGGTTCAGGAAAAAGAAGGAAAGTTTTTCTAAACGTTTTATGGTTATTAATGGGTTTTCTTATAACGGAAAACTTGAAATTAGGAAAGTAGGAGAAAATGTCAAAATTAATTCGGATTACTAACAGAAAATGTTTTAACACTTATTTTTAAAGATGAAATTTCATCTCTTTATCCAAACAATCTGTTAAGTTCCATCAAGATCCATCTCCAATCCATACCTCTAAGTGTACTACTCTATGTTTTTAAAAACTGAAAACTTAAACCGGAATTAAAACTATTCCCCTTATATGCATCCTACCTAAGTCCCCTGATGTGTCTCCTATGGATTATTGTGCATTTGCAATTTTAGAAAAAAAGCTTTTCATAAGGGCCATACCAAAACATTGAATGGACTGAAGATTTTGAAGGAGGTCTTTAATAAAATCAACCGTGATGTTTTAAGAAAAGGACCTTTATTTTGGAAATCAAGATGTAATATGACAGTTCAACAAAAGGGCTATCAGATTAAACACATTAGAAAATAAAATTCTAAGGTTTGTTTATATATAAAACTTTCCAAATTTGTTACAAAAATGTGTGAATACTCTCTGTATTTGCAACTGTCCAAAACATGTTCAGTAGTATCCGGTTCTTCACAATATCACAGAGATCGGAATCTTGCAATTTAAGGCTTTTAAGATAAAAATGAAATCGGCCATGACCAGTAATAATTTGGTTAACATCGATGTCTGAATAACATAACCCTTTTTAATTTTAATAAATTTCATGTAGCTTTTACTTCTCTCAAAACCTTTCCATACCTTCCTCTATTCATCCTAAACATAATTCTTCATAATAGTCATGGCTTTTCTTGTTGCTCCCTGTACTTCAGTACTATAGGCATGAGAATCAGTGATTGCTCCTTGGCCAGTGTGTCTGCCCTCTGGGTTCCAAAATATCCAGGATGTGCTTTCACCCAATTAAAGAAAATATTTTGATAGTTCTTCTTTTCCCTATAAAGAACTATAATGTCTATTACCGTAGGATTCTTTGGATTCTGGGAGGAGAGTGCCTGAAGAACCGAAAAGCTATCTGAATAAATGTAGATAAAATATTTCGTTTTTAGATTCTGCTTAATCCATTTCAAGAAGTAGAAATTTGCCATGACTTGCGCTTGGTAAACTGAATTCTAAGAGTTAATTTTAAATTTGTTATTCTCAATTTCCGTTCCATAATAATAATATATAACAAAGACGAAAGCAATGACATCCTCCAACCCGACCCGTCGGTAAATGTCAAATTCTCCTACTTGTGGAACAATACCGAATAAAATTTCTTTCAGTGGGGTGAATCAAATGTATATCGAAATTTTCAAAAGCATAACGTGAAACTATAGAATCTTTGTATAATTTAAAATCAATACTTCCTGTTCTTAAACGAAATTTATGATAATAAAGAACATATAATCTGGAAAAAGAGGGCACACCGGTCAGGATAAGTTGTAGCAAGTAGATATGTTTCTCGTATTGTGAAAAAAATGACGATGTCTAAAGCCACCAAATTTTGAACATAAGTAGTCCCCACTCGAACATGTGCACCTTGAAAGCTAGAATTGTGAACTTCGACTTTTTTTATTTACGCTGCCCTTCAAAGTTAAGGAACAGTAAATTTTTTAAAGTTGCCGTTATAAAAATGTCAGCAATGTTAAACTTCTTAATTCATATGCATGGCAGTAACGAAGTTTAAGAAACTATTTGCAAAAACAATAGCTACCACTTTTATTTTTAGAAGTGAATACTTATATAGGAGTTGGAGAAAAAATGCAAAAATTGTAATTTTTGTTCACGAGTGTTGATCTTCAGTTGTTATTACAGGTTCGTGGATAATATCCAGGAGAATCTATCAATGTCCAGGACAAGTTCTTTGCCCGATTCGTTGAGGTGGCGAATGGATGGAAATAGGGGTATCACAAACTGATGCTGCTAGATTTCTCAGTGTCTCTCGTAGTGTAGTCTACCGACTAAGGAATCAGTTTGAATATGAGATTTCTGAGTCTAGAAGACACGTTGAAGGCAGATCTAGAGTTACAACACCTATGGGGGACTGTTATTTAGCTCTTTCGGCCCAAAGGAGGAGTAACATTACTGTGCTCCATCTCATGGAAGATCATTTAGAGGAACACGAATAAGAATCTCAAATACTATAGTGCGCAGACACCTGAACAATACAAGTCTGTATGTAAGACTACCAGTTGTTTGTATCCCCGTATACGTATCTAAGTACGTATCTAAAATTTACAACTAATAAACTGTGGTAATGATATAACAATTATAAATCAATACAACATAGCATTTTAACGTAATGACTAGTTTCTAATGCACTCAGAGTAATTATTTTCTCCTATCTACAGTAAATCGAATATTAAAGTATTATAATGAACATAACTAGGAGGTAGAGAAAAAAATACTTAAAAACTGTACACAATCTCACGGAAATGAAGTACTTGAAGCGATTAGAATTTTGTTCTTCAATACAAAAACCTTCAATAAAATTAAACATCATTGAAAATCGAGAACCTTAAAACTAACGAATAAACAGAAAAGATAGTTATCTGTAAAAATACAAAAACCAATTAGGAATTAAGGTTATAAGTAAAATACGCTACTTTTGAATATTTCTGCTCTTATATTTTCAACTTTTGTTCCGAGTTGACTTCATTTTAAAATGTTGAGCATACAAAGTATTTTCTCCCACCTTTCTGCATGGCTTTGTTGTGTAACGGTAGCATACTCAGAGCGTATTCTAGAGGTCCAGGTTGGAGTCCCGTCGAGGCCATTGCACATTTTTCATGTCTCCTGCTTCAAAATAACCCAATGTCTCTACAAGCACATCTCATCTAAAATAGCATTACTGCTAAAACAATATTGAACGTTTAGAACTATCTACGATGATTTATTTGCATAAATTTCTTGTTAAGGAAAAAAGTGTCTCGGAACTTTCTGAAAGTGGGCAACGTGGGGAAGAGACGATCCTAATTAATATGCACATTATTATTATCTATGCAACTATCGCAAACAAATAAAATATGCTTTTATATGCATGCATGTATATGTTGTTGCCATAAAAAGGGCACAATCTATTTCATCAATGGAATTTATGAAATGCAAATGCAGATATAAAAATTAACTTAGAGATCATATGAAAAGTAAAATGCTTAAGCATGCAATGTCGCATTTTAATCCACAAAAGAGTAGATGAGAGAAATTTGTACTCTGCGTGTGCTAAAAGTTTATATTAATTTTTTTCAGAAACTCTGAATACCGTTATCTTTATTACAGGGTTTCTTTCAAATGCTACAATACAAAAAAACCTCAGCGAAGTATACACAAATAACTGTAATCCAAGAACATAAATCCTTTAATGGAAAGCGTCTTCCTTAATTCGCTTTGTCCTAGTGGCATTGGTATTGACTCGTATGAAAAGAATCATTATTTCGAAGCATTATTTTGTGAGATTTGGTATCGGAAAAAACAATTCCTTATTTAAAAAACTTATAAGAGCTTTATCTCACAAATTCCTTTAAATTTATCAAATATATATATTTTATTTTACGTATATATGTCAGAAAATGCATAGCAGCTTCAAAAGCCAGATGTTCAAGCATTTGATATTACAAAATGTAGGTTTTAAAATACTTTCGCTGTTGATCAGAAGATTCTTTTTTCATCAAATAATCTTACTTGATATACTAAAAAAAGAAAGCTGAAATGTTTCCTGGCATTAAGCATAGTAAATTGGCTTCTATTAATTAAAGTTCCTGCGTAGATTTGAGAAAACATAGTCTAAATGCAATTTAGGTATAAGTTCATTTGCTTCGTTAATCTAAATTTTTCTTACATTCAGTTAAAAATATTTTTACAAACACATTTATAAACCTTCAAAATATTACTTATTTTGGTTGCGCTGGTCAGACGTAAATTATAAAAATGTCGCTAAGCTAGTTTCGATAATCGGATGTTAAATCATATGAAATAGCTTAGCATGATCTTATGTTCTAAATTCTTAACAACATCAAAAGGAATTTATTTATACAGGGTGTCCATAATTTATTCACCAGATGAAGAGGCGTTTTAAATAATACAGGGAAAAGAGACTGAGTGAGTTTTATTTAGCACTTAAAGAATTTTATATTAATACAGTTCAATGTGAGCACTGTAACATCACCAAACTACTGGGATGGAAGACAATAAGATAGGCCGTTTTTTAGATTTATTTTAAAACTTAACAAGTGATTCTAAGTTATAACAAGGATTGATTTAATATAAACTGCACTACAGTAATAATTTTAAACAAGTCAAAAACTTAGCTGACGCAAGACGAGCCTTACTTTAGACCGCCATCTTTTAGACGACTCTTCGTTCTTCTTTTGTTACAAAACAGGAAACGGATACACCGCCAGGTGTACTGTCTAAAACTTCCACTTCGATTAGTTTCACTTGGCCTAGCCTAGAGTTATCCAGAAAAGCCAGGTTTTTTTCCCATGGGTGAGGAAAATCGCTAATAGCGCACACATGTTATTTGTCACATCATTAGTTGCTCGGACAATGTTAAGTTTGCTCTCGATTTCCCTCCAGACATTATTTAGCATTTGCGTAGCCACAATAGCTGTTTCAATACATGATAAAATTTTTTATTCTTCGATGCTGTGAATCTCTGCAGCATAAACTGTTTTCTTTAAATATCCCCAGAAAGCAAAGTCCAGTGATGGGACGTCCGGGAAAACGAAGTTCCATGAAATAGATCCACCTCTACCAATCAAACAATCTGGGAATGTTTCATTAAGGAACGCGTATACATCTGTAACCCAATGACAGATGGCCCCATCCTATTGGAAAATAAATGTTTGGCTGCATTTCTTCTAACTGTGGTACCTAAAATATTCTCAGCATATCGAAGTAATCGCCCGAATTAACTGGTGATTGCATTCAAAGAATTAACCAATGATTTTGTTATGAGTTAATGAGCATCAAACGTTAACCTTACAGGCATCCTGATCATTTCTCTTACAAAATACGATTTTTCTAACACCCAAATCCTGCAGATAAGTCGATTAAAGTCTTCTTAAACATAAAATTTTGCTTCATCACTGAATGAGATTTTCTAAAGAAATTGATTATCATTACTAATACGGGCAAGAATGTCTACAGAAAGTTTCCTACAAACAACTCGATCATTATATTTGCTCACAAATCTGCAATTATACGCAATCAGTTTCAACAACATTCGACATGGGAATTCCTGTTTGCAGGCTGCAACAGTGAATGCACGTACTGGGAATGCACACAAGCACATTCCCGAATGGCGGAAACATTTCCATCACTGACATTTGATCTACCTGCACTTCCTTTATTCAAAACATGTCCAGTCTCCCGAAACTGTTTTAATTATCTTTTAATTGATGGTTCCTTTGATGGAGGTTTATTAAATTCATGTCGTAATCTCCTTTACACTGTTTTTCGAAGATTCCATTTCCCATAATCAGGAAACGCACATTGTTTTTTCGATTCATGATGCCACTTTGTATGTAAAAAAGTTTCCTCTTGTCATTCTCCATTCTCAAAAATTAGAATAAAGGAAATTTCTTGTACTGAAGGTTATATCAAGATAAATTATTTCCAGTTATTTCGTAAAACTATGTTTTAATTTAATTTTGTTATTCGAGGATTAAATAATGGACACCTGCATTATTTCTATAATATTTTGTCATTCGCTATTTAGTAGTCTAAAAACAAATGCAAAATTTTAAACTATCTGAAAATTAAACGCAAATTGCAACTGTTAAAATATTTCTATTTACTCTAACCTATAATTCAATTTTTCTTTGAAGATAAAAACTTCTTCGTATTTCCAGAAACACGATCGATTCAAACCATAGTTCACAAAGAATCGGAAACACATTTGCGAAAATTTGATAAGGGATAGCAATGAAAGAAGTAATCGTGTAAGCAAAAATTTATTTTGGTAAATCAGGCAGACTAGCTGACATCATGATTAAATTCTCAAATATATTAAGTAAATTTGTGAGTCAAAAGGAGAGAAAGGATGTGATGCACACTGGAGTATTTATAGTATACGAGAATGAGAAAAATGCTCTTCATTTCATTTCCCGGTTGGTGTAAGATGATTATCATAATAAATCTAGAAATCCGAGATGTGCATCTTTTACGCCAATGAGGAAGAGTTATGTTGTAACAAATGAAGAATGATCCTTTCATCGAATTGTATACAACGGATGAAGAGACAGACATCCACAGTTTATGAATGCGAGGAGGAACAGATGCCGGAAGCAGAACAGACCAGGAGAAATGATTCGGGGTAAATGAAATGAAGCGCAGAAATCAAGATCGGTGCATAAAAGACCTGGTTTTGGCAACAGAATGAGCCCGGCAATGAAGATTACAACTTTCAATAAACGCAGGAATGAACAGAACATCGATTTTGAATCTTCAGTTAAATATGTTTTGAAAATAGTTGTCTTTTCAAATCTCATTTTCTGAACTCACAGCCAGATCAAATTCATAAAATTTACCTTGGATCAAGATAAGCGCCTGTCATTAGTTTAGGCTTTGGGCATCGCATAAGTAACAAAAAGAAATTGCCCAGCTACTTCCCGATTTTCGGTTGAACAGCATTTTTAGCTTCCTCATGACGCGCTGTATACTTACAATCATCCATGTCCTCTCCGGGATTTGACAGCCTGCTTCCTTATCACCTTGCCAACAGGCTGACCTTGAATATAGTGATGCACGTTTTCTTTCAATGATCACGATGCCTTTAAAGATGAAGAGTAAGCATTGTGCAACTTGTTTGGGATTTTTTTAGGGTCAAACTTGTATTTTTTTAATGAATTTGTATTTGTATTTTTCTAAATTTAATTCCAATTGTCAGGTAGATATTATTGCTTTCCAGTCTCAGTCAGATAGAGAACACAAATTTATTATAGTGTCCAAGATCATCTCACCAACTGTTTAAGTATTTTGAATAAAACTTTTTTAATAGCAGTCTTTCATTATTTTTTTCGAAATGAGATTTGTATTTCCGAGTGATCAACGTCTTTAAAATAGCAGTCTTATCATGACCTTTTTTCATGCATTATCTAAAGAGTATATGCTATTTTATAAAAATGTCTAGGCATTATATAGAATGCCTAGGTAAAGTACACAATAATTATCATATTTCATACTTTGCCTCTAAAGACGCCAGGCATTCTCTAAAATTGCCTGGGTATTGTACAGAATGCTGGCGCTTTCTACATTGCCGGCAACATATACGAAGTTTTAACATAGGTATTTTTCCTGCCTTCTTAGCATGCTTTCGTTGTTTAGTGGTCAGCATACCGGGCGCGTATTCCAGAGGTCCGTAGTTCGATTCCCTTCGAAGGCGTAGCACATTTTTCATCCCTTCAAAATACCTATTTGTCTCTATAAACGTTATAATTTTATGTTATAGTTTAGTTTTAAAATGTTACATTTATTTATTATCACGTATACTAAAGCTTGAAAATTACATTGTGTTCTAATTTTAAGTAAACTATAGTAAGTTTACGTTAAATTAATTTTAATATTTTTAATTATTTTAAGTTTATTTAAATATGCAAAAGTGTTATATTTATATATGATCCCCTCATGGTTCTGCATCTGAGTAATAACTGCATGTTTTGGATAAAGAATTTGTTGGAAAATATAAGTAAATGGTCGAAAATGAAAAAAATATTTGCAAGGTTTCCTTCTCTTAGGAATTCTATATTCATTCAGATCACGCATGTCTTAAAGTGTTCCAAAAATCGAAATTCAAATTCTGGAAATCTTTCAAAAAATATCATATAAATAGAATACCTCTGCGGTTTCTTTTAGAAGTTTTCTCAAACTACTTTACAGTCTTTTTCCGGGACTTAAGATCAATTTTCGAGAACGCGTATCAGATACTGATAGCTTAAGAGATTATAGTTACGATTTCCATTTTGTACTTGCTTTGGGGAAAAGAAAAGAACTATGATCTTTATTCTACGTAACTCTTAAAAACAGAAATAAATAAGCATTCCGTTTTGTTGCAGAAACTGCGACTGTGTGGAATAGCATTTGAAACAATATAGGTTTTATTTAGTCCTCTCTCCATTAAATTTATACAGAGGCTTTTCGCAAATATTTTAGACCACTTTGCTTTGCTATAAAAAGTCTGTTAGGAATTTTATTTTTTAACTGCAAAAATATTTCTGAAAGTATAAAGTATGTCTGCTACATGACGGTTTTGTTTACATGAAAAATGGCGCTTTTAAAGAATCGTTGAATGAAGGGCTATATTTGTGCTCTTTACGAAGAAAATGCTTTCTATCTAATTATTAAAAAACACTAAGAAAATCACGCTATTTCGATATTTAAAGCTACGGCAGGTAATATTGCCAACAAGAAAGCAAAAATGTGTCAAAGTTTGACTTCAAGTGAAAACATTGTTCCAGATGCATATCCAAGAACAAAACGGAATGTTTCGAATGTTGAAAAGGTAAGATTTTTAATCTTAAAAGAAAATCCGCCAAGTCAAAGGACAGTTGCAACCCATTAAAATGTTCACAGTCAACTGTAAATAAAGTTATTAATGCTGTTTCTAATCTTAAAAAGGCGTTAAAAATATAATGCGCCTCGCCTTTATCCGCGATATAAGGACAAAAGCAAAACGCTCTGCAGAATTCTTTATGAGAAAAATTATTGGCATAGATGAATACTGAGTTATTTAGCTGAGTGCAATAAAAAATGATGCATTTATTACCATCAAAGAGGAGAAAAACATTTTAAAACATGGTTAAAAAATCTAAAGAAAGTTTTTTAAAGGGATTTTTGATTGTTGCTGGTTTTACACATAACGGGAAATTAAAAATAAAGAGAGCGGAGAAAATGTTAAGATCAACTCCATATATTATCATGAAAAATCTAAATTTTCATTGTAAAAATAGTGTTTTAACTGTTTTTAATCGTATATTGTATTTTTCTGTATTTTACAATTTTGAATGAAGATATTTTGAGGGTCTATGTATTTTTGCCTTGCAGCGAAGTTAGAACTGAATTGATTGAATAAATCTCAAATAAAATTCAGGAAATAAGTTTAAATGAAGTGCAGCAAAAAATGCGTATAATTTCAAAGGTCGTGCAAGGAAGTCATGTGGTGGTCAGATCATATTTTGTTATTATAGGTTATTATATTTATCATTCATTTTCGCACATCGTTTCTTTACGGCTGTGGGTTTCTAGAAAGTAAAGGCTCTAATGTCCCTTGAAAAATGAAACCCTAGGGATCTTGGTAAACTTTATGTTCTCAATGTCATAATTTTAATCTCGTAAATGTTCTAAATACTTTTGCAACAAGCTGTTGAATACTTTTATCGTTTAGGTTAAAATAACACGCCGAACAAACATTAATTTAGAAATCAAACAACAAAAATCAGAGTTATATTTTCAAATTTTCATAGGACTACTTTCGATGGTCGAATCATCGAAACTAGCCATGTGAAAATTTCCAAATACAACGCTGATTTTTGTTGTTGGATTTCTAAATTCACTTTGATTGTTTTTTGATTAATGCTGTATATTATGTCCAAACAGACAAGTTTATGAAATGTTATCCTTTGACCAAAGTTTGATGCATTTAATAATAAATGGATTTTTTTAATGTAAACGAAAAACTGTTCGGGTTTAATTTTAGCGTTGCATATATTATGAAGCAATGGCAATGTTATTCTTAAGTAGCAAGTACTGTTTTTTATGTCCTTTAAATATTAGGAATCTTCTGAGTATCGTATCGAAAACGGCACGATTACATATGGATTTCAACACACGATATTTAAAATGAGATGACTTAAGCTACATCTTAAGCCACTAAATTTTAAAATACTCTTCTATTTTATGCGTTTTGACTTTATATTTTTGATAAACCAAACATAAATAAAGGCAGAAAACAACGTAGGAAAAATGCCCACAAAAATTGAATTTTTTCTTCTATATTTCTCCTCTTTCTTCGTAGAATGTGAAGGAAAAAGTGGAAAAATAACTTTCGGACAGCGTAGAAAATATTCCGATCAGATACTATCTCTGGTCTACATCTAGCTGTCTTTATACGGAAGAAAAGGCCTTGTATTCGACTCTCAAGGAAAATATTTGTGGAGGAATATTATGACATGAGATTTTAGAAAAGACATTGTATGGAAAAGAAACGACTTCTTTGGAAACACAACATAAGGTTTATGAAAGTTCTTGGCAATTCCAAAACTCTGAAAATTTTTGTTGTAGAAGCATTAATTAGTTTAATCTTGTTATTTCGAGCAAAAGTACTCACCTAGGCTAATACTCACTAATATATAAATTAATTTAAAACATAAACAGCAAAAATTAAAAGAGTAGGGGATAGTTTGTGCCGAGGAAAAAATGATTTCAAATTACAGTTGAACATTATAAAGTAAAAAAAAAAAAAAACATACTAGTAAAATATTTATTTTCAGCAGAACCATGTTTCACAATTAGTTCTGCGTGATGATTAATTCATAGATTAAATCAAAACAAAATGCTAAATAACATCTAACAACAATAACTAACTACTGAAAATTACTGGAAGGCAATATGAGGGTCTAATTATGGTTACAGCTAATGTAGTGATCATTTGCTTAGTTACAATATCCATCACGGTGATGCAGGTGACAGGTGACGGAAGACGGGGACGCCTGGTGTTTAACAGTGGTAAACAGGCATATGTCCCACGCCTTCCCCTGTGTAGAAGCAGCAACTTTATTTAAATTAATAAAAGTATTTACAGTGCAACAAGAGCAGATGAGTGATTGTGTTACATTGCAGTTCAGGATACATTAGCATGTCATAAATAATCAAGTGCAAGACATAAAGGGTATTAAATTAGAAGAAAAAAAAAGAAAAGGAAAACAACACATTAATTACATGAACATAAGGCGTAATTAGATACCAATACTCTTCACTCAATACATAAACTTAAGCATATTGCCAGTGCGTGATAGTGTTGTATATTGGGAATACTGAGGTATCTAGAGATTCTATACTTACTACAGGGTGTACAGACAGTGAACAAAAGCTTAGTAAAAGCATGATACTTGATAAAATACAGGACAAAATACATGCAATGCATTGATACAATACATGAGACACGGAATACATTGATAAAATACAAGAGACATGAAATACATTGATAAAATACATGAAACATGATGCAACTTTAGAAATAGTACACAACACTAAAAATGTGATATACAGAGCGGAATACGTATACAAAGGTATTAACAGAATACAAAACAGAAGATAGTGCATTAAAGATTTAAGTACAATGTATATATACATAATGCGCAGATGCTATTGCAAAGATAATTTGAGTATTATAGAATTTGCGCAGTTCGTATAAATTACAGGAACAAATGTTATAATGAATGCAGATACACTGTTACATGTGCAAGTGCTGAAGGAAGAATGCGCTGAGACACTGATGGACGCTGATAGAACTGAGACACTGAGGGATTGGTGCACTACTGGGTACTGATGGTAAAATACAATTATTGGTGTATTAATGACGAACTGAGAGGTGATTGGCGGATTCAGTGAGGAGAGCAGATGTCCTGACCCATCGCCCTAGTGATGCTGACAATTTGACAAATTTTGGATATTGCAGGCTTATGTGTAATAATAAATCTATTAAAAGGTTCTCTATTGGAGGTTTGGCTGGGGAGATGATGAGCAGTTGTCAATTCACATTCATAGAGGTAGTGATCCGGGGTGCCATGACCTCCGCAGACGTATTGGTCAGTTAGAGATATGTTGCGTTGAAAGAAGTAGCTGGGAAATGAGCCATGACCTATTATGAATTGTGTAAGGGTCACGGTGATGCAGGAAAAAGCCCAAATGTCGCCAAATGGTAGCCAAATTTGGCTACTTTTGAGGATTTCTCGCCAAGTTCGGCGACAAAAATTAGTTGCTAAAACAGTTGTCAGCTTGGCGATATTTCACCAAATTACCGAGATACCCATTTACTCAATGTTATATAAGATTTGCCCTTATATTCTTACTTTTCTAGCATAACTTGCTTTAAATTTTTTTTCGCTTTACATTACATAGAAAAATACGAAAATGCGCATAAAAAAATTTATCTATCTATGTAGTACAAATTCGTAACAATATCATTCCAATAATAAAAATTAATGAAACAGTATTTAGTTGTTGTATGTCAATTTCTTTGGAGGGGGGACGACGTCGACTGCTAGTATTGGATGGCAGATTAACGCATCATCCTTTACAAAACCAATTCATTCAATATTAAAGTGATTGCGTCTTGTAATATTTATAATTTTAGACGGAGGAGATATGACAAATCAATAGTACGTTAACCTTGAATCGAATACCAAGTATTAACTTTTACGCCACAGACAAATGAAAGGAATGTTTTTAATTTCATAATCAGGTAATGTGCTATGTTATTATTACTTAATTAATTAGTATAAACAGTGTCCTCTGCTCATTAAACTCACTGGTTAATAAATTCAACCGCTTACTCCGTTCACATTTCCAGAAACCAAAATACTAATCACCAAAAAAAAAAAAAAAAAAAAAAAAAAAAAAAAAAAAAAACACCGTTTGTTAAACCCATCTCAGCTGCTTATAAAACTCAAACTGGCGGAAGTCTGATCATTCAGACTGACCAATTTCACCTGCACATGGAAGCGGTGTAGCACCAGGGTGTCTGGGTCAAGGACCCTACCCCTTGTCGAACATGTAGGTTGTTCCGAATATTGTCATGAGTAACTAACATAAAATATAATTTTTTAAAATTATTATGTTATAATTTTTTAGTAAAAGGAGAGTGAGATAACTGGTAATTCTACCAGAAATAAATTGTGCACCGAGTTCTAATAAAGAGATAAAAATACCATCTGCGAAAGGGAAAACGAGCTGGCTTCAACCTAAGTCTTGAGATGCATATAATACCATACATGCAGATAGTGTGAGTCAACTGGTTCACTTAAATTATAACATATGTCACAAATGTACAATACAGGTAAAGCATGTCAATTTAAATAATATGTGCACTAAGTATGGCCATAGGCCTTTCACAATTATTTGGGCCATTCACATAATAATCGTTAACTCGTATAACAGGATTGTTGATACTTTGGAGGTTAGCATAAAAATTCTGAGCAAGCCGGCCATAAAAATATTTCAGCTGTTCAATGCCTAATTCATGAAGGTTTTGATTTCGAATGTAAAAGGCCGAGTTGGTGATCTGTCTTAGGGATCAGTTTTGTGCCTGCTGTTAACATTTTCCTATATGATTTACATGAATATGCCCAAACAGGGCAGGCGTAGCATTGTATGGGGCGCAATACAGTTTTATAAATAAGCAACTTGTTATCTATTGAACTTGTTATCTATCTATCAACTTGTTATATATTGTTATCTATAAATAAGCAACTTGTTATCTATCTTGTTATCTACACTGGTGTGCAAAAATTAAGGACAAGGTCGAAAAGTTAGCATATCAGCTGAACGAAGAGGCAGAGCGGACAGAAAGACCAATCAGGAGATTAAGTAAGGTGATGTACGGTATCACATGCGCAGATATGCAGGTAGACGTAATGGGGGAGTGTCTGAGTAGTATAAAGCATGTTGTCGGTGTAAGATCAGTATTTCTGGCAAAGAGATTGCACGCCGTATAGCAGTTAAAATCACACCGAGTTGCTGCCTCAGCGAGAAATGGCGAATAATCAATCTGTTAGACGACATCTGGATGCTTTTACCCGAGGTCGAATCATTGGGAAGTTGGAGGAAGGCCGCAGTGTGACAAGTGTGGCTGCAGAGTTCGGAATTGCTGACAGCATCGTTTCACGACTTTGGAGACAATTTCAAACTACAGGAACAGCTATCCGGGGGTTTAGTAGTGGTCGTCTACGAGGAACCACACCCGCAGATGACCGGTATATTGCCTTACAGGCCAGAAGAACAGGTGGCAGACAGCGGGAGAAATCGCTAGACACACGACACAGGCGACTGGACGACCGATATCCCGTTTTAGCGTGGCCAGAAGACTGCACGGTGGTGGTCTGTTTCACGACGCCCTGTACGGTGTGTACTTCTAACGCCTGCCCATCGGAGAAGGCGTTCTCTGTGGTGCCGGGAACACCGGAATTGGAGAGACAATGAATGGGGACGAGTACTCTTTACAGATGAGAGCAGATTCAGTCTGAGTAGCGATTCTCATCGCATACTCATCTGGAGAGAGCGGGGAAGCCGCAATCATCCCTCGAACATCATTGAAAGGGACAGGTATGGAGGTGGCGGTGTTCTCGTTTTGGGAGGCATCATGCTTGGTAGTCGTACAGACCTTCACATCTTCGACGCAGGTTCAGTCAACGGGACCCGTTATTGTAACGAGATTCTTCTTCCATATGTGCGTCTTTTTAGAGGCGCTATGGGTCCGCAGTTCCTTTTCATGGACGACAATGCACCATGTCATCGCACAGTCGCTGCCGAACAGCTCTTAGAGAGTGAGGATATTGAACGTATGGATTGGCCGGCACGATCTCCGGATCTCAATCCCATCGAGCATGTATGGGATTTTCTAGGCAGACGCTTGGCAGCTCGTACCTTACCACCAGTAACGATTCCGGAGCTTCGATTGGCGCTGCAAGACGAATGGGCAGCAATGCCTCAACAACTCATTGACACCCTCATTCTCAGCATGGGCAGACGCTGTGAAACCTGCCTAGCAGTCAGGGGAGATCATATCCCCTATTAAAGATCGGATGTTTCTTGCTGGACACCCATCACAGGGATGTTTCGGCCTTCAGTCGCATTGCGCTCCATGCTACTTTTTCAATAAAGCTTCTTTTTATCGCTCTGATTTCTCTTTTAGTAAGTGTTGCTTACATTACTCATGTCCTTACGTATTGGGGATCTTACGGTATTAAATGTGTTGATTTGGAAAGCTTTTGTACAAAGTTATATTGAAAAAACCGTCTCTTTCTTAATTTTTGCACACCAGTGTATCTACTTGTTATCAACTTGTTATCTATCTTGTTATCTATAGCCATGGGAAGTCCCCTCAGTCTCATCCTGGCTGATGTCTACATTCATTATTATGAAACAAAATTATTTGAAACTTTAAACTTCCCGGTATGTTTCTGCTACGTAGACGATACTTTTACCCTGTTTGACGGTAATAAAGATGATTTAAGTAAAGTTCATTCAACAATGAATTCTATTGATACTGCTATTCAGTTCACTTTTGAGCTTGAACCATGCAATTCTCTTCGATTTCTCAACATTTTGGTCACACGTAACAAACACATCCAACTTCAGTACTATGGTTTACCGTAAACCTTCTTCGGTTTGCCTTCCACACTTCAAATCATGTCATCCAACTAAACAAAAGTTAGCTTCATTTTATTCTTATGTTTTCCGTGCACTTCAAATTTGCTCCTCCAAATTGGCTCTTGATCAAGATCTAAATTATTTAAAAGCAGTAGCTCTTGACAGGGGCTTTTCACCCTGCATTATTAATCAAGCAGTTAAAAAATTCTTATCTCAACACACCAAAAGGCACACTCTTGTTTTAGGAGATTATAAGAATTCTGTTGTTATTCCTCCCTTTCCCTCAATTAGCTATAAAATTGCACGTATCTTATAGAAATTTAACTTTCGGGTCATTTATTCGCCTATCAATAAAATTCCGAGTTCCATACTCAAGGTAACCATTTCGGATATAAATTCCTGAGGAATTTACAGGATTCCTTGACAGTGTGGTTTAATTTACGTTGGGCAACCTAAGAGAGCCTTAAAATTTCGCATTAAGGAACACGAATCATATGTTAGAAAAGGAAACACTGAAGTCCTCTGTTGCCCAGCATTGTTGGTCTAAAAAATCACACTTTCAATTTTTCTGCAGCCAAAATTATTAAAAAAAAACATGTTCCATTGGTAAATTAGATTTTCTAGAGGCGTTCCACATTCAAAAAATCTGAGGATGATGTTTCGGTAAAACCATCGAAACTTGTCATGTGAAAATTTGCAAATATAACGCTGATTTGTGTTGTTTGAATTCTAAGTGGCTTAGATATATTTTGTTGAGCAAATAATTAAAAAATGAAATAATTGAGAAAATAATTACAATTGTGCTTCAAATTTTAAACACAAAAATTAAAATTATTATGAAAGTAAATGTAACTACATGAAAATTATTTTCCCCTTAGATATCAATGGCTTCCCTGATGCTGAACGTGTAACATCAAATTTGGGCAAGTCTGGATTATAGCTAGTCATCTTAAGACGAGTTCAAGCATCTGAATATTTGGTAGTCAAGTTGTTCCTGTTCGTACTTAAATTGAATTTCATGTATGGAAATTATTGCTCTTCTTTATAAGTTAAACCGAATACCGATAAAATGGCAAAGCCAATTTTTTTTGAATTATGGATTATGAATCAGTGTTTCCGAACTTACCGATTTGTCTTCGAAATAGCGTCGTATTTGTTATTTTTTTAAAAGTAAAAATGCCTGTTCATTACTGCAACTTTGTAATCAAACAAAAATGTTAATGTTATTATTCAATTTTAGTTCTTCCTTTTTTTAATTGGATTCTTTAAGTGCTCGTTTAATATTTAGGTTTTTAAAATTTAGTTTCGTATATTATACGTTATTTTCAGAATTCATATGGGTCACCTGAAATTATGAAATGTGTCTCACTCGCTGACCCACAGATGATAGGTTGCTGAGAGCAGATCTAAGCCATCATACCACACGTACAGAAGTATATATATATACATATATATAAGCGCGATACAAAAAGGATTAACCTTTGGAGGCCAACGTTTGACTAGTTGAAGATACAGTGCGTTCATTGCAGAGGAGCTGGCATATGTTGTACAAACCAGAGGACATTCCAGTTCTGAGGCATAACTTCCACGCGAATGTGGCTCCGTCGACCCACGTAGACTATACCAGTGCCTCAGAGATGTATTTTCGATTATTATGAGTAGATACCACAATTGCAGATGACACAAGGAAGCAGGTAGTAAAAAATTTTAGGATCGCTAAACATTGAGTCGGAGCGATGCTACCATGCGACGATGTTGGCAGACATGGAGGAACTAAACATGGAGGCTCAAAGGGCTGCGGTCAACGGACAGCAACAATAGAATGCGTAGATAGAACTATAATCCGATCGGCTCTCGCAGCTCCTAATCTGTCCTTATGAACGATGCTGCGTGTAAGCGGGATATTAATTACTGGTGACTGGTGATCGAGGGCAGGGACTCCTAACATGGGGTGAACAGGCATATGCCTCACGCCTTCCCCCATACAGAGTAACACCTCCCAGGGGCATATCGGTATGTCGACGATATTCTAGGTCTCGTAGTGTTGCCCTTACATTTCAACGGGATAATACTTTACCACACACAGAAACCGTTTTACTACTTGTCTTCACGCTTTTCCAACATTTCGCTGGCCGTTACAATTGCCAGAGCTATCCCCAATGGAGTAAGGTTAAGCTTTATTGCGTAAGCTTCTTCTACCGTCCCTAGATGGTTCCGATCTAACTTGCCAGTTGGAACGTATATGATAAGCAATCTCTCAGAAGATCATCCGCCAGCTCTACGAGTCAATGTCCAGTTGTATAAAAGCTTGCATCAGGGCCAGAGATAGGCCATGCATTACTCCTTTTTTCTCCTGCCGTTACATTTCCTGAATAAAACATTTAATTCCTATGATGCTATTAGCGCTTCGTTTTCAACACATGTAGATCACATCTATCAATATTCGCTTATATATATATATATATATATAATGCAAAATAAAATAATAAAATACATGCCACATTGATTTGGAATAAACATGTGCAACAAAAGTACAAGAAGCACTGTCGTAAATGGAAAGGAAAAGGCGGGCAAAACATGCCAAACAAAATGAAATGTTAAATTTATCTTTAACTGCAAAATCATCAGGAGGCTGGTGCAATGAAAGAAGCAAATAAATCAGTTAATTTCTGAGCTATGGACACAAATTTAAGTTTAAAACTTAAAATAAACTAAGAAAAACAATAAAAATAAGCTGTATCTTTACCAGTCCATCCTCTAGCAGTCGCAGTAAAAAATCGCAAAATTATAGCATCAATCAAAACATAAACAAATTAACAAAAAAAAAAAAAAAGCTTAAAATTATTATTCTTAGTGGACCGAGTCCAAAAACAAAACCTGCAAATACAAGCAATCCAACATATGTAAATTTTGAGATTCCTCAAGTCGGATTGAACACTTTTTAAAAATCATATCATCAAAATCATAAACAAGTAAAAAAAATCTAATGATAATAATCATTTTCAATTTAGGCGGACAGAGTCGAAAAAACATACAAAATGGAAGCTATTCAATATATGAAAAATAGTAAGGGAAAATTTGATAAAAAAAAGCATAAAAAAGGAAAATGAAATAAATAAATAAAATGAAGAGTTAGTTTTTAAATTTGTAAGATAAGGGCAACAAAATTTTAGAACTTGTTTTTAGAACTGTTTAGAATTTTAAAACTCGACCTGTTTGGTAGCTAAGCTTAAAATGTGTTAAGAAATGAACTTAAATAAACTACAAATTTGATGGATTAATATTATGGAATGCAAATAGAAAAATCCTAGACTGAAACCCATTTACATTCAGCAATATTTGAAAAAATCTGATTATATTCAATAATATGAAAGCTTCCAATAACATGATTATTCAATTCAGTAATATTCAATATATTCAATCAAATAATATGAAAAGAAAATATTTTTTTCTCTTTGAAAAAGAAAGAGTCTCTCTATAAATTGATTTTTTTAATTTTTATTCTTTTATTACCTAATTTTAAATTTTACTACTATTCTGTGTGTTTTCTATAGACATGATATGAATATATATGAAAAAAATCCCGTATTTTTAAATTTGGTATATTTTTGTGTTTTACGCTAAATACTTACATTGATATGAATTTAAGACAGTGGAAGCTCCTCTTAATGTAATTTAGCAGTTAATTCTGTAGAAATAAGAAATGAGTCTTTAATAACTGATACTAAAAAAAAAGGGTCAGTAAATCTGAACCTTTAGTGCTTTCGAAAAGACGAATTATATGCTGTTATTTAAGCACTTTATTAATATAAATTTAGGAGATTAACATGCTCCTAAGAAGGTTGAATCCTATTATTTTTCTCTTGAAAAAATCGGTTGTACATGAACAAAAATAATTGTTCATACTCACCAATTATTCGAACATATCTTTCATTTTTCATGGCATCATTAGCCTTGTTTACACTTTTACTTTACTTTATGTGTATTTAAAATTAATTGCATTGGTTTGCATATACAGGGTGTCTGCCAAACGTAACATTCTAGTCTGTCATTCATAACAAACAAGATTTACACAGGACCTTGCGTCTGAAAATGCGAACGGCAAAATCTAGAGGGCAATGTTCGCAGGCGTATGGGAGAGTGGGAAGTGTGATCATTTTAGGCGAGGATGTTCCAGGAGAAGGATGAACCTGTTTATTAACTGAGGTCTTTACGAACATTTTATGAAAAGAGTGTTGCCGAACCTCATGGTTTTACGTTCCAGCAGCTATACGCCGAAATATCTTGTGTCAGCATGATGGAGCTCCTGAACATTTTAGCAGCAGTATGCGGCAATACCTCGATAGAGCATATCCTGATCGCTGAATTGGTAGAGGCGGATCAGTTGCTTGGCCATCGCGATCTCTCAATCTGACTTTCCCCGACTTCAGCCGTGTATATGTACATGGAGTTTATGGTGTACGAGACGGCCGTAACATCGGACATGGATCTCGTCGCCAGGATCTTGGAAGCGGCGCCACGTGGCCGCGAAGCGCCTGTCCATTTTAAACGGGTCCGTGAATTCATGAGTCGACGTTGCGAAGCTTGCATTGGGGGTGAATGGAAGGAAATTTGAATATCTTCTATAATTTAACTAGGATCTTTAATACGAGTCATAGTAACACGTCTTTTGACATCCTTTCTTTCTTCCCCTCTATGCTTGCGAGCATTGCCTTGTAGAGGTCGACATTCACATTTTCGAACACAATTTCCTTGTAAATCTTTTTGTCATGGTATGACAGACAAGCATGTTGAGTTTAGCAACGAACTTTTTAGACATCTTGCAAAATGTATTGAAAATTCGCTACTGTAGCTAGTTTATAAAGTATACTTGCAATTCTGAAGAGAAACGGAAATGCTTGCCTATTTCATAAAATCCGACATAAGAAAATAAATTTAAAGTACGCTAGAACTTTGAGTGCAAAAAAACGTTATTATGTCACACGTCTTTGTGGTCAGTAAATACAAATAAGAATTTAAAAGTTTCGGTTTTTATTTTACAGTGAGGACACATTAGATTATTTTTGGGCTTCTTGTAGTAAAAAGTCTTAGTGTGACCATTTTATATAGTCATCTTTCAATCAATTAATTGGGTATAATAAGGTGATAACAGTTTTAATTGATTTAAGTAATCCTGCTGGCAAGGAAATGCATTTCTTTGGGTAACAGTCACATGCAAAAAAAAAAAAAAAAAAAAAAAAAAAATGTGATTTTAAAGACTCGTGTAATTTATTCCGTGGAATTTTGAATAATAAATTAATCCAAAGTAAAATGCACTTTATTGTTGAATATATTTCATCAGAATTAAAAGGTAATTTGATTTTGATAGATTAGAATTTAATGGATTATGAAAGAATCATCTTATTTGAGATTATGGGATTTGGAAGATTTTGATATATTTTTATTAAACTGTCAAAGTAGCGAACAAAAATATATAGACATACATACATTAAAAGAATCTTGTGGAAAAGGATCATTGGGATTTTAGACGATTATCTAAACGTCTTTCACTTTCAAATTTTCATACATCTCGCAGATACTTATATTTGTTCCTTGTTTTATCCACCAGCCTATGATTGAATAAATAATCGTACATTTTAAAAAAAGAGACGAGAATATCCATACATTCAGAAGATGGAAAATAAATAGCCTCCTGAAAAGGAATCCGTTAAAATATATACTTAGGTGTCTGCGACGTTTGTAAAATATGATTACCTGTCAAACAATTAATTATAAAATTTAGTTAAAAATTAATTTTTGATGAAACACATATCAATATTTGAAAGAAAAATGTAAATTTAATAAAGTATGTGCAAATATTTGAGCGTATCAAAGAAGTTATTTAACGAAAGGGTATTCGAGAAAGCTTTAAATGCATTAAAATCTATGACATTATGTACGGATTAAATCATATATGAAATTTATGTTTAAAAGACTAAAATAAATGCCGAATCATTGTGCAGCGGAATATGGAATGAGGAAATTCCATACATTTAGTTCAATAAATTTGCATTGAAATGCTCCTGGGAATTTATATCTGGATTTATGTATTTTTAATATAGTGTTTCTATTTTTTGGATATATTTTAAGATGTACGTATATATACGTTCTAACAGACCTCATGGAAATAATGTGATATTATTTTTAATGATACCCGTAAATTTGGTGTGACCTTTTATTATTTCTTCTTTGTATTTCCTATTTTTGATTTCTTCGCATTTATAAAGGGCTTCCTTGACTTCAAAATTTCTTTGGTTTAGGGAGTTACTTTGTTAACTTGTAGAGACATTAGGTATATTTTTGGAAGCTAGAGAGATGAAAAATTAGCAAACGCCTTTGCCAGGAATCGAACCACGGACCTCTGGAATACCGGCCTAGCTTGCAGAACCACTACACTACGAAGGAATGCTAAGAAAGTGGAAGAAATACCTTATAAACTAATCGAAGAAACGGAAGAGCACCTTGTTAACTAATTTTAAATGTATTTTTAGAAAATGCGCTGGAGTTCGAAATTGTCAATCAGAAAATAGCAATGCAAGCACTTAAAGATTCATTTTGAAGTACCTGTTGAAAACTATGTATCTTTGGTAACTATTGTGAATCACTCTCGGAGCTAAGAAGCTCGAAAAGTTAATAAAGAACAAGTAAATTATTGACTATTTATGACTCAATTTTTCAGAGATACTATATAGTACCAAGTAAAAATGATTTAATAACTGGAATGTTTTTCTCGGAATGCACATACAAAACTTTATACGTTTAATATCTTTTTAAAAATATCATATAATAAAAGTCATCGTGATATGAAAGCGCGTTGATTCAGTTCTTAATAAAATGTATTAATACAACCACATCTTTGAAATCCTTTTATAGTAATATATAGTATTTCCTGCGTATAGTAATGTGGGATGTCATATTTTACCGCCGACAGCCGAAGCTATACGTCATTGGAGAGCATATCTTGTGAAATAAAACTCGGATGAGGCCGCCATGATAAAAGAAGGTACGCAAGGCTCTAAACGATATGAAAGATGTTACAAGATGAAAACACTTTAATTCTTTCTTTATTATTTCAGTTTTTCTGTATATATTCATGTTCCTGCCGTCCATTTGCATAGTGTGTAAAAACCCGTAGCTAGTTTCATTAAATGTTTACTTTAAAATGTCAGTTTGACAAGCGTTTCCATTTTCTTCTAGACTTTAAATTCTTCAGCCATTTATGAATTAGCGTTTCCGATGTCAAGGCAAGACTAGTATCTCCCCATATGAATTTTATTGCCTTTTTATATCTGTATGGAATATCTTGCTTAATATAATGCCTCAAATTAATTTTCGTTTTAAATTTGAAGACTATATTCTTGGGATTTTAAATCTTCAAAGAAAGGATAATTCAATTTATCTTGTAGGGTTTATATTTATTTTAATTAACATTTATTTTAAGCTATCTTTCCTGTCAAGCCTTTACTTTCCCCTGGAATTGCCAATGCCAGAGTATGTAAATTTTAGTAGAACGCGCAGAGTATTCAAATTTTTAGCAGAAGTAATTTGAGTTAAATAGAAGAGAAACGAGATTTGTAAGGGTGCTTCTTGAATCACGAGCGGGAAGGTTGCTTGGTAGAAAGTTTAAGAACCGCGCGTTTCGGCCTGTGTGCCTTTTTCGACAGTTCGTTGAATCTTTCAAATTCTTAATCAGAAAGTTTGCTGAATCTCAGTTGTATGTTAGAACGCGGTTAAGATAATTACGATTATAGAGCCTCGTAGATAGTGACTTCGTTAGTTATTCATCCTGTCATTTATTTTTAGTTGTACATTTCTATTTTTGTTTAACCGCCGGGTCGGCGTAGTTTGTGAGCGTCAAGTGAACGCAACTGTAATTTCTAAAGTGAAATAAAAAGGGAATTAAACCCTTCTTAAGAGTCTGTGTAATTTCCAGTTCATAGCAGTCACTACTACTATTGCTGACAAGTTGGGGCCTCCCAACATCACAATCTAATTGTCTTCCAATCATATCCAACTTCATTTTCTCCTTTTCAAATGTTTCAAACAATGTGAGCTTGCGGTTTCTTTTAATCCTATCAATAAAATTAACTTGCCATTTATAAAAAACGAAAATAAAGGCGAAATACCATCACTCATGCAGCATTTATAAAATTATTTGTGAATGCGATGTGAGGTAAATTCACACATCCTTTAAAATTCATTGTGAAGAAATACTTTAAGTACGTGAAACGAAATGAAGTCAAAATATATTTAGTTGCTTTCCATTACTGGAGATAATTTTCATTTTTTCAGGAGCTAAAACTATATTTCGACTCATTTGCCTTTCAATATGAATTTCACTTCTTCGAAACTCTTTATACGCCAGCTTTGGAAAATTTTATAAGCAGTTAATTTGCTTGTAAGACATAGTTTTTTTAGCAAACTTAAAATGTGAAGAAATGGAATGAAGCCTGAATGTGGCTTGAAGATAAACACAACCAGGGAATGGTGTAAACCACCCTTTTATGGAACACAAAATATTTAACGGGTGGCACGGATTTACGTGCTTACAAAAACACTAGTGTGAGAATACACAATTCAATTTAAGCTAACTGGTTGCTTCAGAAACCTACGCCGGCAGGATAATAATTTGGCGGCATGAATGCGTAGACAATATTAAGGTTAACAGCTGGTAGAAACTAATAACGTGCACTCACAACAGCGAAATCACGCTCCAACCTTTCGCTCCAACATTTCATTCATCCTAAGTTATTCATAACCTGGCGAGGAAGTGCTAGGGGAATAAGAGAATTCAAGAAAGACTCATAAAATAACTATTAACAAAAAAACAAACAAACAAACAAAAAAAGAATCCTATATGGTTACTGAATTAACTTTCATTCTGTTCCTATCGAAGGGAAAGAATAGCCTGCTTCGAAACCATCCTTCTTCGCTTGGTTTCATATTCCAGTTTCACGTGAATCACTACAACTTTGCTGTGTTTATCGTAACACCAACACTTTAGCAATGTTTGTCTTTCTAGTTATAATAAAATTAAAGTCAACCAAATTTTTATATATTTGGGCCACTTTTTCTGTTGAACTGCGGGTTTTTTTTTAAACTGTTCAATGTTATTTTTCGAAAGTCTGTTCAAACTGGAGAACACATACTCTGCTACTGAAGCTGCATTTTTCATGCTATCAGAATCAAAGTCTTCTTGTTTTGAAGTCTAAAGCTTTTGACTAGCTGTCCACCGATTTTCTATAACCAGATATTTAGTGAAGGCACAAAAAACGTCTTTTCTAGGAGTAAGATTATCCCTATCGTCATTGTTATTGTTGCGTTAGATGGTGGATGAAACCATTAATGTTTAAACGCCACAAAAGCAATCTGCGGAAAAAGAAGTATGTCAGATGAAACTACTGGAGCAATATTTTATGTCAACACTAGTGGTTAAAAAAATCATTGTTGTGATATAAACTGCAATATATTTGAAACTCTTGATTCGACACCTGCAACTGTTGAATATAGGCCATTTTCCACTTTTTATATTTTAATAAATCGATATACCTTTCTTTTTAAATCACACTGTTTTATAGTGGACGAGGCAAAATACCAAAACGAAATTAATAGTCCTTCTCGGCAAATTGTCCCTTTGAGCTAAAAAAACTATATTAGCGTAAGTTACTCCAAATAAAAATTACGAAAATGGAATCAAGAAAACTCGTTTCTTTGATAATTTCACCTATTTTGTGTTAGTATTATGTCATATGTATCCAGAAGGTTCCACTGCGGCAGACTTTATAAAACCATAACTTAGGACATAGGGAAGTCATAATCATTCATAAATTAAAAATTTAAATATAGATTGCAACTCCTTTTCGGTGATAAAACGCAAATTCTTGCTCTGATTTAATTCTGTAATATATTGTTGCGTTCGTAGGGGTTCGTAAGAGAGTGAATGCACAAGTCCGATAATAGGTTAATCAAAATTTATTTTTATCAAAAGAAATATTTCAGAACTCTGGAATTTTAAACAGAAATACAGTACAAGTGTTCACAGTATCACATAGTAGAATCAGTAGTTATGCTTCAAACTAATAAAAACATTAAATAAAACGGAATGAAAAGCGCATCTAAAGAAAAATGACGGATATCACGCTGAACTAAACAACTTGCAAGAGCAGTAACAAAGCAACTAAACTCAGACGCTCTCTCTCTCTCTCTCCGGCTTCGTATAGTTTTTAATTCGCCACGAGATATTTCTGTTTCTCGAGATTACTCGAAAGTAATAAGAGTGGAGAATTACGGTTACAGCTAACATAGGGGTCAATTATATTTATTCAAATTCAATACAAATTAACGAAATACGCATTTATTCAATGTTAAATGCTCGTGCCCTTGTATTTTTACATTTCCGGCATAGCTTTCTCTTAAAAATTTGTCTCGCGCTACATTACACAGGAAAAATACAACAATTTTGATTATAATTCTGCTAAAATTACTTATTTAAGTACAAAATTTGTAACAGTGTGAAATAATTTTATGCTAAGTAGTTACGATAGGCCTTCTGTTATAAGAACTTATAAAGCATTTCTGCCTCTTCTTAGCGAGCCTTCGTGGTGTAGTAGTCTGCACGCTCAGCGCGTAACTAAGAGGCCCGTGGTTCGATTCCCGGCGAAGGTGTGCAAATTTTTCATTTATCCTGCTTCCAAAAAAATCTTAATATCTATACAAACTTGTCTTTTAGAAATTAAGAAGTTATATGATATCATTTATTTCCTTGGAAATGAAGTAGGCAAAGCTGTTTTGTGAATGCTAAATGGTACTAAGACAGACTCGAAATGCACTTTCAGGATAAAATTGTCCTGGTAAGAACAATACGTAATATTTTAGTCAGGACAGAGCATCTGCCCTCACAGTTAGCATTTCCGTGCTCACGCTTTCAGTGATTTTTTCCAGAACTACTGATTATGTGTTACATTAAATCACATTAACTGCCAGCCCGCTAACTCGATTTCATCGTAGCTGATGTCATTTTTTGAAGCTACCTCTAAGAAAAAGTGCAAAAAGGAAGCTCTCTTATCATATTTACGTTAAAAGACCGACTATGGGTTTGTATTAGCGAATTACTAAGACGATTTGCAATGTGATGTACCATTTCCAAGTCCTGTAATGGCTATTCATGACAACTCTCCTGGAGGTCCATATGACAACTTCTTGTCATGTGAACTGCATTAACAGAAAGATGTAAAATATTCCGGATCTTCTAGAATAATAAATATAATAAAAAATGCATTGTTTTGACTTCCTTGATTTGTTTCCTAGAACAGTTAGCTCTTTTTGGCTCATTTTCTAATCTATCTTTCTCTGTCTTATATTTATCATTAGCTTATGTTTATTATTGTGTTTGTTCTCTCTGGAGATATTCATGTTGTAGAGGCATTAGGTTTAAATAAATGCAGGAATGGGAAAAATTTGCAATGGCCTCACCGCGATTCGAACTCCGGATTTCTCGAATATGCGTCGAGTGTGCTTCTAGTTACACCACGAAGGGATGATGAAAGGAAAGAGAAAGTACCTTATTATGTAATAAATTAGGAGTGTTGGTGGCGTCGTAGACAGATGCATAAAGAAGAAACTTACAGACATGCTTAAATTATTTCCTATTTTTTCATGGCTGACACACATTTGTCATTAAGTCAAACCAAATAAAATGGGCGCTATGGCGCCTTGCTCTTGATGAATTTACGCTTCCATATCGATGGACTTGTGATACATACCTTTTTGAAGACAACAAGCATTGCAAGTTTCAATAGTCAAGACGAGAACTAAAATTGACACATTCAGAGAAAACATGAGAGAGAGTCAAAATGTTTCTGTTCTTCATAAAAATCATATTCAGTGATTGGATAAAAAAATTGGCTTTCTGGTCTCTTTTAGAAGTGGTCATCTAAAGAAAGAAATTATTATAAAAGAGTTAATTATATATACTATGTATGTTTACACATTAGTATTCATACACACACGTGCACACAAATTAATGTACCTGATCATTTATGTACAAGTAATTGTTTCTTTCTACCCATACGCAGTTTGCTCTTACACTCACTCCTCTTAACCCATTTTTTAAAAATCTTTTTAGCTTTTTTTTAAGGATTGTTGTCTTTGCACTACGCCACATACAGCTCAACATCAAAATCAAAAATCCTTTAAAAGCTGCACAGCAACGGAAGTTTAGGTTTCTAGATGCAATCTCTAGTAATGGCAAATATGTTTTTCGTTTTTTTATTTTTTTCTTAGTTTATCATATAACTATTGTGTTTCCGTAGTAAGATGGCTAGTAATCTTTTGTCTTTATTGTTAACTTTTTTTGTGTTCTTCGCAATTACGCCACATCAAATTCAGTTCAGTAGCAAAATCACAGAACGATTTAACAGCAGCATGTCTTTAGAATTCCTGATAGAGTGTTAGATGTTTCAATATGTATTTTTATATTCACTATCTTATTTATTTAAAAACTAGCCGCTCGAGAACTCAGCTACCTTTAAAAGAGTTATCATAAAAATGAAAAAGTATATAACGATTTTAATGAGTCCAGCTAGTGTGATTTCGTAAAAATATTCAATATTTAAAATAAGAAATTTCATCGTTTTAATTCTTTTTTATTTAACTTAATCACATTAAAAAACAGAAAAAATATTTAAGAACTGTGTTTATTGCTTTTAACAAGCTTAATTTATTGCTATTAATTCATATCCTTTACTCCTTATTTCTCCATATCCTTTCAGAACCCATTTAAATTTGAATACATCTCAGGATTTACTGAACAGCAAAACACTGGCGAGTGGAAGATAAAATCAATTTGTTTCCGACCGCGACAGCACGTTAAAAATGTAACATATTTATCTGTTAATTAAAATTAAAAGCTAAATGCATTACATTTTTTCGAATGGCAACAGTCTTAGACGCTGGACATAAAATGTTTTATTTCGAACATTGATGCCCTTGCTCACTATTAAATCGCTGAATTTGTTAATCAAAAATTCACTAAAGGTTTACAAAATATGAAATAAAAAATAAAACTACGTTGGAAATTCAAAATTCGGGTTTCCAGAAGCACAAGTTCGGGTGCTACGTTACTCAAAATTTGATAACTCTAGGTAGTGTCGTTTCCTTCACAATGCGAGAAACATACATACATACAGACAGATTCTTCATTTTTTAATTTCTTAAAAAATAATACAGGTGGATAATATTTAGTGGTAGCATTTGAAAAGTAATTAGCCTTTTATAGTGAACCAATGGAAAATCCCATTTTTACACTAGTTTATGCTATACTAATAAAGCAAAGCTAATTCAACCAAATATCCAGGGTATAGGAAGATGAAAAATTAAGGTACAGATCAGTAAGTAATATTCTACAGCTATAGTCATTGTGGGAAAACTAAGAAACTAAAAAAACTAAGAAATACATTGTCTTCGATGCCAATTATGTCTCTGAGTTACGACAGAAATATTGTGCGTTATACTGGAGATAATTCAGTAATATACTAAGTTGTTAGTAAAATAGTCTTTGATCTTTGATAGATTTTATAACTAAAATGCTAGAACTTTCATTTGGAGATTAAAAGTACGACATAAGAAATATATGCATAGATGCTTTAAAATTCTTTCTTTTCGTTTATCTATACCTATTGCTCTTTTGTCAAACTATTGTTAAAAATAAAACGTATATATAAATAAGAAATAGGTTTTTTTTTAAAAAATACCTGTCTGAATTTTTATGACATTACAGCAATCTTGCTTTAGAGTTTTTGTTTCCAAAAGCTAAGTAACGATTATTTCAGTCTTTTAAAATTTGCAACTACTTTTTATTTTGGAAACATGAGAATATTTTTTTATTTTAATCATTATAGGAATCTGCGACATAAATATATATATTGCATCATTCAAGACATAAAATTTATCAATTAAGAGTTAATTCATTTCGGTATATCAGGTCATAGTAATTTCAGAAATGCAGTTGACATAAAATCATGCTTTTTATTTGATAATGGAGTATTTATCACATATAAACAGCGTGCGAGTTAAACTGAGTTAGAGAAATTTTATTTGTAATTCGGGATCATAATTTAAGATGCGCTTGCAGTTTCCTATTACTCATATTCCTCAGACGGCATTTGGCGAAGCTGTGAACAGCGGCGCCTCATCTGCCAGCGCCAAATAACGCCAAATTCCGCGACTGGGCATCTCTGAAATGACTCCTAGACTCAGTAGCACTTTATAAGTTCTCCAGGCTGCAACGCCTTGGGCCGCTATGCTACAGTAACTACCTGAAGTTTAACTATTATACTGTGTGTGTCTGTAATTTAGTCTTATTGTGTTTTAGATACGTGTCGAATGTTAGAGATACTTCGAGTGTCTTTAGCAAATTTAGCTTAGTTCATACTCAATTTGATCTTCTTGCTACCTGATGATCATAGCGAAGAGAAAAATGCACGCGTCTGCTCAACATGTTTATACACGCTTTGATCGTGAGTTGTTTACTCACGAAACAGTGTAAAGTAATTCAAGAGCATATACTGCGGCGTTTCTTGCTAAGAGTTAATAGCTAGTATAACAGTAAACTTATGAATATTAAAAACAACATAGAATTTCTCCTATTATAACCATTAGTAATGCTAGAATACCCATCTAAATTTGTCTTACTATATAAAGGAATTTATATTTTATGATACGCATACAATTGGAATTTATAAGGAATAATTTTTTTCCACAAAAATAAACTTTTAGAAATAAACGTCTTTTAAAAATGTTCGCTTTAGCTATTCAAAGTTTGTTTTTTAGATGAGATAACTATTTATTAGGAGCTTTCAATTAATTATTTCAAGTGCTTTATTAGCAGTTAGTAATAGTTAGATAAAGCTAATTAGCAATTTTTACGCTTCAGAGTGTATATTCGTGATAGAAAATTATAAATAAATTGTTTCACTTGTGAGCTTCGTTTTAAATACAAACTGAAAGGAAAGGTGGCGTTAAAAAGTAAAAGAAACAAATTAACTGTAACTGGAAAGCTAATTTTTTGAAAGGGAAGAATTATTGCAAAGAAAAGATTCTACGATACCAAATTAATATTTGATACATTTAGTATAAATATATTTATCGCAGCATTTTATCTTAGGCTTCGATTTTTAAAGTTTTTGACTTCAAGAAAAAATCACAAATACTGCTTTCTGTGGTAAAACTCTAGCTTAGAATTTGTAAAGCATATTTACACATTAGCAATAGTGACTGACGAAAGCATTCTGTGGTTGACATATTAGCAAAGGCTGTTGTATATCTTGTGTATTCTCTTTTATATATTCTCGTATCGTGGATTTATTTTGGATAAAACATATATATGAAAATACGTGGATTTAAAAAATAACTTGAGATGGTATAACTGATTTCATCTCCGTTTTGATATCCCTCTTTCTGACGTTCAAGCACCAGGTGGTGATGTAAGAATAGAAAATGAATTATTCAAGTGGAACTGTCACTAACATACCCCCTAAAGATATATCTCACAGAAACAAACAAATTGTCAGCGATTCGGCCGGCCAGCATCCAGATGATTTGGTAAGTTTTCTGTAAAATTTATTGATAACTAAATATATATATATATATACATCTATCATGAAATTTTACTGGTTGCTGAAAACTTGTATAAAGTCAGTTTAAAAATTTGGGTTCATAAAACATGTTTCGTATTTAATTCATATGCCATTACAATTGCATGGGGCAATGAATTTATTTAATCACGTAAGTGTACCTTATTGGTGAACAGGAAGATATAGCTCAGATTTTAATTGTTGCTGAGAACTCATATAAAGTCAGTTTGCAGATATTTTATTAGTTGATGAGAATTGGTATAAAGTCAGTTTTCAGACATTTTAATTGTTGCTCGAATTAGTATAAAGTAAGTGTGTGGATATGGGCTTATAAGATGCCTGTCATATGTATATGTCATTAATATTACATGTCGTAATGATTTTACTTAGCCACTCAAAACTACTCAAGTTTGGATGTAACTATTTGAAGACAGGAAGGCATAGTTTGGACATTACTAGTTGCTGAGAATTGATACAAAGTCAATTTGCAAATATTTTACTAGTTATTGAGAAGTAGTATAAAATCAATTTGTAGATATTTTACTAGTTGGTGGAATGGGTATAAAGTCAGTTTACAAATTTGGTTTCATAAAACGTCTTTCATATGTCATTAATATTGCATGTGTATTTTATTTACTACTCAAATGTTGATATAACTTATTGGTAGATAGGAAAGCATAGCTGAGATTTTACTAATTGCTGAGTATTGGTATAAAGTCATTTCCAGATTTGGGTTTATAAAGCGTGTTTCATATGTCATTGACACTGCATGTCGCAATGATTTTATTTAACTATTTCAGTGTTGATTTAACTTATTGGTAGGAGGGAGGGCATAGCTCAAATTTAATGATAAAAATGTAATAGTTTAAAAATGTTTCATTAGTAATTAATCTAGTTGATCCTTTTAAAAAAGACACGGGTCTTATATAGTTAATAAAACGCTTTATGTAACGGTCGTGAAAAAACGTTTCGAACTTAACGTAAACTGTATTTCAAACCATAAACGCTAGAAACGAAAGACACTATTTGTATAATTAATTATAATGTGCTAATATAATATATTGCTTTATATATTAAGTTATTAGCAGTTTAATAATACGCAAATTATTATGGCATAAATTAAAATTTATTTACAAGTGATACTACATGAGTAGTGAATGACTAAATTCAGTATATTTTTGAGTCACAAAGTATATTCTATATACCATTTGCTTTCCCTATTTCTTGAATGAATTACGTACTTGCTAAATGATTCCATCATATTTTTTTATATTTCTCAAATTGTTATTCATTTAAAAAGGCGTTTAATGTTGGATCGAAATATTATGCAATATGTAGCAGAAGATTTCTTTACTTAATCATTCTTGGCTTATTATTCAAACAGATTTAATAAATGATACAAGTATACTAGATTCACTATTTTAAATTATTCATAATTAGGTATCTTCCATGTTCTTCAAAGAAATTAATGAAAAAAAAAAAGACAATGATTGATGAAAAGTCGATATTTCTTAATTCAATATGAATAAGTTTGAGAACGTACAAGAAACGAGGTATAAAGTGGAGCAATGAAGATGACGTGAGGTTGATTTTTTTGTTAGGAATAATCGCAAAACATATTTTTTAATTCAAAGATGAGTTTTACATTACAATTGTTGAGAATCGTACATAACTTCATTTTTCCATGATTTACTATGGAAATGATAAAAGAAATTTTTCGCTCATACAAAATATTAAATCATTTCATTAAAAAGTATTTGTTATAATAATATAGACTGACATGTGAGATAACTTTAAAGTCCTTAAAAGAATGTGTATCGCGATAAGTAGAAATTAGCTTAATAATTAGAAATGAATCTTATATAATTAATCAAAATGGACAAGCATAAGAAGCTCGAAAGAGGGTAATTTTGTTTCCGGTACCATTTCACTCATTGAATTCTGCGACAAATATTAGCACCTGAAAACGAGTGCATGCATGACTGCTAAATCCGAATGAGAACGGATAGCAATGGCACTTCCTTTCGGAAATGCTTAATTTTGGGCTGAATGAGCAACTTGAAACGAAAGTAGGGATTGGTGGACCATTTCCTTGTTTTATATACAGAATATCATGTAAGTGTATAGCAAGCTAATTACATTTAATTGCTACTCTTTATGACGTTCAGACCGTCGCTGCATAATATTCTTGCAATGCTGCACAATCAAGATCAGACTTGTATGCGGGCTTTAGTAATAACGGTTCCTGAATGCTTACAAAATGAACTAGGAGTGATATTTTCGGGATGTACTGGCTAATACACACAAAACCACAAGTTTTCCCAGGTTAAAAATTACACATACTTAAGCAATCCTGATAATATATCATTCCCAATAACATTATTCATCGTTTTGCGAAAAAATAAACATGTACTATTTCATAAGCAAACGTAAATAATAGAAATAGCGTTTAGCATCAATGAAGCATGCGTTATTTAAGCCAAAGACAGGCTTGGTAAATTTAGCTTAATTTATGAATTCACTGTAAGGGTTACTGAGCGTATAATTTCAATTAACAAAAACATTGGATTTACCTATTATTAACGTATTGTACATCAAACTATTAGCATTTTAAGCCGAAACTAAAATTAATTTATTGATAGCTTAATGCAACGAAATGCACGATACAATGCGATGAAATAATTGATTGCTATAATACCTGGTTGCTTTTAATTGGAATTGTTTGAATAAAGTAATAAATAACAAAGATAAACATTTTAGTCTAATTTTTACATAATTAAGAAAGCTGCTGTTAGTTTTAAAATTATAATGCAATTAGGAATGTTTAAATTATTGTAAGTTTATATTTCGGAGTTTGATTGATAAAATTTATAATCGAGAGCTTAAATATTCTTATTATTTTATAATGAAATATAAAATAATAATAAAGTTTAATCAAAGATTAGTAATATTTAAAACGTTTCATTAATCTAAGTAATTCTACGAAATTATGCATAGAGGTCAGCAGTTTTATTAGTTAAAAGTATTTGAAGCATTTTGCTTCAAGATTTTAATCAATGAATATTTGAACAATATTGTATCGACGTTCTAAATTCCTGTCCTTAAGGCTGGCAAGTAAAATGCTACTTTCTTAATATTGTAGGAAACACAGATTTAATAAATACATTATATCAGATGATTTTAATCAAATAAGATTCAATGTCATCTTAACAAAACTTTTGTGCCGATTTAATTAATACAGATTCGATATCCAGCTTAAAAGAGGGTAAAACATGTCTCAAAACTTGTTTTCGTACAATTAACACTAGAGGCTATATGCCGCCCAGTCGGTATAGTGGTCAGGGAAGCTGACTGCGATGCCGAAGGGCCTGGGTTCGAATTCCGGAGAAGGCATGGTTGTAACTGTCCGTCCCTTTCTAGGAAAGGCGATGGTGGCCCACCTAATTAGGTGCCTCCATAATAAAGAGACCACAACATACGGCCTTGTATAGATTCAAGGACTGGGTTACATTTGTAATTGTTCCCAATTTGCCATTAGGAAAAAAAAAAAAAAAAACACTAGAGGATATGTTAAAAAAGTTGACAGTTTATAAATATCTACAACAAATGTATGATATATATAAGGTATTCATAAACTAAATACTTAAATGTTTAGTGTTAATAGAAATAACTAAAATCATCCCGTTATACAATCACTGAACCATCAGATTTTCACCATTAATCTTTAATAATATTTATATTGTAAAAGAATACTTATAACTTTCTCTTTATTTCGGTATTTTTCTTCATAATTAAGTGAGGTTATTTTTAACGTTAAATCACTATTCAGTAATGCTGGAGCTCATGAATCACTAAAACATCTGATTCAAATGTGAAGTTTGATGTACAGATTCCCATTTCTGATGTACCGAAATTAGTTTTCGGAATGAATTTTAGTAATTATTCGTAAATGTTTTAATTCGAAACTAATATTATCAATTTTTGTGTATAAAATTTCTGTTTTAGAGATGATGATTTATAAGTTGTTTACTAAAATTGTTACTACATCAAACAGGTAGATTGATTCTGAAAATGTTAGTCCAGTTTTTGCTTGTAAGTACTACATGTATTGTTTTGAAAGTTTGAAACTAAATTACTTAAATTGTCAGTTACCAGTTTCGAGTCTGCTGTATTGATTATACGTTTGCATTCTGCATGGTACTGAATGGTTTAGCAATTAACACTCTTTCTTTTATTGATATCTTGATAATATTAAAAAAGTGAATCTCTGTAATTATCTCTATAATTTATCAGCAAATAACGCTTATTTTTTCTCAAGTTCTGGCTCGGCTTAAGAAAAAAATAATTACTTTCGCGTCCTGTTTTTTGGAGGGCTCGATAATTTGTTTATCGAAGTTTTCTCTGATTTAAGAACTCAATCATTTTAAAACTCTTCACATTCACAGCTGCTTGTATCCTTGTATTTTGTTATTGATAAACACTTTGTTGTTAAATTGTGAATTAATACTCTTAGAATTCTTCCATTAAAAACAAATTCTGTTTTCATCAAATCTTTTCCTTATATTAGCTACAAAATTACTTGGATTTTTTAATTTGAGCTCCAAGGGATTTTTTTAACTTAAGAATCTTGTTTGCGCTTTAAAAATATCTGCATCAGATTTAGATTCTCAGGAAAGTTATAATGCTCTAAGTCAGTTTAGACTGACAAAAAATAAGTTGGATATTAATAAGAGGTAAGGCAAGGTAAAAGTGTAAACGATGCCGGTGTTTTACCTTGGCTAATACAGTTCCGTTGAATTTTGAAAATTTGAGAGAGCCATATTCAAGATAAAAAACGATTCGGACCCGGCAGCCCCACGGAGCCCAACAAGGGGACGCAGATTCCTGTGTTAGAATTCCTGTGTGTTCCTGTGTTAGACCTTGAAAATGCCTAATTATTGTAAAGGTCGCATAATATCCAGTTATTGTAAAGGCCGTATAATACGCTGCGTAGTTCTCCAGAAAATTCTAGAAAGCTTCCTAAGCTGACCAACGTCAAATATGTGGGTTCCATGCAGTTAAAAAGCGCTCAGCTCAGAGGGTGGAAAAGAAGATTTCAGGGCGATATAAATTAAGTATGCGCATATATTTTCCTGGAATATGCCCTGAGTTTAGAACGTCGTGTATAATTTGAAACAAGGTTTTTTAGCGTCATGCAGTCATGCATTATCAGTAGGAATACATAATTTTCTTAATAGTTTCAAATAAATCCAAAATTTTAGCTAGAGATTAAATGTGAAATTTTGTCTATTAAAATTTTCAAATGAAAACTGGCGAAAAAATGCCTATTCGAAAATAGTTCGTTTAATTTGCAAGATGCTTTCTACCTACCGTTCTACGCATATTTTTCGGACTCTGTCTCCTTTCCGCCCGCGCTTACCGCCCACCTACCTCCTTTATGTGTTCACCAATGGCAGAGCGATAAAGTTCGCTGAAGATTAGTAGTTCGGGCACCGGTGATATTCCATATTCATTAACATCCATTTAATTCAGTTAAAAAAGTCATTTCCAATTCATTTCTTAAATATAATTATTTTATAAATCATTTATTTTTTTACAGCTTTACATTATACTCGTGTTTTTAAATCTTTTCACTTTTGATATTGCTTAACAGATGACGCTGCATGCCAATTTATTTAGGGCGACAAACTGACACAAAATACTAAGATTATTTTTGCTTGCAATAGAAGGAAGTGTTTCTAAAAATAATGCAAGATTGTAGTTGAATTTTGTCTTATTTTAAAGTATTACATTTATAACGTTCAACCATTCTTTTTGTCACAAGCTGCACAATTGCTATTTGCGAAAGTGGATTAAATCACGGTTGGGTTACGCAGTAAAGGAAATATCAGTACGCATTGAAATGGGGAAAAAGAGTCCATAGATGTTGCATATAAATATATTTTTCAACAATAAATCATTCTTCGAGTGGCTAGATAAAACATAATTTATTCCCATTGTATTAAACACTTTGAAGCATTTTAATACAATTCGCATTTAAGGAAAAATAATTAATTTTCAGCTAGAATCTTGTTGTGATGGTTAACTGTCACTAAGAGTATGCATGCAGTTATTGTTTGAAATTTATTTGGGTACTTACATATTGACGCAATTTGGCAATTTTTTTACGTACGGAAAAGTAAAAATTGCTTATTGGGTGGAAATTGGAAGTTTCCGCGCCTTTTGTTTTTAAAAATATTCCCAAACTGTCGATGTTTATCGTAAATTGGTAAGTACTACCAATATATGGAAAGAAAATATAATAAGCAATTTAAAATACAAATTTGAATTACTAAACTAGGACTACGTGATACGTTAAAAAATAAAACACTTACATTCTTCTTCAAATCTTCCTGCAATTTTTTTTACGCTCGTCTTCTCTCGAAGTACACAGTGATCTGATTTCCCTAAAAAAATCAGAGAATTGCGAAGACTCGGCTTCGTACAATCCTAGACAATAGTGGATATCAAAGGAACGCATTTCCGTTGTTCCCTTTAAAAAATTTGCATAAAAATTCTGTATTCATGCAGAAATTTCACCTCAGCTTCTTCCATTGCGGGCAAATTCCAGAAGCTCATAATTTGAAACTATGTTTAAGGCAAAATATATCACGATTTATTTATATCTGCTTGTCCGGAAAATAATGCAGGTTTCTGCAGTTGCTTACCTTTCCTGTACATTTTTAGCAACAAAAATATTTTGAATTACATTGGTTTATGTATCATTTTGAAGCTCTATTGTCGCTCTATATTTCTATAATAATCATTTTGCTCCAAAATTATTAAACAAATATTTACTAGTTTTTGTTTAGATGTCAAAACGGGATTTTCGGCAAATTTACTTTTATGAGTACAACATAGGCCACAACGTGGCACAAACGGCTTTAAATGTCAACGAAGTGTGGGGCGAGGAAAATGTTAATGAATCTACAATTCAACTGTGGTACCAAAAGTTTCGTCGTGGAGAATTTCACCTGGAAGATCAAGAGCATCGTGGACGCTCTTCAGTTGCTGATGACGAGGATTTGAAGACTTTAGTTGAAACAAAACCTGTGCACAACTGTTCGAGAGCGTGCGGAGGAGCTTGGCGTAAGCATGTGGTTACTTGAATCGTACAGGAAAGTCAAAAAAGCTCGATAAGTGGGCGCCACACGAATTGAGCAAAAATAAAAAAAAATCGCCGTTTTGAAGCGTCGTCTGCTCTTCTTCTCCACAAAAAAAAAAAAAAAGACCCTTTTCTTGATCGAATTGTTACGGGCGATGAAAAGTGAATTCTATATATAACAACCGAATACATTCGGTTCAGTGATTAGGCCGCGGTCAGACACCACAACACTTTGCAAAGCCAAATTTGAACCAAAAGAAAATTATGGTGACTGTTTTGTGGTCTGCGGCCGCTCTCATCCATCACAGCTTCCTAAATCTAGGCGAAATGATTACGGCAGATAAGTACTGTCAGCCAGTCAACGAAATGCACCAAAAATTGCAACGCATGTGCCCGGCATTGGTCAACAGAAAGGGGCCAGTTCTTCTCCACGAAAATGCTCGGCCGCATGTCGTGCAACTGATCCTACAGAAATTGGAGGAATTGGAATACGAAACCTTCCCTCCTGCCCCATATTCGCCTGACCTCTCACCGACCGATTACCACTTTTTCAAACATCTGGATAACATATTGCAGAAGAAATGCTTCAAAAACCAAGACGAGGCCCAAAACACCTTTAACAACTTTATTGCATCCAGGACTCCAGAGTTTTATTCTACTGGTATAAATAAACTTGGCAAATCTCTTTGGCAAAAGTGCATTGATTCGGATGGTGCTTATTTTGATTAATAAAATTGTTTTTGAGTTATGATAATTTAAAGATATAGGTTAAAAACCTGCTTTATTTTCCGGACAACCTAATGAAAACTGCAGAACAAAAAAGAATGTATACGAAAATAGCGACGTTGCTTGAGTGAAGGATTTTTACGAACATGGTTGCCGGAAGAATGGTTATACGCATGGTTGCCAGAATTGGCCACAATCTGAGAGTTCGGTGACATCTACTAAGGGGGTGACATTAATACATAAGTACTTTTATCTTTTTATTTCAACTGTTGCAAACATAAAAAAGAAATCTAATATTTCATTTCGAAAAGAAGAAGTTGTAGCAACAAAGATGATTGTTTTAATTGTTCACTTGAACATCATAAGGTAATGTGTATAACTGTAAATTATTTTTATATATTAAAATACTTTGTTAAGATATTTCAACCAACATTTATAAGAAATCCGTTATTAAAAGAAGTAATCACATATTGAATATATTTTTTCTTTTGAAAAATAAATAACATTTTTGTATCCATTAATAAAATTCTTTAGAGGGCTTTACTCAAACGTGATGATTCTGCAATTAACAAAATAGCCTAAAAATAAGAATGCATTAAAGTTTTAACTCCACATAGAAATGAAATTTTTCATCCAGCAAAGATGAGCATCCGCACTGTCAGCTAAGCTGAGGGTTGTTTTTCCTTGAAAACTTACGTGAAGTAATAACTCCTTTTCAGTTTACGCTTGAGTATTTGCGCAATTTCCTTGAAGCGTCGTTTGTTTTAACAACTTATTTGGAGTATGTTTCAAAATTTAATGCAATGAGTAGATTTTAATTTAACTAATGAAAATATTCCAGTTCGTAACATTTTATTTTGCTTGTTAAGTCCAATATATCTGCTGAAAACTTGATGCTTGCTTAAATAATTGATTATTGGGTAAAATGACAACAGAGTATTGTGTATTAGTGAATTATATAACAATGGGTTAAACTATACAAGAGCGAAACAAAGACTGAGTACTATTTTGTTATGGCTGCTGTAAAACCTGCTTCGTAATTTTATACGTATCATACTGAAAATAAAGTTCACCTAATGAAAAGTCCCCATAAAATAAGAAACAGTCCTTGGAAAAAAAAATCTGAAATGTTTCAGATTTTACGGTCGCCCAGAGGGCTTTGTTAAGGTTTTTACGCTCTCACAGAGTTCGTAGTCTACCAACTTACTATTACACTCTCACTCTTGCTTACCCATTTTTTATCTTTTCAGCTTTATTATTAAGCATCATTTTCTTCGAACTTACGGTATATGCGATTCAACATCAAAATTACAAACTGCTAACAGCAGCATAATAGTATACCTTTAGAATTTCCGATGCAGTAGTAAGTGTTGCCATATAATTTTATGAATTTTTTCAGTCTTTTCTCAGTTCATCATATCAATGTTCAGTTTTCTTACTAAGATGGCTTTAAAAAATTTTTGTCTTTTTATTATTAACGTTTGCGTCTTTGTTTATTAAATGTCCCGTTTCTTGGTGTTCACTCTGCATAAAAGTGGATTCAGCAGCAAACTCATGAAATATTTAAAAAAAGTATATCTTTAAAATTGCCTCTCGCGCTGGAATTAAATATGTTTTACTCCGTACAGTATTGCACTTGCTTGCTTTGGAATCGTTGAGTTTTTAATCAAAAATTCGTTAAAGTTTAACAAAATATAAAGTAGACAATAAAACAAATTCCAAACTTGGGCTACTAGAATCCATGTTTGGGTGGAGGACTACGTTATTCAGAATTTGACGGCTCGTCACCGTCGAGGTACCGCTGAACCTCGAAACATACGCACATTCATACAGATTAATTTCTTTAAATATGATGCAAGCCAATAATATTTGGTGGCAACAATTTGAAAAATGAAACGGACACTTGCAGTGAATCGACTGAAAATGTCGTTTGGAGACTAATTGCCCTTTTGGGCTAACCCCCCCTTTGGGCTAATAATAATTTAAAATAGAACTTCAAAAATTAGTTTATGCACTTTTGTGCGTAAATTTTGCAATTAATACACAGTAATAACGAACAGTATTCATAGATATTTTTGAGCAATACGTACAAGAATTTGAAATGCGATTCTGAAGTTACACTTTCAGCTAGAGGTATAATGTTCTTATGTTGAACATAGACAAATAGAATGTATCATGGTAACACACATTTCTGATTCCATATTTTATGTCTGGAAACCGAGAAAGCTAGCAAGAAACACAAATCATTGAGCACTAATGAGAGGAGAAATTTAGTAGATGAGTACAAAAGACATTCTTTCGATTATTTTAATTTAGAAACCGACGAAGATGAAGGTATCCAAATGATTGAAAAACAGTCTAATTTTTTTATCCATAATTATAAACATAATTCAAGCTTTTTCGGAAGGAAAGGTTATCGCCCACAATCATAGTACTTTCAGATTATTTGATCGAAGAATAATGTTTATGCTTTCATTACATTAAGTATTTACCATTGCTTATCAATTTCTTATGCTCACTTGCGATTAGTTTTTCAGTCATTGTTTTTATGGTATAGAAAAAAAAGTTTAATCAGATAGGGCACACGTTGTATTAACTTGAAATGAATCAATGAATCAGTATTGATTGCTTAATGTTAATTTTTTTTTTGCAGATTGTTTTCTAGAAAAATCTGCAAATATATTCTTTAACGTATAAACTAGTTCGGTCTATTTTCCTTTTAACAAACAATATATGTATTCTTATCCTTGATGTAATCTCATAGTATAGGAAGATATCATTGGTATTACTTCAGAATCACGATACTAAAAATTGTTGTTTACACATGCGCGAAAATAAAAGTTTGACATGTGACTGATTTAGAATAAAAATCAAGTTATGCTTAAACTCTTTTGCCTACATAAGACTTCTGGGCGTAATACATATCAAAATATTCCTCTACATCTGTGCATTGGATCCTCTAGATTAGTTCATTTGTGGTATCTCATCGTTTTTGGCTTAATTTCGTATGAGGCAAGGAAAGAAAGCCCGACAAGAAGACGTTTCAGTGCCGAGAGCCTTGCCTACATCCACCCGATCGCAAGGACGTGGACTTTACAACATAGTTGCAGAATTATTCGAAACTACTGATGGTCCGCCGTCATGAAACCCAGTCGCAAGAATCTTAAATTAGAAATCCAGTTCATGAAAGTTTACCCCAAAACCGATGGTACCTGAGTATAGATTAGGTTAACAGAATAAACCACCCAGGAGGAACGCAAACAGTAAGCATCACATATATAGTATTTTTATTTGATTATTACTTAATAATCATTCAACACGCAGTTCAAAGAAACGCACTTCTTTTGCAAGGAAGTTTTTTCCAGCTTTACCATATCCCTTCGTGGTGTGATTGAAAGCACCTCCGACTAGCAATCGGAAGGTCCGGAGTTCGAATATTGTCACACGATTATTGCTTCAATAAATGCCAAACTTTAAGTGAGGAAGAAGGTAAAGAATGTCCTTTCTAAACGGCATGCCTTTGTGATGTAGCTGGAAGCACGTCCGCCTAGCAGTCACAAGATACGAAGTGCGTATTCCGGGAAGGACAGTGCTAATATTACTTCTTCCTTTGAAAAATATGTAACGATTCTGCTCTTTCCCAAGCATTGTGTGCAATTTCGAAATATATTTAAAAAATGAAAATAATTGAAAGCTAACAGTAATACGGATTTATAGTTCTAAAATGGTGCCGTGGATATGTCGTCTTAAGAATGCCAGGATCTCTGTGTGCTAAGAATCGCATGAAAAAAAAATCAGTTACCTGACTTCTTAGCAAGATCCTTAGTCGCAATAACGAAATAGATATTTTCTAGAAAATGATAATTTCCCTAATAACATATCTAATAGACATCCGTATCAAACTACAATAGTAAAATATTATCTTTAACATTCTTATTCAGGTTTAGCTAAACATATCTTTCTATGAGGTTATATAGATACGGGAAGTATCCCAAAATTGTACACTCTCTCCGTTTCTGTTCAGAATCTCAATGACACTAGAAGTATATTTATAGGAGGCTATTTTTTTCACTAGATTATTTCTTACTATTTTTCTTCTTTCTTGGAAATAGTATAAACAATACGTAATAATAACGTTTCAGGGACACCTAAAATTTATATCGAGGAATTTGCCTACCTTTAAACACCTCGAAGGCGATCTATTGTTCACAGTTAACGTGCAGTCTCACGTCTAGCAAAATAAGATTTGAAGATTTGATCATACTTTGGAAGATTGCAAGTAAAGAAAGGAATAAATCAAGTAGCAGTACTCTACCACCTTTACGTCTTTTTCGCAAATTTGAGGTGTTAGAATTTGCTCTGAAGTTTTCAGATTGCAGTATTTTTTGGCTTCCGGCTTTGTAAAATTTTTTATAGAAAATAAAAGCCAAGTGTCAGTAACTTTTGGTTGTTTCTAAAACATACGTATGTACTACATCAAAATGCAATGTTTTACCAAATTTAATATAACTAATTTTTAGCTGTTCTTAAAACACCTAGCAGAAATACAACGTTTTACATAATGTCATACGAATTAATGTATGGGACAAACAAATAAACAAGAAATACGAAATATATAAAGACATAATGTTGCCTAAATATTGCTTTGAGCAAACGATATATAGCAGAATTAAATCAGAGCAAGAATTTTTATTTTCTTACTGAAAAGGAGTTACAATCTATACTTAAATTTTTAATTTTTGAATAATTATGACTACCCTCTATCCTAAGTTATGATGTCATGAAATCTACCTGAATGGAAAAGGTGAAATTACCTGAAAAAAGATTTCTTCGTTTCATTTTCTTTATTTTCATTTGGAGAAACTTACGTTAATTTAGTTTTTTTTAGCCCAAAGGGGAAATTTTTTCAGAACGGCTATTAATTTGTTTTGGCATTTTGCGTCGTCCACTATGAAACCGCGTTTCACTTTTCAAATTGTTGCCGCCAAATATTAGAGCCCTTCATTTTACTTAAAAAATTTAAATAATGAGGAAGTTGCGCACATGTATGTATGTTTCTAGAATTATGAAAAAAGAATGGTACCTAGAGACATCAAATTTTGAATAGTGTGGTCCTCCACTCGAATATGATCATCCGGAAGACCGAATTCTGAATTTGGAATTTGTTTTAATATCTATTTCTTCTTCTTTTTTTTTTTTTTTTTTTCGGGGGGGGTAAAAACTTTAACGAATTTTTGGTTAACAAACTCAATGATTTAAAAGCGAGCAATAGCCACACAACACAAAAAAAAAAAATATTTATTCCCAGCGCGCGAGACTGTGTATCGGAAATTCTAAAGATGTTTTCTTTTAAATATTTTATGATATAGCTGTTGCACTGAATTTTATAGTTTAAGTGCAAAGAACATAATATTGAATAAGTAATACACAAGACGTTAAAAAAACGCCACTTTCGGCGTAATATAAAATATAAAAATTTCCAGATTTTATTTTTATTTTTATTTTTGCATCATATTCCCAAGTGTATATGATGTCTCTTTTCTATGCTGAATTGCATAAAATAAATAGCATTTATTATAAGCTAAAGTAAATAAATTTATTACAGTCGAATCTCCTTCCACGTTTTTTACTTTCAGCAGAAAGGAAATTCTGAGGAGAAAATTATTTTGTAAAAACTGCTTAATGCAGCTTTTAAGAAAAGACAGGACAGTGAATGAAGCACAAAAATGATTAAAAAATACAGAAAAAACTCATTATATTTGAGTATTTTTACACATTTGAAAATGCAATCTTACTCTTATTTTCCTGTCCCTGTTTCGGAACGCTTTGGGTACACCAAGGGAATACGGACAGTTCTACATCTCCCGTTAAGTTGGGTCGATTCCCGAAATTTAAGTTTTTGCATGTCTCGAAAGCTCGACTTAGGATATTATTATACGTATTATTGTTTTAACGTAAGTATTTTGACACAAAATCGGACTTTTCCGGAAATGATATGAAGATTATTTTCCGTATTTCGATTCTACGATACAAATTAGGCCAAAGTGCCAAGTTTTGTAAAAAACGCACAAACTGTTTAACTCTCAAAACTTTAGCTCCTCAGTGCTAATTGAATTTCGTATATATTTATTAATATCTCTTTTTTTATTAAACTTACTCGATTTCTTCTTTCACAGTTCGAAGTTTAGATCCAATCCAAATAAAATTCGCAAACTCTTCCTGATTTAGTTTTAAAATTCATACGCTTTATTAAGTCCTATAAATTTTTCGAAAAGTCTTTTCAATTGTAATCTATATTTTTTTTTCATTTTCTTCAAGTACATGTATTTCTAGGCATACCTGTATAAATTAGAGTTTTTTAATTTAAAATTTCTGAAGATATATATGTGAATTTATAGATTAATGCATTTTGAAATTTGGCGTATTTGTTATAAACGATAATAAAATCAAATTTGCTTTACAGACTCTGTTAAAGTTATTTGAAAGAATGAAAGATGCATCCGTTTTGCCGCTCATGCACGATAGAAAAAAGGGAAATGAAAATAAACTAACATAAATTAAGAATTCTGCCAAGTGATTCTTGGAACAAATTGTAAATTAGCGCCAAATATATTTTTGAGTTTTTCATGACTTTGTCATCGAATGTTAAAAAATTTAATATTTAGAAGAATTGAAATATCGAAAAATTAGAAGAACGTTCGCTACAGAAATCAGAAAAGTCCTATTTTGAATCAAAACACCTATGTTAGAACAATGCTATATATAAATCTAATATATATCCTAAGTCGCGGTTTCAAGACAAGAAAACCACATGTTAAATTCTGTCAATCGGCCCAGCGTAACGTAATGTACAGAGCCGTCTTTTTTTTCTTTTCTTTTGTAAAGAGTGTACTTTATAAATTTCTGGTAAATAATTTTTCATTTTGTATCCTTACTTTTATCCGTTCTTCTAAGAATCACATTTTATCTTTGTTAAGAGCAGAATGTTCAACAATCTTTTAATGTGTTTTTGTATTACATTAATACATTAAGTTTATATCTAGAAAAGAAACATATATTTTGAAGTCCAAAAAGAATGTTAGAGGAGAAAGTGAAAAATGCAAGCAATATTTTTTATTTAAAAAAATAGAGATCAACCAGGTAGTTATTATTCTAAAACACTTGAAAATTCTTTGTCATGGTATGACCAATTCGTGAAAGATTTTAATTGGCTCGTATGTGCGTTACATGAGGGAATATAAATATAAAAATGAAACTAAGGCATTTCGCCTTGGGGAATTAACCGACTAGGGAACTAGACTTTTGCAGTATTATTTTTCGTCCACTAGTACCCGTAAAAATATTTCATTGAATGTTCACTTATGATTTCCCTTCGTAAATTTTTTTCTGAATAAAGAAATATTTTTTTTTCGAACAAAAACGGGAAATCGTTATTCTCTTGATAAATGGACTTATTTTCTTAGAATAAAAGTGCAAAAATTTTGTTAGAATATCAACAGTTAACATTGTGTTTTTTTACCAGAGTCGTGCCTACATACTTTTCGCATGAGGCAAGGAATCCTATTTACAGTGAATTGCATATTTTTAATGAGATATCTCATTAATTCAAATAAATTTGCACATTAATGGAAAAATAATGACCCGTGATATTGTTTTCGCTGAATCCATTAATGGCAGCCTTTTCATTACAAGTGTTCACTTTCTAAAAGTAGACTGATGTAACATGAATGCACCAATCACTTTTTCACTACGCAAAAAATTCTGTTTTTTTTTTAATATGTGGTGTAGCGGCAATCATTAGGTTTTAGGACATCGCAAAGCACTCGAGGGCTATTTGCCTAAAGGGAGGGATGCCTTCGTGAAGAGCTTTCTTTGGAAACTGGCTTATACACATGGAGTTTATTTAGAGTGTAAGTGATAATTTCATTGTTTAATATCGTTGAAACTTTTTCAGTGGAAATATAAAAAAGATTACACTTTCCAAGTGCATGAACTTTGCTGAAATAAAGTATAACAAATAGAAAATAATAAAAAGCGAAATTTCCTGAGTTACAGTGTAGTAAAAGGCTTAAATTTAGAGAATTATCGTTTTTTTATATCAGCATAGGCTATGGTTCTAATTAGATTCGACGTTTTGAGTTGTATAGCATTTAGTTCAAAAAACACTTGCAGTTTGAAAATACAAATTATTAACAGATATCTTATTCAGACTAAGACATAATCTCCAAAGCAATAATTCCTATAAGCTACGATCGAGAATAATATGTTGTATCACAATGAAGTTCGGTGAATATGTCCAGATACTAAACATTATTACCTAAATCAGAAAAACAGTTTTATATTCTTCCCAAGTAATACCGTCGTTTGAAACGCACCTTTTACAACAGAAGGATTTTATAATCCACGTCTTGAATTCCTCAAGGAGTAATTTTAAACAATAGACTAATCATAATTGATTTAAAACAGCTTTTAAGCACCAAACAGAAAACAGTTTACGTAGATAAGATTAACATTTGTAAAAGATTTATGACTTTTGTAGTTTTTAATTTCAGTGTTTAAAACTCTTTTTGAAATTTTAATGGTAAATGCTTTGAGAGATCAGCCTCCATTTAAAATTTTCGACTGCAGTTTAATATCGTTGTTATGAATTAAACTTAAATCATACAGAATTAGTTTGAATGTGTACAGGCTTAAATTGAACAAACATCAAATAATAATGCACATATAAAATTGACTTTTCAAATAAATAAAGCTTGTTACCAAGTTTCTTTCACTTTTACAAAACTTGTGTGAATGCAGGTATTTTTTATCAAATTGGAAATAATTCGAAAATAATTGCTTTTTAATTAAGGATTAAACCAGAATGTGCAAATAACATTTTTTACAAAATTAAAATGGAAGCCCTTGCATAATAACATTACAAGAAAACCACAATATAACAGAAATACTGGTATATAAAACTAGATTGGCTTGATAGTTACAGGTAAGAGATCTGAGCAACTTCTACGGAACACTGGATCGGAGAAGAAAATATCGATTTTTGTGTTACAAACCAAACTTCCGTTCTAAATACTTCAAAGAATGAATCTTGTGCAAAGAGTTTACCGAAAAAGTTCAAATAAAAATCTCGTCATGTTCTTTCAATATTGAAAGTTGTTTTCTTTCTCGTGAAATATCTTTAATTCAACATACGTGGGTAAACATTTAAACAGAGAACATTTGGAATCCATCAGCTCCACGAATCTGGCAACCTTCTTCAACTTCAGATTTTCGGATTTTCAATAGAGTCTGACAAACAAATAGTACATTTATGGAACGATTGCAGTAAGAGAAAATACACGATTTCAACTGAATTTTAAAGCAAAACATGCCGAATGTTGAAAAGAAAGCTTAAAGTGTCTCTCTATTTCTGAAGGAAAAGGAAACAATTCGAAGATTTTTATTTCGATAGAAATGGCATACGAAACGCATTGGTTCTAAATCATCCAAGAATCGCTGCTAAATTCCAAACCAAACAGCTGGTCTTGTTTGTTCAATTTGTCCATTAAGGAAATGTTTGGAAAGCTCTTTTACATTCTATTTCGGTAGCAACTATTTGTTACCTGAATCCAAAGCTTCCGTGACTGGTAAGACATCTACGACAGTGTTACAAAAGGTTCATATTTCAGAATCAAAGTGTTTATCAGAGAAACGTGCAGTTCAGAAAATGTTTGCTTTAAAATTTGATTCCTAATTCCAAAAATAAAGAAAAGACAAGTCAAAATTTAAAAATTAGAAAATGAGATAAGAAATATTAAAGCAACGCATTTCATGGATGTTAGAAGTCTAAAATGTTAATTCAAAAAATCGTGTGCTACTGTACCTGGGTTAATGCTTGGCTTAAAAATAATGTTTTATTTTGAGCCGAGCATTTAATTTTGAAATTAAAAAACAGACACAAATTGTAAAGGCTGTTAGAAGTTTCTGTACGCTCGCACGGAGTTTGTATATTTTATGGTACTCATTGGGAACCGAAAAAAAAAGCGTAAGATTGAATCATATGATCATATGACTAACATGGTAGCAGTATCTCTGAGAATACCATAGCCATGCGTATGAATGTTATCCACACGTTTAGATGACATCATACCTGTCAATACTGACATCCCTTCTCGTTGCTGCCAAAGCGTCCAAAATGTATCACTGAATTAATTATTTCTTCCTTGGTTGTGGCACTGTTTAAATTAGCCATTTCGTTCTATAGTTTTGTTGAAATAGGCACTAAAGTCCAAACACTTTCGAGTCCTCTGAAAAAGGGTCACCTTAACACACAACAAAGAGCTTTGAATAATGAGAAGGGAGTTGAATAACTTGAAGTTGTGTTCTCTTTGTTCAAATCTCTTAAAGTAATTTTTTTCAGCAATTAAGAAAAGTATCTAAAAGGTTTCAAATTTTAACAGTCGTTCAAAAAGGTATAGCTTTATTATTAAGCATCATTTCCTTCGCACCTACGCTATTTACAATTCAACAACAAATTACAAAAATTTAAAAATCAACATAGCAGTATACGTTTAGAATTCCCGATGCAGCGTTAAGTATTGGCATACATTTTTCTGTTTTGTTTTCACTTATTTCTTAGTTCAAATCAATGTTCAGTTTACGTATTAAGGTGGCTTTAAAAAACCTTTTTGTCTTCTTGTTATTAATGCTTTGTGTGTTTACACTTTTTATCAAATATCACATTCTTAGCTCTTACGCCACATAAAATTCTAATTAACAGCAAATTTTAAAACGGCATATCTTTAGAATTTCCGATAGACAATCCTGTACACTGGGGTTAAAATGTTTTTTCCCGTAAAGTGTTGCCGCTGCTGTCTTTGAAATCTTTGAGTTTGTTAATCAAAAGTTCATTAAAATCTTACAAAATACGATGCATAAAATTCAAAATTCGAGCTTTATGGAGCCCGGTGAAGGACTACGTTATTCAAACTTGGCTCAAGGTACCGTTGTGTCCTTATTATGTGAGAAACGTACACACATTCATACAGATTCTCCATTGTTTAATTTATTTGAAAATAATACAAGGTATATGTGAATAAAATTGTAGGGTTTATATTTATTTTAACTAACATTTATTTTAAGTTTAAACTATCTTTCCTGTCAAGCCTTACTTTCCCCTAGAACTGCCAATGCCAGAGTATGTAAATTTTAGTAGAACGCGCAAGGATTCAAATTATCAGCGGAAGTATTCTGAGTTAAATAGAAAGGAAACGAGTTCGAGGTGTGCTGTTCTTACTTCACGAGCGCGGAGGCAGCCAGAAATTGAAGAACCCCGCGTTTCGGCCTGTGTGCTTGCCTCGGAGAATGGTTAATCGTTCAACGTGATATTCAAAGTTTGCTGAATTAGCAGCGGTATTGTAAAACGCGGTGAGGTTAGTTACTTTCAGAGAGCCTCGTAGTTAGAGTCATGTTATTATTTCTTTTCAGGTTCTTATTTTTATTTTACCGCCGGGTCGGCGTAGCTTGTGAGCGTCAAGAGCACGCAATTGTATTCTTCAGTTGAATAAAAAGGGACTTAAACCCTTAGCAAGACTCTGGCTATTTTCCAGTTTCAACAGTCACCTCTTGGTTGCGTGCAGGTTGGAGGCGCGCAACTTTACAAAATCTTAGGGCATATGTGAACTTAAGAATATGCGAATCTGTTAAGATTGAAAGTGTATGATTTTTCTGCGTATATTAACAGGATATGTTTTTTTTTTAATAAAATTCTATAATTAGTATTGTTAATTAAACAATAATTTTAATTCCTTTTAATCCGTTACAGGCATGTTAAATTTAACTACATCTATTTGTATTTTAATTGCCTATTTTTCACATAAGCATATGCAAGTATCTACCTTTAATAAATTTTATATGCATGCCACAAAATGTTTCATATTCTGGAAATAATTATGTAAATGATTGAGGGAGAGATAAATTTACAAACGCAAAACATGCGAGTTTCGGCTATGTTTTATAGTTATTATAAGAAAGATGAAGGAAATTAGCTCATTCTCTGTTATCGACGTGCTACTATCAGTATTACTACGACATTTTAGCTGAAAAGTAAAGAACAGTTTCTTGTACGTCTACTTTCAGTGTAAATAGTTAATTTATTTCATTAGTAAGAAAGCTACTGGATAAGAATTTAAGACTGTCAACATTTTATCTCTCAATATTCATCATCTACAGTCAAAGTAACTTATTTAATCAGAGAGATGTATTTATATAAGGGACTAATGATTATCTACATAGAGAAGCTATTAAAAGAATATACTGGAATACTCGTCATAATCAATTAGAACTCGTATAAATGTCTATTCCTCTATCTATTGGTCTCCCGAAGGTGCTTTAGGTTAGATCTTACAGTATACGTTGTATCTATGCATGATATTAAATATTACATGCTAGGTGCGCTGGGAATGCCTGCATTCATAAACTTTCTCGGATAATATTTATTTAATATGCGACTCAAAGCAAGAAAAGTAATTGCATAATAACTTTCCATAGCATTCGGCGTGGCCATTTTCATAGTATTATACATGTTTGGCATTAAGAGCTGAACAGTTTCTCTTTTAAATGCTTCTTATGAAATCGTTTTTCCAAAGAAGACAATCACTGCCTATTTATCGCATTCAGAAAATAAAATGCTATATGTCTGTTGTAAAATGCTATCTGCTTTTATACAGGTATTTGTCGAATTCGTTGATTTACTGTATAAGGCATAAGGTACGAAGGCATGCTAAGAAGGCGTATCTCCCGTCTTTTTAGCATGCCTTTGTAGTGTAGTGAACTGCACGCTGGGCGCGTATTCCAGAGGTCTGTGGTTCGATTCCTGGCGAGGGCGTTGCTCTGTTTTCATTACTTTTACTATAAAAATATCCTAATATTTCTGCAACTGTTTATGGTTAAATATTAAAAGAAATATTCATTTTACATGCGTTTGTGCTTTGTTCACTTGCGAAACAAGCTAAAGATCACCTGACGGAGTTTCGACAAGTAAATTACTCTTAGCGGAAACTGAAAAAGGTTTGCCAAAATAAATGTTTAGGGCAAACAAAGATTTTTCATTGGACCTATTGAGACTCGATAAAATCACGTAAGTGTGGTTGTTCAAAACCGAAATTAGCATTCGAGCAGTTATAACCATTCCATATATTCATGTAAATTTAATATCCTCTTGTTCTTGAAGTTTCTGATAATAATAGAGTGATATTTAAAATAATGCTAAATCTAACACATGCATTCACTCCAATTTATAGTTAGTAATTTTTTTCACATATACAAACTTCAGTAAGTTTATATATGTAAGATAAAAAATATGAAATCAAAATTCTAATTTTAATTGGCTATAACCTCTTTTAAGTTGGAGACTTTCTTTCTCTGTCTTAGAAATAGCGCCATAAGTCATTCAAAGTAATCATGCGATCCTATGTAACGCTTAATGCAAATATATCTTGCCCAATCAAACTAATTGTAAACCAAAACTTTTTGACTCACTCCTTTCTTCTTCTGCATTACTTCAACACTCGTCCCTTTTCGTTTGCGCTTTCATCCGGTTAAGACGCTGCTGCAATCATCTATGTTCGCTTCTATTACAATAGTATCAAATGTGGCTCTTAAGATTGTGCTTTAACTACATATAGTATTTTTATTTAAATTGTCACGTAGTTTCAAATGTAGTTCATTTCAAAACTAAAATAATATTGATTAAATTGAAAGTTTTGCTCTGAAATTGTTCAAATATTTTTTTCGTTTGATTTCTAAAGCTAAATGTTCAAAACGTTTAACACGGCTACAAGCTTTAAAGAAATAAGGATCTCAGGATTACTAAATGAAATTTACGACGTTAGAAATATTCTTGATATAAATCCGCTGAAAATGTGGAAATAACTCAGTAGTGCGGTGTACTAGGACAGTTAAATCCAAAACTTCATGCATATTTCATGATACCGCATCAATTCCATGCGTTTTTCTCTTACCATTTAAAAAAGAAACCTATGCTTTCCATATAGCTTGCTGAGATGAGTTAATCCAGAGGAAATGGGGCTTTCGATATTGTTGTTTCTCACTCGCATAATGAATATATTATTTATCGTCTGAAAATATCCTGCACTTTTGCCGGAAATGGAGCTCATTTTAGGTTCAGAAATGGATAAAATCGAAGAAGACGTAAGATCTATGCCTTGAGGTAATCGAAATTCTTATACTACGTATATCCACTTACGGTTTATTTTGTATACCCAATCAGACATATAGAATGTTGAATGGTCAGATAAATTTATCGAAATTTAATTTGTATCTAGTAGTACATACTATAAAATGCTGTAAATAAGAGTTAGCATACTAGAAACAGATATTTTCCACAGAAAGTGAGAATTTAAAGAGCATAGCTAAAATACTTAACATGTTTAGAAGAATATGCTATTACGTTTATTATGCACTAAATTACAAAGGCCGTTTGAACAGTTTTAGATGGTGTTCATTGCATTTTCAGGAATATTGTACCTAAAATTTGTGTGTTTTAAACAGTCTATTTGATAATTCTTATTTTTCACTATCTTTCTACGCCATTATTTCCAAGCCAATAAAACCTTTTGTAACTATCCCTTTTGATTTGGCGGATTTTCATTTGACATTAATTATCTTCATTTGACATTAATAATTGCAACATTCGAAACACTCCGTTCTTCCCTTGGATATCTATTTGTAACAATGTTTTCACTTGAATCCGAGCTTGGAAGATTTTTAACTTTCTTGTTTGCAGTACTACCTATTGTATCTTTAGATATCGAAACACCACGGCTTTCACAGCATTTTTAAATACCTAGATACGAATAATTATCTTCGGAAAGAGCAGAATTCATAGCTTCTTTAAAAACACAATTTTGCATAAAAACTAAACTGTCAATCAACATACGATATTTCTTTCCAAAATATAACTGCAGTATTTTTATACTGCAGTATCCAAGCGGACGACGTTTTTTAAGAGCAAAACAAAATCTTCTAAAAAATATGCAAAAAGCATCTGTACAAGTGTTTTGTATGTGACTTATATTTTAAAGTTTGGAAACTAACATCTTGAATTTTAGTGTATAGTTTTAAGCATTCAGTGCGCGAATATTGAGGTTTAAACTTTATGATTAATATGTCGTTTATTCCAATATGTTTACGTTTTGGGGAAGACATGGAAAATATTAAGCTATTACAGCAAAAAGGCATAGTTTCTTCTGTAAAGACATTAAAATTAAAATTACATGAATTCCATTACTAAACTTACTCCTATTACTAAAATACTTACTTCTATTACTAAAATGCCGATTTTAAATAGTTTTAATATTATGTTAAAATTCATGCATTCAGGAAAAGTATGTGTATCTGTATGTGTTTCCGTAAAATTGTTTAAAATCAATTCCATTTTATTTTTTGGAAACTTAAATTTAATTATCTGGAGGCAATTAATTTCACTTAAAATATATAACTTGTATTCTGAACTACAATAAAAACAGCTACATTTCTTTAAAGTGTATGATTACATATAACAGCAATGAATATATTTATAAATAAAAAGTACTTTCGAATGCCTCTGATACGTAGGAACAAATGCGAAAAAGAACTTCGAAAATAAATTTTTGTGAATATCACTAATTACAGAATAGGTGGCTAAAACTGAAATTTTTTAAACCTCAGAAATTTCAGATTTTTAAGACATGAGAATTTAACATAATTGTGTTTACTATTTATATTTCCTTTTAAAGTCGCTCTTTACTTTAAGTAAAATTTAGTTGTGAGTTCTAATTTATGTTAAACGTATATATGTACTCATTTTATCTTTACTTTTCCTATAAAATTAATGCAATCAACGGAAGATTTTTGTGAAACAAAACAAGCTGCTTGGTATTCAGAAATGCTTCATCCCGCAGTTTTTTAAAACAGAATGTCTAGTAATTACTTTAAAAGTTTCTTTTACATAAAGTTCCTATTTCCGTTCTCCCATTAATTTTCATTAAAACGTGTAAAACGACCTCAAAGAAAAGATAAAAATGTGATGCACATCTTAAAACTTCGGAATTTTAAATGAGGTGTAATTATTTCTTAAGAGTTGAGGTTCAACGCAAATTAAATTTTTAATCAAATAAAGTTGTTTAAATAGCAAATATTAATAGATTTCTGAAATCTTTGAAAATATTAACGCAAAGTGAGAAAAATTAGCGTACTTTAAAAATGCTTAGGTTACTGTTTATTTTAAATATTTAAGTCACATTTCTAATTATCATAAAAATTTGTACTCTCTCGCGACTACACAAAATGGAGAATAAAATAGAGGAACGAAATACTCTGATGTTTAAGAAGCGCCGCCATCGTATTCGAAAGTGTGGTTAGTAATGCCGGTTGCCACATCTTTGGGCCTAAATTTGAATTCCATAGAAAGAATGCATTTTCGCATCTGTCTCTCTCCCTTTTTGCAAATGTAGTATCCCCTGTAGTGCAACCTGGGCTAGAGTCGTGGTAAAAATGCGACTTTTTTCATTTTTGACGAATGCTTAATAAAAATTTTCCGATTTAATGAAAAGTTCGAAAGTTCTAAGTTTGTTAAAGTAAAATGTGCAAGATTTTTTTATCGTATTATAAGGTATTTCTCCTACTTCCCTAGTGTCCTTCGTGGTGTAGTGGTTTTGCACGCTGGGCCGGTATTCTAGAGGTGCGTGGTTCGATTCCCGTCAAAGGCGGTTGCAAATTTTTCATCTCTCTGGCTTCCAAAAAAAAAAAATCCTAATGTCTCTACAATATTAAGACTGTATTCTTCCAACTAGCTGCAAAAAACGCAATTAATTTTTCTACGAAGAGTATGCTTTATACTTTTCCTACTGCTTAAAGAGCGATTTTGATTCAAATTTCAGCAACTGTATGGTTTTTATTTAACAAGAAATGCGTGTTTTTTTCAAATTTGGTTGAAACATCACTCAGACAAACTGCAAAAGAAATTTTGAAACCTTTTATCTATATACATAGCCAAGGGCCCTAATCTATATACATAGCCAAGGGCGGTTATGTTTTAGGTCCAAAAATTCGATAGTCAGTTCCAAGGAATTAGCACACGTTTCGATTACTTTTTGAATGGTGTATGTGGCTTGCGTGTATAGGTGTGTGAAGAGTTTTGCGTCTACGATAATTCTTATATGACATTTCCAAAAATTTGTATATTTCGTATTTAAGCTTTTTACATTCATATAAAGAGATGTTTAGATTTGGGGGTAAAACTGGACAAAAGGAAGCCGTACTTTACTTGAAACCCATAGACAATGCACTAGCGAAACTTTGAGTCAAAAATGACGAACCTAGGAATGTGTATGAACTTGATGGCTCGCTAAATGAAAAAGGGGCACTTACTATTTTTACTTACCGTCAACCTATGTAGTGAATAACTAAGTATTAGTGCTCGAACAAAACATTTTACTATTTCTACAATGCTATATCTATCTTTATGTATTTAACGATTGTTTTGTCCAGGATCACTTTTATATAAAACATCTAGAAAGTTCTACTTCCCGATTTTTAGGTTTCTATATTCATATAAAATGTTGATTAGATTTCGGGTAAAACTGTACAAAGGGAAATGGTACTTTATTTGGAGCCCTGAAGCTCACAGCAGTTTTTAATGAAAAATTGCATAAAAATACAATCCAAAACTTTTTAATTTTATTACTTAAGGTATTTACATCAACATGCATAACATATTAGATTTTGGCTCGATGAATCGGATGTGATACTTTGCATATTACTTATTGCTCTGAACAGATTTTAATGAAAAACATATATTATGATATGATACAAAACTTCTTAGATTTGGCACTTAAAATAGGTATATGATTGAGAAAAACATATGCTGTCACCAAATGGTATCACTATGTATTATTTTTAAAGAAATAATGTAGCCAATGTAAATAATACAGGTGATCTAAAAAGAAATATATGGCAACACTTTACACTCGATTGGGAATTCTGAAGATATGCTGCTTTTAAAACCCTCTGAACGGCAAAGCCGCATATAAATGGCCTAAAATACACTTTGGGATGTCTTTAAGAACATATATATATGTGTGTGTGTGTGTGTAAGACATAAAATATGAAAGAAAACTACTAACTAACGTAATTGGCAATAGCCCATTTAATGTGGCTACACCTGTCTTGGAATCTGTACTGCGTCACTTACGTCATTAATCTCAGCTGCAATGATCTGCAATGCGAAAGTTCTTGTCCATTCACCATTCAAAACTCAAACAAAGAACTTTGACGGAATAGAGTTTCTAGGACGCAATGTAGCCAAATTAAAAGCAGAAATTAAAACGGCTATTATGTTAGTAATTTGTTAGGAAATTTTATTAATTTCTAAAGCATATTCTAAATTGCCTTATAATCAATAAGAATATGTGATTTTATTTGATAATTAATAAATAAGTATTAATTTTAATAAAATTTCATGAATATTTTGTAGAAATATATTGACTTTATATTGATTATAACACGTGATTTTTGCGAAATACTTTCAAAAGACAAAGACTGTAAAATTTATATTGTGATAGTCAAGCAAAAGTTTAAGAGCTGTGAATGTTTTGAATTATTTCATAAAAAAAATTAATAATCCAGATTCAGGACAATTTTTGTAAATTAAAAAAATTAGAGAATTTAAAATTGGACTTTACATTTAATTTAAATGTTGTATATTGATTTGTTCTAATATTTGCAATTTATATTTTTATATGTCATTTTGTACGTTAAGATACGAGAAAGTTCATGAACAAATGATGGGGCAGTGCGAAGCATAAAGTCTATATCCTCGGACAGACCCATTTGCTATCTCATACATAATATATATATTGTAGAAAATGTCTTTTCTTTTGCTAACCTCTAATTATTTTTTGAAAAAGGTGTTTTTATTGCTATGGCTTTTTCTCGTTGAAGGGGGGAGAGAATATGTAAGGCATAAAATATGAAAAAAAATTCTTGCAAATTACTGACTGAATTGGCAACAGCCCTTTGAATCCTGCTTTTAATTTGACTACATTCCCGTTCTGGAATTTATACTGCGCCACGTACATCATTAATTTCATCTGCAATGATCTGCATTGCGAAAGCTCTTGTGTACTCACCATTTAAAACTCAAAAAAAAAAAAAAAAAAAAAAAAAAAAAAAAGGACTTCTACACTATATATGTCCCAACTGCTAGTACGGAATCACATTTCCTTTTATGGAGAAAGTCAGGGAAATTTTTCAATGTAAGGCACCACAGGGAACTCACTTATCTATCTGGGAAGTATCGCTGTGGTGATAGAACCCAGAATAAACATCGTATATTGTAGTATCGGAATCACATTTCCCCCCCTTCCCTCCCTAAGTAGCCATATGTTCGCGTTTTGCAGTTTTTATCTATTGCTTTGATACTTTGTCCCTATACTGGCCTGCAGCAGGTGATAGTGTTCCTACTCTTGCCAGTTATTGAAAGAGTCCCATTAGGGCCTGACCTGGGATGCAACCGTAAAGAATATTCTACATAAGAGATAAGTATTTGACGAGAAGAGAACAGATTGAAGCACTTTGCTTCTAAAATGAAGATGGGGAGGTCTAGAGACTGGTCGGTGTCGATGCTGGTAGTTTAATTCACGCATTTGTAATGACACAATATTAAAATGAATAGTAAACATGGGAATTCTGCTTTTTCATTGGTCAGTCTGATTATACACTGCAGTCAGTACGCAGAAAATGAGCAGCGTAGGACCTACAAAATCTATCTTCCTCGAGAATGTCGTGCTCCAGGATTTCTGCGAAATTTGCTGGATTATTTCTTAAAGTTCGCTGATAAAATCTTACATTAATCCGTGTGGTGAAATCTTCGACTGATTTTATTTTTAGATCCAAGTGCAGGCTTCTGTTTCTTATAAAATACGTCGCAATTCTAAGAGCCTTATTGTGCAGCCCCTGAAGTTTTTGTAGTCTTTCTCGTTGGCAGTAGTCCAGGCGAGACACGTATATGTAGTAATAAGCCTAATAGATGTGATGTAGATTATCTATTGTTTAGAAATGTGATAAACTTTATATAAAATTGGTGGGCACCCGGTATCAATTGAGAACTCGGTATCAATTGAGAGGACATGCGCTAAAAAATTATTCGTTCAGAAAATAAAATGGTGCTGTGCTTCTCAAAGTTCCAGTCATCTAATGCACAGTCTATATTTCAGATACATCTATCGCTATCCCAGTCAGGATTGCAAAATAACTCGTGTCTTTTCTAATCAGTTGTCTTATCCAACAACAAAATTATTAAACACATCCTGAAAATTATATGCATCCTGAAATATGTCCAAGAAATTAATGCAGTCCAGATATATAAAGTGCCAGGGATATTTTGGCTTTAAAATCAAGAAAATACCCCTTTTATCACGGACGTTTTTGGAAAATTTGGCTTAATTCCATTACAGGAACTGGTAAATAATCTTTGCTTAGGTTTGAAGACCATCTTCACGAAGCCAAATATACATTTTTAATGTCAATCATTGATTTCAGAACGGCTACCACCACATCGAAGTAAATCCTGCAGGTCGTGACAGAACAGCTTTTATTGTTTCTTCTGAGCCTAACGCTATCGGAAGATGCTTTTGGGTTGAAGAATGGACAGGCAACCTTCCATCCAATGATCGAGATCTTTAGAAACCTCTTTAAAGAATATTCTTGCCCTTACATACCTAGATGATGTCATCATATTGTCCGAGTCTTTTGTCTAATATTTGAATTATTTAGAAGCCATTTTCAAGAAGTTACACAAATTTGAAGTACATGCTAACTGTAAGATATGTGATTTCTGTGGTAAACGCATAAAGAATTTTAGGGTTTACATAGTCAGTTATGGCATAGTCAGTCAGTTATTACATAGTTAGTTAGGGTAGTTACTCAAAGTCGATCCAGATAAAACAGCTGCTGTTCAGCAAATGCCAGGTCTAAAGAACATAAAGCCTTCCTGGAAGCAATATTTCCTGGACACTTGATAATGAAGCTATATCCCAAACTTATAACCATATGTGTCAGGCATAAACTTCATAGAAATCTTTCTGATATCTCTTACTTCAGTTACTAATAGCCTACCTTTTCTTGATTAATTTGTAACTTTTCAGCTGTCAGTCTCGCACTACTAGGCATTTGCCGGAATCTAATGTATTTAGCATTCTGTTATTATGGACATTTATCATTGTTATTTTTGGTTAACAGCATCTAGAGTCATCCATCATATCAACTCGCTAAACTTTGAATATTTTATGCTACTCACACATAGTTGATAGTTTCATGCATCTTCTACACACTGGCACTTTCCTACTGTTTCATGGACCTCCTACTGACATTCTTGCCAGTTTCAATAGTTCTGATGTTAAGTTTCGCAAGTGATTTCAAATGTTCACGCGAAGTTTGATACTGATAGGTACCTTCACTGCTTGTTTTGAAACAAAACTGCTCAAGCATAAAAATACTTCGTTCCTAATAAATAACTACAACAGCCTTATGCAGGCTGAATATTCCACAGATATTAGATTAGACATGTTGAGACATGAGTATTTACATGATGTCGATTCAATTTTGCCACGGATTACACTTCGCTGCCACTCTGGGAATAAAATTACACCCCGTTTCATTTCCTCACTTCGTTTCACCTGAAAGATAGTATTAAAAAAGAAATTTAACCTATGGTCATGCAGCTAAATAAACTCCTTAAAATTTATTCTCTAAATTAATTCCAGCAGTTATTAAAATAATGCTTGAAATATTAATGCAAAATAAACATCACATCATTCGCAAGCAATAAATGCTTGATTACATCAAATGAATTTCTCGAAATCAAATCATCGGTAAGCATACATTATGAACCAAGCATCGAATATGGGATTTAGTAAAACGATATGAGATAAAAAATCGTTAAGCTTTACATTTAAATAGAACTGAAAATCATACATTGTATTTGAAACTAAAAATTAAAATTTTAGTTAGTATAGATAAACTCAACATTCTGTTTAATTTTACTATTCCTGTTTAATCTTTATTTCAACTGTCAAAAAAGTTTCATTATTTTATAGTTGGAAAGTTAAAAAGAGATTGCTTGATGCAAGTAATTGTGCAATCATTCCTGGAATAAAAAATGTCGCCTATTGTATTCAATCAAAGCTAAAATTTGATAATGTTAACACTGTTTATTTTAAAGTCGAGTTTCGAAATGAGTTTAATATCTCAGTTCTTCACTTAAATGGAATGAAACAAATTGTATTAATTTATATAATTGTCCCCCCCCGTGTAAAATAAAGTTTGGCTTGGCATTGTCAGCAACATAAGTTGCGCTGTATTCACATGTACCTTATTAAGAAAATAAAGGTTTCAGTGGCAAATCATGAGAAAAAAATTAAATTTGGAATACGTATTATATATATATAAAGCAAAATAAATTAAAATATATAATACATTTAAAATTTATTTGATATTCATTTCGTGATAAATCATATTGAAAAATCAAAAGCCAGAAGCACAGTGGCAGACTGCATGAAAAAGGGGGAAAATATGCCAAAACCAAAAATGAAATAAGAAATTTATATTTTTCGCAGCATTGTTATGAGGGATTGGTGCAACAGAAGAGGTAAACAAAATTAGCTTGTTTCTGAACCAACAAAAACAAAAATTAAAGTTCTCAGAAAAAGAATGAAAGTCATCTGTGTCCGCTTCTGTTTTACATGATGATTTCGGCTTGATCCACTTAAATTGAAAATTTTTAGATTTTCTGTTTGTTTATCATTTTGATGCTATAAATTAAAAAAAAATCTATGCGGTTTCAGAATTTATATATGCTTTTATCATTTCATGTATTGGATTGCTTATATTTGAATTTTGTTTTAATTCGGTCTGCTCAAATCAATATTTTTACTCTTTTTTAAATTTGTTTATGTTTTTGATGTTATAATTTTGCAATTTTTATACGACTTATTTTGACCTGTAAGAGTTGACCTGATAAAGATTCAAATTTTTTAAATTCAAATTTTTTAATGAAATCTTAAAAATGAGTTTTTTTTAAGTTTCAAATTTTAATTTGTGTCTTTTTTAGTCCAGAAACAGTCTTATTTGTTTACTTGTTTTTATTGCACAAACCCTCTGATGGCGAAACAGCCAAAGATGTAAAATTTGATTTTGGCATGTGATGCCCCCTTTTTTCTTGCAGTTTGCCACTGTGATTTTGGTTTTTGGGTTTGGCATATGATTTATTTCGAGCTGAATCTGGGATGAATTTTAAATATATTACCATCACATGCTACTGATTTCAGTGCGCAAATGAATTAAATTTAGGACTTTTTGACTGTTTTGTCTTTTTAATATTAACTTCTTTCTTGCACCTCGATATATATTCGATATAAAAATTACAATGCAAGGAATGAAGTCTTTCGTTCCGTTAAAATGAGTTCATTGCTTACATTCATTGCTCGTGGAGAAACGAAAGTCTTTATAGAATTAGTTATTCGTCCGAAATTTGACGTATGTTAATCGAACCGCACAGATACAGCTTTCGTAATGTTTCTATATCATTGAACTATATCATTGAAACATTTCGTAATCTTTCTATATCATTCTATATCATTGAAAAATATGAGATCATTGAAAAATCTTGATGCAATATTTTTTCTATAAGCTGCTAACGTTTTCGTAATTTTCAATCATAAAATATTCTACTGGATAAGTCCTCGCACAGTCAAAGATCACGAGACTTTTATTTCTAAGCTAAAATATTTAGCTGAGAAGGCAACTTTGCTTCCATTAGAGATTTTTGAAGAATCGATGAAATCCTCTAGGAATGTATAAATTTTTATTTCAGCTGTAAACCGCTATCTTTTCTGAGCTTGCAAAGAAATCTGAAGTGGAACAAAAACAGCGGAAATAATTTAATATCAGCGCTAAGGGTTTCCAGTTAGATACGCTCTTATCACATAAATTCCACAGTAACATTAAATGAAATAGAATACTCTAAATTTAAGAGTTTTTCCTTTTGTTGAAGCTTGTCTTTACTCCGATATCAGATTTCATTTTATTAGACACCGTAAAAGTGCATTTATCCCGTTAGTTACTATGTGAAGAAACAATCACAGATAAATTTATTCTTCGGCTGTTATTACAGCGCTCGATTGAGAGTTCAGAAATCTTCAAATGAACATCTCTAATAACATTGTTTAAGTGCTAATAATATTAAATACTTAATTACCAACATTTATGTTAACTTTACTAAATATTATTTCCTGAAAGTGATAATTGAGACAAACGACATAGTTCCGATATGAATAAACAGATAAATGGGATGATTAGTATTTTCTCAAGTGCTTTGTGCTGCAAGTGATGATGATAGCACTATACTTCCCAGTTTCATCCGGAATGCGAAAAGAATATCTCGTACAGTACATTATCATCTAGAAGTATATTTCAAGTCGACGGTTTTTTTAAAGAAAATAAAACGTTTCCGACAGGGTGAAAACATATTATTTAAAACAAACAAAATATTTTCGAATAAAAAATTCCTTGCTTAGTTATATAATGTTACATTTATAAAAACTGTATATTATAGTTTTTACAATTAAGTAAAGTTTGATTTATTGTGGATATTATTATACAAAATCTGTCTAAAACGTTTCAAGATAGACTGAATATTAACTGTCTGAATAGCACCATCTGTTTGCAACAAACGGAACTATGTACTAAACCATTTTAATTCTAATTTAAAACTGCCATTTGATGAGTCTGCTAATCGCAATAGAGAGAGTTCAGCTGTTAAGAAGAAAATAATTGTTTTGAGTTTGAATGATTTTTATGTTTGTAATAGAATAGTGTTTGGAATAGAGATATGCGATAAAGTTTTGTTTTAAAAGTGGCAAAGCTGCCATCGAAACGTATCAAATGATGCAGAAAGCTTATAATGAAGAGTGTTTGTCGCATTCTAACGTATTTTTGTGGTCCTGTAGATTTCGAGATGCTAACGATGATGTAAAAACTGACGAAGGGACGGGACATCCTCGCACAAGCCGAATTGTGTCGAATTCGTCCGTACTGCGTTATATCAAGATCGTCGATTAACAATCAAAATGCTTACAGAGCATTTAAACACTTAATAAAGAAACTGTACATATAATAATTGGTGAGGATTTAGGGAAAGCAAATTGTGTGCATGTTTTGCTCCGCATTGATTAACAATAGAATAAAAGGATAATTGAGCGGCAACTTGTTAGGATCTTCTTGGCATTCCAATTCGCGATTCAGAATTTCAAACCTCTGATTGGCATGCTTGCAAAGAGTTGCATGCAAACGCTTGAGTACTCTTGAAAGACACGTTGTTGCTTACAAAGAGTGAACTGATTTCATTCATATTAAAATGCTTTTATACATTTTCTTAACCGGTGTACATAGAATTTATAAATTTTCCTTTGGCCGCAGCCCACTCATCCGACGGGCTTGCTCGCTAGTATAATTTAAACCTAAAATGTCTCGTATTATTAAAAATAATTAATGATTCAATATTTTTTTCTTCTTGGAGATAAATTTAAATAGATTCATTTGATACACTTAAATAGTGCAATTCTAGCACAAAATTTAATATGTATTGTAAATTAAAACGAAATTTAACGTGAGATAAATATTTAACATTTGTTTAAAAGATACAATTTTATAAAAATGTACCAAAATATGAAAAAATGTATCCTTTTTAGAAAAATGTAACAAAACATTACAATTCTATTCCATGCATTACTCTTCTTGTTTACTGAATCAAACTAACCTCTGGAGTTTCGACTTCTTTTTTGTTACTGAAATTTTGTTTCACTGTGCTCTTTTTATATCATTACTTCATGTTCCCATTTGCAGACGCTGTCAGTTTTTCGAAACGTTCTACGCATGTTACTTATTACCTTGATTATTGCGAAACTCTATGGAAATTCCAATCTAATTAAGTTAGCAAGACATATAACTACATTCCTGATTCAAAGTATCAGCGTGTTTATGCTAGAAATAGAAGTTTTCGAGTGCCTTCAGGATGCACTAGACTAAAATTTCCTCTGATTTCAGCTTTCTCAAAGCATCCTTTCTGACTACAACATCGCATTATGAAGGGGGTCCACTTAAGTTCGCAATTTTTACGTTAATTAAACTTAATACTGTTCAGAAGATTTAATGATAAGTTGAATTAAAAGTTTATCTACAATTAATGTATTTAAATTCCTCCTTAAAAAGGCATAGTTTTGTTTGTTTCTATCTTGTTATCAAGTTGCATATTTTTGCAAACACTACTGTTCATGCTTTTCTTGAAGTCAGAAATTGAAGCATTAAAATCTGAGGTAAAGTTTTAAGTGGTTTTATTCCCCTTAAAGATCTTAACTTCGCATAAATTCTATAGCCACAACCTTTCATATCGTATTCTAAATGTGAACCATAATATGTTGACGTGAGCTACTATATTGGTCAGGCAAACTAATTATAAATGTGTAGAATATTTAATCAAATTTTCGCATTAGATTAATATTGAAAACTATTTTTCAGGGGAGAGGAATACCTTTTTTGTAAAATTAAATGAAGATAAATGGCTGATGTTCATATTAAAAAGGAAAAGAAATCTAAACGTTTAACCCAATCTTCTGAAGATACTTAATCTAAAATCAAGTCACGAGAGCTCAGTATGTTTCATGTCAGCTAAGAATGTATCAATTTCATCAAATGTATTGCTCGAATATGGCTGAACCTACTATGTCATCTAAATATATGAATGTTGATTTACCAAGAACAGATCTTAAAATTCTGTGAATGATCCTTTGAAAGGTACCGTGAGCTCCAAAAGCTTTCTAAAGCAAAAGGACTTTCTAAAGAAGGCGTAAACCTTGGATTTAGTAATAAATGCAGTTTCCGTTATGCCCTATTGAAAGATATCAATAATAACGGGTGATAGCTAGATATATGTGATTTTAAACTACATTAAAAGGATAAAGTTCGCATAACAAATTCCCAAAACATTCGTCTTATAGTAATATTGACATAACAGAAACATTAAAATATCAGATTTAATTTGATAATTTTCCAAGGAAAAAAAAACACATTTGGTGTTCTTAAATATATTACTTCTCTATATAACTCCACTTTAAAAATTTACCAAGGGTTTTTACCTGCAATATATAAGGGATTTGAGTTACTATTATCATATATAAAATAAAAAAGATTACTTTTTATTACACTTTCAGTGAATGCAGCTTTACTCAAAACTGTCTGGGATGAAGTTATGAAACTCATATCCTGAACTGATCTTATTCTCTGCATCATATTTTTCAGGTTTTATGACAAATCCATTTTTATAAATTCTCCAGAAGTAAAAATCAATTTTCACAAAATTCACAACATACGTTAATAAAATATATTTCGAGCAGAATCCGGTATCTTTCTTATCAATGGTAGAAAGCAGGTAAGAACTATCGGATTCATTCAGGAAACCACGAACCGGAAACAAGGAAGGTAATCAGGAAGTAATCTTTAACAGGACCCTTCACAGACAGGAACACTTCACACTGATAGTCGCTCATCTCGTCACAAACAGAAACTCCAAATATTTTCAGTTGGAACTAACAAAGGCATTTATGAAACAGTCTCTTAAATATCAGTAGAGTAGAATATCATGTCGTTTTCATTCTGCTCTTTTCTTTCGTTTTCCTTTTTTCCTCCTCATTTTTTCCTCCCCTTTTCTTCCCCATCACACCCTAAATAATGATCTATAGCAGTCTTATACATGTAATACTAAATTACAGTTTATTTCTGTCGGTCCACCTCTGAGGAGCGTATCCCGTGCTTGGTATCATCTTAGTTCTTACAAACAATTAGCATTCTCGTTATTACAAATCTATTTTGTTTATATATGCACTCCCGTTCCCTCTAAATACTTCATACCTTCTTATGCATTATTTCTTCTTCCTCATTACTAAATACTAAACAGTTCACACTAGTTTCCTTCTCTTCTTAACCTCCACTCTTTTTTTTTTTTTTTTTTTTTTTTTTGTTTTAGAACTATTTTTTACCTTATTCAATATTCTTCTGTTTATATCTTTAGCTAATTGTTAATTAAAAACGATTTTTGACATAACCACTCCTCACATTATCTTACATTTGAACAACATCTCACAACCCTTTCTTGGACAGAGCTAGAAAACATGAGAAATTATAACTATGCAATGCGCTCTCCGTTCTTCGCCTCAAGAGAGATACTGACGTATATTTTCACTCTCCTCGAGACCACCAAAAGATTAAAGAAACTAGACGAAACTACTGTTAGGAAACAATGCGCCTCGTAGATATTCTGTCTATATTTTATTTCTTTATTAAATCCAAAGGCAATCCTAAAAGCAAATGAAGCTCATTTATAAAGGGAAAACTTTTTTTCCAACGCTGCTGTTTATACCTTACCCCATCCAACGAACGTTTTTCTATTTATTTCAGTTCCCTAACGTAGTGCGTTCTAGGTATTCCACAACCACACACAGGGTCGCATTTTCTTTTAAATCAGCGTCCTTCCCTTTGCACCGAGTTCCTGTAGGCGATGAAACGATTTGGTTTATTAGAACGACAAAAAATATCTTTCGTAAGCTACAAGGAACTGAAAAAGGGAAAGAACCTTTTATTCTGACCTTTTTATGTATCTATTTTTCATCAATGCCTGCGAAGTTCTTGTCACAGAAAATTACCTATCTTTCTTTTCAAGGAATCGAAAACAAAACTGTTGGTATTACTTAAAGGTTCTCTGAATCATTACTACATAATATAAGCAACAGAAAAGCTCATCCCCAAAAAGCAAAGTTTCTGAAGGATAAATTTTCGTAATTCTAAATTCAAAATTATCTCAATAATATTGTGCCTGTTGACTAGCAGATTTCTGTTCCAGTACTTTGTAAATCAAAACTTACCCCATAATGTTAATGCGCAAATTCAAGATAAAGGTTGAATGGATTAAAATCTCGTTGTTGACTGTAGAAAGTATGTGAATATTGTCAAGCCGAGGAAGTACGTTTGAGCATAGTATTTTGGATAAGTATTAAAATGATAGGCGCCTCAAATTTAATTGTTGAAACGAAAGAAGAATTTTAATCTAGAAAAAAACACATTCTTAGTCAAGATATCAAAACTGACATGATATCAGTAGTTTCTGACATGATACCAATAATTCCTCGGATGATGAGTGAGAGGAACACGAGAGTTTTTTTTGTCCTTAGGGTAAATAGCATGTATTTGAGTACACCTTTTGGAATGATGTAAACAGTAAAATATGTTTTAGATAAGTTGCTTTGAATAATTATTAAAATTATGATAATGAATTCATGTGCATATTGTCCATTGTGAAGAAAACAACTTACAGCTGCTGAGATACAAGAGCGATAATTTAGAATTTATGTTTCAGAGGGTCGGTGCAAGAAAATCAGATACACCTAAGATATTTAGCCGCCTCTATATATTCTTTGTAAACACAGGCAATGAAATTTTATGAAATGTTCTTAAATGTTCAAACACGGTTGCAGATTAATTTCATTTTGTTTGTGAAAACGATCGTCTTAGAAACATGACTATCGGTAATTCAGAACATCCTTAGATAATTAATTTTCCGAGGTACTGGTAGGTTCGGAGACTTTCGTCTTGCGCCGGTCGTGTTACCATGAAAGATATTATGGAATATTTGTTTACAATACTAACATAATATTCAATTAATAATAAACTAAGCAATACTTATTTATACTTTAAAAGTCACCAATATTGAACGCACGGTCTTGTGTATAAGAATGGAAGGAGTCCGTGAATCTTGGCATGTCTTTGTGGTGATTTAATTCACCTATTGTTAAAACCACACTTCAGCTAAAGAAAATATTTAATTACCAGAAATTTCATTGGCTTCTTTCCTGCACAGGTCTTGCCATGACAACAGTTATTTGGGTCTTGCTAAAGAATAAGTTACCGAACTTAGAAATTGAATGAGTGTCCATTTCCCGCACCTGGTGATTTGCGTTTAATATTTTATTAAAAGATATATACGTTATGCAGGCTTATATAGTATTTCAAATAAACACTAATTATTTAAAATTATATATGAGCTTATAGTCTATTCTTTAAAAATGTTTAAGTATAAGCACAGTTGTTAGCATTTAAGTGGAAAATAATTTTCAGTTAAATGCAATATAATTTATTATATTGCTATATAACTGCTATATATTTGTTATATTGTTATATACTAATTTTGTTTTGTCCAGTTACGTGACATTGAAAAATTGAGTTATAACGAGTAAGGAAGAAGCGATCGAAAGAGTTTGAAGGATTTCGCCCACTATATTTATGATTTATTTTCAGTTTTTCATAAAGATTTCATGAACACGTACAGGTCCATACAGAAGACAACAGTTGTTTAGTTTTGAAAACTTTGGGTGATCTATCTTTCGTATAATCGATGTTCATGCAACGATTGTGACACGAGCTCATTCTTAGTTATAACTCCTTTCCTGCTATTTCATCTTTACTATATTCTCCTTTCCTGCTAGGTCTGAAAAGAACCTTGAAAAAGATTGACATCACGAGCAGTAAAAATAAATTTCGGTATTGTTTTGGGTTCGGAAGCTGAGACGAATTCATTGCCATGAAAACACATCTTCAGATATCACCCCCGGGGAAAATAAATGAAATTAAAAAAAAAAAATCTGAAACAATTCAGATTTTATTGATTACCTAAAGGATTTGTTAAGGTTTCTTACCTAATCGCTGAGCTAGCAGTCTACCAGTCTCCTGTTGCACTCACTCCTGCTAATCCACTTTTTTGTAGCTTTAGCTTTATTACTATGCATAATTTCTTTTGCTGTTACGAGATGTACAACTGAAGAGCAAAATTACAAAAAAATGTTAAAGAAGTAGGCGTTTAGAATTTCCGTTGCAGTGTGCTGGAATACATTTCAAAAATGCTTTCAGTTTCTTCACTTCAATTTTTTAATAAGATAGCTTACAATCTTTTTTTATCTTTTCATTATTAGATTTTTTAAATTAACATTCTACATTAACTATCATGTTTTTCGCACTTACGCCACATAAATTTCAAGCGAACAGCAAAATCCACAATATTTAAAAGCAGCATATTCTTAGAATTGCAGTCTCGATATGCAGTTTCGCGCGCTAGAGATAAAAATACTTTATCTTGTGTAGTGTTGCTACTGTTTGCTTTCAGATAGTTGAGTTTGTTAGTAATAAATTCGTTAAAGTTGTACAAAATATCAAATATAAAATTTGAAATTCAAAATTCAGGCCTCCAGGTGCCCATGTTCGAGTGGAGGACGACTTTATTCAAAATTGGATGGCTCTTGGTGCCGTCGTTATTTCATAATGTTAAATACATATATACATATATACAGATTCTTCATTATTTAATTTATTTAAAAATAATACATGACTATAATATTTGGTACCAACAATCTGAAAAGTGGTATAACCATTTATGGTGGATGACGTAAAATAATAATTTGAAACTAATAGCTCATTCGAAACGCTCGTTTAGATTAGGAGCGGAAGACGTTAACTGTATGAAGCATGATTGTATTCCTGAATTCAGCAATTGTACTTTGCAGAGTGGTTGAGATGATCAATGTGGGGCCTTACATCATCATGCCATATTATAAATGCTCCATTAAGTTTTCCTCCTTTTCATTGTTTCATTAACTTTGTCTTATAAGACATAACTTTTTTATCATTGCATTTTCCTCTACGCCAATGAGTACAGTTTTGTAATCAATCAATTTTTATTTTAAATCCGTCATTGTTAAGAACCTCTTCGTTTTATTTTCAGGCATGTATGTTCAAGACAGTTATGGTAGCCAAAAAGCATGTCTGACATTTTCACGCATTTTTTCAAATAAAAAATGTAAAGATTTTTTTACATACTTTGCTTTACATTTTTAGTCCATAGTAAAATGAATAAAATTGAAAAATGATAATGAAATAAAATAATGATAATGAAAAAATGATAACTCATGATAATGAAAAAATCTGAAAGGATTTAGATCTTAAGAATTGCTTAAAAGATCTCTTTTAAAGTTTTAGTTACTTCGAAGCAAAAGAAAGGAGCTATGTTTTCTCCGAACTCGAATTCTGGACTTTCCCATTGCTTACATGTTTTCCAGTTGCACCACGAAGGCATACGGAATGGGGAGAGAAAGGCCTTATATTTTATCCCCCCCAATTAAAGGTTTACTGGAGAGGAGGAGACCAAACCGTTAAATTCTGGTGGGAATCATTCGCCACCTTTTTTAGTTCCAGTGCCACTTTTGAGACATTTTTTAAAGAATTGTAGGAGTCAAGAATGTGATTCCCTCACTAGGAGTGGAACTCCGGACCTTCTGAGCTAACCGGAATTGCTTTCTAATCACACTATGAAAGAACGTGGTAAAGAGAGAGGAAAAAATTATAACTAATCGATACAGATACGAAGCACATGATACCCTTCTTCTAGTCTAGGGTCTCTGATCTTATCTGATGAAAAGTGCGCGTTTACTTCATTTAAATTTCTCTTTTCATGCAATCATCCGTCATTATTAGCTGTGATTGTTGTTCAAACCTACGCTTATTAATAACCAATCTATCACTTTTGAAAAAAAATGCCAAATATCGTTAAATTCGTTTAAAGTTTGCAAACAGGCTTTTTTGAATGTCTTTTCTTCGATGTTCTTGATTTGAAAGATTGTTGTTCAAACCTACGGTTATTATTAACCAATGTATCAATTTTGAAACAAATTGCCAAAAATTATTAAATTCATTCAAAGCTCGCAAGCAGGCTTGATTTGAGAGTCTTTTAGTTGTATTAGCTATATAATATCCCCATCTAGTGGTTGAACGCTTTCTCAAAAGCAAATATTATACCAGGAATATTATTATGTGGTGGAGAAGATATAATCCAATATTATATGGATTTTATCTTATCACCGAGAATGTTGGAACAGGTACACACAGATTGGTATTAAACACTCGAGAATGGAGGGGAAGGGCAGGAGAAGACACTCATGTATAGTCTCTTACTTGGAAATCGAAACCACTCCCTTGGTTCGCATTTGTAAAGAAGCTCAAGAAAATGCTTTTCGTAGTAGTGACTATATAAAGTATTTTTCCCACCTTCCTAGCGTGCCTTCGTTGTGTAGGGGTCAGCAAACTGAGCCGGTATTTCAGAGGTCTGAGGTTCGATCCCCGGCGAAGGCGATTGCTTATTTTTCATCTTGTCTGATTCTTAAAAAAATAACATAATATAGAGACATCTCTATAACTAAAAAAAACGATTTTAAAATTCATCCCAATAACAGAAAATATACTTTAAATACTCCTTATCAGATTTCTTTGTGAATGAAGCAGATGTTATTCCAAAATGGGCCTACCAGTAACCGAACGGTAAAGTCAGTAAACACTGGTAGTTCGGTCTGAGTTTCGAATTCCAGCGAACGGGCTGGCTGCATGGGCATTTTCGTGGTTTTCCCGCATATAAGATGTATACAAGCCAGTTTCCCTTCGATGCCGCCCGGATGGTATAGTGGTTAGGGGAGCTAACTACGATACCGAAGGGGCTGGGTTCGAATCGTAAAGAAGGCATGCTTGTAACTGTCCGTCCCTTTTTAGGAGGTAACGGTGACGGCCTATTAGGTGCCTCCCCATCGAACAGCTTATTTAATTTCTCTTTGAGTTAAAATTTGCTGAACATTTAGTTATTTATTTCCTTTTTAAGTGATTTGTACGTGTATATTAAAGCAAGAAAGCTACGTCTTGTGCGAAAGTTTAATAAAAATGTAAAAATTTCCTTTATCTTTAGTAACTGCACTAAAATAACCAAAGTGCGGTTACTAAAAGCACATTCTAACGCTTTGATATAAAGTAGCGAGGCATAAACTTCGTTTGTAGCAATTTTAATTAAAATTATTCAGATAACATTATTTATAGGTTTATTTTTTTCTTCAGTGCAAGTTTACTGCGTTGATAATCCCGCCGTGTCTAGATTTATTCAACGTACTTTGTTACGCATTGTTTCACCCTTGTGATACTCTTTTGATATCTGGTTCTAAGATAACTGAACTCTAAATTTGCTAATTTAGCGAAAGGTCCCTTTTATTATTTTCAGATAATTTTGCAGCTTTATTTGAAGAATACGCTTCGCTGAAGAGCTAAAATTTAACTGCTTTGTCATTGATTTTGAATTGTAAAGAAAGAACATCAGAAACTTTCCGGTGTTTGAGCTCATTTGAAAGTTCAATTTAGTTAGTACTGGAAGTTTCTGAAATTTCAGCCGCCTGCATTCAGGAATTTCACTCGCAAAATTTTCCTTTAACAGAATATAATTTATTTTCAAGTAAAAGGTAAAAGCTTTAAATTTGGAAAACGTGTTAATGCATAAATGTTAATAATTGTTATTATGTAACTAACCGGGGATTTTTTTAATAATCTCTCGAATAGACTATTAGAAGCATTTATTTCAGTACCATTAAACAAAATGTTTTAACTGAAATGCAAGATAGTTTACAGAAAATATGTATCTTATTATATAAAGAGAAAAATGAAACGAAATTTAATAAATATGCTATAATAAATAATATAAAATACTGATTTTTGACTCCATATTATTGCCCACAAAGTCTGCATTAGAAGGTAAATTCTGTAAAATGCACTGGTTATCAAAAGTTAAGCAGTAAACATAAAACTGATTATAACTAAAAAGGTATTCACACAAATCAGACGAAACTTGGTGATAATATTTATTATACCATTTGTAGTTAAAAACATAAAAAAAAATATTACACTGAGTATTTACATCTTGGGATATCAACGGGAAAAGCACCTAGACCGAAAACGGTTAGTGTCCTTGATTGCCGTATCGAAGGGCCGGGGTTCCAATAGTCGAGAAGGCATGTAAGGAAATTGTCTGTCCCTTCACACGGGACAGCGGTATATTAGAAGCGGATATGATAATATGGAGTCAAAAATCAGTATTTCATATTAATAGCATATTTATTAAATTTCGTTTCATTTTTCTCTTTATATAATAAGATACATATTTCCTGTAAAATATCTTGCATTTCAGTTAAAACATTTTGTTTAATGGTACTGAAATAAATACTTCTAATAGTCCGCTGACCTATTGTGCCTCCATAGTAAAGTGACCACTGCTTCCAGCCTCAGTAGTGGCCAACGCCTACAAACGGTTAGAGTCCTGTCATTGAAAAAATTTGGACACACAAATTAAACACAAAAACAATTTCTCATTAGTGAGAAGGATCACCTCGATCAGGTGTGACAGCGATGTCTCATGCTGTTTATGATGTTGTTAATGGGCTGTATGAGTAGCAAATCCCAATGATCACTCAAAGCAGTTGCAAGCCCATCTAGGTTTTGGGGAGAGGGTTGGAGGCTAACAACTCCTCTGAGTACGTTACATACATTTTCAGTGGAATTAAGGTCGAGAAAGCTTGTTAACTATTCCACTTGGACTAAAGCTTCTAGACTAAGTGTACTTTAAGAATTTGGTTCACGAGACAAACTGTGAGAGAGTGGATGTTATCTGCTTGCGAAATGCGGTATCTCCAATTACGACAGTAAGTAGACAAATAATAAGATTCAGTATATCATCCCTGTTTTTCTGAACACTGAGAGTTCAGTGAGGCTGCAGATACAGTCCTGTTCTCCACCTAAAGGTACTGCTCCCCATAGAAGAGCACTACCTCCTATACAGGTATCCTTTTCTTATGTATTAGACGGAAGACATCAAGTACTTTCTTTTTTGCATACGTAAACACGTCGAGAATCTCTCTGTAAAGTAAAGTGAGACTCATCAGTGAACAGAAGAGATCTCTACTGATTTTTCAGTGCAGTTCTCGACTGAAACTAAGTTCTCAAATGAAACGCAGCTTCTGGTGGCGGAAGGTAACCGCTACGCACAAACCCGGTCTCCTAGCATACAGACCTAGCGTGTAGCCTCCTGAATGCTGTCGAGGTTGATACTGTCCTTTCTGTAGCAAAACTAAGCGCGGATTTCAGATGAGATAGAGCTGACACCCTATTGCTTCTTGCACTAAATCAAAAATGCCGGTAATTTGCAAAATAGATACTTCTTGGACAACTTTCTATAGGTCTTCGAGAGGCTGAACTAGTAATTAGAATTGTATTCCACAGTCGGCTTGCCGCGAAATGGTCAACATTTAGCCATCTTGTAATATCTGGTTGTCATTCACCTGCTTCTAGTCGACCTAGGACTCTCAAACTCAGTTCTGCTATTAAATGTCGCCTCGAATTCAATCTTAGACTTCAGTTATATCGAAACTCTTTAATATTCCTTTGTTCATTGAAAGGCAATTTTCTCCTAAACAGCTGATTTAAGTTGAATGGTACGTAAAGCGACGGCAACAGCACTTTTCTACATAAGGTTATTAGACGCACTTGCTTTGATTTAAAACCGATTTCAAGAATTTCGAACTACTTTTAACAGACGTACTTCAATTTTTCAATTTGTTGCTGAAAGTTTGGAAATCAGTGTAACATGAGATCAGTTAATATTTGCGTGCGAAGTCTCGAGGAATTGCCATATGGTATTGATTCTCTTACTCACACAATTCACAGTTTCCCTTAATTTCGACAGAGATGGGCGAGTCATTCATTTGACAGCCCTTGATGTCCTATTAGTTTCTAAGTTCAGAAAGATCTAACTGATCTAATAAGCAATTTATTTGCTATTGGTGTCGATTTCGGATATAAAAATTAACCTACTACGTATCTAACCTATCAAATTTGTGTTACTTAATACAGTCAAGGCGTCTGAGCTAATGAATGACAGTGGGAAGAGATAAAACATAAAACAGTATTTTACTAATCCATGACAAGAAAAAGTACAGATAAATTGCTGCCACAATATTATCTGTAAAAACTCTTCTTGTCAATCCTGATCAATAATAGACTGCTTCATTGTGTTTACTTACTTGCTATTCTAAGGGTATCTGCTGATGATAGTTGGTTTATTCAAGTATTCATTATCCTGCTGAAAAAGGCTTTTGGCTCACTTTGGAGGTAAAATATGAACATATCATCGACGTGAACACTTTGGAGGTCGACATGAACATATCATCGACGTATTGAAGTGCAACCATCATATCCATCATGCGTACTAGAGAAAAAGACTATTAATGCTGATAATGTTCCAAAATATAACACAAAGATGTTGAGATTTATGAAGCTAACAAATAATATGATTTATAAATAAGTATAATTATAAAAGGGAGATGCAATTTCTGCAGAAAAAAATGCTCGTTCAAGAGACATTTTTGCCTGGAATATATATATATATAAAAGAAACTGTTAAATAAATGATTCAAACCACAAAAATATTTTAGCATTTAAAATTCCGTTTAAAAATATTAAAGATAAATTGAGAGGAAAAGTATCATTTCAGGATTGGCAACAATATTTATTTGCATATGTTGAAGGTGCAAGAGAATCTTCCGTTTCCTGATAACGCACCGATACATTTAATCAATACCCTGCTGTGTAATGTTTTATTGGCAGGTCACTTTAAATATATTATTTATGGTACAGTACTGCAGTTTTGGTAGACCTAAAAGACCTATCTCACTGCATGTGCAAACCATTCCACAGAATCAGCTGCGATCAGATATTTAACACACTATTCACCACCTAATCATCTTATATTTTCTTTAATTGCAACCATTTCCCCGTAGTGATATTTCTGTGCCTCATACTTGTTCATGTAAAATGCAGTAATTTTAGAACATTTTTACTCCTTGTTTCTTTATTTAATAAGTTTATCTTTTACCTTAAAACCGAACCAGAAAGATTTTTAAACAACTTTTGTTTTTATTTTGAACACATACAATCTCTCGTTCACCACAAATGCACAACACAGGCTTATAAAAGTGCGTTAATTAAAAAATTAAATATTACAAGCATAAATAAAACGAACAAAATCAGAGAACAGCAGTGTAGACTTAACAGAAACTAAATGAGTTCACTGGCCATGTCACGCCAAGCGTTTTCAAATCGTTCCGCAAGCATAATCTAGGGCTTTCAAAGGAAGGACATGAAAAAGTTAAATGTTCCACACCTCGAGGTACTTTTTTTAACACTCACATAAATTGATTGGTCTTCGATTGAAACGAAAAAGGTAACATGTAAATATAATGTGACCAGATAAAAAGTGATACTTCAAAATTAATAAAGATGAAAGATTCAGAATGCATTATGTGGTAAATAGAAGGAAAGAATTTTTTGATATCCTTAGCATTACAAGATCCAATATATTCTTCGTTCCACTTACATAAAAACTTCTTACAATAAAAGGACTGCCAAAAACTCTTTAGAATGTTAATATTGATATCAATGAGTAAATTAAAGGCATTTTGAGATAAGAATCGAGCTCTTTCGTTTCTATAGAATTCATGTTAACCACGCATGACTTCCTCAAAGTAAACTAACAGCTAACAGAGTTTCGGTTACTAGTTTGTTGCTGCTGAAATGCTGTTTAAAAGGTCAAGCGAAGAAAGAGAATCAGAACATGCAAGGTACCTTGAGGATGCTGTCCCGATATTCTTAATTCGCTTGACGACAAGATAAATACAGAGAAGTTCTGGTTGAAAAACTGTGCATTTATTTTGAATACTGTGCTTAAAGTAGCAAATCTCAAACTGATCTTCAAAAAGAAATGTTGGACCAATTATATTATCCATTTTCTACTATCTAAAAAGCAAACCATATTTCTTATCCTATGAATAATGCGCATTCATTTTTTGTCTTAATTTCCTTGTAAAGATTACAGTTACAGTGTGTTCTAAACCTGTCAGTTACATTTATAATCACCCAGTAAATTTTTACTGGGAAGAAGCTTCATACGTGTTTTGGAAATTACAAGCTCTGTTATGCATGTGAACTTGTTCATGTGACTTGCAAGCGTTTACTAAAGAAGGCTAAAATATTTCTTTTAAAATAAAGTATCCGAAAACTAGTGAAATTTTATTTTACTTACAGGTAAGGGAAGAAAATCGCTTCTTAATTCCAAAATTGGAAGTGTATGACTTTTTATAACTACGAATAATAAAAACAATACAAATGTGGGAGATACCGAAACAAGTGATGCCAGCTATTTTTGCTCGTCTATTTTTGCATTAACGAGAAAGGTTGTCAGTCATTATTGACTTCCTTGATGGTGATAATTACTATGGGACGTAAAAATGGTCTTCTTAATGGATAATCTTAGGTTCCTCTTTACTGCAATGGTTCTAATGGTTATTCCTCTTTTTTTTATCTTTACCTATCAGAATATACGGAATGTGCTAATTCCAGTGCTTATTGTAAGATGGTTTCGAGATAATTACGAAAGCATAATTACAATAGCATGATTTTGAATTCTGTATAATATGTTTGGCTACATCTAAATCGAAAAGGCTTAATTTTACCCTTAATGATGGTTGCATCAAAATATTTCATTTACACCTATTTAATAGTTTTTATAAAAATTTATATCGCCATGTTATTAATACAGAGAGTTTCTGGCGCTATATAATATGTATTGACCTACAAAATACTTACTAAGAAAGGGCTTAAAAGCAATCAATAATTTTGTAGCCATTTATTTCGAAAGAGACATATGGTATTTTGCAAGTAGCCGAACTTTGGGATGCATTTAAAACTAATGTATCGAAGACGTTTAAATACAATTTTATATATCACGTTTTAACTCCTCTTCTTTTAGAATCATTAGGTTATTTTGAAACAGGAGACGTGAAAAATGCAATGACCAGGAGACTAAACAGGAGACGTGTAATGACCTTGCCGAGACTCGAACCCTTGACCTCTCGAACACGCATCGGTATGCGGAAAGGAGAGAGAAAATACTTTATTTGCTAATTAATTAAGAGACACTAATACCATTGCCTCAGTAGATATTAAATAGAGAAAATCTGATGTTTTATAGAATTAATTAATGGAGAAAAATGTGCAGATTTGTTTAATGGTATATTTTCGTTTGTTCTGCGGAGTATAGGGTGCTTTATTTCATTTTCGTGGCAATTATAATTACTCTGAGATATTAATTACTGTGTGACATAATGTAAAGGAACTGATTTGAAAATGTGAAATAGCACAGAAAAAGGTTGAACTGAAAAATGAAAGAGAATAAACAAAAAAATATACTATGGAAAAACGTTATGTCGTAAAAAATCTGAAACAATTTTAAATCATTTAATTATCATTGAATAATTAACAAATAGCAATAAAATGCTATGAAATATCAGCTTTAAATTTGAATCTGATTTACTGCATTGCACCAATGCCATATGATAAATCTATAACTGGAATAATTTATTATATTTTGCTTTTAGTCCTTCTTATCCTTCTGATATAAGAAGTTTAATTTTTATTTTATAATCATATTTATAATTTCCGGTTAACCGTCTTGGCTCTTATTTTAAAATTTAAATTTAAATTTTATGTGTTGTTACGAATTACGTTTCAGTTATCATTTTTAGCATATATAAGGTAGTCATAAAAAATCTCAGATATATGAAACTCTAGAGCCCTTTACGTTCAACCAATCGAAATGAAATTTCAGATATTAGAATATATGAGCTCGAGGCTATAACGATTTAAAACATTAAAGCTCTCATGGCTACGGTGACAGTGAAGCAATTTGGAAAATTTTCGAATAGCAACCCCCACGTGTTTCCTGGGCAAATTATTCAGTGCACTGAGAAACTATAGATGGCGTAGGAAAGATAAACGTGTGAAAAAAATGCCAGGGTAAAACATTTGCAAAGAAGGGAATTGTAAAGTACCAATGGAGCCACAAGCGAGGAGACGGAAGAAACTTTTATTGGAATAAAGAAGTTTTCAACGTACCCACCTTCGCAAACGAGAACGCCTTGCATGCGGGAGATTATTGAGAGCAATGAATAACTTAACATCTCAGGAGGAATCTGTATAAATTCTCGTTTAAGGGAATCTTTCGATTTTGTTTATATTTTATATCAATTCAATTTCTGACTTCTGAATTTGATATGTACACCTTAGACTTCAGATAACCCCAGAACCAAAAATTCATCGGAGTGAGGTCGGGAGATCGTGGTGGCCACAAAACTGCAAAATTGCGAGGCACGACACTATTTTGAAACGTTGTACGAACTGAAGCTAGTAATTCTAATAAACGTTTTGCCCCTTTTATCTAGTGTTTTCGTCAGACCCTTATAATGGTCTTTGCAAATGATTTATGACCGCAATTTTCAAAATACGAGTATCGTGTTCGTCATACATCCTATTCATGTTATTCAAGGGAATGGGACTATTCGCCGTGTCCGTTTCGCCGTCGGGACGTTTCACTGTCGGGACAATTCGCCGTCAAGACATATTTTTCTTTACATGACTGTATTATATCTTACCTTGTTATACTAATTTAAATTAATAACTCTGTTTAGTTTAATAATTTAATTTAATTTAATAAACATTTTATATAAAATAATATATAAAATGTATAGTTTTATACAAATACAACGTTACACATGAGATATTAATTTTAAGAGAGTAAGGTGCAGACAAGATTCCAAAGAAATTCCGTTTTCTATTCGGATTTCTTAAAAATGTGAATTTCCTGCTTGCATGAGTGATTTCTCTGAACTAGCGGATTAAAATTTCAAGAAATTTTGACGGATCATCTAAATATAGTACTCGCATAATTTTAAAATCTGTAATATAACTTCTGTTATATCAGAAGTTTAGCCCCAGTTCTCTTTGATATACACATAATTTTCCAATTAACTATGTGTAATTTCTTTATATCTCATAAATAATATATTCAAAGTAAAGTATACAAAAGGTAAACAGAATCATTAAAACAAATAAATTTAATACGAGTATAATACGGCAAGATAAAATACAGTCATGTAACGAAAAATATGCCTTGACGGCGAAATGTCCCGACGGCAAAACGACCACAGCGAAACTACCACGGTGAAATGGTGACGGCGAAAATTCCTATACCCGTTATTTAACGCTCTAATCAGTGTGAACAAGGGCAACATCGAAAATTCAGAAATGCTTTTACAGTAACCGTAATTGTGATGTTTTGAATCATAACGATCTCAAGAGATAACAATAACTGAAATTTCATTTAGATTGGTTGAGCCTCCAGGGATTCCTGCATCGGGGAGGATTTTTATGGCATTTATATTATTGCATTTCTTTACACAGTTTCTTATACAGCTGTAATTTATTTTCTTGCATTACAATTTTAATTTGGTTTTCATCGTCTTTTACTAATCAAAGACTATGTTTCTAATTAAAATATTACATTAATGTGGGTTGGCATCGTTCATTTATAATCGGATGACGCTGCAAGCTGTGAGAGTAAATCTTTCACTTTTTCGATGACGAAGACAGTGGATTCCGCCATTAAGACGATGACGCGATTCAAAGATATTTGCTTATGAAATACGATTCCTTCTCTTCGTTTGTAAATAATCTCACCTATTTCCTTCTACGTATGTAATTACTTTGTAGTTTGTAGCAACTATTAATGTTTCATTAAATATTCAAGTTATTTGTAAATTGGACTAGTTTATTAGCCCCTAGACAGCCACATCGGAAGTAAGTTTACGAACATCATATTCCTAGACAGTAAGTACCGATTCTACATTAATTAAGTTTTATCTCGCCTAAATCTTTATCTCAAATGCTTGAAATATTCATCATAGTTTGGTAAGGGATAATTTAGTATAAAAAATATTCAGACTGTAGTTGAAATTGTTTTTTAGCACCTCTTTAAAAGGCAAGATTCTAATTTTAATACATTAAACTAGATTTACAGTATCTTTTAAATATAATCATTATGATTACTCACTGTATTTGGAATGCTCTTCCTAGTCACATTCTCTTTAAATTAGCTAATTCAAATACTGTAAATGGCGTTTTCTTGAAAGATATTCCAAATTTCATGCACATATTTTCCCCTTTCTTCTTCGTTTTAATTAATTAATTGCTTTCGTCCTTGATAAGTTTTTCCTCCAGTGTTTGATAGTTTTTATTGGCTTTGTATTTACTCGTGCATTTTCTCCCATGAATTTAAATCTACAAATAAGGAATGTTTTTCATATTATTAATCTTAGAATCTAAATTGAGCAAATGACCTTCTTTGTAAGATTTCACTCTCAATTCTAGAAAATTTTAAAACTAGTGGTCTTTGCATATGCATTTCGAGGCCATTCGTTTCATCTTTCGAAATCCTAAAAATCTTTCGAAATCAGGTTTCTATCTCATGGAGATAAAAAGCGAAATGAAATGGACACAGAATATAAAAAAACTAATAAGCCAACTAAAGAATGTCTGTAAATACCTTTTTTTATTCTAACCAATTATTTTTAGTTTGACTTTTCTTTCTCTCATGATTTCAGTTTCCTGCCAGAATGCAAATTTTAATAATTCAGTATGCAAAATCTAAGTGTGTTCAGAAGCAGTATTTAAGCTGCGTTTCAAGATTTCGTGAAGAGTAGTAACGGAGTTAGTTTCGAGTTTATGCTGCTTGTTTTCAAATAGGTCTCTATTTCGTGTTAGCCAGCCTCTTCAGATTATATTGATATTCTAGGCTCGATCTTTCTATGTGCAGCCGATTTAGCGGTTTAGATAAACAAACAGCCAGTCATTTAGCCATCTTAATTTATTCTGATTTTACATTTTTATTTTCTGTTCCATTTATTTAGCCACAATTGGTAGCGAAATGTTAGCGAATAGAATGCGTACATCTCGTTAAGTTTGTTCAAATAAAATTTATTTTAAACCTTCTTCTGCAGTATTTGTTCTTAAAGACCTAGCCAGTATTCGCTACTCGGTCTTTTCAATACGGTTTACAGTGAATGCTCCTGGAAAGGCACGAAGGCTCTACATGTCTTAAGAAAGACATCTTTATATCCTATGTGGGTATACACTGGTGTGCAAAAATTAAGGACGAGACGGTTTTTTCAATATAACTTTGTACAAAAGCTTTCCAAATCAACACATTTAATACCGTAAAATCCCCAATACGTAAGGACATGAGTAATGTAAGCAACACTTACTAAAAGAGAAATCAGAGGGATAAAAAGAAGCTTTATTGAAAACGTAGCATGGAGCGCAATGCGACTGAAGGCCGAAACATCTCTGTGATGGGTGTCCAGCAAGAAACATCCGGTCTTTAATAGGGGATATGATCTCCCCTGACTGTTAGGCAGGTTTCACAGCGTCTGCCCATGCTGAGAATGAGGGTGTCAATGAGTTGTTGAGGCATTGCTGCCCATTTGTCTTGCAGCGCCAATTGAAGCTCCGGGATCGTTACTGGTGGTAAGGTACGAGCTGCCAAGCGTCTGCCTAGAAAATCCCATACATGCTCGATGGGATTGAGATCCGGAGATATTGCCGGCCAATCCATACGTTCAATATCCTCACTCTCTAAGAGCTGTTCAGCAGCTACTGTGCGATGACATGGTCCATGAAAAGGAACTGCTATGAAAAGGAACCATGAAAAGGAAATCCATGAAAAGGAACTGCGGACCCATAGCGCCTCTAAAAAGACGCACATATGGAAGAGGAATCTCGTTACAATAACGGGTCCCGCTGACTGAACCTGCGTCGAAGATGTGAAGGTCTGTACGACTACCAAGCATGATGCCTCCCCAAACGAGAACACCGCCACCTCCATACCTGTCCCTTTCAATGATGTTCGAGGGATGATTGCGGCTTCCCCGCTCTCTCCAGATGAGTATGCGATGAGAATCGCTACTCAGACTGAATCTGCTCTCATCTGTAAAGAGTACTCGTCCCCATTCATTGTCTCTCCAATTCCGGTGTTCCCGGCACCACAGAGAACACCTTCTCCGATGGGCAGGCGTTAGAGGTACACACCGTACAGGGCGTCGTGCAAACAGACCACCACCGTGCAGTCTCCTGGCCACGGTAAAACGCGATATCGGTCGTCCAGTCGCCTGTGTTGTGTGTCTAGCGATTTCTCCCGCTGTCTGCAGCCTGTTTCTTCTGGCCTGTAAGGCAATATACCGGTCATCTGCGGGTGTGGTTCCTCGTGGACGACCACTACTAAACCCGCGGATAGCTGTTCCTGTAGTTTGAAATTGTCTCCAAAGTCGTGAAACGATGCTGTGAGCAATTCCGAACTCTGCAGCCACACGTGTCACACTGCGGCCTTCCTCCAATTTCCCAATGATTCGACCTCGGGTAAAAGCATCCAAATGTCGTCTAACAGATTGATTATTCGCCATTTCTCGCTGAGGCAGCAACTCGGTGTGATTTTAACTGCTATACGGCGTGCAATCTCTTTGCCAGAAATACTGATCTCACACCGACAACATGCTTTATACTACTCAGACACTCCCCCATTACGTCTACCTGCATATTTGCGCATGTGCTACCGTACATCATCTTACTTAATCTCCTGATTGGTCTTTCTGTCCGCTTTGCCTCTTCGTTCAGCTGATATGCTAATTTTCGACTTCGTCCTTAACTTTTGCACACCAGTGTATGTTCTCCCGAATGCGTATCAGGTTTGACCCATGGTTTTTCTGATTGCGGTCTGCATGTAGCTACTAGTCACAACTTGTATTACTTAACGTGGAAATTAAGTAGACATTGACAGTACATTTTATATAATCTCACTATCTGTGTGTTTTCACTGGGTGGAGGAATTATGAGCAAAGTTGGAGTTTATGCTGTAAGGATTATGCTAATTTTATTAACAGTTAAATTTTAAGTTCCTTTCCTGTCGATTCTTAACTTCAACTTACGACTTCCGACCAAAGCGTAGTTTTAGAATCACGTCTGAATACATAATGAGGAAGAGCGGTATTTAACAGCGTAGTTCTATTTGCTGAGTTAGAGAGAATCAGAGTTTCTGATTAGGGCGCGTCTGCCTTTTGTCTACTCTCTCTCAAACCTGTTATTACGCTCGGCCGTACTCACGCCCTTGATAGCTTCGCAGTCATTTCATGTTTAAAAGGCCAACTGATAGCTTCGGCTATATCTCTTTAGTTTAGACTAGTTTTACTTTACTTCTTAGCCTCTTAAGTTCAAGCTGAAGTATCAGCTTTTATTGTACACTCCAAGACGGAGTTCTGAATAATAAAGGGTTAATTACCCTTCTTTCTTGTTGTTTCTTGTCACACGAACTCAATCGATTATTCGCTTATAAGTTCTTAAGATTCTTCACGTTCAACAGTAACTTAGCGTTTACAAAGTGGGAGAACTCTATAATGTTCAAAACTAATCAATTTTTGTGAAAACGTGATTTGGAACTGAATTAGTGTTGTTTATATTTTGGAGCAATGGTTTGCGATATTAACATAAATTTGACACATGTGTAAAATTAAGCGAAAAATGTGGAACAAAATGTAAAATACAAGTCTACTGAAGTGAATATGTGAAATCTGTAATAGTTTAAAGCTAAATCAAGTCTTATTAACCAATTCAGTTAGCAAGGAAGAATGCCGGAGTTAAGGTAGTCATTAACTATGAAATATATAAATTAAGAAGGAGAATGAATCTATGAAATATATAACTGAGGCGTTATGAATTACATAAAGAAAGCTTTTGGCAGACCAACAGCCCTTAAATGTCTGGAAATTAATGAGTAGGGTGCCTGAATTACGTAAAAGAAAACGTGGATATTGAGCTAACTGTAACAAAAATATTATTCACATGAATATAATGGAGAAGGCGAGGAAAAAGAATATTATAACACAGCAAATTAAATCTGTTAACGAATGTTCAGTTCTATAAATGAAACGGATTTCCTTTAAGTAAGAGAACAATTCTTGTATGGCATTTACCGCAAGAAGTACTCTGAAATGTTATTGGATTATCACAGATTTGAAGGACAGTAAATAAGTAAGTACAGTAAGCTTATTAGCGGTAAATTAAAAAATAAATAAAGCTTATTAATCACAATTATATTCTTAATAACCTGAAAATTCAGGTTAAGAGACCCCTTTATTTTTAATGAGCCTCGCAATAAAATAATCTAAGACTATGCTAGCGAGTATTATCTGTGCTGTAGAAGAGTACAAAGGATAAGAATCTAGGCAGTGTGTACAGTGATGTTAGATAATAGTGAATGTTGAAGGTAGAAACTGTCACTGTCGAAGTAAAGAATAAATTGTCATTTTTGACTTTAGACAGTTTAGTTGCAATTCGAAGAGAGATCAACAATAATTCCAGAACGACATACATTTGGTGTCTTGCATCTGTCTGGTTTATTAAATAAAACTCATCTTAGAAAATCTACGAGGATGAATGTCATCGAAGTTATTTTAACCAGAACCAGAAAAAAGTGCCTCGCATAGAATTAATTTTATTAGAAATTTTAAGTGCTAGGGTCCTCGTTAATAGGGGATTTATAATAAAGATCATCCAATATGCGCGTTAAGGAAAAGAAGCAGAAAAGTGAATAAACACGGAACTTACTGTTTTTTCAATTTTTAACCCAAAAAGGACTTTTGTTCTGAATGGGATATTATTCTACAAACAGTATTTTGAGTTGAATCACTATAGAGGCATATCACCTTTTAAATTTCTACCGCCAAATATTCTATCTGTATCTGTGTAATATAGCTATCTGTATGTATTATATTTTAAGAAATTAAGTGATGAAGAATATGAATGAATGTATCAATATTTCTGGCATAGTAAAAAAACAACGGTACCTTGAGCCATCAAATTTTGAATAACGTAGTACGGAATAAAACGGAATAACGTAGTACGGAATAAAACATTTTTATCTCCAGTACACGAGTCTGTTTATAGGAAATTCTAAAGATAACCTGTTTTTAAATGTTTCGCGATTTTGCTTTTGAATCGAATTTTATGTGGCGTAAGCGTTAAAAACGTGATATTTAATAAATAATGTAAACACACTAAATGTAAATAATAAAAAGACAGAAAAAGCTTAGTAAGAAAACTGAACATTCATATGATAAACTGAGAAAAGACTGAAGAAACCAAGAATAACTCCCTGGGCGAACTTCTTAATTTTTAGCAACCTATTTTCCTCTGTGCAAGAGCGGGAAAAAAGTGCGTCGTTCATACTCTGAAATAATTTTATAAAAGTAATAAAAGTGCTTAAAGAATATTTGGCGTTATTATCGCTCATAACGAATATGCCAAACAAAACGTACCAAAATGTAAATCAGGAAATTAAAAATAAAACGCAAATGATGTGCCGTTATGCTTAGTAAATCTACTTTAAGTTGACGGTAAAAATTTTATAGGTTATAATTCAACATGGTTTTCGAAACATTTATAATAATTATTTGAAAAAATAAATTTAAAAAATAAAAAATCGGTGAATTTTATTTGGAATGAACCTAAATTTCAAAATGTGAAAGGAAGAATCAAATGCGTTTAATAAAAAAGATATATTAATAAATATGCGCCAAATTTAATTAACATGAACGAGCTAAAATTTTGAGAGCTAATTTTGTAAAAACTACTCGTGCCAGTTTTACAAAACTTGGCACTTTGGCATAATTTGAGTCACAGAATCGAAATATAGAAAACCGTGGTACGTTATTTCATGAAAAAGTCCGAAAACTGCTATAAGTTGTTTGATTGTTTTATCGGGATCTAGGGGATAACCTGTAGCCAATATTTAATTCTTTTCTCGCAAAATACTCGAAACTAAAAAAAAAAGACGGAATATAATTTTGGATAAATCTGTAAATTGAACAGTTATTATTCTTTCTTAAATATTCGCTAACTGAACATTTTATTTTGGACGTCTGAAATTTAAATTCATTACTGATATGTTTTCAATAATGATAATAAAAACAAACAATTATAATGTTTGTTTTTTGGAAAACACTTGTTAATAATGAAAATTTAGTTAACTCGAAAAATAAAATTGGAAATTTAAGAAAGGCATTTAGATTACACGGAGATAAGTTTTTAAGTTTTTAATTAGGTATTCTCCTTAATAAATGCAATTAATTAAGTGAAGGGCATTAAAAAAGCCCAGCCTTTATTTACAAGTATTTCCAAGAAATGCCTCATTCTTTTAAATAATTCCGAACAAGTGCTTTGCAAAAAATATCTATCTTTCAAATAATCCAGACATTTTTGCAGAAACATTTCCCAGACGATAGTTTGGTTTTGTTACATTTTTTTGATTCTGATTCCAAGAGTAAAACACACATTATAGTCTTACATACTTTTAAAACTGTTCAATGCGAGTTAGGGTGTAGAAGATATTTAATTAATTTATTATCAAACAAAAAAGATTTTACTATTCTTTAGTCTTCCTAATGTTTAGTTAGATAATTAGTTAAAGTCTTCCTAATGGTTAATACTTATTTGTTCAGCTGTAAGACATTTTACTGCATATATTTATCGTCTCTTGCTAAAAACTATTTGTAAAGCAATTTAGAAAGAAAGGCGAAACTAAGACGCTTACATTCCAATAAATTATCGAAATTTGAAAATCTCTTTACTTAAGTTTTAATTGAAGTAATAATTCAAAAGGAAAGCAAAACAAGATACTGGAGTAAACATACACTCGTTATAAAATTAGCAAAGCAACAGTTCTTGTGTATGGCGTAGACTTAGTCAAGAAATCAGCCGATTTTCAGAGCAAACAGGTACAGGTTCCTCTTCACCAGAGCAAAGAAATCTGCATGGCTAATCCGAAAAACCCTGATGAAGAGGGACGTGTGCCTGTTTGTCCTTGAAATCGATCGAGTTCTTGATTAAATCTGCGCCAAACACAAGTTTGTTGCTCTGGTAATTTTATGTTCACTTTGACGTGTTTCTTTTCTGTCTTGATGTACTCATTACGTGATTTATTTAAGATTTTACTAATTTCTAAAAATTAAAATGAATAACCTATATTTTTTAATAATATATAAAATTCCTTAACGGTGTTCTTTTATGAAAGTATTTATTAATGCAACAAACTTTGTCCTTGATACAAAAGTAGAATCACCGACTTTTGTAGGAAAATTGTTACCGTTAAATATTTGTGTTAACGGTAGGGACGAGTTCAAGTATTCTTACAAATAATACTTTTACGCAAGTAAATAATATATAATAAAATTAGAAAAGGAGCAATAAAAACAGAAGACGGAATAAACATAAAAATATATGCTTATCTATTCAGAATTCTGGGTAGTTAGCGAGATATAGTAATGATATAATTAACAAAAATATAATAAAATACATAGAGTTTCGTAAACCCAAATATAAGTTTCTTTTGTGATATACTACAGTAAGATGCATAAATAGAAACAGAAGCATAAAGAATTTAGGGAAATTATTTTACTTGAATTACTGGAGAAATACATGAAACATTGTCTTCGGAGTAAGCAGAATGGACTAAATCGTCTTCATGTGATATTTGGTATTCTAGTCATGTTGTCTCTTTTAGCTGTTATAAAAACATGTTTTGATAAGTCTAATAATAAATATTAGACTATTACAAGATTTCCAACTCTAAAATTATGCGATGTTTGGTCTGAAATTGATATTAAAACTGCATGAAAGTCTTAAAACAAATCCCACCGTAAAGCTGATTTTTGCTTAATTTTAAATATAACTTCTACCTGGGAAGGGATAATAGGACCTACTTTCTATGCTGTAATAATTTCGTTAATTTATCAAGCAAATATCTTTAGTGAATTCTATGAATTTAAGAACTTCTTTTCACTCGCTGTGGGAAAATCACTATCTTCCGTAATATGACGATGATGACGTTACCATCATTCTCGAGATAAGGGTGAGATAATTACAGTGCTTAGGCTCTTATTACACCCATTCATAATCTTGCGATTAATGATGCTGAAGAGATAACCTCTGCTACTGCCCAGCTGGTAATGGATGATACAGAAATCTAAGCAAAATATGGCCGCTAATATATATAAAGCTTACTATCTTACAGATCCCTTAATCTGTTCTCCGTGCAGGTAAAATTGAAAGCTGCTTTAAATTTACACTATTATTACTCTAAAATACCGAGAGAATTAAACAAAAGCTGCAATTTGCGAATTCATATGCCTGAAAATAAAACACGTATTTAAAATTAGGCCTACTCTGGTACATAAATTGAATAAAGCCAACGATTTCGAACATACATACCGCTTTATCAGGAGCAAATCACTTCGACGGAATGGTAGAAGAAAATTCAACTTTTAGTATGTAGTGAACATTTAATAAAAAACTTCGTTATTTTAATATTTCTTTTGTATGCTATATCTTTCAATGATCCTGCGTTTTCTCAAATGTTTGCGAAGATTTCAAGTTCTTAAGAGAAAGAATTCATTCATGATCAGTGCAAATAAGGAATGCTTCAGCATTCAAAAGTTTAATTAATGGTTATGAATATGCTATAATTTTTCAATGATTTTAGAATTGAGCTGACACCCTTCATTGATTCTAAGGTCCTGGAAAAACATAAAGTGGTTAATGTTTTCTTTAGCAATTGAAAACGTAAGAAATTCAGCATGTGTACTCTATTTCAAAGATAAAAATTGCTTTTCAGTTCTGTTATTTGTGTTGTCGTTTGAAGTTGGAAGATTGTTTATGTAGTAGGTTACCTTAATTCCTTTGTAGCGCTTCTGTTTATTAAAGAAATGGCATTATAGAGAAGTGTAATTCTTAATAACAGGCAGTTCAATATTTTTAACAGAAGCCACAAAGATTATTAGTCCAAAAGGGACGTCAGAACCGAATGGGACATTAAGAACCGTTCCCACTGGGGTTTATCTGAGATAACGGAGTCAGTTCCATGTGTCGACTAGCTCTGTTATGCCTGCAGTACAGATTTTTCAATTTGCTGCTCAATGGGCAAAATCTGGTTTTGAAGATGGGTCGGCTACGTCAGTTGTATTCGTTAGCTCAGATAAATTCCTATGGGAAAGGCCTTCAAGTCTCCAAACAGCATTTTGCATAGAAACTCTAGTGCGTTGTATCACTTTTTAAATTGTTGTCACCAAATATTACAGCTCTTTATTTTATTTAAAGATGTTAAATAATGAAGAAATTGTATGAATGCATGTATGTTTTTCTCAGTGTGAAAAAGAGGTATATAGAGCTATCAAATTTTAAATCACGCAAAACGTTAATAATAAAAAGATGAAGACACCACGCGATTTCCTTACTTCCTTGTATTGCCTGTTAAATTATACACATTTTTCGCTGCAATTTACTTAAATTTATTCCCTCGAATTTAATTGGAGATGTGTTTCTCATTCAATTAATTTAGTTTTCACTACGCAGTAAGGCAAAAATACATAAAATCTCAAAATATCTTCATTAAAAATTCAAAAAAATATAGAAAAACATAAAATATCAAATATAGTTAAAACAATAAAAAAATTACAATTAAAATTAGAGTTTCTATGCGAAAGAAAGCAAATCGGGCTGTTGGCAAGAAGGCAGAGTTTTCTGTTCACAAAACTGAAAGTTTACTTTTGGTCCCACTCGGCAAAAAATACTGAAGGTGCAGAAACTGACTTAATTCACTATTCAGGTAAGTCTAAAATGTAAAAAAAATATGGCTGCTCCGTTAGGCTTAGCCGCACTTAAACAACTTTTAAATTGTTAACAATTCTACAACTATTGCATGCAGATTAACTAAATCATAAACACCTTAACCGGAGCATAAAAACAACATAATTCAATCATTTTTAAAGCAAAAAACTCAAATTTTACCAACACATAAGAATAAAAAATACTGATCTTACCGAGCTGAGTAACAGAGCGGGTATATATATATATATTTAGTCCTGCCGATTATAACCCAAAGAAGAGGTTCACAACTACATGTTATAGTAGCCCTAGATACAAAATTTCGACGTTTCCGTTTTTGAGTTATGCGAGATACATAGATACATACATACGTACAGACGTCACGAAAAAAATCTCTTCTGAATCCATATTAAATCCATTCGTACAACCCGTTATCACAAAAAGTATCTTTTATTCTGTCCTTACGCACAGATGTTACTGAAAACTATTGTTAAATTATGTGAATGCCTATTGATAGCGGTCAAATTGGATATTTTAATTGAAATGCGATACCCGAAATGAAATGCGATCCCTTTACTTAGAACAATGAAAGTAAAAGAAAAAAAAGCTTCGTAAAGCCATCTTAGTAAGAAAGCTGAACACTGATATGATGAACTGAGAAAAGAATGAAAAATGTATGCCAATACTTAACGTTGCAGTGAGAATTCTAAACAAACGTATACGGCTATGCTACTTTAAAGCTTTTGCAATTTTGCTGTTGAATTGTATGTAAGTGAGAATAAAATCATGCTTAATAATAAAGCTAAAACGACTAAAAAAACGGGTTGGTAGGAATGAGTGTAGCAGCAAACCAGTGACTGCCAGCTCAACGAGAATATAAAAAAACCTAAACAAACCGTTTTGGGTCACCATTTAAATCTGAAATCGTTCAGATTTCTTTTTGTAATTTTTTAAAATTTATTTTTTATGTATTTATTTATTTATTTATTTGAGTTTTTTACAGTTATGTTATATCTTAGCCTGAAACAATTTCTAAAATGTAGTCATGATATAAATTTTTTATCTGGATCGTTACTAGAGTGATAGCTATAAAATTTTTACATGTTTGATTACATCACAATTACATAGTGAAATCTCAGATTTCATAAACCCTGCCTTTGAAAAAAAAATTCCCCTAAAATATTTGTTCATAATGAATTGCTAGGTGCAAATATTCTTCAAAAATTGAAACCGCTATTATTGCATTTTTCTTTGTAAAGGAAAGCTATTGCGCAGAATTTATTTCCGTCTAATACTGAGTTTAGGTAGTAAAATCCGAAGAACGTATATTTGGACATGTCGGAATCGAATAACGCTTCTGTTTACACGAAATACTGCACAACATATCTTCAAAGTTGTCTGCATCAGTGTTTTAGATAGGACTGAAACACTTCCTTCAGAATCAAGTTTGCTTTTTCATTCAGTATTTCCAATCATAATTAATTTATAGGATAGTCTGCAACTGCAATATATCATTGGAAATTTCAGAAACAAACTTCTTAAACGCATTCCGAATCATTTTCTTCTTTTCTTTGCTGGGTGAGCTCTGCGAATCGAAAGAGTCTTATTCATAGTTTTCTAATTTTTTTTTAGATTTTGCTTAAAACTTGAATATTAATGTCTTTCATAAACTTTGATTTAATACTTTTTATTTTTATTTCTCATCTATATTTCACAGTCTATGTAATACTTCTGCAAGTCGAAAGACTACATCAGAAACTGAAAGAATTTTCAATTACCCTCTTGAGAGAGAAATGCACATTTGCTTATTTTATAACTATTAAGATTAAGCAGTTTATTTTGTTTGAATTTAAAGGATTATAACAATTAATGATTGCTCAAAAACCGGTATTGTCAGTACGCATTTTATTTCGCTTTTATATCTTTTTAAAGATGATAGAACTACCTCTAAAAAGGCATTTGTAAGGTACTTTTTCCCTCCTTTCTGCATGCCTCCGTGGTACAACGGTAGCACACTCGATGCACATTCGAGAGGTACAGGTTCGAATCTCGGCAAGGGCACTGCTTATTTTGCATGTCTTCTGCTTAAAAAGAGTCCTAATGACTCCACAAAGGCGTCCGAACAGAAAATGGGGTTGATTCTTCACCATCAGGTTTTGCGATTTGTCCTAATCCCCAGTCGTCCTTTAAAAGAGGGAGTATGTAAGATATTTTGTCCCTTCGTTTTGCATGTAAACTGTAGCACACTCGGCTTGTACTCAAAATGTCCAGGGCGTCAACATTGCTCATGTCTCATGTGTCCTGCTTCAAAAAACGAAATCCTAATGACTCTACATAGAAATTTGTCATTTATTGTTATTGGCAATAACAAATGACATTTATGGTTTACACTAATAATGATAAACCCATCCATTGGGCTGAATTAGCATCTCGATGTTTAATTTTCCTCACATAAGTTATTAAATGTAGGCAAGAATAGCACATAATCTTAAAAAATTGTTGACGTTTAAATGTTTTTCTGCTACCCATATAGAGCATTTGAAAATATGGATCAAAGTGCTTCGCATAATATACCATTTTCTTACGCGGATAAAAGAAATTTGCTTCTGGACAACAATTATCTGAAGTAATTTATGGTTGCTTTAGAACTTCATTTCTTAAAAAATGTATTCGAAGAAACAAATTGTATATTGATGAACTAAAAGTATTACTATTTCCTAGGATTTTAAAAGTATTGTTATAGAAGAAATAATTATCTAGTTTAAGTAAATGCACAGTGCTTACAAATAACATTTTATTCATAGGCACAATACTTGCGAATAAGCTGCCATTTTTAAATATGTATTACAGCTTGTCCGTATGAAATTTCAATTTTTTAAAAAATAATTCTTAAATTTGTTCCGCAGTTTTACGAGACTAAAAATTAGATAGAAGCAACGTATTAGCACGTTTCCTTTATTATATTTATGTTCGTCTTTTATGCTGAAAAAAATCGATATTGAGGAAAAAAAATAAATAGAATTACAATAAATTAACATTTTATTTGTTCTTCGTCAATCGTTTTGAATTTATTACTTAAGGCAAAATTTTCAGTTCAACAGATAAGCATTTACTCTGGAATGCAATTAAGTTTTGTCACGTAACAAAACTATTCTTTTTGGATGCAAGTCTGGAATGATAAGACATGCTGTTTTATTGTTTTTTTTTTTTTTTTGAGACGGCAGAAAAACGTCGCACTTTCACAATGCATTCCGCTTTGGAATTTAAGAGAAATAAATGCTTTATAAAGTAGGACAAAGAAAAAAATTTTGTCTAAAGTAGGAAAACAAAATTATTATTGGAAGGTTACGAATTAAGTTCAAATGACATAAACATAACTTAGATTTGCTTGAATACGCTGCTAAGATATATATATCGAATGGCAGGCACCTACTTTTTTTTTACATTTGTCACTTAAGCCAGAAGTGGTGGCCATTTTATTGTGGAGGCACCTAATAGGCGGTCACCGTTGCCTCCTATGAGGGAACAAACAACTTACATCCATGCCTTCTCCGGGATTCGAACCCAGGCCTTTCGGAATCGCAGTCAATTCCACTAGCCCCTATACCGTTTGAGCGTCTGCTGAGATGTATGAGATTTCCCAAAATGCTTTCTATATTTACAGGATATTCATTGAAAATGCTGTAAAACGGCATTGGACTTGAAATAGCTTCAGAAGTGTAATATTTCAACCACATTTCATACAACATTTTAAAAATATTTTACATTCGTAATGTCAGACAGCTTGATGATTTGTATTAGAGTTTTGACAAGATATTGGATTTCAGTACTTGAAATCCTTTACATCAAACCAACAAATTTTACATAAACTGTGAAATGTAAGTGAAAAATAAAAATAAAAGTATTAACTCAAAATTTATCAAAGGCATTAATATGTAAGTTTTAAGCAAAAGCTTAAAACATTAGAAAACTATGAATGGATTTTCAGATCGTTTTTGGAGTAAGTGCTCTTGACAGCATATATAAAATAACTTCTGTGAAAGTTCAGAATGAACCAAAATAAAAAAAATATATAGTTGCCTCGAAATCTCGAAAGGACTTTCTCATCAATAACAATAAATGTTCTGTGCTAATGGAACAAATGACTTGTTTCTCTTGCGATTTTGAGTCTTCTTAACAGATGTTTAAATCTCTTTTGTTTATTTTACGATTTTTAGCCCATCAGATGTTGACCCGCACGATGGCGTCTCTGTGCTTTCTAATATTTTTTCTATAGGTGTAAAGGCAAAATGAATATCAGATTTTAGATGATAAAAGTAGGATTTAAGTAAGAGACACTGAAAATCTCATAGAGAACATTCGATCAGAAGTTAACGTAAATGAACATTAAAGGAATAGATCCATCAGTATTTATTTATTAATTTTGTAAATTTAGGCTACTAAGCTTCAAAGAAGTACCTTTAAAAACTGTTCTGAAAAATAAAATATGCAGCGAAGGAATTTTAATGCACTACCCGATACTGAAAATTCAACACCAAGAAGGAGTGGCCAGAAAGTGATGAAACATTAAGATAAACAAAGAGAGACAGGAATGAACAATAAGCAATATTCTTTTCGAAATGGTATGCATAATACAAAGCGAAAACAGCGTCGGCTTAGTAAGTTATAAGACCATCTTGGACGACGTTACACGAAGCAACAATTCTAGGTACAGAGTTAATGACAGTACGGATTGTGTCTTGAGAATTCGCTGTCCACCATGTGCCAAAGTTCATCTTCTAAACGCGGCAATGGCAGGGTCTGCAAATGGTGTCCAATCACATCCCAAATGTTTTCGATCGGTGAGAGATCAAAAGAGAACGGTGGCCAGGCAAGCATTTGTACACCTCGCAGAGCACGTTGGCTGATGCGAGCAGTGTATGGTTGGGAGTTATTCTGCTGGGGGTATAAAGGGCACTGGGCACTCCCTAAAGGTAAGGGAGTGTCATCCACCGCAGCTCATCATCCACCTTCAGTTCGGCCATCATAGGGACCTCTATATGAACTAGAGGTGACCTTAAATCTCCTGTACACCAAACCATGATGCCCGCGTTGTCGCGTGATCATGGTTACAATTTCTGGAGGTTTTCGTGCCCTCTCTTTTCGATCCCCTGTGATTGCAAGTTCTAAACCTGACTATGGGTTTAGCTATAAGTCGATCTCCATGGTTCCTATGGCGCAGATGCTTTATCAGAATTGAATGTTTTTTAATTTATATTTTATTTTAATTTCATAAATTTTGATCATCTCACCTTGTGTTTGGCGCGTCATAATCATCTTTGGTTTTGCGCCAAAAACTCCACCCACTCACTCACTTTAATTTATATTTGGCATTGCATTTGCGTCCGAGGGGGTGAAAATTAACTACTAAAAAAACGCAAATGCCCTTTTTTTCCCATGTTAATTCCTGGGCAGAAACAAATAACCTAAAAACGAAAAGGGGCGCGAACATATCTGAAATTCTATCAGATATTTTGAAGGAAAACTGTTTCATTTGTTTCCGGTTTTCATTCCCTGGATTTCCTGTTCTGGCAATATAGAACATACAGCTAATTCAGGTAAAGATTTATTATAATTCAGGTAAAGACTTGTGCATTAAGCGCACAGATGAAACTTATGTACTGCTATGTCCTGAGCAAGCATTTTATATATTTATTTCTTTATTATTATTATTTATTATATTTTTATACATTTATTTCTTTATTATTATTACTTATTCTTGTTTTTATACATTTATTATTATTATTATTATTATTATTATTTATTCTATTTTTATACATTTATTTCTTTATTATTATTATTTATTCTATTTTTATACATTTATTTCTTTTTTATTATTATTTATACTATTTTTATACATTTATTTCTCCATTATTATTATTTATTCTGTTTTTATATATTAATTTTTTTATTAAATTACAAAACATGTCCTTTTCGAGTTAATAGGATGAAATAATATAAAAGAATTTTTTTTGTCGTAGGATTACGTTCCTTCATAATGGTCTGATGGGAAGGCAAAACTTAAGACGCTATTTGAAGTGTGTACGAATGTTTATACCTTCGAAACTACAAATGTTACAATTAATCTAAATGTATCATTAGATGAATGAAAGAGCACATAGTTTTTAAAATGCGGGGTAAAATAGGATATAGTTATAGTAACGCGTGAAATATAGCGAAATTTCGGTGAAGTCATAGCTCCATGCACATGCGCAACTGCGTGTATGTAAGCGGCAAGGTCGTCTGGTAGACAGTCCAGTGTGTTCGGTTGGTGTTTGCTGTATTCTATTTTATTTCACCAAACTATTGGGGTTGCGATTTATGGAAATTTAACAAGTGTAGCAGATTGTGTACCAATAGAATTTAAGGTTAAACAGCTTAACAGAATACAGGATTCAGAAGCGGGCGATATTTTTATGATTGATGTAATTGTTATGGACAGTCAAGATATATTTTAACATGCCTATGTATTCATCCAGTTGTTAATTTAAGGAGTTTTGAAGATATTCATGTTTAGATTACTAATGAAATATTCTGTGACTACTTTATACGTGGATGAAGAGTTTACTGTAGATATAGAAGTTCCTATTATTTTGATGGGAGATTACAATGTAGATATCAAACAAAATTAAAATGCATTTGATTTTATGAAACACCATTTTAATCTAGATATGGTACCAAGTAACTATCCAAATACACTTAGGAATTCATTTATAAATTTAACATTTACTATGAATATAAATGCACGCATCGTAAAATATGTATCTAATTTCTCATATCATCGACCAACTTTACATAGGGCCATTTTGAATGAATAAATCTAATAAATAAAGAATAAAGTATTTGTGCATGCAAAATCTTTTGTTTTATGACATCCTTTGTTTTATGACATTTTGTACTATAACATCCTCGTACTTCCGTTAGTAATCCTACGTATTAAAAACCAGCGGCGCTTTAAACTAACAGAGAGAGCCTACCCTCAATTCTTATCATTATTACTATTATTTGGCTTCGCCATTTTGTAAAGCGCATTTTGAAAGTAAGGTTTTAAATTTCTGGGGTACTAATTCTTAAACTAATAGATTTATTATTATATTATATATTATTATATATAAATATATAAAATAATAATAATTGTAATATAATTTATAATATATATATATATACAAATATGTATATATATATATACGTACATATATATATCTATAATTATTTATAAATATATATCTCTCTATATATAAACATATATCTATAAATTTAGATATATCTATAAAATATCTACAAATATATATATATATATATATATATATATATAAAATATCTACAAATATATATATATATATATATATATATATGTAGCATTTTAGAACTTTAAAGTTAAACGTTTAGAGATGAAATTTTTCGATTGCAGTTTTAGTTCTTTTCTGCAATATTTTAGGAATAAATACTCTGAAAAGAAATCTTAATAAACTTGTAAGAGATTTCTTGCGTAAAATAGTTACGCTAAAAATTGTAATATTAGAGGATTTGTTTTTTCATTTATGCTTTTTTGTAATTTTTCAATGATAATTTTTTGTGTGTAATTTAAATGTTATTTTATGTTTTTCTGTCTTTAATTTTGCGTTGTATATCTAGAGATTTAAGGAATATTTTTCATTCCCTTTCAGTACACTGTACATTAAATACATACATTTTCTAAACTAATTATAAAAGGAACATGAAAGTCCTTGTAGGAATGTATTCCAAATAATACATTGTATAATATGGAAATGGAAATGCGCAATGTAATTAGTTCGGAAAATTAATTTGTACTACGGGAATTCATAACGCTGAAGAAGCCGAGTGAAGTAATTAGTTAAAGAAAGTAATTTCGGAACAAATGTTTGCCATTTAAAATAAACTTATTAACTCTTGGTTGTATGTTCTACTATGCAATTTAAGATTAAATGCCAGAGAGCAAAGAGTGCTGTATATGCGAGATCTGATATCACTTGCTTATTCATAAAATCAAAAGAAAATTCATGAAAATTCTGTAAGCTCTGAAATGGCTACCGATGGAAAGGCTGCATAGTCAGCAGAGGAAAATAAAATGGGATATTTTTTGTTTGGATTATGTATAGTATTGTTTCGTGCGTACGGGTTCGTTATGAAATGAATGCACAAGTCCGAGGAAAAATGAACAAAAATTTATTATTATCACAACAAAAATGCTTAAATTTTCTCAAATTATCATGCAGTATTACAATATCTCACAGTAGTTATCTTTTAACTACTCAAATATCCAATAGAACGTAATTCAAAACAGCTAAAGAACGCTAATCCGCGAATTCGCTACAATCAACAAGAGCAGTCTTCTAAACAACAACAAACTAAGCAACTCCTACAAACTGAGATGTTTTCCTCCTTTTATAAGATTTTAAAATCACACGCTAGAATTTTCCAGTACTTTCTCGAAATCAAAAAGAGATATTTATTTATTTAATGCACGCGCTCTTGTATTTTCAATTTTCAGGCTTAGCTTTCTTTTAATATTCGTCACGCGCTGCACTGCGCGAGAAATAAAACCATTTAATTTATAATTGAACTAACATTAGCTTTTTAAATACCAAATTCGTAACACTGCCCCCTTCCCAAGGACTGCACGTCCCGGGCAGTACAATCCCTGGACAGGAAGCTAAACTTACAACTGTGGCATAAATGCATTAATAAGCATTTCATTACAATAATAAACAACATGAACAATAAATGCAATAAAAAAACAAATCAAATGCTATCAAATACAAATCAAATACACATTTAAAAACAAAATGGACCATGGTCTTATACTATTTACAATTATTTACATTATGTACTATGGCCATATTAATAAGCTAACTTGTCGTAAGAGTTCGAAGACTCACGGATCCGAACCACGACGTCATTCGTGTTCAGCACTGTATATGGACCATCCAAAGGTGACTGTAATTTAGGACTCAGTCTTTTTCGTTGAATTGGGTTCCACAACCACACCTTGTCTCCTTTGTTGGATCTCTGTCTAGTAGCTCTTGTGTCGCATCTGGTCTTCATTTTCTCCGTCGCCAAGTGGACTCGCTTTCGTGCAGAACGGTGCATCCCCTCAAACCGGGCCTGGGCATCTTGGATGTGTTCCTCAGGCGATGAAGGCGCATCCGTAGGGCGACTAAACAGGCGGTCACAAGGCAGACGAAGGTCTCGACCGAAGAGCTTCTGGGATGGAGAATAGCTGGTAGTCTTGAGTTTCTTTTCGACCCTAGCATGATTTCGGCGGCTTCCCGAGCTGGGTCTTTCGGACAAGGCGTCGGCATTTCCAAGTGAGGATCTCTTCTGAGGATGGATAGTCATGTCACCAGATGCTGAAAGCAGTTTGTTGTTTTTGAAGTCTAAGGAAAAATTGTATTTCCTTAAAAAGTCCAATCCGAGTATGCATGGATCTGTGATATCCGCCACATAAGCCGTGTGATGGTAGGAGGCACTTCCAAACGTGATGTTTACGTTTAACTTCCCAGTTATGTCGATCTTGTCACCAGACGCAGTCTGAAGGGTAACACAGGATGGCGTCCAAATAAGTTTATCTTTAAACTGTTCAGCTAAATCTTTCCTAATGATGGTAACATTAGCTCCTGTGTCAATGATCATATTGCAAGGAACTCCATCGATATTCCCATTGATGGACAGTCCGTTATTGTTGCCACAAACTATAGAGATCTTAAGCGCTTTAAAACAGGGTTTTTCATTATCTGGCAACCTCCGTTCCTTGATATGGTCATTAATTTGTTTCCTCCGTCGTTGCTCAGAAATTGTCTCAATTTTCGTACCCTGGGGTGTTCTGCAATTCTTTCGTACGTGGCCTTCAGCTCCACAGTTCCAGCACTTTGGTTTCTTGTCAGTCCTTTTCCTTCCCGTGGCATTTAATTGTCTGTTTAAATCGTATGCCTTATTTTCCGTGCTCTGGGGAGTTCTGCAGTTCCTTCGTAGGTAGCCTTCAACACCGCAATTCCAGCACTTTAGGGTCGGTTTCGTTTCACCACTATTCCGTCTTAAAGCATTCACTGGTCTTGTCAACTCATCCGTTTCATTATCCGTGCCCTGGGGTGTTCTGCAATGCCGTCGTAGGTGACCTTCAGAACCACATCTCCAACATCTTACAGCCACTTTCTTCTCACTGCTACTCCGTATCAAAGCGTCGATTTGTCTGGCTAAATCATCTAAACGAACTATCAGTTGATCCACTGGCTCATGGACTCGCACAGCTCTAACTGAGTAGCGATCTCTACTAGTTGTTTGCTGGGCTGCCTCGAACTTCATGGCGTACAACAGAGCGCTTTTTATGTCCTTTACATCTGCCATTCGAAGAGCTTTCTGTATTTCAGGATGCCGGATGCCGTCGATGAAATATTGCAGCGATAGGATTTCTCTTGTTTCTGTCGGGCACTCCGAAAAGGCGTGATGTGACAGCTTTTCAACATCCGTGGCGAGCTCCTGAAGTGTTTCGGTAGGCTTCTGTTGACGAGATTTTAATTGGAGCCTGCTGTAGTCTTTTAAACACTTCTCCCCAAAGCGCAACTCCAAGGCGCCGGACAGAGCTTCGAAATCTAACCTTTTGTTTTCGGGAAGCGTCTGCAGGATATCCGCTGCGTCTGCTCTCAGAGAAGCGGCGAGATGACAGGCCTTAGCTTGGGAATCCCATCCATTCGCATCCGCCACGATAGAAAACTGGGTCTTATACACTTGCCAGGATGTCTTCCCATCATATGTAGATAGCTTCAGAGATGGACGAGCAGGCATCGGTAAGAATTTAAAATCATCACTCTTACTCCCAGCCGTCGCTACGAATTTCTTTAAAGTTTCCAGTTCTTTGGCAACCGCAGAAACCCGGTCATCAATTTATTGTTCGATTTGTTTCTGAACGGAACAAACTCTTTCTTCTATTTCTTCTTTAACAGAAGAAACATTTTCCTCAATTTGTCCCACTTTATTCTCAACCACATCTATTCTGCCTTCCATAGCATCGAATTTGGTTTCTATTATGCAGGCAATTTCTCTTTTCATTTCGCATTGACTTTCTTCAATCTTTACTTGAACAGCTTTTATTTCTTCTTTAACAGATTCCTTAACAACTTTTATTTCGTCTTTAAAAGTTAATTGACCAGTTTGAATGGCCTTCATTTCTTCCTTAACGGATTCTTGGCTCAATTTCATTTGTTCTTGTGCCGTTTTCATTTCTTCCTTAAGGGATTCCTGGCCCAATTTCATTTCTTCCTGTCCCGCTTCAATCTTTTCCTGTACGGATTTTTGACCAGCATCCATTTTCTCCTTAATTTCTTCTTTAAAAGATGATTGGCCAGCTTCCATCTTTTCTTGGAACGCAGCAAAAGCAGTAATGAGTTGTCTCAATTGTTCTTCCATCCCTCTTGTTATTGGCATTCAAATCCCACTTCTGACACCAAAAATTGTTGCGTGCGTACGGGTTCGTTATGAAATGAATGCACAAGTCCGAGGAAAAATGAACAAAAATTTATTATTATCACAACAAAAATGCTTAAATTTTCTCAAATTATCATGCAGTATTACAATATCTCACAGTAGTTATCTTTTAAATACTCAAATATCCAATAGAACGTAATTCAAAACAGCTAAAGAACGCTAATCCGCGAATTCGCTACAATCAACAAGAGCAGTTTTCTAAACAACAACAAACTAAGCAACTCCTACAAACTGAGATGTTTTCCTCCTTTTATAAGATTTTAAAATCACGCGCTAAAATTTTCCAGTACTTTCTCGAAATCAAAAAGAGATATTTATTTATTTAATGCACGCGCTCTTGTATTTTCAATTTTCCGGCTTAGCTTTCTTTTAATATTCGTCACGCGCTGCACTGCGCGAGAAATAAAACCATTTAATTTATAATTGAACTAACATTAGCTTTTTAAATACCAAATTCGTAACAGTATTTACATCATTATTTCTTTAAAAAACCTCTTCTTCAGAATCTTTGCAACAGAGGGGTACTTTAAATGAAACATGATGATTATTTTATCTGATATACTATTCCGTTAAGTATTTCACTAACTCTTTCTATAGTATTTAGATTTAGTAATTGCTCACTTACAGAGATATTGTTGCAGTATATGATCGTTCAAGGTCGTATGTATGCTTGTACAACACTCATGTAACCTGTCTGTATTACATTAAATCTAATCCGAACACAATGTAACCTGTCTGTATTACATTAAATCTAATCCGAACACAAAGTGTTCGGATTAGATTTAATGTAATACAGACAGGTGAAATTTTCATCTTAGATTACTTAATTAGGTAAAGTACACTAGAGCTTGTAGGGTTTATATTTATTTTAACTAACATTTATTTTAAGCTATCTTTCCTGTCAAGCCTTTACTTTCCCTTAGAATTGCCAATGCCAGAGTATGTAAATCGTAGTAGAACGCGCAGAGTATTCAAATTTTAGCAGAAGTAAATTGAGTTTAAATAGAAGGGAAACGAGATTGTAAGTGTGCTTCTTGAATCGCAAGCGTGAAGGTTGCTAGGTAGAAATTTAAGAACCGCGCGTTTCGGCCTGTGTGCCTATTTCTGCAGTTCGTTGAATCTTTCAACTTTTTAATCAATAAATTTGCTGAATCTCAGCTGTATCTTAGAACGCGTTTAAGATAGTTACAATTATAGAGCCTCGCAGATAGTGACTTCGTTAGTTATTCATCCTGTCATTCATTTTTAGTTGTACCTTTTTTCTATTTTTGTTTAACCCCCGGGTCGGCGTAGTTTGTGAGCGTCAAGTGAACGCAGCTGTGATTTCTAAAGTAGAATAAAAAGGGATTTAAACCCTTCTTACGAGTTTGTGTAATTCAAAAAAGTTGTGACAAAATTATGGCCTTTCTAAAAAGCGAAAGCCATCTGATTATAAAACTCAGTAATAAACTTCTATTGAAAATTAGAGATGAAATCTGGAACATGTTTTTTTTTTTAATACTTGATTTAAATGTTGTAAGTTTACTTTAGGTTATTAGTTTTATCAGATCGCAATAGCTGATATTTTTATTGGAAAAGGGGAAAACAGAAGAAAACTTATTTATATGATTATCTCAATTTAAATTTTTTATATTTCAGCGTAGACTGTTTCGAATATTTTGATATATTTATTCTTCTGTTTAGTTTATATACCATTCGCACCATATCAAAACATGAATCTGTCCTTTTCGATCTTCTTTCTAGGATGTTTTTAGACGTTTATGCTTTGCTAAAGGAGAAAGTTCTACATTTTTTGATATCACTGTACAAGAAAATTAATAACTCATTTTTTTCCTAAAGAATTTTAAGAAAATACCCGTCGGAGTTTTCGTGTTGTGTCAGCGATAGAAACCTACGTGCAATTACATATTTCTTACTGTCAAAATACAGTTTTCAAAATAACAAGTGACCCAGAATTCCGTTAAAATTTGTAAATTCAGACACACATGCTTGAAATGTCATGGGGTTTTATATTGAAATAAAAAAGTGCTTAAAATGGCCAACAGGTGGCACTTCATATGATAACAAAAGTGATAATTAGCAAAATTGATTTTTAGCAAAGACTATATTCTTTACAACAAATTTTAAACATGTTGGTGGTCATTCATCAACAATACATGCAATCGAGGGAAAATGCTGTGAACAGCACTGGATAGCATAATTGTAGGTATGGTGAGAAACTGTTGACAGATGTTATCTTTTAGCATCCCTAATCAGGTCGAACGATCGGGGTAGACTTCCAATTTCAGGTAATCGCTCAACCACTAATCACACGGATTGAGATCTGGGGACCTGAGAATCCAAGTATGGTGGAAGTGGCGTCTCAGCAGGCGATGTTTACCGAACGATGTGTGTAAGAAATCTTTTAGAGATGTAGCAATATGGCAAAGCCATCCTGCATAAAAATCATACCTTCGAAGGTGATTTTCAGCCAGACTAGGGATAAAGCGATTCTGTAACATATCAGCGTATCTCGTACCCATCATATTGAGAGTTTGAATAGCAGAACCACTCATTTCCTCGAAGAAAAAGTGTCCGATCGCGATTGATGTGAAAACTCATCATCATGCTATGACCAACATCCGGCGGCGAGGATACAGAACTGACAAAGTCATGAAGGGACTGATTTCCTTTCTCATTACTGCTCATTTCATACACGATTCTCAATGCGGCGTCACTGATATTTCGCTACCCAGAGCCATATGTAGGCATTTTTTTTTGCCCTTTTTATTAGTGTAAAGGGGCTCTGTCCCTGAAGGACTATTGTTTTCGTTTTGCAATTTTGCGTTGGTTCACTGTAAATGTCCGTTTCACTTTTCAAACTGTTGCCACCCAATTTTAGAGTCCTGCATTATATTTGAAGAAATAATATAATTAAAAATCTGCATAAATATATGTATATTTCTCGCATTGTGATAAAACAACGGTACATAGAGACATCGAATTTTGAATGACGTAATCCTCCTACGAATATGGGCATGTGGAAGCCTAAATTTGAAATTTGTTTTATGATCGATTTCATATTTTGTAAAACTTTAACGAATTTTTGATTAACAAACTCAAGGATTTCAAAGCGAGCAATGGCAACGTCGTACAGAAAAAAAAAAAAAAAAAAAAACATTTTTATCTCCAACGCACGAGTCTCTGTATCGGAAAATCTAAAGGTATGCTCATTTTAAAATTATTTTGCGATATAGCTGTTGAACTGAATTTTATGGTTAAGTGCCAAGAACACGTGATGTTTAATAAATAAATGTAACACACAAAATGTTAAATAATGCCCCTTTGGACGTAATTTAATATCTGAAACCTTTCGGATATTCTTTAAGATTTCAATTATTATATTTTTGCTGATCTGCTTTATACATTATCATACTTTATTATGAATTTATTTATTTATTTGCTTTCAACAACCATGTTTTCCCCATGTTGGTTTCGTGGTTTTCCCATGTTGCCCCACTTTTTTAGTGGTCTTCTCATTTTACACGGCCAATATACCAAAATGTCGCTTTCAGATATTACGCTTGGTCAGACTGCAGTTTTATTTCAGGTTTTGAAACTTTAGTCGTTCGTACCTGTCAAAAGGAAACTCTATAATGAAAAATCAATAACATCTGAGAAACTGGACGCGACAAGAGAGTATATTTGTTGCAATAACTGCATTAAATATCAATGCAGTTACAGGCATTAATTAAGAATGCATATTCATTACAGCGAATAATATGCACACTATTAGTGCAATGATAATTTATAACCATAAGCAAATGTCAATTGCTCCCCGAATTGTAAGATTTTTATATTAAATTCTTGAACCACAGAAAGCACTTTAAGCTTATTTTAAAAAGCCAAACCCAGCTGTTAGATATGAAAAAGTGAACGTTTCGTAATTTTATCCCATTTTCAGTATTAATAAAAACTACACATTGTATAATCTTTAAAAACGATGATCACATTGGTAGCCGCCGTCAAAATGACGAACAAATTTCTTACCTCTAGAATAAAGTAAAGAATTTGAAATTAAATTTTTCGGAAAGAACATTTGTTGCAGAAAAAAGTTAGGAGTTGCAGCATAACAACGGATATAAAATGAAAAATTTCTCAAGTCTTCCGAAACATAAAATAGTTTTATGGAAAAGTTTCAGTTTTTCACATTCTCTTTCAAAGAGTTTATTTCCTGAACATTTCAAGACAAAGGAATTTTGAGTTGTAAACAATAAAAAATTATTTCCATCCTATGATATACTACAAAATTCTTGAAGGAAAATTCACAAACGTAATACTATGGTACGCTATATATGTGTGTGTAAATATTTACCTGAGTACGTACTATACGAGTATAATAGGTTTCTTTTGCTTTACGAATTACTTTTTTCTTTGCTTTTATGCAAGAGCTACTTTAGTGCCTTTCTAGGCAACGACAGGAATTCGAAGGATATTTTTTTTTACAAAACGTTGTGTTAATTTTGTTTAAAGACTGCGGAAAAATAAATTCTTAATACGCAAACAGAATGCAGAGTTTAGGGCTTTTGTGAGGAATTTATAATCGTTTTCGAAGAAATGAGTAACTAATTGAATAAACATTGAAACATATTCTCGAATTTAGAATTTGTCTAATCAGCCAAAATAGACAACAGTCCTTGAGATTAGACATACTGTAAGCAAGTACATATACTGTTGATTTAGTGATCTGAAATACAGTCAATGGTACTGCTTATGTGCGTGCTCATCACGGTTTCTATGGAAATGAAATTGCTGATTTCTTGGCTAAGATGTCTTAAATTTACCCATTGATATCATCATCAGCATTCCAACGAGCTATTGGAAGTCCTTTCATTGTAAGAAGATTTTAACTAAGTGGAATGAGGAATATATTTCATCTTGTAATTGCTGAGATCACCAAAATGTTCCTTCCTTCTATTTACCATATGCTGCATTCCGAGCCTTTCCTCTCTATAAATTTTTAAGTTTCTCAGTTTTTATCTGGTCACGGTAAATTTGCAAGTTACCTGTTTCGTTTTAATCCAAGATCAAACAGTTTATGTAAATGTTCAAAAAGAGTACCTTGGAATGTGGAACATTTGATTTTATCATGCTTTACCTTTTATGGCCCTAGATTATGCTTGCAGAACGATTTGAAAATGTTCGGAGTGACTTGGCCAATGAACTTATCTGTTTTCGTGAAGTCCAGACTGCTGATCTCTGCTTTTGTTAGTTATATTTATGCATGTAACTTTTCATATTTTAGTTAACTTACTTCTCTAAGCCACGTGTTGCTTCTCACAATCTTTCCAATATTTTAAGGTGAAGCCACGTTGTAATGCATTGTTTCTATTTATATGGGTTGTAACTGTACTACATCATTCCCGCGTCACATGTTTTACGCGTTATTTCTGCGTTGATTTGTTTCTTTAGTGCTGAGAATGCTGCAAAAGTTTTCCCGTCTCAGTTAAGGATACTTGTTTCATCATTTTAAGACAGTTCGACTTGTGAAAAATTCTTAGGACTCATTGATTTTGGAATAAAGTTTCTTTCTTTTTTATAGTATTAGTAGTTAAAGAAGCCTAGCAAAGACAGTCTAACAAGTATTTCTCGCCAATTAACTTTCGTGGGTCAATTTCATTTTTAACATACTGTTGCGTGGGCACAGGTTCCTTTTAGATTGAATGCACACAGCACCAATGATAGGTTGATAAAATTTATTTTATCAAAAGAAACACTTCAGAGTTCAGGAACGATGTAATGCTGTTTGATGGTTAGATTTAAAACAACAATATATAGTTATTTAACAATTACTATAACTGTCAGAAGGTTTTTCCCCCCATTGTCACTGCTGTAGCTAATTCTGGTTCGAATCAGGATGTATTGCACATACCAGGTCTATTATTACTATTATAGCTATGCGTTTATAGTGACCAGACGCAAAATCCCATTTCGAGACTAATAGCCCCTTCTGGGCAGAGATGGTCTCTGCAGTAGCGGTCATAATAAAATGTAGTGAGTAATTATTCATAAACCGCTTTGATTTTATCGGTTGGGGCCAGTCTCTCAGCAGTCGCGTTTTAATTGCGGGGGGAGAGACAGAACCTGAAGAATCCTTGCCTCTCCCCATAGTATCTCAGTTTATGGGTAGATCCCTAATTCTAATCAAGTTCAAGGTACAGTTGATTTTTAATGTTTCTCACGCCAAAATTCCTAATTGTCTCTTAAGAATATTGTTAATCATGTACACATATGGATAAAATTAAGAGATGGAACACTCTTTCCCAAATATCTCGATAAATACTGCAGAGAAATAAAGGAATTAGGTATGGATATAGCTTATTGTATGAACATAATGTGTACAAAACAACAGTGAAAATACCATTCATTAGCATGAGTCATGGCCAAGAGTATAATGTTGTCCAAACTTGAGGTTAAAAAATGGCAGTGAAAATGGTGCGTAGTTCGTCTCTGACAGAGAGACAGCTTACCGAACGTATAGCTATGTTGTTAACAACAGAGTTCAGGAGTGCATGTGAAAGTCGCATCCACTGCTCCATCAGAGCGGTTTCTAACTCCTGAATGATTCTGGGTGGGGGTTGGTTATTGATATACTGCTCCCAAGAGCATCCCAAGCATGTTCAAAAGGATTAAGGTCAGCAGATTCTGCCGACCGGTGAATATCCTTGTTTTCCAGAAAGTCATCAACCAGGTACGGCCTGTGTGGTCGTGCACTGTCGGTGCACGATCACGTAGGTGAATATCCTCGTTTTCCTCGTGAATATTTTCGTTTTCGGTTTTCCAGATAGTCATCAACCAGGTAGGCCCTACGTGGTCGTGCACTGTCGTCCATAAAATTGAACTCAGGGCCAACAGTACCCACGAAAAGTCGCACATAGGACTCTAGGATCTCCTGCCTGTACCTATAGGCATTCACGGAACCAGTGTCAAACACATAGAACAGTGTACGGCTATCTTGCATGATTCCTACCCAGACCATCACTCCTCCACCACCATAATGGTTCCTTTGCATGATGTAACTGGGATGACATCGGGTCTCAGGTTCCCTCCTGATTCTCAGCGATTAATCAAGTTGTAGACTGAATCTAGATCCATCCATGAAGAGAGCAATAGCCCGCTGAAGCTGTGTCCAATGTTGGTGTTGTTGCTGTTATATGCACCATTGTAAACGCTCTCTTTTGTGGGGGAGATTGAATAGGATACAAATAGCGGGCTTTCTGGCACACATTCCTCTCTCATTGAGCCTTCTGGAAACTGACTTCCCTGAAACTGATGTTTCTGTAGCAGTAATGAGGTCACAAGACAGCTGTGTGGCTGTAGACGTCCTCTGGCACTTGGCTAAATGTCTAAACATCGTTTCGGTCACTGATCGTTGTAGCTCACTAGTGACCTTGTCCTGTCTTCTGGGCACTGTTCCCTTGTTTGTAAACTCATTCCTCAAATTAGAGTTGGCTCTTGGTGTTACATCCAGTTCTCTTGCAACTTGATCTTGGGACTTCAAGGCCTACCAGCAATCTCCATCTCATACATTTCAGTGACATTATATGCCTGTACTTATAGGCATTCACGGAACCAGTGTCAAACACATAGAACAGTATACGGCTATCTTGCATGATTCCTACCCAGACCATCACTCCTCCACCACCATAATGGTTCCTTTGCATGATGTAACTGGGATGACATCGGGTCTCAGGTTCCCTCCTGATTCTCAGCGATTAATCAAGTTGTAGACTGAATCTAGATCCATCCATGAAGAGAGCAATAGCCCGCTGAAGCTGTGTCCAGTGTTGGTGTTGTTGCTGTTATATGCACCATTGTAAACGCTCTCTTTTGTGGGGGAGATTGAATAGGATACAAATAGCGGGCTTTCTGGCACACATTCCTCTCTCATTGAGCCTTCTGGAAACTGACTTCCCTGAAACTGATGTTTCTGTAGCAGTAATGAGGTCACAAGACAGCTGTGTGGCTGTAGACGTCCTCTGGCACTTGGCTAAATGTCTAAACATCGTTTCGGTCACTGATCGTTGTAGCTCACTAGTGACCTTGTCCTGTCTTCTGGGCACTGTTCCCTTGTTTGTAAACTCATTCCTCAAATTAGAGTTGGCTCTTGGTGTTACATCCAGTTCTCTTGCAACTTGATCTTGGGACTTCAAGGCCTACCAGCAATCTCCATCTCATACATTTCAGTGACATTATATGCCTGTACTTATAGGCATTCACGGAACCAGTGTCAAACACATAGAACAGTATACGGCTATCTTGCATGATTCCTATCCAGACCATCACTCCTCCACCACCATAATGGTTCCTTTGCATGATGTAACTGGGATGACATCGGGTCTCAGGTTCCCTCCTGATTCTCAGCGATTAATCAAGTTGTAGACTGAATCTAGATCCATCCATGAAGAGAGCAATAGCCCGCTGAAGCTGTGTCCAGTGTTGGTGTTGTTGCTGTTATATGCACCATTGTAAACGCTCTCTTTTGTGGGGGAGATTGAATAGGATACAAATAGCGGGCTTTCTGGCACACATTCCTCTCTCATTGAGCCTTCTGGAAACTGACTTCCCTGAAACTGATGTTTCTGTAGCAGTAATGAGGTCACAAGACAGCTGTGTGGCTGTAGACGTCCTCTGGCACTTGGCTAAATGTCTAAACATCGTTTCGGTCACTGATCGTTGTAGCTCACTAGTGACCTTGTCCTGTCTTCTGGGCACTGTTCCCTTGTTTGTAAACTCATTCCTCAAATTAGAGTTGGCACTTGGTGTTACATCCAGTTCTCTTGCAACTTGATCTTGGGACTTCAAGGCCTACCAGCAATCTCCATCTCATACATTTCAGTGACATTATATGCCTGTACTTATAGGCATTCACGGAACCAGTGTCAAACACATAGAACAGTATACGGCTATCTTGCATGATTCCTACCCAGACCATCACTCCTCCACCACCATAATGGTTCCTTTGCATGATGTAACTGGGATGACATCGGGTCTCAGGTTCCCTCCTGATTCTCAGCGATTAATCAAGTTGTAGACTGAATCTAGATCCATCCATGAAGAGAGCAATAGCCCGCTGAAGCTGTGTCCAGTGTTGGTGTTGTTGCTGTTATATGCACCATTGTAAACGCTCTCTTTTGTGGGGGAGATTGAATAGGATACAAATAGCGGGCTTTCTGGCACACATTCCTCTCTCATTGAGCCTTCTGGAAACTGACTTCCCTGAAACTGATGTTTCTGTAGCAGTAATGAGGTCACAAGACAGCTGTGTGGCTGTAGACGTCCTCTGGCACTTGGCTAAATGTCTAAACATCGTTTCGGTCACTGATCGTTGTAGCTCACTAGTGACCTTGTCCTGTCTTCTGGGCACTGTTCCCTTGTTTGTAAACTCATTCCTCAAATTAGAGTTGGCTCTTGGTGTTACATCCAGTTCTCTTGCAACTTGATCTTGGGACTTCAAGGCCTACCAGCAATCTCCATCTCATACATTTCAGTGACATTATATGCCTGTACTTATAGGCATTCACGGAACCAGTGTCAAACACATAGAACAGTATACGGCTATCTTGCATGATTCCTATCCAGACCATCACTCCTCCACCACCATAATGGTTCCTTTGCATGATGTAACTGGGATGACATCGGGTCTCAGGTTCCCTCCTGATTCTCAGCGATTAATCAAGTTGTAGACTGAATCTAGATCCATCCATGAAGAGAGCAATAGCCCGCTGAAGCTGTGTCCAATGTTGGTGTTGTTGCTGTTATATGCACCATTGTAAACGCTCTCTTTTGTGGGGGAGATTGAATAGGATACAAATAGCGGGCTTTCTGGCACACATTCCTCTCTCATTGAGCCTTCTGGAAACTGACTTCCCTGAAACTGATGTTTCTGTAGCAGTAATGAGGTCACAAGACAGCTGTGTGGCTGTAGACGTCCTCTGGCACTTGGCTAAATGTCTAAACATCGTTTCGGTCACTGATCGTTGTAGCTCACTAGTGACCTTGTCCTGTCTTCTGGGCACTGTTCCCTTGTTTGTAAACTCATTCCTCAAATTAGAGTTGGCTCTTGGTGTTACATCCAGTTCTCTTGCAACTTGATCTTGGGACTTCAAGGCCTACCAGCAATCTCCATCTCATACATTTCAGTGACATTATATGCCTGTACTTATAGGCATTCACGGAACCAGTGTCAAACACATAGAACAGTATACGGCTATCTTGCATGATTCCTATCCAGACCATCACTCCTCCACCACCATAATGGTTCCTTTGCATGATGTAACTGGGATGACATCGGGTCTCAGGTTCCCTCCTGATTCTCAGCGATTAATCAAGTTGTAGACTGAATCTAGATCCATCCATGAAGAGAGCAATAGCCCGCTGAAGCTGTGTCCAGTGTTGGTGTTGTTGCTGTTATATGCACCATTGTAAACGCTCTCTTTTGTGGGGGAGATTGAATAGGATACAAATAGCGGGCTTTCTGGCACACATTCCTCTCTCATTGAGCCTTCTGGAAACTGACTTCCCTGAAACTGATGTTTCTGTAGCAGTAATGAGGTCACAAGACAGCTGTGTGGCTGTAGACGTCCTCTGGCACTTGGCTAAATGTCTAAACATCGTTTCGGTCACTGATCGTTGTAGCTCACTAGTGACCTTGTCCTGTCTTCTGGGCACTGTTCCCTTGTTTGTAAACTCATTCCTCAAATTAGAGTTGGCACTTGGTGTTACATCCAGTTCTCTTGCAACTTGATCTTGGGACTTCAAGGCCTACCAGCAATCTCCATCTCATACATTTCAGTGACATTATATGCCTGTACTTATAGGCATTCACGGAACCAGTGTCAAACACATAGAACAGTATACGGCTATCTTGCATGATTCCTACCCAGACCATCACTCCTCCACCACCATAATGGTTCCTTTGCATGATGTAACTGGGATGACATCGGGTCTCAGGTTCCCTCCTGATTCTCAGCGATTAATCAAGTTGTAGACTGAATCTAGATCCATCCATGAAGAGAGCAATAGCCCGCTGAAGCTGTGTCCAGTGTTGGTGTTGTTGCTGTTATATGCACCATTGTAAACGCTCTCTTTTGTGGGTGAGATTGAATAGGATACAAATAGCGGGCTTTCTGGCACACATTCCTCTCTCATTGAGCCTTCTGGAAACTGACTTCCCTGAAACTGATGTTTCTGTAGCAGTAATGAGGTCACAAGACAGCTGTGTGGCTGTAGACGTCCTCTGGCACTTGGCTAAATGTCTAAACATCGTTTCGGTCACTGATCGTTGTAGCTCACTAGTGACCTTGTCCTGTCTTCTGGGCACTGTTCCCTTGTTTGTAAACTCATTCCTCAAATTAGAGTTGGCTCTTGGTGTTACATCCAGTTCTCTTGCAACTTGATCTTGGGACTTCAAGGCCTACCAGCAATCTCCATCTCATACATTTCAGTGACATTATATGCCTGTACTTATAGGCATTCACGGAACCAGTGTCAAACACATAGAACAGTATACGGCTATCTTGCATGATTCCTATCCAGACCATCACTCCTCCACCACCATAATGGTTCCTTTGCATGATGTAACTGGGATGACATCGGGTCTCAGGTTCCCTCCTGATTCTCAGCGATTAATCAAGTTGTAGACTGAATCTAGATCCATCCATGAAGAGAGCAATAGCCCGCTGAAGCTGTGTCCAGTGTTGGTGTTGTTGCTGTTATATGCACCATTGTAAACGCTCTCTTTTGTGGGGGAGATTGAATAGGATACAAATAGCGGGCTTTCTGGCACACATTCCTCTCTCATTGAGCCTTCTGGAAACTGACTTCCCTGAAACTCATGTTTCTGTAGCAGTAATGAGGTCACAAGACAGCTGTGTGGCTGTAGACGTCCTCTGGCACTTGGCTAAATGTCTAAACATCGTTTCGGTCACTGATCGTTGTAGCTCACTAGTGACCTTGTCCTGTCTTCTGGGCACTGTTCCCTTGTTTGTAAACTCATTCCTCAAATTAGAGTTGGCACTTGGTGTTACATCCAGTTCTCTTGCAACTTGATCTTGGGACTTCAAGGCCTACCAGCAATCTCCATCTCATACATTTCAGTGACATTATATGCCTGTACTTATAGGCATTCACGGAACCAGTGTCAAACACATAGAACAGTATACGGCTATCTTGCATGATTCCTACCCAGACCATCACTCCTCCACCACCATAATGGTTCCTTTGCATGATGTAACTGGGATGACATCGGGTCTCAGGTTCCCTCCTGATTCTCAGCGATTAATCAAGTTGTAGACTGAATCTAGATCCATCCATGAAGAGAGCAATAGCCCGCTGAAGCTGTGTCCAGTGTTGGTGTTGTTGCTGTTATATGCACCATTGTAAACGCTCTCTTTTGTGGGGGAGATTGAATAGGATACAAATAGCGGGCTTTCTGGCACACATTCCTCTCTCATTGAGCCTTCTGGAAACTGACTTCCCTGAAACTGATGTTTCTGTAGCAGTAATGAGGTCACAAGACAGCTGTGTGGCTGTAGACGTCCTCTGGCACTTGGCTAAATGTCTAAACATCGTTTCGGTCACTGATCGTTGTAGCTCACTAGTGACCTTGTCCTGTCTTCTGGGCACTGTTCCCTTGTTTGTAAACTCATTCCTCAAATTAGAGTTGGCACTTGGTGTTACATCCAGTTCTCTTGCAACTTGATCTTGGGACTTCAAGGCCTACCAGCAATCTCCATCTCATACATTTCAGTGACATTATATGCCTGTACTTATAGGCATTCACGGAACCAGTGTCAAACACATAGAACAGTATACGGCTATCTTGCATGATTCCTACCCAGACCATCACTCCTCCACCACCATAATGGTTCCTTTGCATGATGTAACTGGGATGACATCGGGTCTCAGGTTCCCTCCTGATTCTCAGCGATTAATCAAGTTGTAGACTGAATCTAGATCCATCCATGAAGAGAGCAATAGCCCGCTGAAGCTGTGTCCAGTGTTGGTGTTGTTGCTGTTATATGCACCATTGTAAACGCTCTCTTTTGTGGGGGAGATTGAATAGGATACAAATAGCGGGCTTTCTGGCACACATTCCTCTCTCATTGAGCCTTCTGGAAACTGACTTCCCTGAAACTGATGTTTCTGTAGCAGTAATGAGGTCACAAGACAGCTGTGTGGCTGCAGACGTCCTCTGGCACTTGGCTAAATGTCTAAACATCGTTTCGGTCACTGATCGTTGTAGCTCACTAGTGACCTTGTCCTGTCTTCTGGGCACTGTTCCCTTGTTTGTAAACTCATTCCTCAAATTAGAGTTGGCACTTGGTGTTACATCCAGTTCTCTTGCAACTTGAGCTTGGGACTTCAAGGCCTACCAGCAATCTCCATCTCATACATTTCAGTGACATTATATGGCAATCAAATGTCCAGGTTTTGTCCAGTATTTTAGGGGAAATATGGGAAAATGTTTTCCATATCTTAATTTTTTCCACCTGCGTATATACTGATTTATGTTATTTAGTACAATACAGGTTAAAGCAGAGATATTTAAAATAAACTGCAATTTGTTTTTAAATAAACTAAAATGGTATATTTTATCTGCATTATTCTATTACATCAACTGCTGACTTATAAATGTTTTAATTTATTTAACTTCATGCGTCGAAGGAAGGAAAGAAATTCATGATTGTGTCTAATCTACAAAATCAATTATTTAATTTTCCACTTTGTACAGAGGTAAATAAATTAAATGCATTAAAATAAATTTGCTTTCGAACTTTTTATTACCAGTGAGACAAAAATTTCATTCCTAACACACTGAAGTAATATTTCAGGAATGTGTACGTTTTATTTATATGATAATGACGAATATTAAACTTGCTGCGTTTTCATTTATATGAAGAATAGCATAATATGGTTAACATAAGTGTCATAATCTTTTACCAGAAATTTAAAGGCAATTCTTTTTTATGTTTATAATTGTTGAATATTTTTTAAAAATAAGAATCCGTTCTTCAAATACTCATGTTGATTATTCTTCCGTTTATTTAAATAAATAAAACAAATAATTTTTAAAATGCCTCAAATGTTTCCAAATTTTAGAATTTTTCTTAAAGAGAGAAAATAATTAAAGAAAACTTTAACTTATATTTATTAACAAATGAGCAACGTTTAAGCGGTTTTTCTCATAAGTATTCGCATTTATGAATTCTTTTCTGAATGAATCTTAAGGAAAAAAAATTCCCTTTTTTACGAAGTATGAAATATGCTTTAAAGTAATTATTTCATTTCCTCAACGCTTTTTATCTAACCAGTTTTTAATGAAATATGAAGAATGAATATGAAAAATATGAGTTTTAATTAAATACTGAATGCTGCTAAAAACATTTTCTCTGCAACTTGCTCTAATCTTCCATTCGTATTTTGCTGTTTCATTAAAAAAATTTTGAAACGAAGTATGTTAGCAAAACTGCAACTTGTACAAACCTGCTGCTTTTTGTAATACATGAATCTTTTCCCTAATCGTGTGAACCTTTTTAATTAGGATACTACTGTTTATCTGAAAGATATTTCCATGCCGAATTTAGAATACATAAAAGACATTTTTAAAAATAACTTGATGTTCAAGGCTATTATATTAAATAAACTATATTATATTGACATATACATATATATATATAATATCGGCATCATTGTTTCTTTGTTAGTTGTTCATCAAATAAATGATGATGAGCTATAGAAACGAATATGGTGAAAGCGTTGTTACTAATCTCACTTGTTTATATCAGAATAAGTCCACGTATTATTGTAGCGGCCAAGGAGTACTATATTGCACCTGTCTCTGGCCAAAGCCTTGATTACCATGCAGGTGACACTACGAATTTATTCAGATCTGCCCCAATTTCGAGGGAAAGCATGAGGGAGACAGGTGCGAGATTCTCCCACTCCTCTACCCTACCACCAGCCTCTGGAGAGGACTTTCCGCTCGCTGCATAGTTTAAATGCCCCATGCCGCACAGACACTATACATTTACAAACATATACCCTTCTCTGGAAATTGAATCCGGGCTCTTCGGTACTGCAGTCAATGTCGTTAACCACTTTCCAGTCTGAGCAGCATACAAATAGTGATGATATTAATTTAAATAAAAATGAAATATTTTTGCTCTTTGCCTCTGTTTTACCAATTCATATGTTCAAAAGCAAGCGAACTTAACATATCTTTTAAGAAAACACAAAATTCTGCGGGAATTACATTAGAGTTATATTTTAGAACTGTAAAGGGCATGAGGGCATGTGTTCTAAATTCCATTCGAATACTAACGAGAGTAGCAATGTTTGTCCACTGTGTGAAGCCTTCGAAACGAAGATAAGCTTCATCCTTGCTTATTAGTAAAATTAGAGATTAGTCTGTCAGACCCTTGACCTTTAAGTGGTAAGTTCTTTTATAAATACCAGCTGCTGTACTAAGTGTGACAGGGTTTCATTTAATTAGGGATTCTACCGACAAAATACCGAACGCGTTATGATTAAATATAATGAAATACTGTTATTGCCATTGTAATATATGTTTACATCTGTTATATATATGTATATATATTAAAGCCTTCACATGTTAATTTAGATTTCTAATTTATCTATAAAAGATAAGCATTTTAACTCGGGTTTTTTCTTTTGTTAGATGATGTTGCTATGAACATTCAAATTCAGTCTGTTGAGTATGAATAATAAGATAAATGCAATTTTGTGCTTAAGATTTATTGCTGTTACTAATTACTCTGGAACTGATGGTAATATTCATTAAGCTCAATCTTTTGCATATTATAAAAACTCCCATCAGCTGCAGAGCGGTAATGTCGCTGAAAAGTGATAGTTCGGTCCGAGTATCGAATCCCGAAAATGGGCTACCTGCATGAGCGTTTTCCTAGTTTTCCCCAAGCGTAACGTGTATACGAGCCAGTTTCTCTTAGAAAGTCCTTCACAAAGACATCACTCCCTATAGGCAGATAGCCCTCGATTGCTTTGGTCTCGAGTCTCTTGTCTTATATAATTTTCCTATGGTAGATACCTAGTACATTCTGTTTATCGAAATCACTCGAAGAGGCATATACTGTTAAAGTTACATATAAGGGCTGGATACTATTACGGTACATTCAGGGATCAATTATCGTTATACAGGGACTGAATCAAAATAGCGCCAAATAGTCACAAACTTTTAAATTTAATGCTTAACGGAAATCATGTGGGAAAAAATCTTTAAATTTTCTGTTTTATTGTTTTACAGGGATAAGAAATAACTTGTTTAAATTGCAGAGATTTTCTATTACAAACAAGACTTGGTATTTTTGTACTTTATATATATTATTTAAAGCAAACATACGCAGTAATAAATAGCTACTAATTCAAATTAGGAACTACTTAAATTGCCTACAATTAATTATTGAGGCTGTTGTTGTTGGATTTTAATTAGAGGCTCGATAGTAACAGGAATTCTGTGTAAAAAGCCATTAAATTTCACATTTTGTTTCAGGGATAATATATACTCTATTTGAATTGTTGATATTTTCTATTAAAAACAAGATATTGGTTTTTGATAATTAATATAGTACATTATATTAAGCAAAAATGCGTAGTAATAAATAGCTACTAATTCAAATTCGGAACTAAGTAAATTGCTTACAATTAATTATTAACCCTTATTATTAGAATTTCTGATACCAGATGGCAGCAAAAGATACTCCGACGAGTCTAATGAATAATTATGAACGGGTATTGCGGCTAATAGTAGATTTCAGGACATAAGAGACAATGGTGCTCATGTTTCTGCTGCATCATATATTTATTTTCCTGATCCATCACAGTTTTCATCGAAAACGTCTTGAGAGAGCAAATATTTATATTCATAATTCTCTTACCTTACCATCGGACAACAAACGTCTTCTGAAATATTATATGCTCGGAAATCCATGTGTACCGAGAATTCATTAGCACAGGAACCAATTCACTAACCACAACTTAACTGAGCGGGCCCCTATTATTCTTAATTTAAGAAATAAAACAAAACTGCATACTGAAATGAGCTAATAGAGAATAAAACCCCGGCATTTGAATTTGATTTTTGACAATCAGCTGTAGTAAAATTAAGAAAACGAAAAGAATTAAGATTTTTGTTACACATGAAGGTTAGGTTGGGTTAATCGATTAAGCAACTCGAGTGATATCTGCCTATGGAAAGGGATGCCTTCGTAGAGGATTTTGAAGGGAAACCAGCTCGTTTCCAATACAGCAGCCAGCTCAGTCACTGTGATTCGATCCCAAGTTGAACTAGCACTTTACCGCTTGGCCGCTGGTGGGCTTCTATTTATGAAGGACTAACTTAGATAATAGTTATATTTGAAATCTTACTTATCGCTTAAGCAAATCTGAGTAAATAATTTCGGAAGCTCTATTTCGTACCATAGTTTAAATACAAAACGCTTCTGTTTTGAACTTTGCGTGAAGTGCAAGCAAATAAGATCATTTCAGCTATATATTTTTATTTAAATTTAGAAAATTAGTTTATATTTGTTTCATCATTAGGCCTGAGTTTTAACACAGTTCACAAGCAGAAGGCAACTCAGTACTATACCAAAGCAAATACGAAAATAAAGCTAATCTCATCCTGTGTGTTCGTCGTCATCGCTTCTTGCTGCCAATTTGTTCGATTTATAGACACTATTTATTATAAGACGAGTTCTTTAATTTCAGTAACGCCCAAAGAGAAAAAAAAAATGTAAAAATAAATAAATAAAACAAAACTACGGAACATATCTTACAAATATCATATTTCTTTCATTCTAAGAGCCGCCACTGAATTTGCATTTCGTACTTTTCGCGAAGTTGAAAAAGGATGTCATCCATCTTTATTGTTTAAACGGGAGCAGCCATAAGCAAAGGATTTCATGCCTTCAGTTCTTCGGTGCCTATGATTCCTATTCGACCCCAACAAGACTTTAATCATTGTCAGCATTTATTTAAGGGTATTTTTTTTTGTTCTGTTATGGTTTCTCTAATGTTACAGACATCCCCTTTTTCATTTTTCTTATACAACAAAAATATCTTGAACAATAGAATTTGATTTTTCGACAGGAAAATTACATATATACGAGTATTTAAATTCATATCTTAGACAAAATAATTATTTGGAATTAATTAGCAACTTGGAAAAACTTGCGACATGCGCTATGTTTTTACATTGAAGGAAACCAAAATGTGCTTCATAGAATGGGAGAAACGTAGTGCCTATGTCATAATAACCCCCCGGGGGGTCGACGTAGAGAACTCTGCGAAGCTACTGGCTAGGATCTGTACCTAGACAGTCTCGGCCACGGGGGTATAAAATTTATGAACTTGGTGGTTCTGAAGGCTCTGGGAAAGGTCACTAATTGGCCGGCCTCGGAGGCTGGCACGTTCTAGCGCGGCGTGGTTCTAGTAACCCGGGGGTCTCCCCCGGGCTCGCTGGGTAATGTCCCGCTGCGACGGGCTCGCGCAAGTGACTGGTAGGAGCATTTGACGACCGGTGCTGCCTGGTGTCTTATCCAGGTGGTGCGCTGCTCTCTTGGAGGGTAATAGTGGAGGTTGAACTTCCACGATGTGCCCAAAGGGGGAGTGGACCTGCAATGAGATTGAGTTCTCGGAGCAGGGAAGCCCAAACTTATCTTATCTTATCTTATCTATGTCATAATAAAATTGTATCTATTCATAACAATGTAAGCTATGTTTCCTGTTCCCACTGCATGTCTTCGTATGGTACTTACGCGTCTTGGTAGAAATCGGCAGGTCTTAAATCCAGATGAATCCCGGCAAGCGTATCTCTAATGTTTCATGTTTTTTTCACCTAAATAAACATAATGACTGTCTAATATCAGTGCAAACACACTAAGTTCTTTCGAAGCAAGAGATATAAAAAGTGAGCAATGCCCTCGCCGGGATTCAAACCAAGGACCTTTTGAGCAGGCGTCGAGCGTACTGACCCCGACACCGCGAAGGCATGCTAAGAAGGTGGGAGAAATACCTTATATATTCCCCGTTTTAAAGGGCGAATGGGGATTAGGGGACCCAATCGCCAAATCCTGGTGGCGGAGAATCATCATCCACTACCATTTTTAGTTCGGCGCCACAGTAGAGTCATTAGGTTATTTCGAAGCAGGAGATGTGAAGAATGAGCAATACTCTCTCCGGTACTTGAACCATGTACCTCTCGAATACGCGTCGAGGGTGCTGACCACTACACCGCGAAGGCATGCTAAAAAGGCGGAAGAAATACCTTATATCAATACTCACTTTTTAGCAGACAGTTTGTTTATTATTTCTTTCTAAAAATAGTACAAAAACGTTTTCTTCTGAGCTATCGGTATCTGCATATTAACATCAGAACTTAATTTGCACTGAGAAAATCATATCCTTTAAAAGACATTTTTAATTTTCTTATTTCATAATATATCATCCTTTTGGTGGTATTATAGCAACACACTTTAAACTAAGGAAATGCATAGAAATTTACAATCAGTAGTAGCCAAGAGTAGAGGAAACTTCACCCAAACTGCTCAACCTGCTAGTTTCATGGTGTTTTATGCGAGTAAAATATGTGCCTGACTGAATCAAAAAAATTTTTCTCGCTTTCCTAATGTTACGGAAAATAAAAGTTTTGGAATTATTCTAAGTATTGTATGCAATAAGCCAATTTTACATATAAAAACATTTCTTTATATTTCTCCCGCTCCCCCCCAAAAAAGGGAAAAAAAATGGAATTCTGTACTCACAATAATCTGAAACTAGGAGTAATAATCAAACATTAAATTGGAAGGCTCCTTACCAAGGGAAGAAATAGGAGAATAAATTTTTGAATTACGCATTTGGCTTCAAGTAAACTAAACATTTTATATCTTTCACTGTTATTAATAACGACCTTAGGCTGGACATTAAGCTACGGGGATTGATCTCATAAAGTGATGTGAGTAGAATAATATTCATTTGTTGCTGATCACAGAATGTGAGCACTTAAGACAATATACAATAAATGACTTGTTTTGGTAGTATAAACTAGAATAAACTCCTGACAGACGTTAACCAAATTATCGCTATATCTGGACAGAACGACAGTCTTAAGAAGGTTTTAAAACAAACCTTTTTATTAAATCAGAACTGGAACTTAAATGCACAACTCGTGTTATGAATCAGCCAACCACCTGCATCGATGTAACTTAAATTAACACTTAATTTAAAACCAAATCTAATAGTCAAGCGCTACACAAATAACTTAACGCGAAGTTGTCTCAAACTTCTCACTGGTGTAACAATTTAAATTTCGGCAACTAAAATGCAAAGCCAACGAATACAATATTACCTGAGCTAGCTCATCTCCTAAAGTGGCCTCGAGAGGCCGAAACACGCTTTGTCTTAGAATCTTACAACCATAGCTTAAATACTCACAACTAATTTGCGTTCTGGTAAGTAAGGGACACCAGCGGCTGATCGGTAAATTCGCTGAACGATGGTAGTTCGGTCTGAGGTTCGAATCTCGTGAACGGCCTGACTGCTGGGTGGTTTCGTGGTTTTCTATATGTGTAACTTGTTATGAGCCAGTTTGCGTTAGAATGTCCTCCAAGAAGGCATCACTCCTCTTAAGCAGATAGCCCTCGAGTGCTTTGCCCTAATCAAAAACCTAAACCTTCTGGTAGGGAAACTAAAGAAATCCTCAATGACGTTACTGAGATTTGAATTTCGGATCTATCGAATACACGTCGAGCATGCTTCCAGTTACACCATAAAGGCATGTGAAAAAGAGGGAGAAAAAGCCCAATGTACATCACAGGTCAACATCCTTCATTGTTTTAACTAAAAACATTTGGGGAGACTGAATTTGGAGGAACTCTTCTCCTACCATCGGTATACTTAAACTATTTTATTATTTTGGATTTTTCTCAAAAACTATAGGACAGCTGCAGATATCTGTGCTTTACCAATGACTCAAGCCGAATTCATCAGCGTGAAATTTGCTTCCATATACTACTGGAATAACCATATATTTAAATTATCCCCTATTATTTATTGTGAGGAAAACAACCTTTCGTAAAAGAGTTGGATATCATTACAACAGGAATAATATATTACAGCGTTTCGGAAGAAAATACATACATCAATTCATGGTTTTTTTAGCCATTTATATGGCTTTAAATGTTTATATTCCCTAGTCCATTTTATTCAACTGAAAAATTCTGTTATTTTACTTTTTCGTTTTCTTGAGCGCTTTACTGATACCGCAGAAAGGAAACTTCTGGTGATTCTCGACTGTCATATCGATGACAGGTTCTCCTTTTTCGTATTTATTCTCCATATATTGATGTTTCAAGCGTCAATACACATATTGCGCTTGCACATAACAACAACAAGCTTTTCCTTTGCAATTTTCATTTCTCTGGGAGTTCCTTATCATTTCTAAAATATTTTCGTTATATATATATATATTTGTTTGATAAACTGCTACCATATATATTTTCAAGAATGTTTTCATTTTACGCAAAAGATAATTTTCTCAAAAACTATTTCTAGAATTCAGCCATCTGCCTTGAGTCTGATCGGAAGTATGTTGCAAGATTCCATATTTCTATTAAAAAGGCAAAAATTATATTTTTACAAGTAAATATCTGATAGATATGCTTTCCTAAAAGTTAAAATAAGCAGCGGTCCATAAGCTTTCTAAACTTATCTAATTCATTAAATTACTCACTAAACATACCTAGTTCGTAAGGCATTTTCTACCTCTTTATCACCTGCCTTTCTGGTGCAGTTGGAAGCACGCCCAGCTAACAACTGAGAGGTCCGTGGTGTGAATCCTGGAAAAGACTGGCTGACTGAAGATCTAAATAGGTTCAGCAGTGTCGCCCGAACTAAAATGCACTCACCACCAGGATTTGGCAATCGGGTACTCCTACCCAGTCGCATTTTAAGCGGGAATAATGTAAAGTATTTTGTCTCTTATTACTATTCGCCTTCGTGATGTAATTGGAAGCATGTTTGGCTAGCATTAATTAAATTTTGTGTTCTAATACCGGTGCGGTATTAGAACACAATACCGCACCGGTATTGCCGGTGATTATTATAATATTATTATCTACCGGTGATTGAATCATCAAGTTTCCTGGTTCTAAAGAAATATTAATAGACATTACAAGTTCATATATTAACGTGCTAAATAAAATCAGGTTTTATTATTTTTGGCATTGAATTATTTATGCAGTAATTAGCTGATACATATAACACGAAAGCAAAAAAACACGAATTGACTTATTTATTGAGAATCAGCTCTTTGTACAAAGGTACAGGACAGAATTTCAATTACTCTGTAAGTTGCTCGGATTAAAACATAAGTTTCAATAAAAAAACACTCTATAAATGAATAAGATTTCTGTCCAGTATTGAAAACTAATCAGGCTAAGTAAGCTTTCACTAACCTCATGAGACAGACACACCAGGCAAGGGACCTCCGTCCCAGGTCCTTATTATACGGTATCCATTCAGAGTTTGAGATATCCAACGCCCGTGGGACCTCGTTCGCGCGGGCGCAACCCTCGCAGTCCCCGCCCGGCTTTTACTAAGCATTGGGCAGAACGAAAACGATGCTAGTTTGATACTTTGTCACCTTGCCTCCAGGCACCACTCCATCGGCAAAACCACATTGTAGAAAGGTGCTCTGTCCGCTTTGTCAGTCTCCGCTACGAGAGCTGAATGGGGTCAAACCCCCGGAAACTCAGTCGACAAATGTACCATATAGCCCCAACACAGCCGAAGCAACAGACACGACAGTACCAGGACGGTAAGCCTGAAACAACCTGAGTACAATACTAGGGTTCTAGTCCTGTGAAGTCAAATTATATACCCCCGGGGTTGAGACTGCCTAGGTACAGATCCTAACCAGTGCTTCCCAGGCGTTCGCGTGAGTCAACCCCCGGGGGGACCTCATGAGACAGTAAATTAAAACAATTAATCCCTACACGTAAGTAATTTTAATTTACTAAAAGTTTGAGCTTTCATCCTGGACTCTAAACCAAATTGCCTCGTGGCTGTCGCAGAAGCTCTCACGTTTGAAAAATCCTTGTTACCATCCTGCTAAACATGACGTCCAAGTTCGAGTTCAGGCGAGGGCATTGCACATTTTTCACTTCTTCGGCATCGAGAGTAACTTAATTTTTCTGCAGTGGGGCCCGAAATGAAGAGTTGGGGAAAGATGATTCTTCCCCACCAGGAATTGGCAGTTAGGTATCTTAATCCCCGGTCCCCCTTTAAAAGGGGGAGTATATAAGACATTCGTGGCGTATTCGAGAGGTCCATGTTCGAGTCCCGGTGACGGTAGTGCACATTTTACACGTACTCCTGCTTCAAAATAACCTAATGACTCTACAGTGGCGCCCGAACAAAAAGGTGGTGTGTGACGGTTCTTTACCACCAGATTTGGCTACTAGTTCCTGTAATCGCAGTAACCCGTTAAAAGGGGGTGTATATAAGGTATGTTTTTCTCTGTTCTGCATGTCTGCGTCATGTAATGGTTAGAACACTCTTCGCGTATTCAAGAGGTCCAGGTTCAAGTCCCGGCGAGAGCATTGTTCATTTTCCTCCTGCTTCAAACATTCCTGCCAATAAATCGCCCTTTATTGTTTTTAAAGAAATTACATAAAAAAGAAGCTTCATAAATGTATGCATGTTTCTCCCATTGTGAAACAGCAATAGTACACAGAGGCGTCAAATTCTGAGTAAGGTATTCCTCCACCAGAACATTGGCATCTGGAAGCCCGAAATTTGAATTTCGGATTATATAGTTTATACTTTGTAGAAATTTTATGAATTTTTGATTAACAAACTCAACGATTTCAAAAGCAATGGCAACACTATACGGAGTAAAACATTTTTAACCCCAGAGCGGGAGACTGTCTATTGAAAATTCTAAAGACGTGCTGTTTTTAAACATTTTGTGTTTTTGCAGTTGAATCGAATTTTATGTGGCGTAGGGGAGAAGAACGTAATATTTAATAAATTAAGCTAACACATAAAAGGTTAGTAATAAAAACAAAAATATGTTTTCCAAGCCATCTTACAGAAAAAAGTGGAAAAACGTATGCCAACCCTTAACATTGCATCGGGAATTCTAATTATATGCAGCTATGCTGCTGTTAAAATTTTAATAATTTTGCTGTTCAATTGTATATGACGTAAGTGCGAAAAAATTGGTGCTTAATAATAAAGTTAACAGGAAGGCGTGAAACAACAGATTGGTAGACTACGAGTTTAGCTAGAGCGTAAAAAAAATCCTTTTGGTGATTGTTAAAATCTTAACTCTTTCATACAAAAATATGCAAGAATTTTGTACAATAATGCATGCGTCTGCTGGCGAACAATAAAAAAGCAATCAGTTATAGTCACATACATTCAATTTCGTTTCAGGTAAATGTATATTAAGTAATGAAATTAAAGAAGCAGTTATAAAGTTATTAAATAAATAAAAGAAATAGTTAGAAAGTAAGTAGGAGTTAAAAATAGTCACGACTAAAGCGCCACAAGCTCTTAACTTTTACTTGAGTACCTCCTTTGTAACCCTGTAAGTAGGTTTCTCCGTGCAATCTGTGATTCAGCAGCAAAACATGTTTTACAGGTAAAGCAGTTTATTTGGATATTGGTTAGCACTATTAAAACAAACAGCTTCTTAGTAAATTACCCATTTATTGTAAATAAATCTTGCTAATTTGTTTCTCCTCTGTAATAATTGCATCCAGCCAATAAAACATGATGTCTTCTTTATGGAAAAATCATTAATTTAACATATTAACTAAACATATTTGACATAAAAATACTTATCAATTGTATATTTACATTATACGTATTTCGCTTGTCATATGTATATTGCTTACATAACATAAATTATCTACGTATAATGTTGTATTACTTGAAGCAAATGTTTTTATACATAGAATTAAGACAAGGATTTTAGCTTCATATTTTAGTATACTTTTAAAAATTAATCCGTGAGTCCAGTCTGTCTTTGCACTGTGAAAAATTTTTTTTTCAGCTTAATAACGTTATTATTTACCTTTTCTTAACTATTTTATGCTCGGAGCATTTTATCCTCGAGTTATATTAGTAGAAGTGAACAACAAGGTTTATCACGAAATGCTAAGGAGTTATTTTATGAAGACATCATCGAACATTTTATCACGATTCATAAAATTATTTTATCACCAGGATATCATAAGCAAATGCTTATAAATAATTCTAGAATTAAAGTATTCAATTAACTCACCTTTTCAAACTTATTATTTTCCAGTATTTTTATCCATATATACTAAATATGGCCGCAAGAGAAAAGGTCGTATTAAAAGTTAAATTGCCTAACTTTTACATAATTGGCTTTTAAAATTTAAAACATGAATATTTTTCTTATTTAAAGCGTTTTTGTATCTGGAAATATTTGTCTAACTTCAACGATTGCAAAATTAAAGATCGTACACTGGCTTCATTTTTTAAACCGTGTAAATGTTCTGAAAAGAAAATGGCTGTTTTAAAAGATTCAAATTCCTAAGGTGCAAAGTGCATATCGAGTAATTTTTATTGTACTCCCAGCCAATATAGTTACTGTTACGATAACATTTTTCTATATACTACACTTCACAAATTTATTAGCAAAGTGACCTTGCAGTCGTTTCGTTTTGTGAACGGTTACCACTCCAAGTACCTTATAAGATTGTTATTTATTTTTCGAACTGTCACAGTATATTTCGATTAGAAAACTCTGTAACTATATCCTTCCTATATAATAATATTATTAATGTTGATAACAAAAGTACACCAGGCATAAAATACGTGTAATGTAATCTATTATGAACCTAATCTATGTACTCTTTATCAACACATATATAATTAGATTATTGATAATAATGAGTCTGGGTAATAATTATTAGAAGCATTGCACCACTGATGTGAATATTAAAGGATTTCTCTAGAGTCACATATTTTTCTAGCGTTGTATGGAATCTTCATTTGTGTGAAGATTAACAAAGTTTTCGCATTTTAATTGACATCTGAATTTTAAAATTAATAGGATTTTTATATAAACAACCATATCACTAATTTGATAAGTCACGTTACCAATTTGTTATGTAAAAGATTTAGTTGCAATTGAAAATTAAAATATTATAATTCCTTAAATTTAAATTAAATAATGATTAATAACTCTTCAGTATAATGTTTAATACAAACGGTATCAATATAAATATGTAAGTGAATTTAACCTAAAATATTCGAACAAGCTGTCAGTGCAACTTCGAATTAAATATAAAATTTAAATGGTTTAGCTTTCATTTATATTGTCATTTCAAAAAAAAGGAATATTATCTTTTGAAGGTATCCAAAATAACGTATCAATTAAAGAAAATGATTTTAAAGTAAACAGTAAGTATAATTTTGCATATGTAAAACAACGCGTGTAAAATTACCTACCTAATTGCAGGTAATAATAAGCTCATGAAGTCATAAAGTCTAACGAATTGATAGTTCAAAATTTCCTAGCTGGAAAAAAGATTAGAACACGGATTATGACATTGATCATAGGATACGCTGATCTTATTCCCTATTGTCTTATGTCTTATTATTATTTGATCCTATTTATTACGATTATTTGTTGGGGATGTCAGAGAGGATTTCTCCAGCTTTCTGTTCGTTAAGGGATTTCCTGGTCTTTCGCTCAGGAACAAGTTGGTTGATTCCCAAAATTACTGCTGGTTTGTACCACGGAATAAACCTTCGACTCAGTCTCTATGTCTCCTTCGCAAGTTTTGATGAACAACCTTTTGGGGTGCCCCGTCTTCTATGTTGCTGCTGCATTCAGCTGGTCAGTTCCTGTTGTAATCTCCACTCAGCTAAGCAGGTTTAGAAAGGGTTCAGCCACTCATCTTGACTCCCTCAGCCGCTGTCGTTACTTATCAGGACTACTATTTCTCGTCTTTTCAAACATCACTGGAGTCCTGAGTAGGAACAGGGAGTTTACTTAAAACTTAATGTTCAGGCAAGTGTAGAAGATAGGACACAAATGGGAAGAGTTTGATTACCCTTTGTTCTTCACAATTTACTGGCGTTCCCGCACTTCGGAATACAAAGACCAGTACTTATGGTCTGAAACGTAAAAATAGGAACTAAAATTAACTAAATTAAATAAGAACTTAACTCAAATACTTTACAAAGACTAGTAACGCGAAGACTGGCCTTTTAAACTTTACGTATGTAGTGAGCAGAATGCGGGAAACTACAATACGTCTTCAAGTACCGAAGAGAACTAAGTTCTGGCCTCAAAGGCAGACAGCAACTGACTGAAAAGTGCGCGCGAGGTAAGGTAGCGAGAAGGCTCTCTCTCTCTTGGCTAAAAGTCACAGTTTAAGTACTTAACAATTTTGCAAGCTCAATTTGCATAACCAAATTCGTTCGCGTTTATTCTGGCCGGAAATGGAAAATAAGAGAGGATAGTAAATTATTAAAATAAAATAAATCTTACATGCATAAAATCCGTACATACTCTTATAATCCTTACATACTCTGCTCCCTCCAGTCCTAGCCCACCAGCGGCCGAGCGGTAAAGTCGATGAACACTGGTAGTTCGGTCCGATGTTCGAATCCCGCGAACGGGCTGGCTGCATGGGCGTTTTCGTGGTTTTCCCCATGTGTAACGTGTATACGAGCCAGTTTCCCTTAGAACGTCCTCCACGAAGGCATCCCTTCCCTTAGGCAGATAGCCCTCGTGTGCTTTGTCGTAATTAAATAAACCAAACCAAAACTCTTCAGTCAGTCCTCTCGCAGAAAAGGGGTATTTTGTGTCATCACCTCCCAACCATTTCATGTCCTTCACCTCGTTCTCACGTGACCGCTCTGTTCGGCCACACTGCTCTCGGTCTTCCCTTGGCAACCGGGCTAAGGGAAATTGTTCATTGCCGGGTTTTGCTATTATGTCCAAATAAGGCAATGCTCTCCATTCAGGACCACTCTCCCACGGTAAAGGTCCAGTTTGGATTCCCTAAAAGGCAGTCATTTCTTAGTTTCCGAAGGTTCTGCATTTATTAAATGGGAAGCGCGCATTCTCCCATTTCCCAATAAGGAGAACGTTTAAAATCATTCTTTCTCATTCTTACTCCCTCTAGAATGTTCTTTCATGTTCTTCATAAACTTTCATCGAGTATTACAATTATTATTTGCTTTTACAAATATACGTAAGCAGTTAGAAACCAATTCTTCGAATTAAAAATTCAAATAATTAATATTATGAATTACGCTTATAATTACAAACTAGCATAGCAAAGCAAGAATAAACTCATAAGATAACTGCACATTTTTATTTGTAAGGAAATGTATAAGTACAGGTTAATAATACATTTATATTTTGCAGGTATCGTTTGAAGCATTCCATGTGCAAAAACGAAAAAGAAATATAGTTTTCTTATCACATTCTTTTGTCATGACACAGATAATAAATACATCAACCCGAAAGCAAAGCAAACATATGATATTCACCCGTGAACACATTAAGTGACCAATGTCAGCTCGAACTGAAACGCAATTGGTCTCTTTCGCTGAAAATGCTTCGTGTTCGTGCTTTGCTCTACATTGCTTTTGCCTGTGGCATTTTGCTTTGAAAGGGAGAGAGGAAAAAACTTAGAGAAGATAAAGAAAATTGTTCTTTTTCCTGCTCATTCGAACATCTCGCGTGTTTTTTCAGAGACTTATCTTCTGCGCTTAGGGCGACGAAAGATTGTCTTTAGTACGTGAAGAAAGTGTGATATTTATTTTCAATACTTTTCCTTTCAGCTCTTTTTAGAGGATGGAGGAGGAAATAAGAAGAATTTTTTAAAGCTTATTGTCTCAGACCGTGACATAATGTAATGAGATTCGATTAATTGGCCCTTTGGGAATAGCTTAATGACCCGAAAAGATATGGCGATCCAATTCCCGTTATTAAGCAGCATTTGATAAATTCTTTATAGCGTTCTAAGGAGAAAGGAAAAGAGAATATTAAGGTTAAATAAAAATAATCTATAAAATGCTTATTTAACATAAAAGTAAATCCTATCCTTGAATTATATGTATGGAACTTAAAATGCTAAGGAACATTTAGAGGGAATTATGATTTTCAGCCGTGATAATAAAACATTTTTCTAGCGTCATATATTGAGTATAGAATCAGCATTTTCCTGGTAAATAACACACTAGTTAAACACAATATATTATTGCAAATTTGTACCTCCTTGTACGCAGTAAAGGAAGTATTGTAATCGTGGAACATTTCGGGTATAATATTTCAAAGGAAATATCCATTCTAACCGTTCTCTAACCCATTTAGACGATTTTTTGTGCGTGGCATCTCTACGTACTGACAGAATTAAAGGAAAAGTTGTGAAATGGATTTAAAATGGATTCAGAAGGGAGGCTTTTGTGACGTCTGCAAGTTTCTATGTATCTCGCATAACTCAAAACGTTTAGCTGTAGAAATTTGAAATTTTATATTCAGTCTGCTATAATATCTAGTTCTGCACGTCCCTTTTTTGTTGCAATAATCTCCAGCAAACGTGTATATATATATACCCACTCATTTTACCCGGGTCTGACAGCCTTGTATTTTTATTCTTATATACTGGTGAACTGTGCTTTTGTTTTCTTTGAAAGTGATTCAGTTATGTTGTTCTTATGTTCGGGGTAAGTTTTGTATCCTTTCGTTAATCTGCATGCAATAATTGTAGAATTAACAACAATTTAAAAGTTTAAGTAGTGTTACGTATAACAATGCCGCCATTTGTTTGCAGATTAAAATATTACTAGATCAGTGAATTCAGTCAGTCGAGGTACCAACTTCAGGGTCTTTTCGCCCGGTGGGCCCGAAAGTTAAATTTAACTTTGTGCACCGAAAATTTTGTTTTTCGGACCGTTGTATGAATTCTTGTTTTCGAGAAGAAATTGTGATATTAATTGCAAAAATTTCTTTTTTAAACTGTTTTTACCTGTATTTGGTATAATAGGTTTTCCTGTATATTATATCGCGATTTTTAATGAAGTTGTTTTGAGTTTTTATGTATTTTTGTCTTTCCAAGACGTGAGAGCATAACTGATTGAAAAAGAAGTACATCTCTAATGAAATTTGAGAATAATAATTCAATGAAGTGCAGTAAAAATATGTATAATTTAGTTGCCCATAAAAGGAAGTCATACGATGTCCACATCAGATTTTTTATTTGTAAAAAATGTAAAAGCAGAATATTAATATATTTAGATTGTACAAAGGAAACAAGCCACCTGAATTCATGCTAAATTCACATTTTGTAAGAATTCGCTTAAAACACTGACTTTATAAGATATTTCTCCTGCCTTCCTAGCGTAGCTTCGTGGTGTAGTGGCTCTTGCAAGGTGGGCAGGTATTGCAGAGGTCCGTGGTTCGATTCCCGGCGAAGGCGTTGCAAATGTTTCATCTTTCCTGCTTTCAGAAAAAAAATCCTAATGTCTCGCGTGGCTTAATTAAATTTACTTGCTTCCACTAGTTTTTGAAGGTGGTTTAAGAAAGAGGAATTATTCTGAGCCCTGTAGTTTAGTTCGACGACTTGTACATATCTTTTACTATATTACTTTACTGTAAAACTTTTAGCTAGTTCTTTGATTTCATTTACCTCCCAAGCAGAGGCGTAGTATGTTAGCTTCGAGTTGACGCATTGTAAATTTTAAAGAGCTAAAAAAGGGTACCTTTAATCTTCTTCTGTGCAGTTACTAGTCTTACTATGCTTACTATTCTTACTTATACTCGTACTACTCTTACTTGCAGTTACTACTCTTCTGTACAGTTTTCACACACGAGTGAATCAAGTGGTCTCTTCAAGCTGAAGGATATAATATAATTTTTAGCCCGTTTTTGTATTGAAAACATTCAAAGAATATTTCTAATGTATAAACACTTTATAACAAATATTACAAAACACGTATAATCTGCATCAGTAACATTAACTTGTTGTATATTTTAGTTTTTTGAAAAATAAAATATGACATTTCGTTAACTATGGACATGTTAGTTTCCTGATCAGGGCACTTATCGCGTACCCAGGGCAGAATGCTACTGAATCATTTGAAGCTCACAATAGCAAGCTCTTTAGGAGTAGAACTTTTATTTAATTTATTTTCAGTAAGGTTTTAATGTTTGGAGTTTGTTACTTATAACTACGTAATTTACAACAGTCCTGCTCTCCAAACTTTAGCTCTTTGCTTATATTAGAGTTTTATGTTCACCTTGCAACAGTGGATTTTTATCTTTCGTGAGTCATAGCATTTAAACTAGCAGAAAAATAATGGTAATAAAAACAAAATTGCAAAGGATTAAATCTGAATTAAGGGGGAAAAACCTATTCTAAGTTCAGCGTTTCTTTGCATGCAGTATTCAAAACAGGGTAACTAAGCGAATGAAAACAGCAGAGCGAATGTAAACAAAAATAATCTGCAGTTGCAGATAAACCTGAACACATTTCCATTTTTTATACCTCTTTTTAATAAGGGGCAGTTTTGGAATAAACAAACGTAAATCGTGAACTAGCGTTTATCTCAATGCTTTCCAGACTTCTATCAAATGACCGAATTTTTCCCAAAACTACATTTAACATTTAGATTGTTTCGAGTTCGAATTTCGAGTTTCTTTGAATATAAAGAAAGTTTGTTTTTAACATTACGCCAAATTCTAATGTATCCGAAATCAGAATGGATTTATATTGGAGGAAAAGGAGTGAAGGAACAAAATGGGAGGCTCGTTTTGGAATTATGATCCATAAAATAATTTTTTCCATGACATTTTAAGAACTTGGAAATTTTAAGACTAAATCTGTAAAGCTTGGAGGGTTCAGAAAATAAATTAATAATCCACAAAGTAATTTAAAAGGAACTTCACTTGTACTTAGCTTGCAGAGTCATTAGGATATTTCGAAGCAAGAGGTAAGAAAAATGAGCAACGCCTTCGCCGGGACTCGAACCACGGATCTCTTGAATACCCGCCGAGCGTGCTGACTACTATACTACGAAGGGAAGCTAAGAAGGCGGGAGAAATACCTTACATATTCCCAGTTTTAAAGGGAGACTGGGGATTAGGGTACCCAGGCGCCAAACCCTAGGAGTGGAGAATCGTCATCCACCACCCTTTTAGTTCGGGTGCCACTGTAAAATCATTAAGCCATTTCGAAGCAGGAGATATAAAAAATGAGTAATGCCTTCTTCAGGACTCGAAATACGGACCTTTCAAATACGCGCTGAGCGTGCTGACCACTATACTACGAAGGCATGCTAAGAAGGCGGGAGAAATACCTTATAAGCTTAACTGTTGAATTTTATTCATGTATAAAAGTTCTTGTTTGTTTTATATTAAATAATCCACCATTTTCATTTTTTCTTCCTCTCCACTCTTTTTCAGAAACTTTATCTAATGAAAAATCTTTCGCTTCTCTCTTTGTTCAAGGCATTTAAATTATTTGAAAAATTAGCATTATTAGAAGAGAAACGAATCTTTATATTTACATAGAGTTTCAAAACTTTAAAATATTTGAACACTTTTTCCTAAATATCTTTTGTACTGATTTCTTTATATCTAAAAAAAAAAAAAAGGTAACTTTTTAAAAATCAGCGTTTTTAAACAGTATTTAAGATTCCCTTTTAGAATGCGTTGTTCATTTACAAGTGTTATTCGGAACTGCATCACCAATTTCTTTTATTTAAATAACACGCTTGTTGTGAGACTCTGTCGGAATTTCATTCATTCAGTCGGTGTTCCAATAAAAAAACGTAAAAAATGAATACTCAGTTAAAATAAGTAGGTACAATACACCTAAATAACCAAACAAAACACGGAAATGTACAAATATAAAAACATGGTGCATTTTCGCCTTAGTTTTTGTTCTAAATACAAATTAAAAAATGCAGTGTTGCCAAAACAGGGAAAATATCTTTGAGGTAAAAGTGCGTTTACACAACCGTTGAGTTGCTAACGACATTTTGAAAATGCTGCTTGTAAGGCTAAAAAATATGTTTGCCTAGTAAATACTTAAAACAGTCACCCGTCTTACATAACATCTCGTGAAACTTTACGTAATTTATCGTTTACACAAAATGAATACTAGAATAATTACTTAAAATAGGTAGAAGATTATGTGAAATATGTTTTAAGCATGTATTTCATAAACTTATGCCAATAAACTTTAATATTATGACCCTTTTAGTGATAGCTTTTAACTTCCTTGTAAAGTAAACGAAGTATTGCAATCGCAAAAAATTCGTATATCATATTTCAGCGGAAATATACATTTTGACCGCTCTCGAATTCACTTGAACAATTTTTTTTTTGTGCGTGACATCTGTGCTCACGGTCATAATAAAGGATACTTTTTTTTCCCAAAAGGAGCTGTATATTGATTTTAAAATAGATGTAGAAGGGAATCGCTAGTAAAGTCTGTACATATGTACGTACGAATCTGCGTGTTTTGTATAACTCAAATTAATATCGTAGAGCGTTGAAATTCTGTACATCCGACAGATACAACATAAAATTTTCCACCCAGCTTTCTAGTTGCAAGCGGCAACACAAAATATAAAAGCATACGTATCGAAATATATAGTCACCCCCTTCCCTGGCTCGGTGAGCTCATTTTTGTTATTATATTTTGGTAAATTGCACATTTTTTGCTTTTAAAGTGATTGAGTTTTTTATGCCTTTAGCTAATCTACATGCAATAGTTGTACAGTTATGAACAATTTAAAAGTGTAAGTGGCGCTAGGCCTATTGTAGCGTCTAAACTTCACATTGAAACCCTTAGTAATATATATACCCTTGGTAACTTAATTATTTGGTGCACGAAGTCGAGTGTCTTTTTGCCAGAAGATAACTTTAAATTTTATGCACCGAAAAATTTGTCTTTCTGCCCGTTGGAAAAAGTGCCCTTTTGGAGGGGTTAAAACTCTAAACTTTTAATTGCAAATTTTTTAAAATCATTTTTAATTGTAATTGGTGTTTTAGTTTTTCCTGTATTTTACTAATTTTAGTGAAAACGTTTTAAGATTTTATGATTTTGCTTTGCCGCGAAATGATAACTTAATTGATTTAATGAGAAATATATCTGTAATGAAATTCGAGGAAATAAGTTTAAAGGAAATGCGGCAAAAATGTGCATAATTTAATTGTTAGTACAAGGAAACTATGAAATATCCATATCAGATTTTTTTTTTATTCTAGTAATAATGTTTACTTTTTGTTTCAACGTATTTCATGTATTTTTATTTTGATAAATGTTTAGACATTTATAATTATGAACTGCAATTAAAACTGATGAAGTAAAAATAAAATGAAAGCCATCTAAAATATAAATTTAGTTATAATTTTTTAATCCTGTCTCTTTACTTGCAGGATAATATTATGCATTAAAAATAAAATACCTGATCAGTGGATTCAAAATCATGAAAAGCCTGAAATCAGTTACCTAGACAATAAATGGTTATTGCGTGTTGACGCAATGCTTTGTTACTGACTTCAGAACGAAATCCAACCATTTTCAATGTCTAGATTGCTGACTTGCAATTTCGCAAAGAGCACTTATAGTCGGATTTCCTGTTCTTTATATTTCATCCACTTGAAGAGATTTTAATAGCAATATTTTAACAGAACGTTTTTCAATTAAAGAAAAAATGTTATTATATAAAAAGCGAAATTGTATATAAAATCATTTTTGGACGAAGAAGCAAGCTGGGAGTTTTAGTTCAAGAAATGATAAATAATTTATTCCCTTATTTTGGATGCTACACTTTTGGAAAAAGTAAAAAAACTTTTTCTGTTAAAATAAATGAGGGTTGTAGATGTCTACACAAGAAAATTCTAAAGCAAGTATGTTCCTCAGTAACTGGTAAAATTCGATCTTTCTTTAAAACAGATATGACAAGAAATGGCTTTTGCATTTCAAGTGATAAGAAACTTGATCTGAGATCTTCAAAATCTATCCTGTGAACAAGTGTATTCGTTTAATGGAATTGGAGACGTTTACTCATGTAGTTAATTTTAAATATATAATTCTGATGAACCTGTTTTGGTTTACAATTCAAAATGAATGCTTTGTTTTATTGAGATTACAGCAAAGCACACTAGGGCTATCTGCTTAAGGGGGAACGCCTTCATGGACGACTTTTTAAGGAATAATTGTCTCATATAAAAGTTGCACATAGGGAAAACCTCGAAAACGTTTATGCAGCCAGCCTATTCGCCTGGAATGGAACCCAGGTCAGAACTACCAGCGTCCAGCGACTTTACTGCTCAGCCGCTGGTAGATTCATTCACAATAAATCAGTTATAATTAAGTTTCCTTTACTTGGCATTTTAATGACACATAATAAATTTATTTCGCTATTAAAAGTTTTTACATATATTTTAAATTATCTGCTTATAAAACATATTTTCCTAAACAGTTGAAAACTTAATGTCTGTTCTGCTAAAAAAGCTAAAAAGGATGTTAAAAGATTAAAAATCTTTCATTTTTCTGTTAACGTATACCATTTCTCCACTCAGCATAGTTACAGCAATGTACAGTAGCGAACATTGCAATCAAGGAAAAGAGAAACTAGTTGGATTTTATTTTTGCATAGCTTTAAACAAACTTGTGCATTTGGAGATCATATACCAAATTTAACTTCTTTGAAATGTTATGCTATACTTGTTGCAAAATCTCAAGCTTTCGATGATCAAAAGGGGAAAATCAGTTGTTTTCCTACGAGGAATTCAAAACGTAATAATTTGAATTCTAGCTGGACGCGTCTACACCATTTAAGCACCCGAGAAGAAATGTGCTAATTGCTTACATCGTTAACAATACAATTTAATTATTAATTTATAAAACGATGGAAATCTCGATATTTTACTTTCAAACACGTAAATCCTATGAAATGGAGACATGCATAAATGTTGCTCGGTAATTGCGTAGTTCTTATTTTCAAATTTTCTCCTATTAAAATTAACTATAAGCTAATCAACTAAGGGAAAGACCGTAAAATCTTCCTCATCCATCAAAATCTGTCAAGTTTATTAAATGACTTTAATTCCAGTTCTCGTTTTCAAAGAAATTTTACACTAATTGTTTTATCTTCCAGTTTTGAAGCATATTTATGTCTGGTTTACCTCAATGATCATTCGCCTAATCTATGAATCAGAATACACGCAACAAAAATTTTACTAATAATCTAGATTTATTTTTAAACTTTACATTTTTAAGCGAAATGTTAGCAGACCTTACATGAGCATGTAGTCATACAAAAAGGTGTACAATAATTTCAACTGGCTTTTTACACTACCTAATTAAATACTTAAATTAATTAAATACTTAGAGGCATTCCAAATATTAGTGATTTTAAATAACTAAGCAGGTCTCATTTATCGCAAAATGTAATAACTTCCGATTTTGGAGTTAATTTCTCTACAAAACTGAATTTAAAATTTCTTAAGAACTGGCATAATGGTTGAAAGGCTGTAGAAGATAGTTCAGATACTAAGGTCGCCATAGCGATTATACCTACTATTTTATCATTAATCCTTACCTTTAGATTTTGCTTAAAACCATGTTCACGTTTTCAGGACGTAATCATCCAGTTTCGAATGAAGAATTTGAAGAAAAAATAGAAATAAAGGATTTTATTTTTCTTCCTAAAGAAAGGTTTATGCATGGTCAAAGGAAAAGTCTATATATGATTAGGTTTCGTGGTTTAGGTAACATGCTTGCAAGATATAAGAATTTCTGTCTTTATTTATTGACCAGAAATTCATAGTGACACTTAAAAGAAAGAGAACAAGAATGCCGGTCGAACGTAGAAATTCTTACTAACATAGAGCTCTTTGATAGGTTAAACGTCAAGGTTTCCCTCCCCAAACATCAACAAAGACTGAAAAGTGCTTTTGATCAGATTTTGCAATCGCAAGTCATGTTATCATACGTAGTTGATTTATTTAAACAGTTTGCTTAAACAGAAATTTTCTGAAGGCGGTTTCCTCTCTAGCTAGGTAAGAGAATCTTGACTCTTTTAAACAAGAAGTTTTCATTTCAAATTTCTAGATAGAAAACCGGTTTTACGTATGTTAAAATGGAGCATTATGCTTTAACCAATACATCATTGTTGATATATTGGTTAAAGCACACGTGAGACCATAATAATTATAGTTCAATAATAGATAAAACGATAAATTTTTCTTTGAAAATGAAAAGTTTTGATTCAAAAATAAAGCCTATTGTTTAATCTTACTAAAACTACCACAATTCTTGGCCTTCCAGACGGGAAAGTAGTTTTAGACTCTGACTGCTGTACCGAAAGACCCCAGTTCGAATTTTGGAGATGTAAATTATCGAAAGGGCTAGGGTGGTCCACGTGTTAGGTGCTTCCATAATTCATAATAAAGTGACCACCGCTTCCGGTCTTAGTAATGGACAACACTTATAATGGCTAATGCCGGCCATTGAAAAAAAAAAAGGTATCAAAAGTCTTTGGAATGGGCGTACCTTAAAATTAAATTTCGAGATTAAATTGCTTTTCCTTTGCAAAAAGAGTGCTTAACTATGTAAATTCTAGCTAGGAAGTTTTTTACAATAAGTTATAGTAATGTTTTTTATGTTATTTTTTGTCACATATCACCTTCTATCAATGGAATTTGTCTTTGTTTAACTTTGTTAAAACTATTACAAGAAGGTGATAAAATAAGTTGATTTTTTTAAAGGAAACTTTATTAATGGGGAATTATAATAAAACGTAATGCGGACACATCCCAAGCTTTTTAATGCAATCATACAATCTTTGAAAATACCCCTAAAGATTCAACTAAACTTTGGATAACCTGATAATAGAGTTCCATTCCTTGGGGTCCTGCTGGCAGTTATATATCTGTTGTTTGCACCTGTTCGTCATTGCAATGTGCAGATCAGTTGCTGAGATTGTCGCTCTCTGCGATTGCTGTGAATTGTTTAATCAGCATGGTGTACGATGTCTTTTGTGATCGACGTTAATGGCTTTCCTTGTCGATCAGAATTAATTAAGCTTGTGTGATCATGATCGAACTCCATTTGACAATATCTAGGTGTGACAGTGCTTTTGCGTAATGCACCTCTATCACTTCACTGCGAATTACTATATAATTAAGATATTTTACAAACATGGTACTGTTCCTAACACTGTTTTTTAACAGTGTGCTTTTCATGACCCTAGAATACTAACAGGGGGAGAACAGAGGACCATATTCATCATGTTGTAAAAGCCATAGCAGCATTCTTTAACTTTTAGTTTTTCTTCTGTGTAATATCAGCCGGCCTTCTGTGTAATATCAGCCGGGCTGCTTTTCTTAAGTTAGGTTAAAGGAATATGGTACAGCAAATTAACTGCCTAAAAAGTCGTATGCTTTCTTGGAGGACGTTTTAAAGGTCACTGACTTGTATTCACGTCACACATAAAAGAAAACCATGAAAACTAACTAGGTAGCTAATGCAACTCTCTGAATTCGAACCCGAAAGAACTACCACTATACAGTGCTTTTAACCATTCACTCTGCTATTAATCTGCATTCTGTATAGATTGCAATAGACTAGATGAGCCGACTACGATACCGAAGGGCTCGGTTTTGAAGCCCGGAGAACACGTGGTTGTAACTGTGCGTCCCTTCATTATTAAAATTAATTTAAACTGCACAATTATTGTGGAGTTAAAGGTAACTCCACAATAAAACGATCACCACTTCCGCCATTAGGAGTGGTCAATGTCGAAAAGACAAAAAATGCCCGCGATAAAAAAAAAAAAAAAAAAAAAAAACCAAGAGACTAGATAGACTAGACAGCCTAATAAAGACTAATGAATTTCAGCGTTAAATATTCATATAATTCCAGCTAGTAAGCATAATCTGAATAATATATTCAATTTGTGTAACCTCCGTAATGTATATTAAATCCTCTCTGCAATTAACAACTGCTATATAGAACATATTATCTCTATAAAGTGCATTAGACCTCATACAATGTATATGAGACCACTTGTTCAATTGACATGAACTATAATTTTAAATAAAGTTATTTATCGTCGACTATTGTGTTTGCTTTTAGAGTAATTTTTAAAAGTTAAGCTATGTATTGCAATACGAAATAAGTTAAATTTTATAATAAAGTACCTATAAGTTTTGTTTCGTAAAATCATGTTTTTGTGGAATTAATTTTACAACTAGCATATCAAAATTAACATTATAAAATTGCATAGATACGAAACATAAATTCGAAAGTTTTCCTAAATTCTATACTTCTTATATTCTAATAAAAGAAAGTAAGGTTTAGCATATTGAAGAAATGATATTTTTAATATGGTTAAAAAACTTGGTATTTTCATAATTGTAAAATTTATCTTCTGATTTACAAATTTGCGTATATGAAATAAACATGCACTGTGTAAGCGTTTCTAAATAGCAGCTATATTTTTTTAATTTCCAAACTAAATTTCAGAAGATTATGCATACAGAAAATTAATTTTTCACAGAAACATCTCCTAGTGTAAAAACCCCTTTTATAAAATTCTTTGCATTAATTCGAAACAACTTTTAATTTTGCTGAAGATCAATTTTAAGATAACAAACTCCTGATTTTTCAAAGCTTCTCCTGTATAATATATGCGTAATACTCTCAATAATGTAGCTCATAATGAATGCATGTTATCGCTAAAAATCAACTTGACTGTGAAGTGGACACCAGCTATTCCATATTTCAATCCAGGACATACGAAGTCTATATTCCAGTACTATAATCCCTACGGATATACAAAATGGTAACTAAATTTTAGTGCATGTATTCCGTATTCATATAAACAATCCTTATATCCTTCGATCCTACATGCATTTCTCTTCTTGAAACTGCAATGATCACCATGTCTAATTAAAGCAAAGCATGCTCTGCGCATTTGGCTAGACTGTACGTCCACCCCTCTGGATTTTAAATATGAATGAAGGCATCGGACTTTGATTACCAAGGCAGTAATTAAACCCTTTTATTGTGAAATAATCGCTTGTTAATGAGTGTCTTATAAACCCATTAACCGCCCGATGACCAAAACTTGACGGAATAAGCAATCACGAACCGGAGGATCTCGCATAATGACCTCATTTGGGATTCAAAGATTACTCGGCCCTCGTTGATGCGTAATCTCCGGATATAAAAGCGGGCAGCGAATAATCAACGGTGACGGTTTGACATGTTATATCTTAAGCGCTTCAAAAATATTTCATTGCTGCGTGTTAAAAATTCACCTCTAAGAAGATTCTTACTGAAATAATACCTTTATTTCATGGAGCTTAACGGGTTTATTTGTTGTAATAGGTAACACTTTTTTATCGCTTAGCATATGCAGAGCAATATTTATTTAAATCATCGAGTTGTTTCACATGCTGAGTAAAAGAGATTTACAGACAAAAGTGCACATTGTAAGAATTTTCTTCTCTCTCATAGCGTGCCTTCGTTGGACAAATGGAAAAAAATTCTCGTTAGCAATTTTAGGACCCTGAAATCGAGACTCAGCAAAAAAAAAAACGAAATCGCATATTTTTCATGCTTCTTGTGTAGAAACATTAGGATTTTTTTGCAAGATAGAGAGATGAAAAGATAACATTATATCCACTTCAGTTTCTAAGATATGATTTACAAGTTTAAATTCATTAAAATTACTGGAATGAGTTATGCCCAGAGGTCATAGTGGTTAGAGGAGCCTACTGCGGTAGAGAAGGACCCAGTTTCGAATCCTGGAGAAGCCATGGATGTTTCTGTAGTGTCAATGCAGCATGGGAGCACTCTAAATATATGGCATCCTTTCGTGTAGTTTGTGGTAAGGGAGAAGGGGTGGAAGACTCTTGGACCATCCCTCGAGGAGCTCTCCCTCAAAATTGGGGTCGAAAGAAAGGTCCAAACTCTTTGAGGCTCTGGCAGCCATTCTTCCATAAAATAATAAACAAGACAATAGCAACAACATTCATGGGATGAGAACTCGCGTACAAAGAAGGAAAGAAGAGTCAAAAATAAATAGTAAGAACGTTTGGAGAAGGAGCGGATGAGATAAATGTGAATATATATATATGTAATATTTTAAAATAAGATTTTATATTTAAAAGAAGAGCGAAAAATAGCTCTCATTTGCGTTTTATGTAATAAAATAATAATTAATTCCTTTCCTTAATAATACAACTATAAAGGTAAAAATATATCAGGTGTTTATTTAGAACGTAAGGAAACAAACATTTGCATTTTAGATAAACATAGAAAGCGATTGTGCTCTTGTGCTCTTAGGCAAATTAAAATTATATCCCTGTTTCAGTTTGTCAAAAAAAACATTTTTTTTTACTTTATTATATGAAAGTAAAAATCGTCATTTTTTTCAATGGGATTTCTGTACTGTCTGGAAAGAAATTATATTTTTTTTTATTGTCGGAAAATGCGATAGTGAAGAAAAAAGAGTTTTCTTTCCTTTTTTGTATTGCACTAATCAAAAACGTTTCTAACAAAGGTAAAGTCCGATTATCTGAATTTTAAATATTTTTTGGAGTAGATAACGTACTACAGATAATTCTATTAATAAAATTCAACTGCAGATGTATTGTTTTTCATGCACTGTAATGAAATAAAAATTAATTAAAGATTCCAATGTTAGACTTTCAAACTACATTAAATTTATACTGCTTTTATTAAAGATGAAACCACGACTTTTCTACTCTGTAATCAATACATGTCCGAAGTATTTCTTCAAAAATATCAAATAACTGGGTTTCCCTTTATATCTGATTCTAATAAACTGGAGAGGATTAAAATTATTGCTGAAATTAGTAATCTGTCAAATGTAATGTTTTAAATTAAGTTTTACCTAAGTAAAATTATTTCAGTTAATATACTAACGAACAATGAAATGCAACACCAAGAAAGAGTGGCCAGAAAATGATGAAACTTGGCAGACAGAGACAGCAACGAACAATAAGTGATCTTTATTTCGAATGATATGCCTAATACAGAGCGAGAACAGCGTCGGCTCGGTTCGTTGTGGCACCACCTTGGATGGCGATACATGAAGCAACACGTCTAGATATAGAATCCTTAGGACTAAGGAAGATGTCCTGAAGAATGGTTCTCCATTCCCTGTCAACCATTTGCTACAGTTCAACGCGGCAATGGCAAGGTCTGTAAATGGCGTACAATCACATCCAAAATGTGTTCGGTTGACGAAAGATCACGAAAGAATGATGGCGAGGGAAGCATCTGTGCACCTTGCAGAGCTTGCAGAGCCAACACCTCCTTATAGAAGGAAGCCGGGACACTGAAGCGAGGGGAAGCTCTGACGTCACAGGTAGTCGTCTCTGACTCACCTCGCTCCTTTAAACAAAATCAAAGCCCCGTAGTTGAGCCAAGAGCGACGAACGTGAAGCGGTTATTTGCGTTAGCGACAGAGTTTTTATATTGTCTCGTGCTTTTTTTATATATTGTCTCGTGCTTTTATAATTTCATACGATGCCTCATAAATGTGCTGTAGCCACATGTCGTGGTAATTATAAAAACGGACCAAAAGTGGCTGTATTCAAGTTTCCAAATGAGACTGAACTCCGGATGAAATGGATAAGGAGTCTACGAAGAAAAGATGGCTTTCAACCTACTAAACATACCAGAGTAAGTTCAATTTTACTGCATTTTTTATGTTTTGTATCTTTACATTTTTTATTACTTTTATTGATAGGTATGTGATGTTTATGCTTACGATATTAGATTTTGATCTGTGGGTAAGAAGTTTTATGTTTGAAAGATTTTAATCTTGCCTGTTTTAATCATTTCAAAAAAATATTTTCCTTCAAAGTTTTATGAATGAAATAAAGTTCCATATAACAGGAATAATTCTAAATTTAGTAGTTACATAAATGCCAATAATTTGTAAATGCTTTCTAGTATACTGTGCAGGCAGATTCTGTAGTTATTCCAAATTTATCATAATTTATATGACAAGGAACTACTAAGTAATCATAATAGGTTTCATTTTAAAATTTTTGTAATGATATATGATATGTGATGTTTATGCTTACGATATTAGATTTTGATCTGTGGGTAAGAAGTTTTATGTTTGAAAGATTTTAATCTTGCCTGTTTTAATCATTTCAAAAAAATATTTTCCTTCAAAGTTTTATGAATGAAATAAAGTTCCATATAACAGGAATAATTCTAAATTTAGTAGTTACATAAATGCCAATAATTTGTAAATGCTTTCTAGTATACTGTGCAGGCAGATTCTGTAGTTATTCCAAATTTATCATAATTTATATGACAAGGAACTACTAGGTAATCATAATAGGTTTCATTTTAAAATTTTTGTAATGATATATGAAAGTTTGGTATGATGTATTCAAGGTAATTATTTGTATTTGGTAACCAGTGTTTGTTGTAAACAATTATCTCAAATATATAATTTTCTTTAAATGTAAATAAAGCTGTAATCATTATGATGAGCATTCCAGATTTTACAAATTACTTAAATTATACACGTAATTGAAATGATATTACTGGTTTTTTAATTCGTATTTATGTATCAAATTATTTATTTAAATCATAGGGCTTATTGACTTCTGTTACTAAATATTAACATGCATCTAACTTTTGTACTCACAACAAGTTGATTTTTGAATATTTTCTTTTATAGGTATGTGAATTACATTTTCGATTAGATGAAATAATACGAGAAATCGAAATGTATGATGAGAAATCAGCGAAGTTAATTAAAGCCCCAATTTCTAGGCCACGTTTGAAAAAAGGATGCATACCTTCTCAGTTCCCTGATGGCCCATCCTACATGTCATCAAATTCTGTATCGAGAATGTCACCAGAAAAGAAGAAAGCTCGTTTAGAAGAGAAATACCTGGAGAAAGCGATAGAAGAAAGTTTGAAAATGAAAGAACGGTATGATAATGAACGATCATTTGAAAGTTTAATTGAATTCAATAATTGCCTAGAACATCAGATTTTAGAAACATTTTGGACAACTGTACATACTGAAAATTCAACTATGTTACTTGATATTTTAAGTGACCCAGCTCCAGAAATTCAGAAATCGGTAGTAATAAATGAGGATTTAACAGTATGTGTTTATATTAAAAACATCGCTATAAAATCTATTGGTAAATTTGTTTTCCCTCTAAAAATTAGTAATGTAAATATGTTTCTAGAAGTACTAAAGGAAGTTGAAAGTCTGTCTCATAACTTACAAAATGAAGAATATATTAAGAATTCTATACAAATTGTGGATGATATGCTTTCAGAATTGAAAAGAGTGTTACCTGAAAAAGAAACTGAACTGAACTTCCTTTCAGAGCAAGTAAATAAACTAAATGTAAAGAAAGAGAAGTATCGATATACTCCAGATTTACTTATTTTTTGCAGTTTGTTAAACTCGATCTCACCGCATGCATACAAGTTTTTACGACATTCAGGTTACATTTCTATTCCCCATCCACGTACTATTCGTAGAATTTGTTCAATGTTTTCTCTTAATCCTATTACTGAGCAATTTAATGATGACTTTTTAGGATATGTTAAACAAAGATGCAAGGATTTAGAAGAAAATGATAAAACTGTAATTATTATGATGGATGAAGTGCATTTAAATTCATGTTTCGATTTTAAAGGAGGAAATTTGTGTGGCATGGCCTACAACTGTGAAAAAGCTGCTACAAGTGCTTATGTTTTTATGATACGTAGCTTATTATCACCTTTCAAGGATGTGGCACATATATTACCAGTTAAATCATTAAATGCTGAGGATCTGTATCAATATCTTAAGAAAATTATAATTGGTTTAGAAAATACAGGTTATAGAATTGTGGCAGTTGTCTCTGACAATAATTCAATAAATAAAAAAGCCATGTCATTATTTTGTATGCCTCCAAAAATTAGTATTGTGTATAAAAACCCTGCAGACTTATCTCGGCCACTATTTTTTGTTATTGACTCAGTGCACATCTTGAAGTGTGTCAGGAATAACTGGATAAATCAAAAAACTTCTGGGCAATGTTTATTTTATCCAAATTTTGAAAATTTTTCCAAGGTCGAAACAGCGGCATTTGCATGCATAAAAAGTCTCCATTCATTAGAGGCAGGCAGAATTGTAAAATATAGTTATGGTTTGACTCTGAAAGCTCTGTATCCAACCAATTTGGAAAGACAAAATGTCAAGCTAGCATTACAAATATTTGACAGTCGTCTTGCAGAGGCAATAATGGTTATTGGTAAAGAAAATAGTATTTTAAATTACGAAACAACAGCTGAATTTATTAAAATTATATCTACATGGTGGTCAATAGTCAATGTCAAAAGTATCTTTAAAGGACACCATAAGATGAATGAGTATCAAAAGCCGTTAACTGTGCAAAATGATGATGTTAGATATATTTATTTAAATAAGTTACTTGAGTGGTTAGATCAGTGGAAACTTTTAGGCTGTTCTAGTGGTGGACTAACTAAGGAAACACATTTTGCATTAACACATACTAGCTATTCGTTGCTCGAAATGGCAAGGTATTGCATTGAGGAGCTAAAATTTACTTACTTTTTACCAGGAAAAGTTCAGACAGATCTCCTAGAGAATAGATTCGGAAAATATAGACAGCTGGCGGGTTCACAACATAATATTTCTATAAGGCAAGTATATGAAACTGAAGCAAAATTAAGATTACAAAGTCTTCTGCCAACTGTTATTAAATCATCAAAGTATGGAGGAATTCCTATTTATCTAAATTGTAAAAACCTGTGTATTGAATCTCTGGAGCAAGAAAATATTGGATGCACTTTCTCAGGAAGAATAACTATTACAAATGAAGATATACAAAATGTTCAAAATGACATACCAATTTTAATGTATATAGCTGGTTACTGTAGTTATAAAGTTGTGAAACTATTAAGCTGTGATATTTGTAAAGGCAATCTAACTATTGATAAAGAATTAATTGTAGAAAATGAAGGACAGTCTTGGATAAAAAGATTTGATAGAGGACTTCTATATCCTCATCCTGATGTACTAAATTCAGTAATATATAATTATGTTGTTATTCAAAAACTTGTATCTGAAGAATTTGAGAATGAATTTTTATTTTCTGCAAATCAGAGGGATATAGCATGTAACTTAACTCTAGACATACTGATAGAAAATGACATTTTTTTAAATCTAGATGATTGCCCTAAAGCTCATGAGTCACAGAAAGTGTTAAAGCAGATTCTTTGGTCATCAACGAACACATTTTTAAATAATTATTGCAAATTAAAGAATGATACACTAAACCAGAAAAGCATTGCAAAAGAGCGCAAATTGAAAACTTTAAAGCATAAATAAAAATATAATGGGTGTTTAGCAATTAAACATTTAAAAAATGTAGGTTTTAATTCAAATGATGCTGTATTTCATAGACTAGTAAGTTTAGTAACTTTAATGCATGTAACAAGACACAAAAAATTAATTGAGCAAAGCCTAGTGATGTTAGTTCAGATTTATTTCTGTTGAAAAAATATTTTCGCATCTAACAGTTACTGTTACACATTATTGTGAATTCCTTATTATTTTTTTTCTACTCATGTATGCTGTCTGTTTAACCTTGAGATCACTTGAAAAGTAATAGTAACGAAAAATTCATTTCTATGCATCTATGTAAATAAGTGTCTGGGTTGTATTTTAAGTGGTCCTTATTATTAATGTGGATATCAAATTAGTGTTAACATATGGTAAGATTCTTTATCATTATAATTGACTTGAAATATTGAAAAATTCATTTCCTTGCCCTTAATTTGTTGTGTAAAAAAGTGTCTGCGTTATGTTTTTATGTGGCCACTACTTTTATCATTTGGGTATAATTTTGGTGTTAACATGATAAAATACTTTATCAAAGTAACAGTTATATGTTTCAAAATGCTTACAAAATGTTATGTATATAATAACTGCCACTGTTATACTGGTAATGGGTCATTATACTTTTGTTGATATGGACAGATATTGACTGTTTTACATTCAGATGACTTGAAATATTGAAGAAGGCATGTACTTTTTTTAATTTCTCATCGCGTAAAAAAGTGTCTCGGTTTGTGTTTTAGTGCGGCCACTACTTTTATCATTTGGATATAAGTTTGGTGTTAACATATGGTAAAATGCTTTCTCCTGATAAAAGTGATATGTTTCAGCATGGGTACAAAATTATATGTATATAATAACTGCCACTGTTATACTGGTAATGGGTCATTATGCTTTTGTTGATATGGACAGATACTGACTGTTTAACATTCAGATGACTTGAAATATTGAAGAAGGCATTTCCTTGCCTTTAAATTGTCATTGCGTAAAAAGGTGTCTCGGTTTGTGTTTTAGCGCAGCCACTACTTTTATCATTTGGGTATAAGTTTGGTGTTGACATATGGTAAAATGCTTTCTCCTGATAAAAGTTATGTTTCAGCATGCTTACCGAATGATATGTATATAATAACTGCCACTGTTATACTGGTAATGGGTCATTATAATTTTGTTGATATGAACATATACTGACTGTTTTATATTTAGATGACTTGAAATATTGAAGAAGGCATGTCCTTTTTTTAATTTGTCATCGCGTAAAAAAGTATCTCGGTTTGTGTTTTAGTGCGGCCACTACTTTTATCATTTGGGTATAAGTTTGGTGTTGACATATGGTAAAATGCTTTCTCCTGATAAAAGTGATGTTTCAGCATGCTTACCGAATGATATGTATATAATAACTGCCACTGTTATACTGGTAATGGGTCATTATAATTTTGTTGATATGAACATATACTGACTGTTTTATATTTAGATGACTTGAAATATTGAAGAAGGCATGTCCTTTTTACTTCCTTGTACGAAGTAAAAAGGAAGTATTGTAATCGCGAAAAGTTTCAGGCAGCATATTTCACCGAAAATATCCATTTTGACCGCTATCGAATGCAATTTAACGATGTTTTTGCACCATATCTGTACGTAAGGACAGAATAAAATACTCTTTTCCTTCAAAAAAATTATAAAACTGCTTAAAAAAACTGAAACTAAAATTAATTCTGAAGATAATTTTTCGTGGCTTCTGTACGAACGTATGTACGTACGTTCGTGCGTACGTACATATCTCACATAACTCAAAAACGAGTAGCCTCAGAACGTTGAAATTTTGTATATAGGACTGCTATAACATGTATATGTGCACCTCGTATTTTGGTTGCAATCGGCCACACCAAACGTATATAAATATATTTATATATATATCCACTCTATGACTTGAAATATTGAAGAAGGAATTTCCTTGCCTTTAATTTGTCATCGCATAAAAATGTGTGTGGGTTATGTTTTAAGTGGCCACTACTCTTATCATTTTGATATAATTTTTGTGTTAACATATGGTAAAATGTTTTATCGAGGTAACAGTTATATGTTTCCAGCATGATTAGAAAATTGTATGTTTATAATAGCTGCTGCTATTATACTGGGAATGGGTCATTATAATTTTGTTCATATGGACATGCACTGACTGTTTTATATTCAGAGCACTTGAAAGATGATAATATTGAAAAATTCATTTTCGTGCTGTTGAGTGTTTGCTGCATAAAATGGTATCTGGGTTGTATTTAAATGGCTACCACTTAATGTTTAGTAAGTGGTTATCATTTGGTGTTAACATACTGTAAAATGCTTTCTCATGATAAAAGTTGTGTTTCAGCATGCTTACAAGATGACAAGTTTATGGTAACTGCTGCTTTTATACTGAGAATGGGTCATTATAATTTATATTTTTTATATGGGCATGTACTGACTGTTTTACACTTAAAAATATTGAAAAATTCATTTCCTTGTCTTTAATTTGTTGTTGTGTAAAAAAGGGTCTATGTTGTGTCTTTAAGTGGCCATTACTTATATCATTTGAGTATAATTTTCATGTTACCATATGATAAATTACTTTATCAAGATAACAGTTATGTGTTTCAGCATGGCGACAAAATAACAGGTTTGTAATAACTCCTACTATTATTCTGGGAATTGGCTGAATAAAGGGTGTCTCTGATTAGGAGCACTCATTTCACAAACCTGTGATTTTCATGTGCATTTTGAAATTACCGGTGTCCCATAATTAAGACTGGTGGCTTTCTGGACAAATCATTTTGATATATTCTTTGCTTAAATTAAACAAGCCTGATAGCGAGTAACTTAGAAGATCACGATTTTAGCTTGGAAAAATTACAACAAAATTGTGTTGCATGTAGTGACCAGATACTTTCAAATTGGATACTGGTGCATAGGTAAAACATTTTTATTATTTTCTATATTTGAAACATTAACTGATAATCACTTCCTTTACACAACATCAATAAATGTTTTTACATATATTGGTGATGCTGACATCCATTTGCTGTTGAATGTATCTTTATATGCTTCATAAATAATAATAGCCATCGTATAAAATTTAATATCATTTGTGCACCTGAAGTGTTTTAAATGGTAATGGACGGTCTTCTCAAGTGTTTGCCCGATATTTATCCATATTATGGCAGTATCGTAATACATTTTGAAACTATTAATTGGCTGTTGTAAAAAGTTAATAACGGTGTTTGTAATTGCCAGACAAAATGGGTTGAAATTTAACGAATAGAAACTTGAACTTGCAGTATCAAAATTTAAATATTAAGGTCACATAGTCTCATCTTATTGTTTCTGATGAGACCCAATTAATATAGAAGCAGTTTTGAAATTTTCACACCTGTTAATAAATAAGAATTGATGAGATTTCTTAGTATGGCAATATGCTTAATGAGATTTCTGCTTCAATTTTTACAAGAAAGTTTGAATAATTTATTGATAAAAAGAGATCAGCTGGTTTTAACTTATTTGTACGTTATAACTTAGGTGTTGTGTTGTTATGCTGACTGCTTGCATAAAATTGTAAATAAAATTTTTTTATTTTTCACTTGTGAATCTTTATTTTCAAGTTCAGCTATATAACTAACACAATACAGTTAAGTACATATACAACTAATATTATTGGTTCTACAGATTTAAGCAATAATTTTAAATTGCACATTGAATTATTTGCTAAGCAAACCTCTGATATACTAATTTATTTGAAACTTGCAAGACACATAGCATATTATAGACAAAATTTAGTGCATTTTTATACCATTTTCTTTTAAAGACAAATTACTGATTGGAAGAAAAATGAAATGATAAGTAATAGTTTGTATGCAGATAATTTGGGTTTTTTTCATAAATATTAGAAAAATATAAAGCAATATTAAATTATGAGGGAAAAGTCAGAAATTCCTTTTTTGAGTTAGTATGGCTGATTTTTAACTTTTTAAATGCTGCTGTGAAACCTACAAGGAAGTATAATTCATTAAAGTCAAGAAATAAGAAACAAAAAATTCTTAAATTTATGTCAAATTTTATTGTGTTAAATTTTGAAGTAATTAAATTATTCATTATATATAATTGAATCTCTGAATAAAATCCCACCCAAGTATCTATATCAAATAGTGAAATCAACGTTAAGTATGGCACTAGCGCGCAGCCTGTTTTGTTTCGTTGCTCTCTCGGGGTTTCGACATAGACGACTACGCGTGACGTCACAATCCAGTGTCCCGGCTTCCTTCTATAAGGAGGTGTTGGCAGAGCACGTTGGCTGATGTGAGCAGTGTGTGATCGGGCGTTATCTTGCTGATAAAGGGCATTGGGCACTTCCTGAGGTAGGGGAGTGTCATAGGCCGCAACACATCATCCAAGCATCGTTGAGCCGTGATAGGGCTATGAATACTAACTGGAGATGACCTGGTATCGTACGCAATTGCGCCCCAAACCATCATGCCGGGTTCTCAAAAACTAATTTCTACCATGATTTCCTTAGCAGAAATAGCGTCACGAAAACTGAATTCTGCAGGTTCTTCGCCTTATATCTTCTTCAATGTCAGCCTGAGAGCTGCGCATTTCACATCAATCACATAACTCGATGACCTTCGTCTACTCTGAAATTTGTACAATTTTCGGGCCACTCTTTCTTGATGTTGCATTTTCAATGTCGGGTAGTGTATTTTAAGTAAAGACAAACCATGTAGACATTATTCTAGATATTTAAAATTCTGTAAGCTATTGAGGGCAAGCAATTTTAGTTCTCATCATAGATTATGCTGTCTCTGCAGCATTCTTCTGTTTATATTAAATTAAAACCCGGATTTATATATGAAAATGATTTCAATTATCGCTTTGAAAAATTATGAGATTATTTATACTGGATAAGTTGGCAACAGACATAAAACAATTATTACAGATATTGCTTTAAAACTCTGAAACATACACAGTATCGTAGTTGTAATGAAGAATTCTTGTTTTTCTTAATTAATATGATATAATGTTATTTAAAATAATTTACAGATAAATGTAAATTAAACACTAAAAAGAGACGATAGAAGCTATGTTAGTTTGTATTACTTGCTATTGAAGACATAATAAACAGATAAGTTCGCAAGTAAGAAAATGAAAGTTTAGACTGGTTTTAATTTCAATATAAATGATAATTAAGAGATTAAATTCTATATGGTATTTCTATACCGCCTTCTTAAGATGCCTTCGTAGGCTGGGCGCGTATTCCAGAGGTCTGCGGTCCAGAGGCGTTGAATATTTTTCATCTTTCCGGCCTCGAAATAACCTAATGTCTTTACAAATCAAACTCAATAAATATTCTGCACATGATCATTTCGCAAAAATTATTTTTTTTAAATATTCTTAATTTTGGAAATTTATCATAGTTTTTCCCGAAACACAGCTAATGCTTTTTATAATAAAATTAAAGCTAGCTTAAGATAATTCTTTTTCCTCAAAGCTAATATGTACCTCCCTGTATTTAAAAATAAGAGAACGTTTTCCAGGAAAGAGAAAAAAGAAGAAACAAGAATCAAGCCATCTTTTTGAGTTTTTTTTTTAGGCTTTTTTGAAGACTAATTCAAAAGAAAAATAATTTTGGACTCAAATCAGAGGGATAAAATAAGACGATTTGTTGTAGCAAGACAGTTTTTTGTCCAAGTTCCTAACTTATCATGAAATTGAAGCAAAACTGATTACTTTCATATACAGTTTTTTCATATAACAGAACATTGTGACATACACTTACAATATGATGTGAGTACCAAAATTTATTTTATGTGTAGAGTTAATTTTAGAATAAGTAACAAATTTAGTACTACGGATGTAATAATTTGTTTTCCAGAAATACTTAAACTGGATAATTGTTTGCCTGCATTTTTATATAGGAGGTTAAATAGCAGAGTATGGTTAATTCCATCATTTTAAATTACATCATATAAAATTACAGAAACTAAACCATAATGTTTTGTTTCCATAGAAATAAAAATTAATGTATAGAAAAGTTAGGATACATTCGCTTCTTTCTACGATGAGTCATCTTCAGACTATGGTTATCTTTATGGTTGAAATTTTAGAAGAATTATTTACCTATAAGAAATAGACAATTTTTTCCCAATGGCACGCTCTAGCTGTTTATGAAAGCTGCAGATTAAGGCTGGAAACGGTGGTCACTTTATTATAGAGGCATCTATTAGGTGCCTCTATAATAAAGTGGAACAGACAAATGGGGTGAAGGAACCGACAAATTACGTCCATGCCATCTCCAGGATTCGAACCCGGATTATTTTTCAATAATTTTCTGGAGTACTGCTTTTTATATATAAAAATAGCGTGCAAGCCCGCCAGATAAGTGGGCTACTGCCATAGCAATATTCATAAGTTCTATGTGCTGAACTGATAATAAAATTATTAATTTAATGTATAGTATACAAGGTTGTTAGCTACGAACAAAACAAAATTTGTGAGTTCTATGTATGCCTGAAAAGAAAGTGCATAAGAACATTTCTATATGAATGAAATCAGTTCATTCTTTTCAAGAAACAACGAATTCGTAAATAATTTTTTCGTTGCCAACCAGGAAACTAAAACTTTGGACACTTTACAAGGTATTTCTTCCACCTTCTTATCATGTCTTCGTGGTGTACTGGTCAGCACATGCGAGAGAGGCCCGAGGTTCAAGTCCCGGCGAAGGCATTGCACAATTTTCACGTTTCTCAGCATCAAAAATTCTAATGTCTCTACAGTAACGCCCGAGCTAGTGGTGGACGAGGATTTGGCTGTTTTGTCCACTAATCCTCAGTCGCCCTTTAAAAAGGGAACTGTTTAAGATATTTCTCCTACCTTCTTAGCATGCCTTCGTGGTATAATGGTCAGCACACTCGGCGTGTATTGCACATTCGAGAGGTCCGAGGCTCGAGTCTCGGCTAGAACATTGCTCATGTTTCACGTCTCTCAATATCAAACACCCTAATGTCTCAATAACTTCTGATTAATATGTATAGGTATGGCGTCATGATTTAAACTTAACATAATAAAACATTGTTCTCACTTTCAATGAAAGAGTTAACGTGGTAATAACATACCGTATAAATTATCTGAATTTGAAACAAAATAATTGCCAACAGTAACTCTTTATGCTGCCATTAAAGAAAAATTTTCGATACATGATATCACATGAACTCTCGCGCTATCTTTAACGACAGAATATGACCTTTTATAGTAATAATATGTTTAATGTTAAGCAATGCTATTTTTATTTCTTATTTTGTAAAATTTACAGTTTTTTTTACTAACAAACTTTACTATTTGAAAGCGAGCAGTGGCAACACTTTTCGATATGAAGCAAGTTTTATCTCCGGCGAGCGAGACTGTTGCCACTCGGAAAAATGAGGGCTAAAATTAGCGTTTTCTGAGTTTAATTGATATCTCGGCTGATTAAACTCGTACGATGATGAGAATGGTTGAAATGGCTTCCAACGAATTTTTGGAATATGTAGGTACCTCTCCCCACTGTTGCGGAGGAGATAATGGCACAAACAAACAGACAGACAGGGTGTGCATATACTTTAAGAGTAAAGATGCTGGTAATGCTTCGTGCAGCTTTGTACATGTTTAGTTATAAAAGTTGAAATATTTTATCTTAACTAATGCAGAAGCAAAGTTGATGTTACTATTCAAAATAAATGCATTTAAAACACCATTTAAGAACATTTATTTTCAAATACAAAAATAGCTGTGTATTTGTAAATAAAAATTACTTTTTTCTATTATTTAAATGACAGGTTTTTAAATTAACTATCATTTAAATATGGAAACTACATCTGCGTTGGTTGTGGATTCTTCCGAAAAGGTATGCCGTTCTTTAAATACAGGTATATTAGTTAAGAAAGCATGGGTTACTTATTTCTCCGTTTTTAGTGAAAAGAAAATCTTTCAGTATACCCAGTCCCGCTATTTAACTTTTTTAATCTTTAATTTCGTTTTCGGAACTGGCTTCATATTTTATCCACCGGTTTGAAAATTCAGTCCATCAGCGCTGTTACAGCTGTAGCATAAAAAGCTCTTTCGTGAATACATCGATCTACTTTGAGATTTCTTTATAATTTGTATTCCAGATGTCATTAGGGGAATAAAAATTTCACTCCCTTGAAATCCCATTAAGTTACAATTCAAACGTTCGGCGTGGACCTAATTGCTCAACATTAGAGCGTCCTTCGCAGAATATTCTGAAACTTGGATGCTACCTCAACTATTTTCAAAGTTTGGCTCTACAAATATTTCTCTACCTTAATGTGTTCTCCGAATGGGTTTAAGGACAATTCAAGATCCCCATTAGGCTAGGAGTGAAACTTATAAATAGTTAACTAATTACTATTTACCGTTGAAGTTGCTGTTTTGAAACTTTTATTTCAGTTGCTTTTGAAGTTCAGGAGAGTTTATTTTGGAACTTGCTGAGGTCACGTTCTGCTTTTCAATTTTGTAAAAGTCGTTATTATTTTATTTTGTAGCATGCGTAAATACTACTATTAATTTAATTTCACATTGTTCTATTTTTTAATTAGTTTATAAGGATTCTCTTAAGGAAGCAGGCATGGATATTTGTTAGTAAAAATATATTTACCTAAGAAAAGATTTATTAAATAAATTTCCTTAACTTATTATTTTGCTTTTAAAAGGGGCTTCTGTTATTCATAAATGGAACGGAAATATTTCAATGTGAATTCATATGAGTGAATTTCATATGAGTGAAAATTGTTTTGGTCTTACAAAAATCTAATAATTTTAAAATTTTGTGCTATATTTGCTTCGTGTAAATCTGCGTCGCGTCATTTATACGCTTCTTTGCTATAACTATAAATAATGCATTTAAGTATGTAAAATTATTTCGAAAGCAGTATGACGACGAATTCACTTCCTTGCACGAAGATTTGATTCCTAATTGTAATTTGATTATTTGACGATCTGACATTCCTGTGCGAAGTAAAGGCATCATTGTCTCGCCCAACCGAAATAGTGGTTAAGTGACTGCCGTACCGAAGTTTGAATCCCGCAGAAGGATTAGATGTTTGTAAATGTATAGTGACTGAGCGGCATGGGGGTCTTTTTAAATATGCGGAGAGCCAAAATTCCTCTCAAGAGGTTAGTGATAAGGGAAGAGGAGTAGGAGACCTCGGACGCTACTTCCTGATTGCTCTCCATCAAGGACAAAATAAAAGACTTTTTTTTTTTCAAAACGAATTGTAAAATGGATGCAAAAAAGGGTTTTTCGTGACGTCTGTATGTACACTGTGGGAAAACAAAAACTGGAATGTTTCAGATTTTAAATTACGTCCAATGGGGCGTTTTTTTAACGGTTTGTGTGTTACCTCTATTTATTAAATATCATGTTCTTTGCACTTAAACCATAAAATTCAGTTCAATAGCAATGCCGCAAAATAATTTTAAAATGAGCTTATCTTTAGAATTTCCGATACAGAGTTCGACGCGCTGGAGATAAAAATGTATTTTTTTTTCATAGAGTGTTGCCATTGCTTGCTTTTAAATCGTTGAGTTTGTTAATAAAAAATCATTAAAGTTTTACAAAATATCAAATCGATCATAAAATAAATTCCAAATTTCAAATTTGATCTTCCACGTGTCCATATTCGCAGGAGGATTACGTCATTCAAAATTCGATGACTTTATGCACCGTTATTTTATCACAATATGAGAAATATACATATATTTGCGGATTTTTCTTTATTTAATTTCTTCAAATATAATGCAGGACTGTAACATTTGGTGGCAACAGTTTGAAAAGTGAAACGGACGTTTAGAGTAATTCAACGCAAAATCGCAAAACGAAAACAATAGTCCTTCAGGGCGAAAGCCCCTTTGGACTAAAAAAGGACAATTCTATATCTCCCGTTCTACTGGGCTCATTGATGAAATTCAAATTGCGTTTTACATGACTCGAGAGCGCTACTTAGGATATATATTAGATTTATATATAGTATTTTTCTAGTATAGGTATTTTGACACAAAATCGGACATTTACTGAAATGACATGCCAATTGTTTTCCATATTTCGATTTTACGACTGAAATTATGTCTAAATTTTAAAAAAATTTCAAAATTTGGTGCGAAATTTACGGAGAAATTCAAATATTTAGCTTGGCGCAAATTTTTTCAGTTTGCGTCGAGCATAATTTACTTGGCAAACTTTTTAACTTATAGCAACCTATTTTCCTTTCCTTTTTTGCATTGTAAAGGAGCGGAGAATAGTCATTGTTTATTATTTCAAAGAATTTTAACAAAAGTGCGTAAATCACATTTAACGTTATTACTGCTTATAACAAATACCCAAATTTCAGAACACACCAATATGTAAATTCACGTATATCCTAGGAAATTTTGAATAAAATCTATAATTTTTGCAGGTTTGCTTAGAAATACATCTGCTTTAAGATGATGGTAAAAATTTCATAGGCTATAATTCAAAATGTTTTTTTTTTTTTTTGAAAAATTTATAAAAACTGTTCAAAAACAAATCATAAAGTTAGGCGAATTTTATTTGGAATGATTTTTTCGCAGTGTACGTATGTATGTATATATCTCGTATAACTCAAAACTATTCGCCGTAAACGTTGAAATTTTGCATATGGGACTGCTGTGACTTCTAATTGTTAACTTTACATTTTTGCTGCGATCGACCACACCAAATATATATAAATCAAGTATTTTTTGCTTTAAAAGTGATTGAATTAAATTGTTCTTATCTTTCGATCAAGGATTTTTATGCCTTTAGTAAATTTGCATGCAATATCTGTAGAATTATGAACAATTTAAAATTGTAAATGACGCTAACCCTAACGTGGCCTATTTGTTTGCATTTGAAACTCTTAGTAGTGCAGTGGATTAAGTCACTTAGAGCACCAAATTCAGTGTCTTCATTGCCCAGTGGGGCCAAAAGCTAACTTTCAAATTTATACCCTGAAAACTTTTTCTTCTTGTCCACTAGACGAATTACTTGTTTCCGCTGACAAACTGGAATTTTAATTGAAAAAAAGAATTAAACAGTCTTTCAATCTAATTGCTGTTTTAGGTTTTCCTGAATTTAACAATTTTTAATAAAGATGTTTTGAGCTTTTATGTATTTTTGACGCGAAGTAAAAACTGAATTGATTCAGTGAGAAGTATATTCGTAATGAAATTCGAAGAAATAAATTTAAATTAAATGCAGCAGCAGAAAATTTGTATAATTTAATAGCCGTACTAGGAAGTCACGTGGTGTCCGCATCAGATATTTTCTATTTTTAATGCTTGTTGCATCTCAAATAATTAAAAAACATATCTGCTTAAAAGATAATAGTTCTGAATTACTGCTGTTTCATAAATAGTGAAACTAAAACATAGAATTAATAGTTAATTTAATTAAGGAATTTTTTATGTAATAGATAGTTATGTAGAATATTACAATTTACTTGTAGATTTTGTGAAGTTTGAAATAGGCTCACATGCATTAAAAATATTTAGTTAAACAGTTTAAGTATAAACTTTCATTTTACTTAATATTTTTACTTTGAATTAAAATTCTAAGTTAGTTTCCTTTGATATAAATATTCTTAAATATTTCTACAGAAGGAAACCTATTAATATATTACCTCTCCCGTCATATTTTCGCTTAAATTCTAGCAACGTGTTTGTTTTAAATTTACGTTTTCCGTGTTTGAATAAACACATTTCAGCCAAATTATCTTTCTCAGAGAAATATAATTCTATAACTTTTGACGCAAATACTAAAAGTAACTTTTATCAAATTAAAATTTTTTTAAATTACTTCCGCTTCTCGAATAAATTTATGTTAATTTTGCATTAGTTACGAAACTACTCATATTTCTCTGCTGGAATGAAAATAAGCATGTTATAAAATTGTTTACAGCGAAGTCAAAGGTAATTTAAATCGATGAAAATTATTTGGAAAAACTCTGAGCTTTTGTGCATCCAGAAACTGTAAAAAATAAATTAATTGTTTTTTTATTTCAAAAATATAATAAAGGAATAAATGTAATTACCTAAAATAAGATTATAAAATGTTGTAACCCAGAAGATTATTTCTGAAACTCGAAAAATGGAATTATTCCTCCCTGTAGTCTAATAGTTACGGTGAGACGGAAGATGTAAAAACAAAATTTTCCTGAAGCAAGTGTATTTAAAAAAATGCTGAACCCTAGAAAAGCGAAAAAAAAATTCATCCGAGATATTGAAAACGTAGATTGTTACATGAATCTTTCTCCAATCTCTAAAGGAAGTGTTAACGACTCCAGGGCCTTGCGACTTAATGACCAAAGAAAAGGAATCGGCGCCGCATTGTTTTCAAAGTTAAGATGCCTACTTCAGGAGAAGAAAATGCAGCGCTCGATATCAGCCCCAGGATATATATGCGAGTTCTTTATGTAACCCGGCCAGAAAATCCGACGAAATCTATTGACATTTTTTTCCCTAACATTAACTGGGTGACTAAATGTTGCCTTTGAGAACAAAATGTGTAAAAACATATATGTAAATAAAAATGTATTATGAAATACAATTCTCATTTTTTATACCGTTACATGTGTACGAGTTCGTAATAGACTGAATGCATACGGGTCTGACGATAGGTTAATAAAAATGTATTTTATCAAAATAAACGCTTCAAAGTTCTGAAATTTTCCGCAGAAATACTGTGTACTGGAAGCCACAGTATCACAGAGTACAATCAGCAGTTACGCATCAAACTACTAAGAACGTTACACACAACGCAATGCAAAGCGAACTAAAGAGAAAGCTAACTTGGATAGCTCAGTTCACGCGGAACTAAACACTCGCAACAACAATAACTAAAAACCTGAGAGCAGATTTTCTCTCTCTTGGGCTTTAAATAGTTTTCAAACGGCCGCCGAGATATTTCTAGTACTTTCTGCTGAAGTTACTGGAAAGCAATACGAGGTTAGAGTTACGGTTACAGCTAATATAGTGGTCAATTACATTTATTTAATTTGAATACATATTTCTGTGATAAAGATACTGGTTCAAAATGTCGCGAAATACTCGCCAGATTTTGCGAATTTTGGCAAGAGATGATAAAATAAGTAGCGAAAACAGTTTCAGCTTGGCGATATCTCACCAAATTACCGAGATACCCATTTACACAATGTTAAATGCACTGGCCCCTGTATTCTTACTTTTCGGGTATAGCTTCTTTTTAGATTTTTTATCTTAAAAAAGAAATACAATAATTTTACTCGTAGTTCTACTAAAATTACCTATCGAAGCACAAAATTCATAACAATATTTTAGAAAATAATTATACTAAGTAAAAAAAGTCAAAGTACACTTCCCAGAGGTTTCGTATCTATGCGAAAAATGTAAGTTTTACAAACCTTTTTTCCTCCAGAGATAAAAAACAATAGTAATGGAGGAATTTGGTACGGGAGAGATTTGAAATGCTTTTCAAGTACTTTTGTTGGAACATATTTATATTATTAGTTCTTAGATGAGTTATTACATTTTAAGATTTTAATTAATTATTGATCGTTTATGGCTTTATTGAAAACATTATTTTCTTTCATTGGCTAGTAAATCATTCAGGACTCCTTACGTGTTTTATTTCTTGATAAAACGTGTAAAGAGTTTTTGCCTGTAAGTTAATAGTGGATGGTATATTTCCTGTTTAAATAAATAAAATTAAATGCAAATCATATTAGGTTTACATACTAAAACAAGTCGAACTTATATTCAGAGAAAATGAAAAGCAGATAAACTTCTTGATTTATTCTTTCCGTTAATCTGTTGGGAAAGATGATCTCAGTCAAATAACGCTTAGTTCTGAAAGAAATTTGCGTAAAATAATAAGCGGGCTAAAACTTCGAATAGACTGAGAAAGTGACTAAAGTTAATTTTTAATGGACGTAATGAAATTTATGTTACATTAAGAAATTGTTTCTGGTGACATTTTTTAGCCCAAAGGGACTGTATGCCCAGCAGGGCTATTAATTTCGTCCACCGCAAAACGGTGTTCCTTTTTCGAGTTGTTGTCACCAAATATTATCGCCCTGCATTTTATTTAATAAAATTAAATAATGAAGAATCTGCATAAATGTATGTATGTTTCTCGCATTGTGAAAAAACAACGGTACCTAGAGACATAAAATTATGAACATCGTAGTCCTCCATTTGAATATGGGCATCTGAATCTGGCATCACTATTTGAATTTGGCATTTGGAATTTCATATTTGCAACACTTGGTAGAGAGACATTAGGTAATTTTTTGGAAGCAGTCAAGATGGAAAATATGCAACGCCTTTACCGGGAATCGAACCGCGGACCTCTGGAATACGCGCCCAGCGTGCAGAACACCGCACTACGAAGGCATGCTAGGAAGGCGGGAGAAATACCTTAAATACTTAAATACTCTTTGATACTTTCTACTCCTTAAATACTCTTTGAAAGGGCGACTGAGGTTTTTAGGGGACCCAATCGCCAAATCCTGTGTGTGGAGAATCATCATTCACCACCCTTTTAGTTCGGGCGCTACTGTAGAGATATTAAGTATTTTTTGGAAGCAGGCAAGATTAAAAATATGCAACGCCTTCGCCGCGAATCGAACCACGTATCTCTGGAATACGCGTCCAGAGTGCAGACCACCACACCACGAAAGCATGCTAGGAAGGTGGAAGGCGGGAAGGCTTATAACTTTAACAAAAAATTGATTGACAAACTCAAGGATTTCAAAACGAACAATGGTAACACTGTACATTTTTATCACAATAGATAAAAATATCTCCAGCGCGCGAGACTGTGTGTTTGAAATTCTAAAATATGCTGTTTTAACCATTTTGTGATTTTACTGTTGAAACGAATTTTATGTGGCGTAAGCGCCAAGAACATCACATGTAATAAACAGCATAAATACACGGAACTTTAATAATAAAAAGACAAAGTTTTCTAAAGTTCTCTTAGTAACAAAATTTAACAATTAAAGCATGACTGAGTCAAAAACTAAAAAAAATGAAGACAAATATATGGCAATACTTAATGCTGCATCGGGAATTCTAAACGTATACTGCACGCTGCTTTTAATTTTTTTTAAAAATTTCTGTTGAATTGTATATGGTGTAAATACGAAGGAAATATTATTTAATAAAAAAAAGCTAAAAAGATAATGAGACAAAAAAAAGGGGGGGAGTTAGCGGATTAGCGGAGATGGGCGTAACAGTATACTGGTGAGCTCAGAGAAAGTGTATAAACCTTAACAATCCCTTTTGGGCGGCTATTAAAATCGCAAACCCTTTCAGATTATTTTGTTTAATTACTTTTATGCTGTCTTTGTTCAAACCTTCAGTTACATCAGCTTCTTAGAATGACTTGATTTAAAACACTTATGGCAAGTATTTTAAGATCCTCGCCTATATATTACTGACTAGAGCTATACCTTAATTTTTCTGAAACGTTACAGGAATTAAAACACGTTTAGAAGATAATAAATGACAAAACCGTATCTCTTATCTGTATTTACTAAACCTTCAGTTACTGAAATTAATCCAAGTAATATCTCAATCTTCGTTCCATATCACTAAATTTATTTTTGTTTGCATTTTAGGCAGTTAAAATACTTCAAAACTAGATCTTTTCTCGGCATTATTCAATCTTTTCGCAGATTGTAACCTAGTTTTTCAAATTATACTCCATAGAATTAGAGTGCAAGTCTAAATGTAATTAAGAAATACACGAGTTATGATTAAAAACTGTGAATGTTTTATTTGAATAATAAGCTTTCTCGAATTAACCATGTTTCCCCATTGGTATAATGAACAAAATAATTTTAATTTTGCCGTCGTTTACTGTCTATGTAAAGGTCTAAAGCATGAATTTACGTAAATATCATAAATATAAATAATTATATAAATGACTATAACTAAATCAGATAGAAGTATTTAAATGTTAATTTAGTGTGCCGTTTATAATATCATTCATTCCAAAATAATGATTAAATGTGCTTAAAGTAACAAACTACAAATTATTTTAAGAACAATATCGAGCTAGCTTAATTAGTTATTTAGGTTTATGATAGTAAATATGCATTGTCAGATATAAGTTTTCTATAAAGGGTACTTTCGTATGTTTTCGATTTTAAGAATATAACTTCCAAGGAGACGCAAAATATATAAGAATTTCATTACCAATATCACGCCTAAAGGGCAGCTTGTAAAGTACGTTCTGCCTCATTATGCTCGTCTGCCAATTTGGGACAGTAATTTAAAGGGCATCAAACTCATCTTTCGGAACTTATGAAACTATTTGTGTTTGCATAACACTCGAGAAATATTGCCGAAGGTATTTTGACCTTTAGCACATGTTTATTTAAATCCTTCAAGAGCGATTTCCAGGTCATGCCCCATGAGATTTATCGATTTCCTATATTTAAGCTAAACGCATTAGATCCGTGGATTTGTCAGATTATGGTATGATATTATAGAAGTGAAGAAGGTTATCGTAATGGATAAAAGATGGTGATAGCAATAATCTTGAGAAATATGTCAGTAAATTCTCCTAGAAAAATCCTGCATGTCTTTTTCTTACAGAAAGGGAACGCAGACTTTAAACTATAACTATTAAAATACATAATTTTCGTGTGGTAATTTAATAATAAAGAAGGAGTTATTTCTGATTGTTTTGACGTATTGTTCTTCCTCTACCATCTTTGGCGTGGGTTCAGATATCTTCAACAGTTCTGTTATAATGGTCTTGACAAATGAGCGCCCACCAGATTCAGAGCGGTAAAGTCGCTAATAACTGGAAGTTTGATTAGGGGTTCGAAAAACTGACTGACTGCATGGGCGTTCCCTTTTTTCACCCCATGATTGGTTTCCTTTAGTTGATTATAGGCAAAACATATTATGGCTAAAGAGGAGGGCTGTCTTCGTGGAGGGCTTTCCAAGGGCAATTGGCTCGTATAGACGTTACACATAGGGAAAGCCATGAAAATGCCCATGCAGCCAGTTCGTTCGCCTGGAATTGAATCCAAGTCAGAACTACCAGTGTTGACCGATTTTACCTCTAGACAGCTGTTGGGAAGTTGTCCCCTTGTGTAACGTGTATTCCAGCCATATTTTCTTAGAAAACCCTCCACGAAAGCATCCCTCTCCTTAAGCAGATAGCTCTCGTGTGCTTTGCCATAATTAAATAAACCAAACCAAATCTTGAAAAATGACCGACATGATGATTCTTGTATCACGAAATATTTTTTAAGACTTACCATACTTATTCTTTATGATTGAAAGCATGTTACTGATTGGAATTCACTTCAAAGATTGTATACGGTGATGATTTGTCTTAAAACTTTAAGTGAAAAACTGGAATGAGCAAATGGTAACGGAAAAATTGTTAGTGTTATAGTTTTCAGCGATGAAAATTTATCTAATTTAAATTTATTCCCTGATAATTTAACAAACTCCTTTATATATAAAATAATGAACATTAGTTCCTTAAACCCAAACGTATAATTTAGGAATAAATAGATAAAATATTTCTCTTCATTTAACTTTCGTTAAATCTGCATAGTAGTTACATGAAGTTCTGAAAATTTTAGCAGAATGCAAAGCATATATTTTTGGAGCAACTCATCATTTCCATTCATAGAAAACCCAACTTATCACCCAACTTACTGACATATGGAAATTGACTTCAAATTAAATCAAATATTACCAAAATATACGAAAGATATGAAATCAAATATCAGTAAAATCCAAAATTCCTTATAATATCTAAAACATATCTATCAATTGTCACGAAACCAGAAGGATTTCCGAAAACTATAGATATGTGAAACACAAAAATTACAAAATACATCTCAAGAACAAGGCAATCAAAACCTGATCCAACGCATTCAAGAGGAAGTAGATCAGATTTAATTGAATCACTCTCCCCAGGAAGACCAGTGCGTTTCTGTTCATCCAAAATCAGCTGATGAACCACTCTGAATTATTTAATTGTAACATTTGACCCGAAATTTCTGAACTCCTCCTCGACGCAGAAGAATTCCGAAAATGAAATAAAAATATGCATATCTATAATATTTTGTTTATATTCCTTATATATATAATTATTTTAATTGTGTGTATATATATATATATATATATATATATATATATACACAATTAAAATAATATATAAATATATTATTTTAATATATTAATTTAATATATTAAAATAATATATATATATATATATATATATATATATATATATAATTGCATATAAATTTAATAAATATTCTCATTTCGTAAAAAGGTAACAAAATTTAATTGCAAAAACAAATAAAATAAAAATTATTATTGCTGCGAACTAATTTACAATATCATTTAAATTCTAAGATCATATGTAAATTAATTGAATTTATCTTAATCCATGAAAAAATTTAAATATTTTCAAAAAATTAAATTGCATAAGTGAATAATTGTTGAGTGGGCTGGAGACAGACTTATCAAGGGAAAGTTGCCAGCAAACCTAACTCTTCAATTACTCAATCGTATTTCGTCATCCGTATACGCAAGGGTAAAAGTAAATTCAAAACCAAAAGTAAACCCAAATGTGGTGAATTACTAGAAAAGAAAATTAAAATAGTAAAATTTTGAGAAATTAGCAAGAAAACGACTCTAAAAAGAGTAAAAACCAAATATTTTAGAAAACCAAAGCAGTTTAGTAACTCTTGCCTACTAGAAAATATGTATAATTATATATAAAATTGAATATAATAATTATATATATATATATATATATATATATATATATATTATATATTATTGTACACATATATTTATATCAGTTTTAAAATTAAAATTTATTACACTATATATATATAATAGTAGGGTAAAAATTAGAAACAATATTTTTAAATTCAGTCCTGCGCTATTCTAATTTTTAGCCTACTATTATGTTTCTTTTTGTACTTACTACCATTAGCAGCTTTCAGGGCTATTGTTCCTGTTTCCTTTTAAGATGTTTTGTCATTTTCCGACTGTTAATTTTGCAGAACGTTTCCGCTTAATATTGATTTTAGGTTTTTAGTTTCCCTTCGAAAACGACTACTGTAAAGTAGGTTTGATTGTTCTTTAATCAATGATTAAAAAAAGCAACTGTTTCAAATTAAAAGCTTGTTATTTGGCAATTGCATTCAAAAATAACAAGAATAAAGAAAAGAATAGAAAGTTTTTTTTATAATATTTGACTGATGTTTGCTATAATTATAATAATTAAGAGTAAAGTACCATCTCTGCTCAACACAGTAATATAATAGATATGGAATAAAATCAGAATTTAACTAAGTAGCAGCTCAATTAATGAAATTCTAAGCATGGAATGAAAAAGGTAAGCATGGAATGAAAAAAGATAGAAACAGGTATATATTTAATTAGACAAAAATTGATATGCATCTCTTTATCATATGCGACTAGTTTACTTTGAATTATACACGACATCAAGAAGTACATCTGACAAAAAAATAGAGGGGGGCAGTTTTCTATCTTCCACATGAAATCGGACAATTATCTTAAAAGGCTCACGATTTTTTTTTCCATGTTCCGATTTTACGACTCAAATATTCAATTTTGTAAAATTTAGCAAGAAACATACCAAGAAATTAAAAAAATTATCCTGGCGTACTTTTTTCAGTTTGCGCCAAGAATAATTCGCTTGGCGAAATATATAATTTTGAGCAACCTATTTTAATTTTCCCTTTATTAGTTGTACAAAAGGGAAAAAAAGGTGAACCGTTCATTCTTTCAAATAATTTTAACAAGCTGCGTAAAGCACATTTGGCGTTACTAATGCTTATAACAAATATGCAAAATTTCAGAAGCCACCAATTAACGCATATTGTGGGAAATTTTGAATAGTAAACTCTAATTTTTTGCAGGTATGCCTTGAAATACATCTACTTTAAAATGACGGTAAAAAATGTAGATTTCATTTGAAAAGCTTTTTCAGAAAATTTATAAAATTACTGAAAATTACAAATTTTGAAAACAAATCAGAAAATAGAGGCGAATTTTCTTTGGATTGAATTTTAATTTCGTGCAGTAAAAGAAGGAATCAAGTAAATTAAATAAAAAAAAGAAATATTAATAAATATATTCCAAATTCAATTAACATTGAGAACATTGCCTTTTTGAACAACCTATTTGTGTGAACAAGGCTTTTGTTTAATGGTATATTTGAAAAATAAATACAGAAAAATATTAAAAGTGGATAATAATTTACGATTAAAACTAAGATCTCTTAAGGATCGTCCCCCTAGACCAGTACCTTCTAGAATATGCTAGCCTATTACGTAACCGCTACTATAAATAACGAATGCGCGAATTTTACGGACAGAAGCTCGCCTCTCCTCCTGTGCTACACATCTCGCTGCTGCTTAACCTATCTTTCCTTTGTTAGAAATAGTAATGACGCATACAGTTTAAATTCATTCCTTCGTACTTAGTTTAAACCACTATTGAATATGCAATTTAGAGAATTTCATATGAAGTAAAGCATGATCTGCGGTGAAAATTAAATTAAACCTATGGAATAAAGATGCGGAATTAAAACCTAAATCATCTTGTCCCATCATTTGGATTTTGCCTTTACCACTCTGCAAAAACAATGCCTGAACTTTGATGCCAAGCTTCACCACGACCGCTAAAATATCGCATATATATATATATATATCTATATATATATAGATATATATATATATTAATATTTCTATTGAGAAAAAGAAAAACAATCATAGTAAAATGTAGTGGTGGTGCTAAGTTTTTCCATTTTTGTTCAGATGATGCTTGGTAATCAAAAGGTTGAAAACCCCTGAATTACTTGATACTGATATAACTAAAAATGTGCTTGTAAATGTTATGATCAAGAATTTTACACATATAGTGAATGAAATAGATTAGAGGTAAGACACTGCTATATTGTACTGTATATTTAGTTGTTTCGAAACCTATTTACAAACAATTTGTTGTAAGCACAGCATTAACAAGTAGTATAAAAATATTTTTGAAGTCAATTCATACTCAGTTCAACAAAGAAACATTTTCTTTTAGTTACTTTTTATTAACATTAACAACTTTTTTCCGCTTCTAATTTATGAATCTGATGGTGGTCTATGATTTCTCATTCTATCCATCTCTTGTAATGCTTCATTATTCATCTTGGATTAAAAATCTTAATACAATACCAATTTATATAAGTCACTGATCTGTACAATTCAGAAACAAAAATGGTGATACATTAGTTTTAGCAGTTTGCGCAAAGGTCCTGTTCCGAAACCAAAATAAAATTTCAAATTTTACTCAGTCTCACTGTTCGAATGAATCCAAAGTAGTAGAAATGCTGAATGTTGAATGAATGGGTTTGCCATAAGCTTAATATTTTCATTTGTTACAAACTTCAAATTTTCATCAAGGCAAAAGATTTATTGAAATGCCGAGAATTTGAATAGCAGGGGAAAGAAAATGAAAGAAATTGTTTCATTTTATTAAATTAATAAAACATCTGATGCATTTGAAAATGAGACTTATTATGTATATAGAGAGAATTCATTTCACTTTATGTTATCAAGTTTAAATTGGTTTTCGGTTTGAAATATTTTAGAGAGCGAATTTAGAATTTCGTCCCTCACACAGGAAAATTTACCTTAATGATTAGTAGTTGCAATTACAAAATGAGTATTTGATCGATTTCATTTACCTGAAATTGGAAATATAATCTGGGAAAAAGTTTTCTTTTGTAAAACGGCTTTGATTGCACTTTTTATATTGTGAATTCTTCAGTGCAACTATTCTTTCAGTCTTAATATAGTCCACTCAGTGACTAATTTCAGCGGAAGACAATTAGTGGAAGAAATGTAGCATGAAACGGAAGTGCAATTTCAAAATTGCCTGGAATTAGTATAAAAATGTATCCTTTTAACTTTATTTAACTTTATTATTAATTCAAAGGATTGAATTATATATTGGCAGCTCGCACTTTGCATTTCTTTGAGAAATAAGATTTCTGAAGCACTAATTGTATTGATTTAATGCACATATTTACAAAAACGCAAAATCGTGGCAATAAAACTCATCTAAACAAATTATTCAAGATAATTTGTGTGATCGGCCTTAAAACAGCTTCTAGGAAATTACTATTAAATTTGTTTTGATAGAGATATCTTCAAGAAAGTTTAGTAATGTTACAGTCAGTAATTGCTGCGTTAAAAACGTATGTGGTTGGTTATATTTGTATTAACATTATGAATTATTATTTCTTACAATTATAGATCTAAAAATTATAGAAACTATTACTATTTAAGTTAATCACTTTCTTACACTAGCGAAAACGCACTTCTAAAATAGGAAACGAGATAAAAATCTTATGCTTCACTGACTGACAACACATTCTGATGTTCAATTGGTGGGGTCTAGATCTTTGACTGTCGCCGTTTCGCCGTCTCAATTTCGCCAACAAGACAATCTGCATGTACGTTATTCGCCATGGGCTATTTCAGCGTAAGTAGAAACAAAGTACGTGATAAAGGTTGCTTATATATAATTACTTAAGACAAATGGAATATAAAATATTAACGCATAGTTAGTTAGAAAATTATGTCATTATCAAAAACAGTTTCAATCTCCCATTTTACAGTTATGGGCTAAACCTTTCACATAGTCTGTTAAAGTATCATTTCTAAAATTACGCAAATGCAGTGTTTACACGATTCGCCAAAATTTCTTGAAATTTTAATTAGCCAGTTTAAAAAATAAATTACACTAGCAGTAAATTCACATTTTTAGGACATCTTAACTATAAAATGGAATTAGTTTGTAATGTTGTTAGCACATTGCTCTCTTAAATTAATAAATACATAAATAGGTATACTAATAAGTTAACTATTATATTAACTAAGGCATAAGATCTTAACCGGTAAATAAGAGCAACACAGTTTAACCACTTTTAAGTCAAAAAGATGCATAATATACCGACATATAAGAATAAAAATAATGAGCTCACCGACATAGTAAAGTAGTGAAAATATCTCTATGTTTGGTGCGACAGATTTCAAGGAAAAATGGAGGTGCACAACTACCTGTTACAGTAGTCTCATATTCAAAATTTCAACATTCTATGGCTATCTGTTTTTGACTTGCGGACATCACGCAAAAAAAATCCCTTCGGAATCCGTTTTAAATCTATTTTGCAATCCGTTTTGGAAGAAACAATCCTTTATTCTTTTTGTCCGTACGTACAGATGTCACGAAAAAAAAATCTGAAAGGTTTCAGATTTTAAATTACGTCCAAAGGGGCGTTTGTGTGTTATCTTTATTTATTAAATATCATGTTCTCGCACTTAAACCATAAAATTCGGTTCAAGAGCAATATAGCAAAATAATTTTAAAATAAGTATATGTTTAGAATTTCCGATACACAGTCTCGCTCGCTGGGGATAAAAATGTTTTTTTTTTTCCTGTACAACGTTGCTATTGCTCACTTTGAAATTCTCGTGTTTGTTAATCAAAAATTCGTCGAAGTTTACAAAATATGAACTTGATAAAAAAACAAATTCCAAATTTTAAATTTGGACTTCCAGATGCCCATATTCGCAGGAGGATTACGTTATTCAAAATTGGATGGCTCTAGGTACCGTTGTTTTTTCACAATGGAAGAAACATCCATATATTTAGGCAGATTCTTTGTTATTTAATTCCTTTAAATATAATACAAGGCGATAATATTTGGTGGCAACAATTTGAAAAGTGAGACGACGCTTGTAGTGAATCAACGCAAAATGTCAAAACGAAAGTCTTTCTGGGCAAATTGATTCAGATGGGTTCGAGAGCCGTCAAAATGTATATTTTCGTTGAAATACGATACCTGAAATTCTTTCCTATTAAAACACTTAGAAGGAAGTAAAAAAGGGTTACCTTTTGATCACATTTATTTAGACGCATATTTCAACACATTTCAGCATATTTGAGCCTTTTTTGAACATTTATTGTCAGCCATTCTAAAATATTCATCAACCGGTATTTTTTAAAATTTAGAATATGAAAAATAGCATATCATGCACAAATATTCTCCCATTGTTGATTTTGTATCATTCTTTACAGCATTTAAATGAGAAATGAGAACATGTGTGAAATCAAAAGTCATTTCGGCAGACGAATCTAAGCCTTCCAAGCGCTTCTGGGATCTTTGTTTCTCCCTCAAGGACTTTCCTCCGAAATCGTGACTTCATCATCATCTATCAAAACTTCCTTGTAATCACGAACTATTACATTTTCTTTGTACTCCGTTCTTGGCCATTACTGCATTACACTCTGATTCTAGGGGCGTTGCGTTTCAGAAATGGAACCTCTTTAACCACTCTTCTATGCACCGGACAGGTATGGGACTCGGTTATTCGTTTTATATCTCGTGAGGGTACTTAGAGACACCAGAACTATAATTGTCACGCTAGTGAATTCTTTTGCTATTTCTTGTATTCGATTCATTCGCATATGAAATGAAAGTCTGTTCATAAGACATTTTGGGCCACTGATGACATGAAAATGTTCCACATTAATCCAACGATACATCGTACATTTGAATTCATAAAAAGATTAAGATGCTTATCTGCTATCAGATTCATCCACATTTTAAACCTGATCGATTTGCTATAAATGCCATGTTTGAAGTAGTCGGGCGCTTTATTTAATAGCCATTAGCCTTGCGCCACTAAAGGAGCTGGAAGGTGGTGATCATTTCATTATGGAAGCACCTAATAGGTGGCAGTAGCTGCTTCCTATGAAGGAACAGACAGCTACAGTTATGCTTTCTCCGTAATTCGAACCTGGGCCCATCGCTACCGCAGTCAGGATCACTAACCACTGTACCAGTTTGGGGGCTCTTTAGAGAGTTAGTTGTAGTTATTCAGTGGAAATTTAGGAGAGCTGGCTATAAATTCTGTTTTATTTCCGAGTCATACAAATGTCTTAATAACAGTTCTCATTTTTAAACAGCGATAAAAGAGTAACGTTAGCAGACGCTGAGAAATGATATTTGATTTATTCTGAAAGTGAACTAGAACCAAACTGAAACTTTATTTTCCTTTCTGTCTGCCCAACTTTTAACTTTCAGCTTGGATGCCTGTGGGATTCGTTAAACTCATTTCTCTTTGTATATATTTTAATTATGTACACTAGCAATTTGAAAGTAGGCTTAACTTTGCCCGTATTTATATCATGGTAAGTTTAAATAGACATGATCAAATGGTATTCTAAAAATATCTAATTCATTTTTATCAAAAAAGTACTCATTTTACTTTATTTTTGCTTCCTTTGAAATTAAAGAAGTAAACCAACTTCACTCAAAATACATATCTAGGTGTTCAAGATAAGTGAACACCAGCTTCCAAATTTTGGAAAATCGCTGGGTTGTTTAATAATTGAAAACTTAAAGAGAAGTTTTTTGTCTTATTTATAATACTCTACTTTTCTGCTTTTTGTCTGTTGAAGTAAACTTATTATCTCCACAAATAGGTTTTAGCATAACATTAAAAACGAACAAGGTTTGCTCTAACATTTTGACAAAATCTTAAGGGTCAGCAATGTATTTTATTTCACATAAATGTATGTGTTACTCAGTGGCAGAAGATAAAAACTTTCGGCGTGATCAGAAATGCCACCAGCCAAACATCATTTAGAAAATGTTTTGGTAGAAACACTTTTTAGAAATTCCTTCAATTTGGGTCTATTATTTAACTTATCGACATCCTATAATTTTCTGTTCTTCATGATGAAATGCTTCTGCGTTTCGCTGTACATTAACGAATGTTTCCAGTTTCAATGATTTTGCCCAATCACAATATTATTCTAAGAAATCATAATGGAATACTTATTTAAATGCAACTTACTAAAAACTATAAGGAATTTTTAAGAACGAATACAAATGCTCCTCTTTCCAACAGGAAATCATATCATTTTTTGTTTCCGGTACAATGGATTAATGGCTTTATGTTAACCTATACTTGAAAAATAAAAGACAGCTTTCTTTGTTCAATTTCAGATCAAAATACATTGTAGGATTACATTTTGGGAACTGTTTGTAAACAAACGTGCACTTATAGCAGAACCACCTTTCTCACTGAATGATGGTTTTATTCCTCTGTTTCCAGAAGTAGTTTTCCTCTAGTAGTTATGTTTCTTGATACTTACAATGCATTAATTTGAAACAGGTGCTTTGCGGTTGACAGTGAGTTAAAAATGATGCATGTAGGGTTAAAATTCTGATTTTGTTTGGGGAAATTTCGAAACACCAAAGACATATTAAAACGTTTTATGATGATTATATTCCACTGAAATGTCTTGTTACAGGCATTGTGCGAAACGCTGGAATTTTGCACAATTTCTAGGCAATTTTAGGCAGAGCAATAATTATGAGAATTGTTATGTACTTTCCCTAGCATTGCATGTAATACCCTAGGCCTTCTATACAATAAGAAATGTCATTCAGGCAAAGTACTAAAAACGGTCACGATAGATTTATTATTTAAAAGACGTGATTTCAGGATAAATACAAATGTTATTTTAAAAAAGTAATGAAAGTCTGCCATTAAAAACTTTACCATAAATACGTAAAAAATACGTAAAATGCGTAATGCTTAAAGATATATAAAATATGTAACGAAATACGTAAAGAAAAATGAAAGTTGTACAAAATAAAATATACGCTTTTTTTACTATGGAGTGCAAATGTAATGAGTGCATTAAGTATGTGGAACTATTTATAAATGAATCAAATGTGTGGATATTAGATCTGACAGGATGCGGAACTGGAAATGTATTTCATATTTTGTCGTTTCGCCTTTTGTTATTCTATAGAGGGTATAAAAATGTATGAAATGCTAATCCTTTTATACACTGACCGGCAATTTTTCAGTATTCTATAAAATGCCTAGGCATTCTGAAGAATTCCAGCTTTCAAACATTTCCGGTAAAATATATGTTTCCAAAAATGGCATACTTTTTAAACTATGATCCAAAGATGAGAACAAGTAATTCCATAGAAAACTTTAAGACAAAAGAGTTACTTTATTAGCTATAAATGACTCACTAGTCCATCTGAAATAAATTATACAATTAGCTAATACACTGGTTTCCAAAAATTAAGAAAAAATAACAAAAGCAGCGATAACTCGTTCAAAAATAATGCAATCCGCATAAAATTTGAATATGTTGTCGAATACAAATTGCTGACTAAAACTTCAGAAAGCAAATTAGTAGCGCTGCAATCGAAATATTTCACCTGCGAGGAGCCAATTCTGCAAATTTCGCTGTGATAGACATAAGAACTCTGAGATAGCCAGTTTGTAACAATAACCTGTGGGCATCATTTACCCGGCGAGCTGCAATGTAGAGCTGTTGGGATTCTAGAGACATAAAAAAGTCAGACAGAAGTGGCCAGACGACTGAACGTGAGACCTTCTGTGATTCAGATTTTAGCAACGATTTCTAACAACAGATTCAGCATTCAGGAGGTTCAGCCAAAAACGGTCAATCGCTACAACAAACACCAATGACCGATATTTTCTGTTATGCTCAAGAAGGAATAGAGCCACAACTCTGATTCAACTCAGCCCTTGGGTTAGTGTCAACGTCAACCGTTCGTAAAAGGCTTCACGAAGGAAGTCTGTTTGCTAGCGACCAGCCATTTGCGCGCCGTTCAGGTCACTTCATAAAAGAGAACATTTGAGGTGGGAACGTCAACATGTTTACTGGACAGCTGAACAATGGAGGGCGTTTCTTTTTATGGATGAATTCAGGTTTAGCCTCCAAAGCGATGTAGGCATTATTTGATTTGGAGTGAACCTTGAACCCGTTTATCATCCGTCCGTAAAAGATATGCATACGGAGAAGACAGTGTCTGTGTTTAGGGTGGTATCTATTTGGGTGGACACAGAGACCCTCATGTCTTTCCACATGGAATCATGTATGCTCAAGCTTATAGAGAGAATAACCTTAATGCTTACGTGGGTCCCAATGCAAGGGTAATAGATGATAATTTCGTGCTACAGGACAGCAACTCTAGATCGCAAGGACTCTTATCGTGGATGATTATCTTCAGCAGGAAAGAATTCAGCACATGGAGTGGCCAGCTCGATCATCGAAACCTGCATTCTATCGAGCATGTCTGTGACGCTTTAGAGAGAGGTATAACTGCGCTCAATTCTCCTTTTCAGACCATTGTCACGCTTACAACTGCTTTGCAAGAGCAATGGCTTTCACTCCCTAGGGAACTAATAGATTGCATAATTGTCGACATCGAACATCGCTGGATGTGTTGTATTGATTCTAGGGTAGATCATACTCCAAATTGAAGTGAAGTTTTCTATACCAAACTGACACATCGAATTGTTCATTTTATGCTAATTTCTATAACAGAAAAGTTTGGTAATTCCTTTTCATTTTACTTTATACTTTACTGTGTGTCAGTTTCATAAATTTCTATTTGTACCTTTTGGATTAATCGTGATTTTTCTAATTTTTTCTTAGATAATGATTACCAGTGTAGATACATACTTGCGTCATTACTATTGGGTTGAAACATAAATAATAGCCGTTTTTTTAATTTAAAAATTTTTATTTTAACAAAACAGAAAACAATAACTTAGACATTATATTTCAGTTTTGAACTTTCTCCATAGATCCAAAATGTCGAACTATAGTCATTTGGCTACAACCTGTTCTTTTGGCTAATCCTTGAGTGGTTTGACGCGTGTATTCGTGCAAAAGTTGATCCAAACGCTCTTCATCAAACTCATTTGTTCGTCCGGAACAAGCAGTCTCTTCGAGATCAAATTTCCATTTTTGAACTTGGTAAGCCAAATTTTTTGCAGCTCGTTTAGGCACACCTTCTCCATACACTTCAAAAATTTCTCGGGAAGCTTTCGCAGCATTAGCGCATCGATTAAATGTAAAAAGAACAAGGTGTCTAAAAATGCTTATTTTTGTCGACTTTAAACTCCATTTTTAATGATTTGGAAAATAAAAAAAATTAGCTCAAACAAAAAACTCAAATACGCCATCTTGTAGAGGGAAAGATTTCCTTTCGAATAACACAAAACATTGTGCCAATACATTTTATTTTTACTGCGTAATTTTAAACACAACATAAACGGCCATTACTTACGTTTCAACCCAATATATAGCATTGAAAGAGTTTCTTTAAATGAGAAAATGTTACATCATTGAAGAAAAAATTTGGAAAAATTTATGATGAACTATAAATTAAGAAATACTTTATGTGTCAAAAATGTCAAAATTTGGAATGAGTTTTATATAACATTAGATTTTCTGACCATAATAAAGCTGGCTTTTTTAACTGGTCTTTAAGTAGAATAATAACTTGACAACTCTTTCATATTAATTATATATATTTTATTAAATCATTTAGAAAAATTAAGAAACTTTATAAATTCCCAAGAAATAAAATGAAGAGGAATAAATAGAGTTAAAATAAATCCTAATAATAATATAAAATGAAAACCCTCTTCTTAAATCATGATTAAGAGGAGCAAATTTGTAGATCGATTCCTTTGATTACAGATTGACTTCATTCTTTCTACGAGACGAAGTTGTCGTTTTATCACCAAATCTCTATTTGTAGACAAATAGGAAAGCAAATTCATTTTGATACTATCGAAAACTTAAAAAAACGTGGCATCAACAAAATGCGATACAGGAAGGAAATCATTTCCGAGTGTGCACGGTTTTAAGTCGGGGAGCAAAATCGAAATCAGCAGTTTTCGCTACTATGAGATCTGACGCAGCAGAGAACTTTTGTATGCGCATACATAATCTTAAGTTTCACCTCAAATCAAGATGCAAAGAGAAGCATTAAAGAAAGAAAAAAACACGCTTTTTGCGAGGTTTATATTAACGGATACTTGGAATCCGAGACTTAAGTGTAACAGCCTCGTACTGAGGTTGTTTGATGTCACTTGATAATAACGAAGATTACAGGAAACAACTAATATGATTGTTGGTGCCAACTGATCAAATCGTTTCGTCTCAGATTGTGCGAATCCTGTTGCGCCACAGCTCGTTCGCTTGCTTTCTGACTTTCTGCAATGCTCATGCAATAATTATATTAAATTAAACATTTGATTTCAACACAAAGAAAGGTAAAAAGTCAAGTTTATTCCCTAATTTATTATGTTTTCCCTTAATTACATAAGTAACCTAAATCTCAGGTAAGCAGAGAGCAATACAAAAGGAGCTTAATCTAAAATATAAAGATCTGTCGTACAAGAACACAGAATAATTTTTTCCTGTATAGATGAATTCAAAATTATTTAGATGACTTTATGTTTTAATTTTACAAACATAAAATGACAAGTAATATATAAAATGGCAGGAAAGCTTTAGAAATTCTAATGATTTGAAATGCTTTGCATGATTCTTATTTCTTTTAGTTACGTCACAAGTAGCCAGATTCTATTCATGAGAGCTTCAATTTTAAATCAAAATAAACCGGACAATATTTTCTTTAGCTAACATTTAGGAATATTACATAAACTAATAATCTCTTATTATTCCAAGACAAGACAGCGGTCATACCTATTTAAATTACATTTATAGGGCTGCAGGAAGAATAACAAAGAAACTAAATATAAGATTAGATATATTAGAAACTTAATGTAATTTTAATTTTTACTTCCATGTACGAAGTAAATGAAATATTGCAATCGCAAAAAATTTCGAGTATCATATTTCAACAAAAATATCCATTTTGACAGTTTTGTAATACATTTGGACGATATTTTGCGTGACGACTACACTGATGGACTACACACGTGACGACTACACTTTTTTTTTCTTTTAGTTTGTTATGTTTCATTTTTTTAATCTTTCTTGTTGCTCGGGGCCCGGGCCTGGTTTCGCGGGAGCATTTGATATTTTATGGCTTTAAAAATTAAGAATTGTCTGTTTTTTTTTTTTTTTTTAGATTAAGAATTTTAAAAATGAGAATTGTGTTTCTTTTTGGGGCACGGTTGGCTTGGTGGCTGCCTCGTTTTTTGTTAGACGGGCCTTCCCTTTTGTGGCCTTATGGCTGATATGAATCGGCTAGGGGGGGGGGTCGGGGCTGCGCCCACAACAACAACAACACTGATGGACAAATTAAAGGACTGCTTTTTATAAAACGGATTTTAAAATTTTACGGATTGTAATAAAAGAAATTTAAAATCAATTCAAAAGGTATTTTGTTTTCCTGACGTCTCTACAAATGTTTGTATGCATATATCTCGCATAACTAAAAAGCGATTGGATCGGGAACGTTGAACATTTTTATATGTGAATGCTGTAACTCACCTACCTTTTTATTGCAAACGGCTTTACTGTAATCGGCGAAAGCTTAAAACTATGATGACACAAACGCAAGAACTTTAATATAATGTCTCAAGAAAAGAACCTTATGGCGTTTGAGTTATGATGTAATAGGCGAGCATTTGTTTATACAATTTTCTGAGATAATAAGTCAATATTATGCTTACACATTACTTCTTTAATAAAAAATCAAATTTTATATAAGCATTTTGGTAATATTGTAAACCTTAGAGATATAAACTTTCTTTTATAGGGAATCATCTAAAAAATCGTTAATAAATAAAGACTTATATTCATCCGAAACTTAGTGATTTTGAATATCATTGTTTTTAGGAAAACGAAAGAAAAAATATGCATAACCTTTCAGTCACTTAATGATAGTTATCGAACAGCTCCGGTCGCAGTCGACAGATGAGTTCATAGCCGAAGGGAATTTCTCTTTTTTGGTCTGTGCATAGTTATGGAAATGGACGAAAACATGAATATTTAAGCTAAAATGTGATTTCGTTACGGAAAAAAAAATTGCTCTGTTGTTTTTGTTACCTAAGCCTTACGTGTTTTAACTTTCTGGGGGAAAAAACTGGAAATGGCTTCGCACGCAACATAAATCTTCCCGTATAATTAATGGGTGGTAATATTTACGGCTGTGCGTTCAACATGTTTCACTTAAATGCGATATTTCATATTTTTTTAGTAGTTGCTGGTTTTAAATCATAAAAAGATTTAATCCTACTTAAATAATAAAATACATCTTCAGTTTTGCTGAATTACCCAGCGTATTTTCCCTAGCGAGTTTCTTACGCACCTTTATTTACGTAAAAAATGTTTTGGTGAGACTTATATATATAAAAATTTTACGTGAAAAATTCAAGACTACTTACATCAGCTATAGTCATCTGAAATGGAAAAGCCAAGACAATTGTTCAAGAATGATAATGAATATGAATGTTATTTCTGAAGGCTTAATCGCACAAGTATTTCATATGTCACTTACTAAAACTTTTAAGGATGGACGTGAAATATTTTACGCATAATGGATAGTCGGAAGTAACACCAAGCTGGTGTCTAGAGGTAAAACACAACAGCTAAGTCTGAAACCAAAGCTGCGTTAATGGTAATGCATACATGGAAATTAATTTTAATGAAAATATTTGCTTGCAGTCTCAAGGAATATGGGGTTACCAAAGGCATGAAGATTTTAATTATAATTGTATATAGTAAAGTATTGAAAATGCCAAATCAGAACGCTCTGTAAGATTTAGCCCATTATCTTGTTATTTTATCAGTACTGTGTCTTTTACTTTCGTTAGCTCTGACCAGGATATAAATTGGCTACTCATATATGAAAATACAGTTGTTGAAGTTAGAAAGAAAATTTGTCAGAAACGCTGTGACCTTCTTAACGCTAAATTTGCGGGACCCGTCATTTTGAAGGATATAGCAAATGAACAAAATTACAAAAACCATTATTTTAATAGTTTTCTAATTTTTATTGACAATTATTGATGTAAAGAGACGAGTGTATGCCCAAAGTTATTTCCTATTCGGACCTTTAATTTCACAGTTCAGTATGATATATACCTATCTCTACGGATGCCCGCCAAAATGATGTGTAAGCTAGTTACTTGTAATTAATCGTAATAAACCGTTTCTTTATGATTTTTTCCTGCTGGCGAATATAAAAGTAGATAGAACGTAGATACTAAGTAACAATCACAGCTCAACAGAAATATGTCTCCATAACTTCGAACTCAATATCTAAGCCCCGGGTAAGGGCTGTTTTAGCTGCCACGGATGGTATCCGTTTCTACTAATTTCGCACCCCTCCATATCTCTAAACTGCTTACAAATTTAATCATTTTGTCTTCATGCCATACTGTTTACGTACAATAAGTATCTTTTTGTATTTGCTTTCCTTTAAAGTGTTGCAATTTTAATGGCCAGCAATGTATTCCTTCAAATTTCAACCTTTCCTAAACTGTATTCGTATAATTCTTGTAGGAAGAAACGGATTTTTTAAATACATTTCTATATCAGTTATATGAGAATTCAAAGAACAATATTTTAAACTTGTTTAAAATGTGTCCATTTGCATTATTACGGGTAATATTATAATTCAGTAAAACAAAAACAAAACCAAAAAAGGGGGGAGGGGATTTTATACGTTTTTACATTAAACACTTCATTTTATTGTTTCACTTTAAAATATATATCAGATACAAGCACAGAAGTTCTGTCTTATTTATATTACAATCTTGCCATGAATGAAACATGCAGATGTCTCGATTCTTTAAATCCATCCAGCAATATGTGTAAGCTATTCAAGAAGTAACCCTAAACGAACTACCTGCAAACTTCCAGCGTAAATTAAATAAGGATTATAAAACATGAAACCTCGAAACATGCGTCTCAGTTTAATTGCAAATTTTACATAAAAAATTTAACAAAAGATTGACAATTATGTATAATGTGCAGTTTTCCATCTAACTGTTTGAAGGTTGCAAAACAAAATGTGGAGTGGATCCTAACGAACAGAAGAACCTCGAGCTATATTTGGCATCATTTCGTTAAATTAGAAAAGGAAAAGTAAAATACTAATATTGTCAGCAAGCAATTTCCTGTTCTTTGCGATCTGCCTCCAATCTACAAATATATTTTTACAGTGTGTTTTATAGTAGCAACAAGATAACAATTATAGTAATAAAATAATATGATCTTTAACAAAAGTGAGTTTAGTTTTCATTATTATTGTTGTTCTATGTAGGGTTTTTAGGGAATTTCAAAAGGAGAGTTGAAAGAAATCAGTCCAGGAAGTGAGCAGTTTGGTTGAGTTGATTCTTGCGATCCAGCTCCTTCTTCAATTCTTTCTGCTTTCCCCCCTCTCTGAACACCAATCTTAATGCATACCTGTTCGGAATGCATTCATCAAGATCATTGCTAGTGAGCGGTGAATCGTTAAAAGAACTGATTAACTTCAGTGAGCGAATAGTTCTGATTTCATCTCATAAAGAAGCGGTTTTGCCCATCTCTACTCGAAAGAGTGACTGAGGATATATTATAGTTGCAATTCTGCATACACATTTTTAAAGCACACAGACCCACACACAAAAGAAAAAATTGACGGAGTTCTCTTTCTGCCGTTCTACCAGCCCGATTGAAGATTTTTAACTTGCTTTCCCAATAAACGCGACTTAGATTAGATTTATATACAGCATTATTTTAATCTAGCTATTTTGACACAAAATCGGACTTTTTTCTGAAAATTCCATACCATTTATGTTTCCATATATCGATTTTACGACTAAAATTATGCTTAAAATCTTTAAAAGTTGCTGAGAAACTTATCGAGATATTCAAAAATGTATCTTGGAAGACTCTTTTCAGTTTACGTAAAGAGAATAATTTAATTGGCAAAATTCTTAATTTATGTAACCTATTTTCCTTTCCGTTTCGTTGTGCACAAGACGAAAAAAAATATTTCATCGTTCATTTTTTGAAATAATTTCAATAATGTGCATAACCGACATTCTGCGTTATTATCGTTTATAGCAACTATGCCAAATTTCAAATCGTACCAATATATAAATTCACGTATATCTTGGGAAATTTTGGATATACAACTTTACCTTTTTGCCAGCATGCCTAGATATACATCTACTTTAAGGTAACAATAAAAGTTTTACAAATTATAATACAAAATTGTATTTGAAAAATTTATAAAAATTATTAAAAAATATAAATTTTAAAAACTATTTTATTTGAATTGAACTCGAATTTCAAACTGTGAAAGAAGGAATCAAGTAAGTTTAATAAGGAAGAGATATTAATAAATATATACCAAATTCAAGTAACCTTGAGGAGCTAAAATTTTGATATCTAATTTTTTAGAAAAAGTCCGATTTTATTTCAAAATATCTGTTAGAAAAATGCTATTTGTAAATCTAATATATCCTCAGTCACTCTTTCGAGTAGAGATGGGCAAAACCGCTTCTTTATGAGATGAGATCAGAACCATTCGCTCACTGAAGTTAATCAGTTCTTTTAACGTCAAAACTGTGGGAAGTAAACAGGATACACAAGAAGGGTATACAAAACCCTTTATTTTTCTCTATTTACAAAGACTTCCGTACTTCGGAATACACAGACCCGCTACTCAGGGTCTAACGTAAAAGTATAAAAATAAAACTAAACTCTAATTTAACTTTAGAATAATAAACGTGGAAGATTGGCCCTATATTAACAGGAAGCGTATGTAGTACAGAAAACTGTGAACACTACAATACGTTTAAAATTTATCAAGAGGATTAAAACCTCTGGCCTGGAAGGCAACAAGCAACTGCGTAACTTCTAAGGTAAGCGGCCTGCTTCGACTCACTGCTTCCTCTCTCTCGCTTGGCAAAAAGCCACAACTTAAATACTTGGCGTTCGCCAGACAAACTTTGCATAAAAACCTTAACGCTTATAATTCTGGCCGGAAGTAGAAAATAAGAAGTGATAGTAAAGATTTAAAATAAAATAAACGTTAGTAAAACTTAAGATCCTTACATACTTCCCGCCAGAGTTAATTAGTTTGAAACTGAGGTCTAAAACGACCTTGTTGAAAACTTTTAGCTCTAGAATCTAACGCGAGGCCAATCTTTTACAAACATACTTCGCTAGAAACTAGAAATTTAAAAGAAAGAAATTTGTTTTTACAATAGCAGCTCCCAGGATACACAAATTTTTTTTTTCATCTGTACTGCATCTAGACAGGAGCTTTTATTCAAATCTGGTTCCTTCCAGAGATCTGGAAGGAAAACTAGTTTAATGAAATTTTACACAATGAAATGGCAAGTAACATATACAATTATACTTCTCTTAACATTCTTATTTCATTCATGACTATTTTAATTATCTCTCCCCGTGCTCTCTGACATGTGTTGTGAAAGAACACCAAACACGAATGTGTTTCTGTCTACGTGTTCCACACTTCCTCCTACAATCAAAACACTAACGTGTTAAAATTCAACATGCCAAGACCTCGTAACACACCCTAATTTCAACTCTAAACCCTGAGGTACTATTCTAAAAGTGTCTAACTCTGAAGTGTAGCGTCAGAGAGCCTAACTACATTCATTCAACCTTTAACACATATTCACCATGATTTAATCTGTTTACAGTCACACGAATAAAAACAATTTTAACATTACTTTCACTTTTACCATATCACGGTATTTCTTAACATTTAAAATAACATTTCACATTGTATATAAGAACATATTAACATGCCGTTAATTTTACACATTTGAAAACATACATTAGTAGTACATTGTTAACTTCTATTCTTTTCAAGGCAAGTGCCAATTCTTTCTACATTGAAATAATACATTTCAAAAAGTCTTTCAGACTAAACCTCTTTCCTGCTAGAATGTTTTAAATAAAATTTATACAATAACTTTTTACAATATTTAAGTCTTTACACAACGCTATTATACATCAACTTTAGTTTTACGCGCGAGTAATTGAAAAACGTAATACCAAAATCGGTAACAACTCATTTCTCGCCCTTTTGGCGATAAAGGTAGACCTCGCATGAGGTAAAACTTCTTGAAATCTGCCACTTGCAGTAAGAATGAAAGATTAACTTAATGTTTGCAAAGTAACATAAAATTTTACTTATCTTTGTGATATTCGGACATCCTTTTCTGGGCCCAGTCCTTAAAGGTATTGCAGACAGTTGTTTGATTTATTCTCCTTCTTGTACGGGCTCGCCCTTCAGTGAATTCCTCTGGAAGCTTTCTTTTTTCACCAGTTCGGTCACCCTTGAATACCTTCTTTTTCTCCTCTGCTTGTGGTCTTGGCCGTTTTATGGCAGCTGGTCTTAGCGGAACCGGGAAACTTCTGTCGTGTTCCTGCTTGGACCTCGTTGCTGGCCGTTCAAATTTTCCTTGTAACTTTTCCTCCGCCGCTGATGGCCCTTCCGCAGTTCGGCGAAATTTGCTGCGGAGAGTCCTGTCGGATGAGTAGATCTTCCGTTTTAGAGCCGGGTTATAGTTGCCGTCATTTCTCCTGGTTCTCTTCACATACGTCGTCCTTCTCCCTTCTTCATTCTGGGGGTGTTCGTGAACTCTCTTTTCTGGACGGTGGAACGGTTTCTTTTTCTTGCTACCTTCAATTTTTCCGCGGGGAAATTTTCTTTTCACTTGCTCCTGCCTCTTAATGGCTTGCCCTTGTACTTGTCGTTTTTCCACTTCTGGAGCTTGTGCCTGCGGTGTCTGCCGTGCCGGATCCTGCAAAAGATCTGAAAATATTTGCATTTTATTACGATCAAAGTAGGGTTTGATTTGATCAATGTTTGCGGAGCAGGTTTAACCATTTCTGGCTTTTAACACTACTACAGCGTGAGTTATTTTTTCTATAACATATGGTCCTTCAAATCGTGGGAAAAATTTGGCAGTTTTATCTTCTGGTGCTGAAGAAAGTGAATGCTTAATTTTTAAAACTTCATCCCCTACTTTATAAGCTACTCCCCGTCGTTTCAAATCATAATAGAGCTTCTGTTTTCTTTGTGCTACTTCCGTATTCTTTTTTGCTTCTTTTATTAGTTTTCTATATCACCCATTTTAAATTCTGGGGCTCTTTGTTGCACATAAAATAATTTATCTAACGGCGTTATAATCTTTCTGCCTAGAAATAACTCAGCAGGAGTTTTGCCCGTTGTATCATGTTTTGAGGTCCTAAGGGCGAAAGCAAATTCATTGACATAGTTATCCCAGCTTTTATGAAAATTTTTAACATAACTACGGATAATTTTCACTATATTTCTATTGATCCGTTCCGCTATATTTGATTCCGGCCTATACGGGACCATTTTTAAAAGACGTATGCCCAGTTTTTGGCACATGTCTTCAAATATATTACTTACAAATTGAGGACCATTATCCGATATAACTTTTAGGGGCGCCCCGTATTTTAAAATATATTTATTTAAAATAGAATCAGTAACTAATTTCGACGAGGCTCGTTTTAAGGGAACAATTTCGGTCCATTTACTGAAATGATCAACCATAACAAGGAGATAGCGACTTTTATTTAACTGACTTTTTGGGAAAGGGCCCAATAAATCGATGCCAATTATTTCATTTGGAAATTCGGATTTAATACTATTTAGAAACCCGGCCGGGCGGAAATTAATATAATTAACTGCTTGACATGTTGGGCAGGACTGGACATACGCCCGTGTTAACTTTTGCAGTTCAGGAATGTAGACTGCCTCGCATACGCGTTGGATAGTTTTTCGAATACCAGCATGAGAAGCTAAAGGGCTGTCATGGAGCTCCTGCAGGATATTTAACTAAGACTAGCTGGGATAACAGGTCGAAATTCGTTGTTGGAATTCGTAGTTTTTGTATAGAATAATAGACCATCTATTAGTTCGTAATGGGCCGCCCTATTTCTTATCGCCACAATATCTTGGTGGCTAAAATTTTCAGGATCCTTCAAATACTCATAAATGTTTCCCAACTCAGGATCCTTACCCAGTTCGGTTATTACAGTTTCTCGGGAATTTATTGTACATGCTGTGAGCATTGCCACCTTTACGGTATTACCTTGTTCATCTATTTTAATTCTTGATAGGGCATCTGCTACGATATTTTCCTTTCCGGGGGTATGCTTGATTACCAGATTATATTCTTGCAGCTTGAGTGCCCATCTTATTAACCTTGGGGATAAATTTTTCCCTGAGTACAATCTAGTTACCGCCGCATGATCAGAGTACACTGTTATCGGCGCCTTTCCAAAATAGACTCGGAACTTTTGCACTGCTAACAGAACTCTAAGTGCCTCTCTCTCGGTCGCGGAATAGTTTCTTTGTGTTTGATTTAAAGTTCGGCTAAAAAATGCCACGGGCTGATGATTTTGCGAAAGTACCGCTCCTACCGCATAATCCGAAGCATCCGCTGAAATTTCTAAATTCTCATCCTTTTCAGGAAATTTCAACACAGGGGCTTGCGTTAATGCTTGTTTTAATTTTTCGAAAGCACTATTGGCTTCGGCCGTCCACAAGAATCTTGCCTTTTTCCTTTTTAATTTTAACAATGGCTCAGCGATAGCCGCAAAATCTTTTATAAAGGACCTATAATATGAACAAAGTCCTAGAAAAGAAGAGAGCTTCTTTGCCGTGTTTGGAGTCGGATACTTTTGTACAGCGATTATTTTTGATTCGTCTGTCTCGATTCCTTTTTGAGATATTTTGTAACCTAAATATTTTAATTCAGGGGCTGCAAATTTGCACTTTTCAACATTAACTTTTAGACCGGCCTCATTTAATAAAGAAAACACCTGTCTTAAATCCTGTACATGTTGGTCGAGATTATCACTAGTAATAATGATATCGTCTAAATAGATAAGTGTGGACTTTCCAAGAACAGGTCTTAACACAATGTCCATGCATCGCTGAAATGTTGCCGGGGACCCTGAAAGGCCGAACGGCATACGCAAAAATGCATAAGTGCCAGACTTGGTTATAAAAGCAGTCTTAGGCACGTCCTCAGGCCTAACCCCTATTTGAAAATAACCAGTCGTTAAGTCTAAAGTTGTCATGTATTTGGTGGATTTTATGTTCCTTAGAATTTCTTCAATTATCGGTAACGGATATACCGGATATTTAGTTATGGAGTTTAATTTACGGTAATCAATCGCGAATCTCCACCTTTTCGGATGTGTCAAAGGATAGTCATTATTTTACTTACATAAAACCACCGGGCTAGCATAACTACTTGAGATGGGCGTTATGATCTTTTTACGTAGCATATCGGTAATATGCCATTCTATAATTTTTTCCTTATTCTTATCATACCGGTATGGTTTTTGGCGAACTGGCATTGCATCTCCGGTGTCAATACTATGGTTAGTAACCTGAGTAAATCCTGGAATATCACTAAATAACGAAGCAAATTCACTCACCACTTGTCGGATTCTTCCTTGCTCGTCATTAGGGAGGTGGTCAAATTTTTAACATCGGCGGTTCAGCCTTTTCTGCCTGAACTGGTTTCATTGTCAGCTTAAGGGGCGCTTCATTAAAATCCAGTGTTGCTTGTGCGTCTGAAAGAAAATCTCTTCCTAAGATTAAATGTGCTTGCAGATTCTTTACTATAAAAAACATCACCTTTACTTGTTCGTCCTTGATACGGATATACAACGGTACTTTACCTATGCACTTACATTTTTCTCCTTGCGCCGCTAACACTGTCGTATTATCCGAATTATATATGCGGTATTTACGAAAATACTTCCTAAAAAAATCTTCTGCCACACAGGAACACTGCGCGCCTGTATCCAGGAGTGCGGTGGCTGGGATATTATTCACCAACACTTCAATCTTCGGAAGAGTCAAATTTTTCACCATTACTGTATTTAACTTGTAGGAAGAGGGGTTTTCTTGGACTTCGGATTTCCGCACCCTCCCGTCAGCAGAAATCCGTTTTAGTTTAAATCATTTTTTCTTTCCATGCTTTCCTTCTTTTTCCACTGGCCTTCAGACTTTTTTCCTGGATTGCTATTGAAGTGTCGACGTTCGCCGGCTGTTTTTGGATGCTCGCGTTTCCTTTCCCACTGATTCGCTTTGCTTTCGTAGCCGTGTGCTTGACTTTGCTGTGGTCTTGGCTCACCAAATTGGTTTCGTTTTTCATACTGGCGTCTTCTTTCAATGTCCGCCGTTCTTCGACTTTCAAACTGTATTGCTAGCTCAAATAACTTTTCCAGTGTAGTCGGATTCCTTAATTCAATAAAGTCTTGTACTTGGGGCAGTAACCTAGCAAAATTACTTGAATTATTTCAGGATCCGGACGGTTTCCATACAAGAGTTTGAAGACGTGAATTTTTCTTAAAATAAAGCTTGAGAGGTTTTCGATTCTTTGTTGACATATACTGAAAAGTTCCGTTTCTAATTTCGCATGATCCCTTACAACAGGGAAGGCTTTTAGTAGGGCAGTCTTGAAATTCTCGTAAGTATAGTTGGGACTTCCTGCTTGACCCAAGAGACTTCTGCCTATACATTTGAACCAGTTAAGCGCTTGGCCCCTCAAAGCGCTGGTAGCTAAGATAACTTTTTGAAACTCGTGCACGGGGTAGAGCATGAAGTGGTCATCCAATTTTTCCAAAAAACTGGTTACCGGTGAGTTTCCATTAAATGTTGCTTCTGGTTTCATCGAAGCGCGCATGGTCTGGACGATGTAACCAAATCCTTCCAGGGCGGCAGCTGGCATTTCTGGATTCTGACCCGTTTCTGCAGGCAGCACAGGTTCTTCTTGAAACTCGGCCATGGTTATTCTTCTTCGTTGGGCGCCACTATCAGGTTCAATGTTCCTTCTAACCTTTTTCGGGAACATGCAAGGACCTGACTCGGAACAGAGAGCTTACTAAAGCTATGTTCAAAACTGTGGGAAGTAAACAGGATACACAAGAAGGGTATACAAAACCCTTTATTTTTCTCTATTTACAAAGACTTCCGTACTTCGGAATACACAGACCCGCTACTCGGGGTCTAACGTAAAAGTATAAAATAAAACTAAACTCTAATTTAACTTTAGAATAATAAACGTGGAAGATTGGCCTTATATTAACAGGAAGCGTATGTAGTACAGAAAACTGTGAACACTACAATACGTTTAAAATTTATCAAGAGGATTAAAACCTCTGGCCTGGAAGGCAACAAGCAACTGCGTAACTTCTAAGGTAAGCGGCCTGCTTCGACTCACTGCTTCCTCTCTCTCGCTTGGCAAAAAGCCACAACTTAAATACTTGGCGTTCGCCAGACAAACTTTGCATAAAAACCTTAACGCTTATAATTCTGTCCGGAAGTAGAAAATAAGAAGTGATAGTAAAGATTTAAAATAAAATAAACGTTAGTAAAACTTAAGATCCTTACACCTGGACTGATTTCTTTCAACTCTCCTTTTGAAATTCCCTAAAAACCCTACATAGAACAACAATAATAATGAAAACTAAACTCACTTTTGTTAAAGATCATATTATTTTATTACTATAATTGTTATCTTGTTGCTACTATAAAACACACTGTAAAAATATATTTGTAGATTGGAGGCAGATCGCAAAGAACAGGAAATTGCTTGCTGACAATATTAGTATTTAACTTTTCCTTTTCTAATTTAACGAAATGATGCCAAATATAGCTCGAGGTTCTTCTGTTCGTTAGGATCCACTCCACATTTTGTTTTACAACCTTCAAACAGTTAGATGGAAAAAAATTATATCTAGAAATATATACTCATTCTAAAGAAGATAAAATAGAAATTCACATCTCTTGATTAGAAGGCGGCAATAAAATAAGTAAATAAATATAAATATAATTTATAATTTCACATAAATATTACAGTAATAGTGTATAAAAAGGTAATACCTAATAAGCATAGCTGTACTATGACAGTGCATTCAAAGAATCACAATGGTGCTCGAACAGCTCCAAGGAAGCGAAAAGGGCAAATGATTAAAGATCTGCAGGAGCCAGATTTGAAATAGCGATCAGAATCAGATCCGCAATTATAGCAGGAGCGATGCAAAGTGCGAAAAATCACGACTCCGAAGGATCCAGATCAGGCAATAGTGTGAGAGCGCCGAAACGCAAAGCAGTTGGGAATTCGAGAAACTAAGTTCCTAAAATCTAAGTAATTTGAAACAGATTCTCGCACTGCCAGAACATAAAAAATCTCCATCCATTTGCAAACAGAAGGCATCGGTTTATTTAATATCTGTTTTTTAAATACTAGATGGAACAGAAGCAAGCCAAAAGCACACATATATACACATATAAAAAATAGTTCAGAGACGTTTCCGGTACATAGTAAACGAAAGACATCCAGTGTCTGCATTAAACGGAAACAAATTTTTAGTACGCTATCCAGCAGTTCTCGGTGAATTGTTATCGAGGAATCATACGAATAATTTTGAGCATAAACATTTGGGAACTGATTAGAGCTGCCATTATCCTTATATGTACTATTGCATAAATAAAAGGGGATATTGTTCTGAAAATATGTTGTTGTTTACTTTTCCAGTGTTTAAAATTAATCTGTTTCCCAAAGAGAACAAATTCTCATGAGGTGGTGTTTCCTTCATTAAATACCCAACTGACGTGATCTTTAAATAACAGTTTATCACTCAAGGTACTTCCGAGATATCTTTTACTTTAGTAAACTATTTAAATTTAAGAGAGCACTTTGCTTTCTCCAAAAAGCATAAAAATTAGATTTCGCTAGGTTAATGTTTATCTCCCACATATGACACCAGTGCTGAATGATGTTAGCGGAGTGTTGTAATTTATCGACTGCATCGTAGGAGTTAAAAGATTTAGGCACGATAACTCTTCTGCATGCTTTACGTTTTTCTTATCGGAAGATTTAAGAAGTTGTTAATAAAAATATTGAACAAAAGAAATACAGACCTTGAAACAACAGCTTTAATTACTTTTCTCTGGAAAGAAAGCTATCAGTTATGGATCTAAATTTTCTGATAGATGCAATTATGAATGACATTAATTATGGAAGGCAACAGATGTTTAACTGTGTTTTAACAGCCACGTTATGTCATAGCCTAAACACAAGCATCGGAAACCTTTCTAGGCTGCTGATCGAAACAAACCAGAATGTTTATATTAAGAAATCGCTTCGGGTCAGTGGTAATTTCATTTTAAAACAGACTTTGTTTGTGAATAATAAAATAAATCTTAACGAGAAAATGAAAAAATACGCTTTAAAGTCTAAAAATTAAACTTTTAATTTTAATTACTATGTAAACAAACATACCGAATGAAAATTATTTTTCTTTTCGATATCGATGACTCCACTGATTGTGAAATGTTCTCAGAAATCGATATAGGTATTTACAACTCCATAGATGATATTTAAACTTTTATATTTCAGTTGATGGTTTATTTAATTTTTTTAGTGACAGCATTGTTTGTAATAAGAAGAAAATGATTTTTAAGAAGTTTATCGCTACTTTTGTCGAAATGGTGAAGTGTAAATGCTTGAAAAATAAAGAATATTAAAATCGGGTAGATTTTATTGAACTCTTGAAACCTGTGATGTCAGTTTCGTCTGCCTTATTCTTAGTCATCGTAAGACAAATACAGACATCTGGATTTTCGGGATTTAAGCTGAAATTTTACATACGAAAATATTTCCTCCCCTGTGCTAGTTGAAATGAATGCGGACAAAATGACAAAGCCAGTTTTTTGAAATTATGTCTTATGGGTCGGCGTTGTCAAACTTATCGATATTCCCTTGAAATTATGTAACAATTTCATTTTTTAAAAATAAAAATGCACATTCGCTACTGCAACTTTGTAAAAAAGTTACTTGCTATTGTTTATTTTCGCCTATGTTTTTACGTGTTCCTCAAGTTACTATTTCATATACTTTCATATCTTTGTTACATAGTTTATTTGTATTTATTATTGCGTTTTTTTCTTCCTTCATGTTCGTACGGGGTTCGTGTGGATTTGGAGTGAATAATGACAACAATTGATGAAGTATCCAAATACACTTTATTTACCAATATTAATCAGATAGCTCCAAAATCACTTTTACAGTCGTCGAACTGTTATAAACACCCTGACACGTTCAGCGACACAGGCTTCACACTGTCGGGCAATAACGGTGGAGACAGCTTCACTGCAAAGCACCCGAGTACAGCTCCCAACTCTGCTTGGTCGTTTTTGGAACTCCACGTACCCTCGAGACTCTCCACGCGATGCACTCGACGATACACAAGAGTATAGATCTCGACTCAGCACAGTCTAAGACAAAACTCGATGATGCAATAATTCGCGACGCACTAAAAGACTCTCTCGATGCACTCGACGACCAACTCGGCGCTAGATTTCGAGACACTCGCTCGATGACTGACTACCAGCTCGCTAGACGAGGCACCCACACTAACTAACTGCGGACCATCAGGGTTTATATAGCTTTCGGCTTGTGTTCGAGAACATTCTGGACTAAACCGGTAAGAATTCTTCCAGAAGGTTCTCCATCCGTCCATGGTATATCGCCAATTTTGTCGCCAAATGCCGCCAAATGGGTGATTGCTCTCCAAAAGTGGCAACCATTTCTTCCCTTGCTATGTTATAGCAACCCTAAAACTGCTTTGCGGAGAAGCCATCTTACCGCGTCTGTACATTTCGTAACAATATTATACTTTATCTTCGGAACTGAAATTATGAAATAGGTCACTCGGTAACCCTCGGGTTATGGGTTACCGAGAACCCTCGGGTTATGCGTTACCGAGAACCCTCGGGTTATGGGTTACCGAGACTTGCCCTAACAAAAATTTATTCAGTATCGATAAAATATCTCTGATGAATTCCTGCAGGATATTTTAAAACGACCAAGTTTAGAAAGCCTCTGAGAGGCAGTTTCTGGAGGTAGTTTATGCTATTATCCATGTGGAAAACTAGATAAATTCTTAGTAATTTTCAGCGGCAGTTCATGATACGGCTTTGAAAGTGGTTGTTAAATCGGACACCCAAAATGCATAACATCGAAATTTCAACTCACACTCGCAGCAAATAAAACATTCTATATAATTCTTGATAATACAGTTACATTACATGAAGCATTTTTTAAAATGATATTTCAAGCATACTTATATTATCTATGTTAAAATAACTCTCGGAATAACGATTAATGGATGTTGCACTTCAGCAGCCGAAGAAGAAGGTTCTGGGTTTGAACCTTCGAACTAGTCCTGCAAATATGCGAATATTACGTTCATTCTCGTTCTCTTAACACGCCCCCCCCCAAAATCATGCTTATTTGATTTTAAAATTGCTTATTTAAATTTCTTGATTGGCTGTTAGAGTAATTAATCTGCCCTAAAACAGTCAACAACAACACTAATTTATATTAGTAAAAGTGAAAGTTAATAATAATAATAACTTTATTTACAAGATTCCAGTCATCCCATCTGCTGTCCCGTTTCAGTATAAGTGTCTTGAATTTTCGTATCGTATGAACTTTCCCATGAGCATTCGTGAAATAAAATGATTCTTTTTACAATGGTTGGACTGGATTTGCAAATCTTTGTCTTTATCGTCAACAACTTTATCTGAGATGTTCCAGAGCTGACAACCGTGAAAATATGTTCATTTTTCCTATGATTGTAAGGATCCAGAATTGTTATATTTGGTGGTGTGGTGTATTTAATTAAGGCAAAGCACACTAGGGCTATCTGCCTAAGGGGAGGGATGCCTTTCGTGGAGGACTTTCTAAGGGAAACTGGCTCGTATACACGTTACACATGGGAAAACCACGAAAACGCCCATGCAGCCAGCCCGTTCGCGGGATTCGAACCTCGGACCGAACTACCAGTGTTCAGCGTCTTTACCGCTCGGCCGCTGGTGGGCCCGATTTTGCCGCTTGGCCGCTAGTGGGCTGTTATATTTGGGGTTTCTTCAACAGCAAGAATTTCCTTCGATACCTTTACTTCAAAGAATATATTTCGAAATAAACACATTTCTATGAATAAATCCAATGTAAGAGGATTTCTCTTATTTCTAGAAACTTTTGCAGAAGTAGTAACTAATGCAATTTATTTCTTTGTAACAAGAAAGAAAAAATAGTTAAAAATTATTACAATAAAAAAACGATTACATTTAAAAATAATTTAAAAATTTTATTTCGTTTTACAGTGAAATCAACGTCAGAGATGGGTTTGGTTATCAACACTTTGAAATTTTAATTTTAATTTTTTAAATCTTAATGATTGGTAACAAGCTAAAGGGTATTTCAGAAAGGATCTGTTTAATAATATACAGCATAATCTTGATTTCTTAGGTTCTATGCTTAGTGGTTTTTTTCCGTTGAATTTATGTTGGCATTTCTATAGATTTTCAATACAGGTTACATTTCCGCTTGAAATAATTTCCTTTTTGCAGGGCGAAGATTAGGTTTAAATATTTAATGAGTATAAATTAGGATAAAATAATATGTTTGAGTATACTATTAATATCTTTTAGGGTTATTAATGAAATCCAAGAATTAAAATAAAGTATTTACTTTAAACAGAAATAAAAAAAAAATCTAGAAAGGAAACTTTCGACCATTTTGCATCAATTAAAGCAGTTTCTGATCTGTTTGTAAAACTTACGGACTTTAATTCATTACAAGAAAATTTATTTAAAAACAAAACAATGCCAAAGAGTTATGAACTCACAGATTAGCGTAGTAAAATGGAATATAATTTTTATTTCTATTTGTTTAATTATTCGGTTGGCAAAATAGTATTTTGGGATTTTAGTGTGAAATAAAACTCAATTTTTTCTATGCAAAAAATGAACTTTAATCAATATCCCATTCTGTTCGTTGACCATTTGTCATATTTCTTGTAACTTCCTGATCACGCGCTAAATACTCAAACAAAAGCAATTTAAGGTCATCGTTATTACTGAAATGTTTACAATTTAAGAAGTTTCGAGAGCTTCGAAATTGCAAAATGGCGCAAATTTGATGGTGCGAGGTCAGAGTTATAATGGTGTTGCTACATCACCTCCCAACATTTATCACTTCGTAATGGTTGGTAAAGATAAGTAAGAAATTGCATTGCCGTGATGGAGCACGATTCCTTTGCGATCTGTCCATACTGCTCTTTTCTCTTTAATGGCTTCCTCCAATTTTATAAGCTGTTGTCTATAAGCATCTTAATTGATGGTTTAGTTGCTTGGAAGCAGTTCAAAATACACATCATCTTTGTAATCCTACCAAATTGACGTTAATTAATTAACCAACCAAATTAATGCTATTATAGATGATTCATTTTTTTTGTCAGGAGTGAGAATTCATTTAAAATAATTGTTGACTGCGTTACGTTTAAAACGTGTATCGCAAATACTGACTCGTTGTGCTCTACGATTTCTTTATATATATATATAAATTCTATATATATATATATATAAAGAGAGAGAGAGACATGTATACTCACTCTTTTACCCGACTCGGTGAGCTCTGAATTTTTATCCTTATATGCTTGCAAATTGTGCATTTTTGTTAAAAAAGCGATTTTATTATGTTGTTCTTATGTTCCCATTAAGGGTTTTATGCTTTTATTTAATCTGCATGCAATAGTTGTAGAATTATCAATAAGTCGCGCAATGCCTAAAACGTGTCGATTATTTGCTTACATTTTGAAACTCTTAGTGATGAATTTTTGATAACAAGGGAATAAATTAGTTGGTGAGACAATCTCAATGTCTTTTTGACAACTGGGATCAAAGTGAAACTTTAAATTTTTGTGCATCGGAAATTTTGTCTTTCTTTCCATCCACCGAATACTTACTGTATTGGGTGTTTTAGGTTTTTCTGAATTTTGTGATTTTTTTAAATTTTTTTAATATATTTTTGCTTTACTAGAAAGTAAAACTGAATTGATTGAAAAACAAATATATAGCTAAAGAAATTCGAAGAAATGTGTTAAAATGAAGTGCAGCAAAAAATGTGTTTAATTTAATAGTACATACACAGAAGTTATGTGGTGTTCACATTATATCATTTTTTATTTTTATTTAGATTGAAGGATTTTCTAGGATAGAATAAATCATACAAATTACATAATATTTTACCATGTGCTGAAAGAAGTCTTATGGTTTGAAAAAAATGTCTAATTAAAAATGACTAAAACTAGCTTTTTAGCTTCCTTTCGAATCTTAAGAAATGTGAACAAAAGATAGGATCAAAACAGCTCGAGAAAACCTAGTTACTTTTGTAATTTATCAGAAAACTTTGTAAATGGATCACATTAAAGAAAATCGTAAAGCATATAAAAACGAAAAATAAATCAATACTTTTAAACAGTGAATAAATATTTTAAAACTCTCATGTACATTTATGTGCAGGTATAATTTGCTTTCCTTATACTAAAATTTAATTTTGACTTGCTTTCATTCTTAAGCAAAGTATATAATATATTTTCAATTCTTAGTCTTAAAAAATTGTAATCTTTATTTAACTTAGCTTTAGAGGAAAAAAAATATTTCGAACTTTTTTTTTACCTGCTAAAAAACGTTTTTATTTCGGTCCAAATTTTTTTAAAACGTCTTAAGAAGATTAGTGAACTTTTTTCGAAAGCTTACCTTTAGAATTTCAAAAGCATACATCAAAAGTGTAATTATCTCTTCCCATCAGTACAGGTGTAATTCACAGTTATTTCATTTCTTATTTCTTAAAGCTCTTCTTTCAATTTCTGTTAGACTAATAAGTAATCACTCGAGGTATTGCATAGTTTTGTTTTCCCTTCCAACCTCTCTTACGGTTGGTTATAATAGGTTGCTGACATTAGTTAGTTTCCTCCAATACTATTTTGAGAAAAAAAGATATATATTTGTCGAATGGCTTGTTAAAGCGCGTATGGGATTTCTGAAATCCTTATTTTATATGTTGTAGGAAATAGAATACTGGCTAATTTGTTTTCGGGTTTATCGGTAAATCACGAAAATCATCCGGATTTATTTATATGTAAATATATATTTTTATAGATGATTGGGTAAATAATATATTTCAAATTACTAGTAAATATTACATTAATTTTGTTACAAGTCTTTTAGGAAAAAACTCGTGTAAATTTAAATAATGTTATAAAATTTACAAGTAATGAATTTACGTGCTTTTCTGGTATCACAATTAGCGCTTCAAGAAATAAAACACATTACTTAACCTGCTGTGAAAGCATTAATTAATACAGCGGGCGTTATATTCAAATCCAAATGCTTGACGAACTAACAAATTAAAACACTGTTTTAAGTTTCGATATTATGTATGCTTCAGAGCATTGTTAGAAAGAAAAGGACAGGTTACTTATTCTGATGTTCTGCAATATGTTTCTGATCTTTAGTTGAAAATATGGAGTGACTAAGATTACGCAACGTTTAAAAAAACGTCGAAAAGTCACGGAATTAATTGAGAGCTAATACACAGGAAGGGCAAAATAAAAAATTTCTAGAAAATACCCGTGGTCAAAAATTTCCTGATATAAAAAATTCTTAGCTGATATAAAACATTCTCAACGTCCAGTTACATCATAGAATTCTGACGGAATCAATCATCCTTAAATCCGCTCTTTAAATCAGTCTTAAAAGGGAATAGAAATGTTACATGCCATGAGAATCAATTCTTATAATAAACAAATGAATTAAATTGTGTTGTATTTGTTATGCAATTACACCAGGAAAGTACGCGTTACGGAGGGAGAAATTTCCTTATAATGTTTTCAAACTGCAATATTTTCAGCAGGGAAAATAAGGTTAAAATGTGCTAACATTGCATGCGATTTTTAATTATCTCTCGAAGCAACTGGTATAGCTAAAGAAACAACATTCTTACCAATCAGATTATTTTTAAAAAGTTAAAGAAGTGTGCAGTCTGTATCCCATAATATTAAAAGGATTCTTAAAAACATACTTAGCTATATGTGTAGGTGAGGAGTTTCATCGATGGTGTCCTTGTAATCTATGTACACTGTAAACTCTGATGAAAACAAGCAACAGTTCTATATCTCCTGTTATACTGGTCCGATTGACAAAATCTTATTTGCGTTTTTCCTATCTGAAAAGCGTGACCTAGGATATATATTACACTAATATATAACACTGTTCTAACATAGGTATTTTAATCGAAAACTGGAAATTTTCTAAAATAGCATATAGCTTGTTTTCCATATTTCGAATCTATGGCTCAAATTAAGACAAAATGCCACTTTTTGTAAAATTGTACCATAGTTTTTAAAAAATTGGCTTTCAAAACTTTAGCTCTTCAGTGTTGATTGAATTTTGCATGTATTTATTAATACCTTTTTTTTAATTAAACTTGCTTGAATTCTTCTTTCCTATATCGAAATTTAGTTTCAATCCAAATAAAATTCGAAGGTATTTTTTATTTACTTTTACAATTTATATTCTTTAATAATTTATGTAAATGTTTTTAAAACAATTTTTTAATTATACATTTTGAAGTTTTTACCGTCAGTTTTTACACACCTAACAAAAATTAGAGCTTTTTATTCAAAATTGCCTAAGATATATGAATTGAATATTATATTGCGAATTTATGTATTAGCGCGTTTTGAAATTTGGCGTTGTTAAAATTATTTGAATGTATGAACGATGCACCTTGTTTCTCGTGCACAGTGGAAAATAGGTTACTATAAATTAGAATTTCGACAAGTGAATGATTCTTGGCGCAAACTGAAAAAAGTGCGCCAAGATAAATTTTTAAATTTCTCTGTAAGTTTCTCTGTTCTTGCATAAAATTTGATAATTTCATACAATTTAATATTCAGGCATAACTAGAGTCGTAGAATCCAAATATGGAAAAAAAATGAGTATGTCATTTCAGATAAAGTCCGATTTTTGTGTCAAAATGGCTATGTTAGAATGGCGCTATATATATATATATCTGTTCAAAGTTGCGATTTTGAGACATGAGAAACGCAAATTAAATTTCGTTAGTCTGTCCAGTTACAAAGGGAGATGTAGAACAGTCCAATTTTCATTTGTATAAAATGTGTAAATATATATGCAATATTTTAACAATTAAAAAATTATTTTGAGTTGCTTTCATACTCATTTTGCCTTATTATATATTTAATCTTTATAATAAAATTTATTTTGGTACATTTCTTTTGTGCCATTATTCAGGGACTACTAAGAATAATGGAAAGTTTTAGTGAGTCATTGAAAAAGGTAACAAAAATCTCTTGCACGAACATTTTGTTTAGATTTATTTGAATTATATTTGGTACTAGCAATAATTTGGACTTGAAAATGACTTTGAATTCTGAGACTTGATATGTTTTTTAATACAGTTATATGCCCCTGAGGTAGGACTGTTGAGACAAAACGAATGAGTAAGTTCGCTTACAATTCGCCGTCAGGAGATAGACAGGATTATTTACAGAGATGTTTTAGTGCTATTCCCCATGTTTAATACAAATGCGACTCAATTTCTTTCATCCCACTAAAGTATCCTTCTTTCATAGTCTAGCGTCTTCGTGTGATAAGCCATAATAAATTATCTACCTATCAATTACTAGAAAAGAAAATATACATAAAAATAAACTTTCTTCATATGAGCTATCTTTTCATGTTGGGAAGAGTCTCTATAAAAGATTATTTTCAGTTGTTATTTTCTATGCTACTTTCAGAGATATAACACGTTTCTTTACTCTAGCAAACAGAAAGTTTTTCCTGATTTTGTGTGGACTGAAGGTCGAAGTCATCTCAGCGTGTTTGATAGAATAGAACTCCTTTTTTCAGATTTAGTTTTATTTTTCGGGTCATTCTAACTCTCTTCTTTAAAGTCATTTTCTGAGTGGAAAATAAGTGATATTGTTAAGGAATGTGCTGATGTTGTTATGAAGAACATAAATTCGGTTAAATTTCTCAGCTTATACACAATATTTGATCTTGAATCGTAAAGATGAGCAACAAGTATATAAATTGTAAGAGTTCCCCAAAATTTCAGTATAATTTATTCAGGAAAATCACAAGAGAACTTAATATTTAGTATCATGTGGGGTTATAATAAAGTTTACAAGGATATTCCGTCCACATTCGCCTTAAGAATTAAAATCACCTAACATTCGTGAGATTTAAGCTGTAAAGCTAAATTTCCCGTATAAGGTATTTCTCCCACTTTCCTAGCGTGCCTGCGTGGTGTAACGGTAGCACGCTGGGCCGGTATTCCAGAAGTCCGTGGTTCGATTCCCGGCGAAGGCGTTTGCATATTTTTCATATTTTCTGCTTCCAATTAACCTAATGACTCTACACCCGTGTAGAATCTCGACTTAATACTAGGGTAAAACATTTTGAAAACGTTGTACAACCAAATAGACTCATTTTTAACTAATGTGGGGTTATAATAAAGTTTACAAGGATATTCCATCCACATTCGCCTTAAGAATTAAAATAACCTAACATTCGTGAGATTTAAGCTGTAAAGATAAATTTCCCGTGTAGAATCTTGACTTAATACTAGGGTAAAACATTTTGAAAACGTTGTACAACCAAATAGACTCACTTTTAACTAATACTTGGACAGACTATATTCAACATCTTTATCAACGACATTCCAAAATCACCCAGTGTTACTCTAGTACTCTATGCAGATGACGCGGCCATCCTAACAAATCACAAATATTTGAATGTTCTGGTTCACAGTTTTCAGAGTTATCTCCATAGCCTTGATCACTGGCTCATTACTTGGAAAATCAAAATTAACGTCGCTAAATGTGCGGCCATGATGTTCACACGCTCTCGAATTCCGTACCCTACCATTAATATAAAGTTCTTCGATGACTACGTTCCCCGGTCAAATTCATATAAGTATCTAGGAGTGATACTTGATTCCAAATTAATCTGGCGTCTTCATAATGATTATACACTCAATAAAGCAAAGACCGTCAGAACCCAACTTTACCCCCTCCTAGGCCAAAAGAACCCTTTGTCAATTAAAAACAAAGCTCTTCTTTATACTTTCATCATTCGACCAATATTTTTGTATGCTTGCACCATCTGGGGTACAGCTACAAAAACATACATAAAAAACTTCAAGGCTTTCAAAATAAGACCTTGCGTTTAGTCCTTAATGCAGCCTATTATGTCCGTACTGATGTGAATCATTCGGATCTTAACATTAAACTCGTAGACGTCGTTATTAAGAAACTTCGTCAAAATTTATTCCTCACATTTGAACAGATTGATAACCGTGCACTTTAATAGTTACCAGCCTACGATCCTGCTATTCGCAGCTCGCAGAAAAGACCTCGCTCCATCATCGGACGCGAATACGGCATCTAAAAGGCGTAGACCCTCCCCTGTCTTCTCAGTTCCAGCGCCCCCCCGACCCATGAAGGACGTACCCATGTAATTGCTCTGCCATAATTGCTTTCTCCTACTTCAATATTACTGAAAATTGGCCACCTCTGCATTCTTATCAATCTGTTCACTATTTAATCACACCCTGCCCATTTCTGCCTGGATATTTCTTCGCGAAAATTTAATCTTTACTTCACAATGATTTGTGCCATATGCCAATGAGCCTATTAATCTGTAAAATCTTTTCTTTCCGCTCTTTGCTTTGGTGTCGTATTTATGTGTTATAATTTTTTTTTAAAATACCGAAAAAAAAAAAAAGATATATAAAATTAAAAAATATAAAAAAGTTTTAAATCTTAAAACTTCCAAAAAAATTCAAAACTTGATTTTTCCTATCCCTAAACTTTCTAGAGCTAATGCAGCTCCCTCTAGTGTGCACCATGTTAACCAATTATGCAATTTTCCTATTACTGCTCACTACTTAGATATTTTCTGATGTGGAGGAGATACATGGTTTTGAACCATAGGCACTCTGTAATTTATAATCATTGGCATTTTGAACTAAGTACAATTCACCTGATTTCATTTTATTTCATAGGAGAGTTTCCCAAATGTTTTTCAAGTGTTTTTTTACTTTAATAAACTCGATGCTATGCTCATTCGTTTGCTCTTGCCGCCTTTGAAAGCATGTTTTAGAATATTTGACTACCAGTTTATATATATTTTAAACAAAATACTACAATACAGCAAAATTCGGTACTTACGTATTATCGCAACCAGGTGAAAATTCGCATAAATTGCGATATTTGGCAACCCTACGTGTTATACGTAGTTTTGTAAAAAGAGCATGTGGAGATTCACAAAATTTTCGTGCAAATTTTTGTAATTTGTGAGAAAATAGCAGTGTACATGGATAAAGTGAAGAGTGTGCGCAATGTCATTTTTGTGCAATTCTGGGATATTTTTTTTAAGTAAAAATAAGTCGACGTGTACATGGTAATGACGAATACGGTTTTTAATCAGTGCTAAAAGCAATAGCCGAAAGATTTCCGCCGAAAATATAATTCTGCAACTTATTCAAATTCGAAACCGGAAGGGTTTAATTGCTATTTTATATTTTAAAAGAAAATAATATAAAAAACTGTATTAAAATTATCTGTAATTAATAAATGTATATTTTCTTTCTATTCATACTTTTTTACTCAAACTTACAAATAGCGTCAAAACTTACGAATAGCGTCAACCTGGTTGCGATAATACGTAAGTACCCAAAATTCATTTATTTCTTAGCCTAAAAGAGGCATTGTCCCGAGTGGAATCAAATTGTTGCCATCAAATATCATCTCTTTTTATTATATTTAAATAAATTAAATAATGAGGCGTCTGTATAAATGTATGTATGTCTCTCGCAGTGTGAAAAAACAACGGTATCTAGAGTCATCAAACGTTAAAACAGGAAGTCTTCATCCGAATATGGGCATACGGACGCCAGAAGTTTGAATTCCGAATTTGTTTTATTATCTTTTTCATATTTTGCAAAACGTTAACAAATTTGAGATAAACAAACTCAAGGATTTTAAAGAGAGCAGTGGCAACATTGTATTGTAGAAAGCATTTTCACCTCCAAGCCCGATACGCTACAGAAATTCTAAACATACGATATTTTTTGCTATTGAATCGGATTTTATGTGGGGTAAGCGCCGAGAACACGATATTAAATAAGTAATGTAAACACAAAAAACGTTAATAATAAAAATACAAAGAAAAAGTGTTTAAAAGCCGTCTTAGTAAGAAAACCAAACATTGATATGATGAATTGTCAAAAGACATAAAAAAAAATAAATATATGCCAATACTTAACTCTGCATCGGGAATTCAAAACGAATACCGTTATTCTTCTTTCAAAATTTTCGTAATTTTGCTCTTCAATTGTGTATTGCTTAAGTAGAAGAAAATGGTGCTTAATAATAAAGCTAAAAAGACCAAGAAAAAAGAACGTGTCAGTGAGTGTAACAGCAGATTTGTAGGGATTAGCGAGAGCGTAAGAAATCTTAAGGAAACTGTTTTCGGTGACCGTTAAAATCTGAAACCTTTCAGACGTTTTTTAATACTGGTATTAAGTAATTACATTAATAAAAGAAAATTTATGATTGTTATTGAAAATTCAAGGCTTTTAGAATTTGAATAACTAAATAAAAAATAGATAAATATACGATTAGGTACTCTCATTCATGACTTGGATGAGTCTGCCGATTCTTGCATGACTGTTCTAGGTTTAGATGTAGACTGTTAAAAATCAAAGCTAGTTCAAGGTTTAGATAGAAACAATGCGCTTTAAATCTGTCTTTTGTTGCTAAGACTAGAGCGAGATGTCCGTACTTAGGTAACTGCTAATAAATTTCATAAAATGTTACTCTTGGGAAGAAATGTGATAGACTGTTGCCATATGTAATTTTTAAACTCTCATAGTTTGAGATATATGGAATAAGCGCTTAGAGACATTAGGATTTTTGGAAAAGTCGGAGAGATGATAAATTAGCAACGCCTTCGCCGGGAATCAAACCACGGAGCTCTAAAATACCGGCTCAGTGTGCTGAGACCCTATCGCCAAATCCTGGGTGAGGAGAATCATCATCCAACACCCTTTTTATTTCGGACGCCACTGTACAGACATTAGGTATTTTTGGAAGCAGGCAAGATGATAAATTAGCAACACCTTCGCCGGGAATTGAACCACGAACCTCTGAAATACCGGTTCAGTGTGTTGATCACCACGAAGGCACGCTAGGAAGGTGGGAAAAATAACTTACAAGCGTTAATTTAACTTAATTTAATTTGTCCTTTTTGCAAGTTAAGGACCACAAGGGAAGATTTATATAACCACCTGTATAGTTTGAGTAACGCTGTTTTTACAGCTTTTAATCAACAGTTCTTATATAAATATCTAAAATAACTACAAGAAATTTTGAAATAAAGTCTATAATATAACTTAATTACATGCTGAAATTAAAATTATTTACCATGTATTTTCATAAATATACGAATATGTAAGAAATGCCTATTGAAGCCCAAATAACATGATAGCAAGTAAATAAATACAGTTTTAAAATCTCAAATTTTGATTTTAAATGAACTTGGAGTCTCGATCTACAAAGAAGACAAGGAAAAAAGATTATCACAAAAATATTTAAAATTTAATTTTTTATAAACTATTCAATAATAAGAGTTTTTATCTGTTCGAATAATATTTGTAGTAAATTTATAAGGTATTTCTCCCGCCTTCCTAGCATGCCGTCGTGGTGTAGTGGTTCTGCACGTTAGGCCGGTATTCCAGAGGTCCGTGGTTCGATTCCCGGTAAAAACGATTGCTTAGTTTTCATCTCTTCGTCTTTTACAATTACCCTAATGGCTCTACAGTGGCGCCCAAACTAAAATGGTGTTGGATGAGGTTTCTCCACACCCAGGATTTGGCGATTGGGTCCCATGAAAACCCCAGTCGCCCTTTAAAAAGAGGACTATATAAGGTATTTCTCCCACTTTCCTAGCGAGCCTTCGTGGTGTAGTGGTTCTGTACGCTGGGCCTGTATTCCAGATGTCCGTGGTCCGATTCCTGGCGAAGGCGTTGTATATTTTCATCTTGCCTGCTTCAAAATACCTAATGTCTAATACCTAATGTCTCTACAATCTTTTATCCAAATCTGAGTTAACTATATCCATTATAACAATAGCATATTATTATGGTTATTTGCAATGGCCTGTCAAGATCTATAAGACTAAATTAAAATTGTTTTCGATTAAATATCGATTTTCCTCAATTTAATAGTAATATATATTTTATATCATATTTATATAAATATTTAATAGTAATAATGCGGCTTTCTGTATGCTTTATAGTCGTACAGTAGGTCGTGTTAGTATAAGCGTATGTGGTGCTACCAGATAAACGATCAAATAATGTTTTCTCGTATTTACTCGTCTAAACAAAAAATAACATCATGAGTTGGATTTGCTAATTTACCTGCATTTCGTGAAGTTTGCTTCAAGTAAGCAAACTATACAGATTACATGAATTACGACAAGCATTCTGAAAATGCAGATCTGCAGGTATGACATTCACCTTTAGGAGCATATAAGGTCTGGTAGAGACAAGAGAGTTTCCTAACATATTCCTTACTATTGATAAAGCAATGGGACAACTGATTTAACATTTAAAACAAAGAGATTTTAAAAAGCCAATTAAATTTTTTTTATCAATAAATGTGATTTAAATAAAAAAACAACTGGATAATTTGAAAAAGAAATAAAAAATAGCACTTTTTGCGAATTTTACTAGTGTGTTAAATTTAAATTAATACGCGCCTATTATTTTACTTTAATTTTTATTAACTTTTTGATAATCATCAAATTGGTACTTCTGTATATTTTAAAATATCTCAAGTGTTCTCAATAATATTTATTTCTTTTATTCTTCGTTTGCAATTTGCTTTTAAAATACTCTAAAAATGCAATTCTTTATATTTTTAATAAGTCCGCAAATCATATTATGAAAACTTTCGAAAGGTTTTTTTTTTTAACAAATTACGCCTTTATTCAAACGACAGCGTCGCGGAAAAAATAAAATGAAAAACGAGGAAATGAAAAATCGTGTGTGTTCAAAAGCGATCGCGGGTAGAAAACGTTTGAGAGTTCTCCTTAAATTAATGTGAAAAGTTTGCACAAAGTAAAAATAACGCAGAAGGAGAGATAAAGATAATTTAAAGCACATAAATAAAACTCCTCGAGCAGTATCATTTTAAAACATTTACTTCAAAGCAAAATTAAAAGGAAGAAATGAATACCAGAGCTGGTATCAGCATGCCAATATATTTTTTAAAAATTCTTTAGAAGCTCGTATTTTAACAGCCTAAGGACATCTATATATTGAAATTAAGAAGCACGATCTAAATCTGAGGCTGATGCACAGTTGCTGCGAATAAAATATTCATTGGAATATCTGCTTTCTTTTAACTCTATAAAAACGAAATTGAATAAATCCTGAAATATGATAATATCAGTGTGGTATTTATTTCACATTTCGAAGCTCTTTTAAATTTCTTTAAGTTTCCAGGTTCTTTCTTTCAAAGTCAATAAGTAGCTGCAAAACTTAGAAATTATTTTTGGAGTTATCAGTAGGCATATTTATTTTCGAAGGTGTTCGAAAATAATGTATTTCATAATACGCTCTTAAACGTCAATGAATTTGCAATTCGTGGTAGTTATATTTCGTAAAACAGCATGAAAAAAGGAGAAATTTGGATATCGAATGTAATCTATAAAAAGTAACAATAACAAATATTTTATATTACTAACATTTTACTAAGAAAACATAAAATATATTTTAGATTTGGTGACCTACTTTACCATCTTAAAATTTTTAAATCAATATATTATTTAAAATATTTAAGTAATACTATGAAACAATTTAATGTTTTAATGAAACAATTTGTTTGAAACCTTTAAATAATACCGTGAAATAACTATTAAATTTATAAAATGAATAAAAGATTTAAAGAATTGCTCTAAAACTTAAATATTTTACCATTTCATACAATTAAAAATATTTAATATATTGGATATAACTATCGAAAATTTTAATGAAATAACGTTTCCAATTATTAGAAAATAAATACCTAAAATACCGACAAGTTAATTAACAAAACAATAACACAGTAAATTATAATTTGAAATTATCTAGTACTACCCTCTGACCAGCAATTTCGGCATGTGCAAAATGTAAAATAAGAAAATAAATCTCTAATAAATTACTAACTTCATTAGAAATAACTCTTTAAATTTCTTGTTTAGATTTTTGTATGTCTTTTTCCTAGCAATTGCAATACATTAAATTTTCTCTCGACTGAGTGATTTCTAATTCAATTCATAAATACGACTTAATAACGCTGATCACGGAACTCATTCGTAACCGAAACTTAGACGTAACTCATTCAGAACTTAAACCGAAACGTTTTCTGGGTGAGCTTCCATATTGGATAACTGCGTACTTTTGCTTCTACCTCTCTTCTCGCTTACAAAATTTTAACTTTCTCTGATCTCGACTTGGTTTCCTCTATTGTTTTAAAAAAGTAATAAATCACAGATAAATCCTGCAGGGATTATTCGCCGCCGTAATATAGTGACATGGGTAAGAATATTAAAAAATAAATTGCGTGTTTACTCACTTCACGATTGCCTGCAAATAATTCATCTCTCTACTACGCAGCTATGCCATCACTATCCGTAAAGATTCATTCCATTTTCACTAGCTTATTTTCATTTCATACACGCACATATACATATATATAAGCATACATATATACATACTGCCTAAAACGTTTCTGTGATATCTTTAAAAAAGTACATATACGTACATATTGAAATACATCCAGATATTTAAGGCAATATATTAAAATACAGAAATCCAGGTATAAATTACCAGAGAATTTTGGCAATGAAATCAAGAAGATAATCTTTTTTTCATGTTAAAATTGGGAAAACGGGTTTAAAATGTTTTAAAAATATAATAAAAACTCAAAATGTGAATTTCATAAGAGTCATTTTCTGTTTTTGATTTATTAATAATTCCATGAAATTTTAGAAATTAAATTTCTTTTAATGTTCCGTACACCCTAATATGTTGAAATAATTGGTTAGGTTAGGTTATTAATTACGGCAAAGCCTCGAAGGCTATCTGCCTAAAGGGAGGGATGCCTTCGTGAAGGACTTTCTAAGGGAAACTGGCTCATATACACGTTACACATGCGGAAAACCACGAAAACACCCATGCAGCCAGCCCGTTTGCGGGAATCGAACCTCGGACTGAACTACCAGTGTTCAGCGGCTTTACCGCTCGGCCGCTGGTGGGCCGTTGAAATAATTGAAAAAAAGAAGTAAATAAGGAAAACAAATTAGTGTTTCATTGTATTTTGAAAATTTCAGCAAATTGTTTTACTGATTTTAGAACTATACATGAAACATTATGAGTATTTTTTAAAGAAACATTTTTAGTAACTAATCATATTTGATCGACACTTCACATATCGTCATATCGATTGTTATCGCAGTTACAATAGAATCTCTTTTAATCACAAAAGACGAGACCTTACCCATTCTATATATCAGATTTTTTGGATAATTTAATACATATTTCTAGAGCTTAATTGCTCGTGTTTTGTGACGTCATCCGTAGATATTGCAGCGTGTGAAGTCCTTCAGTCATGGCTTTCGATTTATCCGACACAATTAAGTAATATATAATATCGTACAGATTATTTAAAATTAAAAAAGACACATTTTATATTGCAGAAAAACAGGAAGAGCATTTAAAAATTGCTATATTTATTACCACATGAAAGTTACGAATCTCGAAGTGCGATGGTATATAACTTTGAATACTTGCCTGCTGAATCAATTGGGGCTTTAGTTTTAATAGTTCGCTATTTGTACAATGAAGCTTCATAACATCATTCACTGATATAGATGAAAGAATTTCCACAATCATTCGTCAGCTACCTTCCATGTAAACTTAAACGTGAACTCTATAATGCAATGATGGATTTTTATGAAATGTAAGCTTGGTGAGGGTCATACAATATTAAACATTATTTGAGGTAAATTATGCAAGAGCAGTACACCAGCCGATGCAGATCCTGGGTTACAATTAAGAAGACAATTTAACATACAATATGCGCATTAGAAGACAAATGATCAAAATATTGCATTATCCGTTAGATAAAAATGCAGGTATTATATTTTAAACTTTTAACATGAGTTTCTTTTCCACGAAAGTTTGACTTTAACATCACAGAATTCTAAGGCTCAGTGTAATGAAATTTGTAAAACGAAGCTTAGTAATATCCTAACTACATTGGTGAGACACTGATTCCGTTGCCCAAAAAAAATACTAGAAAGTCTGAATTTTAAACATTAAACGGTAATATGGCACAGGGTTATCTGCACCAACCATTTGCAAACCTTTTCTAGGCAGGGATCACTTTTATAAATTAAAATGTTTTATGGACCACCTTCTATTTTACCCCTTAGAAAGCAACATAAAAAGGTTGCAACATAAACATATATTTCTATCAGTTTACTTATATTTTCAAAACACAAATAGCTAAACTTTCAGTTAACAGGAAATTTATTTTGGTTTGTAGTAATTCAAGGTTATAAGAGTTTGTATAATATTTATCTTATTAACTAATAATTAAATAAATATTGGTGTATTAACGAGACAAGGAGTATGCTGATTTTTGCTGCGCTGTGATTCGATGTATGCTCGAAAAAAAGAGGCGTACTCATAGTGTTTTAAATCCCCCTTTCATTGCTAACGCTAGAGTGGGGAGTCCGTAGGTATGTTAATTGGTAGTAAATTTCATAAAATGTTAATCATGGAAGAAAATGTGATAGACGATTACCATGTGTAATTTCCAAGCTCTGAGATTTTTAGCTATAATGCGATATACGCAGTTAATTCGAATTTTGAATTTTGCCTTTTTTGAAAATTTAAGACAACCACATGCATCATACATTAGAAACGCTTCTGTACATCAATGTTTACATTCTATGTTGATCGATGTGAATTATAACATTCCAAATGCAATAAAGCGATTATTAATTTCAATCATATTAATAAGCTTCTCGTTTAAATACGGATAATCTGTTCAAAATTATATTAATTATTACACATCTAAATTCCACATGCACAAACCCTTGTTGTAAGATAATATACAGGTAAAAGTACATTTAAGGGTACTCCTTTAGCCAAAAATTGGCGATTTATGGAGGTACAAGGATACCGAGTTTGTACAATTCTTTGACTGGTTATTTTGGCTTTGTGTAGCGGCGATTTTAGCGCCAAAATTCGCTGATACACAAAGCCAAAATAACAAGTCAAAGAACTGCACAAACTCGGCATCCATGTACACATTTATCTATTTTCACTTAAAAAAAATCACAGAATTGCACACTCCCTTTATCCATGTATACGTCTACATATTTTCCCTTAAAAAACATCAGAGAATTGCACAAACTTGGCATTGCACACTCTTTTGACTTGTTCGTGACTTTGTACCCATCGATGTATTTTCACTTAAAAAGTCAAAGGAATACCCAGCTGTAGATAAAAGTATATTTAAGGAACAATAACTGCTCAGGTTACCATAACTTAAAGAACAACTCGGCGATAAACGAAAGAACAACTTCGCGATAATACAAGGGTTGCCCTTCAGTCTGCTCTAACCAATATACACAGCCGCAAGAAATTTAATGCATCGCATACAATATGCAGGCTTCTTATTATGTAGCGTTATTATTTATTTATTTATTAGATATTCATTTGGAGGTGCAATTTTACGCTCTCAATGTAGTACATGATAACGTCATTTATGGTGTTTGGAAGCGTTCGAAATATTATCTTTCCATTCTAGAGATTTATTTTCGGTGAGCCGATAATACCGTTCTTGTTAATTAAATGGAAAGAGTTCCATTATTTAGCAAACGCCACTGATCATCAGAATTTCGAAACTTTAGCCTTGGTGGTAAGTTAAGATTTAACCTAAGACTTTGATTGCCCAAACAGAGCATTCGAGTCTCGAAATGAAATTACTCAGCTGTGAGCAAGAGTCTTCTACATTCCAGTATGTTTCTATGTAAAGCCCATAATGCTGGTAATATTATTTTATAATATTTTAATTTATCCATCAAGAGTGGGAATTAAAAATAAAGTTAAAATTTATGTAGTTGTCGTTTTGCTCTTTCACTATTTAGCTAAGCTCTCGACGATAATAATTTTTAGGTAATACTAAGGAGCGAAAGTTAAGAGCTCTTCAGATATTATGTAGTTATAATAAAAGTTTTGTTTGAAAAGCCGAAAAAAAAATTCATCCCGAAATTACAAGATATCATTTCAAGCCTTTAAAAATGAAGGCACAGAAGATTGGAAATTTTTGAAACAATTCTCCTGTTTATCGAGAACATGAAGAGCTCTAATTTAAAAATAAGAAAAATATGTTCTTCCCAGCAACCAAATCAATTCCTTTGCTTCAGCTGATAGATGGATTAAGATTTCATCTGTTCACCTAAACGTCAGCATGAAGAAAAAAGATTTTGTATGAATTTTTGGAAGCCGATGTGTCAGCATCTGGTACAGAGTACAAAGGATGTCAGAAAAGTTTTCAAAATCTACATAGTGCCCAGTTTTCACATCAGTGATTTTCAATTAAGTCTGCTTGTACTAAAGAAGTTAAAAGTCAAATTTTATCCTGTTCCTGAAAAAATAAACTTCGTGAGACTCTAAAATAATTAGGTATTAAAGGCAAGACTTTTTCATAAAACGGTGTATCAAAGCGAAAAAACGGTGAAGAAAAAGTGTCATTTGAGAATGATGAATTACCATTGGAGATAGAAGATAACGGGTTCTATCAATTTTAAATTAAACCGAAATTGTAGACTGGCCACAACATTGATTTCTAATGGAAATGATTTTAAGATTAAAGAGAAAAATCGAGAATACGTAACATTCAACAATATTTAGATAAAGCAAGCAAGGTGAAAAAAATCTTAATGGATACAGAGTTTATTGTTTGCCAGAAAAAGCTCTTATAGAGCTTAATAATGGAATATCAACAAATATTATTAATAGAGATAGCCCAGGTGGAGAAGCGAAACATTATTAGGATACTGGATGAATATACATTCAGACTAACATAGGAACTTATTATCTTCTCTATATCTGAAAAATCAAAAGATATATAACACAATTCTGTAAATGTATTTAATGTTTCTAGCTACATCGGGTGTTAGACGCATTTTTAATTCCTTGTACGAAGTAAAAGCTAAATTCGCTAAATTTGCCACTCAGCTGTGGTTGAAGATTAATACCACATTCCAAAACTCTTTTTGTAGTGTTTGCCTTCATCTAACAAATGAAACATATCACTTTTATGTTGCTACACCTCTCCCGGGGGTCGATGCAGAGAACTCTGTGAATCTACTGGCTAGGCAGTCTCGACCATGGGGATATAAAATTTACGAACCCTAGTGGTTCTGGAGGCCCCGGAAAGGTCGCTTATTGGCTATCCCGGTAGTCTGACGTGTCCTAGAGCAGTGAGGCTCGACGGTAGCGTCCCGGGTTCGCTGGGTAATGTCCCACTGTGACGGGCAGCCCGAGCAACTGGCAGGTAGCGTTTAGACGTCCAGTGTCGCTGTATGGCGATTAGTGTCAGTGTCTCCAAGGTGGGGAAGAGGGCTGAATCCCCGAAACTGTTCTGAGGGGGTATTGGCTGTGTAGTGCCGGCACCTAGCATGGCGGAGCACGTAGAGAGAACTAGATAAGCTGCTACAGAAAACATTCCATGTATTTTTGTTTGCAGCTGTGAGGTAACGGTAAATTTTAACACAGGGTTCAAAAATAAACCTTTTTTGCATGTGTTACATTTTGTTTTAAGTTTCATAAAAGCAAGAAAGGGGCTGAGACTCAGAAAGAGATATGTGAATTTCATTGTCATGATCGCTTAACAGAACGCATGTGTCAGAATTGGTTTGAAAAATTTGATTCTGGAGAGTTTTCACTAGAAGATGACGAAGGTTTTGGCCTATCCTCTGAGGTAATAATAGCAAAATTAAAACCAGAATTGCATCGACTAGTTATGAGCGAGAGACTGCAAAAATACTCTATGTATCCTACGGAAGAATTGAAAATCACAGAAGATATCTTCTATTAAGAAGCTTGATATTTGTGGTTCCACATGAATGAAAAAAATTCACTTAACTCAACGAATCAATATCAGGGGTACGCATTTCAAACTTACCGTTTTTTGAAATGAAATATCCATTTGTGATAAAAAAAAACGGATCGTCTATAATAACATCAACCGAAGGCGTAGGAAGTTATTGCAACTTGGTTGGGAAGTGATGTAGTATTCCCAATATAACCCCGGTTTTGCACCACTGGATTATCATTTATTTTGAAGTTTACAAAACTAATTAAATGGAAAAAAGTTTAAGTAATAACGATGACCTCAAATCGCACTCGGTTGCGTATTTCGCTGATAAAGATAAGAAGTTTCGTGAAAGCGGAATCTTGAAGTTTCAAAAAGAAGGCCACATATCATCGAACAGAAAGGAAGATATTTGGCCGATTAATTCTTTGAAAACCGAAGTTTTCGCAAACCTGTACGCATAAAATATCGAACCGCCCGAAAAGGTTTTCGAGAGTCACAGTAATTTCCTCCCCTCCCCATCCATTAACGCACAAAGAAGAGTGAAGATTTCAAATGTCATCCTGTCTATTTCCTAACAAATAAAGATAAGAAACCACAAATAAATCCTTTTAGGACAAGTTCTCTGCAATACACTGATACAATGCATTTGGGAAAACTGCACCTGCTACTGCATACCTTAGGGGAGGGAAGAAAACAACATCGGAATTTCGGCCGTTTTGGGGGGTTGTGGTCGTTTGAATGAAAGGCCGTCTGGGGCGTTATGGTCTTCAAAGAGTTAATTTTTTGTAGAAAAAAAAATTATCATTATTCCACACTATAAAACTCAAGTAACTTTCCTGCCAACCCGTTAGTTGTAAATGAATGTAACTTTAATATTGTTGGAGTGATGGAAAGAAAAGGGTATGAGAGAAAAGGGTATTATTTAAATCAAGAATCTTATTTCTTCAATTAAATATATTTTGAGATATCCAGATGTCCTGAGATATCGTACGAGCGCTTGCGTTAGAAATATACATTTCATTTATACAAATGGATATTTTCTCCCTCCTTTCTGCATACTTTTATGGTATAACGGTTAGCACACTCGGCGCGTATTCGAGAGGTGCAGGCTCGAGTCCCGGCTCGGGCATTTTTCATGTACTCCTGCGTCAAAAACACCTAACGTCTGTACAACTTATATGTTTAAGTATTTTAAAGAAAATTTGAAAATGAAAGTTCAAATTATGGACATATTATTGAATTACAAATTTTATGAGCAAATTTGATGGCAGTTATAGAAATAAATGATAAATTAAAAATTTCTAACAGAAATGAACTTTGACAAAAAATAATTATTCAGTGGGAAAACAGAAGCTAATTTTATGAAATACATGTCTAGAAGATTCAAGGAAGAAGCAGAAAAGGAAAGAGGTCCGACGTATTAAAGGGAATATTTTTTTAATACGTTTGTTTGCCTCACTATCGTTTTGATCATTAATTTAACATTTGTAAAAATAATAATGTAATACTTATTTAACATTATTTTAAATTAAATTAAATTATTTTATTTAATTTTTAGATAGAGTACGTAAGAAAAGTACTATTTCACTTAATTTGAAATTTAAATTATTCTTTCCAAAATATTTGCAAACTTCTTGTGCCGCAGTACGTTTTTGATTCACTTTCCCTATAGGCAGTATGCTATTTTTCAGTCAGTCATCTGTATGGTGTACTATTGAGGTTTGACTGTAATATGAATCAAAGACTTTTGTCGAATCATGTCGAACAAACATTTCTTCATTTTTATTCCCAAATCAATCCACTTAGCTTCTCGGATGCAATTTTAAAATTCAAATTCAATGTCCCTTGCATCAATTTGGTAAAATACGGTAAAGGCCCACGGCTTTATTCAGGAATTAGAACAAAGCTTCTTGGTTGTTGCAGTGGTAGGCTTTTATCTTCTTGATCGCAGAGGAGCTTTACTGAGGAGAGTTTGACTTTTAGTTTGAAAGATATTTTCCTGCGTATCTGTGTCTGCAGAAGAGACTTTTCATTTTAAGTAAACGGGAAAAATATATCTTTCCCAGAGAAAACAGCATATGTTACTCAGCATTACTTTTTAAAGCTATACTTCTTGCATTTATTCAAAAAGGATGTAATAGAAACAGATACGTATTTCAAAGATATTGGAATATGCATTTCTTTTTAAGCCTTCTTTCTCATTGTGCTACCACATGTTTCAATTATTCTATTGTTAAGCTTATCATATAAAAAATTCACTTCCATTTTGTTAGCGGAAAAACCGAGTAAAGTAAAATATAAGGAAGAAGGGGAAAATCCTAAAGAAGTATTATTTCAAATAAAAATATAAATTTTTTTTAAATCGAAGAGGTTTCAGATTTTAACCCAAAAGGGTTGGTTAAGATCTTTTACGCTTTTCATGAGATCTTAGTCTAACAGTCTGCCATTACACTCAGTCCTACTAACCCATTTTTTTGTCATTTTAGCTTTATTATTGAGAATAATTTTCTTCACATTTACCCACATACAATTCAGCAGAAAAATTACAAAAGTTTTAAAAACAATTTAGCTATATAAGTTTAGAATTTTTGATGCAGCGTTAAGTGTTGTTTTCTCAGAATTAGCAAAAGATAAAAATTAAACAGTCCTACTACAATATAAGCAACTATGTAAAGTTAAACACTGAAACGTAATTCTAATAAAACGCAGTGGCTGAGCGCTAAAGTAACGGAACACTGGTAGGTCAGTACGAGATTCGATAGGCACATAGCTTTGCCGTAATCAAATAAACAGAACCAATAAAACTCAAGCCTGTTCGATTCCCAGCGAACAATTCTTGGGATGTTTTGTCCATAGGCAAGAGCAAATTTTCTTCAGAAAATCTCCACGAAGGCATTTATTACTTTAGGATGTTAATCCTTATATATATTGCTATAATATATACAGGCAAATTTTAGCTTGTTTTTCCGTCTGTGAAAACGAACAAATGAAACAAAGTTACTGAAATTGTGTCCAAAACGTCAGACTTCTAAAAGCTCTACTTGAGGAACTTCAAAGTGATTTCAGTTTGTAAACTTCTCTGATTAAATACATAGTTATTATTAAGATTTAGTGATAGTAATACAAAATATCTATGACCATAATGTTCAATTTATTATCATTTAATGAGAGTTCTGCATCTAATCTTAGCTCATGCGTTTCAGCAGTGACAATTAATTGCACAGTAATTAAGAGGTCGTTACGTAAAGCACTATATTTTACTTCAGGAAAAATTCGTGTATAATAATTATACGTCCTATTAATCATAATTAATGTGACTTTTGTTATCCTTTCATGACAGTTATTTGAGGTTATTAAAAGAAATATAGGAGGCTTGTAAAAATTAAATTCCTGACCAGTATTTGGAAAATTCAGCAATGGCGAATGCCAAGAGAATGGTAATGTTTATTAAAGATAGTACAGGAGTTCGAACTTATTAAGAAGCAGCTTTGTAACTTCTACACCGAGGTATACGACTTTAAAACTGGCTAGTGTCTCTCCTATAGGTCTTTTAAATCTGGGAAAGTCAGTATTGCTATTGATTTCTTTCCTTCAACTACCGGGTGACCCAAAAATCCGTTAATATTTTTAAATTCGATAATTCACGGAATGATGTAGGTAGAGAGGTAAAAACTGACACACATGTTTGAAATGACATGACGTTTTATTGAAAGCAAAAAAGGCCAACATATGGCGATGGACAGCAAATGTCAGCAACGTCGCATGAGAATCGTGTATCATGTGAGCTGTAGTGAGAGAGGGAATCACTCCCTTGATGACTTTGTCACTTTTCTTACGTAGTTCTGTTATTCAAACTGTCAGTGTGACGAGTGAAAGGTAAGCGGGTATGTTACAGAATCGCATCATCCCTAGTCTGGGTGATAAACACCTGTTGGAAGGTATGGTTCTGATGCAGGATGGCATTTGTCCCAATATTGGTACACGTGTGAAAGATCTCTTGCACACATCGTTTGATGAGGGTCGCGTGCTGAGCGGCTCTTTTCGTCATGCTTGTCCTCTCAGGTCCCAAGATCTCAATCCGTGTGATTATACCTTGTTGAGACATTACGCTTTTTTCGATGCGAAGAAATCCGCAGTGCCTCCGCCGGGACTTGAAGCTGGGACCTATCGAATACGCGCCGAGTGTGCTGACTATTACACCACAAAGGCATGTTAAGAAAGTGGGAGAAATACCTTACAAACTCCCGCTTTTAAAGGGTTACTGGGGATTAGTGACCCATTCGCCAAATCCTGATGGTGCAGAATTATCATCCACCACCTTTTTCTAATTCGGGCTCCACTGTAGAGACATTGGGTCTTTTCGGTGGGAGGAAACTGAAGTAATCCAGAATACCCCCGCCGTGACTCGAACCTTGGACCTCTCGAATACTCGCCGAGTGTGCGTTGAGCATTGCACCACGAAGGCATGGTAAGAAGATGGAAGAAATACCTTATAACCTGAAATCACCAATTTACCGCGATCGTCCGACCACATTAGGGATGCTAAAAGACAACATCCGAGGGCAGTTTCTCACCATACCTATAGATATGCTGCACAGTGCTATTCACAACAATGTCCCTCGACTACAGGTATTGTTGATGAACAATGGCCGGCATGTTGAACATTTTAAGAGGAACATAGTATTTGCTAAAAATTAACTGGTATGTTAATTATTGCTTTTGTTATGATTTTGTTATGATCTGATGGCTGTTTTAAGCACTTTTTGTTTTGCTTTCAAGATAATTCCATGACAGTTCAAGCATGTGTGTCAGTTTTTACCTCTCTACCTATATCATTCAGTGAACTGTTGAATTTTCAAATGCTAACCGGACTTTGGGTATAAATTTAATACATATGTTAGGAATAACTTATATTAATATTTTGAGAAACAGGAATATATGTCATAAAAATTCAGTACATATGCCTTGAAAACTCTGGATAAATTTCAAGAGCAATGTTAATTTTAACAAAATGTTATCTTTATTGAAGTGTTGATCTTGAAATACTTCGAAGAATGCAATAAAATTAAGAACGTAATATGCCTTTGAAGTTACATTTCCAAGCACACCGAAGTTTTCTATTCTAATACTCACTGCGGCTGAGAACAGTAAGCATAATTTATTTCCGTTAGCTTTCGGTTCAGCTGATTTTAAATTAAAAGTCAACAGCTAGTAAAAGTTCGGTGTTTCGAAAGAGCACAAATTGGTTTTAAATTAATAGAATTCATTCCAAAACTGCTTAGTTAATTAACATTCCAACCATAGATCAATCCAACAACTTGCTTTTGCTAGAAGTCAAATAGTTTTGACTCATGCAAATTGAATTGCTCAATTTTCAGAGTCACATAATTGCTAAAATATACATTCGACAGAAATCTATACGTCGTCGGCAAATGATACAAAACATAGATCTGTTTGGCGAAATGATCTCACACCTTGGCGACATTCATGTTAGATTCAAAACCAGCTGATGCTGCATATTTCTTCCAGAACACCCTTAGGAAGTCGATAAACTAACGAATGGAGTAAATACGGTAGAAGAAAAACTTACCTCAGTATTCCACTGAACATTTCGACATGCTTCCGAGCCAGGAAATTGATTACCTCTAACTCCTGTTCATTTAAACCGAATTTATGATCTGCCTATAAATTCTGCGAATTAGTATTTGCTTTGGTTCGGAAAATGGAGAAATTCAAGTCGGGAACGTTTGCTTGAATGATCTTCCTCCCATGGGTTATTTTACTTTTACTGCCTTCATCCCAAATGCCGAGTTCAAAATGCTGCCATCGATGAGGCATTTGATTTTCGCCTGGCATCTGTTGAACCTACATGAAATTAAAAGCTCAGAAATTAAAAGATCGTGTTAGGATGCTTAATTTCCCAGCTTTTGATAGCATCATTTTGATACTGAAAGTAAAACTTAAATCGGGGTAAATTTGTGACTCTGAGAAATTTCAGAAATCGAGTTATAATTTATGTCTTCTTATTAGAACACTAGTGAGTACGAATTTTTCTCATTATCATAACCTTAAATCATATTACTTTACATAAAGTTTAAGGCGTTTTTATCTCATAATTATCTTAGACAACTTTAATTTGGTAAGTGTTTTGAAAATCTTATTTAGCTTTACGCATTCTAAAAATAAATTTGAAAACAAAAACGCTTACGATTTTTTATAACCCTTAAGGAAATGAAGTCGAGGATATATTTAACTTTTGCTGTTATTAGAAGTCGAGGATATATTTAACTTTTGCTGTTAATAGAAAGTTTATGCAAAAGCACACAACGCTATTCTGTATAAAATGGGACGCTTTCTTGACGGTAAGGAAATTATTATAAAGGGTGTCCAGAACTAAAGAACGCTATTTCAAATCTTGCTTCAAGCGTAACCAGTCATCATAAAATCGCTTATTTTTGTGGCGAACTTAAAGAAGGACTGAGAAAGTCTTTTAACAAAAGAAAATTACCAACATTTTACTTTGAAAACGTGTAATAAAATTGTAAATCTTTGTCGACGTCATGCAGCAGCTATTTTAAAACCTTGAAACATCCGCGGAGTTTTTCTTTTCAGTAAGTGACGATACGTTTACGAGATCGCGCTCTTTTAGTAAAATTCTTTTACCAAAACGGAACTCCGTAATAGATGTTCTACGGAAATTTTGGAATTTGAAGGGGATTCAAAGAGGTCCAATGAATGTTACAAAATCTGCAGAAAATGATACCAGGATTTAAAGAAACAGGATCGTTTTCTATTCTTCTTGCAAGAAGCATCACAGGAGGTTGCGATTCAAGCGGTACAGAACAGAGATTCAAACTTTCAGGCTAGCACATCGGCGTGTAGCAGGGGCATTGGATAGATCCACATTTAACAGTCATAAAAAATCCTTGCGGAATATCCTCCAGTATTATCCTTGGAATCTTTTATGGTAGGTAGGTTGCTTTCACATGATTTGAACGCTCGACTCCCGTTCCCACTTTAGTTTCTTGCTCGCATTCTCACAATAGCCGAATTTAGGAACTGGAAAAGGAGAGCCTGTTTTAAAAGTTCCGTTGCATTCTCCAAAAGTCCCAGTATGCGGTTGATTTTCTGCATCATTTATTTTCGGCCCGTCCTTCTTCGAGAAAATAAGTTCTACAGTGACATGCTGCATCAACAGAGCAGCGATATGTACCGCAGTTGGAGAACGAAATTATTAGGCTTTTCATGCATATCAGTGCCTTGCATGCACATTTTTTATGCACGTCATTTTACAGAAGTTAAACGTGACTGTTAAATATCATTTTACAGAAGAACGTGTCACCAGTTGGCATTTCCTTTATTTGAGGACTCTCCGATTCCCAGGCATCAATCCATGTGATGCTTTTTACCTCTAGGAGCATTTGAACTATCGTGAATCTCGTGACAATCCAATAACTTTACCTGATCTTAAAGCCAATATTTCACAGCACCCACTCAACATTTCCCAACACACGCTTCAATCAACTGTGAATATGCCATCTTACGACTTGAGATGGCAGCTGAAAATGTGGATTTTTTTTTTTTGTAATAAACTATATAAAATTGTAAAAATATTACAAATGAGTAATACAATGTTATTAAATCAATGTCCTCTGGTGGTAATATTTGTAACTAATGTTTTTCGCTGAATGATATTACCATCCCTTCATTAAATTCGCTACAACATTTAACGATTTTCTTATGACTGGTGTCTCTTGTACGCAGCTTTCAAATAGAGTTCTTTAGTTCTGGAACTCTGTATTTAACTTTCGTTGTTATTAGATCAGTTATACAAAGGCAATTGATGCCTATTCTCCAAAAACTTAGCACACTTTCTTGAGAACAAGAAAGTGGTTCCATTCGAAGCTCGGAATGCACTATTACCACTGTCTTCGTTGTTACGATTCTCCCCAACCTATAACTCAAGCAGATCAGATCCATGAGTTTCATCGTGGCCCAGAGGCAAGTGATAACTCGCTTGTAAGTTAGACACTTTTTTGGTGACAAGAAGATTTAATTCCATATCAGTTTTGGTTAAGAACTCTGATGAATGCGAGGTTCGCCTAACCTTTTTCTTCTATCATCAGCCTCTCGAAAGAAAATCCCCATTGGCATATTTTATGTGCCCTCACTCCTTAAAGACATTACTACCGCTATTCAGTCATTTTATCCATTCTGCTACGATCGTCTTTTGATTCGAAAGATTGGTAAGATCTGCAATAAGTTCAAACAAATTGAAAGCGTGTGTTAATATTTGCTAACATATATGACATATCCACTTAGTAATAATTTTTATAGCAAAAACCTAGTAAACTACTAAATGCATAATGTTTTGGAATATGCTTCGCTACTTATGTATTATTCCATCGTCAGTGAAAGTAGGCTACATCGGACCATGAAAGTTAGAGGAAATTCACCCAAACAGAATTATAAGCTGCATTTCTGTCTGCAGCTATTACAATAAACATTCGTCAGCTCTCTGCACAACCCATCTTAGCCACTGCTGCAGAAGTATACGAGTGGGTTCGTTTGGCGCTTCGTGTAAAAAGCTTTTGTCGATTTTGTCGATTTGAGGCTTAGAATTCCATATAAAGGCTTATCCATAAATCCCGCTTATCCGTAAATGGCTCTGCTTGGCGAAAGTTTCACTGTCAACGTGCTAGTAAGTAAGTATATATGTTTGTTACGATTTTTAATCTTCGGCTGACTTGGCTTAGTTACTGATGTGGAAGGAACGTACCATATTCGCTGCCAAGAAGTTATCTTGTAGGTCGAAATTTCTGTTTAGGTGCCAACTACGAGTTAATTCGTAGAACATTATTATTTTACCTACGCCAGATACGATTAAACTCATAGTATTTTCATTTTCTTTGAAGACATCTGGCTCTGGAAATTAGAAAACAAACATAACAATTTGGCGCAATTCGAGAGATTTATTATAATTCATATAAATATAATATAAGTAATTATGAAGTAAATAATATAGGAACTGTAAAAATAATCAAGCAATTTATAATTTTTGTAAGAATAATCAATCTTTGTAATAAGCAACCGCCAACTACAAATATAATCGTTATGAGTATACTCGCTCGTTGGAGTTGTCATGAAACATTTTATAGCAAAAACCGACTACGATATAACTCATAATTAATAAAGCAATTAAAAATTATCTAAATTCAATATTTTCCATAAGCATATGTTTTGTATTTTGATTTTATAATTAATTAATTAAGATTTATTGGCGTGGTGGAACCGTTTTCGTAAATGTCGCTCGGCAGGGAACGTGTTAATCTAAATTCATTAAATAAGTACAGATATAGTAAAGGAACATAGGAAAGGTCAATTGTTCGTAAAACATTGAGCAGTTATATTAAATTAAAGATAATTAGGAATTAAGGCTCCCACTAAGCCATTGTAACCATTTCTTTTCTCTCATTCCCCACGCAACCGAGCCGTAAAATCACTGAACATTGTTAGTTTGACTCGGAGCTCGAATTTCGGCGGACGGGCTGGCTTCAGGGCTGTTTTCGTGGCTTTCCCCATGCGCGATGTGTTATATGAACCACTCTTAGAAGTCCTCCACAAAGTCATCCATCCCTTATGCAGGTAGTTCTCCAGTACTTTGCCATATTCCTTATTAATTTCAACATTCGTCAATATAATGATATATTCCCACAGTATGAAAAATTAATTACAGTATTAAAATTACATTAAAATTAAATAAATAACAAACCTGTATCTTTCTTAAAGTTTAATGATGTCTACCCATAAATACGAGGCATTATTTGGAATAAAAAGGGAATTCCACGATCGATTGCAAAAAACTTGATTCCAGGGGAAGTGGAAAGAATGGACATTTTGATAAATTTATGTAGTTGTAAAAAGAAACAATGGTTTACTATTTTAAAGGTTATTGTTATATTTATATTAAAAACAAATCCTTTTCACTGCTCTGTTTCATTAAAATTTCCTGGGGAGTTATATGCTTGCATTTAAATGCATCTCTTTGATGCATAAGAAACACCTGATTTATGCATACAAGTAAAGGAAGAATACGTAATAATTTTTATTGTGTTGTCGGATATCGGAACAATCTTACGAAATTAACGGCAAGGAGGCAAGATTGCAACTTACCACCAACCTCTCGACAGGACTTTCGCCTCGCCGCATACTTAGAGTACCCCCATTAAAACATTAATGCTTTCTCCAGGATTCGGCCCCAAGCCCTACGGTACGGCAATCAGAATCACTAACTACTACCCTGGTTGGACGCCATACGTAATAATAGATTGTTATACGTAATTGTTATAAAACATTAAATTAATATATGTAAATGTATATGATTATGGAATTATTAATATACATCTAAAAATCTCCAATAACATATGTCAATTTTAATAATTTATCATTTTATTTAGGATGGTAATAATTACAATGGCAATAATATTGCAGTGGTATTTATTACAATGGTAATATTATGCATTTTAGGCTGCAACTGACATAGTATCATAATGATAGTTATGTATGCGGTAGAAGTGTGTATATTTATTGTTTTAAGAATAATTAAATAAAAGCTAAAATTTCCTTTAAGCACTCTTAATCAATGTTCTTGTTGTAGTTTTAATAATTTTCGTATATTTGTTATTATGTGGACCCAGATAATAAACACTTAACTCTAAGACACATCATTCAGTAAGCAGGTCTTCCCAGTTTGAAAGAACTACAAGAAACTGAACGTTATTATTGTAATATTGTAACACTCCTCAATTTGCTATGCAATGATATACACCAATGTTTCTTTTTATTGCATAAGAGCGATTTATCCATAATAAATCATATGAGTTGCTAAAAATCACAAAAACATAGCAACGATTATCAAAACGGTGGCATGAAGAATTTGTTTACTTTTCCAAGAGACGTTTTCTTCGCAGCGAAATATTAAATTTGCGTAATCAGTTTAAAAATTACGAATCGTAGCAAGCAGACCGCAAGTTTAATGAAAGGAAAAACACCTCCTGCCAAACCCAAACTCTAGCGTAATTAAATTTAATCACAGGGCTCCTGTTAACGACTTGAAACTTACTCAGATTTCGAAAACTAGTTTAAGTTAAGAAGATTTAAATTTGTACGTTGAGTGTTTTGAAATGATTTGCTTTACGTATAATTTTAACGACGGCATAATTGCTAGACGCGAGATAGCCACTAAAAGAATGAAATTCTTGATGAAATTTTATTCCCTTTGCTATTAGCATGTTACAGAGACATTGCTATTAGCATGTTACAGATTAGATTAATCTTGACCAAATTATATAACGACAGAAATTCATTGTGTCATTAACATATGTTAAAGTAGTCGAGCCGTTGAGATCTTTTAATATCTTCTGGGATGAATGTTAATCTGTCTCAGCAGCATTTCAAGAAAAGACTGGTTGAATGAAATTATTGTGATTTTCCCCGTGTAAATACAAAAATGTGTTTTATATAAAATGAACTAAAATTTAGTATCGTAATTTAGTGAATTTTGAGAGCTTCTTAAAATGTCGTAAAAAAGGGAGAAGTGTTTACAGTTAGCAGCATACACTGGTGTGCAAAAATTAAGGACGAGACGGTTTTTTCAATATAACTTTGTACTAAAGCTTTCCAAATCAACACATTTAATACCGTAAGATCCCCAATACGTAAGGACATGAGTAATGTAAGAAACACTTACTAAAAGAAAAATCAGAGGGATAAAAAGAAGCTTTATTGAAAAAGTAGCATGGAGCGCAATGCGACTGAAGGCCGTAACATCCCTGCGATGGGTGTCCAGCAAGAAACATCCGGTCTTTAATAGGAGATATGATCTTCCCTGACTGCTAGGCAGGTTTCACAGCGTCTGCCCATGCTGAGAATGAGGGTGTCAATGAGTTGTTGAGGCATTGCTGCCCATTCGTCTTGCAGCGCCAATCGAAGCTCCGGAATCGTTACTGGTGGTAAAGTACGAGCTGCCAAGCGTCTGCCTAGAAAATCCTATACATGCTCGAGGGGATTGAGATCCGGAGATCGTGCCGGCCAATCCATACGTTCAATATCCTCACTCTCTAAGAGCTGTTCGGCAGCGACTGTGCGATGACATGGTGCATTGTCGTCCATGAAAAGGAACTGCGGACCCATAGCGCCTCTAAAAAGACGCACATATGGAAGAAGAATCTCGTTACAATAACGGGTCCCGTTGACTGAACCTGCGTCGAAGATGTGAAGGTCTGTACGACTACCAAGCATGATGCCTCCCCAAACGAGAACACCGCCACATCCATACCTGTCCCTTTCAATGATGTTCGAGGGATGATTGCGGCTTCCCCGCTCTCTCCAGATAAGTATGCGATGAGAATCGCTACTCAGACTGAATCTGCTCTCATCTGTAAAGAGTACTCGTCCCCATTCATTGTCTCTCCAATTCCGGTGTTCCCGGCACCACAGAGAACGCCTTCTCCGATGGGCAGGCGTTAGAGGTACACACCGTACAGGGCGTCGTGAAACAGACCACCACCGTGCAGTCTTCTGGCCACGGTAAAAAGCGATATCGGTCGTCCAGTCGCCTGTGTCGTGTGTCTAACAATTTCTCCCGCCGTCTGCCGCCTGTTTCTTCTGGCCTGTAAGGCAATATACCGGTCATCTGCGGGTGTGGTTCCCCGTGGACGACCACTACTAAACCCTCTGATAGCTGTTCCTGTAGTTTGAAATTGTCTCCAAAGTTGTGAAACGATGCTGTGAGCAATTCTGAACTCTGCAGCCGCACTTGTCACACTGCGGCCTTCCTCCAACTTCCCAATGATTCGACCTCGGGTAAAATCATCCAGATGTCGTCTAACAGATTGATTATTCGCCATTTCTCGCTGAGGCAGCAACTCGGTGTGATTTTAACTGCTATACGGCGTGCAATCTCTTTGCCAGAAATACTGATCTTACACCGACAACATGATTTATACTACTCAGACACTCCCCCATTACGTCTACCTGCATATCTGCGCATGTGCTACAGTACATCACCTTACTTAATCTCGTGTCCGCTCTGTCTCTTCGTTCAGCTGATATGCTAATTTTTCGACTTCGTCCTTAATTTTTGCACACCAGTGTATATCCTATACTATAGGATGCAGATACTTTTTTAGACAAGTGTTGATGAAATCATAAAATGGCTCATAAAATTGTCTATGTCTTATAGTATAGAACATATGATGCTCATATAAGATTCTTATAAATTATGTATGGTATTCAATAAATAAAACTGGAGGGGTAACAAAAATAAAAATATTTCGAATGCTTGTGAGGTAACCAGTTCTATTTTTGAATTTTAAGATCATAATGAGACTCCTTTTTGATCGAAGCATCACTGTTATCACTTCATCACTCCAAGATAATCCCTGAATGAAGCAAAGAAAAGAACTGATCGAACAGTTTTAAATTATCATAGAGAAAACTAATTTATAAGTAGTTTTAATAAATGAAGAGCGTTAAAATTCTGATGATACAGGCCATAAAACTTCCTTCTTTATGTATTTTATTTTATTAATTTCATGTTATTTACATTTTCAAGGCTACAGAAAAGGGAGTCATTTGGCGATGGAACATCAGAAGTAAGACATCATGAAATGTCCAGATTTAAAGCATTCTTTATTTAATCAGTTATCAGAAAATAAAATTTAATTAGTCTTAATTATTGCCAGATATTTAAATTAATAGTTTTTGCGTACAGTTAACAATGATGCATATGAAAACGTGCATAAGTAATTTAATTTGTGTCTAATACTTACACTGTTAAGTTTAAGGAATTTCTTTCCGTATAGATAAAAGTTAATTTCTCATTCACTTCCAGGGCTCACCAGCGGCCAAAGTCGCGGAACACTTTTAGTTAGTTCCGGGGTTTGAATCGCAGCGAACGGGCTGGCTGCATGGGCAGTTTTGTGGTTTTTCCTATGAATAATGTGTATACGAGCCAAATTTTTCTCAGAAAATCTTTTAAAAAAGCATCTTTTCTCTTAAGGAATTCTATTATTTCTCTGTTAAAATTATATTTTTCAGAAAGATGGCAATGAATAATATTACTAAAAATTTTAGCGTATTTAAACTCCTTGACTAATGAAAATGTGTCTTCCATTAAACATTTAATCCTAGGAGGCATTACTCTTTTTAGAAAATTTTTAGAAAGAGAATTATGATTTCCTGTCATATATTTTACAGGTCATTGCATTGCAGCTATGTCATTTCTGATATCCATAACACTGTGTAATTATTGGACATTACTGTGACATTGAGCAAATAGCAAGGTGCCATGCTATTTACTATAATAGTACGTTAACTTAAACAGTAACAGAAATTATTTACATCTGGAGTAGAAATGATTTGGAACGGATCTAGAAAGATAGTAAAGTTTATAACAAAAGTTGATATGATAAACTTAAAAAAAGTTCCGAGTTAAAAAAAGAAAGAAAAAAAAAAGAATATTGTTTTTTTTAAATCATTCGTAATTGGCTAACAATTCATATGTCAACTCATATGCATATGCAAACAAATGAAATCCTTATAAGGCATTTCTACCGCCTTCGTGGTGCGGTGGTTTACACCCTCAGCGCGTAAATGAGAGGTCCGCTATTCCATTCCCGGCGAAGGCGTTGCTAATTTTTCATCTTGCCTGCTTCCAAAAATACCTAATGTCTCGACATCATTTCTCAGTAGTCAGTTTTATGATGTGTTCTTGCATACCCTTTTCATTCTACGTTAATTCAAGTAGTATGCATAAAACATTATAAAGTTAATGTTTTATAACTGATTATGGTCTGAATTAGGAGAAGTGATACAAAGCGAGAATTAATTCCTGTGACAGTTGCACATTTATTTTGATTTGTTCTGGGGAGGTTAGCTTAGCTTAGACTAATGCCTATGTAAACAGACTTCTTCTTTTTAATACTTCCTCTTTCTTTTCTTTATATACTTTAACCTTCATTTGCATTCAGGATATATTTTATAGAAACGCATAATGATAACTACTTCATCATCAAGTACAAAATAAGTGTCAAATGTAATAATCCAATAAAGTTCTATACATAAATGTGACAAAGTAAGTCATTTACTCCGTTAGGAGTCACAGGGATTATTTTCATCGATTCTGATGGTTACTTTCATGTTATATTGATCAAAATATCGTCCAAATTAATCCGTATACTTGAATCCATTTGCATTTGTACTGTCTATATACTATATGCATTTCCTTGTTGCATTTCAAATATTTTCTTTAAATGCTAGAGCTTTCTGCGTATACCTATTTCTAGATATATACTTTGTAAAGCATTGTTATGATTTCCATTATAGAAATAATCTACTTGCTTTCTTAATTTATACCTTTTCTCAATGTCATAATGAACTTAAATACTCTGCCTCTTATTTATTTAAGTGATAAATTGAGGATTGTTTCCAGTATTTAATCCCAGAAAGTAAAGCCGTGCCATTATACAACTGCTGTTAAAGTTACACATTTGAAAAGTCTTGAATTTTGAAGTTGTTTCTAGTTTCGAATGATTGAAAGGTAAAATATGCAACTGATATTAAATGAGATTTTTAAACTTTCCCCGGGTTTAGCCTTGAAATTTCAAAGTTCCTCAAAATGTCATGAGTAAGTGATATTTTCTTGATTTTAATTAAAAAATGACTCTTTTATTTTGTACCTTGATTCCTTTTTTTCCAATACACATCCAAACTGAAATCAGATACATTGAAAGCTAGCAGAAATATTCATGTATAATGAATGTGGAAGGCTACCTTCTGTACGGAATGTTCCGGCCGTAACGCTGAGAGGGTTTTACATAATCGAGAAAATGTGTTCTCTGTAATAGCAATTATTTCTTGCTTCCTTATCGACAACAAACTTCGCACCTGAGGTTTTAACAAGAATAATTAAATCCTAGTTTAACCCAAACAATACTTAAAGCAGTTCAGTTTTCCCTGAAACTCTCCCCTTTCTCTTTTTTCTGTAACAAATGGAGCATTTAAGTCAATTTCCAAGATATTTTAAATTGTATACAATACCTAAGCGTTTCATATAAGGACAAATGCTCTTTAGGCAACGTATGAAAAATGGGTCTTGATAAGGCTATTATTTTAAAGACTTTCACTCCTCAAAAATACAAATGTTATTTAAAAAATAATGAGACTGTCATTTAAAAACTTTTATTCACATAGAAAATCATTCTCAGTATCACTACGTGCAACGTTTTAGTATTTCGCTAAAAGTTCTTTCAACATTTTGTCGCATCCTCCGTATCCGACAACCATAAGAATTTCATGAAGTACGTCAAATAACTCCGTGTTCGTGATTTAACACAGTATAGTACTGGCATCTTCTTTAACAGGATAAATCACTTTACGTTTTTTTAAGAAACATCACATCATAGCGATTCAGCAACTAATAGTTCCATAGGTCCTTATTATTCATAATTTTGCCTTTATTTTCATCATTTATTGTATTCTGATAAATAGTTTTGGCTACTCAAATTGAATCGGAGATGCATTTCATGCTTTGCCAGTTAATGATTTCGTATTCTATAGAATGTTTAATTATTTCATATGCTGCCTAACAGTTTTTCACAAATACGGCATTTTAAATACTTAGTTAGAAAACTCCGCATATTCATAGGAATTTGCGTTAGAAGCCATGCTTATGCGATGTGAACAGCCGGTTGCATATTTTAGCAAGACCCTTAAATAAACTCTAAAAAATTATACGGCTATGGAGAGGGAAAACGTTAGCATTCCTTTGGGCGGCACAGAATGCTCCAGAGTATTTTCGGAAAGAGCCGGTTAATGTATACATAAACCACTTGGACGTAATTTGTTTGTTACGAGTATCATACGATGGTCCCTTAAATTCTAAGAATGCAATTTTATATTTGAGCATACTCCCAGGAAAAATATATATTAGTTCATATTCTATTCAAATTTTAATTAATTCAAAATTTTTATTAATTTATGAAGGAATCGAAGGTAAACGTGCAATTCTTACTTCAAACATTTTAGATTCTTAAAAACAATTATACCAAAAATACAAATAACCTCGAAATTAAAAAAAAAATATTTCGAGTATTTTTCCCGAGTTTGAATACGATGGTATGACGCTTACTAGAAACAAAGCTGCATTTTAAAATAGTTGAAAACCTTTTGTTTTATTCCACAGTAACAAGTAATAATAAAGAATAAAGACAGGTCATTCAAGAGAGCTTAAGATTAAGTATTTTTCAGGAATTGCATAATGCGCCAAGTTCAGGATATCTCGGAAACAAAAAATTATAAAGAGGGAAATGGAACATGTTTTCTTTCCACATCTGTCAAGTCCTGTAACAATTGTCAATTAGTTAACGATCTTAACTATAGTTGGGTAACTAAATACTGTTAATGCTATTTTCTCTAATGAACTAATAGGAATTGACCTATTAGCTCTCGCTAAAATTATTGAAAATTCATATTTAAATAATTTTTTTTTAAATGCGGAGCTCCATTTTTCGTATTATCGGACACTGGAAAGTAAATTGTTAGTCACAGAGGTATTGGAATGCAACCTTCTAAGATAATTCCTTATCGACCACAGTCAAATATTTCAGACAGAATGAATAGAAACATAGTTGAAATTATCCGTAGCTGTGTAAAGTTATCACAAACGTTGGGATGACTTTGCAGCGAGCTCTGATTTGCCTTAAGAACGGTTAAACATGATGCTACCTGACGACAGCTGATGAATCAATTAATTTACTTTAAAAGAAACACTTCAAAAGCTTTTTTATTCAAGGAGTTCTGCGTAATTTTAGATGACAGACATTCTGAAAAAAGTGGACGAGGCAACAAGAAATTTGGATATGGTCAGGGCAAAACAAAATTTTATTACAAGAAAACGCGGATTGTTGAAAAGTTGAAAAAGTTGATTTTAAGGTGGGAGATTAATTCTTAAAAACTAAACGTTCTCGTTCGTGTTCACTTGAGAGAAAGACTGGGAAGTTTTGTATGAAGTTTGAAGACCCATTTTAATTGAACTAAGGGAGACAGTAGTACTTCTGAAAATTCAAAATGGTAAGGAAACCGAAAATAACTCGGATCAGATAAAGCGCTATTATGAGTGTGCTGTTATGAGCGCGAGATATTTCCACAAAACATCTTGTAGCCCCTGTTATGAGATGTTTTGTGAAAATCACCAAGTATGAACAAAGAAGGGCTATCTACGAATGTGGCAGATGCGGCGTCAACATCCGGAGTACAAGTTTCACAAAGCAAAAGAAAGATGTCTAAAAATGGTGAAAAGCTACGAAGAATGGGCGTGAAGAAGGCAAATAAATTTATCCATGAGGCATAGAAAAGCTCAAAGTTCTCTTAGATGGGGTGACAAACCGAGTGTTTATCAAAGAGTGTTGGAAAGCCAACGGACGTGAAGTTCAACTATGAAAGAGGCTTATAACTACGCGAATCTTTTGCAGGGCAACGAAGCCAGGATTCTCGTGGCAAGCGAGTGTTAGATGAGGAACCAGACCAACAGATAAATTCCAGGCGAACCAACGAAGATTCTGACGGCACATTTTCTCTGAGTTGTCACAGCTCAGAGAAAATTTAGACGGATAATGGAAAGGGCATAGAAACGTAAACTATCAGTAGACAAACCAGGAAATCAACAGCCGAGAAGAAAGCTACGTTTTTAATCACACAAATACCTTCCCGTCCTGACAGAAATTTCTGATGAAATGAATGGACGAGCTCCAAAGAAATAAAGACAGGTGAAAATATAATTTATTTTTGCATATTCAGTTGATTTTATGCCTGAAAAGCATTTACATTCCAGTCGGGAAAGGAATAAATTTTCCATTTTACAACTGAAATTTGAAAATAAGTTTATGTACTCTGGGAATTTCACAATTTAATGAATTTTTATGTACGACATCTTATATTAAAATATCGTAAACTTTTTGCTGACATAAAATACAGAATCATATGAAGTATAATGATAAGGACTGCCCAGTTAACTAATTGCGGCTAGGATAATCTACCTTTAATATTATTTTCATAAAATATTCTAAGTTGTCTCTCTTTGATTATATGAAAGTTATATCTAAGTCACGACTGCTTTACAATAAAAATGAAACAGAAAACTGTTTTGAGTATTTATCGTGAACAACAACGAGTTTTGGGATAATCTTCTTGACCAGGGATAGTAGATAGTTAATTTCGGTTGATTTCATTTCTCTGTCTAATTTCTAAATACGAGTTTCTCATACCTGTATTTGTGTGAATTTGGACCTCAATTGTCTGCACCTATTCGTCATTGCTTACAGATGGCCAATGGGAGAATGATTCGTCATGGTGTGTTTCTTGTCTTTCAGATAACTACTTCAGCTTTTCATCATTTTACTTACACAAAATTGCAATGCCACCATGTACTTTGCAACTTTCATGTTTGTTGCTGTGAAAAACCTGATGACTAATCGTATTTCATAATCAAAGGGCTGTTCGATTTTCTTAAATGTTTTAATGGCATACTAAAAGCGTACGAGCATGATTTTCGTCTAAATTGAACTACCTGCTTAATCGATATTTTTTCCAGATAGTGAGAGTAAGAATCAGCGTGGGTTACATCTTACCATTCATATAATATAACTATAAAATTTTTACTCTCATTTTGCTCATTTTTAAAACGTGCTCAATTAAATATGTCAATTTGAGAGGGAAAAGAGATATACAGTTCAATACATCTGCAACTTCCTGTCGTTTACGATCAGCAGAGAGACGAGAATGATAACCTAAAGTAATCCCCTGATAATGATATTGCTCTTTGCAGCTGAAAATGCAACGTACAGGTCACGATTTGATATAATTTTTGTCTTTATCTGGTCTGCAGAGATAATTGTATCACTGAGAATAAGCAGCTTAGACGTGGGAAGAATAATACCATACGATAGCTTCCTTTTAGTGAGCTGTTCTTTTAGTATTTTTACTGACGCGACGTGAAAATTTTAGTATACACATATTAGAGTGAAGATATTCGAATTGCAAGTTTGCATCTTTACAATATTTTATCAAATTATAAGTAACCTCTTAAATGAATTTTCAAGTTAAAACAGAAGGAAAGTTTCGTAAATTTTAAACAGCAGAAATGTTCTCAAATAAACAGAAAACGAATATCTCAAAAACCGCGCTGCTCTTAAAATGTCAACTTGACTAAAACAGTTTATGCATCGTATGCATGTGTTTATTACATGTACATATTATAGTATAACCAAAAAAATATAAATCTTAGTTTCACAGAATTCTCTTCAGCTATAGATTTAGAAATATTTTCAAAAAATTTCTAGAATATGAATAAAAAGTCATAGCTGACAGAGCATATTTTTATCAATATTTAGGCAAATAATGCCTGTAGCATTGTTTTGGAAAATTCGATTAATTTCGAGAAATTTTCCCTTCGATCTTATATAGTTTTCCTCGGCCTTAAGTTACACAATAAAGGCAGGATACGGTTATATTTACACGTAGCGATCAATTACAAATATTCAATTACGGCACATTACAATTATGAAGAGAACGGAACCAAATGATTTCACATTTGCTACTTTTGGGAATTTTTTCCAAACTTGGTCACTTAAATTAGTAGCCAAAACCATCGTAAATTTGGCGAAACTGCCATCAGCAAAGTCACACTTCTTGAGGCCTATAGCGTTATATTATTTAAGAGGTACTATAATTTTAAACAGAATTATACTACTCGTAAAATCATTTTTTTCCAATGGCAGATTGTGAACAATTACAAATGTAACCCAGTCCATTAATCTATACAAGGACGGAAGTAGTGATCTCTTTATTATGGAGGCACTTAATAGGTGGGCCACCACTGCCTTTTCTATGAAGGGGACGGACACTTACAACCATGCCTTCTCCGGGATTCGAACCCAGGCCCTTCGGTATAGCAGTCAGCTTCCCTGACCACTTCCTATCTTCCTATACCGAGTAGGCGGCTTATACTAAAATCATTTACCTATATACAAAATTCCGAACAATATGTTAGAGAAACCTCTATGTAAAATAGACTTTAAACAATTTTTTTTCATGAAGCTTTGACAAATGTATCCAAGTGATGTAGAGCAAAGATTAGGCCCTTCACATACAAACTACTGGCGCGACATGTAATTTCTAAAGATGTAATTAATTTTTTTCATATTTATGTACAGACTTATCAAGCATGGTATTAATCAAAAGTACACTCACGTTTGTGAAAATTGCAACACCAAGAAGGAATCGTCATAATTGAATGCAATTTAATACACAGTTGAGTGGTAGTGGTACAAATAAATGATTAAATGTTCAAAGCAAACAAACAAGAACAAGAGATCAGAATCAGTATTTTGTGTGGCCACCACGCGCCGCAATAAGTGCTGCTACACGACGTGGCATGGAGTCAAACAAAGTTTGAATGTCTGACTGAGGAAGAGCATTCCATATCGTTTGTACGCGTACCCAAAGTTCGTCTGCAGACGCAACAGGACGAGGATCACGAGCAAGACGCCGACCAATGATATCCCACACATGTTCAATTGGCGACATATCCGGGGAACACGCAGGCCAAGGAAGAAGCTGTACCTGCTGCGCTGCAAAGAAGGATTTAACAATCCGAGCAGTATGAGGGCGGGCATTGTCCTGTTGAAATACAGCGCCTGGCAAGCTTTGAAGGAAGGGAACAGCTTCGGGCTGTAGAACTTCACGGATATACCGGTTGCTGTTCAGATTGCCCACAATTCGTAGCAATTGAGATCGTCTATGATATGCTATGGCGCCCCAGACCATAACTCCGGGTGTTCGTCCACTTTGGCGTTCGATAATGCACTCCGGAAGGTGGCGTTCACCGGCATAGCGTCTGACACGAATGCGGCCATCATGGTACCACAAATTAAAGCGGGATTCGTCAGAAAACACGACATGCTGCCAATCAGCACGCCAGTCTCTATGCTGATTGGCCCATTGTAGCCGCAGGCGGCGATGGTCGTGCGTTAGGGGGATCCTGTATAAAGGAGTCCGTGCGCGCAGTCCACACTGCAGCAGACGTCTACGAATTGATGAAGCACACAATGAAACACCTGTAGCTATTGACCACAGTGCTGCCAATTGTCTAGAGGAAGCTGTACGGTCCGTCCGCGCCATGCGGTCCAGGTGTCTATCATCGCGAGCTGACGTCACATTTCGGGGTCCACTCCCGGATTTCCGAGTTGTCCGACACTCGTCCGTCCACTGCTTCCAAACGCGCATCACTGTGCTGCTGTTACGCTGCACACGAGAGGCTACTGTGTGATACGACAATCCAGCTTCACGAAGGCCGATGATTCTCCCTCGTTCAAACTCTGTAAGTTGTTCAAATCTCGCTCTCTTTCGTCGACGAGGCATAAGTACAGATTGAGTTAACGTTTACCACTAGCAGATAACCACCGATAACCATACACGCCTCGCTACAGCCGTCTATTTATTCGGATCCATCAGCCGTTCAGAGGGCGCTGCTCAGCATACGCATGCGCTACGGATTTGCAATTCTAATCATTTGCATATCATGCGCTACTTTGCATTTCCTGAAAATTTCAGCTCACTCGCGTAAGTCCTTCATGGTGTTGCAATTTTCACAAACGTGAGTGTATATGCATTACTTTACCAAGTGATTTGAGTACTGAAGTTCCATATGGTTCTTATATATTAATTTATTGTCACTATTATGTCCAATGAGTACTATATATTTTATGCTATGAGTCTGTATATTGTATAATATAAATATGTATAAAAAGAAAGAGATACTTATGTAAGTATATTTGAAGGTTAAGAATGTCCGGCAGTTCGTTTGTTGATTGCTGGCGTAACGCAGTCTGCTACTGCTTACTGAACCTTTGACGTTGACCTCCTGCATTCCGTGTGGTCTAAGTGGCTATTATATGCGATGTTGTATTCCTAGATGCTTCATATGTGGGAACGATATCTGCTTAGCAATGGTAAATAACGTAATTTTTCCCATATTTCTACATTTCATCGAGAATATAATAAGTAAACTATATAAACCTCCATATAGGACAGTTAGTAAGTTTCAAAGCTGTCATTGCTTTCTTAGTAATTGATGCAAATCTCCAGCAGCTTTAGAAAGGAAGTACAATTCGTATTTCTGCGATTTCGTTTGTGTTTAAATATTTTGATATCAATGCAGTGAAGTGTAATAAATACCGTAAAATGAACTGCAAATTATAAACTAAATTTAAAAGACTCAAAATTTCGATCCAGGCTCTTCTAATTTAATTCCAATAATGTTGGTTATTTATCATTCGTCTGAGGGTTTTTTTTCCCAGACGAAGTTTAACATGACACTTCTTTTCTTGATGGATGAGTGTCTTATTGCCTTTAATGACCAGTTTAAGAATTAGTGGCCTGGCATTCTGAGCCTTGTTATTCTTTTCACATTGCCAAAGTAATGAAAAATAATCGTTCACAGGAATACTAATTAAAAACATAAAAATAGATATAAGACAGCATAAAATTCTCTTAATTGCACTTTGGCTTGGAGAATAAATCGTGTTTTTTCTCAGTGATGTTCAAATTAATTGCCATTTCGGTTGTTCTTACATCCCCGTTATTCAGGTGAACAGTTCTTTTACATTTCCTACATTTATATTTCTTGCACGCGTTTTAAGAAAGGTAATTCATCTCTTTCGTCTTTTATTACTAGCACCGTGTGTTTTAATCTCACTTGACTGCATTTTTGGATTGCATGAAGTTACCGTATCTAAAGTCGATATTATGATAAAATGGTGTTGCATGTTTAATATTATACTTGCATGAAGTTTCAGTTTATTAATGAATTTCTATCACTTCTTTTTTTTAAATACAAACTACAGTTGTATAAATCAAACCACGCTTGAAAAGATATAAAAAGCGTAGATGAATCTAGAAAAGTATAGTAGTTAGCTAAACGTTTTACAGCTGATGGGAATTCCGCCGACAATATCTGGCGGTACATTTACCTCTGAGTTAATTTACACTGCACTTGCCAACAAATGAAATTAATCAAGCATTATAATATTGTTGGGTTGTACGGATTCGTGGATTTGGAGTGATTGATGACAACACTTTACGAACAATCAGAGCACAGTTTATTCGTCAGTATTACACAGAAGAAATCCAAAGAAACCTTTACAGTTGTCGAAAAACTGCGATAAACACGCTGAAACAATCAGCAACATAGTCTTTAGGCTATCAGGCTATAACGGTGAAGACAGCTTCACGGCAAGACACTAAAGTACAGTTCCCGACGCTGTCAATCGCTCTCCAGCTAATCTCTGAGCTCAAGATACTGTTACTGAACTCAACATACTCTAGATACTCTCCTCACGATACACTACTACTCCACGTACAAGCAGGGTTTATATAACTTTTGACCTGCCTTCGGGAACATTCTGGGGAAAACGGTAAGAATTCATTCTAGAATATTCTCGCTCCGCCTATGGCATACCGCCAATTTTGTAGCCAAATGGGCGATTTCTCGCCAAATCTGGCAACCCTAATCTCCTTTTCGGGCAAGCTATCTTACCGCAGCTGGGCATTTTGTAATAATATCATATCTGTGAGTAATACGTGTGTACAGTTTTGAATTGTTATAGGAACCGGCTGACAGAGTTTTGCTTTCGTTAACTTACTTATGAATTTAAATTATGGGTTTTTGTTATTGACATTATAATTTTGCATCTTCAAATTGTCTATGAATCCTGGAATCCCAGTTTAGAATATAGATCCATTTTGCTAGATTTGATCTTTTGTTACTTCCTTGTACGAAGTAAAGGAAGTATTGTAATCGCGAAAAATTTCGGGTATCATATTTCAACGAAAATATCCACCTTGATCGCCCTCGAATCCATTTGAACGATGTTTTGTGTGATAACTATACGTAAGGAAAGAATAAATAACTCTTTTTTCCAAAACGTGTCGTAAAATGGATTTAAAAAGGGATTCAGAAAAGATTTTTTTCATGACGTCTGTACGTACGTATGTATGTATCTCGCGTAAGTAAAAGACGAATAACTTTAGAGCGTTGAAATTTTGTATATGGGACTATTATAATATGTAGTAATGTAATATACGAGTGTGCTGCAAACTTACTGGTCGATAATCAGCCTTGTGGTTAATGCAGGTTATATTAACCTCATGATTTTAATATGCAGTAGGTAAACTACCTTTTTGATTGAAACCGGCAGCATCAAACATATATATATATATATATATATCATATATCACTATATATGGGGTTGGGTGAGCTAAGATTTTTTTTTATATTTATATGTTTATGAATTGTGCATTTTTTACTTTAAAAGTTATTGAATTATGTTGTTCGAATGTTCCGGTTATGGTTTTTATGCCTTCAATTTATCTGCATGCAATAATTGTCGAATTATCAAAAAATTAAAAGCTTAAGGGGTGCTAATTCTAATGAGGCTGCCATTTGTTCACATTTGAAGCTAAGTATAATAGTGAATTAAATCAATTTGCGCACAAATTTCGGCGTCTTTTTGCCGAGTAATACCAAAAGTAAACTTAGAATTTTGTGCACCAAAAAGTCTGTCTTCCTACACGCTGGCCGAATTGCTCGATTTGGCGCAGAAAACCTAATTTTAATTGTAATTTTTTTACTGATTTTAACTATATTTGGCGTTTTAGGTTTTTCTATAGTTAACAATTTTTAATGAAGTTGCTTTGAGTTTTGACGTATATTTGCATTGCTGCAAAGTGAGAATAAATGAATTGAAAGAGAAATATATTTCTAATGAAATATGCGGAAATCGGTTTAAATGAAATGTAACAAAAGATGTGCAATCAACAACGATAAAATTTTTAAGTGTATAAAATGCATTTTATCGAACAGTGGTTTAGAGAAATAGATTTGCATGACATAACAGTGTAACTCAACAAGTACATTTTACTTAACTCTTAAATAAAATGCAGATAAGAAATCCCATTTTTTAATCCTTGTGGAGTTGGGTTTCGAAACCGATTTCAGTTCTACGTAACAATTAAAATTTTAAAACGTAGCTAATGTAATGTAGCTAATGCAAGAGAAAAATTGTAAAATGTTTTTAGAAGTTCTACTCTCTTCTTAATATATTAAAGAGTTATGTATTAAGAAGAGAGTATAATCGAATTCACAGTTACGTTATATGAAAACATCCTGATTTCTTTCTAATTTACAAAGTTAATTAGTATTGCTGTTAAAAATGTGAAGACGAATTTAGTATTAAAAGGATATTTGTTTTGTTCGACCATGCGTAAATCTCAATTTAATTTCCTTCTTATTTAGCTTATAAATGATCGTGCTTGGATCCTTGCGTGCGCATACACACATGCACTACATGGTTAAAATACATGAAAATCCTTTGAAATGTAAGAAAAATTTTAATATATTGCCAAAGACATTTTAGATACTTATTTCTCTTCCTTGACGAAAGAAATGTTTCCTGAAGTCTGCTTTGGCTTAAAATCATCCATCAAATGATCCCTCAGGACAGAGTAAGGCAACGTCTTTCAAAAACGCAAGCCAAACTAGCGTCAGTTATAATGGATGTTCCAAATTCCTCCCCAGATGTCAAAGCTAGATTGAAACGTGTGTTCGAAACGTGTTTTGATTTTCTATTACTTGTTCGCTAGACATTTAATGGCTCTGTGAGAAGCCTTCACGTCTGCAGCAACACGTGGGCTCATGAGAATTTCAATTTGCATTTGGTATAAAAAGTGGGAAAGTGCTTAAAATGAGAAATACAAATATTTAATTGCAGCTGTCTCATCCTTTCCTACGAATCGTCAATATTGGATACAGAAAAAAATTATTTTAAGGTGACATGACCAAACGCGGGAGTTTATTCCTTTACGGGATATTAATCTTTATCTAGTTTTTTATGATTAGTATTTTTAGGAAATCGAGATATGTATGACATTGTTACGTGTTGATATTCGGGTGACATTTCGGCCCTAAATGAAATCTACCCTTTATAAATAATGTATCTTAATTAAAATACTTCAAGATATTTTCATATGCGCAGAATATTTTTGTATATGTTAACATTAGTAACGTGTATATTTTACATGATGAGGAAGTTTTGTAGAACTAATATGATTTATGAGTAAAAAATAAAAATAAAAATCTGAAAGGTTTCAGATTTTAATGGTCGTCAAAAGGGTTTTTTAAGCTTTATCTGAACTCTCAGTCTACAAGTCTGCTGTTATATTTACTCCTTACTAACCCATTTTTTTTGTCTTTTTACTTTGTTATTATACATAATTTTCTTCGCACTTATGCCATATGCAATTCAACTAATAAATTACAAATTTTTTAAAAGCAGTATGCATATAGAATTCAATGCAACGTAGAGTCAGGTTTTTTAAAGTTTTTTCAAAGAATGCTTTTAGATTTTTTGTTTTAAATTATGAAATTTGCACCAAAAGTGTGTTTTGAAACACGTTTGCTGCTTTATAAAAATAGTCATACCTTTCACATTACATTTTGAAATAAAAGATTATTAGTACGAAAGGAACTGTTTATTACTTTCGATCCTCACTTCTGCTGTGCATCATTTTTCAAACAAAAGTTTATCGCATACAATTACAGATACGGCCACCCTTACTATTGAATCTCTAATATAATCGGTATTGTTGTAAATATCTGTAAACATTTAATTTTATCAATGACGCTTGTAATGCCTGTATTGAATGAAACGCTTATAACTTATTTTCATAACGCTTATAACGCTCATAAATAACGCTAATACAAAATAATTTTATTATGCTTATTAATAATAATAATAGTTATAATACGAACATTATGGACGCGTATAACGTTGAAAAAAACATGCTTGCGGAAATTTCTTTTCGAATGATAAATCATACCGCTTATATAATGCTTAAAATATTCTCATTTTTACTTTAAATAACATTTGTCATATATCAGTTTTATGGTAAAATGTGACACGACTTCCGTTGACTGAAGAAGAAAGTTATTTTCACGCAAAAAAAGAAAAAAAGAAAAAAAAAAGAAAAAAAAAAGTAGAGGAACTTACATTAAAACGCAAACGAAAGCATGACAACGAAGAATTATCTAACTACAGAAATCCACGAATTTTTCAAAGACAGACAATGCGATATTGTCGAAAATATGAACGTTCCTATTAGTTCAGATCATCTCACTGTCAATTAACTACCGATATGGCATACTTTATACAAATTTTGCAAAACACATTTCATTTTTAAAACACATTCCTTTTTCTGAAACTGATATAACACTATTATGTATAATATTATTAAAGATACAAAGTGAGAAATTTAGAACTAATATTTTATAAAGACCAGAAACTGAAATTCATAAGTAATAAACTTCAAATAATTATATAAATGCAACAAAGAAGTTTCAAATGTTAAAACCAAAACACTTCTAACAAGCAAAATCCCACTTTTTGTTTTCAAAAGTATATATAATATATATATATATATATATAATCGAAACAGAAATTGTAAAGCTGACAAGTAATGAGACGTAAGACCTATTTGTCTTAAAAATTTTTTGCGCATAATGCTGCAAAAATATATGAACTAATAGGTAGAAACATTGCAGAGATCTTGCTAAAAGGTTACCAGGAGCTGTAGCTCCACGAAATAGTTCAACGCTGTACTACTAAAATATTAACAAAGAAAGAAATTTTTTTTAAAAAAATATTAATCTGGAAAAAACTGCTTACACGCGAAATAAAACTGTAAAAAATCAATGTTGGAAGACATGCCAATGCACGAAAAACTAATCTGACCGTTGTGATATTTGAAAAGTTAATACACAAAAAAATATATTGACGGAAAATATATTAAAACATAAAATGCAAAAATTATAATGAAAACATAAATTGCAAAATTACAAAAAAACAATAATTACAAAGCGGAAAATGATAAATTAAACCACTCGAACCCTCAACCAGGCTTTTCAAGGGAAAAATGATTGAGTGTCGAACTAGGCCAAATACTATTACGCGTTTTGCCGAAACAGACCATTGAAGCTCTTGTTTGATGAGTAAAATTTGTATAAAAAACATGAATTGTCCCGAAAAAATCTTTTTTGGAGCTTCAATTCTCTGTTCCTTTTTCCCGACGAGTCCGCAGAAAAACACATTAAGGTGTTAAAAAAGGTAAAATGCAACTCCGAGCAATGCAAAATTAAAATCAAAATAAAAATTAAATAAATAGCGTTCTGCTATTAGTCAAAATTACCATAACGTACGGGCTGGTCCTGCATAGCTTAAAGAAGAAAAAACTTTATAAAGATAATGGTACTGTAATCAAATTAATATGCAATTAAACCTGCAAGAACACAAACGAAGTTGGGTCTTATTAAGAACAAAAAATCATAAGAGACACATAAAACAAAAGAAACTAAAAAACTGACCTGGGTGGTGCCGTCCTGTGCATATATATATATACATATCTACAAAACGTATATATATATGTATATATACAAATGTATATACATATATATACATATACACAAAACATAAACATATATATATACGTATACACAAAACATATATATATATATATATATATATATAATTTATTTCCTAAACAGTATTGATTAATTGATTATATTATCTCCTAAGTTTAATTAAAGTAGAATTATTTTAAAAGTGTGCATCCATACTGGTAAGTTATATTTTGAAAGATGTTTTGAAGTAATTTGCAAGCAAAATGTTAATAATGTTTTAACGGGGACTGGAGTTAAATCATCACGAAGAATAATATTATAATTGTAAAAGTAAAAATTAAAACATGTAATTATTGTCATTGATCGGAAATCAGTTGACTTTTCAAGGGGAACAAACCAACTCCCGTTCAATGATCAATAATTGATAAAAATACGTAAATATGAAAGTGTTTCGTCTTTATTCGAGTTATAAGTTAAAGCCAAACCGGCAATTCTAGTCAGGCCAAATATTTCCGCGAATAGTTGTTACTCAAAGAACTTATTCTCATGAAGCATTTTAGTCAATTCAATTTGGAGTAAAAATCAATTACTGTAGAGAAATCCTGTAAAACTCGAGTAACCGTCCCCGACACTATCATCTTTATGTATTTGAGTACTATATTATTTGTAGAAATTAAACATTGGAAATTGTCATTATGAAATCGAAATCAAAGTAAAGTTGAAATAAACATAGAAGATTATAAAAAAGATAAATAATGCAAACTTTGTAAAAACAAATCAAAGAGAACATAAAAATAATATAAAAATAATATAAAAATAAAATAGAAAATAATATAAATAAGATCCGTGAATGTACATGAAGATATAAAGGCCAGAAAGGTATTAAGTAACTTACATTCTTTCTAGTGGGGGAGTTGGCAATGTGTTCTCTTCGTGTCTGACTCAGAAGTGTAGGGTGTCCGAAAATTCTTAGCGGCAGTAGGGGCTTTGAATTATATCAGTCGGTAAGACTTGGGTGAAGAAATTTATGGTAGTGGGTGGGACTTGGAATTCTTTAGGGATGTATTTTGTGGAGTTCTTATCTGAGAGAGACCGTCTGTTAAGATTTTTTTAAAAATACTAGTGAATGGAAATTAATTAATTTCTGGCTAATTGTCGTGTCGCAATGATTAAGAATTTAAGAAAGGAAAAAGGCATTTTCGCTGTCCAAGAGCTAGTAGACAGTCTAAAGGCAGGAAATAGGCCCATTTTTTTAGTAACAGTATAGTAACAGTATATGTCTGAAGACAATTAGCTTTTTACAATATATACAATTGAGTAATTACACTATATACAAATCTTTCAACTGACAGTCATCCAACTTATACCGCCTTCTCAGGTTTAGGAATAAATTATCATATCCCTATCAGTTAAATGATTTAGAGTGAGTATTTAACGCCTGCCCTTTTAAGGCAATGGTTGATAAATTGAAAGGGAATTAGATTATTTTTGAGAATTTTGATAAGGATCAAAATTTCGCGTTGTAAATCTATTGTATCTGTGCATATAGTTTTAATTCGTTGTATTTGATTAATTATAGTATTGTTAATTACTTTTTTGGATATGTTGGAGTACCAATTTATTAATTTGTTAGTATTGAAATTGAAGTTTCTTGTTTTGTCAAAAAGTAAAATTTTTTTGTAGTTAATGATTTGAAGATCTAGAAAGTCTATGCTATTTTGTGAATTATTAGTTTTATTAAGTTTAAGACAATTCGGATAAATGTCGGAGTTTTCAATTTTACCAAAATTATTAATTGTAATAAGGTCATCAATAAATCTGTAGGTGTGTTTGTAGTAATTTAACTCTTGTGATATATATATATATATATGTATATATACAAATGTATATACATATATATACATGTACACAAAACATAAACATATATATATACGTATACACAAAACATATATATATATATATATATACAGAAAACATAAACACATGTAAATCACTAAGTTTAGTAGTCCTTATTTCTCTTTTTTAAACTTGGCTATTCCTTTCTAGTTGCCCAGAGGATATAGTGGTTAGGGGAGACTGACTGCGATACCAAAGGGCCAGGGTTCGAATCTCGGAGAAGGCATGGATGTAAAATTGTCTGTCTCTTCATAGGATGTAACGGTAGCCGACTATTAAATTTCTCTACAATAAAATGGCTAACTTTTCTGGACTTAGGAGTAGACAATGCCTTTATAGGCAAGTGCTCGCCATTGGGAAAAAATTCGTTTTTCTGTTTTAAAGATACCAGGTGATGATAATAATAAAGCTCTTTAAACTCTGTCATTATAAAATTAGTCTAGTCTACGTCATATCGTTCTTTATCAATGCTCATAACGCAGACAATTATATAATACTTCAGTCAATAAAAATATTTAACTGCTTAACTGTTAAACCATCAAACTAAAGCAAACAAAAACTAACTCATACTGAATCAAGATTTCATCTCAGACACGTCGCACTTCTACTCTCGTTTCGCCGCTGCCAATTTGAAAGCAGTACTGATAATCTGGAAATTTCATAATTCATAGTTTGATGCTTCAAGCACTTTCATCAATGTGTAATTTTGTAAAATTAGATTTTCAATCTTAGCTGCTAAATTTTAGATTTTATCATTTTCAGTCCTAATTTTATTACATTTATAAATATACATATGAGCTATTTCTTATATAAAAAATATTTCACGAAAACGAGTGGAAAACAGGAATGAGTGCAATAGCAGACTGCAAGCTCAACGAAAGCATAAAAAAATATCTGGTGCAACTTTAAAATCTGAATTCCTTCAGATTATTTATTTATTCATCTTTCTTGTTCTTTTCATCACATTATTTTTAAACTTGGTAAGTAAACTATTTGTAAGTCGAAGTCTCTTTACCTATAGTAAGTCTTAAATGAAATGTTTTTAATAAAATGTTTCAGTCTGATTTTTTATAGAAAATGTAATAAATCCCTGTGCTAACAAAATGTTTTTCAAGATTATTTTTCCGATGCATTTAATTGTGTTGTTCGATCGTAAAAAGTGCATATTTTGCTTGATAACGTTTTTTTAAGAGATTTTTATTTGTTACAAGAAAAATGTATTTTCAAAATTCAAAACTGTCATCTGTTAACAGAATTACAAATAAATTGGAAGTTGTCTTTCTATGATAGCTAAAATGCATCCATGTATATTATACTTCTTAATGAGGTAATTGAATCCACCTTTAACAGATATCGTCTAGATACGGAAAATAATATAAAAAAGATGACAATATATTTTTATTTCAAAAGTAAAAATGATGTTAATGATAGTATACAGAAAAATATGCCAAAATTATTTTATATTAGATCATTTTCTAATGCATCAGCAAAAATTCATATAACGTAAGCTAAAAAAGAATGGGAACGAATATGCTTAAGGTAAAAAAGAAACAAAAGTAGATTCTTTTTTATCCAATTTATGGGCTTGCATATTTTTTATACGTAGGCAACTTCCATATGAAAATAATACTTATTGTATTAGATTACGTAAAACAATTTTTACATAACATTAGTGCTAGATACATAAGAATATAAGATATTGCAAAGTAAAAGAACAATCGTCGAGAAGATGCTGTCTTGAAACTGAAAACGAAAAATAAAATTCAGTAGATTCAATTTCATGTAGAGATTTTTTTGCAAAGTACATGCAGCTGCATTTATACTAGCTGGTTCGTAAGATTATAATTTACTACTTGCATAAGGCATTCATAAAGAAATAGTATATTGCAATCATCAGTAAATAAGGCTGACCCACTGATAATTTCTGCCTGACCCAGTTTGTCAATGACAGGGAAAATTTGCAGTTGTTTTCCTTTATGCGAACAATAATGTGACACTTTGAAAATCAAGGAGTAAGACATCTATTCCCATCTTTTATGAATAGCTTCATCAGACTAAACCCACTTCCGTCGATATTACATTTCATGGTGAATCTTCCAACGAAAAGTCATTGATGAACTTTATTGCTGTAATAAACATCCAATAGCTCCACCATAAACAAAAATTTATTGATTCTTTCTATGTTTAGAACCGAAATTCGCACCAATATTTCCTTCCTCTGTGACAAACAAAGCAAATATGAAATTAAGAAAGAAAAAATAACGATGGAAATGCCGGAACGATAAAATTCCTCCAGTGCTGTCTCTACAAGTGTTTCGAGCCATGTAACTAAAAAGCAACCATTAATAACTGAAGCATAAAACCCTGTGTATCTTAAGTTCTAGCAAAAGAAAATAAATGTGGGAAATATTTTCTTGCCGAAATTGGTACTTAATTCCTACATATTTTTCAAGAACTTATTGCCTGTCGTTCGAGGGGTGATAAATTTTGGATTGCCACCATTTTAGCTATCCATTTGCTCCTATGAGGGTAAACTAGACTGCTTGTAAAATATAATTGATGAAAGGTGATACGATTGTTCAATGACATATAAACATAATCCGGAAAACTAAGGGGAGGAAATATAAATTTACAGCCACTTGGTAAAACTCAAATGTGACAGCAGTTAAAAAATTTTTAAAGACTTTAATACAGTGACCTTCTTTGCATACATAAACTACCCTGATATTCATCCTGAACGTAAGCGACTTACCGCTGTGTCCAGAAATCAGACAGTGAATTGCATAAAAGACTCTATTATTAAACTCAGTAATTTAACAGAAAGCACTTCTTGTGCTTATAGAATCAGCCAGCATTTATGGCGTAACTTAAAAGTAATAAATTTAAATTAAAGCTAAGTCTTAAAAAGCCAAAAGCTGCACTGAGTGAATGACGCGCAATTTGGCTCAAACCTAATACCGATGAGATGAGCCTAATGGAACTGGTGACATAATCTGAGAATGACGCAACGCTGCAGACAAACTGCTATCAAGTGTTTCTATTATTAATGTAGCCTTCAGCAGGCGGAGTACGCTCTGATTCCAACAATCTAAAACCTTCCTTTAATACTATCGGTTTCTACCTCAACTGAATACGCGTGAACTAAAATTAGCAATCTGGAAGGAAAACAAAAAGAGAGAATGGCAGTAAAGTTCTTAGACCATAAAGTATTTGGCTAGGCAAAAATAAAGAAATCCTTACAGAGTTAAACAAAATCGCAAACGACTGTTATAATGCATATGTTTCTATTTCTATAGAGTCATTAAGTGTCTTTCAAAGTAGGAAACATTCAGGTATGCCTTCGCGGGGTTTCAAACTTTGAACCTCCTTAAAGCTAGCCGAAAGTGCTTCCAGTTACACCATATAGTAGGAAGGGAGAAAATAACTTGAAGTTCTTATCGTAACTATATATTGCTCTTCTTAACAATCAATGTATTTTTCTTCTTAACAAACGGACTATACATTGTTCTTCTTAATAACTATACAGAAGACCTGTACCTTGTTCTTAACAATATATAGTTAGGAAAGACCTATGCACTGTTCTTCTTAATAACTTTATAGAAGAACTTTACATTGTTCTTCTTAATAACTGTGCAGAAGAACTATATATTGTTTTCTTAATAATATATAGTTACAAAAGACCTATGCACTGTTCTTCTTAATAACTTTACAGAAACACTGCACATTGTTCTTCTTAATAACTGTGCAGAAGAACTATATATTGTTTTCTTAACAATGTATAGTTACAAAAGAACCATACACTGCCATCCTTTATATTTTTACAGAAGAATTATACATTGTTCTTCTTAATAACTGTTTTTCCTAATAATGTATAGCTACAAAAGTACTATACACTGTTCTTCTTTATAATTGTACAGAAGAACTGCAAATTGTTCAATAATTATGCAGAAGAACTATATATTGCTTTTCTTAAAAATTTATATTTACAAAATAACTATACAGTGTGCTTTATAACTGTGCAGAAGAACTGTACATTGTTTTTCTTTATAACTGACAGAAGAACTGTACAAGAAAACACAGAATGAGCAGCTATTCTGTCTGAAAGACTTTCAGCTTTTTCTCGCTCATTTATCGGATTTTATTTTTTTTTTAAATCTTTGAATGCAAAATGTTGATATAGTGGTGATGCAAATGTTATAGATAATTTTTTTAACTTTTACAAAAAATGTTACGCTGTTACAAAGAAGATTACATTTTAAAGAGATTTTTCTGTGAAGTATAAAATTTTATCACAAGTATAACATAGATATTATAAAGGATTTTGACACTGTAAAATTTTTAACAAGAGCTGTTATAGAATATTTTACCAAGAGTAATGGAAAGTTGATGAGCAGAGTTGTTAGTGGATACTTTTTTTTTTTTTTTTTGATGTAAGTTGTGAGATTCTGAGAAAGTATTTTGCAAATTTTGAGAAAATTAAACAATTTAGAGATATAATTTAACAAAAATCAAGTAATGTTACAAAAATAAAAATGAAACTAATAAAATAACAAACTAAATAATAAAAAAATAAAAAAGAAGAGCTTTGTATTGCACTTTTTAACTGTAACGTATGCAGTAATATACAGTAATGCAACAATAATCTAGCTAGATACAGTGTTAATCTAGCTAGGCGCATATTAAATTCTCGACACATTTTAGACTCTCATTTAATAATCTAGCTAGGCATGTTTTAGTCTCTTTTAAACGCACTTCATTTCTATCAATTAAATTTGCATTCCTCTGAAATGAGTAATGTAATTATGAAACGATCAAAGAAAAATGTAAATTACTGAATGAAAATAAAACTTTAATAGTTCAATAAAAATCTTTTAATTTAAGTTCATTTCCGAGATCAAGCAACCGTGAAATTAAAAAATCATTAATTCTGTCCGTGAAATGATTTTATTAAGAGCTTACTCGAATGTGTAGAGGAACTCCGTGTCATATTCTTTAATATCTGCAGATTTTATTTAATATATCTAATTTAAATTTAGTGCTTTCCAAAGCAAAACATTTCTACATCTACGTTCCGTTCTCATCAATGGATCATTAGTGGCAGAAAGAGTATCTAAGCCTATGAAGAAGCATGAATTTAAACTTGATGACCTACTTTATGTAATAGTGTCAGTTAGGCCTTCAAAAGATAGAATTTTTAAGCATAAAATTAAATGATTTAACACGAGAACAAAAAATAAACCGAACAGCTATTTATTTAATTTACAGAATCAAATACATTTAAAATGCATAGGTTTATTTTTTCTTATACTGATAGAGTAATCTAAAAATTATGTTAAAATATCTCGCAAATTCTTACCTTAATAATCTAGAAAAAGGTCCATTTTCCTCAAAATAAATACGACCAAAAATGGAATTTCAGATTATTTTCTTGAATAGAAAAAATAAATGGAGCCTTTTAAATTTGGTGAAAATTATTGGTTAACCTGGTTAAAGTTTACTATTGCTTTTTAACTGTAAAATAAACGTTTTTCGAAGTCTAAAAACTTATAAAAAATAAGCAATAATAAAGATTATATTAAAAATATAAAATCAAAAAACGAAACTTCGAAGAAAAATATAGTGGTTCACAACTGGATATTTCAGTATTGTTTTCATTAACATAAAATATACTGCCTTTCAAAAGTTAAGGAACAGTATGTTTTTCAAAGCTCACCATTACACAAATGTCAGTAACATTTAAATTCGCAGTTTATATCCATCATAGTAACAAAATTAAGAAAATATATGCAAAAACAATAGCTACCACTTTTATTTTATAGAAATCAATATTTATTTAGGAGGTAGATAAAAAATGCAAAAACTGTTAGTTTGGTTTGGTTCTTCAGTTGTTTTTAGCAATTTCGTTAACAATATCCAGGACAGTCTAACAGTGTGTCGAGGAGAAGTTTTTTTTTTTTTTGCTTATTATGTGCTCCACCCTTAGGCAATACACGGAAAGGGAGAGATGCCCCGTAGAGGTCTTTTTAAGGGAAACTGGCTCGTATCCACTTTGCACATGAAAAAAATCACAAAACGCCCATGCAGCCAGCCGGGTCTCGAACCCGGACCGAACTACAAATATTCAGCGGCTTTTACGTCTCGGCCCCTGGTGGGCCAGGAGGCCAGGAGAAGTCGTTTACCCGATTCATTGCGCTGGCGGGCGATCGGATGGATGGAAATGGGGTTGTCACAAGCTGATGCTGCTAGATGTCTCAATGTTCCATTTAATGTTGTTCATCGACTGTGCATCAGTCTGAATCCGAGAATTTTCTGTCTAGAAGACATATTCCAGCTTGTGACAACCCCATTTCCATCCATCCGATCGCCCGCCACCGCAATGAATCGGGTAAACGGCTTCTCCTGGCCTCCTGGCCCACCAGGGGCCGAGACGTAAAAGCCGCTGAATATTTGTAGTTCGGTCCGGGGTTCGAGACCCGGCTGGCTGCATGGGCGTTTTGTGATTTTTTTCATGTGCAAAGTGGATACGAGCCAGTTAAAACGCCTGCGCGAGACTGTTATTTAGCTCTTTCGGCTCGAAGGAGCAGCAAACTTATCAGCTCATGGCAGATAATTTAGTAGCAATAGTAAGACGAACTCTTGCAGTTGGCAGGCGTAGATTTGTCTTGTATACAGACAATGCAGGTCTGTATGGAAGACGACCAGTTGTTTGTGTCCCTTGACTTGAGGACAAAAAGGTGCTCATTTATGTTGGGCAAGTGAACACGTCTCCTGAACCGGTGAACAATGAGCGTCCGTTCTCTTCACAGACGATTCCAAGTTCACAATGGAGACTGAGGTCGTCAGCTTATCTGGAGGAAATAACGCATCAGATACAAGCAATCTCACATTGTGGAAAGACACAGTTATAAAAATGGTAGAGTAATGATTTGGACTGGGATCTCTCTCGGTGGTCACACTGACCTGCGTGTGTTCCATGCAGGAACTTTGACCAGAATGAGATATCGAGATGATATTCTTCATCAATATGTCCTCCCATATGACTCTGCTACTGGTCCTGGATTTCATGTGATGAACGACAATGCGCGACCTCACCATGCTCGGTTTGAAGAATATCTTGAGGGTCACGGTATGGAGCGGATGGACAGGCCAGCTCAATCCTCAGACCTGAATCCGATAGAGCATCTTTGGGATTACCTGACAGCATGGAACGTCGCTGTCCCCAATGTATTGCAGCTAGAAGTGGACATATTCCTTATAAGAGTACATTTTTGTAATTTTACCACCCCCCTTTTCCTCAAAATGTACTGTTTCTCCAAGACTGAATTTCTCTGCAACATAAAATACATAAAATAATTAATTAAAGAGAAACATAAAATCATTTCAAACAAAGCTCATAGAAAATCAAATTTTCTTCTTCTTTCAATAGCCTTTAAGTATTTTGTTTTTAAATTATGCACTTCAATGTTTGATGCAACTTTTTTATTATTATGAGTAATAAAATAAATTATGGAAAATATGCTCTAATTGTAATATATAATGATTTAAAAATAGCTGATTGACTGTTGGTATCTTAATATCAGAATATCCTGTGCGCTAGTATAACTCGTAGTGTCATCATCTGATATCCGATATAGTCACCAGATAACGTTTTTCTATGACTTATTTAATTATACACGTTTTTTGTTGCACTTCATTCAAGCTTATGACTTCAACTTTCATTAGAGATATATTTCTCATTCAAGTAATTAAATTTTCACTTCGCCGCAAGGCAAAAATACACAAAAATTTAAGACATTAACATTAAAAATTTTAAAAATGTAGAAACACATAAAACACCAAAAAAAAAGCAATGTTTTATGGCTACTTATTTCTGAGTTATGCGAGATACATACATATGTACGTACCTAGAGACGTCCTGATAAAATCTCTCCTGAATCCATTTTAAATCCATTTTACAATCCGTTTCGAAAAAAAGAGGCCTTTATTCTGCCTCAAGGGCAGATGTCACGCAAAAACATTGTTCAAATAGATTCTAGAGCTGTCAAAATTCATATTTTCGTTGAAATGTATACCTGAAATTTCTCGCGAGTACGATACTTCCTTTACTGCATACGAGAAAGTAAAAAAGAAAAAAATAAAAGTTTGGCATATTAACTTTCTTTGTAGTTCATGTTTTACAGCTTTTTTATACGTTTGTTTCTATCGCTTTAATATGTTAATTGCAACAAATTCTATCGCTAACCGCCCGCTTATTCAAATAATGCTTTGGAACTTCCAAAAATGAGAAACTTTCCAAATTGGAAGTATTCTAGTTTTTAACTTTCAGGTTTAACGAACAGTGCTGGCGCAATCTTAAAGACACCAAATATTTCCTGAAGCAGGAATTATCGCACCATGCTTAAATATAGAACGCAGTTAAGGAACCATTTTAAATTTATGAAATTATAGAAGTAGAGTAGTTGTTGTGATGGAGGCGTTGAAAAATAATAAAATGTAAAAAGTAAAATTTAACAATGGTCTCAATTAATAACTAAGTAATGAATAAAGTTGTCATAAGGTCAGCTTTAGCTTTAAATAAATAAACTTTACATATTCACAAACTTTACATATTCACAAGCAAAAGTGGTATGATGTAGGTTGATAACACTGAGTGTTTTGTTTCGATAAAATAATCAAATCTAAAGTAACTTTTCTAAACGCAGTGTAATTATTATCAATGAAGTGGGAAAAGTATGATATGTTTAAATAATAGGCCTGCCATAAATCAAAAAAAGAAAATTCTGGCGTGACAACCACATGACTTCTTTGTACGACCTATTAAATTATACGCACTGGTTGCTGTCCCGTCGAATGCTATGCCATGTTATGTCTGTGCTGAGCTATGTTATGTCGCCATGGAATGCTCTTCTGTCGTGTAGGTAATGCAACGCTAGGTATTTTATGTTGTAAACATGTTATGCTCTAGATGGAGCGGGTCCCGAACTATACCCGATTAGTCTTTGAAAGGCGTCTGGGTGTCCGGCCCTGCTGTCACCTGTCACCTGTACTTCATTTTCTCGAATTATGCTAACTAAATTAACCCATCGCTGAAAGGGAATTGCAAATGACATCAAGAATTGCAAATTCTGAAATTAAATATCCCGGTCAGTTTTTGTGGTAAGAAAGCCATACTTCTCCTACTTTTATTTTTACACAACCAGTATAAAAATTTTCCAAATATAAAATTAGAAGCTCGAAGACAGTATTGAAAGTTAGATTTCGTTATTTGTCCAAACTTATTATATAAGGTATTTCTCCCGCTTTCTTAGCATGCCTTCGTAGTGTAGTGGTCAGCATGCTCGACGCGTAGTCGAGAGGTCAGTGGTTCGATCCCCGGGAGCATTGCTCATTTTGCATCTCTCCTGCTTCGAAATAACCTAATAACTCTACAATGGCGCTCGAACTAAAAGGTGGGGAATGATGATTCTTCACTATCAGGATTTTGCGACTGGGTCCTGCTTTAAAAAAATCATAAAATCTCTACAATGGCGCACGAACTAAAAGGGTGTTGGATGAGAATTCTCCACACCTAGGATTTGGCGATTGGGTTCCCATAAAACCCTAGTCACTCTTTAAAAGGGGGAGAATATAAGGTATTTCTCCAGCCTTCTTAATATGCCTTCGTGGTGTAGTGGTCAGCACGCTCGGCGCGTATTCGAGATGTCCGTGGTTCGAGTCTCGGCGAGGGGATTGCTCATTTTTCATCTCTTCTACTTCGAAAAAACTTAATGTCTCTACAATTATTATCATTTGAACAATTTCGGTATTTAAAACGCTTCTCTAATTAGAAGTTACGACTACGACAAATGACTACGAAAATTAAGGCTGAGTAAGGACTTTTAAGTCGTCTGTACATGCTTATGTACGCATAAACGTCACGAAGAAACCCTTTGAATCCATTTTATAAACATATAGGTTAAAATATAAAATTAATGTAAAATCAGGAATCAGAATTCATGTGATATTTATGGGCTAAACCTGCTCTATGAATCTTTCCTGACTCACTTCAACGACATATGGTAAATAAATAACAAATAAAAGTCATTGCTTAAGAAATTTCCACATTTTTAACTTAGCTTTTATCAATAGTAATCTTTGTTCTTCATTCATTTGCCACTTGCCAGGAACATGACCATGGGAGAACTCAAATAGATCCATCCTTTATCTTGCCATTGCGGCAATATTCATTTCTAGTTTATTCAAACGGCTATAATATTTGAAATATTAAAAACACGTGATCTCGATGTATGAGCCCCATCAGTATTCGAATAGTTAAGTATTTTGAATACCGGAACGCAGGCAGTAAACTGGATCATCATATCACGTGAGGAATACATTATAACCGAACCATGCACACAAACCGGTTTGACTGTATGGTTCGGTTATATGGTATTCCCCATATGTGATGTGATGATCCAGTTTTCTTTAGAAATTTCTTCACGAAGACATTTCTGCCCTTAGACAAATAGCTCGTGTGTGTTTTGCCATGTTGTAGTAACCTAACCCGACTAGCCCATATAGAAACAACACAAGATGTTATAATAGTGTAACAAATACTGTTTGAAATGCGAAAATGTAAAATTTGGGGGTTTAGAGATATATATTCTTTCATCGATTTGTTCGGAAAGTGCTACGTAAATTGGTCTTATAGTAGCCTTGCTAACCAGATTATTGTGAAAATTTCTTATGATATCACTAAGATGGTGTAAAAGGTTATTTAAGTTTTCAAAATTAACTCATTGTGACCTTATCCCATAGCTTTAGAATACATGACGCTATTTCCTTTAGTAAGGAAGGATAGTTTAGGTCGCCCCATAGAAAGAGAGGTTAAATTTCTTTGTTACTTCAGCTTTAATCCAATTTATATAAACTCAAGCGACGTCGTGTCGGTCCTGACATTAATCAAGACTAAGTGGTTCACTCTCTTAACTAACTTTCCAATTTTCCACTTCGGTTAACGGAAGTTATTTGATGGCTAATTCCAGTGGACAGTCCAGATCGTCCTATGAGAGTAATTGTTTAGAAGTCAATTAGAGGTCATTTGTGAAGGCTGTTGATTAGTGAATTTGGCATGATTTTCAGGCTAATCACCTGAGGATAGAGATTTAGTTCATTTTATTATTTATGATTCTGTAAACAAACCGTTAAATATCAGAACTATTCCAATAAACAATTTTTAATAATATAACTTTTATATCGCATTGAAGAAAAGAAAATGCTAAAGCAAAAACAGAAAGATTAATATAACGTTAAAAGATCAATACATAAGTAGAGCAACTGATTTCAAATTTTAACTTTCACTTTAGAACTTAGTGTAAAATTGACACAATTTGGGTAATATTCTACTCTTGAAGGCCACGTTAATAGGTTTGCTATTCTAAGATCAAGTTTCCTGTCATCGGCCTTGCAATGTACCTACCAATAGTTGAGTTCACGCCTGTGAAGGTCCAAGCCAACTTCGCGTTAAATTACTCTGAGTATTTCATGCTTAGATTTAGTTTTAAATTTAAAATTCTCTTTCGGTTCTCGCCATAAAGGCTGGCGGATTTTTAAGCACTAGGTGTGCCTCTGTTCATCTTACTTAGTTTAAAAAAAAGTAACTTTTACACCCTTTCCAAGCCTCTGAAATACTTCTCAAGACATAGGAATAAGACAACTACAGTATTATTTAGGTCTAATCACAAGTTAAGTTTAGTAAAAGGCTATCAACTTACAAAATATTTAATATTATGCCAAAGAGAAGCTTGATAGATCCACAAAGCTTCTTAGTTTAAATATTCCGTTCTAAATCAAACTTCTCCATAATTCATTACTGAATTATTACAACAAGAATTACAATTAATAATTAAGTTATGAATAACTGCGAAAATTTAATTTAGTGAAAAATGTTATATAGCTTATTTTTCAATACCCAATAATTGGTGGAGTGTCAGATTTAACTTTTCAAATCAGAAAGAAACTGAACAAATGTACTAAAGAATAAACTGCAAGAAAATCTCGATAACTATACACTATCAGAAAAGACCTTTTCATAGAGGATTACTGTCATTTGTGAAGGACTTCCTATCATAGTTGAAGTCCATCCTTCAGATTAGCTTCAGGAATAACGCAAATTTAGCATACTTACAACGTATTCTTTCGTCTTCTGGAGACAAGGAGAGAGGGCTAATCTGTCATCATAAGTATTCATGTCTTTTACATTTTGTGTGTTGTTTGTTCTCTTCATAAACAACGCGCTTTACCTCAGATATTGTGACTTATACTGCATCTTTTAAATAGGAATTTCCGAACAATTTTTGATTCCTGATTTCAAAATAAACCATTCTTTATTTAAAAAGTCGATTTTTACCAAGACAGAAGTTTTCTTTATTAACTGTTGTATGGTTTTTGAGAATGTTCTTTGGAAGCTTAATAGCTTTAGATTTTCTTTTAACTTAAAAATCTGCTTAGCGTAGCATTTTGAAGACATAAATGCTATTCTTAATAATACATACGCTTTTTTAATATTTGGTAGCTAACTGATATGGTTCACAATGCATTTAAATATATTTAATTGGTTAATTGCTAAATGCATTTAAATGGTTCATAATGCATTTATTATTTAGTTAATAGCAAAACACACAAATGCTATATATACCTTAAAGAAAAGATTCCTTCACGATGGACGTTTTAAGGGAATCTAGATCAGTTCCATGTATCATATGGGGGAAACTATGAAAACACCCATGCAGCCATCCCATTAAGCCAAATTTGAGTCCGAGTTGAACTGTTAGCGTTGAGCGATTTTGGTTTCGCTTGGATTATTTTAATTAAGACAAAGCACTCCAGGGCTATCTGCGTAAAAGAAGAGATGCCTTCGTGGAGGACTTTCTAAGGGAAACTGGTTGGCACACATGAGGAGAATTATGAAAATGCCGATGCAGCCAGCCCTTCGCCAGGATTTTCGCCAGGACTCGGTAGGTCTTGAGCGATTTTAGTGCTTTGCTATGGTATGAGACATCTAATTGATAGAATACATCATATCGTGTGCGTAACTCATAATTTTATAACCATTTTATTTTTTGTGCCATTAAAAGCTATTTCTTCTATTTTGTATCTTGAACAGAATTTGTAATTTTCTTACCCTCTAATAACGAATTTATTGAATTAATTTTATATGCAGTTCATGAATCTAGACTGTGGGCTTATTGCTGCAATACAATTGGTTATCGGCTAGGTTTCATTTAGGCCAATACTCTTTTAAGTTTCTTTTTTCAGGATTTGCTACGGAATGCTGCGTAGTTCCACTATGAAACAGACTAGATAAAATTACATATAAAAACAGTGTTAACGTTTAACTTTAACTCAAATTTTTGACTGAAGCTTTAATTTTTTTCCTTTCTCATTTTAAACTTGGAATTTCAAAAATTCTATTTGATATCAAATGAAAATAGGGAATCAGATATTTAACTATCTTTAAAATAAAAACTTTCTCCTATTCCCTAAACTAATTTTTTAAATACATCTCTAGCTAATCTGTAAGTTTAATTCAGCCATAAAATACATCTTATCGAATAAAAATCACCGCAATATATGCATAGATTTCATCAATGCAGCAATATTTTAGTCATACGTACGCAATATGAGCAATGAATTCTGAAAGGGAGAGGAACTCTCTTATCTTCGACGATGAATACTCGGGAAGCGATATCGATATTAATATACGCGATGTTATTACTATGGTTATGGCTTCCAGAGGAGCAATAAAGTGACCTCTAATAGTCCTGGAGTACTCCCAAAGGTCTCCGGGTTATTTGATATTAATCTTTCACATATTCATACTCTGAAACTTGCATTCTAATATAAGTACCAGAAAACGTATATTATAAGTTGTACGCTTCTGTTGAACTGAACTCCACATTTAAAACGGATATGTAATTAATGTCTGTTAATCACACTGCCTAAGTAACATTTATTAAAATTCTACATATGTAATATTAATAAGTGAATTCAAGAGCCTGATTAAATACATGGTTGATGGAAAAGTTAGAAATCTGTATCAATCCTTCCATTAGACGCGCTTAAATTAATTTTGATAGATGAATTGATTTCTCGGCCTTTAGATACTGTTTCCCATTCCCTCTGTGACGAAGGAAGGACACTGAATGCTGGCCTCTAAATTCGGGAATTTGATTTTGGAGAACTGAATGGTTTGGGCTCTTCCTTTCAGGTGTTAATGCAAGTTATACTCTTCTATGTTAAACTCTCAATAGAGAACTTCTTTTCAAGATTAACGGTTCATGATTATTTTATATTTTAGAATTCATATCACCTGCCTGTCATCCTGCGTAATTATTATTTCGTAATATACAAGATTCTTCCGTGGTCAACCGCCGATTGTAAAAAAGAAAAAAAAATGTGTATTATGATTTTGATAAATCCAGATAACACAATTTCACGGTAATAATTATTAATAATTGAAATGAAGCTGCATCCATTTCTTATAAATCTCTTAGTGTCTTAATTAACAATGGAATACATTTGAAGGAAAATTAAATATTATCTTATGGTGCTTTGCTGAACAACAACACATTACCGCTAGAAGATAAACATAGTTTAATTTGGACAGTGGTAACATATTTTTCTAAAAAGCTCAATTTTCTGACTCAGTTTGAACTTGTAAGCCCAAATTAGAAATTTAGAATAGGTTTTATTGCCTGTTTGTTAAGCTTTGACGACTTTTTATTAAAATCTCCACAAGTTCAATGGGAGTAGTGGCAACACTGTAGGTAATAAAACATTTGTATCTCCAACGCACAAGACTATCTATCGGAAATTCTAAAAATATGTTGATTTTTAATATTTTATCCCAATGTGGCGTTAGCCTAAATGCTCTCTAAACGTGCATGTGCCTGTAAATGTGAAAACGCCCGTTTGGTGTAATATAAAATCTCAAAGTCTTTAAGATTTTTTTTATTTATATAATATCTAATAAATAATAACACTTTTCGAGTGTTTAGGATGTTTTGATGCTGCAGGAGTGAAAAATGTGCAATGCCTCACCGGGTGACAAACTCCAGACCAGATTACGCTTCGATGGTGCTTCCAGTTACGCCATGAAAGCATGCGGATAAGGGGCGGAAAATACTTTATATTTCCCCTTTTTAGAAGTTGACTTGGGATTAGGGGATTCAATCTCCAAATACTTGTGGTGGCGAATTATCATCCACCACCTTTTAGTTAGGGAGCCACTTATAGAGTCATTAGTGTTTTTGATGCTGAGACGTGAAAAAAAGTGCAGTGCCCTTGCTGGCATTCGACCTCCCGACCTATCGAATACGCGCCAAATGTATTTCCAGCTACACCACGAAGGCAAGGTGAATTGGAGGGAGAAAATACATCATAAAATGTGATTTTAAAATTAATCAGAATACAAAATGGTTTAGCTAATTTTCATATTTTAATTTTACGATTTTGAAATTTTATCTCAATCAAAATTAAAATCTCGGTTAGAATTGAGTTGAGATGAAACATATAATTAATTTTTTCACGCAAGTGAAACTAATCGGTATTTATTTATTATTCACACCCTTACAAAAATTAGTCTCTTTTCTGCATTAATGAAAAAGTTCCTTCGACTAGCTTTACTGTTCGCAGGTATTATACTACTAAAAAAAATTGCAAAAAAGAGAAAACTGCTTTCTTCTTTTATATATTTTGATTTTATAAAAAATAAGAGTTTTTATGACAGGGATCAGTTTATATGGCCGATATTAACAATTTTACGGCCGTGGAAAATGTTCATTAGTTGTTTAATATGAAGCATGTTAACGCACGTGCATAGTATGTCCATATGTAGTTTGGATTTTGCTGACTTTACGCTCGAAAATAATCCAAAAGTAACGGAGGTTGTTTCGAATGTTGACATCACGGTAGTGAATAATCAGAAAGTACCAATTACAGTGAAAAGCCAAAACAAACTGGTATAGGCGTACGTACGTAAGCAAATAATAGAGGTAAGAGACCAATCACAGCAAAGCGCGGTGGCCGACAGCTCCTATAAAAGGCAATATGTGTCTGCAAAAAATATTAAATCGGCTACTGCTGCTATAATGGCAGGTTATGAAGATTTAAAATGAGTTTGAACGTGTTTTACAGTCGGTGCACGAGAGATGGGACAGCGTCTCCGAGGTAACGATAAATTCTGGATTTCTGTGTATAAACGTTTCATAAATGCACTATGATTATCAGGAATCCCGTAAAATATGAAATCTCTGACATCGGTGGGCTGGCAAAAGTTCGTGAAAGAATGGGACCAACTGACTGACGAGAATCATTAAACGTAACAGATGTGCAAGCCTTCCTTAAATTGTTGCAGATTTCTGTGCTGGGGCGTCAACAAGTACCAGCAAGCAAACTATTCAGCGGAACATCATTGATAGGTGTTTTCGGATCCGAAGGCCCATTCGTGTACCGTTGTTTACTGCACGCCTCGCCTGTGCTCGCCTGTGCTTAAACAGGTTGCCTGATTTGACGAGTCTCGTTTCCAATTTATCGGACATATGGATGTGTACGGGTATGAAGACAACTTCGTGAACACATGGACCTTACATGTTAATATGGTGAGAATGAATAAATTAAAACAAATGTACGTATTACCTAATTATGTTTTCAAAGTTTGGATGTTATCAAGTCTACTTTAATTGGCAAGACATATTGTTATTAGTTTTTTCCATTTTCTAGTATTTTTTTAGATTTTTATTTTCCACTGCAACTTGAGTTACAGAAAATATTTATTCAGAATAGGCAGTGTTATCCTTATCTGTGCTTGCATTGCTTTCCTATTTCTTGGAGTTTTCTAGAACTCTTTAAATTTAAGACGTGTGAGGATAAAATACAATTTTCATTATTTGAAAATTTCTACTCGGTTGCTTTATGAAACTTAAATTCTTGTTTAGCATAATTTTTCATTTTACCCCTGGTAAAATGAAAATTTGAAGTCATAGAAATGAAATAAATTTGAATATTTTCTCGAAAGGAAGTATTTTGTATTAAATGAATTTCCTCATATCTTATAGTATACGACAGCAGACATTTAGAAAAAAAATCAGAAAATACCACATTAATTTTAAAACGTCCCACTGGAATATCTCAGCACAATTTATATGTCTAGGATAAAGAATAATGAATTTAATTAATGAGTGAAGGTTGAAAATTAATTTAAAAATAATTGTGACCTCATGAGGACACCAGGATGAAAGAAAGAAATTTATGCAATGAAATAACAAAGGAGAACCATGTTTCAGTTATCAAGTAAAAGAAAGAAAGCCTGTCAAGTAAAAGAAAATACATATAAAAAAGAAGGAAAAATACGTGTCAAAAAGAGATTAATACATGAGAAGAATTAAAAAGATATTTAATAGTCTATAAAAATAAATTTCATGAAAGCATTATAAAATATTTAGAATGCCTCTAGCTCAGTTTTATGTACCTAAATTGCTATTGTATTAAATAGTATGTTTTTTCTTTAAATTGACAAATTTACAGTTCTGTTTGGTTTATCTGTCAGAGTACTCCATACAGAATACGTAAAGAAACATTATTTAAAATGTTTATTTATCAGGTTTCAAGATTCATTTATTTCAATTACTGCTTGTTTGAAAGTTATATTTAATAATTAAAGTGACTTTGTTATTTATTTAATAATACAATTAGCAAATGAGCAAGTATTTAAATATGCTACTTATTAATAACTCAGATTTTAAAGCATTTTTGAAAATATTTTTTGAGCAAAAATTTACAGAAATTGTACTAAAATTAAGTCTTTAGCGAAAGAATATGTGTGAAGTAGAGACACTCTGTTGTTGTTGTTGTTACCAATATCACTTGTCTGAAAGATCAGTACAAGCCCACGACATTCATCTTGGCAAGGAGTCATATGCCCCTCTCTTTGACTAGAACCTTGAGCACCCTATAGGTTACAAGCCGACTTTAGCTCAGTTCCGGCCCCAAGTTTTGAGAGACATCACCTCGAGGACAGGTCCGAGAGTCTCCTACGCCTTTTTCCCTACCCTCAAACTCTCTATAGGACTTTCTGCTTGCCATATACTTAGAGAGTCCCCATGCCGCACAGACACTATTCACTTACCTATGTTTTTCCGAGATTAAAACCCGGGCCTTCGATACGGCTCTTAGAATTACTAACCACTATTCCGGTTGGATGGCAGATAAAATCTTAAATGATAATATCAGAATATGCCTTTTTCCCTTCTCTAAAAGAATACTATATGGAATTTATTTTTCGTCTTATAATAACTTTATTATTTGCCGACCTAAGGGTTAATGGAATATAAAATACAGGCAGCTGTAACTGTGTTTGCTGAACAAATGGTAAAAGGAAACGAAAGGTGCTTTTATTAAATAAGTGTCCTAAGAACTTGAAGAAAGACCCTTTGAATAAGATTTCTTGAACCTTATTAGCTAGTTTAGACACTTTTCAGATAAATAAGGTTAACATCAACGTCTACCTAAAACAGATTTTAACACAAAACCTTTAAAGGAGTGTGCTTTTGTGCAAAATGTAAAGAGTAAACGGAATTTTTCTATTAAGTGCAAGAAACGCTTTCTGTGTTCCAAAATGAGTGAGATATGGCTTTATAAAAATTTTTCTATTAATTACACTAGTCAAATGTTACAAAAATTATCATTTAAATATATTGTAAATGATGTATCATAAATTATAATACGACGTTTATCTTAAGAGAGCTTCTCCTGACACATGCGCAGTTCGTGTTTATCCGCGCGGAGATGATGACGTAACTGTTTATTACGTATGTATGTATATGTGTATACCATTCTTACTTCTTCGCCCTTTTTGTCTGCTGTACGCAACTATGTTTAAGTTAATCTCTGTCATTAAAAATGTTCATTGATATTACAATCTATTTAGGCTCATTTATTTCTTCAATGGTTATGGGCCCAGGAATGTTTCAACTGTGCCTAATTAGCAAAATACTTATTTTAAAATGAACATTTTGAAGTTTTCGAGCATTGAACTCTTAAGCCTAATTCAGTGCAAGAACTGTTACATCTAATCAATGGTAAGTACTGATCAGCGTTCAGTTAAGCCTATTTTTATAGCGCTCAATCTTGTTTTTTGGCTGTTTGAGACTGTATTACATTATGTCGCATTTGACTACTATAGAAAAGCTCGGAAAAAATAATTTTGACAGTTGGAAATTACAAATAGAAGCAGTATTGATTAAAAACGACCATTGGGATTATGTAACCGGTAAAGCGCTAAAACCTGCTGAAGGAACCGAGGACGAAAAGAAATGGCTCCAAGCTGATCAAAAAGCTCGCGCAGATATAATTCTTGCTATTAATCCTAGTGAACTGTGCCATATAAAGCATTGTGTGACATCAAATGCTGTGTGGAATAAACTCAAAGCCGTATATGAATCGAAAGGACCTGCGAAGAAGGCTACATTATTAAAACAGCTTTTATTTAGAAAAATGGCGGAAAGCGAAACGATGTCTGAACATTTGCATAATTTCTTCGAACTAGTTGATAAGCTTAAACAAATGGAAATTGACATAGCTGATGATTTATTATCGATTCTTCTGCTCTATAGTATTCCAGAAAATTTTGAAAATTTTAGAAGCACCATCGAATCAAGAGATCAGTTACCTAGTTCCGAATCTTTGAAAATCAAAATGTTAGAAGAATGGGAAGCAAGAAAAGGGAAATCGTCTCAAGATTCGCAGAATGCATACTATAATGATTATAAAAGACGAAATCAAGAACAGAAGAAAAATGAAAAATGGAAGGTAAATTCAAACAAAAATTTTCCTGCGGAAAGAAATTTTCGAAATTTGAAGTGTAATTACTGTTCGAAAATTGGGCACAAGGCATCTGAATGCAGAAAGAAAATAGCTGATAGAAAATATGCGCAATCAAATAAGGGAAATCAAGGTTCTATGATGGCTTCTAATTATGAAGAGCAGATTAGTTTAGCAGTAAACAATGCTTATCAGAAGACCTCCTCATGGTGCTTAGATAGTGGCTGTACATCTCACATGTGCAATGACAGAAGGTTATTTTCAGAATTTCACCCTCGAACGAATTCAACCATAAAGTTAGCAGTTGACAAAACAGCAAAAATTACAGGAATTGGAACTGTCCTTGTAACATTGTCCTTGTATCCTAACGGAAATAAGACAATTAAATTTACGCTCAAAAATGTGTTATGTGTTCCGGAATTAAAATGTAATTTGCTGTCAACATCTAAAGCTACTGCAAATAATCGTTCAGTGATTTTTACAGAACGACATGCTAGAATAATAGAACCAAATGGATCTATACTAGTGCAGGCAATTCGTCATGGTGATCTTTATTATATACATCCAAGCACTGAAACAGCTGCAATAGCACAGGTAAGTGATTTTGTAAAGTGGCATCTTAAATTAGGTCATTTAAATGAGTCTGATTTGAAAAGACTTAAGTCTGATAACATGGTTAGAAATTTAAATTTTAATAACACTGAATCTCTAAAAGACTGCAAAGTCTGTATCCGAGGTAAACAAACTGTGCAACCTTCTCAAAAAGAATCAAAATTTCAAAGTGATGAATTACTGAACTTGACTCACTTAGATTTGTGTGGACCTATGAGAGTCCCATCCCATGCTGGTTCGCGTTATTTTGTTACTTTCATAGATGACAAATCGCGTTATGTCGAAGTCAGTTTTCTTAAAACTAAAGATGAAGTGAAAAATGCATTCATTAAATACAAAGCTGCGGTCGAAAATCGTCTAGGAAAGAAAATAAAAATCCTTCGGACTGATAACGGTCTCGAATATCGCGGAGAAGAATTTAATAAATATATTCAAGAATGCGGGATTAAACGAGAATTCTCTGCACCAATGACTCCTCAACAGAATTCGAGAGCTGAACGCATGAACCGCACTTTAACTGAAATGGCCAGATGCTTGTTACTACAAAGTAATCTTCCCCAATCCTTTTGGGCTGAAGCCTTGAACTGTGCTGTTTATATTCGTAATCGTTGCCAAATCGAAGCCTGGGAGTAAACAAAACACCTTATGAATTATTTTTTAGCATCAAGCCAGCTGTATTTCTCTTCAAAGTATTCGGACAGAAATGTTTTGTACTTAATAAAAGGTCTAAAGGGAAATTCGATCCTTGTTCAGAAGAACATATATTTGTAGGATACTCAAATGAATCAAAACATACAGGCTGTGGAATAAAAATTCCAGAAAAATCGTTATAAGCCGAGATGCTAGATTCATTGATGAATTTGAAAACTCTACTAATTATGATAAAGATTTAGAAGTTTTATTTCTCGAAAATATTCCCGATAAATAGAAGGAGGAACCTCTGAATGTAAAGCAAATATCGGCTGATGAAATAACAGAAAACCCCTCAAATGTGGCAGAATCATCTGCTGAATCATCTGATAATGAAGATTCTGATTCCGAAGCACTACCTGAAATGCAGATTAAAAGGGGGCCAGGTAGTCCAAAGAAAGTCAAGACTGGGAAGCCAGGAAGACTAAAAAAGGAGTACCACAATATAAACATAGAAAAGGAAGAAGCACAAATTGCTGAAGAAGATACAAATCCGACATTAGAAGAAGCATTAAATGGAAGTTATGCTGAAGAATGGCATAAGGCTATGCAAAGTAAGTATGAAGCACTTGTTAAAAATGGTGCATGGAAATTAGTAAAGCGACCACAGAACAAAAAGGTAATAGGATGTCGCTGGGTTCTTAGAACAAAATATAATGCAGATGGAAGAGTTCAAAAGAGAAAAGCTCGATTGGTTGCTAGAGGATTTTCACAGGAACCTGGAATTGATTTTAATGAAACCTTTGCTCCAGTAGCCAGAGCAAGTTCTATAAGAACTGTGATTGCATACAGTGCTGAACATGACCTTATGTTATATCAACTAGATTTTGTTATGGCTTATGTTAACGGTGATTTAAAAGAAGAAATTTTCATGGAACAAGCTAAAGGTTTTGAAGACTAACATAATCCTGATTATGTTTATGCTTTGCAAAAGTCTCTTTATGGTTTGAAACAAAGTGGACGACAGTGGTATGAAAAATTAGACAAAAAACTCAAAAACTTTGGATTACAACCATTACAATCAGATAAGTGTGTATACAGGATGAAAACATCTCAAGGTGAGTTAATTCTAATTTTATATTTGGATGACTTAATAATAGCAACAAATAGCTGTGATTTATATGCTGAACTTGAAGGTTATCTTTCTAAAGAATTTCATGTTAAAGATTTAGGCAAACTTCATTATTGTCTTGGAATAGAATTTAATCAAGATATAAATAATAATTCTATTAGTTTATCTCAGCAGAAATATGTTGATAATATTCTACGAAGGTTTAATATGCAAGATGCAAAACCAGTAGCAACTCCTTTAGATCCTAGTGTAAAATTAAGTAAAGAAATGTGTCCTTCTGAAACTGAAAAGGAAGAAATGAACAATCTACCTTATCGCCGTCTAATTGGTTCGCTCATGTATCTTTCTGTGTTTACTATGCCGGATATTACATATGCCTTCAGTCACCTGAGCCAATTTAATAGCAATCCTGGAAAATTACACTGGTTGGCTGCAAAGCGCGTTCTTCGATACTTAAAAGGAACTAAAAATTATTGTTTAAAATTTCGAAAGACTGGAAAAGCACTTATTGGATATACCGATGCCGACTGGGCGTCTGATGTTAATACTAGAAAATCGTATACAGGTTACCTATTCAAGCTAGCTGGAAATCCGATAACATGGGAATCACTAAAGCAACAAACTGTTGCATTATCAAGTACTGAAGCAGAGTACATCAGTCTTTCAGAAAGTGCCAAAGAAGCAGTTTATTTACGTCGTTTCCTTAAAGAATTAAATTTTACTGCTGATTATCCAACCATTATATATTGTGATAATCAAGGCGCACAGAAGCTTATGAAAAATGCTGTTTATCACTCACGCACTAAACACATAGATATTAGACATCATTTCATTCGTGAAATTTATGAAAGAAATGAAATAGACGTTAAATATGTGCCAACAGAGAAAATGCCTGCTGATGTACTGACAAAAACATTGACTGCTTCGAAACATTCTAAGTGCTGTAAATTAATTGGAATAACTGTAAATGATTAATGTTTATTTTTTTTTTTTTTTTAGTCGCCAAACGTTGAAAGGGGGATTGTTGTATCATAAATTATAATACGACGTTTAGCTTAAGAGAGCTTCTCCTGACGCATGCGCAGTTCGTGTTTATCCACGCGTAGATGATGACGTAACTGTTTATTACGTATGTATGTATATGTGTATACCATTCTTACTTCTTCGCCCTTTTTCTCTGCTGTACGCAACTATGTTTAAGTTAATCTCTGTCATTAAAAATGTTCATTGATATTACAATCTATTTAGGCTCATTTATTTCTTCAGTAAAGCATATGAGTTAGACGCATTATAATTTACATCAGTTATAGCAATTATTAAAAAAATAAAAAAAATGATAGGAATTTATAAGTTAGCTTTTCCCTCTTTTTCGCATGCTTCGTGGTGTAACTGGAAACACAGTCGGGTAGTATTCGAAAGTTTAGGAGGTTGAATCCCGGCCAGGGCAATGCGGGTTTCTTCAGTTTCCAGACCTCAAAAAAAGTTCTAAAAGTCTCTACAAATTATTCAGTTGTACATATATTGATTCTAAATTGCTCAGTTGATTAAGAAAATACAAATACAATTTGAAAGAAAAATTAAAGAAATTAGTACTTAGTCGAGTAGAAATACTGTGAAAAATAACTTTTTGTCCAACTGGGGAACGATAAATTAAATATCTTCTAAATCGATCTTTGGCTATACTTCCCAAGGTCATATAATAGAGGCAAGATGGCATAAAATAGGGTAATATAAAGTAACGTCCTAAAAAGATGAAAGACTTTGTTAAAGATTTTCCTAACGTGAAAATAAATCTCAATATCGAGGAAATTATTTTCTTCTTACTGCAAAATATGTTATAATGTTTTACTTTATTCTAACCAATTATTTTTAGTTGAACTTTCCTGTTTCTCTTGATTTCAGTTTCCTGCCGGAATGTAAATCTTTGTATGACGTAGATGTAGATTTTAAACGTTTTTCAGAAACAGCATTTAAGCTGCGTTTCAAGAGCTCAAAAGGGTAGTAGCGGACTTAGTTCCGATATTTATGTTGCGGGAGTAAAATTAGCTCTCTAGTTTGGTGTTTGACATCTTTCAGTTTGTACTTGCTGTGTGCAGTCGATTTAGCGTTAGTTTAAGCTAAGGAGACAGTCATTAGAATTCTTAATTTACTAGTGATTTGTTACATTATTTTCCGTTACGTAGCCTCAGGTAGTGGGGATTTGTGAGCACGAAGTTTGTGCATCAAATCTTAATTTATATTTAATAAAAAAGGTTATTTAAACAATTTTATTCTGTTCTTTGCACGAAGTTTTTGCATCTACCTTAATTTAGACTTAATAAAAGGGTTATTTAAACCTTTTTATTCTGTTAGACTATTTATTTTTATTTTTCTCTTAAAGCCATAGCGAGAATTGACTCTTAGGTATACAATAGAGTTTAAAAGTGTATGCTTCCAAAGTGTACACCCAAACTCTATAATGTAACTTTGAACATTTTGATTCTTTTCTTCTCCTCCTTCCAGTTTCATTGAAAATAACTAGGATATTACTTTAGTAAAAAATAAAACTGCTTTCCGCCTAAAACATCGCGAAGAAAATAACGAAGGCTAAAATATCGTCGTACAAACACTTGAAAAAGGAAAGCAAAGAGAAAACATCACAGTTCTAAAACATCGTGGTACAAAACATCGTCATTGAAAACAAAGTCTTTAAAAACATTGCATTTTTAAAACATCGTCGTGGAAAATATCGCGATAAAAACTAAACACACACACACATATATATATATATAAAGAGTGTTTTTAAATGAATGTCGGGGTTTTAATGCTTTGTAGTATTTATTACGTAAAACTTAAAATTATAATTAATACATGAAATGAAAGAGCAACCCAAGAGTTACATTTACAAGCTTACAAGTGTTCTGTATGAGCACCTTTCGTCACACGTCACGCACCAAGTCTTCCCAAACGTTGACTAGTGTTTACGGTGTAATTCTGCAACAGCTGCCTCAGTCCTGTTTCTTAGGTCAGATAGGTCAGCTGGTAGTGGAGGCACATACACATGATTCTTTATGAACCTCCCCAGGTAGAAAACACACCAATCTCTCAGTTCGCTCAACACTCTCTTCACTAACCCTTTGGTCGTCCAATACTCTTTCTTCCCTTAGCAAAAGCAGCCAGTATTTTCAAATTGATTACATCATATACGGATGTTATTATCACTTGGGGGATCACTTCTGAACTTAATCCGAAAGGCAGTAACTACAGGTTCGGTCATTGCAAACTGCAGAACACAAGAAGTTTTCTGTTGACTAGTCGCCAATTTTGCTACTAGCGCTTTCTGGGGCATGCGCGTACCAATAAACGGAGTTGTTTGATTTTCTCTTCGATTTCATGTATTAATTATGATTTCAAGTTTTACGTAATAAATACTACAAAGCTTTAAAACCCCGAAATTGATTTAGAAACATCCTGCATATTATTATAATTTATTTATTGGCTCCTAGTAGCAGTGTTTCAGTGTTATTGTAGCTTAAGTAAAGTAAATTAATGCATTTCAACTAATTTAGAAGTATGGAATATGAAAGTCAATCGGGATGATGAATAGTAGCCGTTAAAAATGCTATTAAAAATTTGTCCGACATAATTGAGATATATTATAAAATTATACAAATTAAACAGAAATAATAAAATATTTTTATAATAAAAAAATCTAAAATTATAATTAAATTACTGTTAATTTCCCAATAGAGAGTTGACTTTTCAAGGGAATTAATTTTATCTTAGAACATGCACAATAATTTGGGGATTATCGTGTTTCGTCAAAATCGGTTCTTGAATATCTATATATATATTTGGTATTGCCGATTGCAATAACAAACAGATGTGCACAACTTATATGTTACAGCAGACCCATTATAAAATTTCACAACGTATGGCTAATCCTTTTTCAGTTATGCGACATACATGCATAGACACATACTTACGTTCTTTGTACATTAATCTTTTTAATTACTCTCTGTAACTTACTGCTAAAAGGCTTAATAAGTAATTACTGTTAATCGTATATAATGCAAGTATTATTAGTTGTTTTGTATTTCGCAGATATGTAATAGATTTATTGTATTATGTAATGGTACCTTTAAATAGCACTCGACAATAGTATAAAATGTGAATGGCTTAATAATATTAATAGCGTGGGGGTTACGTAATCCTAAATTTTTAGTGTATATTCTGGGTTCTTTGTATTGATTTTCTCATGTAGTTATAAATATACTTGTGTATTGTATGTATTTATATAGTTGAATATATATATAGTTTTGTTATTGAATATGAACTATGTGAATTATGTGCATATTAGACTTATACTACTACTGTAATAATGAAAATGTATACTACTGGATAACATGATGTATATTACTGACACTGTTGTTAATGTAACATCACAGTTACGTAATGTATAAATAGAATGGTAAAGTTGCATATGCATATTTTTCTAAAATCTTATGTAATTTTTATTTTACTCACTTTGTATAATATTTGGAAAAATGATAATAAATGCCGTTGATCAGCCAGCCCCTACCTTGTCGGGTAGAGGCTGCTAGTTGTAGATATTTCCGCTGAGCTGATATATTCTGTTTGGTTTGTCACCTAAGATCGGAAGTCAGCTCAGTGGTATAAAATAAAAAAAAAATTAAAAATAAAATACATACTTACGTACATATGTCCGTTTACGTACGGACAATACAAAAAAAAATTCCTTTTTAATCCTTTTTAAATTCATATTACAATTCGTTTTGTAAAAAGAGTTCTTCATTTTATCCAAACGTTCAGAAGTTATGCAAAAAACAAAAATCGTTCAAATGGATTCTGGAAAGGTCAAATTTGATTTTTCTTTGAAATCTGATACCCGAAATTTATCGCAATTACAATATTTTCTTTACTTCGTGCAAGGAGGGGAAAATGAGATAAGTATTTGCACAATATGAAGCATATATTCCCTTAGGATAGCTGAATTGATCCTATATGAAAATATAACAAACGAACCAGTATATTAAACATAATGGAATACTCTAGGTATTTTTGAAAATTGAGCAGTGGCCACTTCACAAAAATTTACGCAAGATTGAAAATTGAAAAGTCTTAACCATGTGATTATTTGCGGAAGTTCAAGTTTTCTGAATAAATCACTGGAAATAATTGATCTTATCTTCCTATAAAATAACAGCTCTTGGTGGAAATTCACTTTTAAAAATGTAACTGAAAATGTTTTGAGAGTGAAAGTCCAAATTACTGGAAACAAAGAGAAAAAAAAACTTTTTCTCGGCGTCTTTTTTTATTTTTCAACAAAGGGGATAGGAAATAAAATAAAAATACAAACGAAATCACTTCGCAGGCGAAACAATTAGAACGGTAACAATACATCTAAACTCCCTTCGTCAGAAATTGAATCGATGGTACTTAAGAGTAGTTGAAATTCTTTTCGACGAAACCTTTCTCGAGGTTATTTTATACTCTGAAAGATAAATATGTGGGACGAAATGATAGAGTTATAAGATAATTTTCTCGCCAAATGCATCGTCACGTTTTCGAATGAAATATACCTCATGATATTTTAGTCTTTGATATTCGATAGAATTTCTTTTCTTTATAACTGGGATGCGCAGAGAACGGTAAAAAAAAGCTTTTGATTGGTTGAGAACGGAATACCAATCAGAGTTTTGAGACCTCAAAAGCCATATTTTAGTTTTTTTAACTTTCCAGGAATATTGGATTTTCATTTGTCTTGACCATTTTTCCGTCACAGTTTTAGAAATTAGTTAGGTTCTTTTTAAAAGCATGCAGAATATCTTTCAGGTTATAAATCTTACCCAGGAAACCTAAGCTATTCTTTTATTATTATGCGAGTATTTTTGAAGCTATGAAAAGCTGATGCGCATATTTTGATGCCATTTGAAATGTTTTCGTAGAAAAAATATCGAGTTGCTAATTAAGGTTTGCAATAAATTTATCATTTCATAATGTTAGTGTAATAGCAGTAATAAAATATGCACTGTGTTTACACGCGTATTTTCTCTCCTTTTGCGACTAATTTTATTTCATGAACAGCGCAAAAAAGTAAATAGGCAGAATATAGTGTTTTTTTAAGAGATGGTTTAAATGACAAATATAGTACTTATAAAAACGCAATAACGATATCACTTCCTCTACGAAGTAGAGGAAATATTGCAATCGCGAAACTTTTCGGGGATCATATTTCAAACGAAATACCCATTGTGACTGTTTCTGGGTCCACGTGGAGGATTCGTTTTTCGTAGCGGCTGTACGTGCGGGCAGAATGAGGGATTTTTTTCTCTAAAACGGATTATAAAATGGATTTAAAAGGAGTTTTATTGTGACTTCTATACGCACGTACGTATGCATGTATGCATGTATTTATATATGTACATGTATGTATGTGTGTCTTTATATATATCTCTCGCACAACTCAAAGATGATTAGCATACTCAGATATGTTCCAAACGTTTATAGATATGTAAGATAAAAATATGTAAAATATAAATTTTAGGTGTCCGCTGATAACATCGCGGCAAAAACATCGCAGATATGCTTTTTTTCAGGTTTTCATAATTGTAAATGGATATTCCCATAATGATTTGTGAGCACAAGGTGTAAAGAAGGATAATTTTTACTTTCACAATTTTATTAACTAATGAATTTTTGCTGAAAAAGTAAGAAGGAAACTTAAGCATAAAAAATTAAATGCAACTTATAGATTATATTTTTCATGAAAAATTACCAGTAAAAACTTTATAAAAATGATTTATTAATGGCCTATGTTAGTTAACTATGTCGGTTCAAAATTCTATTAAGTGCTATAAGTTGCATTAATTTTCTATGCTTAAGTTTCCTTTTTATTTTCTCAGCAAAAATTTATTAATTAATAAAAAATATGAAAGTAAAAATTATCCTTCTTTCCATTTTGCGCTCACATATCATTATGGGAATGTTCATTTACAGTTATTAAAGCATGTCTGCGATGTTATCGTCATGCGATGATGTGTAGATAGTTTACTTTTACCACGATATTTTCGATGACGATATTTTTAAACTGCGAAGTTTTTGAACCTCTTTATTTTTGTCGACGATGTTTTGTACCACGATGTTTTCGCCTTGCGTTGTTTTCTCCCCGAAGTTTTCATCTACGATGTTTTCGGCTGTAACCAAATTTTAACTTAGATTAGCAATAGCCTCTTAATAAGTAAATGAATTTTCCTTCTTTGTTATAAATATTTTTCTGCACTGTGGCATTTCGAGTCTAATCCATATCCCATGTGTTTTACTTAACGCTGGTAACATAAAACGTTCTAGAACTTTAACAGCCAATAATAATTTTACAGCAGTATTAACAATTCAATTAAATGCATGGAGAACCAAACCTAAGTCATTCTTAATAAAGGTTTCATCCAGAACATAACTGCACTGGCTTTTTACGTTTCGGCCTAACTGGACTGCTGTCTGCTGCTTCTCTTCTTACAGCAAACTCTCAAAACTGTAAACATTTTGAAGTAGGCACGAGTACTATGCCATATCGTTTGTGGCCGCAGCATGATTTTAAAAATAAAGATTACTATATGCTCTGCCTCGGCTTCCCAGTTTGCTCTTCATTATGGATCAGCAATCTACGTTCTACGCGATCAGAATACCTTAGTGCTCTCTTAACGGTATGAGTCTAATGTTTTCAATGAATTGAAATTCCATATTTCCCAGCCTACATCATTAGTGCGTCGACGCCATCTTACGTCTAAGTCGTTTTTGACATAATTATATATATGCACCATCTTACGAGGCTTAAAGTCTTTACTTGTACTTTATTCTCGCAATCCTTGGCCATATACTTCCAATTCCAGATATGTTCTAAATAACGAAAATATTCATATTTTGCGAATGTTAAATTTAAAAATAAATTTCGACATATAATGAAACCTAACTTTGGATGCCGTCTCAAGGTTCCCATACTTATATTTGGGAAAGTTTTAGACTTGTTATGAAAACATAAAATTAGAAGAAATTCGACTCCCGTACGATAAAAATTGACCGGGATAGATATTTTTCAAATTTGCAATTTTTGATGTCATTTTCAGATTGCCTTCAGAAATCAGTTAATTTATTTAGCGAATAATTCGAGAAAATAGATTTAAATGAAGTGCAGCAAAAAAGGTTTTAATTTAATAAGCAATGCAAAGAAGTCACGTGGTGTTCACAACAGATTTTTATATTACGCATGTCAAAGGGCTTCGTCAGTTTCAATAAACTTTACTCACACAAAATAATTTCCTGTTTGTGATTACATTTTACATTGTTATCTTAAATTAGAATTTTGTAAATGAGATGCTGAAGGAGCTAGGGGTAAAAATGTGAGGGGGGAGAACTATGTGAGTAAATGCCGTAATACGTGCTATATTTAGAACACTTTAGTACTAGCTTACCTCTAGAGCTAATGAAATTACATAAATAAAATTTACAAATAAAAAATTATCTTTAAATTATGGTGAAAATAAATAATGTCATCTTGAGAACCATGGAAAGTATAACATAAAAATTTATAATTCATAAACATAATTATTCTGTTTCTAAGTAGGTACACTATTGTGTTAATAATAGATAAATAAACTACAGCTGCAGTTATGTAGTTAAATACATTAAATATTAAAGTAAATAAAATTAAAGAAATAAATATAGAAAAATAAAAATTCGATAGATTAAATATAGCGACAAAGTTTTACAAATCTGTTGATTGAATATATCATAAATTAAATTCATTTGATATTACAATTGTTGTATGCAGTATCTAAAAGTTTAAAATAAATATTTTAATGATTAACTAGTGCATTAGGGGCTTTTGCATCGCTCAGTTTCCTTGAGAATTACATACTGGTTAAATTTGAAAAATAAATAAATAATAAAAAAATCTGAAAGATTTCAGATTATAACGATAGCTCAAAAGGATTTCTTAAGGTTTTTTTATGTTCTCTCTGAGCTTCCTCTCTGATATTCACTTTGCACCTTTGGAATTTGAATCCTTTAAAACAGCCATTTTCTTTTCAGAACATTTATACGGTTTAAAAAACGAAGCCAGTGTACATTCTTTAATTTTGCAATCGTTGATCGTAGACAATTATTTCCAGATACAAAAATGCTTTAAATAAGAAAAATATTCATGTTTTAAATTTTAAAAGCCAATTATGCAGAAGTTAGGCAATTTAACTTTAATAAGACCTTTTCTCTTGTGGCCATATTTAGTATATATGGTAAAATAATACTGGAAAATACTAAGCTTAAAAAGGTGAGTTAATTGAATACTTTAATTATAGAATTATTTATAAGCATTTGCTTATGATATCCTGGTGATAAAATAATTTTATGAATAATGATAAAATGTTCGATGATGTCTTCATGAAATAACTCCTTAGAATATCGTGATAAACCTTGTTGTTAACTTCTGCTGATATAACTTGAGGATAAACTTCCCAGAGCATAAAATAGTTCAGAAAAGGTAAATATTAAACTGAAAAAGAAATTTTTACTGTGCAAAGACGGACTCACGGATTAATTTTTAAAAGTATACTAAGTTTACTTTTAAAAGTATATATAGCGAAAATCCTTGTCTTAATTCTATGTATAAAAACATTTGCTTCAAGTTATACAACATTATACGTAGGTAATTTATGTTATGCAAGCAATATACATATGACAAGCGAAATACGTATAATGTAAATATACTTTTGATCAGTATTTTTATGTCAAATAAGTTTAGTTAATGATTATCAAATATGTTTAGTTAATATGTTAAATTAATGATTTTTTACATAAAGAAGACATGTTTTATTGGCTGGATGTAATTATTACAGTGAAGAAACAATTAGCAAGATTTCTTTGCAATAAATGGGTAACTTACTAAGAAGCCGTTCATTTTAATAGTGTTAGCCAATATCCAAATAAACTGTTTTACCTGTAAAACATGTTTTCCTGCTGAAACACAAATAGCACAGAGAAACATACTTACAGGGTTACAAAGGAAGTACTCAAGTAAAAGTTAAGAGCTTGTGGCGGTTTAGTCGTAACTGTATTTTTAACTTCTACTTACTTTTTAACTGTTTATTCAATTTCATTACTTATTATACCTTTAGCTGTAAAGAAACTGCATGTATGTGACTATAAATGATCGCTTTTGCTGAGTTCGCTAGCAGACGAACTCTGTTTTGCATTGTTGTACAAAATTCTAGCATATTTTTGTATGAAAGAGTTCAGATTATTAACGATCACCAAAAGGATTTTTTTTTACACTCTTGCTAAGTTCGTAGTCTACCAGTCTGCTGTTGCATTCACTCCTGCTAGCTTTATTACGATGCACTATTTTCTTCGCACTTACGCTATACACGAAGGATTTGATTCAAAATAAAATTAATAAAATTTTAAAAGCAGCAGAGTAGTATATATTTAGAATTCCCAATACCGTGTTAAGTATTGCCATAAAAAGTGTTTTTCTACATTTTTTAGACTTTTCTCTGTTCAGCATATGTTTTCTTAGTAAGATAGTTTAAGAATTTTTTCTCTTTTTATTATTAACGTTTTGTGTGTGAATATTAACTATTAAATATCGCGTTCTTGGCCTTTATGCCACAAAGAAATCAATTCAACACAAAATCACAAAATATTTAAAAAGAGCATATCTTTAGAATTTACGATAGACAGTATCGCAGGCTGGAGATAAAGTATTTGATTCTGCACTGTGTTACCCCTGCTTGCTTTCAAATCTTTGAATATGTTTATCAGAAATTCATTAAAGTTTTACCAAATATGATATATAAAATTTGAAATTCAGAATTCGGGCCTCTAAGTGCATATATTTGGGTGTAGGAAAAAGTTATACAAAATTTAATGGATCCAGATAGCGTTGTTGTTTTCACAATGCGAAGGGTATACATACATCCATGCAGATTCTTTATTATTTAACCCTTAAGTACATATGTTCATTTTCTGTTACGTAAACACAGAGGGGGGATCTCTCAGACCGCGCTCTATTTTATGCATTTTAAAAATAGGAAATTTTAAAACAATGTGCTATTGTTATTATATATTATATATCCGAAAAAGTATGGAACACTTAATCAAATAAATAAAATAAACGCTACTTACTTGCAAATGCGTATAAACTAAACTATTTAACAAATTTTCCATCTACAGAATCTGGATTACATAAAGTAATACAAAAACGTATAATATGTAAAGAATATTAAAAAACTGCAGCACATTATTTTAAGCATTTTCAGCACAACTTTCGCAAATTCTCTTGGCACATTCATTGCATATCGGATTCTTGAAGCTGAAACATAGATAGACAGTTTTTCTTCTCAGTCTAAGAGGGACCAAAAAAGTATGTTTTACGCTTTTGGAAACTCCTAGCACTCTCTAAATGCACATTGCTATTCATAGTTGGCTTTTGAAGCTTCCGTTCCATATGTGGTTTCAGTAATTCTGATGATAACTCCATTAAAAATTCCTTTTGTTTTCAATTTGAAAGACTAATGTATTACATGTGCATTAATTCCACTTACATTAAGTAACCTAAAGAATATGCAGGGGTGGCCAAACTGCGGCTCTTGAGCCACAGGCGGCTCTTTGAAGGATTACCTGTGGCTCTCGATAAATGTACCCCAGTTGCCTTTTCATTTTTGTGTTATTATATTTTTTAAAAAAATATTATCGTTTCATATGTGCTTCAAAATATCTTTTAAATTACAGACAACAAATAGGAAAGACTAAGTGCAACGTTGTAACAAATTTCATTTCCGTCCATAGTCGCTTGATTTTTTTCTGAATCTATTAACATAATTCAAGGTGAGTTTTCCATTTCCAATATAATTATGACCCAAAAAGCATCTGGAGAATTAGAATTAATAGAGATGCAATTAAAATATAAATCGACGCCGATTACTGAATTTTGGATATTTGTGCCAGAATCGAAATATCCTGAATTAAAAAAGGCTGCTTGTCGAATTATTTCAATATATGGAGCAACGTACTTATGTGAATCATTTTATTCTACTTTAAAAGTCGTGAAATCCAAACACCGATCAGTATTAACTAACCAGCATCTCAAAGAATTACTGAGAAGTGCTGTCACCAATTATTCACCAAATTTTAAAGAATTATCAAGAGAAGTAAAATAAATGTGTTTAATTTTTAATATTTAAATTCAATACACATATTTTGTACTTTTATTTATATGTTTTCAATAAATATAATTTCTGTAAAAAAATTTAATACCTTTTTTGCAAACCTTTTAAATACGTATTTAATTGCGGCTCTCAAAAAATTTTAAATTTTGAAAAATGGCTCGGAATATCAAGGAGCTTGGCCACCCCTGGAATATGGCCATTGGCCATCGCCTTGTTCTTCGGTTTGTAGAATGTTTAGAACATTTTTCATCCAGTGCATCTACACCTCGTTTAGTCACATTGCAAAATGTTATTATTTTTGGTTTTTCAGTTCCAAGATCTTTCGATTTCGAATGATGCATTGAAGAAGTGAAAATAACACATTTTAATTTTTCAGGCACATATGAAACGAGAGTCATTCTATCTATAAATGCATAAAAAGAAAATCCTTCATTTTTATTTTATTTGGAAAAATTCACCTGGTATTTCTCTTATTTTTTTTCATAGTAGCGACATATTCCAAACCTCTAGAGTTAAGTTCTTGTAGATGTTCGACACTCAAGTAGTAATAAAGCCATCTCCCCCTCATGCCAGAAAAAAGTAACGAAAACGCAGAGGTGAGGACATTATGACTTCGGCTCAATTTTCAAAATTAAAAAAAAACGAAAGGATAGAGTTTAATAAAAATTTAGGAATATTATTTTTTATGTCAACTTGAAAGTACTGAAAAAGATAAGAATAACTATATAACTTACAAGCAATTTCGCAGGTCTAAAATATTGGCGCGATCATATAGACCACACCTCTGTGTTTAGGGATTAATTTCTGTAAAGATAATACAAGGCGTTAGGAATTGGTGGCAACAATTTAAAAGCTAATTTCCTGTTTGCAATGGACGACGCAAAATCCAATTTCGAGTCTAAGAGCCCATTCGGGTTAAGGCCGTTTTGGGGTAACAAGATTTTATGCTTTCCCGAATGGTAACGACTATTTGCAAAGACTCATGGAAGATAATGATGTTATTTATTGTATAATGATAATACAATGTCAAGTTGCGTGGGTGATAACCACATATTAATGTTAAGCAGCGGTGAAAGGTGGAATTAAATAAAATCTCCGTATTAAGATAAAACTAAAGTTTCTTTTGTAATCTTATGATTCATTGTAACTCTTTAAAAATTCATAATCCAGGTTATTCGATGCTTTTTCCTTTTTCAAATTTTCATTTTTGCTATTACATATTTTATGCAGCAACAAAAGTTTTTCTAATTATTTTTATTGAGTTTAATCAGCTTAAAATTCGCAGTTTATCTATACACATTATACAAGGCTTTGTTACTATACAGGGAAATGACGAAGAATTTCATATTTAATTTCTTACTTTGGCATATTTCCCCCCCCCCCCAGTTACATGCAGATTGTCACTGCTCTTCTGGAGTTTTCGTTTTTGCATGCAATTTTTTCCGAAATTAATGTGATGAATTTTAAACGAATTTCTTAATTTATTTTATTTTTCATTATTATCGCCACTTTTTGCAGCTATCATCGCCCAAATGAATAAGGTTTGAAATGCTTTTTTAAATTAATAAGAATACTGCTTTAACAATGAAGTAAGTATCAGTTAAAAATATGCTAGAAAAAATTTTTAAAAGGCTAATAATTATTGTTGATTTCATGAAAAAAGGCTGTTATTTCAAAGGTTATTAGCCCTTCTAGATAAAGTCAACAAAAATAAGGATACGTTTCCATGCTTCGTCTTTCTCGTCTACTTCAGTGAAAATCCAATTCAATAATATTTAAAATAATATTTCAACTTTAAACTTAGTTCAAGGTCTACTTTCAAGTAGACGAAACACATACTATAAACTATTGGATAAAACTTCTGACGGTTAAATTAAACACTCGAATATACCATGAAATAATACGCAAATAATCAAATATAAAAAATACTTGAAAAATAAAACTCACATATTTATGTAATCGATATATATATATATTTAGCTGAAATGATCAAGAAGGTCAAAATCCATTTTTAGAATATTAATTTTTTGAGAAATTTGCCCCTGATTTGCCTGTCAGCTGCACCGAATTATGATTAATTAATCTGAAGTGTATAATTTGCATTGTGGCATAAATTAAAAAAATATTCGTTTAATTATTTTTTTTAAAGTTTATAAATTCAAATCTATTTTTACATTGTGTTTAAATCCTAATTCTTTTTTTTTACTTAGAGTAGATCTACAAGTAGTAGTGGTACTAAAAAAGAGTAGTAGTACATTTTTCTTAAAGTAGTAGTAATTTACGTTACAATAGACCTTTACATCTGCTTAATTTCACTTTCCAGGAGAGTATACATAATATAGCAGTTATATTTAAAAATATTATAAAGCAGAGTCCCACAAACTCGCCTCGCGATATCTCGACATTCCGTATTACTCAACAACCCTTTAGGAAATTTTTTAAGATATTTCTAGGTCAGTCAGAGCAAATATTACATACAGTACATATAATTATAATTTATGCGTACGTCGTCTTTCCTGTACTGTTCAAAGATTTGAGAGTTCTTTTTTGTAAGTTTTGCCGTTTCCTCATTGTGCCATTCATGCTTGCGTTCTTATGCTTTCACTGAAAATTACACAAATGTTTATTTCTTAATTTTTTCTGACGATTTTCTTTATAAAATAATGCAAAAAATTTAAATAATATGCAATTTTTAAATACATTTTTTTTAATTCGCAAATTTCTCCATTTATTGGAAATGTGATCTGGAAAATATTAAGTATTTTTTCCCTACTACTTCAGTAGCATTCAAAGTCCTAGAAGCGTGCTGGTTTCACAGAGCGACCACACCCATAAATCAATTGGCAAGAGTAAACTATTTTTAATTCGTATATTATTTGTCTCTAGGATAACAATATTCGATTTCTACAGTGTTTTAGTTAAAGCATTATAAAAATAATATCGCCCGCATCCGAAGCGTTAAATATTAAGTGTTCTGAAAATTCCACCCCTTATTATGTAAAATTCGAAAGTCTCTCAATCCACATTATATCCAGCTTTCAGGACTCTACTGCATATATATACAATATATACAAAATGTAACTATAGTATATTTAAAAGTTAAAATTCTGCTTTCGAGTGTACAACAACATATGTGCAAAATTTGGCGCTTCTAATTGCTACCAACTTTCCGCATTGCGAAGATCAAATATATTCCCTCAACAGATTCTCCATTTCGTAATAATGGATAGTTTCAGTTAAAATCACTCTAAAGTGGGCGGTGTAATCTGAATTTTTCGAATTTTGGAGAAAACAGAGAAACCATTAAAGGTCTGGTTTTTCTAAACATCAGTAAAAGATAGAAGGAGAAATATATGATATATTCTGTTTCTTATTTCACTCAACTACTGTTTATGAAGACTTTTAAGTACTGAATTGAAATTTAAAGGAGGTATTTAGTTTAGTAGTTAATACTGCATGAGGTATATAGTTTGTCTGTAATATTTAACGGGTTGAGTTAGGGTTTTAAATTTTCAGATCCATAATCTGCAACCTAAAAGTAGGCATTAACACAAACAGAACGTTTAATAGGGAATTCAGTTTTACGTTTTTAATTCAGTTAATATTTATAATGAATTACAGTGAATAATATTAATAGCGTTGTCTAAGTCCTGAAATTAAAAAAAAATCATAATTCACAGCAATTTAGCATGCTGTACACATAATTTCAAAATGATTGTAATAACTACCTTTGCAAAGTCGCATTTGATGCATTTGGCAATATCATTTTAAAGGCTATAAGTAACATAATTCGTAAAAGTTCCTTTACAGATTTCAGACTTTGAAACCTTAAATCTATGGATGTTTAAGCTAACATTTTGGTCTTTCAAACTGCTTTTGTGAGATTTTGGTTTTCTTTTCCCATTTTTTTTTGCTGTAGGTACTTTAATGAACAAACAGCAGTTACTTTTATTTATTTTTCTTACAATCGTGGAATCTGTGTTCCCATACGTAGGTTCATACAAACGTGACAAAAAGACATGCGTGTTTCTTCCAGTTATTTATTTTGCTGGTTAGTTGAACACCATGGCAACATACCTGACATTTCGTTAGTCTGAAAAGCCATTTTATTTTTAGAGTAGCAAAGGATTGTCCATTGTAATAAAATAAATAGAATGCAATTTATTTAAATGAAAAGGGAAATATTGTTAACTACCGTGTTTACTATCCATTAAAGTATCGAGTATTTAACCGCACTATTTCGATAATCAGTTCCAACTGTGAAATCAAGAATAATATGAGTTATTTTCTTCCATGCAAAGTACATTAAAAAGATCCGATGAATGTACTAATATTTTAAAAATGATCGATTAAGTGATATATTTTAATTAAAATTTACTCTTGCTGAATAAAAAACTTCTTTTTGTTCCCAATTTAATTATTCCTAGTTTTTATTTTTTTAAAATAAATTTGAAAAAGGTGTAGCGTCTCATACTCTTTGGGTAACATAAACTGAGTGAGAACTCTGAAGAATTAAATGACTTCTTGTTACATCTTGGAAATTCCAATAAAGATTTGGAAAAACTGTAAAAGATCCTTTTACTAACTCAGATAAATTAACAGAAGGCACAAATTGTGCTTACAGAAGCAACCAGCATTTATGGAGTAAATCAAAACTAATGAATTAAACTAAGCAAATTGTAAGTTAGCCCAAAGGCTAAGCAGATACAATGCTCGTAAGCTGGCTCGGACCTAATATCGGCGTAATAAGCCTTAATGGTCAGAATAACGCAACCCCGCTAATTAAACTGCTATCAGGAGATTCAGCTAGTAGCGGGGCCTTCATCATCAACAATGTGAAACCTTTCTTTCGATACTATCTCTTTCTACTTCATATAAATACGCGCGAACTAGAAATTAGCATTCTGGCAAGAAAGCGGCAAACGAGAAAGACATTAAAAATTATTCAATTTAAGCTACCAAATATTTTTATAACTTGGAAATAAAAAAAATATTTACCAAAAAAGGTGTGGTACATTTTTCTTTTCTCTTACGCAGATGTACTTTGCTTAGATTGATTTTTTAAACGCACATATTTAGTAAATATTGAAATATGCCGTAGCTATCGAAAACAAATATCGAAATTTAAAACCTTAAAATTCGTTCTATGATAAATAAGGTATCCGAATGAAACATCCAAACTTATAATGTGCCGAATAATCTATCCAAGCGAAATATCCAATTAAATCGCCAATTCAAATAATTAATATTTTATATATATAAATATGTGTGTATGTGTGTGTAAGGTATAAAATATGAAAGAAGACTGCTAACAAATTATTAACTTGATGTGAGAATAGTTCTTTTCATTCCTAATTTCCGATACGTCACCCCCTTCAAAGAATCTGTACTGCGCCACTTAGGCCTAGATTTCATCTGCAGTGATCTGCAATGCGAAAACTCCTCTCCAATCACTATTCAGATATCAAATAAAAGGATTCAGACGTTATTTATAGGCCCTGTTAAGTGCGCAATCACTTTTCTCCTTTCTATCACTTAACCTGCAACTTTCAGCCGCTTGGCAGCTTCCATCAATTTATTAAGCAATGTGATTTGCGTATACGAAATTGTGGGGTCTTTATAGCACCTCCTAATGTTGTGTCAATCAAGAAGATATACACTGAAAATTAGTCGTTCAGAAATAAAGTGCGGAGAAGATGTGCATGTTTGTAAGCGAATAGTTCTGTGCGGGTACTCAAAATAGAAGGCGAGCCGAAATCCTCTCAAGAGGTTGGTGGGTGGGGAAGGGGATGAGAGACGCTCGGACAGCATCTTGGGGCGCTCTCCCTCAAAACTCTTTCCGGAACGGAAATGCAGTAGTTAACAAAGCCCGGCACTATCTAATGTCGGACATCGGCAACCTATGGCAGGCGTGTCAAATTTAGTACGCTGTACAATTCTAAGTGACACTCTATACCTCTCTACAAAGTTATCACATAAAAGCAGGGTGGTTATAATTAAAGTTCCACTATGAAATGGTCATAAAAGGAAAACTACTGTATAAGGTATTTCTCTCGCCTTCCTAGCGTGCCTTCGTGGTGTAGTGGTTCTGAACGCTGGGCCGGTATTCCAGAGGTCCGTGGTTCGATTCCCAGCGAAGGCGTTGCTAATTTTTCATCTTGCCTGCTTCCAAAAATACCTAATGTCTCAACTGGACCAAATGTTATCAAACTTAGCAATCTTGTAAATGAGGTCATAGTTATTTATTTTCCGTGACAAACGAAAAGTTGAAAAATTGACCATCAGAAGGGAAATGGCGCTCTATGTAGTATTGTTAAACTAAATAAGACATGAGAACATAGGTTTAAAATATGTTTAATCGTTTCTGAAACGTGTTAGAAAGTATGTTCAATGTGGCGTCCACCTTTTTCCAAAAGCATGTTAAATCGTATTACTTCATTCTCACAGCAGCTGTTAGCATATCAGAAGGAATGTTACGGACATATCGGTGTATCGCATTTTTCAATTGCGCCAAATTGTTTAGATTATTTGCATAAATCATTTGCTTCTTCCTGCCGTAAGCCAATTACAAACCATTGTGGTTTTGCCTCATCCAACTTACAGTTCCGTTTTAGAAAGCATTAAAACGGTTTAAATCGATATCTTCATGTTTTTTATACCGATCAAACCGATGTCTTCATGTCATTTGCGTTTTAAACCGATATCTTCATGTCTTAGGACCGAATTCCGTCTTCAAAAATCACAAATTAGCGATCTGTAAGGAAATGATTTCCGGAATGCGCACGTTTTTGCGAGTGATTTGCGCTCTCACATTTTCTAATCGCTAATTTGTGGTTTTCACGGACGAATTTCTCCGTTACACGGATGGCGCATTACACTTTAAGCGCCTTTAACGGCTTTAAATGGTAATTTTACTTTAGTCAACGTTTCTTAAGGGTATACAACATGTTAAACCCGTGTAGCAAAATATTAAATTCCGACTTTTATTTCGTTTAACAATATTGCATATATCGTCATTTCACCCTGGTTGTTAGTTTTTTAACCTTTTCTTTTCAGGAAAAAAATCCCATGACTTCCTTTACACGATTATCAAGTTTGATAACCATTTGGTCCAATAGTTTTCCTTTTATGACCATTTCAAAGTGAAACTTTAATTGCAAGCATCCCGTATACCCGTCTCTCGTCTTTACTCCGCACATCACACCTCACTGATTTCCTCTTTATTTATTCGATTCGTCAAAACGCTACACGAGTATCGAGTATGATTTTAGTCGAAAGTAGAATTTAGTTTGATCCACGTCTTGCGCTACTGGTTCCTTTTAACTTTATGACACGTTCTTAGTTTTATTGTGAAAACTTGTATTTTGTTTGTTTAAGTATTGTGACATTTCATACCTACATATTTAATCAAATATCCTCTAAAAATAGAAAGCTTAATGTTCGCGGTTTTGGGCTCTTGGACGAATGAATACGGATTCGTACAACAAAAGAATTGTGTTAACAAAATGTGTGTTATGTCGCACGTTAAGTATGCAAAGACTTTTTCAAATTAAGCATCAGTCGTATCTCAGATTTTCGATGAGAAATTTGAATATATAAAAAGCGCTGTTACTGGATACAAGAAACAAGTTACCCTTTTGTCAAACAATTGGAACCAAATCTAAAACGACCAAATGCAGTTTCGTAATTGCTCACTATGCAGCTGCCAAAGGCAAACCTTTCTCAGAAGGAATATATACAAAGGACATGTTTTTAAAAAGTACAGAAATATTCTCCAGCGAGTTATCAAATCTACAAACAATATTATACCGAAATATCGTCTTCTCTGCGAGCTACTGAAAGATGAATAACTTAAATGACAGAAAATGTAATAACAAAAAGAGAATTCTGGATTACAGAAACTGTTGGATTTAGCGTTGCTCTTGATGAAATTGCCGAAGTGAAAGATATTGCGCCTTGTTTTATTATTATTTTGTAATTTCATGTTGTTTTTTTTATTTTAATAAGTATGTTTAAAAGACACATAATGCATAATATATGTACAGTTTTAATTTTTTGTTGATGGAATCGTTATATTTTATGTTGTATATTTTTATGATAATAAGTGATACATTACAAGGTATTTCTCCCTCCTTCTTAGCATGCTTTTGTAGTGTAGTGGTCAGCACGCTGGTCGCGTATTCCGGAGGTCAACTGCTCGATTCGCTGAGAAGGCGCTGCTCATTTTTCATCTTTCCCGCTTTCAAAAAGTACCTAATGTCTGTAGAACATAATTAATAAATAATAAAACTATAAATCCGTATTATTGACCTCTATTCCCTAAGTTTCAAATATTTCCTATTGTGCGGCATCGGTATCCTGAATCATAGTGGTAGATTCGTTTGGAACACAACAGCTACAAGGTTGCCAAGCCCTGCCTAATATGCCTATTGGATTACTATATGCCAATCGTGCTTCAGTCTGTACTTGCTTAAATGAGTTTTGTTTACTATACAGTCATTATCAAGAAATGTTTTTAGACTGAAGTCTCATTTATTGATACTATTTTATGAATAATATGCTGATTCTTGTTGTCTTGGTATCTCCAATAATCTAATTTTTAGATTTTGAAATTATAACGATTTAGAGCGCGAATCAATAATATTTGTAAGGTTATTTGTAATGCCATGCGTTCTCTCTGCAATCACTAACAGTTTTATGGTAATAATAAATGTACAAGAATAATGAAGAATTATTGGCATTAATATGAATAAAAATTGTACCGTAGAATCTTCACGAAACTGAAAAAGTTTCAAAACCATCAAATAAAAAAAATTAGAAGTAGGTATCAGAATTTTCATAGAAAATGTCATTATATTTGACGTTTTCCCAATTTTTTATTTCATTTATCTTGTCAAAATTAAAAGCAAAACTGGTTCTCTTCCCCTCATTTGTTTTTAGTATAACCTGATATATATATTTTTGATTTTGGAATCTATTGGCATCATATAAAGCCTGTATAATAAACACTAGTTTACTTTTAAAAGATCTGCTTTATAATTCCTTTGAAATATTCCCCATGGAAATGAAAATATGATAGCTATATATTTAGCATAATATCCTAAAATTATAATCTCATAAGGAATTCGTACATTGCAAAAATAATCTCTTACATTATAATGTAATTGGTTGAGAGAGGAACTCCATGTCACTAAACTAATTATTATGGCTGGTTTATGTCTGAGGGTATGTTTGCTGTAGATATATGGGTCATATAATACTGTTATTTATCCCACTTTCTCTTTGTGCATTCTTCGTAAGTATCTTGCAGTCCAGTCGTAAAGAAGAGCGGTTTAATGGTTGTCTGTAGAAATGTCTTCAAAAATACGGAAATGGTGAATACATTTCGATTCTTGGCACGTAACTCGGAAATTTCTTTTGCATTTGAAAAATGCTTAAGATTCTGTTGAAATTATCTTTTAATTCAAATTTTCATAGTTGGGGTGTTCTGAAAAGAATCTCGAATTTTTAAATGAAAAGGATAGAAGAAAACGATAACTTCATTTTTCAAATTTCCCACAGACGCCGTGGAGTCTCTCGTGCTTTTATGACTAGATTATTTAGAACATCAGCCAAGGAAATATCTTCACAGCAATTTAAAAAAGAAATTGATTTAGAGGAGATACGTTTTTAATGAAAAACGTGTTTGATAAAAAAATATTGTTCTATTGTTTACCAAGCTTACTTAAACAAAAATTAATTTCTGGCTTAATATATTAAATAATTAAGTTTAAAAATTCATTAAAATTACGCTTGTAGTAATCTTTATTCATACATGAAAAGAAGTACGCAGGTGTAATTTGTCGTAATTTGGTTAGTATGAAAACAAACTAGAATTAAAATCACGAGTAAAAATGTAATTTTCAATTCAAGTTTGTAAGTTTTATTATTTTAGCCCTTGAAATTATAAAGGCTTAGATTTCTCAAACGTTTTCAAGAGCACACTCTGTAGATTAGATTTAGAGAACACTTATGAAGGAAAGGGGTCCTCGAAAGATTGGCCTTGCCTCGAAAGATTGGCCTTGGAATCAATTAAGAATTGTTTAAAACTAGCTAAAGTACCCGACTTTGCCCAAGAGTACCCGACTTAATCCAAAGTAAAGAGGCTTCATTTAGAGGGAGAGAGTACGTTTTTCAAATTCTCAGGTAAACAATGATTTTAGTCTTATTTTAGTTCATGGTGGTTGTTCAAAATTTTACAAAGCTCGAATAAAACACTAGATGTTACTTAGTACCAAACATTATATGGAAAATCAAGTAGCACCAAACATTATTTGATACTACTTTGATTTTAAAAATCCCCGTTATCAAAACTGCGCCAAGATTATGGTCCAGTTAAAACTCCTTGCGTATTGTTTGTGGCTGCCACATCTACGCGACTCTTGCTGTATGGCATCAAAATGCTTATGTTTCCCACAGAATTTCCACCCCATAAAATGCTGAAGTTACGCCTCTAGATGATGTCGATCCATAAATATGTTTTTTGTTTCGTATTTAATAACACCAACCAGTTCGGAAAGTTATATCTCTTTCTGTGTAACATTGTTGATGCTGCTTTGTATAATATCTGCACTAGACTCCTAATCCGGAGTGTCCTATATGAACAGAGCCAGGTTCTGACAAAAGAACAATATGCTCTTCCTCAGCTGTAGTCCTGCAAAAACGTTTCTTCTCATGCACTATTGTTTTGTCCTTCCTTCCATCAAAGTAGATGCCATACAAAGATTTTACTATTGTTGTAGCGGTTAACTAGAGCTGAGATAGCATATTACGACGTTCTTTCCATACCTTATCCCTGCTATAACTTTAAATAGATTATTCCTTAGATACAACTCTCAGAGGAACTTCTCTGAGGTAACTTAAATGAGATATGGAACATTTCTTCTATATTCTTGAAATGTCACAGGAAACAATTTTGGTAATGCCTATGACTGACGAGTCTTTCTTTCTCGCTTTCCAAAATAACTCATTTCTGACCCAAAGGAAATGCTTCATTACAGCATACGTAAGTAAAACTGTCTCTTTAAGTTGTACTGGAGTTCCAAAAGCATTGCAAAAGGATACAGTTCTAGTTGGCGTCATCTTAGTCCAACATAAACAAAGACTGATAAAGCAGGATTGAAAAAAACTCACCGAACAACCAATTAATTAGCAATAAAAAACCGTTAAAAATCAATGGAAGCTACGTGATTCTTACCTCAAGCTAGAACCAAGAAAATCTGGTTTTCGTTCTTTTCAGCACCAAAAGAGGCTCAACAATCCTCGCAAAGTCCTTTATAAACATCCTATAATAGGAAAACAATCCCGAAAATGAAGATAATTTCTTAGCCATGTTTGGAAAGGGTAACATTTAATCGCTAATATCTTGGAATTATCGGTGACCTTGCTTGAAATCTTGTCCCCAAGGTATCGCAACTCCTTGCCAGCAAACTGGCATTTTTTTTTTTTTTTTGCGTTTATTTTGAAAGCGGCCTCATTAAGCAAGGCAAAAACTTCTTCTAAGTGTTTGATATGTTCGTCTGTCGTTTCGCTGGTGACTATTATATCATTTAGATAAATTAGTGTACTTTTACCCAAAAATGGCATTAAAACTACATCCATTGCTTTTTGAAAAGAAGCCGGCGCTCCGCTTAAACCAAACGGCATTCTTAGGAAGGCATAGATGCTTGACTTTGTGATAAACGCCGTCCTTTCTACATCTTCGGGTAATTACTGCGATTGGAAAATGACCAGAATTTTGGTCTAAGGTTGTCATAAACCTAGTAGAGCGAATTTTTCTGATAATTTCATCAATTATTGGTAGGGGATACATGGGATATTTTGTTATATTATTAAGTTTGCGATAATCAACTGTAAACCTGTACGCGTCCGAGTGCTCGGGCGGTAGCCCATTTTTCATTCTGCAAAGGACAATCAGACTTGCGTATGGACTAGTGAAAATTTTAGATTTACCAGCGCTTTTTGCCTATCGGACGTCCAACCTTTTCCCGTCTGCCGATACGTAGTCTGCTGAACTTCCGGTTTCTTCTGCGGAGTAAAACTTGAATGTTGTTGAAATTGGTTCGCTCGCGCGTTCTCCGAGTTTCTTCTGCTTTGGAACTTCGCCGCAAGCTGAAAGAGGTTTTCCAATGTTTCCGTATTACGGACTCCAAATCCAAGGAAATCTTAAGCTGACGGCAGTAGACGTGATAGAATCACCTCGATAAGTTCGCTGTCGGGCCTCTTCCCGTATAATAAATTGAAGACTTGAATTTTCCGTAAAATAAACTCTGTCAAATCATGGAAAATGTGTTGATATTTACTAAAACGTACCGCTTCTAACTTCGCACGTTTTTTCACCACTAGAAATGCTTTGAGCAACGGTGTCTTGAAGTTTTCCCAGTTGTACAATTCCGAGCCTGGATCCCCCAACAAGTCCTGTGGTTTGAAAGCTGAGAGTTTGACCTTTTAAGACTGTAGTAGCGATTGTAATTTTATGCAGCTGGTTCACTGGGTATAAGGCAAAATGCAGGTCCATTTGCTCTAGGAAGGTCCTCACTGAACCTCTGCCGTCAAATGTTGCTGCTGGCTTCATAGTGGCACGCGTAGTTTCTTCGATAAATCCGAATCCTTCTATTAGATTCGTGGACGTCTGAGGGACCTGAAAGGTCAGAGGAGTCAACATAAACTTTCCGGTCTCCAACGACATGGTCCGTTGAAAATTTTTGGATGTGTAAGATCAATGTAAAATTTTGGATGTGTAAAATCAATGTAAGATTCTGTATTGTGTACTTTTAAGTTACAGGTGAATTTGAAAAATCTTAAGAACTAGTAAGCGACGGATCGCTTGAGTTCGTTATATAGAAAAGAACAAGTACGAAGGGTGAAATAACCCTTTATTATTCCAATAAAGTGTAACAGAACTCTGTCTTGGAATTGTACAATAAAGCCGACACTCCGGCTTGAACTTAAGAGACTAAGAACTAAGCTTAACTAATCTTAACTAAAAAGATATAGTCGAAGCTATCAAACTTCTAACCAAGTTGGCCCTTTATCACTAATTGACTGCAAAGTTATCAAGGGGCTAAAGTACGACACAGCGCAGTAATAGCTTAAGAGAGAGTAGCCTAAAAAGCGGACGCGTGCTAGCCAGAATCAGTGGTTCTCTCTAACTAAGACAATAGAACTTCCTAGTTAAATACTATTCCTAAAATTTGTATTCAAACGTGACTCTAAAAATACGTTCTGGCCGGAAATCGTAAGTTTAAATTAAGAAGCGATAGGAAAGGAAGTTTAAATCAAAATTTAACTGTTAGAAAAATTAGCATAATCCTTACAACCTTATCAGAGGGACGTTTGAGAAATTTTACGTAGACAGTGACCTCCCTGTTGGTATGAAGATCAAGCATGCCAAGCTTCATCAAAATCGCAATAAGCTTGTAATTTTGCATGATAGACAAACACTCGGACATTCCTCTTTACTTACGTAGATTTACGTTAACTGAAGATTGATATTTTTCCTGATTTTATCTTTTACACACTGGGGTGTTTCTCTTTCAATCAAATTAACATCATCGGTTATGATTTCAGTTCCAATTTTTCTAAATTCGTATTTTATAAATACCGCATTTCTTTCTTAATTGTTCAAACGAAAATTACACAGATGAGTTTTCTTTCCTTGTTAATTGTGTATTTATATTTATCTTATGTAAATGATGATTAAATGTTATTTGTTCGTTTATATAAGCGATATAATTCCGTCACAATGAGGCAGAATCAAAGATCCTCGAAGGAGATTTTTTACTCTTCGAAGAATTCATCATTCGATATTCCATCGGCTTTTACAAAATTTCACCACCAAATGTTGAATTTCACCCACCGGATATTATCTATATATATGTTACGTATAATAATCATCTTCTTAGATTATTAATGCTTCTTTTTATTCTGTCGAATTATGAGTCTTAACTTTTGTATTTATGTATAAAGCATATTATAAGCACCGTTTTGTGTGAAAATATTTCATTAGATGATTTGTTTTAAATGTACAATTTTCTGTTTCAGACTACATATGTAATGTATTGTCATTACTTCTTTTATTTTGCATTTTTTATTTGGAGAGGAAAACCATGCTTAGCACTGAGTTTTTGTAGCTTTTTTAATTATTCGGAAACTATAACAGGAAGCAATGTAGTAAATTATATTTCAAGTATCAAAACATACTAAAAATAATTTAAAGTATCTGTGAATTGTAAATTTGAGGTTTAGCACTTCATTCTGCTTTTCCAGATATTTCGTATTCAACTAGTTTTGGCGAGTAACAGATGTAGGGGAAATTAAAATATTAATTGGTTAACAAATAGGTACTATGTAGTTACTTAGGTTTAATAACCTAAGTAATTACATAAGTAATAAACATAGCTATAGCTCAGACTGCCTGTCAAATCTTGACGGTGATGCATCTTGACGTAAACGTCCCGCATAGAAATCTCAGTTCGTCATCATAAATCGTATGCGAATATTATCGTTATTTATGAACAATTTGAACTTGTAATAAAATTTGATTTGATTTTTGTTTATGGGAATTGTAAGTATAGAAAATATGTTTGTCTTTAAACAAAAGCAACAAGCAGAGAAGAAGGGTTATAAACATAGTTTTTGAACATTAGTATTAACCACCGAAGGACTACAGGGACTAATTAGGATCATGAGGAAGCCAGAATTAAGTTTCTTCTGATGAATGAAAGGACAGCATACATTTTTCATGCTACAGCAGACATCATCATCTTTTGAAGAAATGGGGAGAAGTATAAACTGTAGCTAAATACTGCCATTCCGAATAAACTGAGGAAGTATATCCGCAATAAATATTTCAATATGCGCTGGCAATTATAACAAATCATCCATGTGCATTAAAGCTCTAATGGATTGTTAAATGGAGGCTGAAATTTGAACATTTTGAGAAAACATTTTCTGTTAATTTCTAAACAAGCAGTTTAAGCTCTCGTAACAAACTTCCATAGATTCCCAAAATTTCGGAAAGTTTTCACTAAAATCACATTTTATTGTCCTACATTATTTGGATGCAATCCAGCTGAAAGCCAAAGATATGACTTTTAATAAAATCTGGAACCGAAGAAAAGGCGGACTTAAAAAACAGAGAAATGAATCTTAGTGAAGACAGGATATGATGGATGTGTATATTGTTCACGATCCAAATTTAATTCAATGACAATTGTGAAAAAATTGGTTAAAATATTTTTGAATTTAATCTCACTTCTCTTTTATTACTTCTGTCTACAGAGCCATGAATCCCAAGGGGGAAAAACTTAAATTATTTATTAAATATTTTCTTGAAAATATTCATTGAAACTTTTATTATAGATTGAACGTTTACTTATTACTGTCGTACTCTCTTGCTACTTATTACTATTGTAATCTATTTCTATTTCCTAAAACAGTACGAAAACCTTTTACTAAAAATTTAAAATGTTCAGTGTATTTAATAGACCACAAAAATGTGTGTTATTAAAATTTAATATAAAGTGAGTAATTATTAGTTTTGCCGGCATTTTACAAGTCGAGAACATTAATAAAATATATAGAGGGGGTGTAAAATTTCTCTATTTGAAGGCATCTGAAGATAACAATAATAAATAGAATGACACGAAATTTCATATAAAACTGTCCAAGGCATAGAGAGATGAATTCCAAGAAAACAAAGTACCAAAAGTATTAAATATGAGAGAATTTGGCTCTACAGTTACTACAGTTACGTACGCATTAAAAAATTTGCACAGTCTAGGTAAATTATGCAAATTTCCTAGCGCATACGTGACAGCAGCGTCCCTAATCCCTTTTAAAAATGGGAGAGCGAACATTAATTCAGAACACGACTGAAAGCACCTTTAGGCTCCCCAGAGAAATCAAAATTCTTATGGAAAGAAAGAAGGTCAGAAGAAGGTGGCAAATATCGTGGAACGTTAAGAATCAGCTAAACAGAGTCTCGAAAGAGAGCTAGTCAACTTCCATAGGAAACAGGTTGGGACTGCATACTTAGATGCAGAAGAAAGTCATTTTTGCTGACAATCTTGAAAGGCAATTTACAGCAAATGTTATCCACGTATACTCCAACTTTATAAAAGAGAAGGAAATGCAAGTTGATACTTGACTAAACGCTCCTACTGTAGTGAATTCAGCAAATCTCATTACCCCAGCTGAGATTATCGGCATCATCAGGAAATTAAAACAAGAAAGCCAAAGGTATAGACTGAATCTCCACCTTTATATTGAAGATCCTTTCCATCAGTGCCATCAAGCACATCTGCTTGGTTTCTGGCCAGCATATTCAACGCATGCATCACACTTTGCTATTATCCCAGGCACTGAATGCTTACAAAAATTGCCCTACTGCCAAAACCATTCAAGGACAAAACTTGTATCAAAATCTGCACGCCTATCAGGTTTAGCAAAATATTCGAATGAATAATTTCGATACATCTTCAGTCGTATATTTAGCAATAGCTTAATGATCAATATGGATTCCGAAATTACCTCTCTGCAACAAAGAACTTGTCCGATTAATAGAATTTATAGATTCGGAACTTAACAGACGTCGACTGTGGTCCTTATGATGGACATAACGAAAGCTTTCGGCAGCATCTGGCATAAGGGGCTTATATAAAACTGATCAAATTCAGATCCTCACGAGAAATTATCACATTGCTGAACTTGGATCTTACCGAAAGATATTTCACTGTGAACAATGGAAATCGTTTTTCCACGTATAGATAAATTGCACCAGAATTTCCGCAGGTATTGTGTCTTGGCTCCGTGCTTTATCCGTTCTATGTCGCAGGTTTCCTACGTGAAAAACTAAATTACAATAAAATGGTACTTTCTATGCGAATGACGCTGCTGTAGATGTCAGATCAATCCAACCTAACAAAGCTATCGTGTTTGACACTGAGAAATAGAATGCATGGTGGAAAATTTCTATTAACGTCTCAAAATCAAAGGTCCTTTTAGGTCCTAACAAAAGGTCAAAATATTCAGCCTTTATACCTTTTCGGAGTACAGTTGCCGAGAGTAGGCATTTTTAGTTAACTGGGGTTTCAGAGACTTATTTGGAACACGCACATAAACTATGCTAAAGGTAACACTACTTCTATATAGGTCAAATGCAAGTGTTACTCGGAAAGCCTCAGCTTTTAGAGGAAGCGCCAAATTTATATCACTAGTACACTGACTACCAATAAGTATTTGGACACCTGTGATAGAAAAGAAAAACTAACTTTATCCAAAATCAATAGTTGGTAGAGCCTCCACGAGAGGTAATTACAGCGTGGACCCTCCGGGGTATACTTTCCACAAGTCTGTATGACAGCTAGTGGTATTTTCTTCCACTCGGCTTGGAGAAGACATAGAAGTTCCTTCACCGATTTTGCACGGGTAGTGCACCCCTGAATTCGGCGATGCAACTCGTCCCAGAGGTTCTCGATAGGGTTCAGGTCTGGACTCTGGGCAGGCCAGTCCATTCGATGAACTCCATTGGCAGCATACCAAGCCTTGGTTAACGTCGAAACATGACAACTGGCATTGTCGTCCTGAAAGTAACAGGGGTCCAACCCGTAAAACTGCCACAACGTAGGAAGCACATTGTATCCAAAATAGTGCAGTAGGCATCGGAGTGGAGCTTACCATGAATGGGGACCAAGGGTCCCAGCCTATACCAGGAGAAACACCCCCAGACCATAATTCCACCTCCGCCGAACTTGACTGTTGGCACAATGCATTCTGGCAGGATACGTTCTCCAGATATACGCCAGACCCAGACCCTGCCATCCGAACGGTAAAGGGTGAACCTTGATTCGTCTCTCCAAAGAACCCGTTTCCATTGATCTACGTTCCAATTTCGATGTGCTTTGCACCACATTAATCGAGCAGCACTGTTGGACTTTGTGATCAAAGGCTTATGGGCAGCAGCACGACCATGAAAATCAAGCAGATGTGCTTCCTTACGCATGGTATTCATTGAAACAATACTCCCGGATGCCTGTTGAAACTCCTCGCGGATGAGGGCTATCGGTTAGGCGCGGTTCTTCCGAATTTCTCTGAACAGCACTCGTCGGTCTCTATCCCCCAGTTTCGTTGGTCTGCCGACTCGGGGCACATTCCGACAATCACCGCTCACCTTCCACTTCTTAATCACATAGGCCACTGTCGATATTGGGTACTTGAGATCGCTGGATATGTCCCTTAAGGATCGGCCACATTTGTGATACCCGATACTTATACTTTTTCGAAATCAGAGAGCTCCGAACTGCGAGGCATCTTGCATGCGACTAAAGCCGATGTTGCTTCCTACAGGATATATACCGGCGGAGTCCGTGTCGTGCCTTGGAACCGCAGATATCATCATTTGCATAGGTGTCCAAATACTTATTGGTAATCAGTGTATAAGGCCTATTATGTACTACGCATTTCCAGCCTGTGATAACATCACATAGACTGATTTAAAAGGGATATCGATTGCTCAAACAAGATGTATAGAACAATTACTGGACCCATTTTTATGTAAGAGATAAGCTGATGCAAAAATTGATTATGTAGTTGACTTGCTGCAGAAGTGAAAAGAGAAATTCTTCACTAAATGTATACACTGTTTCAAGGGCAAATTCTTGCCTTTTTGAAAAATGAGATCTTCCCAGAGGATTTTTAATATCAGGCTGTTTGCGGCGCATTGGGTTAGCGAAAATTCCGCTGCCACGTTTGAGTTAATATCTGGTTTTCCGGGAAGATTCTCTTTGATTTCTTTTAACCATTCTGATAGTTGCCTTTCTCATGAGAAAACGTTTTTCTCTTTTATAATTGCCTTCTGCTTTTCCCCTTGGGTTCTTCAACTGATTGTTAGTCACGTGATGTACGTATGAAACAGCATCTCAATTAGCTTATCAGGGCCAATATTTCTCAGCCACTTAAGCATAATCATTCGACTATTGGATTATTCCTGAGTCAGCAGCTATTGATTGATTGTTGATCTGTGCTTATAATGCGTCCTGCCTTACATGAGCGGGCTTTATTCGTAAACCTGTTTTACAATAGATCGTCCAATTATGTGGCGGCGGTTAGGGAATTCCCATAATGTGTGTAAATATCTAATATCTGTGCTGAGAGGTATGATTGAAAAGTTTAAAAATCTGAATCGCTTGGAACTGGAACCAACAGAGAACATAAAGCAGATCAGATGATGCAGTAAAAGAAATTGTCATTGCAGTGTTCGACTACGCAGAGAAAAGCAGTGGTCCAAGCGCTCCTGCAATAACTTCTCAAACCGATTGTCTTATGCTACTATCCTGGATATCGTCCTAACGTTTCTTCCCCGAAAGAAAATCGCTTTTTATGTAAATTGTTTCAAGGGAATTTCTATACATATTTATAATTACTTGGAATACACCTATTATACGAATCCTAGGGTATATTGTATGATGGAATGCATGAACTTTGTTTATCTATCATATTAACATTAGAATTTTTAAGCGCTTGGGAAAGTAAGACAGATTTCGTCATCTTTTGTTAAAATCTAAAGTCTCCTGTTTATCACAAAGCGTATCTTATATTTTATTACTTGCGAATAGAATTTACCTTATGTTATGCAGAAGTGAAGCTGAAAAATGGGTTTCAGAAACATTAAAGAATGATTCTGAAGCACATTTAGGTAACATTGAAAGATTTTTCTTATAATATGCAACCAAAGAAGCTATAAAGACCGATCAAAATTTAATTATCTAATCGAATTTCTTTTTAATAGATAAAAATTGAGATTATTTTGCATATATAAATACTAATTCTGTTTGCTATGCACTTAGGTAAAATCGACAACTGTCCGAAACGGAAAACGATCCCACAAAAGATAGATTCTTTCTTAAAATATTAAATACCAAAACTTAATTAAAATTTCATATGTCTTATTGCTCTAACCTACGGCCGAATAAAATCATCTAATTGAGAAATATAAAAATACTCCGAAAAAGTTTCTAATGAATTATTCTACGATGAATGGACGTGATTCGCATATCAACGTAGATTAATCTTTCTCTAGTAACTTTTTTTAGAATAATTGGTTCAATAAATATGATTTCCAGATTATGAGCTCAGTGGATTCCTGTTTCATTTACAATTTTTATCGAGTTTCGATTCAAGATTTGTTTAAAACATTTTACAGTTTAAACCTGTCTAAGCAAATGCATATTTAATGGAATTTGTGATTTTTTAGCTAGATTAGTTAACAGAATCAAACTTATTCGACGCAATATATGTAGTATTATTTTATTCGATAATTTTTAATGTTGTTGTTTATTTTAAGAAGAGTCAACGCGATAAATTTTCAGCCTAATAAAATTTCATCAACATTTCGTGCATTTTATCCAAAAACTTTTTTTAAAAGGATTAATTGTGAATTCGTAAAAATGTTTTATATGTTTTAAAACAGAGATCTTATAATAAACTTATTTCAGTTAACGGTTAAATTTTTATTCAGACTGGAAAAACAGTCAACATGCTTTAAGAATAAAGGTTAGCTTAAATGCTGTACAAAATATTATAGAGTTTGACTCTCTTTTGTAACGTAAAGCAGCGTCAAATCCTAACAGACTTGAAGCGAAATATTGCTTGTTCTGAAGTAACAACAGAATCTCTGAAAGCTTTAAACAACCTTTATTTCAAATAACTTGAACCTAAAATGCACATCTCATGCTTACAAATCAACCACCAGATGCGACTATGTCACTTAAAATAACGGTCAAATTCAAATGTAAACTAAGCTTGGTAGTCAAAGACTATACACAAAAATTAACGTGAAGTTGGCTCAAATTGTCACTGGCGTAGCAATTTAAATGTCAGCAGCAATACCGCAAGCCGAAGAATTACAATCTTATCTGAGCTAATGAACCCTAGTTACAGGGCTTCAAAAGACAGAAAACACGCTCTACCTTACAATCTAAAACCCTCGAATTAAATACTCTCTAAAATGATTTGCAGTTTAGTGAGAAAACGGAATGGAAGAGTGAGAGTTAAGCTCACATTATAATTACTGGTTAGTTAAAATAATGATAACCGTACAATATATTTTGACTGCTGCATATTTTTAATAAGTAATGCCCATCTCAATAATAATTGTATTATGGCTTGCCATAAGATAAAGTTCATAGTTTTCTTATATTCATTCAGATTAATTTTGATAGTCTGACAAAGTTATACATAATTTTTGTTGAAGTTATAATTATGTATTACAGTAAATGTTTAAAGATAGATCTGACAATTTATTCAGAAAATAATTATACATAGTTAAGTCACTAGGCGTTTCGAAACGTATTAAATATAGCATGCCCTCCACGGAACTCTAAATCTAGACTTTCTGATTAAGCCAAGACGGCACATAATAAAGGGAGAGGAGAGGACCCAATGACCAAAGACTGCGGATGACGAATTATCGTCCACGATATTTTGTTTTAGGCTTCTCAAACGGGATAGTGGTTGGTGGCTCTGACTATCGCAACGAAGAGTCCAGGTTCGAATCTTGGAGAAGGCATGGATGTAATTTGTCCATCTCTTCATAGGAGGCAATTGTGACTTTCTGATGGCTGTGCTTTCCGATCAAGAAGGCACCCAATAAAGAGAGAGGAGAGGACCCAATGAGCAAACACTGCGGATGACGAATTATCGTCCACGATATTTTGTTTTAGGCTTCCCAAACGGGATAGTGGTTAATGGCTCTGACTATCGCAGGGAAGGGTTCAGGTTCGAATCTTGTAGAAGGCATGAATGTAACTTGTTTATCTCTTCATAGGAGGCAATGGTGACCCACCCGTTAAGTGCTTCGGTAATAAAGAGACCACCTCTTCCGGTGTTCTATTTCTATATCGATATCTAAAGGGGAAATACCGACACAGAAACAGACAGGTAAAACCGTAACTAACTAAATACCAAACTGAAACTCTTATGGCTAGTTAATTTCAACATTTTTAGTCATTGTTCAAGTGAAATTATAATTGCGTTGTGTTTTATGCATCCAAGACCGTGCCGTGAGAGGATCGGATAAACAAGAAGTAAATACAATATACATAAGGAAATACATAAATAGATATAAAGAAAAACATAATAATAGGCTTCCAGATTAAAATACAAGTTTATTCAGATTCCTCAAAAATTTTAATTAAATTTCACATCCTAGGAAATCAATACCCAATTCCTTATTTCAATTACACATTTGAACTAATCAATTTATATCATTTACACATTTAAATTGAGGATTTACAAATTTGTTTTTCTTTTCAATTAACTTAATGAAATTAGTCTCAGAATTCCTTTTATGACCCATTTAATTTAACTTTAACCAGAACTACTGCAGTAAATCCTAGGATGGTCAAAAGAATACATTTTTACTCTCTGCAGGTACACCTCTGAAATTCAACATCTATGCTAAGGATAATTTCACAAAAACAAACTATATTTTTATACCATAATTATTAAGATTTTCCATTTTAGTCTCTGTAAAGAAAGAAAATCGGAAGAGGAGAATTTCTGAGGCATTTAGAATTGAATTGGAGATACAATATGAAGTATAAAGTTCCACAGAAAGTTCTGAAATTTCCTTAAAGTTTATAGGAAAAATTGATAACACACAAAAAAAACTTATCAGTTACGTAGACGACTTGAAGAGTCCTTGAAATGATAGGATGAGACCTTGCATTTTCCTGGTAAACCTTATCATCCGCAAACGAGGTACTGAAGACTGATTTAATTCACCTTTTTTCGGAAATCCTGCCGAATTTCGAAACACGATTTTTCAACATCCTTACATTTTCGCTTCACCTATCTCAACAATGGAGAACGCCTGCAACTGGTTTCTATAGAAGAAAATTTTTCGCACTGGAAGGCAGGAGAAGAGCTTGCGTCGCACGGCTGTCGGAGTAGAATCTACGCTCAACAAGGGAAAACGTAGACTATTAAGCTAGGTATTTAAGAGAACGGCTGACGCAGGTTTTCATTAGCCCACGGTAACAAAATTCCTTCCTTCGGTTTCAAGTCGAAGTTTAGAGGACATCGTCCTGGCTTTAGCAGATCCAGATGAAAACCAAAGTCTCTTAATTATTTTATTATTCTCGCAACAGTTTAGTCTATCGCCACTCAATCCTATTCTCAAAAGTTTTGCTAAACACGCGGCCAGTGGCGTAGCTAGGGTGGGGAAAGGGGGGACATCTGTCCCCGGGCGCAGCATCCAAGGGGCGCCAAACTGATGCTACGAAATTTTTAATGAAAATTTCGTTTTATGAAATGATTTATGAATGAAATTTCGTTTATGAGTTTAATGAAAATTTCGTTTCCATTCTTGTCACACAGAAAGGGGGCAAATTCTTCAGTTGTGCTCGGGCTCTGAAAACACTAGCTACGCCCCTGCACGAGGCCGGGAAGCATAATTGCCGCTGCCCGCCGGAAGCACAGCTAGCAGGCGAATTACATCTGTCTTTCGTTTCTCACTTCACAACAAGAACTAGTCTAAAATCTGAGTGTGAGTGAAAAAGTGATTCAAACTCGAATTTTCTTAGTCTCCTTCACAAACACGGGCTCCCATAAAGGCTTCATTTATCGCCCTCCTTTTTGGACTAAATTCCCGTTTCTATCCTGAATGACAGAAATAAGGTTGATCACACATACGCGCTCTTCTTCACTTAGCCAACACCGGACACCTCGATCGCCAAACAAGATGACTTATATCGCCGGTGAAATGGCAACCTAAGACCTGTCCGTCACATACTTCCTGTCCTAAAGGTCAATTGCACAAAAGAAATTTCTTCTAGAACTTCCGACGGGGCAAAAAAAACCCGCGAAAATCATGACTTAGCAAAATCGCCTCCCTTCCCGAATTCTTTTCACAATGAACTGAATCTTGGACAAAAGTTTTAAATAAAAGGAAAATAAATAATATTCTTAGAAGCTAAATAATATTCTTAGAAGCATCTGGTTTTTCCCAAAATTAAAGCATTAAAATAAAAATTCAGAATTAAATAAAATTAAGATTTTCTTAAATCAGAAAAATAATTCACCTGGTTTTTTTATAACGTGATCAAACAAATATGTATACAACGCCGGCGTTAGTAGTGGCCAATGCTTATCAGCTGCTAGAGCCCGCCATTTGAACAAAAAATATTTTGTTTTAGTTCGGGCTCTACTGTAGGGACTGTTTAGAATTATTAGAAACATAAAAAATCCGAAGTTTCGTGTCCAGGATTCGAATTCTGAACCTCCCTAATGTTAGCTAAAGAGGCTTCCAATTACAACATGCATTCAAGCTGTAAGGAGAAAGAAAATACGTTCCAAAATAATGTGTGATGAGAAATGAAGCAATAGAGCGTTTTCTGATTTTTCATAATGTAAGAGGAAATAAAGTAAAGAAAGAATAAAGTCTCTGCCATACAAAGAGATACGTAAAATGAGAAGGTGAAGTTTCTTACTTTATTTGGTTTGCCGCATTCTGTAAACACTTTATTACGCCTTTAAAAATAAGTTACTTTCTTTACAAGATAACTAGAAGCAAATTTACAAAAAGGGCTACGAATGAGTAAAATTTTCAGAAGCTAAATTCTCCAATGAAACAAATCACCTCCAGTATAATGTGAAAACATGAGTAGAGGAAAAGTGTTTGAAATTTTATGATTTTACTGGTGTAAAAAAAAGGATATACGTACTTTATTTACATAATATACTATCATATTTATTACTAACCCGTTTTAAGACATTTTCTAAAATATTATTTCTTTAGTAGAGAAAGACGAATAATCAATTTATACCAGCTGTGTTTCTGAATTAAGTAAGGTTATATCTTCAAGTTAATGTTGCGATTTTGTTTCTAAACGAATTTATTATGCTAAAAGCCTTGACCGAAACTCATATATATTTCATGCTATTTATGTGCAAAGTGTCTGTTATCAATAGGACCAAGATATGCAAATGGCCATCTAGGCATGGAGAAAATGCATGTAAGAGACAATTAATAAAATATGTGTGAAAAAACATTAAGGCTCATCTATTTATATATTGTTGCTAAAAGTAATATTTGGGCCAAAACTATCATAATTGAAATCGGTGCGTTTCTTAAATGTTAACGGTATTTACGATTTTTATTTATGTGTTTTAACTATTGACTATTGTAACTATTGACACTCACACATGAAAAGATGGCTGGGTGGTGTGATGGTTCGAAAAACTGACTACGATATCGTGTCCGACTAAGAATTCCCGAAAAAGATATCGATGTTTGTAACTGTATTTGCGGCAAGGGGAGATTTAAACTCTGTTTTAAACGGAAAGTGCTGTCAAGAAAATTTTTGGTTAGTGAGGAAGTAAGAAATCTTTAGATTCTAAACCCCTTGGTTACTTTCAATCAAAGCTGGGACAGAGCTGAGTTTGATCAAAACTGCAAATCGATCTCTCATGCTAGATCTCAAGACATGTTCTTTAATGGTAGGCTGATTCCCACTCCATACATGATGCTCTTTCACTGACTATAATAAGAAAATACCAAATAATGAAGCTAAAGACCATAAATACTAGCAAGAAACAGTATCTGTAAACCCTTTTTCTTTAATATTTAAGCTGAGCGTTATAGCTTCTGTATCCATAATCTAAATAAATACTATTCGCACTGCGTTCTTCTGAATGACTTCGATCTGCATATTCAAAACCTTATAAATTTAGAGATTTTACTTCCTTGTAGGAAGTATGGTAATCGCAAAAATTTTCGAGCATCATATTTCAACGAAAATATCCATTTCAATTGCTCTCGAAGTCATCTGAACGATGTTTTTGCTTGACGTTTATACGTACGGACAGACTAAAGAACCGGTTTTTGTTTTAAAAGGATTGTAGAATGGATTTAAAATGGATTCAGAAGAGATTTTCATGACGTCTGCACGTACGTATGTATGTGTCTCACATAACTCAAAAATGAGTTGCTTCCGAATGTTGAAATTTTGCATATGGGACTGCTATAGCATGTTTATTTAAACTTTCTAAACTATAGTCTTATAAATTTACGAAACTTCCGTAACTTGTTCTTTTTGCTATAGTATCTTTAACAACTGTCATGGTCATGTCATTTCGGTGAAGTTATTAGATGAAAAAAATTACTATATGCTAAAGTGTAAATATGTTATTTAAAAGTGCTTTAAAATGCTTTACGCTGAAAATTTTCTTTTCAGTTTAATCTGTAATGATTGCGATACAATTTTGATACCGTTGAGAGGATGAGGTTTCCTGTTATGAATTATATATGTTTCTTAAACTTTTTTAAATCTAAACTGAAATATTTTCAAATAAATCCTAAAAGAAAAAAATATATTTACTACATTTTTATTATAAAACTCAGAAACAAATTTCCTTTTAAAATTCATTTGTCTTTTCTTATTTCCCTATTTACAGTTTATTTTTTTTATAACTTATGTATTTCAATTAAATATATTAAATTTCTATTTAAATAAATAAAATGCGATTGTTTCACCTAAGCGATTCGGAATTTTAATTAAATGTAAAACAAAGAAAAAGAAAAGATTTGTAATTTTACATTATTTTGCATTGCTAATTTAGTTCACTTAGGAAATTCTAATTTAATTAATTAAAATCAAGACGAAAGTTTATAGACAAGTTTCATGTGACAATTTGATTGTCTTTTATATGTCCTCCTAAGAAACCACGCCTTTTAAGAAAATTAGTTCTTAAGAAAAAAGTATGCTTTAACAACTTTCATATGAAACTTCGTAGAAAGCTCTCAAACATTGAACAAGACTTGCAATTTCGAGACTGCTTACAAAATTACTTTTCAGGAAGTGGCAACACAGACGCATATTAAATTCTAGCCAGTCAAACTTCTACACAGTTTGAGATCTAAAACTCCTAACTTTGAAAAAGAAGCAGTGAAACTGAGGAAATAAAAGTAGGTTGGACATGTTAACAAGAACCAAAGTCATTTTTATTTCTTAAAAGAAATTCGTTAAGGGTTGTGACACCGAAATATTTAAAATAAACTAGGATTTTCTTAGGAAGGAGATAATATTTTAAATCTGTAATTAATCAGAATGTAAAACAATTTCGCAAAGCAGAGACATATACTTTAATTGGATGCATACAAAAATGCAGCATATTTTAAAGCCATGTTAAAAAGATACTTTTTAAAATTCATTTTGAAATAAATATTTTAAAATGTGCATGATGTTTAAAAATAGCTGCCTATATTTCATTTTACTCATTAATTTTCAGAATTAAAAAGGAATCTGACTCTATTGAAAGGTTACTGAAATTAAACAAAAATAAAAGAAATGAAAAACAAACCAAAAAAAAAAGAAATTTGATTTTAGGTTGCGAAAAATTCTATTCTTTTTCTTTTTTAATGTTATAGTTATATGGCTGAAAATATTTTTAAATCCACCGAATAAAATTTTATCGAAATCAAAGCATTTAGTATTTTATTTCTTATTCTGAAATTATGTATTGGATTAATAAAGGAATATATGGAACACCGAACATTTTGAAGTGAAAAACAATAGAAGAATGTATTACTTAAAAATTGTATTCTTGTTTCCATTACCAGAATAAGTAACTTCGGTTACATTTATTTTGTAAGAATCCTAGCTAAAGACGAAGAATGCTATAAGTCTCAGATGTAAGAATTCTGTAAGTCTCAGATGTTTCACGTCATCGACATTTCATTCGCTGTTATGATACACAATACCTAAAATTTAGTGTTAAAATGAAAAGATTCAAATTACTGATTTCTTATTACACATTGCACTAATCAGTGCTGATATTACAAAATAATAATAATAACCTGAAAGATTCAGATTTTACCCGTCGCCCAAAAAAAATTGTTCAGGATTTTTGCGTTCTCTCTGAGCTCGCAGTCTACCATTCTGCTGTTACCATTAAGCACCATTTTGTTCGCACTTACGTCATGTACGATTCAACAACAAAATTGCAAAGCCTTTAAAAGAAGCATAGCCGTATAATGTTCAGAATTCCTGATGTAACGTTAAATACAGTGGAGTCCCTCAAACTCGATTCTCGATATCTCGACATTCCATATAACTCGGCAACTTTTATCTATAGGCCAAACAGAGCAAATATTAAATACAGTACATGTAATTATTGTTTACGCGTATATCTTTCCTGTTCTGTTCGAAGATTCGAGTGTTCTTTTTCTGTAATTTTTATCGTTTTCGCACTGTACCATTAATTCTTGGAACTGCCTAACAAATTTCAAGATATGTTGTAATACTCGGCAACTCTGTTTCCTTCTGTCGAAGATATGAAGAAAGTCAGGTATCGGCTGGCTGCTGGCTCACATTTATTTTTGCGAAACGTTAGGAGACTTGTCTGAAGTTTTGTGACTGCATCTTATTGCAAACTAAACTCCCTCCAGTTCGTTGCGGGTACCATTCCTCAGTTGACATCTAGGCGTATAAGTGTTACATATTTTTGGGAACTTTTGATATTCTGTGAAATGAAACTATCGTTCGAAAAGAAAAGAAAGCAAACTATCGTGGCAATGGAAATGAAACTAAATGCCTTAAAGAGACTGGACAAATGAGAAAGTGTAAACAAAATTAGCATGGATTTAGGTGTTGTACGTCAAAAAGTTAAATATTAAGAATTCTGAAAAACCTACCTCTTAGCCCTTAAAACTCGACAGTCTCTCAGTCCACATTATGTGGAATTCGCGAGACTTTAGTGCAAAATGCCGTTTCGAAACTAATATCCCATTCGCGACTAACATCCCTTTTGGGCTAATAACCAAACATTTCGACTGCAGGTTTCTATCTGCGAAACGTATAACCCTCGTTTTAACTGATGAATTAAAAAAAAACCTTAAACGAACAGGTATCAACATTTATTTTGATCAGCATTTATTTTTCAAATCAAAAATATCAAAATAATCAAGACAGCGTCAATAAATCTTAACAGGTAAACTTAAATGGCTTACCTCCTCGTAGACGGATAGCTGTTATGCATTCTGTCATATTTTTAAAAACAAACAAATAAATTGTTGCCAGTGGTCAAGTATCTAAAGTCTCGAGACACTGGCAATTGTCCTCATTGATATTCTCTGCGTTTGAATAGATTAACTAAATGAAACTTCCATGGTTTGCTTTACGCTTAACATAAATGACCAGATTCCATAGAAATGTCTTCTAACACAGCCATTCCTCCAAATTATACCAGTTTACCTCCCCATTGTAAACTCAAACTTATTCGCCTACTTACTTTAAATAATATCATTTCATCTTGCATGAGAAACTTTATGAAAGAGACAACAGGAGAAAAGTAAAGGAAAAGAATTTGCTAAGCGTGTTTTAGGAATTTATCTGTTCTTAAATATTTCGCGCAAATGTAATACAAAATAAGCAGAAAAGCTTAGCTGATAACCAATAAAGCAAAAGGAGCACGGTTATATATTTTTGTAAAAGGTGGGCCATCTAACTTCTAGAATTTGAATCAGCTATAAAAAATTAATTAATTAATTAATTAAGATTTTTTCAAAATTATGAGTTTATTATAAATATTGAAAATTTTCATTTAAAAATGAAACACAACATCATTCAAATAACTGCCACGGCTGGCTTGACAATACCCCATCCGATAAACACAATTTTTCAGTACATTTTCGATTATTTGGGCTCCAATCGCATGAATGACAACATCGATTTCATGTTTTAAGGCATAAATCAACTCTGGATGGTTAGCGTAAAACTTATCTTTAAGTTTTCATACAAAAAGAATCCAGCACGGTTAAATCACAACTCCAAAATGGTCAATTGACATCAGCATTTCGGCTGATTATTCGATTTCCAAAAACAGTGCGCAAAAGATCGATGGTTACGTTGGCTGTTTGGCAAGTGATCCCGTCCTGTTGAAACCAAATATCACCATTGCCATCCTCTTCAATTTTTGGAAACAAAAATTCCTTTAGTATGGCAAGGTAATGTTCGTTATTGGCCGTAATGGCGGCTCCTTGGTTATTTTCGAAGAAAAATGGTCCAATGATGCCACCGGATCCAAAACCACTTTGTCCCCGTTGGATTTTGTGCATTTGTGTGTCTGGGGGGTGGGGAACCCTTAAATATAAGAATTGCGCTAATCACCCAGAGATTATTGATGGCTTGAAATACGAAATCGAAGTTGCCATTCATGCGATTGGAGATGTTGTGTTTCATTAAATGAAAATGTCCAATCTTTCTAAGACTCATAATTTTGAAAAAAATATTCATTAGTTTTTTTATTAGTTTTTTATTTTAAAACTTACGCCATCATTTTAGAGCAATTTCATTGAACAATAATAGGTAGCTAGTTCTGTAACGGCTTATTTTATTTATTCATTAAATATCTCAAAGCATATTTTCCACTAAATATACATCTTCATGAATAGAAAAAATTTTTAAGTCTAAAAACTTGTTTTGAAAGAGCTAAGAACACTGTTTATTTATTTATTTATTTATTTATTTTTGAAGAAATTTTTCAGAACTCACGCTTTACCTTGAAGAAGCAAACTTACATCTTTAAAGAATTTGTGTATAAATCCATAGACTATTTTCTAATATGGGAGCATAAAATTAAAACATCAAGAGCTGATATTATTTCTGAACTTTTTATTCTTATTAGATTAGATATTTTAAATAATAGTGTAAGCTGATTCAATTTCGCTCTATTGACTGGATTTCAGAAGTATTCTTCACAATAATTAGAATATTGGAAGTAATATGCAGAGCGGATATTAAGATATTTATTACGAATGTGAAGAACTCCTGAGGGTCTGAAAAATGCGTCTGTGAATGCTATTTTCTGTGACAAGAAAGCGAATATATGAATAGAAAATACTAATAAAATGCAATCAAAAGAAGCATTCCATAATAATTCCATAAATAATATCCACTGGACTATGTCCAAGCGATAAACAAGCAGGTCTTTTCAGTATAAAAAGCGTTTTGCATGAGCACAATAAATGCTCTCTTTTATCTTCTGAATACTTACCAGTACAAGAAAAAAGTGCCCTTTTTTGCCAGCAATTTTTTTTTCCTCAGGACAGAATCATTGGATGAAAATAATTCATAAGCTAAAGTGTTTGTACGCCTTTCATGGTATAAAGGCAAGCAATTTTTCAAAATATTTTGACACGCTGTCATGTCACTTTTCATAGCTTGCAGTAAAAACGTAGAAAAATGGTCCCTTTCTTTTATTTAATGGAAGAGAAGTTATCAAGGAATGACATATTTGTAGAACAGTACATGTTCTCCAGATAAATCAAAGTTTCTTTCTGCAAACTTCTTCGTGATGCACATTTTACAATAGAGATGCACTTTACTGCATCGTAATTTTCCAGTGAAATAAAATTTCTTTATATTTTTTTTATTTATTTCGAATATATAATTTTGAGCAACTCCTGGAACTAAACATAAATTATTTATTATGCGTCTATAAATAACACACGTGTTTATAAATCAAGCATGTATTATATATGATTTCATCTCTCTCTTTCCCTCTCTAAGAAATTTAGAACCAATTTTACAAAGATCAAAATTTGAAAATCATAAGTAATAAATTTTGGCAATTTTAAAATTAAAATTTTGGTTTTTGCAAAATTGGTTCTAAATTTCTTACTGTATTTCTTTACTGATATTTTTCAGCAGCTTACTAGGCATGATCATATTAGATTTTAAAAATTTCATTTTAATTATATATATATATATATATTGGCAACCTTATACATAAGTGTGTATGTACATGACACTGTCTGTATACACATGTTCTTTATACACTATAGGGGTTTATTTTAATTTCCTAATAATTATTTTCAGTTTAAAAACAACTTTTCTATATTTTCTTGCTTCTCACCAACAATTCTGCACCAGAATTACTTTTAAGTATCGAGTTTTATGTAAATGACGTAAAGCTAGTATTTAATGGTAAGTTTCAGTCACTTCCGTAGAAGAGTTTCGAAGTTCTCAGTAGAGTTTCTCAGTTGCTGCCTTCTTGCACGTAGTTACTTTAAGCCAATCTTACAATTTTCGGCCGTATTCTTACGTGCCTGTTAATAGTCGCCGCCGGTGAGGTTTAATTAAGAGCCAACTTAGTTAGTTATTTCTGCATAGCTTCGGCTAAGTTTTAGTTAGTTAAAATTAGCTTAGTCTCTTATTTTCTATCCAAAGTTGAAGCCCAAGCTGAGGCTTTCCTGTAAACCCGAGAAGGCGCCGGCCGATAGTGAATATTCTCAAGCTAAAATGAAAGGTTTGTTTAATCCTTCTCTGGACTTTATTTTTGTAGTTGTCAGAAGACTAGAGAATATCCGCTATACTCTTCTCTAGTTCTAGTTGCTAAGGACACTCAATTACCTAGAACCCTATAACACATACCAATGTCATTATTTGGAAATCAATTTCTCACCTTTGCAACCGATTTACTAGCGTGTTTGGTTTTCATAATCGTAGACACAATTATTATTTGGCATACGGTATACAGTAGCCAAGTCCAGCATACGCATGCCATTTTACGCCATGGGAAAGGGTACGCATGCATTTCAACGATCTCATATTTTAACTCCATGATGATACTAATCTTTCGCTGCTGTACTGTTCTCACTACCTTTCCTAAAACTCATTGTTAATGAATTTACAAATGCTTTACGTTAAAAAACCACTTGAAAATTCATATTTATTGAGTGAGTTGTGTACTGAATAGCAGTGGCAGACGTACTGATGATCATAGGTTGTCGTAGCATTGTCTACAAAAAGTTAATGAAGTGCAGTTAGCGTAGTCCTAACTCATCGAATTCGAGCCGTATTCCAAATAAATGTGGGGTACCGAATAAAACTTTTTGCATCCAAATATAACATACAGCAAGTTGGATGTATTTCAAATAGATGTATATCGTTTCCATTGTATATGGTAAAACATGCTGCCTTTAAAGATATATTCATTGCTTTCATGATTTATGGTTTTTAAAAGAAAATGTGAAGTTCAACTCAACTAATGTTCTGTCAAGACCAGATGAAGGGCATAGCAATGAGCAACGAAACCAGAGGGTAAAGAGGGAAGTCAGCGGTGCGGCTAAAGCAGTCTGTTTTGAATGTACTACTATTAAGCTGAAGGGGGCAGTGACGTGCTCTTATTTCGGTTTTGGTGTAAAAACAGAGACATTTTTTTGTGGATTCTCAAAATACTACACTGTTGCAGACATACTCATGTACTCATTTGAAAACAGATGCATGAGAGTAAACTGTTACACAGATACAAAGAAAATAATACTGTACAACATAAAATACAATTCATAGCATGAACAATTAAAATTATTGTGCAATACCAAAAATACTAGCGCATCAGTACAAGTACATACATATAGCTGTATGACATAATTATACTACTAGTATAATATTATGATAGACTATTGTATTCCAATACTAATGCACTTTACAAATCTGTTGTATATATATATGTTACCGCGAAACACCGAAATTGGAGAACGTCGACTTTCACCAAAGAATATCAACATTCACCAAATACGTCGGTGAAAGACAGAATATTTCACTACATTCTTGTATATTCGGACCCTCACCGGTGTATGTCGACAATCACAGATATGCTCTGGTGAACGTCGAAAAGAAAGGTCATAAAGTGCCATAATAGTTTTAAGTTGTTGCAATAAATAAGATTTGAATCACATAATTTAGTAAGTTTTTTATTACTTTTATTTTATTTTCTCACTTAGAACTTACTGTATAATTAAGTAAGTTTTTAACTTCTGTTATTTTCCTTTCTCATTTTGAATGTATTGTGTGTTTTAGGTTCTCATGTTCTTAAGTTCTTATTTCAAGTCTCAAGTGCGTTTATTCGCGACTGCATGACGGAGAAGAAAATATAATATTGTTATATGTTCAAAATTCACCATTAGTATATGGTGAATGTCGACATTGACCGGTGTAAGTCAGAAATAAGAGTATTTGGAAAATATTTCGGACATACACCAAGAGACTATGTGAATGTTGACATTCACCGGTGAAAGTCGACATTCTCCAGATTTCGGTGTTTCCCCGTAACATATATATATTAATACTGTTATGCAGAATTTACATTGGAGACAGAAGTTTAAACATTACTTGAAAAGACATCAGTAAGCTGATATACCTCTCCCTTAAAATATGCACATTATGCATTTTTCGAGTTTATTGGATTTTCTTTTACTGCCCTTAGCTATAAGAGGATGCCATACTTTGACCATTGTTATTTTACACTAGTACTGAATTACTAAGAGACCGAATTGGCGGAATAGATTCATTTCTGTTTTTTTTCTTTTTTGTAAATACTAAATTCTTAGCCTTGAACTCTTAAAAGATACCTTATTAACTTAGCTCTAGCATGTTAAATTATACCTCGAGGGATTTACCTTTTCAGATAAATAGCTAATTATATATTTTTTTGTATCTATCACAAACATACAGTATTCTGTAAAAGGTAATTTTGAAATTCGTTGTTCATTTGATTTCTATAATGTATTTACTATTAATTATTTATCTATAAGTAATTTTTTATTTAAATTAATGGCATAGCTTTTATTTATATATTTTATTTAATTTAGTTGCTCGTTATTTATTGCTTTAACTATTATTATTTTAATTATATTAACTTTTTATTACGATCTATCATAAATTCTATAACGTCTAATTTTAGAAATTAAGCCCTAATTTTATTAATAAGACAAAGCAAGTTTTTCTAGCCTTTGGAAAGCGCGTCAAAAATGGGTATCTTATTATGAAACACCGCTCATCTTTACTCTCATTCGTTTAAAAATATATGTCCGATGGACACACTTTATTTAATTTAAATACTCACGAATCAGATTCATCATTGCAGTATGATTAGCGAAAATTAATTTTCGTCAAACAACTAGAAGGACGATAACATTTTTCCAAACGTTTCTGAATTCTTGAACGTTCCTCTGAGTTTCATTCTTATTGTTAAGACTCCATTTCAAATGAGAATTGTTTAGTAAGAGGTAACTGGAACATTAGCCCTTGGTTATGGTTTCCGATTACGAATTAATAGAGCTCGTGCGGAAGAGAAATTGCGAGAAATCTGCTTCCATTAACTGGCCAATAAAAGCTCATAATGGTCTCAGTCAATTTATCAGTTTTGCACGCTATTTCCTAACATTCGTTATGTTAACCCTAACAAATGACAAATGTCATTTGCCTAATGATTCTGCAGGGTATCCACAGATTCCCTGAGCAACTTTAACTGCTTGTGTTTTTAAGAGTGGAACAACGTATACCTTTGGTGCTGTTCCACATTTTTGCAAGCAAGATTCAAAGTTTCGGTGACAAGTGACACAAGTTACGCAACTTCGGCAAATGTACCATTAATTGCGCGTAGTTCCAGCTCTGTCCTCGTACGGTTTTGTAATCAATGGTTACAATGGAACTGCTGATTTTTTTCTTCAGATATGCATTGTTTAACACTTCCAAACGATAAACACAGTCTTCAATATAGCCCTACAAATATAATTTTCAAAGGGATTATGGATTGGGTTCATTCCTTCTGATCTATTTGCTGGGAATATTCTGTCGGGAATATATCCTGCTAAAAATGACCTCTACCTGAAGGTCTTGCAACAGTGGTCAAATGTAAATGTATCGAGGTAAACTGCAGCTGTGACTGTTTGTTCATGGAAGAAAGGTAGTTCTAAACTCTTGTCATGCAGCATCCTAGACTAAACATTCATTTTTAGGATGTTCCGCTTCAGCTCCTTTATGACATGAAAATTTTCGTTTTCCCAAATCCTCTTAATATGTGCGTATTAAACCAAAGCAAATTTTTAAGAAATGAAATTTGATATGCATATAATAAGGGCATAAAAATTCGCAAAACTACCTCTTAGAGGGTGCTCACTTAATGAGGCAAAGATGTTCAGGAAATTTGTAGACACTCTATATTTCCTTAATGTTTGTTTTCCCGATATAAATTAGTAATTCATTTCTTAGGTTTCAAAATCTCGCTTTAGAAATTCCCCAAAATCTCAAAATTCTAATAAATCTCTTTGATATATAAAGAAATCGCTCTGTTCTTTCTATAAAAATGTTTTAAAAAATCATCTCTACTTTTAATACGCAATTTCAAACAAAACAAATCGAAAACATCATGCTACATCAAAATATAAAATATTGAGTTGCTTTATATTGTATGTATTTTCTTCCTCCTCATCGGGTGCCTTCGTGGTGTAATTGAAAGTACGATCAACTGGCAATCCGTACGTCGTCAATTCGAATTCTGGTAAAGGCATCGCCGATTATTCAAGTTTCTGGTCTTCAGAATAATTCTAAACTACTCTACAGCTGCTCTCGAAGTTAACTCCTCACCACCTGGATTTAGCGATTGGATCCTAGCCACCCAAGTCGTTCTTTAAGTTCCGAAGACTCTACGAAATTTTAACAGTATCCCTTCGCGATGTAATTGGAAGCAAGTCCACCTAATAGTCAGATGGTTCGTAGTTTGAACCCTTGCAAGAACACTGCACTCTTTTCATTTCTCCAGCTTCGGCATACCTATAATATTTAGTTTTACTTATTTTATCGAAAGAATAATAATATTGTTCTCTAGTCACCGAAAGTTTTATTTAAATACAGAGTGTTTAGCAAAATTACACTGAGTATTTAATAAGCGAAAGTTTATTAAATACTGTGTGTGAGGTTTTCAGTACTCACACATAATATATCGATCTGCTAAATGGGTTTTTATTTGGACACAAAACATTCCTCAAATGCAGAAGCTCCATGCCTTTTAATTTTGGCTCTATTGTAAGCTAAATAATTTTTTTCAGTATTAACTTCACAGTTATTTTATTTGATATCTGAGCGATAGCTACTTCTTCAACAAATAATATTAATTCAGAAGTCAAACAACAAAAATCAGCGTTAATTCACAAAATTTTCACAGGACTAGTTTCGATGGTTTTACCGAACCATCATCTTCAGCTGCAAAACCGCAAATGAACAAGATAGGAAATAATGTTTAGATAAGATAAGAAAGCCTGGACAAGAATAAGCAAGTGGCGCCATCTGTTGGCGAAACCAGAACTAAAACATAATTTCTCTAAAAGCCGAAGGCAAATTTGGATTGGAATTAGGATCGTTAACTAGAACAGAAAGATTTTTATGAATGTGAAATGCCTCTAGAAAATCCAGTTCTCCAATGGAAGATGTTTTTTGAATAATTTTGGCAGCAGAAAAATTGAAAGTGTGATTTTCGGACCAACAATGTTGAGCAACAGAAGACTTCTGTGTTTCCTTTTTTCTAACATATGCCTCATGTTCTTTGACGCGAAATTTTAAGGCTCTCTTAGTTTGGCCAATGTAAATTAAACCGCACTGGCAAGGAATCCTATAAATACCCCAGGAATTCATATCCGGAATGGGGTCCTTGAGTATAGAAGTTGGAATTTTATTGATGGGAGAGTAAACAACCCGAAAGTTAAATTTCTGCAAAATATGTGCAACTTTATAGCTAATTGATGGAAAGAAGGGAATGACAACAGAATTTTTATAATCTCCTAAAATAAGAGTGTGGCTTTTAGTGTGTTGAGATGAGAATTTTTTAACTGCTTGATTAATAATGTTGGGTGAAAAGCCCCTGTCAATAGCTATTGCTTTTAAATAATTTAGTTCTTCATCAAGGGCTAGTTTGGAGGAGCAAACTTGAAGAGCACGGAAAACATAGGAATAAAATGAAGCTAACTTTTGTTTAGTCGGATGACATGATTTAAAGTGTGGTGGAAGGCAAACCGATGAAGGTTTACGGTAAACTGTAGTACTGAAGTTGGATGTGTTACGTGTGACCAGAATGTCGAGAAACGGAAGAGAATTGCAAGTCTCAAGTTCAAAAGTGAACTGAATAGCAGGATCAATAGAATTCATTGTTGAAAGAACTCTATTTAGATCATCTTTATTACCTTCAAACAGGGTAAAAGTATCGTCTACGTAGCGGAACCATGCCGGGAAGTTTAAAGTTTCAAACAATTTTGATTCATAATAATGCATGTAGATATCAGCCAGGATGGGACTGAGGGGGCTTCCCATGGCTAATCCCTCAGTTTGCTTGTAATATTTATTTTGGAAAACAAAATGTGTTTGTTTCAAACAGAGTTGAGTGAGAGAAATTAGCTCATCAATTTCGATGCAAGAGAAATGAATTGTGTCTTAAATAATATTAAGTTACCTTTAGTCAATACGAGAGGCATCAATCTTGTAAAATGAGTTTCTCTGAAATAAGTTTCATTGACATTCAAGGTTACCAATCTCAGCAGCAAGCTTTAAAGTAGATGGAACACATATTTTAAATTGCTAATATCATAAAGTATTAATTCAGAAGTCAAACAACAAAAATCAGCGTTATATTTTCATATTTTCACATTACTAGTTTCGATGGCTTTACCGAACCACCACCGTCAGCTGCAAAAGCGCAAATCAACGAAGCAGCTGCAAAAGCGCAATCAAATAAGCTAGTGGCGCCATCTGCTGATGAAACCAGCATTAAAACATAATTTCTTTAAAGGCCGAAGGCAAAGATGAATTGAAAATTTGAAAATATAACGCTGATTTTTGTTGTTTGACTCTGAATTAGTATTTGTTCGGCGTGTTATTGTGTCTTAATCATATATTATATTTATTGCAATCTTTGCTCGAAATTTGTATTGTAGAGACATTAGGTATTTTTGGAAGCAGGAGAGATGAAAAATATGGAACTGCCTTCGCCGGAAATCGAACCACGGACCTCTAGAATACCGGCCCGGTGTCCAGAACCACTACACCACGAAGGCATGCTAGAAAAGTGGGAGAAATACCTTATAGTATCATATTCTTAAATACTTTGTAAAGTATTTTCTCTTCAGAGAGCTTTCTTTAGCTATTTTTTTCCCTACTGGCAGGATTTAGTTTTCTGAAAGACAAAAATATCATCATCTGAGATTTCATTTCCGTATAGGTCAGTATAAACTTGTTGTTTCAGATTAAACAATCGAATTACTCCCATAGTCATGGGAAGTAGTTCATTTCAAGATTTGAATTAAGTAAAAATAATTTTTTAATTTGAAAAATTGTATATGTCAAAAGAGCAAAGTAATTATTTAAAAAATATAGATATGGTAATTGGAGATTTAGTTGTCGTTCATATACTTCTAACGTTTCATTTTAATAAAGTGAATTATTTCCATACCTACGTATTTCTATTTTATTTACATAAATATAAGTGAAATTGGAGTAAATGAAAACTCAGAATAATTTGGGGTAAGTGAAAATAAAACTTAAATAAAAATTTCAAATTTTCAAAATAATATTTTCGTCCAAAATTAAGAACTTTGATATATAAGGCACAAAATTTCTCCGATGCATTTAAAAGTTTTTGCAAATCTCCAAACTTAGCCGTAAGATTTTATTTTAAATAAAGCCGTTATTTTATTATTTTGACTTAACTTTAATTTACATTTTCATCAGCTGCCACCGAAATTCTAGTTAATTAACTAATAATACATTTTTGATAGAGGCAGCGATTTTTGAGTGTTTGGCAGCGTAGTTTTTCAGCTGCTAAAATTTAACTTGATAGTGTAAATTTCTATAAGCTGCGATTTCTTAAGGAATACTGTTGTTGCTGTTACCAATCTCACTGATCAAATCTCACGATTAATCTCACGATTAATGCCGTGGACTTTTGCTGACAAAGATCAGTGGCATTAATCGTGGCCAGGAGTCGTATGCGCCTGTCGTTGGCATAGGCCTTGAGCATCATATAAATGACAGCTCGACTTTACCTCGGTTACGCCACAAATTTTGTGAGAGAGCACCCAGGGAAACAGTTCCGAGGGTATTTCACCCCTCTTTCCCTATCAACAGCCTCTCGAGAGAACTTTCCGCTCGTCGCATATTTAGTACATCTATAAACATCTATGCCTTCTCCGGGACTTGGAACCGGGCTTTTCGACACAGGCAGCGTAGTTAACCACTATACTGGTTGGACGGCTTTAAGAAAACATAATTAGGAGCGAGCCAAGGTTTAAGTTTTAAAGTGTTAATTTTGTATTTTTAAGAACACTAATTGTGTATAGTTCGGTTGTGCAAACACAGCATTCAGCTTAAACATATAGAATCATCCAACAGGGGTATTAATTACGTGCCACAGGGTGAGTGATGTCACGTGAGAATTCGATCTTGGCAGGAGGGAGGGAATTTTATGTCGAAATAGGGAAAGTCCTAGTGTCATCGGAGATCTTTTCGTCAATTGTCTTTTTCGCCTTTGTTTTATATTCTCAGAAATAAGGCGAAGATTCGCCTTGATTTGCAACCCTAGAAACCAAAAATGTTGAAATTTGCTCTCCTAACACATGAATTTTACGTGAATTGTGAATATTTCGTTGTTTACTTTTAAAAATTAAATCTCTAGAAATAATGGAGTCATACTTTTTGAAGGTATTATTCTTTTTATAGTTCATTTAAAAAAATATCAGCAGGTTTCCACCGCATCTGAGCGGAATCTCCCCTAACAGTAGTTCAATTAATGTGACTTTGCCAAAATTATGATTTTTCATGCTAGAATTTTTTTCGTTCTTTTTTTTTCTTTCGTTCGTTCTCATTCTCAAATCCAAATATATATACGTAATTGTTTATTGAGTTGTTTTAGGGCAAAAATCAAAAAGAAATATAATAATTATTTATTATAATATGATTGCTAAAATTAATAAAATAACTGTAATAATGATTTATTATCATCTAATTTCTAATTATTAAAAAAATTCAGTATATAAAAAATATATAAAACTCAAACCATCTTCATTAAATATTGTAAAATACAGAACCTAAAACACCAAATACAGTTAAAAATAATTTTAAAATATTTTTTCTAATAAGAATTAGTTTATTTTCCGAAACAAGCAATTCAGGCTACGAACATAAAGAGAAAATTTTCGGTGCACAAAAATTTACCCACTGGGCAAAGCGTCACTGAAGCTGGTGCACCAACTGGCTTAATTTGTTCTAATACTAAGAGTTTCGAATAGAAACAAATACATGCCACTTTAAGCCTAGCACTACTTACAATTTTAAATTCTCGATAATTCTGCAACTATTGCATGCATATTAACTAAAGGCATAAAAACCGGGACATAAGAACAACATAAAGGATTCATTTCTAAAGCAAAATATGCACAATTTACCACAATATAGGAAAAAAACACAGAACACATCGAGCCGGATAAGAGGGTCGGTATATATATGCACGTTTGATAAGATCAGTTGCAGCAAAAAAGGGAGGTGCACAACTGAATTTTATAGCAATCTAATATAGAAAATTGTATCGCTGTATGTTTAATCGTTTTTGAGTTATGCAAAATACGTGCATACGTGCATACATACCTACATATTTACATACATACCTCGTATAGACTTTGCGAATCTATTTTATCCTTTTGAATCTATTTTAAATCCGCTTTACAATGCGTTTTGTAAAACAGAATTCTTTACTTTGTTTCCACGTCCAGATGTCAAGAAAATAAATCGTTCAAATGGATTCGAGAGAGGTCAAAATAGATAATTTTGTTAAAATATGACTCACGAAATTTTTCGCGATTACGGTACTTCCTTTACTTCGTAAAACAAAGTAAAAAAGTACCAATTAAATTATTTATTCCTTATAGGCTGAATATCTAGTAGGTTGTTTAAAGTATATATTAATATTTAACATTATAGACGTTCCCCCTATTTTAAATCCCAGCCAGATATTGAAAGCATTTGAAATATCGGCAGATTTCGTCTCTATCTGCTTATGGACATTATTAAAACCTACAATAGAGAAAATGTAGTTCTGTGAAATTAAATTTTAATGTATATTTATTTATCATCGCAACAAATAACATATATTAAGACATTTTAACGCACTAATTTTAATTTGAGAGTTAAACACTTAAAAGTATTAAGTCATGGAGCATGATTTAGTTTCTTCATTATTTAAAGTCATTAAGTAAATATATTTTGAAATTGGGTAATAAAAGTAGCTTGACATGAAAATAACAACTTAAAAATATTTAAATGTTAGCGCTGTTAAGAAAATGAGTGTAACCTTGTATAAGTTTGTTTCTGCGAGATCAAGTTTTAATTAATAAAAGTAATTAAAACCATTTTGCTTTTTTCACAGATTTAAAAATGATTTCCGTTTCCAGATATTTTATCAGAAAGATTTTAAAATTAAATTGCAGAGCGGAAGTAAATAAAATAAAAATGATAAAAATTCTAATTACCTTACAATTACAAGGTATAGATAATTTAATTCAGTCTTACTTTCTAAGTGCTTGTTAAATGGAAGAATTTCGGTTTTATTGGATGAAGACATTTTGATTCTTTTTCACCTACTCTCAGGAAATGAAAAAGGAAAACAAAATTAATTATTTATTTCCCTGTCCTTTCCCACCAAAACGAAGGATTTATATGAGAGGATTTTTTATGAGGATTTAATATTTTCAGCATTTTTAATTTACAAATGTGAATAGATTTCATTAACGGTTAATTAATTTCCGCTTAGTCATACTCAAATTTATGCAGTCCCAAAAGATTACATGCATCATATTTTGCATAATCCTTTTCCTCAAACATTTATTCTTCTTTTCCTTATAATAAGCAAGATAAGATTTTTTTTCCATTCTTTGATTATTATTTTCATAATCCAATTTTTAAGTACTGTAGGTTACTCTCTAGCTATTTAAAGTGGCATGACACCACATAAACACTGCCTTGGGATCATCTATTTGTTAAAAGCGGTGTTGGAAGCCAAAAGTCTTCAAAAAATGTTGATTTCGGATTTTTACATCTTCCAATTCTGTACATTTTTAGCTTTCTAAAAATACCATTGTTTAATCTCTATGAAAATTAGAACTGCAAAAATCTGTTTTTAATTTGTCACCGAATGCTTTGATAAAAGGGCATTTTTACATAAAAACGCATTTTTCTCCAAACGTGATTTTTTTATACTCGATGTACCTTTTCTCAGGAACTACTGCTCACAGGTATCTAAAATTTGTATGGATTATTTATTATGTTTCCTAATATATACTGAAATGCGCTTTTTATGATAAACTAACGCAAAAAAAAATTTTAAATATTTTGTGTGAGAAAACTGCTAAATTTTACTATGCCTAACAAATTATTCTGTAAATTACTCTAAAATTCAAAATATTTCTAAAGCTTATTTCAGTATAATCAGATAGGTGTACTTTAATTGCACAAAAAATTTCAAGCGTATATCTACAGCATATTATGAGAAAAGGTAGTACATCAAAAATGGCCAATTTAACATTGTCGGTATAGGGCTTTCCAACATCCCTTTTAAATACTAATTCAGGAGATCAGAAATTATCAACATAAGATTATAGGGATATTTTAGAGTTTAAAAATTAATGTCATATAGTTAGTTGTCATAACATAAATTTCTTACTGTACTTGCTAAGAACAATCCATATAACATCTAAATCAGCGGTTCTCACATTTTGCTGTTTACTACCTACTTTTCGATAAACCTGAATTCTCAACACCCTCCATGGGAATTCCTGTCTATACTTTTTACAGAAATATGTAAGAGGAAGAAGCCATAATTGTGAAATTGTGTTATTTGTATGCGAATGAAATTGGAAAAGTGAAATACTTGTGCCTTGAATTTTGCTTGTTCTATGGCTTTAATTTCTCTGACTGGCCAACTCTGTAGCTTCAGTTAAAATCTAGTTTCATTTCTGAAACCAGCGTGATTGAAGAAAGTAACACAACACAGGAAACAACAAACAACACAGAAAAAACAATGTCCTAGCAGAAGCTGTTCATTTTATAATACAGTCCCTAACTTTCAGACATACACGAAATTACCATTAGGCGACTCTCAGATAGACTTTTTTGGGGTATTCTGAAATAGGACCACTCACGTAAAGTCTGCTTAAGGTTTAGAACTCCTCTTAACGACTTAATATAATGTACGTCTGACAACTCACAGTTATCTAATTAATCAACCTTTACTTAAGACTTGACATAATATAGTATTACCAACAGATAATTCTGTATTTTTATTTAATTTGAGTTTCTTTCTTTATATATATATTCGTTTTCCTAAGAAACATTGGAACTGCATAACACCTGAATTTATAATTATTTTTGTCAGAATTTATGCGAGTAATAGCATTTATTCTAATAAGCAATTATTCACTACTATTTACTTATTTATTTATTTTTGTTAACTTCATGTACTAGTAATTTTCTGCTCTGCTTATGAATAATTTCTGATTTTTGTCATTTTTGTTTTATGTGAGCTATGAAATTGTAAAATATTATCGATGGCTTCTAAAGATAGGTCTTCCTCACCATCATTATTAAACATCTCCCATTCTTTAACTAGCAATTCTGAAAATGCTGACTCCTCCCGATTGAATGATATTCTACGAATTACTGATAAAATTAAAGATATTCTAAACATCGGAAAAAATAAAAAACTTAATACCCAAGAACATAAAGATATTTCTGTCCATTTAACAGCTCTTCGTCAAATAGTGGCAGACCAAGAACTTACTCTAGCGAAGCACGAAGGTACAATTTCGGAACTGAGAGAGCAACTGTCTCTTCAGCGTTCAAATACTACAGTTATCACTGAAGTGAAGGAACATTTGCAGCAACAACAACACGAAGTTAAAAAATTATTCGAAACAAAGTTTCTAGAACAAAACCCAAATTCCTACGCCGTTGCTGCCGCTAAAAACATTTCTTTGAAACAGACTCCAAAAAGTCAATTCAGAGATCATATTCTACTCCTGAAACCTAAAGATTCAGAGAGAACACCTGAAGATATCAGACACCAACTAAGTTCGACACTTAATCCACAAAAACTGGGTATTCATATCAATAATATTCGTACTACTAAGTCTAATGAGCTTTTAATCGGTGTCGAAAAGAAAGCAGACTTAGAACACTTACACCACTCAATCGTTGAAAATTCACAACTACAAGCCTCCGTAACTGTTCGTACTTCAAAACCCAAAAGTACCAAACTCATAGTGTTTAATGTACCATCTTCAGTGGCTGCTGATGATATCAAATCGGCTTTTCTGAAAATTACATCAAATAAGAATCTTGATATTTCGTGTTCTCCAGTTCACCGATCTGAAAATACAAATAATTGGACTGTAGAAATTTCTTCAGATTCTAGTGACTGTTTTACTTCGTCAAGAGTCTTCATTGGATTCAACTCGTGTTCCTTCCGTCCCTACATTTCACTTCCCCGTTGCGTTCATTGCCAGGGTCTTGGACATAATAGTCGAAGCTGTCAAAATCCTTCCTGCTGTTCCATCTGCGCAAAACAACATTCCCATAGAGAGTGTACCTCAAACGTAAAACTCTGTGTAAATTGTGTGCGAAGTAACCAAGAAACTGGTTCTTCGTTACCAACTGATCACGGTGCTCATGAAAGAACATGCCAGACGTACAGGAGTCAGCTCAACAAATTATTGTACCCGGACAAAGCCACAACCTCACATTCATAACTAATAATTCTTCAGTTGATATTAACATGCAAGAGCGCAATTTAAAGAATAACGCTTCAACTCAAGATTATAACGTGGACAGTGATGTACAAAATAATCTACCACCAACCTTGCTAAAAAACTCGATTCCATTTTCTTCATTTCGTTTTCTCCAAATCAACTTACAAAGAGCAAAAACGGCTTCTGATCATCTAGCAGAATTCTTAACTCATAACCATAAAGACTTTGTTTTAATCCAAGAACCCTATTGTATCGAAGGGAAAGTAAGTAGCATTCCAACATCTTGGAATGTCTTTCATTATTCTCCTCAGTCGCCCAATCAACATCCCAGAGCAGCTATCATCAGTTTTAATCATAGCTGGCACCCAATTCTAATTACAGCCAAAAGAGACCTAGTTACAATCAGTCTTAATAGTTCCAACTCTCAACTTCTTATTTCAAGTATTTATGCATCTCCCTCCGAGGATATTTCTCATTTGCTTCATGATTTAGAATCCATCTTGTTTTTCTTCCGAAGTCCACACATAATTTGTGGAGATTTCAACTCACACAACCAGCTTTGGGGCTACAATTCCACAAGTCCAAGAGAAAGGTCCCTTGAGGAATTCTTCAATTCGCATAATCTTGTCATCCATAATCAAGCCTCGGATTTACCTTCTTTCGAAACAATGTATGGGAGAGGGTGGCCAGATCTCGTAGTTACTTCCCATCACCTAATTAATTCGATTTCAAATGGCAAAATTGAAGAAGACAACTCTCACTCAGATCATAAATATATTACTTTTGAAATCAAAGAGGACTCAGAATCAGTTTTAATGAAACGTTTTAAAATTACTAAAAAGAAAGAAAAGAACTTTATTAAGCAAATTCAACAATCCGCATTTCCAATGACTTCTTCCTTCCAACTAAGTGCAACAAAAGAAGATCTAAATAAAGCTACAGAAGATTTTATAAAAAAAATCCAAGAAATATGTGAAAATACCTTTCCAATACGATCTGCAAAACCTTACTTTAATATAAATTGGTGGACTAAGTTACGCGCTCAAAAGCATAAGGCGAGAGCATTGAAACGGAAAATGAAATCGATTACTGACGATGAATTAAGACACCAAGCCTGGCTCAAATTCAAAAAAGAAAATGCAAACTGCAAAAAGATGATTCTCGAATCTAAATTTAAAAGCTGGCACAAATATTGTTCAAACAATAAAGAAATTTATGGCACCTTATACAAGATCGCCAGTAGTAAAATATTTAAACCGTCACAAATCCAACTTCCATCAAATTTGCTTTCAAGTTCTGCTGAAATTCAGGATGCCACTCTCTCAACCCTAAATGAGATTCTTGACTCTGTCTTTCTAAAAGATGATCCAGCTGAAGATTCGCCTACTCAAACCAGAATCCGTAACTGCGATGACATTCCACAAACAGACAACGATATTCCGTTCTCAAAACAAGAAATAAAGCAAATAATTAAAAACCTAACTTTAAAAAAGGCACCCGGCTCAGATGGCATCGATAACCACATTATAAAATTAATCCATCAAGCCCATCCTGACATAATCTGTAGTTTTTGCAATCGATGTATAGAACTCTCTACCTTTCCTGATTGCCTGAAAATTGGTAATATAATACTCTTCAAAAAGAAGAATAAAAGCTCCGATGAACCTAAATCTTATCGTCCGATAAATCTTCTCCCAGCCCTGGGAAAAGTTTTGGAAAGATGTCTTATTGGTCGTCTAAAATTTCATGTTTACAGAAAAACTTAATAAGCAATAACCAGTTTGGATTTCGAAGCCTACTTTCAACAAGTCATGCAATTAATGCAGCTCTTGAACAAGTCAGAAACAATAAAATCAACCAACTTCATTCTGCAATAATATGTCTCGACTTAAAATCAGCTTTTGATTCTTTATGGTGGCCAGCAGTTTTACAAGCGCTGCGTTCCTTTAAGTGCCCTCAAAATTTATTTATAATTATTCAAGATTACTTCAGAAACAGAAAAAGTATGATTCTTTACAACAACACTGAAATTGTGCGTAATCAAGTCCGAGGATGTCCTCAGGGGTCTTGCATGAGTGCAGATCTCTGGAATATCAGCTTCAACAACATCATTGCCTATCCATGGCCAGATCACTCAAAAATTGTAGCTTTTGCAGATGATGTAGCTTTTGTTACAAGTGGCCGTACCAGAGACATTTTACAGAATAATTGCAATCGAAACGCTCCAGTTATTTAACCAACTTTGCCAAATTCAAAAACTACAAATTTCACATAGTAAGTCCCAAGTCTTAGTGATCCATAAACCAGGACAAAATATAACTAAAGCTTTAGCTCTAAAAATTGACAATCAAAAGATCAAATCTGTGAACACAATCAAGTACCTCGGTTTAACAATCGACAAGAAATTCTCCTGGATTCCTCATCTACAAAATATTAAACTTCGTACAACATCAATAGCTAACTGCCTACGACGTATGCATGGATATAACTGGGGCTTAAATCCGCATATAACACGTATTCTTCTAAAAACAGTCATCTCAAAAATGGTAAATTACGGAGCCGGAATTTGGGCACAACCAATGACAGTAAGAAAGATTAAATGTTTAAATTCAATTCAAAGGCCTTTTACTCTTTGCATTACTCGGGCGTATCGCACAACTTCAAATATAGCACTTGATACTCTAGCTGGTACTCTTCCGTTATCAATCAGTGCAGAAATGGAATGCACCTATACGAAAGTTCTCCAACTTAACCAAGCCGCAGAATTCAACAAACAAACCTTTTGGCCATCCAACTATGAAAAGAAAATTAACCCCAATCTTATCCATCCAGCGCTTCGCTTCAGCAAAATAATATTCACCACGTCTGAAGAAAATTCAAGTTCATCTCCAATTGCTTATACTGATGGATCAAAAATTGAAGGAAAAGTTGGTTCCGCAGTCTTTTTTCAAATTACCCCCTCAAATATCATCAAATGGAAAGGCCATCTCCATAATAATAATAGTGTTTTCCAAGCGGAATTGTCAGCTATAAAAGCAGCGATTGAAATAGCCATTCTCAAAAATCTCAACGAATTTAGAATAAAATCTGACTCCCAAGCAGCTATTCTAGCTATTAAAAATCCCTTACCTTCTTCTCCATTGATATCCGACATAAATTCTCTTCTTGGAAAAATCCCAAACTACAAAATTCAAATCTCATGGATCAAAGGACATAGTGGCCATTTTGGTAATGATCAGGCAGATGAATTAGCCAAAGAAGCAGCTATTAATCAAGATGGTACTGAAATCATCATTCCGTGGCCTCGCTCGAATTTCAAGTACCAACTAAAACAACTTGCTTCAAAATCTTGGCAAGATTTGTGGAACAATGCTCCACAGTGAAGACGCACATATAACTTGATGCCCAATGTAAGCTTAGCATCTCTGAACTCGAATCCTTCCCTAAATTACTTTATAACAGGACATGGACCCTTCCTCACATATTTCTACGCAAGAAATTTGGCAAACTCTGACATCTGCATATGTGGGGAACAGGGAACTCCTGATCACTACGTTTTCTCATGCCCCTTAACTGAGGATATTCACATAAAATTCCCAAGAACTGACCTCCTGGCATTCCAAAGATTTTTAATTAAAGATAAACATCAATATCCAAAGTTTCAGAAAATTATGCAACGACTCTCTTCCTACGGCGTAGATCTCTGTCAAGTGTAAATCCACATACAGTTTAAACTTAGTGAACTTTTACATGCTGTAATTATGGACAAAATGGATCCGCTCGTGAACTGAACTTTATAAACTGCAATAAACCAATATATCTGAAATAACCCATGGACACCTACCTCTTTGGCATTTTTATAACAATTCATTTAACATTGTGTTGCCAGTACTAATTATAATTATCTCATTATGTTTATTTGTTTATTAATTATGTTTATCTCCTATTTTGTTGCACCAAATCAGATGTTCAATTTATCTTGTGAATCTCAAATTGTATTCCTACTATTTTGTAATCTACTTATGCCCTACACCATTATTTTTAATAAATACTGGATGCGGGGCGTACTGTGGAATTGCATGATGTACCATAATAGGCAAACTTTAGACCTTTTGAAAAGCTTCAGTTTATGCAAATTCTTATAAAACATGCAATTACCCCCCCCACACTTTTTTTTTCCTCAAAGAGTTAGTATGGGAAGGCATTACCAGTTGACCTATGGTACATCGCTGGTGTCCCCCATACTTTTACCTTTACCTTTACCTCTTGTTCAATCCGCTAGGACCTCGTTCAGTCTGGATCTCAACTTCTAGGAAGTACACAATACAGGAAACAACAAACGACACGGAGAAAACAAAGTCCTAGCAGAAGCTGTTCATTTTATAATACAGTCCTTAACTTCCGGAGACACTCGAAATTATCATTAGGCGATTCTCAGGTAAACTTCTCTTGGATATTCTTAAATAGGATCACTTTCGTAAAGTTTGCTCGATCTCTCTGGAACAAGGCCACTCTCTCGTACAGTCCGTTAGGTCAGTCTGGATCTCAACTTCTAGGAAGTACTCAGCTTTTCTCTGACTGAAAGGAACACAATACAGGAACCAACAGACAACACTTAGAAAACAATGTCCTAGCAAAAGCTGTTCATTCTATAATACAGTCCCTAACTTCCAGATACACTCGAAATTATCATTAGGCGACACTCAGGTAGACTTCTCTTGAGTATTATGAAATAGGACCACTCTCGTAAAGTCTGGTCGATCTCTCTAGAACAAGGCCACTCTCTCGTACAGTCCGCTATATCAGTCTTGATCTCAATTTCTAGGAAATTCTCGGCTTTTCTCTGGCTAATTAAAGTAGCTAATAACAGGCTATTTAATCTGCTTTGTTTCTACTCTGTTGGATTAGCCCTGGAACATCTGGAACTTCGAGCTTTTACACGGTGCTGTTTGCCACTACTTGAACAGGATATATAAATTTGACCAATATCTGACGAAAGACATAAAGCATATTTAATTAAATCATATAAAGGAACTAAAATAATAGCAAAATAAGTTTACATTACGGAAAAATTTCCACTAGTTGTCAATTATGTTGCACCATTGCTTTAACAATATTCTCAAATTCCTAACATTAGTAATCTGCTGTAACTGTTTTTTCATTGTATGTATTAGACCTGGTATTGCACTAAACTTGTTTTCTCGTATTCAAGACAAAATGAATGTTATGAGAACTTTCTGTAACATATTCCTTAAACAAACATATAGCCACTTCTGCAGTCAAACATATTGGTATCCAGATCTAAATTTAAATTTCAGCTTCTCATTTAGTCTTAGTAAATTCTTCTTTTATAGTGCTGCTAGCAGTTTTTAGTCCCATCGTCGTCATTTTTATCATATAGCATATAAATTCGAAACGTTTCAAAGTTTTTCTCACACCAAGTGCCTCTTAGGCAGTTGAAGCTTTGTCGCAAAAACAGTAGTTGGACTTTTGGTTTTTATTAGACTCAGGCTATCATTTAAATGCTGGAATATCATATAAAGGCTATCATATAAATGCTGAACTGCATTTATTTTCAGTTCTCTGATCACTTCGGTTCGTAATTCTCTGAATCAGTATTCAAATCACTTCAGTTCTTAGTTTGTTGATAAGTAAGTAGTTGTAGATACCATATGTGAAAAATACATTTCTGAAAAGGCTGCCAGGAAGACGACTGTAATATAGCCATTAGGCACACTTGGAGCTTCTATCGTCCTCACAGACCACTCTAACGACCCCATAATTGAAAAATCATTGATTGTGTCTTAGTGCATCGCATGCATTAAGGCACAGTCAATGATTGTCTTGCTGCCCGCTGCCATAACGCAAAATGCAAATTGTATATTTCCACAAAGCTGGTATCCCCTTTTTTCTTTCTTTTTTTTTTTTTTTTTTTTGGTTATTGACAGTTATTTTCTTTGTCATCGATATTATACCAGAAATTTGTACTAGGTATGTATGAGTTATTCCAACTTTGTATGATTTTATTCGAGCTACATACGTGCTACTCAGACATCATTTAGACTGTGGCAATTACAAAAGTATGCGAAAATGTGGAAGCTGAAATTGAAGCATTTCTAAGTGCTTTGTTAAATTTGTAATTGTGAGGGCTTAATTGGTGTTATTCACGTTATTCTCCAGTACATAACATGCAGTTTTTACACATTTCATTTTCATTATTTATTTTTGGTACGTGTCTGACCAAAAATAAATAATTCTCACGTGTCTGACAATAGTCGGCACAAGCCCATGACATTCAACATGGCAACGAGTCAGATGCGCTTGTTGTTGGCAAAAGCCTTGAACAGCATGTAGAGTTCCTCAATTTGTAATTCTACGTTAATGTTGGAAGTGAAGAATCTTAAGAACTGATAAGGGAGACAAGAGACAATATATAAGGGTAACTAACCCTTTATTATTCCAATAAGATTTAACAAAACTCCGCCTGTGAGTGTACAAACAAAGCCCTCACTTGGGCTTGAACTTAAGAGACTAAGAATTAAACTAAAACTAAGATTAACTAAAGAAATATAGCCGAAGCTATCAAGATTCAAATTGAGTTGGCCCCTTAACTTATTCTTAATCCCTAAAGTCCGTGATTTTAAGATTTAATATTTTTAATGCAGTTTTTGACTATGTTAGGATACTATAGATCATGTACATGATGGAGTTTCATTCTCTTTGGTAACATAAACTAGATGAGAACTCTGGAAGGAAGACGTAAGCAACTTCGCTATGTCTTGGAAATTACAACGGCAACTTGGAAAGAGTGTAAAAGACCCTTTTATTAAAATCAGTGGATTAACAAAGGGTAATCTCCGTGTTTATAGAACCAATCAGCATTTACGTCTCAACTGAAAGGTAACGAATTTAACTAAATGAATCGTAAGTTAGCCTAAAGGCTACACAGACAGAATGCCCCAAATTGGCTCAGACCTAATATCGGCGTGAGAAGCCTAAAGGCGAGAACAACGCCTTAGATCAAAAGATTCAACTAGTAACTTGGTCTTCAGCAGTCAGAATACGCTCTGATTCAACAAATTTAACTTCAACTTATAAATATATCGCAGGAACTATTACACAAAAGTGTAATTTTGCCGGCTTAATGAGAATAAAGCCTAAAAGGCGGATGAAGGTAAGAGTTTTCTGTCAGGGATGTCATTTTTTAGCTTAGAGAAATCTGAGGGAGCTGGAGAAGGAAGGAACACAAACCAAACAAGGCGGAGCAAAGCCAGGCATCATGAAAATTCGCTGTAATATGGTGCCATCTGTCGAGTCTAGATTTAACTAATTTAGCCATCTTACATAAGAAGATGGAAAATTAAACAGCCATGCCGTTAGAAGTTGAACTAAGCACAGTGCTAGCTTGAGGTTTTTCGCTGCAGTCTTTTTTTTTCCTTGAATTGCTCAACAAGTCTGAAAACTTTCTTTAAATACTATCTCTATCTAGCTCATTTGAATACGCGTGGACTAGAAATAGTAATCTTCCAGAAAAACGGAAAGGGAGAAAGACAGTAAAGATAATTAGCATAAAATACCTGGTTAGTACAACTAAATCAGTCGTTACAACATGTTAGACCTCATATAATCTTCCGGTGCATCTAGGCTGTTAATAAAGGCTTTTGTATAATATGCACAGAATTTCACTCTGCAACAAAACGATTACTCAACTAAATTCACGATTATTACACACAAATTTAAAATAATACAATCGTAACAGGGACACATTTGCTAACAATACCAGAAATAATAAAATTATAAAAAAGAAATAATTTGAAAGATTTCATATGTCAGCTTCGCACCCCAGGGTTTCCTTTTTCTATGATGTCGTTGAGCTCGCAGTTTACTAATCTATTCTTGAACGCACTGTCGCTCATACAACTTTTCTTTAAAGTTTAACAGCGCTTCCTTCGAACATATGCCATATAAAATCCAATAGTAAAATCACAAAAATTTTTAAAAGCAGCATAGTTTTAGAACTTTCGATGGAATGGTAAGTGTTGCCATACAATTTCTATTTTTTTCAGTTTTTTCTTAGTTCTTAATTTTTTTAACAGGAAAACCAAAACATTTTTTTTTTCTTTTTAGCTTAAATATTAAACATAACTTTCTTCATATTTACGCTGCATAAAATCCAACAGCACTATCACAAAATATTTTTAAACAGATTATCTTTAGGATTCCAGAGAAAGCGTAAAAGATTGCTATGTATTTTGTTTTTATATTTAGAATATTATTCTATAAAAATGACACATGGTGTTAGCATTTGGTGGCAACTTTTACTTAAAACATGATACGAACAAAACAGTGAAGGCCGAGACTAAGAAGAGCACCTCTGGTATTAAAACCAGGTATTTTTGCGCATTTTGAACAATATGCATGGTACAAAGTATTTTTAGCTACGATTGCCCAACTGTTGTTCATGTAAGAAGATTCGCAGAGAAATTTTTAAAATATGTTCCAACTTAAGTTTACATTTTGTCTTTAATTTACTTTAATATGCACACAGTCACATTTTTGCGAAATTTACTAGCACAGTTAATTTTTTTAAATAGATTTTATATAACCCCAGCTGTATAGTTAATTAAAAACAAATAAACAAATTAAGAAATTCTAAATAAGTTGTTTAAAAGTTCAGTAACACATTTTTATATTATCTTCTTTGAAACAGTTACTGAGAACATTCTTCAGACACAATTATCTATAGACTAATGTATTCTCTAAAACTCTCTATTCTAATTCAGCTGATCTCTGATATCTATTGCGTAAACAATGAGTTCCCCCTAAGCGGTATCTGACTGTGGAAAATAAGTAAAAGTAAAAATACCCTTTTCCTTAACTTAGGTAAGAATCTAATTAACCGTACGGAAACAGAAACCGCCATCTAAGTAAATGTAAACGAAATCAAAAGGAACCGAAAACAAAATTAAGTAAGAGAATAAAGCCAGAATTTAAAAGCAACAAGCTTTCAGGGGAGCATGGAGAAGACTAAACGCCTCTAATCGCATCGACTTTGCGGAAAGTTCGATTTCTGGGTTGTCAACACTTGAGTGGGAAGTTCTCGGGTTTGCTTGTTTGTGTGAAATGCGGGGGCTGTTGAAAGTAGGCTAACGAGCACAACTTATTTTTTTGTAAAGAGTTAAGGAAATGTTGAGATGTTAAAAGCAGATTTTATTGAACGTGATCTTGAGCAAAATCTTTCCTTTATGCCAGACATGGATGTAGTTGCATACAATGGAAAAAAGTAAAGAATTCAACATGTGAAGGGTTTTGTCTTTCACATGTTCTTTTAAACATTTTCTCAAAACTTTAAATGAACTATGGAGAAATTATAGAATATTTTTACTTAGAAATTAACGTAGAGACATTTTACACAATCAGTTTGTTTCCTTTATTTTACATATTGTTGCGTTCCGCAAATTTCGGGAATTTGGAGTAACACAATTTATTCGTCACTATTACGCTGGAGACTTCCAAAGCCCCATTTAAAGCCGTCATATAACTACAATAAACACGCTGAACCAATCTGCAATATATCCTTCAGGCTATAACGGTTAAGACAATTTCAAGGCAAAGCACTAAAGTAAAGCTTCTCACTCGGTCACTCGCTCTCGAGCTAATCTCTGAACTCAGAGCACTACTACTATGCTCAACACATTCAAGATACTCTTCACGATAAACTGCTACTCCGCGCATAGGCAGGGTATTTATAGCTTTTGACCTGCCTTCGCGAACAATCTCGGGAAAACCGGTAAGCCGGTAATTCGTTCTAGAATGTTCTCGCTCCCTCTATGTCATATCCCCAGTTTTGTCGCCAAATGCTTTCAAATGGGCGATTTCGCACCAATTCTGGGAACCCTGGATTTCCCTGCCGTTTTCTGGCAACCCTAAACCCGCTTGCTCCGCTTTCTTACCGCATCTTTACCTCCGTAAAAATATACACTTTAAGCAATCCGATAAATTGTTACTTTAAAGTTTTTGAAAATATATATTATTTCCGCTTCTATAAAAAATTTAAAAATAATGTCCAATCAATAAGCTCCTTGATTTTAAGAAAAATTCAAAAAAAAAAAAAAAAATTAAGCTAAGCATCTTGATTTTTTTAAAAACCTTGATCTTAAGGAAAAGTATATATATATATTTAAGGAAAATATGTTTATATTGTTATTGTCATTAACCATATTTAACAGTAAAGACAGTACAGGAATAAAATTAAAATAAAGTCGATTTCGTTGCAAAATAACGGAAAGGTTTTAAATTGACGTTTCCTGATTTGTTCGAGTCATAACCAGTTCGATGTTGCTAGTCTAAGAAAATAATATGATACCTTTTTAGATGCATTAACTTTACAGATAGTAGAAATATTTGTAGATATATTACAAACAAGTCTAAGATCTCCCAACAATCTCCCGATCGTCAGCCCAATGTATTTATTACCACTTTCACCAAGCGATCACATACAGGGGCTATGCAGCAATTTTTTATATTCTCCTTTACTTAAAGAGATGCTGGAGAGAGAGTCTCTGTTGACCAACGCAGGAGGTGATGAATTATCCAGTAACCAGTTTTAATCGGGCTCCGCTCTAGAGACATTATTTTTATTTTGCAGCAAGAAAGTAAAGCTCTCTTCAGTTTCTTTCAGATTTGTCTAAATATTTTTCCTATTTGCATAATTTTAAAGCGTACAATATTAGAATGTAAGTAAAGATTCATTGCAGATTATGATTAATCGAAAATTAAATTATCATATCAGTAGCGGAGTGAAAAATAAGGCATGAATTTTGGCCTGAGTTTCGTTTTTCGAAAAACAGATTATAATGTATTTTTCTCCCTCCTTCCAGCATGCCTACCTGGTGTAATGGTAGCGCACTCGGTACGTATTCGAGAGCTTCAGGTTCGAGTCCCTGAGTAAGCGTTGTTCATTATTCACGTCTTCCGCATCAAGAAAACCTAATTATACAGTAGCGACCGAACTGAAAGATGGTAGACGTTAATTTGTCAGCATTTGGTGATTGGGTCCTCTAATATCTAGTCCCCTTTAAAAGGAGAGTATATAACTGCTAATTCTTCATGTCCCCTGATTCAAAAATAATCTAATGACTCTAGAAGACTAGTTGCAAGATGTCTGAGTAGTTTTTCTTAAGTGTATCGTTAATGCAAACCACCTACCCTCAGTAAGTTTCTATGAAGGCATTTCTCCCTTTCGACAGATAACCTTTGTGCTTTTGTAAAACTAAACCAAACTGAATGCGTCCAATAGCTAAAGCTTTAAAAATCGAGTTAATTAGCCTTGAATTTCAGGAATTTTGTAGTCATTCAGTCTTGGAAATACTTCATTCATTCAATTAAATGAACACATAATCATTCACCAATGTTTCTCATGAAGTACATCATGTAGGTTCATCTTTTGTGACGTAATTTCACAATCTTTATTTAGTTCAAAAGTAAATTGAGTCTTTAAACTAAGCATTTTGTCATTTAACATAAAAGAATCGATTTTGGCGTCCACACCGGATTTTTTTCAAAGGACGCAGGGTAGTTTTGGCATAACAAATGCTATATCCGAGTCTTTTCAAGCATTTTGGATGCGTAATATTACACTATATTATGCTACTTTATCATCTTCTGTCTTTGACATTGAGTAAAACATGAAGCCTTCAATTTATCTTGCAAAGGGGATAATATATGCCTAGGTTTCAGTGTTTCTATTTAGCAAAACGTAAGATTTTAAATCTATCTTTCAAATTCGATCGATTCGAAACTTTTTAAATAGCTAAATGATTTTAAAGCGATAAAAGTACATCTTAAAGATTTAAATATATATTTTATTTTAGTATGTCTAATTAAAAGGTAAAACCTTCAAGTAAGTGCACAAAAATTTTAATTTATATTTTTCATGAAATTTAGAAGAATTAGTTTAATTAAGAGATTTCTGACGTTACATATTACGTACCTTGAACAAAACAGTTTGATGTTTTTATTGGGACTTATTTTAGATCATGTACCTTTTACAGAATGACTTAAATTGGTTTTCATCCGTGTTCCTGTGCTCAAAATTGAGGACCGAGTAAAACATGAATATGCTAAAGTAAAGCAAACATAAAAAATACATATTCCACAGATACATAGAAGCGGAGATTATTAACAGAGATTCGATATTCCGAAGGACGATAAAAAGTAGTTTTCTATGCTATGTTCCCAGGCACAATCGGTTAATATCTGAAAATATTCTCGATATTAAACGGTTCTTTTTCTAAACTTAAAAAAATACAAAAATATAATATACCCAAATTTTGTCTGCTTAATTGCAAATCTTCATGTAAATTTCATATTAAAGATATTTCCAAAATTTAAAGAATTCATAAATATAAAAGCAAAAACTAAATAACTTAATATGCATTTTCCTTTATGCAAGTTGTTTATATTATTTACGTTTACATACATTTACTGCTTTATACAAGTTAATGCATTCCCGGTACAAACCAAATATCATTTATGAGGTGAACTCAAAAGTAGATTTTTAAATTAAAAGTAAATCTAGTTCAGCCAAAGGCTACGCACAGATATTTAAAAGCGCAACTTGGTCTTAACCTACAGCGGCGAAACAGCACAGTCTTCAATAACAAAGCAAAATCATATACAGGAACAATTATTGTAGACTAACGAATAGTAACGTGGGCTTCAGCAGACTGAGCATACTCTAACTTAAACAATCTTAAACCCTCACTTAAATACACGAGAGCTAAATGTTTAGTCTGGCAGAAAAACGGAAAGAGCGAAGTAACAGTATAGATTCGTAACATAAAATAACTGGTTAATTAACATAAATACCTTATAAATGCTAGTGCAAATAGTGGTCGCGAAAGTTTCAGAAAATTGTTATGATAAGTTCTAGGACATGATGTTGTTAGTGTAAGTCCTAGACCGCCCAAGTGTTAAAGTCTAGAACTAAAACAGTTTCATCTCTGATAGCACACGAGGGCTCATCAAATTTTGCTCTCATTTCAGGGATAATTTCCAAAGTAGAAGAGTGCCTGTAATATAATGCAGAAGAAATGGTTTTGTAAGAATATCTTTTGATATAAATATTAAGAAATATCAAATCTAAGAAAACAAAATCTAAAAAACAAAATACATCTAAGAAAACAAAATGTAGTAATCTACATGATGTAGTAGAGATGTTAAAATGTAAATAATTTTCCAGATGTTTAATAATAAACTTAAAAACAATTTCGTGAATAACCAATTACAGTTAAATAAGAAAAGCATTAATATTACTAAAATCTGTGCCCGGCTGTCTGTTTGTCTGTAACATCGTCTCTTTTGGAACCTGCTAAGAGTTGAGTTACGAGAAAAGTACCCCTATTCCAAAAATTTATGGGAAGCCATTTCGACCGTTTTCATCTTCGTACGAATTTAATCAACCGAGATATTAATTAACAAAGTCTGAAAACGCTAATTTTCGCACCCCGCATGTTACTTTTTTCTCTGAAATTCACTGCTGTTCGGCGTGCTGCTTGGAAGCGCGTACGAGTATAAAATTGCCATTCGTCGTTTTTAAACAGATATTTGTAAGACTAGGATAAACTAAAGCTACTCAAATCAAAATAATGCTCAGATAGTTTGAGAATATAAAACTTATTTCATTCATATTGAAAAACAATTTCATGTGCATATAGAATTCCTTTCTTTGATATTGAGATGTTTTTATACATTAATGGATAATAAGCTGTCATTTATTATAACGATATTTTTTAAATCCAAAAGATATCCCAAAGGTGCAATTTCCTTAAAGTATTTTTCAGAGTTTCTTCTATTTTCTGATCTTTAAAATTATATAATTTATCTTGAAATAATAAAAACAAGCAAAAGTTCGTCATAATTTGGTTGTAATTACTTTAAAATCAACATCATGGAAGATTTGTCATGTGTCCTATATTATGGAACTTATGCTTCTCATTTCCGTTTCAAGCGTACATAGAACTTATAGATTTTGCTTTGGCCGCAGCCCACTAGTATATATTAATACTAGATGACCCGGCAAACGTTGTTTTGCCATATAAATTATTTCTAGGGAATATTTTGGTAGAAAAAATAGCTACCTTATTGTAAGTTTGTGAGGATGTGGTATATGATGGAACGATGTGAACGATGATGGAATATAAAAATAAAAAACACCAAACATTTATTTTTAAAATTTATTGTAATTTATTCTTTAAAATTATATATATATATATTTATCACTAATCATGATACATCACTAAAAACAATATCAATCCCTTAATGCAATATAGTGTACAATATTTTTTGTTAGCCCTCGCCAAAACAAACGAGATGGTTTTGCCCATTCTAGAGCATGCCACGTTTAGTTGTCAGTGTGAGAAACATGGTGTACTCAAATCTAAGTCACAAACAGACATCGTTTGGCCTTGAGACTTATTGATAGTCATTGCAAATGCCAATCTAATTGGAAATTGAAGACGTTGAAATTGAATTGGTACATATGTGGGTATAATAGGGATTCGTGGTATATTTTCATCTTGCCATTTAAAATGCTATTTTTCACCTCGCCTCTTGCCATTTAAAATGGTAAGTTCCGAGATGAAAATATATTATTACCAAACGATGAAAATATATTATTACCTTCTAAAACATTTTTCATTAATTTTTAATGTCTAATCGCGTGCTGTTACACAGCCGTGGTGGGTTCAAATTACGAAGCAAAATAACTGGAGATCCAGCCTTCAGTTGTATATTATGCGGTGGTATGCCTGGTAAATCCAATGAGTTCAAAACCTCTGTTGGATAATTCACAGCTTCGTTGGCATCACAAACTGCATCAATAGATTTGTTTGACACTAAGTCCCCTGCCAACAACTGTTGTATCTTGAGATTCAAATCGTAGACGTCCACGCTTTTTTGCTGCAAAAATTGCTCTTTCTGCCAGCCACTCATGATTAATATATTGTGTGCGTACACCTGGAAATATCTGGTCTATGAGAGCATCTTGCGAATTAATGATTGTTCAGAAATCGGTCGATAATTTTATGCATCTAATTTCATCTATAGTAACTTTTCAATCGCCTATATCTAACAGTTGTTTTGAGAAGGTTTTAGCGGATGGATCTTGAAGCATTTGAACGCGCATATTTACTTTCCCTTCTACGTTTTCAACATTACGCCACAGTGGCGATGATTTTAAGCAAGCGTTGATCTCCTCAGCGTACGTTGAACGTGGAATGACGGGAAGTGTTTGCCTGAAATCACCTGAAAAGAGTAACAGAGTGCCGCCAAATAGTTTGTCGTTGTTTTTTATGTCTTTCAATGTCCCGTTCAATGCCTCAAGCGAATTTTTGTGTGCCATAGTTCATTCATCACAGATGATAATTTTACACTGTTTCAGCACTGTGGCCATGGATGATTGTTTTTTTTAAATGTTGCACACTGCGTGTGGGTTATTTTGAATATTTAGTGGCAGCTTAACTATTGAATGAGCTGTCCTGCCCTCCATCCAATAAAGTTGCTGCAATGCCAGATGATGCAACGGCCAATGCTATGCCATTATTTGATCGTATTTCGGCGAGAATTAACGAGATAAGTAATGTAACCTTTGAACAATTTCTTTAAAGAGTGGATATTTTTTCTCATCTACGAGTATCCAAATATCAATTCGTAATATTCTTATTTTCATTTGTAAATCAGATTGAAAATCTGTTATTTCCTTCTATAAATTAATAACTTTTTTATTTATCATATTTGCAATTTGTTATGATGTTTCAGAAATATTAGTATTAACAAATGTATTTAAAATGAATAAAGGAATTGGCTCAATTTTACGGAAACCAGAAGATATAATTTCAAAGTTATCTTTGAGCTCAGTGTGAGATTCAAAATATTTATTTGCTTCAATTTTCTCATATTTCTTAGCGTAGTGCTCCAAGTTTGTAAAATGACCAAACTTACATCCCTTTATTTGGGCCAACCATAATTTTAATTTTAATTTAAAATGCATTGATACTTCCTATTAATTCAATAACAGCTTTTCCTTTTCCCTGAAGTTCAAGATTGAGTATATTCATTTTAGCTGTTATGTTTGTAAGAAAGTCTAAATCACATAACCGGGTATGATCACTAAATTCAACATATTTTTCGTTTCTAGACTCCACGTCTACAAACTTTTTATCTCTGGAAGAAGCTCTAATAATCCTTGCAGGACGTTTCCCTTACTAAGCCACCTAATTTCAGAATGCAACATAACATTAAATTTCCATACTCAGCATCAAGTTCAACTGTCAGTTTTCTAAATAATCTGCACTGAAGTGGTCTGGTCTGGCGCGAACAGAATTGACAATTTTTAGAGAAACTCTCATTATATGGTCATAATGCAGGACGTTTTGCCCATAATACCTGGTTATGTATGATACAGTGGTAGTGAAAAAAATTTGCAAACTCAGCATCGTTTTTGCGAAGCCTGAGGAAGCCAATAACAGATCCAATCATGCCAGGTGCATCACCTGCTGTTTTAAATACAAGTTTTTAAACCAGAAGATTAATTTCTGTAATGTGATTTTTAATAGCTTGGTATATGTCCTATCCACGTGTATTCCTTTTTAATGAAAAAACTGACAATAAATCTTCCTTTGCGGAGCAATCGTTGAAAAGCATCCTTATAAAAATATTGATTTGTGCTACATTACAGATATCTGTTGTTTCATCACATTTTTGTAAATCATCTTTCGATTGTTCTCTAGTGTTCACAGACATTGCTTGTATTCTACGAATTACTGAATGATAATTGAACTTCCTGGATACCTAACATAATTTTATTCTTATTTTTAATTCTTTAAATAGTATCTCTGATGCAGCAAGCATTGCTTCTTTATTTATGTTACCATCCTCAAAAGCCTTTTTTGTACATTGAAAATGTATGTGCAATTTTAAACGATGCAATAGTAGCAGCTTTTTATGTATTCACTGGCTTGGGAAACAAAGATTGTTAGGGAAATTAACGAGGCTTTATTTCTTTTAATTTACATTTGCCTAACCCGTTCAGTCCCAATGGGTTACATAAGACCTAGTAGATGTTCAAAGAAGCCTAGAGGGAAATAGAAGCATCATTTTAGTTCGAAGTTTATGTCCCAGTAGTAGGCATCATTTCTAATATTCCCCACTACAAAAGTGTTATATGGTAGACCATACAGTACCACTACAATACGGTAGACCACTACTACAATATGGTAGACCACTACTACAATATGGTACCGTACCACTAGGTACAATATGGTAGATCATCATCCACTTCCAAGTTGTTGAATATAGGGGATCACTTACCCATCGAAGGGCCCACTAGAAGACGGTGTCACAGTTGTAACAAGAGAAAAGAACTTAAACAATTTGTGTGGCATGCAATCTACCACTGTGCAAAAACTGTTCGACTTATCGCACATTAGTTATGAAAATAAAAATAGTTTCTTTTGATTTTTTCTTTTATGTGTCAACAATTTTGTACTAATGGGGCACATATGCCCCACCATTACCACCCAGTGGGACATACTTGTCTCAGACCCCTGGAATCCCCCCATTTTAAAATAAAATGTTTAAAATTATATTTTTCAATTCTTTGTGATAATTACCAAGCGTACATAAAAAAATAAGTCAGTTGAAACAAACAAATAAATTGGGATTTAAAGGGTTAAATTGCTGTTAGGAGGATATTCAGTATTATATTTTTTATGAATTGTTGTGAATGTCAACAGTAGCTATTGAACCATAAATCAGACTAATATATTTATTGTTCATAAATGTATTAAAAATATTTCTCTTCCCATTCTTCATGAAAATTATAGATGTATACACGTTTTTTTCTTTTTCTCTGGTTTCTGTGCCAACATGATTAGGGTTATTACAAAGTTTTTGCTAATATATAAAAATGACTAACTTAAACAGATAAATATTTTTATACCTGGATGAAGCCGCGTGTTGGTTCATGCTCAACTGCTGATAAATAAAAGTTCTGTATATAAACCTATTTCAAACTCAACTAAGGTATCTCCCTGCCCTCTTCGCAGCTACTGACTAACGTCACGTATTAACAAACGGGCATCGGAAAATCCCAAAGAACGCTTCGGATGATGCCATTTTGAATCGAAAATATTCCTCCTCAATAGCGTAGCAATTTAATAAAACTCAAAGCCATACAAATAATCAACCAAATTAATACCTATAATTAATGTATTTTCTTTCTATACATATAACTGTTAAACTAAAGAAATGTCTGAACAATTATGGCCATTAACAGCGGTATTGAATTTTATAGAGCAAATAATTTTTCAGACATTTCATTGCGGAGTTGATAAAATGATCCACATCAAAATTTGGCCCGAGCCACACGTGGCTCGCGAGCTACGGGTTGGGCTTCCCTGCGCTACAGTTTGAAAAGCATGAAAGCATAACATAAAAGTTTATATTTCGCATATCAAATTATACTTAATGTTTAAGTAAAAGAGATTTCATTCAGTGGATTTTGTCATATACCTTATAATTTGAAATTAATTTTCAATTAGTTTATTTCAATCAATTAATTTAATTTAGAGTAAAATAAACAATAAGATGCAAAATATATTCCGTAACAAACTTAGATATGCTCTAGTTTAATGTTAAAAATGATTAACCTTCTCTCATATAACCTTCTTCTAAAATATTTCGCTTCCTTTCCTGTCATCTTACGTTTTTTATAACTGACATATTTCTGTAGTGAGGTAATGCTGCCTAGGGAGTATATTCTTATTCCCCAATCATGTCTTGTTTCAAACTGCTTTTACCATGGAAAATGTCAGCTCTAATTTCTACATTCTGGGCTCGCCTAATGTGGTTAGGGTACTTAAAATAATCCTCTTTATCGTTAAAGCTAACGGATAGTAATTAGTTAAAGAGAGCCTATTTTTTTCAGGCTGTTGCGTAAAAAAAATAAATAGGACTGCTGAAAGGTTCGACTCTATTTTATGTTAATAATTTTATTTAGTTTGGGAAGCGAGAATAAATTGATTGTTTTCTACTAGACACTCTTTATGATGTCTCAAGCCACAATTATATTAAATGATGCTCTGAAATTCAATATGTTTGGCTAGGAATAAACTAAGAAGATTTATTATTCATCGGTGTAGCATAATTTGAGCGAAATATTATCTTAACCATTCTCATTAAAAGCATTTGAAATCAATACATTGCTATTTTTCAGGACACATTCTTATTTTACTCAAGGTTTCAGTTAATATTGTATTATTATTATTTTTATTTATTTTTTAATACGTTATTTGGTTGACATGCGTGGCCGTTTAGTTTAGAAATTCTTAAAATACAGCAATTGTTGAAAATGTTTTTTCGAACTTCTATTATATTTGTACGTTTCAGATATTACCTGCCTGAATATTGTACAAATTTTGTCGATCTTGATACATGCTTTGTATATTTATGTCATGCAGTTATCTGTATATGTGGTAAGTAAAATCAGGCATACAGCTTCTGTGTAAATACAAAATATATCCGTACTTTTAAAAATTAACTGTAATTAAACTCATTTATCAAATTGGAAACGAAAGACGTACATGTCCAGTTTAAAATTAAGCAAAGAAAGCAACTTTAGCTTTTTAAAGATTTGAATAAAGTTCAGGCTTCGTTTTTTCAGAAAAGAAAATGTTTTATCCCTGAAGAAGTGGCTCCTAAAAATTTCTTTGAAAGTACACAAACATAGGAATTTTTACATACATCACTGAAAATAAAAATATAAAAAGGAAATTTTTAAAGTTCCTTCTACGCAAAATGCACACAAAAACGTATTTAAAAGTGGCGAGTATCAAAATGAGCCAATTCGAGCATTCGTCTTCCCTGTGAAATAAGAAAAACATCGCTATCCAAAATGTCCGACCCTCCAGGGGGCGACTGCTAACGTCGACTGGTAACGTGAAAGTTCACCCAGGGAACGACTTGCTAAATCGGCGTTTTCATAGTTTTCCTCGTGCGTAACGTGTAAATGAGTTTTCTTGGAAAGTCCTCCATGAAGGCATCCATTCCCTTATTAAATAAACCATACGAAGCCAAAATAAAATGTGTGTTCCTCAATTGGTCAGAATAAATGGAGTTCTTTACTTGATAATTTAATGCATTTAACCAAGATAAAGACTGTTTGCATAAAAGGAGAGATATTTTTCAAAGGATTTCTTTAAGAAAACTTCTTTTGTATTTATGTTGCCGTGAATATGTTGAGAAGGTGACATGATTGCATCACTAAAGACAACTGTCTAAACTCAACTAACATTTGTTGAAACTTGACAAATATATACAACTGATACAAATCACAGTGCGCCCTCTCAAAATTCCGTGCTTAGCATTACTTAACCACTGATACAGTAACTGATCAAAGTGCAGTGTGATAACACACTGCACTTTGATACCTCAATTTCGCTAGAATACTGAGGCGCATATGAAAATGCGCATAAAGTTCCTCGTTGAAATAATACTATAGACATGGAAACATGCGAAATCTCCAAATCTAATGCAGTTCTGTTGGATGCTGGACGAACTGCTAGTTTTTACGGATTAATATTCGTTTGACCACTTACAACAGTTGGTGTCTATCAAATAAAGGGAGCAAGCACTCATTGCTGCCACCTAACTGGGAAAGTGGTTAGCGAATCTAACTGCGGTACGGAAGGGCCCGGGTTCAGGTAGCGGAGAAAACATGGATGTTTGGAATTCAGCGAAGTCGTACCGTGAGCATATTTCACAAGTGCACATCTGCGTAGCCACCGAGGGAGTGGCTTCTAGGATGGACCAATGGGCATCCGATACTTCTGCATCTCACATGACCTTTCGCGTGCCTTAAGATTTAGGCAAGATGGTTGAAAATATTCTGCCACGTAATTTTCTGTAAAAAATAATTAAAGCATCGTCCATTTCTTCTGAAAATTTTCACTGCAAAGTTAAATAAAATATGAGCAATTGTAAAGATTTCACTACTTAGTTGAAGGAACTTGAAATAAATACAAACACATGTTGGTTACTCCGCAAAAATATCCGTGTGAAATATTACTTAATAAGTGGTAAATAAGATGAAAAAATAAATATGTAATAAACATCTGAACCCAAACGTTATCTTTATATAGAACTATGCATATGAGAAAAATATTTACGCCAATTATATATGTTATTGGAAGGTCAGCACTTTTTATTGTAGTCTACATGAAAAAGATGTTCTATAAGCAATAGCCAATGCAGAATTTTATTCAAGGTGAATTTTGCTAATTTGCATTCGTATACATTTAGTGTGTTAAATTTCACATTTAATAACTGCTCACTCTTAAATGCACTGTCTACACAAGAAATGCTCATCAAACAGAATTAATTTACCTTATTCACAAAAGATATATTCAACTTATTCACATATAACTTTTGTCAATGGATATAATCAGATCATACATAATATGTATTCTGAATCTTACACTTTAAAAATCAAAAGAATGTAAGCACTGAAATAAAACACTAGAGTCATTGCAAGACTTCCAGTCTTTCTCAGCGCAATTAAATAATAATAAATAAATAAAAATTATACACTTGAATTCTCTTAATCCACAGGTGTTAGTAAATGCATAATATTGAAGGCTAATTGTTGCTTGAGTCATTTTCTCGACGTAAAGAGCAATAATATGTCGTGAACATCAATCCAAATATTAATGCGTGATAAAAATCGCGTAAGTGAAATGTCAGCGATTAATTAAACTCATAAAACGAAAGCACTACGAGATTTTCTACTATTGCGCCATACATTTACATTTGCGAAAAAAGTGCAAATTAAAACGTAAACAACATACGCTTAGCGTCACAAGAGCAGTAGTAGCTCATTGGTCCAGTTTTGTAACTCCTCCTTCAGTGGCTACGCTGATGTGCACTTATGAAATATGCGTACCGTGACCTGTACGGTGCTCATGGCTGTTGCCAACGACAGGCGCAACTTTCACTACTTGGCACGATGAATTTCGTGGGCTTGTTCTGATGCTACTGTCAGACAAGCGAGATAAGTCACAAAAAAATTAACACCAGACCCATTAAAGTTTAGTCAATTAAAGCGAAACACACGAGATTTATCTGCCTGAGCCGTTAGCTGAAAGCTTTATGAAATATACAGGTTCGTGTTTATGTTGCAGTATGTGTAAAACAGCGAATTGCAGTGAGCCCGTTCATCAGGATTCAAGACTAAATCGAGTTATTAGTGTCCATAAGGCTTAATCATTAGTAAAGCAAATGATGGAAGAAATTTAAATTGCGAGTTTTCAGTAAATATTAAATAAATTGAGAAAATGTAAAGAAATAGCATTGAATTGCCTTAAGCTAAAAATAAGTTTCTTAATCGTATTAAAAGTAATGACTGTATGATAAATTTTAAAGTTGCATCCAGTTATGTTGCCAGCTACTGCAATTTCAGGACTTATCTTACGCAAACTCTTCAATATGTCTGGGCGCATCTTATCTGTAAAAGCAGATCCGAGGCTCTTAGAAGCGGTAATTTCATTTTTATAGCTTTCTTTATTGGCTTTTAACGTTGTAGTAACACTGTATTTATAGATTATATACTTTTGGTTTCGAAAACTTAACTTTATTGCGAACAGAAATAGGGTTCATAAATTAATAAAAACTGTTTAATGGATTCTATGTAATTACATATCCTTCTTCATCAACTTGAAAGGATGATATTTCATGCGCAGTGGGAGATATTTTGTTAGATTCCCCGCGTTGTGGTCAAACCAACAGCTTAGGGAACTCGGTTCATTTAAAGATTCTTAAACTGCTCTAATTTGAGAAATAATAGACTCTCAAACATAGTTTAATTACATCCTTATTTGTAAATAACCAAATATTTCTCTCTAAACAATAAATTTATATATTTTTAATTTCAAGGTGGAAGTCTCATTCAAAGGTTAAAAATCTAATCACAAAAACAATGAAGAACGTTTTTATGTGTTTCGGTACGTTTTGACATTCAAATTTGCATTCAAATTTTATGTTTTTTAACTAACTCATAATTTGTGTTAGGCATTTTTGTACTAAAATGTTTTGTGAAATTATTAAATCTGGCATTTTATAGAATCCTCTACTTATACTTGTATTAAATTGACATGTATACTTCCTGGAGATTTATTTAATTTATCTAAAAGTTAGTTTTTAGTTAAAGCAGCCTTCCTTTCAAACTCGTTTTCAATCACGCTTTCTTGCCAGAATGTTAGTAAGCTAGTACGCGTGTATTCAAATGAGGTACAAGGAAGTGCTATTTAAGGGAAGGTTTGGAAGGTGATTTTAGATCGCTTTATGCTTGCTTGAAGGCCACGTTGCTGTTTTGAATTGTTAGCGATTAGTTTGCTGTAGCGGTGAGTACTGCTATGCATTAGGCGTGTTTTCTGCCGACTTCTACGAGCCAGAGCCTTCCTGCGCATTTCATTATCCGGTGAGACGTTAGGCTAGATTTACTACATTTTATTTCAAGTTCCTCATTAATTGTTTTGAGTCAAGCCAGAAGTGTTGGCTTAGGGAATAACCAAGGGGGGGGTGATCTGTAAAATTATGCTTAGCGAATAAATGATTCTTTGCACTCTTCTTCTGACTTTTTGTTGTACCCAAAGACCTAGGAATAATTCTTCGTACAGTCCTTTAGAGTTCGCTTGTTTATGCTGACAAAGAGAAAGGGACTCTATCACTTAGTTAAAAAAATAAAGCACAAAATGTTTGTCACCTGTAAAAACAAAAATTGAATTTAAATTTAGAGATTATGTTAAGATTTGCATATAAACTGAAGACGGAAAGTTTATGTATTATATATATCCTATTAAAATTAAATTCAGTTTTGAAAATAATTTTTGATATTGATAAATTACGTGACGAGAGCTCTTTTTCAGACTATCATGAAAAGTGTTGGCCGATGCACTATTTTTTATAAGAAAAAACATTTTATTCACAGAATATTACAGCATTCGTAATTTAAAAATAATCTCAGACTTTAGCAGTCGCACATAGACCTATATGGGGAAGTTAATAGTATTCGCTTGAATAACATATTTGCTTTGTTGTATAAAACTTCTTTCGCGTTTTGTTTATTTGTAACGATTTAGAATTGCCGCTAATAAACTTTTAATTTAGTTTTACATTTTGTGTGACACTAAAATTGTGTTAAAAACTAGTAAGCATGAATTATGTTAAAAACTCCTAAATACAATTTATTTTTTAAGCTAGTAAGTATAAATTATGTTAAAAAGCTAGTAAATATAATTTACTTAGCTGCTAGTAAATATAATTTACTAGCAGCTAAGTGGCCAGCCTTCGTCTGGCATTGTACCGAAATAATGCCTGAAGGGGCCACCAAACGTTAAATTTAAAAACTGCGCAGAATTTTACTCTGCAGAACAACTTCATGAAAAAAATCCCACAAATTAAAAAAAAGTATTACATATAACAATGAAATAAGCAATATCCCTTAATACAAATATTAATTATCCTACTAAATAAATTAAAAAAAAACTTCCCCTTGCCTTCTCTCAACAAACGTCCAGTATCCAAGAGAAGCATTAAATTTAAAAACTGCACAGAATTAACGCCTTCATTTTCCAAGTGGCAACAGTGCTGATTTTCAACAGTTAGCAGTCCAGTCTAGAATTAAATGAAAAACTGTTGCCAAAACCACATTTCTAAAAGAATGAAACTATTCAAAATGATGCGATAAAATCGAAAAGATAAAAAAAAATCGATGTGCACTGGTTCTTGTCTAGAATGCACCTAGATACCAAACTTTGTATCTCTGGGTCTATTAGCTTACGCGTAGTACGAGCGAAGGGCAGACAGACTCTTTCTTTTATTATATGTATAGATTTTTTAAACTAGTAAATGTTATGCATTTATGTTAAAAAAGGCAATAATACGTAGCAGAAAATAAATTCGTTTAGGAAAAATGATTAACAAAAGTCTTTAAAAAATAAACGTGTGGCACAAGAAATTTTCTCAACAATCTAGGGGTGGGGGAACCTTTTTATCTCCAGCGCGCGGAACTGTGTATTGGAAATTCTTAAGATAGGTTCATTTTAAAATTATTTTGCGACGTTGCTATTGAACTGAATTTTATGGTTTAAGTGCAAAGAACCTGATATTTAATAAAAAATCTGAAAGGTTTCAGATTTTAAATTACGTCCAAAGGGCCCTTTTTTTAACGTTTTGTGTGTTACCTTTATTTATTAAATATCATGTTCTTCCCACTTAAACCATAAAATTCACTTCAATAGCAATGTCGCAAAATAATTTTAAAATGAGCCTATCTTTAGAATTTCCGATACGCATTTCCGCGCGCTGGAGGTAAAAAGGTCCCCCCCCCCGTAGATTGTTGCATTGCTCCTTTTTATATCGTTGAGTTTGTTACTCAAAAATTCGTTAAAGTTTTACAAAATATGAAATCGACAATAAAAGAAATTCCTTTGGGCTTCCACATGCCCATATTCGCAGTAGGATGACGTCATTCAAAATTCGATGGCTCTCTGTACCGTTGTTTTATGACAATGCGAGAAATAGATATACATTTATGCAGATTTTTAATTATTTAATTTCTTCCAATATAATGCAGGACTCTAACATTGGGTGGCAACAGTTTGAAAAGTGAAGCGGATATTTTTAGTGAACCAACGCAAAATCGCAAAACGAAAACAATAGTCCTTCAGGGACAAAGCTCCTTTTGATTAATTAAAAGCAAAAATAACGTCTAAACTTACAATGCATTTAACTAAGCAAATTGTGAACATGAATAATTAGTATACAAAATTAAAGAGATTGTAAAATGGAGTGGGAATGTAAGAAACTGGTTTCTCTGTATAATAGAGAGTTTTCAAGAATTTCTCTAGTTGAAGCAATGTATGTAATTCACAAATTAAATTACTCATGCTCAACAATACGCTTGCTTTCGACGAAAAGAGCTTATTTCATTTTAATGTTGTTCATTTTTATGCGAGGATTATTCAGCAGAAAATAACGAAAATACATCGTTAAAAATCCCCTCCTGTCATTTTCAAGCGTGGAAAAATCGAGTTTCATAGAAAATTATTTAAAGTAAGTAGTTTGGCAAAAAAAAAAAAAAAAAAAAAAAAAAAAAACTTATTTAAAAACTTGGACACCATTGTGTCATGCGTGCAGTGAATCGATATCCATTTTAAAAGAGGTAAAACATGAGACGCGCGAGGAAAACTGAGGTGAAAAAGGAAAAAAAAAAGATTAAATACTTTAAAGATAATTTTAACAAAACGTTGTGCTTATAAGCATCGATTACTAACCAGCAAACTATTTGAATGACCTTAAAACTTAAACAAATATTTTTCCCATGATAGCAACGAAGTTGAAAAAGTTATCGTGTGATATGAAAGACTGTTATTAATCACATGAGAAAGTAATCGAAAAAAGGAATACTAATAACTGAAATTTTTCATGGTAATAGTTACTAACAAAGGTATCAGTTTATAAGTTTGTATAACTGAGCAAAAACAGAAGACAAAAGAAATGCTATTAGGGAAAATATCATTGATAAAAAAATAAACAAAATTTTATTCTCTGGACGCGATCTGTGAAATATAACACAGTATTCAGTACAACTTTCGTCATCAGAGTTAAATGAAATTTTAAATCTCTTATTTGAATCAAAATAATTTTTTCATTGATAAAATATCATTAACAAATGCATTGTCAGTGGCTGCAGTTGTTGCGTAAATGACTATAAAAATATAGCTATATAAATTTAGCTGCAGTAGCAACAATTTTATAAGCAGTCTGCTTTAAAATTCTAATGACATTTTATATTTTACCCGTCATGTTATCCATTGTAACACATTTAAAGCGTAACTCATTTATATGTTCTAAACGCTTAACAAAAGATAGCTTAATATAATAAGAATAAACTAATTTTTAATAAGAATTTTTGTCTATTAAACCAGCGTTAAATTCAGAAATTTCCCTTAATTAATTTTTCTTTATATGATGGCGGCCCACCAGCGGCCGAGCGGTAAAGTCGCTGAACACTGGTAGTTCGCTCCGAGGTTCGAATCCCGCGAACGGGCTGGCTGCATGAGCGTTTTCGTGGTTTTCCCCATGTGTAACGTGTATACGAGCCAGTTTCCCTTAGAAAGTCCTCCACGAAGGCATCCCTCCCCTTAGGCAGATAGCCCTCGAGGCTTTGCCATAATCACACACACACACTTTATATGATGGCCACTAGACATTCTAAACTTTTGCCACTACGAAGACCAAACGCGGTGGCCATTTTATTAAGTAGGCATCTAACAGTCATTGCTTTTCCGGTATTTGGATCCAGGGCGTTCGGTATAATAGTCAGAATCATTAATCTCTTTCCCGTCTGAACGCCCTTTCTCTTAAATTTCGAAGCAGAATATGAAGGTACTATGGTATAATGGAGACACTAGAAACATAATAATGATTTTCTAAATAAGGAAAAGTTTAAGTTCTGAAAAAAGTGTAAAAGCATCTAATTCTTTATCTATTTACCTTCTTTGGAATATTAGAAACCGTGCTATGTTAATACAATAACGAAAAGTGCGACTAATTAGTTGAGTTCGTTTGCTACACTAATGTGTAGAAATAGGACTGCGTCAAAGATTAAAAGATCTTTGCATGAAATTACAATCTTACGCATCATTGAGTTTTAATTAAAAGCTACATTTTAATCGTAAAGAAATTGGAGTAAAATAAAATTAAAGGATTAACTGAATAAGAAATATAAGCATTAATCAACTAAGAATACGACGTAATGTTTTTAATGAATGAAAAAATAAATAATTTTCTTGTAATTAATGGAAATACATGTAAATATTGTTACGGTTTTTGTAATGATTTAGCTATTTTTAAATATAATTAATTAAAATTGTTTTATATTACCGTGCAATGCAGCACGAGACTTATTTGAAGAGAAAGCTATGTCGGAAAAATTAAAAATACAGGAGCACGCGAATTTAATAAATAGATATCTCGTAATTGTAATCGTAAACATCGAGAAAATACGAGATTTCTTTAACATCGAGAAAATACGAGAAGTTTCTCGTGCATTTAAAAAGCTTATAAAAATCGGGAGGAAAACCTCTTAGTTCAGTTGTTTAGCAGTTATTTTATGAGTTGTTTCGAAAACTGCAGTTGTTTACTTATTGCTGTTAATGATTGTAGCGTGAAATTGGATGAGCTTTCTCTATTTTGAATTAGTTCTGCTGAAAGTTTTGTTAGTTTAAAAGATAACTACTACTAGATAGTGCAATATTTTACGAATATCGAAGGAAATTTAAGTATTTTGTATTTATTTGCTGTGATAATAATAAACTTTATTCACTTTTTATTGGACTTGTGCATTGAATTCTTTACGAACCCGTTTGTACGCAAAAATATCTTTTTAAGTCATAAATTTCATAAACTCGATATTGTTATTTAACTAATCAGGTTATAAATGTATGAAAATATAATACGGTAAATGATCATTTTCCCGTTTTTAGTGCTTTGCTTTCTAAATAATTTTATAAATATTATGCGAAATTTTATACATGCTGTTAGGAATTTTGAATAATGTAATAGGAAGTCTGAAGAAAGTGAACCTCTGCCAGAAAAATAAGGTTACAAGGACAAGTCTATTTAACGTTGAGGTAAATGGATATCTCGCTAAATGGGCGAGATATCGCCAAGCTGGCGATGGTTTTTGGCGACTAATTTTCGTAGTGAAATTCGGCGAGTCGCCAGATTTAACAACAATTGTTTGACATTTGATCTGGTCACTATATAAATGTAACTGGAAATTGATCCCTATAATTTAACTGTAATATATCCGAACTTTATATGTGATTTTAACCGTAGATATAGTCCAGTAATTTCAAGAAATGGAAGGTACTGCAGATTTTTCGGCTGCAGAGGGGAACTGTATAAGCCGGAAAGAGTATCAGTTGTTCGTTTTTATGTCAGAGCTGATTTCGGAGTAATGAGAGATTCTCTGTTCGAGCTCCGTTCTTTGGATGCACTTGCATCGTGCTTCACGTTACTATTAGTTTGAAGTGGAACTACTGATTGTTTGTGTCGTACAGAGAAACGCTGTACGAGTATTTTTGTATAAAGTTCAAAAAGTGTAAAGCGTTTCTTTTGAAATAAATTTTATCAAATTATTAGCGGTTTTGTGAGCATTCAATTTATTACGAAACCGTACGCACGTAACAATATATGTGAGCCAAAAGTCTGAAAATTAGTTAAACTTTTATTTCGTTTTTTTCAAGATTTCTAGATGTTTGTAATGCTGAATTAAAAAATTTCACTCTACGTGGAATTGCGTTAAGGAACAGTGGCAATATTTTAGTCAGTTTAGTAAGAGCTCTCTTAGTTTTTAATAGTTTGTGAAGTCCATTGTTCCCAGTATTGATCAGATAGCTTGGCCAAGTGAAAGGGTTTTATAAGACAACAAGGAAAAGGCATAATGATCCGAAGTTTCTTGCTGGCCACATTCGCAAGTGTCCAGTTCTGTAATACCAAATCGATGAAGATATGTTATGAAAGGTTCATGGCCTGAAAGAAAGGTTGTGAATGCAGAGGAAAATGTAAGCGTCTTAGTATAGGTCTTGTAAACTATTTTGTTTTCTTGCAACATCATGCTTACCATTTTGAAAATTATGTATAGCTAAATAACATCTTCTTCCGAAAGACTGCATGTATCGCTTTAGATTAGCAACTTGAAATATGGTATTTGAAAAAGAAGAAAATGTAAAAAATACCAATTTACTTACCTTTTAGATAGCTATTTAAAGTAATATCATTCGCAAGCAACTCAACAGGTGTGAATTTTTAATAAAAAGGAAATTTTTAACAGACTTAAAAAAATATCCATTTATTTTTATTGTGATTTATGTATGTATAAGCTTTTGATTTACACAAGATATTTTCCGAAGGGTAGTATTATAACAAAGGAATAAAATGTTCTAACTTATTTTAAGCAACGAACTGATTGAGTAATGTATTTGTATCCATATTTAAGGAAGTCCGTAATGATCTTTTTAGATAAACTGTACGTAAATAAAAAGTCAAACGTCTTCAAGATGTACTTCTATTAAATGAATTTATATTATTTAAACGATTGATTTTCATTACTCCATCTCAGCAACTCTGTTCAGGTAATCTGCTTTACTGTTTTGAGAATTAATTGAATAATGAGTGAGTAGCCATTGACAACATTACGATGCTTAAATGTGTGCATCCATTAAAGGATTTACTCGTAAATGTTAGCAACCTATTATTTTCCAGGGTATTTAAATTGAGAATATTCCAGTTGATCTCATTAATCTTTCAACTCCTAGTTATTCGTTTGCATATTCATAAACCTGTGCAGTCCAGAAAGTAATTTTGAAACGCGCGTTTGTTTATAACAACTCTTTGACTTCCTGTTGTCTATATTTTTCTTGAAATGCTTATTTCTATTTCAGTACTTTCATCGTTTCTTGGAAAGGGATTATATACTATATATACTATAGAAGACAGACAATTCTAAATAAGATATCAATATTACTCATAATATAATGCGGTATAAACCAGAAAGTTTAAATGAAACGGGTATACATTGTACTTCTTTTTATTCGATTTGGTGTAACTTAGTTTGTTAGTTTAGGTTAAATTCTAGTTAAATAAAATTTAATTTAAATAAAATTAAATTATTCTGTTCGTTAAATAAATAAAATTTAGTTAGTTTAGGTTAAATTGTTCTTCTTCTTTTTATTGACAGGATTTTTTATAGTTTTTAGCGATAAATATTTTTGACATGAAAGTATTCCAGAGGAAGTTTTGAAAATTCGACATACTTATCTGATATATTACTTAGAATATTGATCAATTCAGCAGCACGAATCCAACAGAAAGCAAAATGGTTTCGAAGTAAGTTCCTAGAATGCTCCCAAAAATATATGTGAAATTTTCCCCAGAACATTCCAGCCTCCTATGGTGGTTTTAACTTTTTACGTCACCAAGTTTCGTGGTGCTTGTGCGTTTTTAAAAAAGAGTGGAGAAGTAATAATGACAGTAATGTTGATAGGTATATTGGCTTACCATTAGGTACGTTCCTGTGAGTGCCTTCGACCATGGTAAGAAAAGACGAAACACATCAAAGGAAGTTGTTGAATACCATCAGTTTATTTTATTATGTTATTCTCGCTAATATGGGCTATTGTTTAAAACCCATCAGGAAAAGGAAGTGTGATCGGCTTGTCTTGGATCTGAAACTGCCCTGGTTACCACATATCGACTATTTAAAAAACAAAATTAGCGTGATGAGCCCTTTAAAGAATGCTCTATAGGAATTGTACCAAACAGCATTATTACGAGTGGCAATTTACGATCGCCATGCTTGTTGGACTAACCCATTTTGCAAAAATGAGGAACAAGATTCCTAAAATTTAAAGACCTATACTGTTGACTCTCTCAAGATGGTACAAGACAGCTTCTACTTCATCTCTCCATGTTATAACGGGTTTACTACCGACAGACTTACAATTCTAAAGTATGGTGACATAAAAATTGGAAGTAGCACTCACGAACTATATACAGTCCAATTTACGAGTGAGGGAGTGGATAGACAGATCTCTAAATTGGTTCAACAGCCAGGTATAATAGAAACGTACCATTGGAAACTACATTTACCATATGACAACGGACAGGAACTTATACAGATGGTTACAAATCTCTGGAAGGAGTTGGATTTGCGTTCTGTACCTATGGAAACATAAATTTTGTGACAGGATATTGACAAATATTAGATTCTAGATGTCCAGTACTTGAGGCGGAATTACGTGCCATAAAAAAGGCACTAACCTGAATAAATAAAAATGATTGGGAATACAGTTATAAACTGTATTGCTATAGTCAAGCTACATTAAAATTCCTAGAGTAGTTCGATGTAGAAAATTTGCTAGTATTAGAAATTAAAAACATAGCATCTAAAGAGAAAGCATTTCCATTCGATAAAAGAACAGGCTGGACGTATTGGAAATGAGGATTACGTTAAATACGTTAAGCAAGGATTCTAAACTGGAACTCTTCTGTACAGGGAAATCTCGAAGAGCTATATTAAATCAGAAGTTTGAAATAAGAAGCTTTACAGGAATGGCAGAGAAGATGTGATAACCAAACCATGAGTCAGATAACCCATCAGCTAATACAAATGTTAAACTCTCAAGATTAATAAACGAATATTTTTAAATCAAGACAGGACGTGAGGCAATCCCGCATGTTTAAACATGCATTTAAATAAAGCGAGCACGTTGCCTGTATGATCTTAGAACTGCCTACGCTTTACTTTTCATGTCTGATTATGACACTTAAATGACATCAGAAAACGTTTCTTCAAAAAAGAGATTTTCCCTAGAAAGCTTTAAGAATTAGCTTACAGATTTAAGAGTTACTTTTTTACTTTTTACATCTTTTAAGTACAGTTATAAACTCTTTATGGACGTAAATTCATAATTAATTATATGCAATATATCTATGAAAGCAAAAATGATATTTATCTCTCATAAATTTCTTGTTTATTTTATCTGTTTAGTGAGCAAACTAAGTACCTGTTTACTTTACATCTGAGCAAATACTGTATTTTCGAATTATTCGTGCCTGAATTTGTGTAATTGCACTACTTTATTTTATTACATTTCAGCAAACATTCTATTTTTGAATTTTTCATATTTGACTTTATAAAATTTATATGTAGTGAACTTTGTATATTTTGTAAATATTATTTTTTGTAACAATGTGTTTAGCAAGGCAAATCTATTGAAACATGGTTGTTCCAAATTAATTCAGCCAACTTAAATTACTCAAAATTCTAAGCTTCCTTTATCTTCAGCAGTTTACGGTGATATCTATCTCTATTAAGAGGTGAGGTCCGTTTCTTCCATTTCTTGTTGTATACCTAAAAGGAAGATCAAGCAGGTCCATCAGCATAAACAAGTTGTAAGATCTGTCTATGTTATTCAACATCAACTAAATTAGATCTTGGCGAATTCTCTCACAGGAGTGAATTAATTACCAGCACAGAAGGAGGGGGAAATAACCCTTTATTAATTCAAACTAATTAACAGAAAGGCACGGACTTCCTGCGTTACAAAGACACCTTCAACTTGCGGTGGAAACTAAAACGTAGAATATAATATAAGTCAAACTTGAAATAAATAGTGCAAGATCGCACTTAAGTTACGCTTCAGAGGTTTACTCACAGGAATCTAATCGGCGTGATACTAACCTAATAAGGCCAAGAGGCTTACTAACGTGACTTATATTATAAACGAAACAACGAAACGTTCGCTTGACTAGCGAAACACGCCCTCTATAAACTGAGATATTCACACTGTTAAATACGCACTTCACTTAACTTAAAATTTACATCCTGGCGAGAGAATGTGAGAAGTCTAGAACAGGTAACAAAATTTTAAATAAATTTATTATGCAAAATAAGGAAAACGCTACAAAATAACGTACATTATAACGCCTTACACGGCTATTCAAGCCACAGGCCCGGTATAACGCTGTCTCGGGCAAGCGTGTTATTGTGTTGGTCCTAAGATTTTCAGATTAAGCTTCGACCGTCACAGGTTACAAAATACAAGCGAGCTCTGTTGTTGACAAAGACAGTCATTCATTCTATTGATTTTTTCAATGTGCATCATGACAGCTGTTAAGAGCTTTAGCTTAAGATAAATGAAACACCATCGCTGATGTCTGGTTCAGAGGGCAGAAGTATACAGATGTGTTCTGATAAGTAGTGTAGAGACTGTAAGAACTCTTGTGTTCCATATGTAATGCAAATGTTCAGGTATAGAAGCGTAAGTATTAGAATGCACCATATTAAAACACGTCCGAGTAGAAATTAGCTTTAGGTGACAGCTTGCTCTCATGCAATTTCATAGTATTTCTCTCTACTAACTGAATACATAACGCTGAACAATCCGACGTTTCGAGCGGGTACTGCTATGACAGACAGTAAACAAGCATGCCGCCAAGACGGGAAAATGATTAATGACGATGACTGCTGTACCGAATGTCCCGGGTTTGAATCCCGCAGAAAGTATGGATGTTTGTAAATGTATACTGTCTGTGTGGCGTTGGGATATCCTCGGACCTATCCCCCAGAGTACTTTCCTTCAAAACAGGGGCAGAACTTTGCAGAGTCGGACTGTCTTCTGCGTGATGTTCAAGGTTCTGGATGGCAGACGCAATCTAACACTGCTTACCACGATAAAAATTCGTGGACTTATTCAGACAAGTGAGATTAGTAACAATAGCAACATAAGCAAATGTTTACGAGCTAAGGAATTCTGCTCTTTTCCTTTTGCGAAAAGAACTAAATTAAATTGAAAATGATTCAATATTTCTTAAGTGATAACGAGCGGGTTGTTATTAAAATTTTTTGAAAGGTATAAGAGAGATACTTTTATTTGATGTTAGATGACGTTAATATTACCACTTTTTTTAACTGAGTGTAAGAATTGTTGATGAATTGATTGAAGTGGACATATCAAAAGAAAAGCTTTCTAATAAACAGTGAAAGAGAGGATGGTATCTTTTGTAGTTTCGGGCCCGTTTGCGACCGAATGGTAAATTGGCTGAACACTGGTAGTTCAGCCTGAGTTCGATTTAAGGCGAACAAGCTGGCTGCTTCAGAATTTTAGTGATTTTCTCTATGTATAACGTGGATCTCGAGCCAGTTTATCTGAAAATTCTTCCTCCTCTTAGGCAAATAGTCCCCGTGTGCTTTGCTATTATTAAATAAACTAATCTAAACCTTTTGTATTTTGATTAAAATTAAGAAACCCAGAAAACTTTGTTTTTATAAATTTAATGCAATGCTTAATGGCTCGGACCAAGATTCAAAAAACATCTTGTTTGAAGCCTGTTGCATCTGACCAGCAAATAATTTTCTCCAACCAAATGATAAAAGATTTTTTTTTCCAATATGTCCTCGTTTAGAGGATGCGCCTGAATCAGTTTCGAAAGAAGTAAGGTTGAATTTCTTTTTTCTTAGCTTCCCGGAGGGAAAAGACATGTTGAAAACTCCACGTAAGCAACAAATTTGAAAGGAAAAAGGGATAGAGGCTGCTCTGGTAGAAAAAGGAAACTGCTAGTTTTATGTATATTTTGTTTTTCATTTTGACGATATAGACACAGGTTCCCGAAGTTCATTGGAGAAGTTTGAACTTTCCGTCTTTCTTCCATGTATGAGTTTTCAGCTGCACGTGCACTTAAATTTGCAACTTCCCGAGGCTGAGTTTGTTTGCGAGTGAGTTTAGTTACCTAGTGATTCTTGGAAAGGTCATACAGATTCGGGGGATCGATGATGGTAAAAATGCAAACATACCTGTCTAGTTCCTTATTCAAATAGACTTCTGTTTCAATTTCCGCGTGTGGAAAGGTCAAAGTTGAGATGGCGCAGTTTAGTTGAAATTATTATGTTTAAGGCATTGCCTTTATTCTTTATATCAATAGTAGAATCCTTAATATTAACTATTTATTGTTTAATTTTATGATGTATCATTTCAGCCCAAAATGGTTACTGAGAAATGATTTTCAGAAAACTACTCCTTCGTATTTTGTTTCATATTAAGAAACTGCTCTGCGAAAACTTGTAACAATTATAGAATTTATTACGCATGTACACTTTCCTTTTTCATTGAAAAGAAAATTATATTCGACTAGGGGCAAGCCCACCAGATAAGCAGGCTGTGCCCAAAGCAAAAGTCAAATTCATAAGTTTTATGTACATCGGAAAAGAAGATGCATAAAAACATTTCAATATAAATGAAATCCGTCCATTCCTTTTATGTAACAATCAATTCGTAAATAATTTTTGTTGCCAAACCCTGAAACAAAAACTCTTGACACATTATGTTAATACGTATACGTAAGACGTGATGATTTAAATTTAATGTAATATAACAATTTTTTCTCAATATCAATAAAAGAATTAACGTGGCAATAACATGCCATATCAGTTATCCTAACCTGACACAAAAAAGTTGCCAACAGCAGATATTTATTTAAAATACTGACAATAACGAAAATTTTCGACATACTAATGTAGAAACATTAGGTTATTTCGAAAAAGACGCATAAAAAATGAGCAACGCCCTCACCGAGACTCGTACCCGTGGAATACGCGCGGAGTGCGCTAGCCATTACTCCACGAATGCATGCTAAGAAGGCTGGGAAATGCGTTATGTACTACCGCTTTTAAAGGGCGACTGGGGATTAGGGGATCCAATCGCCAAATCCTGGTGGTGAAGATCCTCATCCACCACTCTTTTAGTTCGGCCGCTACTCTAGAGACTATTAGGTTATTCCGAAGCAGGAGTCGTGAAAAATGAGCAGTGCCCTCGCCGGAATTCGAACCACGGACCTCTCGAATATGCGCCGTGTTATGCGTTACACCACAAAGGCATGCTAAGAAGGCGGGAGAAATACCTTATACAATGACATCACACGCAATCGCGTACTTTCTTCAACTTCAGAATGTGACATTATTTAATAATGACATATTTCATGTTTGTCAACGCTATATTTGTTTCACATTTTGTAAAACTTACGAATTCTTTATTAATAAAATCTACGACTTGAAAGCGAGCAGTGGCAACACTTTTCGAAATAAAGCATTTTTATCTCCAGCGACTCCAAAGACTGTTGCTACTTGAGAAAAATGAAGGCGAAAATGAGCGTTTTCAGTGTTTTTAATTAATATCTCGGCTTATTAAAGTCGTACGGAAATGGAAAAGGTCTAAATTGCTTCCCACGAATTTTTGAATCCCCGGGGTACTTCTCTCGAAACTCAATTTCCCGCCGTTATGGACCAGATAATGCCACAAACAAATAAACAGACAAACTCGCACAGATTTTAACCAGTTAACTGTAATTGACGAGTTTACTCGTCATGGAGAAGCGGTACGATTTTGTGTACTGACGAGTATACTCGTCATGCATATAATGAAATGGAAAGATAAGAGGAAGGTTTATTTAGTAAGTACTGTACATAATGACAACGATATAGAAACAGAGAAAAGAAAAATAATAACAAAGAAACCGGAGCTAGTGATTGATTATAATAAAAAAAAATGAGTGGAGTGGATATAAGCGATGGAATTATCATAGCGTACTCCACAGCAAGAAAACGACTCAAAAGGTACTACAAAAAATATTTCTCCATTTCTTGGACATGATGTGTCTAAATGCATTATAATGTATAAAAAATAATGGAACATTATCGCGTATCAACCTTATGCTCAAATTTATTGAAGACACTTTTGCGATACCTCCAATTAAAAGAAATAAATCCACACAAACTCGACCATTTAGACCTAATATAAGCCAATTAGGCGGGAATCCTGTTCCGCATTATATACCTGGAACATCGAAAAAAAAAAAAAAAAAAAAAAAAAAAAAAAAAAAAAAAAAAAACCCAATCCTACGCGAAGGTGTTCGCATTGCTACAAACGTAAGATCAGGAAGGAATCGCATTACTAGTGTTCTATTTGCAAAGTCCCATTGTGTTATAGTACCCTGTTTCGCTGAATATCACTCCACAGCAGGAATTTAATTCTTACTTTTATATGTATATTATTTTAATTTAATTTATTGCGTTTTTAGTTTAATATATATGTAATATAGGCTTATGTTCACCAAATAAGTAAATATTAATAATAAAATTTTCAATTTTATAAAATAAACCCATCTTTTTCATCCAATATCTTACCAGCGCAACTTACTCTGTGACTGACGAATATACTCGTCATGGCTCAATTCTGGAGACACGAACTCAGTGCGATTTAAAAATTTCTAAAAATACAGTTTAATTCTGCGCAAATTCTAGTGTATTAAACCGAATATCTTCCTAATTTACATTATGAGTGAAAAGAAAGTGCTTTTTTTAGATGACTCTAGGAATGAACACCGTATTCTACAGTGCAAAAGTCCACAGTACATTATAGCTGATCAGTCACTTGCTCAAAATGTGATTAGAATGTCACAAATACATCTCTATAATGTTATCTCACAGATCTTTGAGCTTCTATTACACTGCAGCTTCCCATCTTCTATCACACTATCAGTTTTTCACACTGCATACATCTATCTGTTTTTGCGTGAGACTCTTAGTGTCTGACTGACATTTGTTCCCACCTGTCACTTACTGTGTTTGGTAATCCGCCTTTTATTGTGCATTGGCACTTAATCGAAGGTTAAACATATTGGCCACAAACAGCAGTATTTGCGAATGTTTTTCGTATTTCGTTTATTTAATCGAATATGGCACCAGGATTCTCTGGCTAAGAAAAATGGTCTTCATCAAGAACATTCTAAGCAAACTGGCTCAGATTCCTGTTGCGCATCGTGAAATCACGAAAACATTTACACAACCGTCACAGTCGCTAGGATTCGAGTCAGAACGATCAAACTCAATGATTTGAAAGCGAGCAGTGGTAATACAGTACAGAAAAACATTTCTATCTCCAGCGCGCTAGAGTGTCTATCAGAAATTCTAAAGAGATGAAGTTTTTCAATATTTTGCGATTTTGATGTTAGTTGAATTTGTAGTATCAGTGAGAAGAACGTGATATTTAATAAATAATATTAACACACAAAATATTACCAATAAAAATACAATAAAAAAGTTTTGCAAGCCATCTTACTAAAACTGAATGTTAATATAATGAACTAAAAAAATTAAAAAATAGAAATAGAAAATGTATGCCAGAAAACATTGCATCGGGAATTCTAAACATATGCTGCTGTGCTGCTTTCAAAATTTTGTCATTTTGCCGTTGAATTGTATATGGCTAAGTGCGAAGGAAATGATGTTTAATAATAAAGTAAAAAATACAAAAAAAAAAAAAAAAAAAAGAAAAAGAAATGGGTTAGTAGGAAAGAGTAAAGAGCAGACTGATAGACTGCGAACTCAGCGAGAACGTAAAAAACTTAACAAACCGTTAAAACCGTTAACCGTGGTTTAATTTACATTGGCCAAACTAAGAGAGCCTTAAAATTTCGCGTCAAAGAACATGAGGCATATGTTAGAAAAAAGGAAACACAGAAGTCTTCTGTTGCTCAACATTGTTGGTCCGAAAATCACACTTTCAATTTTTCTGCTGCCAAAATTATTCAAAAAACATCTTCCATTGGAGAACTGGATTTTCTAGAGGCATTTCACATTCATAAAAATCTTTCTGTTCTAGTTAACGATCCTAATTCCAATCCAAATTTGCCTTCGGCTTTTAGAGAAATTATGTTTTAGTTCTGGTTTCGCCAACAGATGGCGCCACTTGCTTATTCTTGTCCAGGCTTTCTTATCTTATCTAATCATTATTTCCTATCTTGTTCATTTGCGGTTTTGCAGCTGAAGATGATGATTCGGTAAAACCATCGAAACTAGTCCTGTGAAAATTTTGTAGGTATAACGCTGATTTTTGTTGTTTGACTTCTGAATTAGTATTTATTCAGCGTGTTATTGTGTCTTAATTAAACCGTTAAAATTTGAAACCTGGAAGATTTAAAAAAAATACTTTTAAAATTTGCTCTTAGTGATCGACTAATTTTTGAGACTGTCTGCTTGACATGACGGTATTAAGCGATTACTAATGTTTAAGGTGATTGTTCACCGAATACTGTTCTGAGCTCGCATTAACGGGGGATTAATTAATCAAGCTATGCTAGATGTTCTGTACAAAGCTGATTTCCTGTTATTGATTAGAACAGTATATAGATTTAAGAAAATATAAATGATCCAAGAAACAACATCGAGAAACAGTCTATTAATTATTTACGTTGCCCTCGCATTTCTTCAAATTGAATTATTTGAATTAAGTATTTTTAAACTCAAAGCATGTCTTACCTTGTTCTTGCAGTTTATCAGCTTTAAAGCGTTTTAGCAGCTGATATACAACTTCTGAACTCAATGAATTAATTCATCTACTAGTAATTTATCATTTTGGCCATCGCATCTTAAAAATGGTGGATAACTACTAAATTATAGAGCCGATAGTTTAATGAGTATAATATAATGAGGGACAGAATCATTCTAGCAGCTGCTCTGAATATTAATTATCTTTATGTGCATCGTAGTTTATTCATGTAAGCGTTTAATGATTCTTTTGTAGCTTGATACTAGCAAAGGTGTAAAATTGGTTGATGACTAATTTGTACATTATTGTTCATAGTTATTGCATTTGTAGGTACATACATAATCGTTTTAGCACGGCCAAACGTTTCTCTGATTCTATAATCTCTATAATCGTGTTTTAATCTTTGTCGATATAATATTTAATACATACTAAATTTAGTACTCAGAGTATATACTAAATTAGTATTTAAATTTTAGTTGATTTCCTTTAAATAATGCTTAGTAACTCCTTAAATAATGTTTTCATAATAGAAACCCATACGACACAAAAATCTTCTCAGGATATCTTTCTGACTTCTCTTATTATTTCAAGAAAACCCGAGAAAGTCTTTTAGAAATTTTACAGACATACTTCCAAGTGCAGTATGTCACATTCTATAACCCAGGATCATCCTCCCTAACACGTCAAAAACGTGTACAGGAAACTTTTGAAAAATTAAAATACTACACATTTCCTTTTAAGGAAATTCTCAAAGCTCCCTATATGATCTGTAGGTAAAATGAAAGGATGTTTTGAGGATTTACGATACCCTATTTACGGTATTCCAAGGATATCGTGAGTACATACTCATATGGTCACTACGTGATAATAAGCGTGTCGTCTTATATCTTATGATGTAAAAAATTACAGCAGTTCTATATCTCCCGTTCTACTGGGTCGGTTGACGAAATTTAACTCGCTTTGTCATGTCTCGAAAGCGCTGACTTAAGATATGAATTATATTTACATAAATCGTTGTACTAATATAGGTATTTTGCCACAAATTTGAACTTTTTCTGAAATTACATACCACTGTTTTCCATATCTCGATTCTGCGACTCAAATTATGCCAAACTGCCACGTTTTGTAAAAATCGCACGAGTAGTTTTTAAAAAATTAGCTTTCAAAATTTTAGCTCCTCAGTGTTAATTGAATCTGATATATATTTATTAATATATCTTTTTTAATTAAACTTACTGGATTCCTTCTTCCAGAATTTGAAATTTAGGTTAATTCAAATATAATTCGCACATTTTTTTTGTGATTTATTTTTGTAAATTTGTAATTTTAAATACTTTTTATAAATTTTTCGAAAACTTTTTTATTATAACCTGTCAATTTCTTAAAATCATATCTGAAAATAGATGTATTTCTAAACACACCTGCAAAAAATGACAATTTTTTTATTCAAAAGTTTCTAAAATATACGTGAATTTACATATTGGAGCGTTTTGAAAGTTGGCATATAATATATTATAAGCGTTAATAACGGAAATGTGGTTTACGCATGTTGTTAAAATTATTTGAAAGAATTAACGATGGATCTTTTTTCCGCTTGTGCGTGCATCAATAAAAAAAAGAATATAAGTAGGTTGCCATAACTAAACATAACAGTTTCGCTAAGTAAATTGTTCTTGGTGCAAACTGAACAAAAATGACGAAGATAAGTTTTAAATTTCTCCGTAAATTTCGCCTCAAATTTTACAAAATTTAATATTTAGGCATAATTTGAGTCGTAGAATCCAAATATGGAAAACCATGGCATGTCATTTCATAAAAAGTCTGATTTTGTGTCAAAATATCTATATTAGAACAATGCTATTGTAAAGTCTTAAGCTATTTTATAGACCACCACGAAGTTCTGAGCAAAAGAATGGCCACCTCGAAAGTTCCCACGGGCTCGAAAGTTCTTAGCGAATTCTCGGAAAGACGAGGTCACCAGCAGTCACAAAACAATTTCAAGTTCTTGTTCCTCTGTTGGTGTTCGAAGAGAGACATTTTTCCGTTCAATTTCATCAGTTTATAGGTGCAGGGTCTCAGACCACCCGGTTTGAGTCCCCAGTTGGAACAGGAAAGTTCTCACGGACTTTTTACCAGGCTGTCTTCATCATATCCAGTTTTTAATCAAAGTTCTCTTTTGCCAATCAAGAGGCGCTGCTAAAAATTACGGAGAAATGAGGATCCTCAAATTTGTTCCGGCACGCCCAGGGCAACGTGAACAAAATCATGGAACGCAGCTCCAGGAAGAGAGAGCGAGTGAGAGTAAGTCGCAGTATACAGAGAGAAACATTCTCTTGTGGTTTTCAGCTCTGCTAGGAACAAATTTGTATCGCTCTGCGAAGAGCGATATTAGCATCTCTTCCAAGAGATTACAGCGAGGTACCCGGGTTCTCCGCTACCTTACGGAGGAGCACCCTGCTCAGAACCATTCAATCCAGCAACCACCCTCTTAGAGAATCGATTAATTTTACATAGCCTCATTTTGAAGTATTTCCAAACAAGAACTTTCATTTTGGCTCAGTTCTAAACAGAAACTTTATTCACATCGTCTGAATCTGGTTATATTTCTTTTCCCCTCACCCTACTGTGAGAACAATATTTTATAAGTTTATTTATTTTTCATATAGCCTAGAAAGAACCCAAATTTTTTTTTTGCGCAGTATACAACTATATGGTGCCCCAAGGATATCTTGAAGACAATATTACAATAATCTAGGTAATTTGAAAAATTTATTTATTTTTTTTTAAATTTTAACTGCTGTTTATTTCGTAATTCTTAAACAGATCCGAAACTATTCAAAGAATATAAAAGGAATTTTCAGTGCAGAATTCTTTTTTAAAACTTCTATTTAAAATACTAAAATTATTTGAAGATGAATATCCAGCAGCAAAAAATGTAACCAGACTCATGTTTCCTTCATGTTTCGATTTAAATTAATTTGAAATTTTGGAATGTACATAATAATAATCCACTGACAAATTTTACGAAACGCGTTTTAGGGTACTTAAATAATATGTTGTCAGTATGAATGAATAAAGAGGCTGCATAGTAAATTAATTAGATTATTAATATAAATAATAATACTCAAATTAGTTCAACTTCAGAGCTAATTTTATTCAAACAAGCTAATTTCTTGCAAAACTTTATTTCAGTTTATACGTACATTTTTCGATAAAAGAATGAAAACTTTGAATATATAAACGAAATTTTTATACGCGGCATACGTTTTACTGTTGCTTAGTTACTTTCTTATATTTAGTTTCAAATTATACTTTCACAACATATCCGCCCGTGTGAATCCTTTGATAGCAAACATGTAACCTGTCACCCGAGAACTACAAGAAGACGCTTGCGACATAGTTACTCAGACCTTGATACGAGCTTCGCAGCCGTATTATTTACTTCTACTTGGATTACTTTGTGAAAAAAAATACGCTGTGCATAGCTTAGGAGAATGTCCTTCCTTTAAGTATGATTTATGTCGCCGTGAAATATTTCAGTGTCAAGAATGTCTTTTCACGTGGATGGCTTCATATATTTGATAGGCGAATAAAAAAACCGTAAATTTAATCTGAAAGAGAATATTAAACGACATCTAAAATAAGGAGAGGGAAACGACGCCCTAAATGCTCTTGTTTCAAGAAAAATAAGTTTAGGGAGTTTAACAGAATATCTGCACATACCCAAGTCCTTAAAAGTGCAAAATTCAGCTTTTGAGGAATAATAATATTACATCTTTATCTCATGCTCAAGGTTTTAGTTTTTGTCCCTGGCATATAATGTCATACAGAAACTGTGTCATCATTTTAAGTAAGTACAGTAAGACCCCGCTTAACGCTGTTTCGTTTAGCGCTGTTTCGGTTTAGCGCTCTTTTATTTCAACCCGGGGATTCCACGAAATCGCTCGCAGCATACGGGGATTCCCCGAAATACTATGCAGCGATAGGTTTCAAATACATATCCGAAAGAGTGTACTTGTATTTCTTGTTTGGTGCGGTATTGTACAGACATATTTTGAAGGGGTAAATGTGGAAGATGTCGAAGAAATAATTCAAGAAGCAGCGGCTAGTCTTTCTAATGATGAGCTTCAATGATGAGCAGCTAACTGAACAAGAAGAAAACAAAAATGTTGACAGCAGTGATTCAGAAGAAGAGCAAAAAGAACTTTCGATTGCATTTGTAAAAAGGAGTTTGTCTACCATAACTGAAATAATGGATCAATTCATTGAAAATGATCCGAATTTTGACAGGAGCTCAAAAGTAAGGCGTGGTGTTAGAGATGCTCTATCCGTTTATGAAGAACTTTTAAGAGAACAACGCAAAAGAAAAAGGCAAACAACATTAGATGCTTTTGTCACAAAAAGGCAGAACACTGAAAACGCGGAAGGCTAACTAAATATGACTGAGAATTTTATTTGTTTTTTTTTAAGAATATTCGTTTTGTTACTTATATTTTGTTTTTATTTTTGCAAGAAATAATAATGTGGTATTAATTTGGGCTTTAAGAAATAAATGTTTGGTTTTATTTTTATTAAAAAAACATACTTTTTAAATTTAATACCTAACCAATTTCCTAGCCATCTTCCCCTAACCCCAACATTTACATGTAAAGATAGCCTCGTTTAGCGCTGTTTCGCATTACGCTCTACTTTGATGGAACGTATCCCCCGTGTTAAGCGGTGTCTTACTGTAAGTGAATTTTTAATGTTTGTTGTATTATGCTATCGCGAATTATCGCTAAGTCTAAAATAACAACTGCAACTTGAGAAGGTTGTAGAAATTGCCTCGAGAAGGTTGTAGGTCTACCAAGTTTATTTTAAACTTGGTAGACCTGGTGCTTAGAAATCAGCCAACTACCTGTGACAAGATAAATTAAAATAACAGTTAGACAAATGCAAAATTTAAGTAAGCTAGTAGCCAAAGCCTACAGAGGTCATTTAGCACGAAGTTGCCTCAAAAACGTAACCGGCATATATATTCACCTATCGGCAATTATAATGCAAGGTCTAAGACTACAAATCTTATATTATCTAGCAACCTAGTAACATGGCTTCAAAGGCAGAACACGCTCTATCTTACAATCTAAAAACCTCGCGTTAAATACACGCGAACTATCTTCTGGCTGGAAAACGGAAGATAAAAGTGATAGCAAAGATCCCAAAAAGTTAAAAGAACTGATTAATCAACATAAAGGAAACTTACAAATTGATTAATTTGCTAAATATCTAAATAAATCAATTTATAATATCTGCATCATAATAATCTTGAAGATAATGATTTCGAATACATAAGCAATGACCTAAATGGTTATTGAAAAGGAACCAGATAGGATGAACTGAAGATATCACGCATTAGCAAAATGTTGATAATAACATTGGTCTAAAATTACATCAAGAATGGCGTATGGATTCGTATGGAAATATTCCTACACGGACTGGGTATCACATTACAGTAACTTCTCCAAACAATAAATTTCTCGATTTTGTTTTATATCCTAATCTGAACTTGTAAAATATTTCGTCATTGTAAACGCTTAATCATTTCACATCGTTTCGGTTTTGCCTTTCCTTGGAAAATATATGTCTCTAATACATTCATGCATTTTATTCTGCTCGTATTGATGGCCTTTTCCTGATTGATGCAGGCGTCTATTATGAAAAATGAATTCACTTCTAGAACCATTACATTTTCTGGAGGAAATGTTTTCTTATTTTATTGCTATTATTTGCTGCTTCGCAACCAATTACTATTCATGATCATATCTTGTGGTATTGGTCTTCCAGGAGCCACAATGAAAGTTTCGAATAAATCTTAAAGGAAAAAAGTATCAGCTTAGGAATTCAATTCTTGAGAGACAGTTCCCCTTTCGTATTAAATTGGATTCGTTGAATAAAAGTTCATTCAATAAACAGAGTCATTAATTTCTCAGACGCGTTAAGTGTCTCTGGTCGAGGGAAGTAAATTAAAATAAGCAAACCAACATTGCTTTCCCAATGACAGAGTCTTTCTCAATTACTTAGGCATTCTGATGCAGACGGGAATTTATTGATGGTGATTTTGGTAGCTGGTAACCTGTCCTGCTGCTATTTTTCAAATATTCTTTGTACTTTTAAGGGTACTGGATGAGATATTTGTTGAATGAAATAAAATTTCTCTAATAAAATGAATGCTTCTGAGTCAACAAGGTATGATTTGGTTTAATTTATTATGGCAAAGAACACTAGGGCTATCTGCCTAAGTTAGGAGAGGCCTTCTTGGAAGACTTTCTAAAGGAAACTGGCTCGTATACCCGTTATACTTGGGGCAAACCACGAAAACGACGATGACGCCCTTTCACCTGGAATAGAACCTATGTCGGAACTGCCAGTGTTCAGCGAATTCACCGTTGGTCGCTGGTGGACCTTCAACAAGATATGAAAATGCTTGATATTTATACTTGAATACTTATGAACATTCGTAGTTGATATTAACTACAAATGTACTTGAAACTATAACTGATTCTCACTTTTCTTTGCACAAATATGTGTTATGTGATTTTCTTTATGTTCACAAAGCCTCTAAATATAGAATGTGTTATCTTTATATATTAAATATCATTTTCTTTGCACTTAAACCATACAATTTAGTTCATCAGCAATGTCGCAAAATAATTTTAAAATCAGTATATCTTTAAAATTTCCGATACACAGTTCCACGCTCTGGAGATAAAAAGGCTTCTCCCCCACCCCTCGGTAGAGTGCTGCCATTGCTCGCTTTTAAATCGTTGAGTTTGTTACTCAAAAATTCGTTAAAATTACAAAATATGAAATAGATAATAAAACAAATTTCAAATTTCAAATTTGGGACTTCAGATGCCCATATTCGCATGAGGATGACGTCATTCAAAATTGGATGGTGCTATATACCCTTGTTTTATCACAATGCGAGAAATATACATACATTTATGCAGATTTTTTATTATTTAATTTCTTCAAATATAATGCAGGACTTGCACTATAAAACATTTGGTGACAATCGTTTAAAAAGTTATTGGACATTTATAGGAGTCCGACGCAAAATGCCAAAACGGAAGTAATAGTCTTTCGGGACTCAAATCCCTTTGGACTAAAAAGCTAATTAAAAAAAATTTTTAATTCATCACATTTTCAGTGAAATGCAAAAACCAAGAAACCACAAGCACAGTTCTTTGCGTATTTCGCTACATCGTCTTCAGAGGGTTGGCGTAACGAAAGAAGTAAAAAAATAAAACAGCCTCTTTCTGAACTAACAAAGACACAAATTAACGCTTAAAATTTAAAATAATCTTAGAAAAGCAATAAAAGTAATCTGAGTGTTTAGCAGTTCAACTTCTACATGCCGAAATAAACAGTGCAAAAATTGTAGCAATAAAAACATAGACAAATTCAAAAAGAATGAGAAAAAATAGAAAAATTTATAATTCAGGCAAAGTTTCTTCAGGCGTCAATAACGGCACACTCTCGTCGCGATTAAATCTTGTCTGTATCGTTGCCGCCGAGACAATCTCGTCGCTTCATGGTTTCCAACCCCTCAGACTGTATCAGAAACAAGTGACTGATATCTGAACTTTTTACGGGCTCTCCACAGCGGTGTTGTATCAGGATCACATAGCAGAAAATTCATTTAAAAAGACGCATAATACAAATGCACTTCCACCTTTTCAGCTGGCATTGCAATCAAACTATTGCTGATTTGAAAGTGCGCCTTTAACCTTTGGAGCAAAAAAATGGTAACAAATATTTAAGTTTTGCAGCACAATGAAATGTTTAACATACTTTACGCAGAGCTCCAGGGCTGGTATCATAACCATATATAACTTTATATTAGCTAATGTTTCTGTGACAACAAAATTGAGTCCAAACTATTGTTTATAATTTTTTTTTAAACTGTAACAAGTAGAATGCATTCCATTCCTTCCTTCCAATACATCATGAAGAGAATTAAAATGAAATATAGAAAATTCGATTCAAAGTTATCAAACTTTGTTTGCAACATCATTCATAGGTATAATTTTTAATACTTGAACTCAATATCTTTTAGCTATATTGCTTGGGAATTCAATTTCTGAGTTAATAAACATTTTGTATCTCTGAAAGAACAAATTTGTTTTAGAAACACACAGTCACTCAAAAAGGAAGACATACGTGTCGGAACCAGCCAAAGTTCCATAACTTCCAAGTGTCATGAGCTCCTGGCGCCGTCTTTTTCGCAACGCAAAGCAACCCCGCGAAATAGAATTCCTCCAAGAAATTAGGTAAGGGAGGAGCAATTCTTCGAACCGATCCCTCACCATTATGTTACGGCCGGTTTAACCGATCAATACATGGGGGCTAGGGACTTGGGGTTCAAAATTTTCGCCTAGATGTGCTTCGTGAGAGTGCTACCAGAGATGACGTGATTGACGTGAGACTTTCAGAAAATGGAAGTATCCCTTTTCTGCGCTTTTTTAACTTTCCCGTATTGGAAAAAAGAAAGAGTGAGTTTTCTGTGCCTTCCCTAAAGGGATGGCTGTGTTTGTGACACAGAATAAATCGAAAGAGTCAATCTATCTTTTTATCTGCTTTCTAAAATATTGCATTTTAGCTACAGCTTTACCTTGGATTTGTTGTGGGTATGTTGAATTATAGCGAACAGAACTTCGGATGTAGAACCCGGTGTACAATAAAATATTTGAAACAGAAATGTAACAAGTATTCACTTCATTAAGTGAGTTCCATATCGTTTTCAAATTTAGGTATGAGATCTGAAATGGTGAAGTTTTACCTCCTTGACAAGCTAAACGCAAGTACATTATCAAGATGGTTTTTAATGGAGTAGTTTCAAGCTGCATTATGCTGTTATGGAAACTGATGGAACCTAACCCAAACAACTTCTCTATTCCATAATGGTACATTTGTAGAGTCATTAGGTTATATCAATGCAAGAACGGAAAAATTGTTTAGTTTCCTAACAGGGATTCGAACCCCGAACTCCTCGAATACGCGTTCAGTGTTCTTCCAGTTACATCACATATAAATGTTACACCACTATGCGGAAAATGCTTTATGTTCCTTCCTTTTAAAGGGCGATTGGGAATTAGAGAACCCAGCCGCCAGACACTATAGGCGAAAAATTATCATCCACCACCTTTCAGTTCGGGTCCACTTGTACCCGAACTGCAACCAAACCCATACCCGAAACCATTTGTACCCGAACTGTATTAGGTTATATCGATGCAGTAACGTGAAAAATGTGCAATGTCTACGAAAAATTTCGAACTCCATAGCTCCCGAATGAGCATCGAGTGTGCTTGCAGTTACCACACGAAGGCATGTGGAAAGGAGGAAGAAAATTTAAAAGCATTTAAAAGGGAACTGGCCTTGATAAATATATGGATGGCTTTTAAAAATATAAATGAAATTCGTCAAAGCTTATATCTTTCCTGCATAGCATGCCTCCTATACTCTTTTTATAGTAGCAGAAATTAAAACCCTTAAATTTAATTAAATTAAAAGTTTTCATCCCTTAAATTTCAAGGTGTTTTCATTCCGTTATTTCCTAAATATTAAACATTCTAATAATTATACATCCCGCTGACAATTTGAGTTTGAAACCACTGATTTGGTCAAAGGAAAATGCTGTTTGATCCCGCTATGATTTTTAATACCTTTCATTTTTACAATAAACTATTCTTCATAAAAATTAGAGATTTCATTAAGTGTTATAAAATATAGAAATCACAGGCATTTATTTTTTTGGCTTTTAAATTACACTAAAATTTAAAGTGATTATATGTAAAATTATGCAAGAGTATTCCACTATAAAAGTGGTTTTTAAATTTGTATAAATTTCTTGTAAACTTTAATTAATTCCTGAAAATTACAAATGATTTTATGCTAATAAATTTTATCTTTTTTTCAGGTATGTACCTCTGATTTTTTATTGGGTTGCCTGGAGAATTCCTGAAATAGGCATTCAAGTAATGTAAAATGTTTTGTGGTTAGTTTTTGATATTTTTACATGTAATTGAATTTGGGTAATCATAGTTCCACTTTATATATAAATCGAAAAGTCAGATTTAAATGGTTATATATATATAAAACCATTTAAATCTAGTTTTCTGGTATTTATAATGCATAATTATATACACATAATTAGCAAGTATATATAATTAGCAAGTAATAAGAAAATTAAATTTTAGTAACAAAGTAAAAAGGTAAAACGTGAGCTATAAGCAATATTTCTTCTTCTAAACTCAAATGTATTATACAAATTGGTAAAAATGTTACAATATTGTACAAATGCCAGCTAAAGAAACGTCTAGCGCACGATAAAGATTTCAGAATAACTACTTTCTTGACATTATACATAAATACGTAATACTTGTGATTCGTTCTTGCCTTAAACGGCGATCATATTGTTGTCAAAAACGCGTTTTTGTTAAAGTTTTATTCTTCAAATCCTTTTTTTAGTGTTTGTTCTTAGAAAACGAATAGGATGCAGCACTCAGAGACTATCTGTTTCTGGTACAGGAAGTAAAGTAACAGCATTACTTGCCATCGTTTTGAAAAATTTTCTATCTTACGCTTTAGTTAATGATTATTATTTGTTTTTTTTTTTTTTACTTCGTAGTCACTTTGCTCACATATAGATTCATTAGATTTTATTCTCCTTTAATTTACATGAATTTAAAATGATCACTTCGAACAAAGATAATTAATGTACACTTCGCAAAAAAAAGGAAAAAAAAAGTGGGGGGGGGGTAAAATTCTATATCTCCCGCTCCATGGACCAAGTGACGTACAGTAAGACCCCGCTTAACGCTGTTTCGGTTTAGCGCTCTTTTATTTCAACCCGGGGATTCTCCGAAATTGTGCGCAGCGCTAGGTTTCCAAATAACATATCCGAAACAGTGTAGTTGTGTTTCTTGCTTGGTGGACGCATTTTTATCATTTGAAACATTTGTTGACATTATTGTAAGTTTAAATTTGTATAATACTATAACGATTAATACAGTGACAAATATTATGATCTTTAGTTTTTATCATGGGTGATAATAAAAAACAAGAAAAGCAAATGCAAGTGATTAGAAGATTAGATTCTGATGAACGTCAATCTCAAATTAGTGCTGCATTGATTTTGGCAACTTCAACAATAAGGACAATTCTTAAGAATAAAGAAAAAATACTGTCATCGGCAACTGCAACTACGTCAAGCTCTGCAACTAGATTTACCCGTTCTAGAAATAACATTATAGAGGAAATGGAAAAACGACTGTCTATATGGATTGACGACGAAATTGAACGCAATATGCCATTAAGCCAATCTATCATAATGCCTTCTTCACAAAAAGGCAGAAAATTGGAAACCCAGAATAGAACTGAATGATCTGACATGAGAATTTTATTTGTTTTTAAAAGTATATGCGTTTATATTGTTTTTATTTTTGTAAGAAATAAATGTTTGATTTTATTTTTATTAAAAAAAACATTATTAAATTTAATGCCTAACCATTTTTTATCGGTCTTCCCCTAACCCCATTATTTACATGTTAAGATAGCCTCGCTTAGCGGTGTTTCGAATTACGCTCTACTTCGATGGAACGTATCCCCCGCGTTAAGCGGGGTCTTACTGTGTTTAACTTGCGTTTTTCATATTTCAAAAGCTCAACTTAGATGTATTTTAGATTTACATATATTTTAACATAGGTACTTCGACACAAAATCGAACTATTTCTGAAATGAAATATCGATATTTTTTCATAATTCGAATCTAAGACTCAAAATATGCTTAAATATTAAATATTGTAAAATTTGGTGAGAAACTTACCGAGAATTTCTAAAATTTATCTTGAAGTATTTTTTTCGGTTTGCGCGAAGAATAGTTCATTTGGCGAAATTTTTAATTAATGGTAACCTATTTTCTTTTCCCTTTCATTGCGCATGATTTGAAAAAATTGTGCTTCGTTCATTCTTTTATAAGTAATTTTCTTTATATTATATTTTTAATCACAGTTGTTATTTTTAAATTCATAAGGCGTTATTATAGCTTAAAATAAAAATTCCAAATTTCAAAACGGGCCAGTATGTTGTAGAGACATTACGTATTTTCTTTCGGAAGCCGGAGAGATGAAAAATTAGCAACCGCCTTCGCCGGGAATCGAACCACGGACCTCTGGAATACCGACCCAGCGTGCAGAATCACTACACCACGAAGGCACACTGGGAAGGCGGGAGAAATATCTTATAATGTAAATGTTCGTATATCTTCAGAACATATGAATAAAAAAACTCAAATTTTTTGCAGGTATCTTTGGAAGTAGTATTTACTTTAAGATGATGATAAAACTTTTATAAGTTATAATTCAAAAATATTTCAGACAAATATATAAAAATTAATAAAAAATAAAAATTTTTAAAACGAATCGAAAATCTGGAATTTTATTCGAACTGAACCTAAATTTCTAACTGTGAAAGAAGGAATCAAGAAAATGTAACAAAAAAAAAGATAATAACAGATAAAAAATATAATAAGGGTTAATAAATGTACACGAAATTCCATCAACACTGAGAAACTAAAATTTCGTACCCTAATGTTTTAAACACTATTCGTGCGACTTTTACAAAACTTGGCACTTGAGCATAATTTGAGTCGCAAAATCGAAATATGGAAAAGCACCAGTATATCACTTTAGAAAAAGTCCTATTTTGTGTAACAATACAAATGTTATAACAATGCTTGTCCCATATTTTTTTGTGCAGAGTGTACAGATTAATTTTTGAAACGGACAAAAATCTATTCTGCCATTGATAATAACTTTATGAACAAAATGCTTTTATACAAAAACTGAAATAAAAAATTAATTACATTTTTATTTTTACATGAATATTGTAAATAAATGTTAACTGTGCGTATATACACAAGTTTGTAGTGTTTTTTTACAGGTCATAAACGTTACTTTGCATTGTTTTCCTAAGATTAACCGGCTGACTATGTATTCGTCTGTAATCCTCTTTCATGAAGGTGGGTTAATCTACTCTGTTTATAATTTATCAACACTGTAGAATACTAAAAATGAATTTTAGAATTTTAGACGTTTTACGAGTGGTTTGCTTATTTTCACTTATCTTACTAAAGGATAATATAAGAGTTTCAATGAAAGAACGCGCGTTGAGTATTCCTGGAATTTAAGAACGACAAGGAAAGAATTTTGGAATATGGACGAAAAGAAAATGGTAGCTAAAAATTAAAAATGAAGATTGTATTTTAAAGTACGAGGAACTCATTCCTTTTCAAGAAGTACTCCTATTAGTCAACGGCAGAGGAATAATTAGTCCGAAAGGTCTTTGTGCTTGAAGGACTATTGTTTTCGTTTTGCGATTTTGCGTTGAATCGCTATAAATGTCCGTTTCACTTTTCAAACTGTTGCCACCAAATGTTAGAGTCCTGCATTATATTTGAAGAAATTAAATAATGAAAAATCTGCATAAATGTATGTCTATGTCTGTACACAACTATATGTTATACCAGTCCCATATACGAATTTTCAATCGTTTACGAAACTTTAATGTAATCGTTTATGAGTTATGTGAGATACATACAGACGTCACGAAAACGTACTTTCTGAATCCATTTTAAAACCATTTTACAATCCGTTTTGGAAAAATATAGTCTTTTATTCTGTCCATACGCATAGCTGTGAAGCAAAAAAAAAAAAGCATCTAAATGAAATCGCTAGCGGTCAAAATGGATATTTTTGTTGAAATATATTGTTTGAAATTTTTCGCAATTATAATATTTCCTTTACTCCGTACAAGGAGCGGTACTTCGTACAAGTATGAAGCGGCGCTAATGTATGTCGTTCAAAACTAGCCGAAATTTTTTTTTGCCCCATGCAAGTCTTATAATGCTATACAAGCAGCTCATCGAATTAATGTTCTAAATAGATGTCCGTTTTATAAGTGAATGTATTACATTTCTTTTTTGGAGCTATTACATAGACCAGTCAAGGCTTAATTTTCATCCACTTTTAGGTTATTAAGGTGCACCAATCAAATTTAATTACCTTTTCTTTCTGGATCATTGGGGCACAAGTTTAAATAATAATTAAAATATCTATATGTAATTTATCTTAAACAAACGAATTATATGATGTATCTGATACGTGGAATTGAAATTTAAAATTGATGCAAATGGTTTCGGCTGCATACCAAAGAGAGTTTTACAGCAAAGAAACTAATCGACATTAAAAAGGGTTAAGACCAGAAAAAGGGAATAGGTTAACAGCTATTCAATACTACGAGTGCGGTCAAGGAGCATTTTAAAAATGGAAAAAATAGGACAGAAGAGTATGACATTATGTTCGTGTCATTATTCATGATGAAATTCATTCATTATTCAGGTCATTATTCATGATTTCATTTTTTATGACATTATGTTCGTGTCATTATTCATGATGAAATGTAAACAAAAAAAAATCAGATGTGTACATCACACGACTTCCTTGCATGGAAGATTAAATTAAAACATTTTTTCCTGTATTTTCATTTAAAATTATTTCCTCGAATTTCATTAGAGATATATTTTTTATTCAATTAATTTAATTCCCATTTTTATGTTCTGAAGGCAGAAATACACAATAACGCAAAATATCTTTATTAAAAAGTGAAAAATATACAAAAACATAAAACACAAAATACAGTTAAAACAATTAACAAAACGATTTTTACAATTAAACAGTTTCTACGCAAAAACAAGCAATTCGGCAAGCAGGCAGATTTTACGGTGCCCAAAACTGAAAGTTTCCTTTTGGTTCCACTCGGCAAAAAGATGAAGATGCAGAAAGACTTAATTCATTATTCTGCTACGTTTGAAACGTAAACAGATGTGCCTGCTATAATAAAAAGAAAATTAGGCTTAGTTGCACTTAAAACTCTTTTAAATTCTTAATAATCCTACAACTATTGTATGCAGATAAACTAAAGACATAAAAATCCTAATCGGAAGATAAGAATAACATAATTCAATCATCTGTAATGTGAATCAATGTGAATATCACATTTCCTCCCCCTCTTCACGTATTTGTCCAACATAAAATGGCTTTCTCTTTCTTCTGTAAATTTATCTCTTACGCGTCATCTGTGAATTTGTAAGTTTATTTTATTTTGTGTTCTGTTGTTGTATTTGTATCTGTGTTTTTTACTTATCTCTGTAAGTGCACTATGTGGTGCACAAGGAATTTAAGATTTTCAATTAAAAAAAATCATTTGTGAAGCAAAAAATTCACATTTTACCAAAATATAAGAAACAAAACTCGATAACGGATTGGGTGTATATATATATACATTGAAATAAGTTTGGTGCCGCCGATTGCAACCAAAATAGGAGGTGCACAACTACATCTTCTAGCAGTGCTATATACAAGATACGTTTTATGATTTTTCGGGGCAAAGAGTCCTCTATGCTGTCCTTGCATACAGATGCCACGCAAAAACATCGTTAAATTGTATTCGTTTAGTAGTAAAATATTGATAAATATCTTCTGCAGAAAAGGAATTCGATAGAATTAGTTAAGTAACACTCATTAGTTTATTTAATTGTTGCAAGTCCTGAGACTAGAACTAAAGCTTAGTTGGAAAAGGAGCTAATTAAGTTACATACTAAACCGGAACACCAAATGCAGGACACTAGTTTTAAGCATTAGGCCATCTAGAGACACACTATCTAGAGACACTCTTAAACATTCTCATCCATCCTGGCCACCGTGTTTCCCCAAGATGTCTCGGGGCTGATCGATACTTAGGAATGCCCTCCACTCTCTTCATGTCAATGAAGTTACAGGGGAAATATCTTTCCCCGGACTGTTAATTCGATGTTCCAAGTTCTCTCAGATTTCTCTCGAAGGCTTATTTGGAGTTTAGGGTAAATTAATCCACAGAGATTAAAAGCATTTGCGGAGTACGGAAGAGTTGCTAAGAGTTGGGAATGTGTGTAATATTTTCGTTAAATGATTTCATTTTTTATGAGCTCTAGAGTATAGCCATTAGTAATAAACTTAAATATTCAACATAATCTGATAGCATCATTTTATCAGAAACAGGAAATTTGAATTATCGCATGATTGGTGAGGCTCGAGTGATGACCCCAGAAGAAAAGGTCATCTATAAGTGCATTGAAGATAAAAAGATATTTTATCTATGTAAGTGCTTTTTAAATTTCTTTCACAATCTGAAAGCACTGAATGCTGTACAAAAAATGAAAAATATACTTTTACATTCATTATTAGCAGAGGTGTTATATACCTTGATCCTTATTTTTTGGTCCTCGACACATTTGTGTCCGCAGCATTTCTCAAATTAAAAGATGTTGCCACCAAATGTTGAAACCGTGTATTAATTTTAAAGAAATAATACAGCAAATATAAAAAGAAAGAATGAGCATCTAAAAGGGTTCAAATTTTAACAATACACCAGAGGATGTGTTAAGTTTTTTTATGCTCTCATTGATCGTTAAATTTATCTTACAATAACGAATTACGTAGTTTACCAGATCACTCTTGGACTCCGTCTTGCTAACACAAATTATTTTCTCTTTTCAACTTTGATATTAAACATCGCTTTCTTATAAAATTAAAGCATAAAACTCCAAAATTTTTTAAATCAGCATACCTTTAGATTTACGATACATGATGATAACATTTAGTAGTAACATCATTTTTTTAACGTGATACTCACATAAAAGTGAATTAAGGAAAAACGTGAGGATTGAAACTGGTAAAACCTCTGATGCTGAACACGTGTGGCAGTACTAAACACTTTAGCGAGAATTTCTAAAGATATACTGTTTTTATATGTTTTCTGATTTTGCTCTTTAATTTATGTCGCCGAAGTGACGTTTAATTTGTAGAGACATTGGGATTTTTTCCCCAAGCCAGAGAGATGAAAAATATGCAACGCCTTCGCCGGGAATCGGACCACGGATTTCTGGAATACGCGCCCAGCGTGCAGAACACCACACCAGGAAGGCTCGCTAAGAAGGCGGGAGAAATACCTTACAAATTAATAAAGTTAAAAAGACAAAATGTTAGTAATATAAAGAAAAATACTGAATAAGTCTATTAAAATTTTGCGTGTACTAAGAGATTTAAACACTGATATGATGAACTGAGAAAAGAATGAAAATAAATTAATAGTAACACATAGCATTGTATCTAGAATTCTAAATGTGAGCTGCTAATAAAAATTTTGTGGTTTTGCTGTTGCAATTTATATGGTGTAAATGTGAAGAAATTTATACTTAACACTTGACAATAAAGTTAAAAAAACAAAAACAAAAAATTGTGTGTGAAAAAAAAAAAAAAAAAAAAAAAAAAAAAAAAAAAAAAAAACATTATCTTGTTAAGAAAATTTCAGAAGATACTGAAAAGCTGATATTTGCAATCCTTAATATTCAATCGGAAATTCTAGAAATTCGCTACTTTTAAATATTTTCTAATTTTACCATCGAATTTTACGAAGCTTAAGTGCGAAGAAAGCAGATTTAATAATGGAATTAAAAAGACAAAAATGCTGTATTAACAGAAATGAATCAAAGAGTTGATTCGTAAACTGCGAGCTCAGAGACAGCATAAAAACCCTTAACAAACCCTCTGATTCGACGTTAAATTCTGAATCATTTCAGATTTTATTTCTTTTTATTCTTGTAGTTTTCCTTCTTTTTTTATACTTTCATTTTTCCCCTCTCTTTTGTTTCTTTCTAGCCGAAAAGGACTATTAGTCTTGAAATGGGATTTTGCGTCGAATCACTATGAATGCGTCGTTTTCCTTTTCATTCCAGTCTGTTGCCATTCAGCAAACTGTAAGATATTTTAATTGAATTTGTTTGTTCGTGAGTTAACAAACTACTACGTTATTTTAAAGCAACGTATGCAGTTCTTAATATTCGTTTCTTACTTTTGAATCGAAAATTGAAATTACTTTTGAATCGAATTAAAAGCATTTTAATGATTAATTCAAAACGAAAAATTAATCATTAAAATGCTTTTAATTCATGATCTATCTCATTAAAAATATTAAACATTTTAATAGAATGACGTTACATATTTTATATTTTAAATTTTAATGAATTTTTGAACACAACGATCTTAAACGCGCAATGGCAACACTATACGGATTAAAACATTTTTATTTCCGAGCGCGAGACTGTCTATCGGAAATTCTAAAGATATGGTGTTTTTTAATACACTTATGTCCATAAATTAAGGTTAATTCGGAGTTACGCGGAAATCGAACTCTAAAATAAATATATCACCTGTAAAATCACTACACACATCTTCAAGAATCATATGCAAATTTGAAGAAGTAATCAGATAACACCGATGGTACGTCACAATGACGAGAGTGTAAGAAAGTGATACGTAAGGAATGCAGGCAAAGAAGTAAAATTGTTCGCAGGCGCCTTATAAGCATTTCAGTGCAATAACCGAATAGTTATGACACAAAGGACGCATTTGGATGATTTTTTACGTGGTAGAATTATCGGCCGTCTGGAATGTGGGCGTACCCAACTGGAAGTATCATACGAACTTGGAATTGCCCAGAGTGTCATCTCCAGGCTTTGGCATCGATTCCAAGATGATGGTAATGTGAATAGACGTTACAGCACAAATCGCCCCAGAGTTACAATGCCGAATGAGGACCGGTATTTGATAGTTACTGCCAAAAGAAACAGGCGGAGCACAGACTCAGACCTGTCTCGTCAGCTCTCTTCAGCCACTGGTACGACAATTTCAAGGCAGACCGTGTACAGACGCTTAGGGCTTAAATTTTGTATATGGGACTGCTGTAACATGTAGTTGTGCAGCTCCATTTTTTTTCAATCGGCAGCACAAATCTTATATATGTGATATTTCCACAGTCGTGATGAAGCTTGCCATCCAAGTTCAGGCATTTCTTTTGCAGAGTGGTAAGGCGAAATCAAAACAGGAAGAGACAAGATGATTTAGCTTTTCATTACACAATTTCATTCCATAGCTTTAATTCAATTTTCACTATAGATCATGCTTTACTTCATATGAATTCACCAAATTACATATTCAATAGTGACTTAAACTAAGTACGATTGTATTTAAACTTTATGCTTGATTATTATTTCTAACAAAGGAAAGATAAATCAAGCAGCAGCGAGATCTATAGCACAGAAGGAGAGGCCAGCTTCTGTTCTGCGAAATGGCGCACATTCAGTATTTATAGTATCCGTTACGTAATAGGCTAGCATATTCTAGAAGGTACTGGTCTAGGGAAAAGATCCTAAATTGCAGAAAATTAATTAATTAGACAAAGCCATCGTAATTTTTATATTATATATATATATATATTTTTATATTATATATATATATATATATATATATTTTTATATTATATATATATATATATATATATATATTTATATATTATATATATATATATATATATATTTTTATATTATATATATATATATATATATATATAATATAAAAATTACGATGGCTTTGTCTAATTAATATATATATATAAATATATATATATATATATATATAAAATATATAACAGAGTGGGAATATATATATATATATTCTCACTCTGTTATCTGGCTTGGTGAGCTCAGATATTTATTCTTATATCTTGGTAAAAAGTGGATAAATAAAATACTATAAATACTGAATATACTATAAATACTATAAATACTGAATGTGCACTTTTTGCTTTAAAATTGATTGAATTATGTAGTTTTAATGTTGCTTTTAAGTTTTCATACCTTAGTTAATTTGTATGCAATGCCTGTGGAATTATCAACAATTTAAAAGCTTAAGTCGCGACTTAAGCCTAACGAAGCACCAGTTGTTTCCATTTGAATCTCAGTAGAATAGTGAATTTAAGTCAGTTTCTGCACCTTAAATGTCTTTTTGCCGAGTGGGACCAACAGTAATCTGTCAATTTTGTGTACCGAAAAATCTGCTTTTTTGCCCGCTGGCCGAATTGCTTGCTTTTGTGTAGAAACACTAATTTTAAATGTTAAAAATCAACTTTTTATATTGTATTTGGATTTAATCGTATTTGCTATTTTATGTTTATTTGTATTTTACATTTTTTTAATGAAGGTGTTTTTAGTTTTTTATGTATTTTTGCTTTGCCGCGAAGTGAAAACTGAATTTGAAGTTGAATGAGAAATACATCTTTAATGAAATTCGCCGAAACAAACTTAAATTAAATGCAGCAAAAAATTGTGCATAATTCAATAGGCCATGCAAGGAAGCCATGTGGTGTCCACATCAGTTTTTTTTAAATTTGGCATAATGTATTTAATCAATCGAACCAGTTTAAAACTACAGCTATAATAATATTTGTGACTGCTGTAGCACGAATTTTTAGTTTATATTCTTTTAGCAATTATTATAAATTTTTCACTCAATATATTTTTATTTCTTCATCAGTTTAAATAGTATAGTTCCTTATGCATCCTATTTAACTTTTCACATGAAAGATTTGGAAAGAAGTGTAGAAAATTACCGCTGAAAAGAGGGGTTATTTTTATTTCAATTTCTAACAAAAAAGTAAAATTTTAACTAAATGGTGCAAAACAAAACACATCCACGGTAACTGTCAGTAAAGTACTTGTTCGCCAGGAAAGACAATTTACATGGAAACAAATGGGCACAAAGTAGAAAGACATAATGTAATCTCATTTGCTGTGCTATGAAAACGCACGCTAGGGACAAAGAAGGGGCAACTGGTAATAAAACAGAGAGCTGAAGGAAACAGTTTTCTTTGGAGCTAGACGTGAGTGAAAATACCACCTTCTATAAAATACCAAACAATGGAAGGAAGAGGGATAAAACGGAGGAACAAAATATACCGAAGAATTTTTTTCCCTGTTTCTGCAGTGTCAGAGCAAAGACAGAATTCGTCGTATTTTAGAAAGAAAGGGACATTTCCTTTTCGAATCTGTTTCAGTGTGTTTGGTGTAACATTGAATTTTCTTCCAATGTATTTTTATCGCGGTATTATGAACAGAAAATGAAGCAATATTTTATCATATTCATTTCATTATTTGATAAATTCTGTATAAAAATACATCACAGCCTCTAAGATAAGAAACAACATAAACTCTGAATAAAAAATTAATTTTTATTCACGTAAAGTTGCTCAAATCTCTGAAATAAACTAAACACTACAGGGGCAAAAATATAGAAACAGCTAATGAAAATACATGCCTGAACTGAAATGTTTATTCTAGAACAAGTTGCTGTTGTTTGCGCACAAAAGCCACCTGTACAACATTCTCAATATATCGCAAGTGTCATTCATTATCGAGACAGTGTTCTGTGTACTTATGAGTGTATCATGTTGGAGCTAAATGAATTCGAATGTGAGCATATTATTGGATCTAGTGTGGTGGGTGCTTCTGTAACCATGGAAACTGAAGTGTTTGGTGTTTCAAGAGCACATTACTTAAGATATTTAACTTCGTAGAAAGAAAAAACGCATATGCTAAATCATAGCCCGGACGAAAATTTGTGTTGAGTGATCATGACAGATGACCATTGAAGAGGATTATGATGAAATCCTTTTCATTGTGCGGGCAAAATGAGACATCGGGTGATACTGGCCGTCATACTTACGATCATATCACCTATATGAACAGGGGCAGGATTTATATGAATTTAATGCTCGTCAGCTATATCTCAGGACACGCTCCCATTCCGATGTACTATGCTAAGCATGATATTACAAATACAGACCAATATTCCTGCGGTGACTCTGGCTACCCTGAGCATTATATAGTGGACTGTCCTATAACAAATGGCATGCCTATCCAAATGCCTCAAACAAATAGAAAGGCATGTAGTAAATATATGATAAAACAAAGACAGTTAGGCAAGTCACAAAAATAATGAACAAACTATCAGATAATAGGCACAGACCTTTGTCAAGTGCATTGACATCTCAGGACCTTCTTAGAAGCCAGTATTTACGTTAAGAATACGTATTGGAAGAAGAAGAAGCAAATATTATGCCAGGCATTACTGTCAAGTATTAGCAAGTGTTAAGTCAGTATTGTATTATGTCAAGTGTTATATCATGTAAAATAGGTAGTAAGTATTGTATTGTGTCAAGTATTATATCATGTCACGTATGTATTAAGTATTGTATTACGTCAAGTATTATATCATGTTAAGTATGTATTAAGTAGTATTATACTATGTCAAGTATTATGCCAAGTACTATGTACAATATTAGGGCAAGCATTATGTACAGCTTTAGGGAATGGTGGAAGTGGCACTAAACCGATTAACTACAATAGTAGAGGAATGGTGCCCACGTCCTCCGTCACTCACTCACTCAATCACATTGTTTCTGACTTCTAGAAGAATTTACATCTGATGAGCGCCTTCGCAAACGTATGATAGAGATTGTTTGGTGCCGAGAGTGAAACATGACAGGGTTGGTCATAGTTAGAAAAGCCATATTGTGGTATTTTATAGAAGCCATGTGCAAAATCCCATTACTGCCAAGGATTATGTGACCATTCTGGCTGAATGGCCATCCCTATCGTACAAATTGTTTTCGCCAATGGTGATACTGTATTTCCAGACAAGAGAGCTCCTGTTCACTCAGAATGCATCATCCAAGACTGTTTTGTGAGCAGACCTGGATGAATTTTTACATCTACCATGACCACCATATAGGAACATTATTAAGCTTTACTGGGCTATTTTGAAGACAAATCTGCGTGAGCGCTATTCACTGCCCTCATCGTTAATTGAACTTCCCAAAGTTTTATAGGAAAAATGGTACGAGATGCCCTGGCAAACCATACAGGATCTTTATTTATCTATTCTGAGAAGTCCGAAAACTGTTTTAAATGCCACAAGCTTTCATGCACTGCATTAGTCACACCAATATGTTTTTTTTATTTCGGTGCTTCCATATTTTTGTTCAACCACTGTATCTGCTAAAAATAACTTTTGTTTAATAATTTATTTTCAGTAGATAACGAAACTGGGAAATGCAACAATGAGATTGATGTAATGATAATTTCTTAAATACAGAGGAAAAAAATACCGTGAGGATGAATCTCAAATTGAAAGTAAAATGCCGGAAGAAAAAGGCTTTCATTCATTTATTATTGAACACCTTTTAACCTTATAAGCGTCTCATATTAAACTTCTTTTTTTTTTCTTCTCTCGAAGTCCAGAGCCAGAATTCCATTTTCTCAATTCCTACTTTAAAAAAGAATTATTGTCGAACTAATTTGATTTCGCGAAATAATTAATTTTTGTAGTTAATGAAATTTTAATTACATTTTAAAATTAGAGAAGTTAACGATTATTTTCTTCCTAAACTTTGTTTCTGCTAATCCCATGAGGAATTTCTTATAGTGGTTGTAGTATGTATGGGGGAAACAATTCTGTGAGTTTTTGCTTTCAAAACAATGCCAAGACCAATAAAGTATTTGGCTGTAATAATTAATAATTTATTCGAAACGCACTATTTTTATTTCTTAATGATTTCTCTCTTAGAATAATATTTCATAATGCACAGATGGAGAACTTTACAACACATAAAAGACTTTTTTTAAATTTATATAACAGCATTGGTGGTATTTTATCTGTTAGTTAATTATCAGTGATATTATGCTACCCCAATTTTGTATTGCTTCCGATGTTCAGCATTTAAACAAGGTCCCTTCGGATCTCATTTATTAAAAACGCGGTAGTTTTAGAAGTCCAATAACCACAGTAGTCAACTACTGAGACAGCAGAAGAAAGGATTATTTGCAAAATTACAGATATTTTTCATTTTTTTATTTTTTAATAAATTAAGCAATAAATGTAAATGTTTGATTAGAAAGTTTGTAGTTTTGTGTGGCCCCAACTTGTCAGCAATTGTGGTAGCGACTGCTATGAACTGTAATTTACACAAACACGTAAGAAGGGTTTTAAAAGTCCTTTTATTCCACTTTAGACACAACAGCTGCGTTCACTTGACTCGGCGGTTTAACAAAAACAGAACTGTGAGACTAAAAATTAATGACAGGATGAATAAACAACGAGATCACTACCTACGAGGCTCTGAAATCGTAACTAACTTAACCGCGTTCTAAAATACAGCTGAGATTCAGCGAGCTTACTGATTAAGCAGTTGAAAGATTCAGCGAACTGCCGAGATAGGCACACAGGCCGAAACGCGCTGTTCTTAAATTTCTACCTAGCAACCTTCACGTTAGCGATTCAAGAAGCACACTTACAAACTCGTTTCCCTTGTATTTAAACTTAACTTACTTCTGCTAAAATTTGAATATACTGCGCGTTCTACTACAATTTACATACTCTGGCATTGGCAATTCTAGGGGAAAGTAAAGGCTTGACAGGAAAGATAGCTTAAAATAAATGTTAGATAAAATAAATATAAACCCTACAGTTTCATGATGGAAGTTCTGACGTTTAACAATTAAATGTTCAAAGAGATGGAATTCCTAATCTATAATCATCATTAACTTTACGATCTAAAATATTAACTTCTAATAATGCAAAGAGTTTATTTTAACAGTAATAGTTAATTATTTTTAAAATTTTACTTTACGATATGTGCCAAACCATCAGTAATCATAAATATTTTAACCAAATTTCCTTTGAATTATTAACACTGAACAATCAACAATTATCAACAGTTTTTCCTTCAGTTCTACAGGAATTGTAGAGAATGTGCCTTTTACTAAATGTAACTAGTCGCAGATTCTCAATAAGACTGTAAGCGCTATGTCTTATCGCTGTGTCTAATATGAAACACAATTGTAAGACGTGAATAAAAGACTCTTTTATTTAGAACTAATTAAGTTGAATAGAAGGCACAACTTGTGCTTGCAGTTCAGCCAGTAATTATGGTGAGAACTCAAAAGAAGAATTTTAAAATTTAAACTAAATTTGAGTATCTATTAACCAAAGGCTATGCAGAGAAATTTAAACGTGAAAGTTGGCTCTTAAGCTTACACTGGCGTTAAACTACTATCGGCAAAATCAAAGTAACGTCGACAACAGGAACTCTTATCTTAGAATAAAAACTAGCACTATGGCTCTACTATAACAAGCTCTATTTATGCAATCTGTAATGCTCACTTAAATACATACGATATAATTTTCCTTCTAACAGGAAAACGGAAAGAAAGTAAGAATACAGATTCAGAACATAAAATAACGGGTTAATTAAGATAAATAAACCGTAAAGAATAAATTATTTCTTCTTAACAGTAATATAGATAGCTAAATATTTCCTCAACCATCATTATACGAATATATAATTTATCTTCAGTTAAAGGATTTTCATAAAAGAATAATAGGTTCTCCTACAGCATATTTTGCGTACAACCGAGGCAAAAGACGATAAAGATGATGCTTTCAGCAAAGCATTATTTTGAAAGAGTTGTAAATGTGTGATTTTTATATATACAGAAGGTAAAGGGAACGACGATTGCAATAAAACAAATATGATAATTTTTTTTTAATTTTCTGTTTACAGTAATACGATAAATAAAAGTGCATACTTTCCTTGAATACTTATTTATCTTTTTGCTTCGCTGTACGAAGTAAAGGAAGTTTTGTAATGGCGAAAAATTTCGGGTATTATATTACAAAGAAGATATTCATTCTGACCACTCTCAAAACCATTTAAATTATGTTTTCGCGGACTGGTTTTGCTAAAAAGGATTTAAAATCGATTCAGAAGAGATTTGTTCTTGACGTCTGTACGCATGTATGTATGTATGTATTTCGCATAACTCAAGAGCAAATAGCCGTGAAACATTGAACTTTTGTAAATGAGACTGCTATAACATGTCGTTTACAGCTTTCTTTTTCATTACAATCGGCTGCACCAATTACATATATATATATATATATATATATATATATATTCTCATTCTGTTACCGGGTTCGATGCGTTTAGATTTTTTATTCCTATATGTCGGTGAATTGTGAAGTTTTTGCTTTAAAAGTGATTGAATTATATAATTTTTATGTTCCGGTTAAGTTTTTTATGTCTTTAGTTAATCTGCATGCAATAACTGTAGAATTGTCAACAATGTGGCGAGTTCAGCCTTCCATCACAGGGGTGGGCAAACTACGGGCTACGGGCAAATCCGGCACGCCAGAAGGTTCTATTCGGCTCACCGATAGAATTTCAATTTGCTTGTCGATGCAAATTAAAAGAAATATATATTTTTATATTATATATCCATCTCCTTTTCTACATTGTTGAAATATTACTTTTCTTCTTTTTTTCAAAGAACTGATGATTTTTTACTTTCTCCATTTTTGTTCTACAAAACATAAATCGAGGAAAACAGCAAGCACAGACAGCTTTCAATTGGTAAAGTGTTAAAAACGGAAGTGTTTTCTTAGTTTATAGCTGTAGATTGGCGCCAACAAGCGTTAGGCCTTTGTAGAGACATTAGGTATATTTTTGGAAGCAGGATAATTGAAAAATTAGCAACCGTCTTCGCCGGCAATCGAAAAACGAACCTCTGAAATACCGGCTCAGTGTGCTGATTACTGCCCCACGAAGGCACGCTAGGAAGGCGAGAGAAATACCTTATATACTCCCCCTTTTAAAGGGCGACTGGGGTTTCTAGGGGACCCAATCGCCAAATCCTGGGTGTGGAGAGTCATCATCCATCACCCTTTTAGTTCGAGCGTTACTGTAGAAACATGAGGTATATTTTGCAAGCAAGAGAGCCTAAAAGTTAGCAAACGCCTTCGCTGGGAATCGAACCACGGACTTCTGAAATACCGTACAGTAAGTACTACTACACCACGAAGGCACGCTAGGAAAGCTGGAGAAAATACTTTATATCTTTCTCGGGAAGCAAACATATGGGAATCCAAATACGTGAATTAGACTTCACATATAGCAGACTGCGCATTTTAAGATTCAGCCAGCAGCATTGTTTTGGCGCGAGATCTAATATTATTGATTGCGTATGGAAAGATTGCGGGCATATAGCATCATTGTGAATAGTGGTAAAATTATTAAGTATTATAAAATTATTAAAAGTATAGCGTAGCTAGTGCTTGTTTGGGTTATTCGTAAAATATTTCAACCCCAAAATGGGTACTGAAAACGTAAAGTTGATTCAGAGTACCATGCTTTTAATGATAAATGGACTTGGAAATATTTTTTACAGTTGCAATAGATAAACCTATGTGTCTCATCTGCAATGAAGCTGTAACAGTCTTCAAAGAATATGACATTTTCCGTAAATTCACATAGAATTATACGAATTCCAATTACGAAGCATTGTCGAATATGAAAGAAAGCAAAATGCATAAAGTCTTTGTAAAAAAATACCAGGTCGACAAAATTTCTTCAAGAAGATAAGCAGTATCCAAGAAGCAGCTACACATGCGAGTTACATTGTAGCATACAATATTGCTAAAAATAATAAAGCTCTCAGTGATGGGGATTTCGTTAAGTAATGCATACTTTAAGTTACTGATGTTTTATGTCCAGACAAGAAATATAATTTTGAAACTGTAAGCTTATCTCGAAAAACAGTGACCTTTAAAATCGAAGACATCGGTAAAACTTTGACATCACAATTAGAGCCAAAGATTGGCCAGTTTAAACGTTGCTCAATAGCTATGAATGAAAGCACTGAATAAGGTATTCCTCCCACTTCCCTAGCGGGCCTTCGTGGTGTAGTGGTTCTGTACGCTGGGCCGGTGTTTCTGAGGTCCGTGGTTCGGTTCCCGGCGAGGGCGGTTGCATATTTTTCGTCTTTTCTGCTTCCAATTAATCTAATGTCTCTACAACTGATATAAATGATACTTCTCAATTAGTATTATTTATAAGAGGTGTTAATAAGACCTTTGAAATTACCGAGGAAGTGGCGTGCACGCGTTCTTTAAAAGCAACTAGAACGGTATGTAATATTTTTCGTGAATTTAAGGAAGGGCTTTTAACTTTGAAACTGCCTACAAGAAATATGTGCAATATTACAACTGATGGAGCACACAAATATCACAGGAAAAAAATCAGAATTTCTTGGAAGCTTTAATCAAAACTATCCCGGGAACACAATCGTGAAGCTTCTAAATACTATTCGATCCCGTGGGCTTACTCACAGGCAATTCGAGATCTTCTTCAGTCCATACAATCTGAATACTCCGATGTACCGTATTACACGAAAGTAAGGTGGCTTAGTGCAGAATGTGTTTTCGAGCCAGTTTGGCAGTTGAAAGACGACATTGTGTCGTTCTTCCATGAGAAACTGTGTTCTGCGGAGTGGAGTGCGAAATGTTAGAAGACACAGAATGGTTTTCGGACTTTGCATTTTTCACGTATCTTCTTTGTCATATGAGCAACTTGAATATCAAGATGCAAGGGAAAAATCAATTTATCGACGATATCTGGGCCCATCTCATAGTTTTTAAACTGAAACCTAATCTGTTTGCTGTCTAAAAACGACCTGTCTCATTTCTCGAGGTTAAATTCAATACCCTCAGTAAATGAAGAGAAGCTTAAGAATTATGAAGATGGCTTGAAAAAACTGCATTTTGAGCTGATTGCAAGATTTCAGTGCCATTCAAACAGAATTGGATTTTTTAACCATGCCTTTCAACGTATATTGTGAAGCAGTGAGGTCAAATTGAAATAATTGAGTTGCAAATATCATTTCAAGCAGTTGTTTCTTAATATGCCAAAGTTAGAGTTTTACAACTCATTATCGAAAGAAAGTTCCCAAATTTAATATCTCCTGCTCAGAAAATCAGTGCTAAAATGTTTTCAGCTAAAACCTTAGAAAGAATTATTTCAGAAGTAGACTGACAAATGAGCATTTAGTTTCGTTTCTTAGAATCAGTACATGTCACTTCGAACCTCAATATAAGGAACTTTTAAAATTGAAATTGCAATTTCATTCATCTCATTAACATATTTAAACTGTAATACTTGCATATTGTTTTTAAAATTTTAGAAAAAATTATATTGGCCAGCCAAACTTTGCTTTTTCCGATTTTTGGCCCGCGACCGAAAAGATTTGACCTTTCCTGTTCCATCAAATACTGTTTATATGCAGCAGTCGTAAAACGACCAATACTTAATTACATCAGGAAATGATCACCTTACAGAAGGTGGTTTTCCCGTTTTTTCGTCAGAATAAAAAAATTATGCAGACAGCCATTCCGTTTGTTTAAAAATTTTGATCTAAAAAGCTCAAGGTTATCTTAAAAAAGAACGATCAGTTAGCTTCATACATAGCTTAGGGAAAAATTCTGTAAAACGGTGATCTTTACTTTTATCTAGATCTATATTTACATTGGTTCTATTTTTGGTCGTAAAACACTCTAGCCAGCAACATTTAAAGAGCCTTTATTCTACTCACGTAACCAATACAAAATGAAACCCATACCTATTCACGTTTACAACTATTTTACGTCATTTGCTATAGAAATGCTACTACTTTTCGCCTCCCATTTCTAAAAGGTCATCCAACTATTAGATTTTACTTTATATTACGATACATTGTTAGAAAGAAAGATAAAGTATTTGAAGATGTTTTTTATCTTATTCTCAAGCGAAAAGGTTTTAACTCTAAGATTACATCGGTTTCCTCTTTATTGCCCAACCGTTTTCGTCTCCATCTGAAAAAGAAATTCCTACTTGAGCACGTCCTCTCGGAAAATTTTGCGCATGCGTAGTTATCAAGGTCTATTTCACTGCTTTTTCTTAGGGCATGCTTTGCGTATTTAGTGTAATAAGTAGCTTGTGCGTGATGTTTTGTTAATAGTCGCAGATCCTAGCAATTTTTTGTTTTGAAAAGAAACAACGTTTAATTTTTAGATGGAATATTTTATGCATTTATTGAATTTTCTCTCTCTTTTTTACGAACCTAAGAAAAATGAAATCCGTATGGCAAATAGAGATATTTTCTGTTACTTTCTTTATACAAGTGTATTTTACGGATTATATATTTAACCTTAATTTTATATTTAATACAATTCTGAAGCTTTTAATTACATGAATAATTTATTTCATTTAATATGTATGCACACACACATAATAATTTTAAATTTTTGCCGGAAAGTAAAGCACTCTCTACTATGCTTTTCTAGCGAAGTGATCCAGCCTTCAGCTTAAACACTCGTTCGTACCTTATTTACATAAAACGTCATTTTGAAAACACATTCTGATAAGGAGACGTATTTGAAAAAGGAGAAAGTAACAAAAAAGTTTGTTCCAAAATAAAAATAAATACTAGAAAATTAAAATAAACCCCTACAAAGTAATTCGAAATAATTCTGCAATATCCTGGAAATTTTATGAATTACTACAACATATGGCTCTATTCCATTTTATTTTTACTACATTAAAGCGGAATTTTTTAACATTATAGAAGTTATCACGAATTAGTATTCTTCATCTAAGCAATTTGTTTGACATTATTGAGCGACGTAGTCTGAGTGACAACTAATTCGTCGTTCATGTGTTGACACTGTTTTAGAGTCCCCCCGCTGTTATGGTATATAATTCCGTTGGTTCATGTCCATGGCCGGAAGCCATCATAGCGGTGCAATCAATCACTCACTCACTCATTTACTCTTTTCAGTTCAATAGTAGCTGTATGATAAGAACACTAGACATGAGTAATTTCGACTCGGATTCAATATCCAAGGGTTTGGGTTTTTTGGTTTTATGTGATTACGGTAAAGCATTAAGGGCTATCGACCTAAGGAGAGAGATGCCTTCGTGGAGGGCGTTGTAAGAGAAACTGGTTCGTATGCACATTACACAGGGGAAACCACATAAACGCCCATGGAGCCAGTCCATTCGAGGGATTCAAACCTCGGACCGAGCTACCAGTGTTCAGCGACTGTACGGCTCAGCCTCTGGTGGGACCAAACCCAATGGAGTCTGAATGCATTCCATTTTGTTTCCTGGTTTGTTCTTTCACACTACAATACATATATATATATTCATGCGATATATGTTTGTCACAAGACACGTAAAAGAAAAATCCATGTGCAATTTATCGAAAGAAGTTACATGGTTACTATCGTGTAAGTAAAGTAACATATAGTATTCTTTAATTCTAGGGAACATAAAGCGAGAGCCATCATGAACTGGCAGTATTTTGCTGAAATATATAGCACTCTTCCACTAAACTGATATAAAAAAGCTCTCCTTCTCTGAATCAAATAGCTCTTCTTCAGAAATATCTGTAGCCATTTCCTAAAGAAAGCTAATAAAAGAATATCAGTAAAGTTCCATCTTTCTCAGTTAAAAGGGAAGCACGAAGTCGTTATGGTCATCAAGGTGACAGAGTTTGCTTTTTGTTGGTAGTTTCCTTTAAACATTTAATGATATTGCATTTAGGATCTGTACGTTAGAACTGTAAATGGTTATAAAAGTAAATATTTAAAGATTTTATCCAACATTTGTAATTTTACTCTTACCATTAAAATTCGAGTAGCAATTTCCCCCCTTGAATCCCTCATTAAACGAAATTAATTTGTTTTATATTATTTAGTTTAAAGTTTCTTTCTTTTCATTTAAAAATATATGAATCATAACATAAAAATCAATATGGGATTTTCGATTACATGTGTCTTAGAGACAATATGTGTGCCTAATATCAAAATACTTCGCTAATTATAATAATTACTTGATAGAGGTGATAATAAAATAATAATAACTTTTAAAATATACTTGTAAATAAAAAATATTTTAAGTGTAGTAATAGCTTGCATTGTTAGCATAAGAGAAGATGTTGAAATGTTTCGCAACTTTATTTTTATTCACATAAGTGTTGAAACTAGTTTTCATTATAAAACTCAAAATCAAAAGACTGCATCTGTACAATTGTGTACGGCTACTTTTAAATTTTTAGGTATATTACATAAGATGAAAAACAGTAATCTCATAAAATGGTCAGCTTGACTGTTAAAGCTCTCTGTCTAACTTAAAAAAAAAGTGTTTGTATATACCAGTACTTAATTTGCATCCTGGTAAGAGCTGATGAAAACATAAATAACAGTACAGGTAAAATAATAGATAATGGGTTAATTAATATAACCTTAATCTTCTTCAACGAATTTTCTAAAAACCATCTTTTTGCACGGTAATTATGTTTTGTCTTCAATATACAATTTCAGCATTTTAACCACTAGTCTTTCCTAATATGCTATTACGACATATGGGCCGGAAGTTTTTTATCTCTGTTTTGAACGCTAGAATAGCCATAGTTTTCTTCGACTTAAAAGGTACAGTACGAGTCCTGTATTTTAAATCAAGCTGAAGACCCAAAAATAGTTTTCCTTTGTTGTTTTGTTAGGTTATTTCGAAGAAGGAGATATGAAAAATGAGCAATGCCCTCGCTGGGACTCGAAACAGGGACCTCTCCAATACGCGCCGAGCGTGCTGACATCTACGCTACGAAGGCGGGAGAAATATTTTATAGTTTCACCTAAAACTTCAGCATGAATATTAACCTCCCTTGTCGACAGTTATTTAATTTTAAATACGCTAAAGCCAGATTCAAGTTTTACATATTAAAATGAATATTTCAAGCATTTTTCATATCTATTCTATTCGAACCTGTATTAGCATCTTCCCGCTCTTTTTTAATTTTGCCTGGAATTTTCTGAGCTAATCTCTTTTCCCACGTAATTTACATATAAATTTTCCAAACGCCTTTGATATGGCTCTATCTAAAATGAAACATCTAATATTAAAAGAAAATTTTTATATCTGAAAAATAGGTTTTATTCTATAAAGTTCACGAAAGGTTTTACGTTCTCAAACTAACAATTTTGTAGATGGTTTTAGAAAAGAATTTATCAAATATTTCGCTCTTGGCCCTCAGAACAGCTTTACTGAGCATGTTCTTCTATTCTCTCTATGAAATAATATCTCTTGGTAGCTTTGACTATTCAAGGTTTATGCCTCAGGTGATCTCGCTTTGCCTTTATCTTCTCCAAATCATCCATCAGAAGTACTTATAAGCTTTCACTTTCCTTTTAGGAATACTACGTTTTGCACTTGTCAACATTATTTATTTCAGAGGTGATTTCTATAAGATGAGCATTAGGATCAGAGCTCTTTTCATACAGTTTTTCTTCTATTAATTTCGGAGAACTCCTCCAACCAGCTCTTTTAAAATTCCATGAAAGTAAATGTTTGAATAAGGGAATTATTATTCTTATCGTAGAAGAAATATGCTTGGATATATTCGATATAACTGCATGAATTACCATTTTTGAAGAGCACCACTAATGCTGTAGCAGATTTAAAATAACTCAGAGGTGCACCACAAGGAAGCCCGCTACGTCACACTCCTAACGTTACACCTCTTTTCTCTTTTAATATTGTGAACTCTCCTACTTGTTCACTTTGCATAACTGGACAAGATATGACTGTTTTACATTTGAACGAGTGTCCTACATTATCTGCTTTTTCTTGTCGTGTGGCGAGATATTGGAGAGGCCGTTCTCTAATGGCCTAGTGGCCAAAGGACGGGCATTTGATAAATAAAATGGTTGGATATAACTTATCTTTGTTTGGAGCTAGGGTCTTCAATAACATTACGTTTTTTATATGCATTTAAGTCACACAGATCTTGAGAACTGCCACTGCCACATCAGTAATATATTTAATAGTGATTCAAGCCTCAAAAACAAGTTCTAGATTTATAAAACTAAACCAATTTTCAAATCTATTCCGGCTGCATTTATGTTTCGGTATCCTTAATAATGAAATACTTTTGTAGATGTCACTCACTACCAAGTTCTTTGACAAACAATAAAATGCTCCCTTTTTTTCTTTCATGCTTTTGATAGGTTTTTGGCTGAGATACAAATAACAGTAACTACAACTGCGTGTTAGCTTGTTGTCAGAATCAAAAGTAAATATACTGTAGTTACTCGTATATTTTCTTACTTTTCTTACTAACGCTTTCACATGAAAATCGAAAGACGAAAATTACGTGAATGATTTAATTTCCGAAGGATGCAGTTACTGTTAGAATATAACAAATGGAAACTATTCCTTTATAAATTACTGGTAACTACCACAATATTATTTACTTAAAAAATCCTATATTCCAGTAAGAATATAGAATAACATTAACATCACAATATATAATAAAATAGCTTCATTTCTACTTGAATCTCATTCGCTTTTATTGCTGGCAACAGCTACTCCCTAGGCCTCAAAACAAAAGTGCTGCTTTAAATGTGTCGTTTGCTTCAACTTGCAGGTCGTCGTTATCGTCACCGTTGTCATTGTTTTCGTCACCGTTCAGTCTGTTTTGTCTCATGCGATGTCGACGTAGTGAATTCTGCTAAGCTACTGGTTAGAATCTATACCTAGGCAGTCTCGGCCACGAAGGTATACAAATTACAAACCTAGTGGTTCTGAATGCCCCGGAAAGGTCACTTGTTGGCCGGCCCGTGGACCTGGTTCGTCCTACAGCAGATAGAGCGGGAGTAGCTCTCCGGACTTGCTGGTCAATGTCCCTCCGCGACAGGCAGACCGAATGATTGCATGTAGCAAATCATAGACAACGATCGATGTCGCATAAGCGATGCGTCCCTCTCTCCAACGTGCGAGGGCGGGGGTTGAACCCCTGTGCTTGGTTCTGAGGGGTGAGGGACTCTTCATACCCTGAGGCGGAACGAGGAATGCCCATATATGGCTAGTTACTTCGTGCAATGATTTTTCAGATCCACCAAAAGGATTAAATATGCCTGCTTTTTTGAAACTGTTCACAATTTTTTATTAAACATAGCTTATTCATCCAAAAGCCAAAAGTAAATGAATTCGTAAAAGGAATTTAAAATTTTGGGAGCTGGCTTTCTGAACGCCTAGAGGAAGGGGAAAATTATGTGACCATTTAAAAAAATCAGAACCTTATGGGAAATATAGCGGAAATATTCGGGAATAATTCTAGTATTTCTTGTTATTACCATTTACAAAAAGCAGTACTTGTTTTGTAATAAACCAGTTAATCAAAAAACATTCTTTGAAATTAACTTTCTTAATGGCGGGTTCTAACCATTTTTAGGCATTCGCCACTATTAAGGCGATAGAGGTGTACAGTACCATTTAGTAGTGGTATTTGCCACTACTAAGTGGTGGCCATTTACGAGTAATTATGGTGGCACCTACTAGGCGGCCATCGTTACCTCCTATGAGGGGACAGACAATTTACATCCATGTTTTCTCCAAGATTCGAACCCGAACATCGCAGTGTTGACGCAGTCGGCTGCCTTAACCACTATACCCCTTTGGGGGCTTCTTTGAAAATAAATAACCTGAGGTATTCCTCTGTAGGCCATTTTTGTGTAACCCCCCCCCCTTTTTTTTTTTTTTTTTTTTTTTTTTTTTTTTGTTGTTGTTGTTGCTGTTGTTGTATTCATCCACTGAGAAATGAAGTTACAGTTTGCTGAAGCACTTCATTATCAGCAAAACCTTTTCCACGCAAGCTCTTTTAATTTGTTAAACGTTTGTAGTCAATAACAGAGAGATTTGGGGAATAAGCTTGGTATTCCCAAAATTTCTGAAACAGTTATTATTCTATGAATGCAGCAACATGCAACTGGGCAATGTCTTGGAGACAGATGATCCTTTCTGGGAAAAAACAAATCCTCTGCTAAGAATGAAGATTCCCAGTGAACGTTTTGCATTTCTCATTCAATCGAGCACCGAAGTGAAATAACAAGGATTTATAAAAGCTTATTTCCTGAAAATTAAATTGTTAAATGTCAGTTATATCTGATGGAAATAATTAAGACAATTAAGTTAAAATAAAAAAAATCTATTCATATAAAGTCTTTTTACCCTGTTTCTGTTACCAAACAAGTACTCTTTTTCATGGTGTGAGCCTCTTGGTAATTTACAAGGCAACAAAACAGGGCCATGGTTAGGAAGATTTTTATTATTAAAATACAAAATCATTCAATTTTTCAAAAATCTCATCATACTGCTCTTTCGCAAAGTTATAATTATCAAATCTGTGTTATTTGTTAAGTATTTTTGAGAAACTAAACGATCTCAACTTTATCTTTTACGGGAACGATTAGCAATATGTTTACTTTGAACGATAAAAGTGAAAGTTTTATTGAAAAGATCAGTATTTAGAAAAACAAGGTGGAAAATTATTCATTCGAAATGTTTTCTTCTATCTACAGTTTTATAGTTAAAATAATTAAAATCATATTTCCTCAATTAAAGTTTCTAGAAACACATTTTGCAGATACGTTATAAGGCATTTCTCCCGCCTTCTTGGAATGACTTCGTGGTGGGGGGTGCGTATTCCAGAGGTTCCGTGGTTCGATTCCAGGGCAGGTTTGTTCATTTTTCATCTTTCCTGCTTCCAAAAATAACCTAATATCTCTACAATGTTATGTCCAATTTTGATTTCATGAAGTTATCTTCCATTCAGAAACAATTTTTAATTGCCATTAATAAAATTTATAAATTAATAAAGTTCAGGAGGAATTTGTTGAGCTGCCGACTGAATAAAGCTTAAAAATTCAGTTTCCTCAAAAATACTTGACTGAATTCTGGATCGAACTTAGAAATGAATTAGCCACAATTTCTGAAATGGTACTAAGTATTTTTTTTTCCATTCAGCACAACATACTTATGTGAAACGACTTTTAGTTTTTAACTCTTATTATATCCAAATATCAACGCTGAAATATGTTGGGGATACTTTACATCCAGCAGTGTCAAATATTGCACCAAGATTTAATTTGTTATGAAGCTCTCATTAAAACGTAATTTGGTTTCATTCATTTTTGTACACTTTAAACAAATCCTGAAGCTACTTCTTTTCATGCATATTTCGTTTGCCAAAAAAATTAATTATTTATGAGAAAATTATTAATTTTTATTAATGTGTGGGATCTCGAAAAACTCTCAATGGTAAAAAGTGGTTATGAGTGAAAAAGGTTTAAGAAACCATGATTTAGCACATAATAAAAATGATATATATTTGTAGAGTCATTAAGAATTTTGAAGCAGGAGATATGGAAAATGATCAATGCCTTAGCGGGACTCGAAGCTGGACCTCTCGAATGCGCACTGAGTGTGATACCGGCACACCACTAAGGCATGTAGAAAGAAGGGAAAAAATACCTTATATGTTCTACATATCGAATGTATGTCTGGCATTTCTAGGGAAGAACAAAGTGCAATGGAAACCTAAACTATTGATAAAAAAAAAATACCTATGCCAAAAGACAATCCCCACATCCCAAAGACTAGACCCAAAGTATCCAAAAAGACTACACCTATCCGATTAAAAAAGTTTCTCATAAATTGAAATTTTCTAGTAGCAGCAAGTGAACAAGCTCTAGATGATTTTACTGTATTGTAAAACTATTCGGCTTAGATGAGATTCAGTACCAGTCTTTATTTACGTTCTCAGAAAAAAAGGTCTGCGTCATTACTGTCTAGGGAAACCATAGCATGGGCTGTTGAATACACTCACAATTATAAATAATATTTATGGAAATTTTTAGGGATTTATGAAACATCTACACAAATATCTGCTCCAGGTTGTTAGTTTACTTTACGTTCATATTTTAGAAGCACGAAATCAGAAAAATTAACTCTCCAATCGCCGGAATATAAATTCTAGCCATTGAGTTATCAGCCGGATAAGATGACCAATCCAGAAGAGCAGTTGGAAAAAATTGCTTTCTATTTGTACTAAAAACATAATTTTAAGAAAATACTTCGGCCAATAATTTCATACTTTAAAAGCTAATAACTTCATTTTTCCATTTTTGGCGACAAATGGCTCTCGCCAATCCCATGATAATTCGATAAATATTGATTTATGGTTCATAACATGGTTACAATACGCGATGTCTTTGTTTCGCCGCACTATTTATCTGACTTTACTCCGAAAGTGATTGGCGGCGAGGGAATTGAATAAATTGCTATAATCTCGGTGCTGGAAGATAGGCGCCAAAATTAATGAATAAATTCAACGCAACTTTCGGAAACCCGAGAAAGTTATTGTTTCTGGGAGCTAATGCATCCGAAGAGTTGTTCTGCGCCGCCAAGTTATTAAAAAGTAATTACGAATATAAAAGAGGTAGTTTTATCAACAAAAGCTATTTTGTAAAGCTTGAATAAATGCATAATTCGTATTATTTTTCTTACTGTTTTGCTTATGTTTCAGAATGGATGCATAAGATAAGAAGATGAAACCAACAACAAAAAAAGCATTTTTCGGTGTTGGTTGGAAAATAACTAAGCATAGATTTAAAGAATTAAAAGTTTATTTAATTCAGATAAAAACAATGATTTGAAATACTTTGTGTAGAAATATTTTATTTATAATTTCGAATACATTCTGCAATTTTGCTGTTTGGAAACAGATGGCATGATGAAGAATATAAAGAAAAAGAGAAACATTTATTTATTTATTTAGAGAAAATATAAAATAAATAACATAGGTTGTTTGTGAAACTACGAAACTTTAAATTCAAAGCAAAATACATAGATGTTAAGAGATCTTTCATGCTAAAACGTACCCTCGATAATATAAGTTTCAGTCATAGTATTACAAAGGGACTGTGACTCTCTTGATCCCCTAAGTATTTATGAGATTGTTTTTTATTCCTTCAATTTTTATTGCAAAGCTATTGGATAGTATGTATGGAGGTAAAACGAAAGCTGAAAAGGAAAGGATGACGATCGGGTCCCCTAATCCCCAGTCACCTTTTAAAAGGGGGTAGTTTTAAGGTATATTCTCCCTCTTTTCAGTATGCCTTCGTGGTTTAACGGAACACACTCGTCTGGTTACAGCCGAAAACATCGCGGCAAAAACATCGCGGACGAAAACGTCGCGGAGAAAACAACGCAAGGCGAAAACGTCGTGCTACAAAACATCGTGGGAGAAAACATCGCAAAGAGAAAACATCGCAGTCCTAAAACATCGTGGTACAAAACATCGTCGTCGAAAATAAAGCGGTTCAAAAACTTCGCAGTTTAAAAACATCGTCGTCGAAAATATCGAGGTAAAAAATAAAGTATCTACAAATCATCGCCTGACAATAACATCGCAGACATGCTTTTCTCATACATGCTTTTCGCAAACATGCGTTAATAACTGTAAATGGATATTCCCATAATGATTTGTTAGCGCAAAATGGAAAGAAGTATAATTTTTACTTTCACATTTTTTTATTAACTAATAATTTTTTTCTGAAAAAGTAAGAAGGAAACTTAAGCATAGCAAATTAATGCTACTTATAGCAATTAATAGAATTTTAAACCGCCATAGTTAACTAACAAAGGCCATTAATAAATCATTTTTATAAAGTTTTTACTGGTAATTTTTCATGAAAAGTATAATCTATAAGTTGCATTTAATTTTCTATGCTTAAGTTTCCTTCTTACGTTTTCAGAAAAAATTTATTAGTTAATAAAAAAATGTGAAAGTAAAAATTATCCTTCTTTACATTTTGCTCTCACAAATCTTTATGGGAATATTCATTTACAGTTATTAAAGCATGTATGAAAAAAGCATGTCTGCGATGTTATCGTCACGCGATGATTTGTAGATACTTTATTTTTTACCACGATATTTTCGACGACGATGTTTTTAAACTGCGAAGTTTTTGAACCGTTTTATTTTCGACGACGATGTTTTGTACCACGATGTTTTAGGACTGCGATGTTTTCTCTTTGCGCTGTTTTCTCCCACGATGTTTTGTAGCACGACGTTTTCGCCTTGCGTTGTTTTCTCCGCGACATTTTCGTCCGCAATGTTATCGGCGAACACCCACTCGTCTAGTAATCGGGAAGTCCAGGTTCGTGTCCCGGGGAGGGCGCTGCACATTTTTCACATCTCCTGCTTCAAAATAACCTAATGTTGCTACAGTATTTTCTATTCTTCGTTGTGACCTTTTTTCCCATTTTTTCAAAAAATATATCATTTAGTCTTACTATAATTTGTTGTAAGTACCAAACCCGTCCTGAAACTGTATATAAACAGTTTCTTAACAATAATATGAGTTATAGTATATAAATATACAGTCAGTTTCGTCTGCCTTTCTCTCACGACTAGTTTCAGGTTCTAAATAATCTTGGTGAATATCTGTAATTCAAATCAACTTTTAAAAATGAAAAATATATTAACATAGTAAAGGAACAAAATGGTTTGCATGATGAAACTTCTTCCTTCTCCTTTCATTTGCGTAGCAGCAAACCTAGAGCGAGATAGTCAGCCCTACTTTATAGTCTCTTACCTTCTTTGTTGACTCGATTTTCCTCGGCGTACATTAGTCAGGTATATCTTCCTAGAAATAATTTTTCTGTCACGTAACCAGATTCATAAGGATATGAAACAGAAATGCGCAAGGGTCTTTTCCTCTTATGTACAAAAGAAGAAGCATCCAGAAGCTTCTTTATGGTACAGTGCAAAGGATACGATCATAAAATCTTCGTATCAGACAGGCATGCCTCAGAAATATCACAAACACCAGTAAATTATCAAAATGACTACTGTCATAAAGCGGAAGCTGTTCATTAAAGTTAATAACTTAATAAATAGTTCCAGTATACGTTACTGGTAATGGTTACATATACAAAACATTTATAATAAAGCTTTATAATAATATGTGTAATAAATGTTTGTAATGTTATTGGGCGTTGCTGGTAATTCTATTGTGGAAAATATGCACATAAGATATGAAAACGTAATGGAGTTTGATTGGAAAATGAATACTAAATAGCTCATTCTGAAGACGGAATTTTTGTCTTAAGCCCTTTGTCCTTGAGTATCAGATTCGAACCTCTAGTTAGATAGTCGGAGATCCTAAAACCTGTATGTTAACTATTTCGCACTTTAGCAGGAAATCGATGAATTTAGCAGAATGCAATAAGGTGTCTGTACATCTTCCACAGAGTTTTTTTTCACATTGAAAGAAATTTGGAAATCTCCTTTCTAGACGTCGGCGGGTATCTTAAGTGACAGCTTAAGTAGGTATTAAAGAATCCAAGAACTGTCTAACAGTAAATATTACATAGTAAATATATATTCGCAGTACACATAGTACTGTGCTAAGGTAAAAAAAAAAACAAGTAAGTACGCAATGCATTCAGGTTAAAATAGAGTAGAATAAAACAAAATGCTCATTAAAAACTTAAGGTCAGCATTGCGACCTGAAGTAACATAATTGAAATGTGCAAAAATCCAGTCAATTATGAAGGGTGTTTCTAAATAAATATCGGGGTTTTAATGCTTTGTAGTATTTATTACGTGAAACTTAAAATTATAATTAATACATGAAATGAAAGAGCAACTCAAACAGTTATACCTACTAGCTTACAAGTGTTCAATGTGAACACCTTTCGTCCTTTCTTCAAACGATTTCCATTCCCAGTCCATTTCCATTCTCGTCCATTCCCAAACGTTGATTAGTGTTTGTAGTGTAATTGCTGCAACAGCTGCTTCAATCCTTTTTATTAAGTCGGGTAGGTCAGCTCGTAGTGGAGACACATATAGACGATCCTTTATAAACTAACTCACACGATCCCTTATGAACTCAATACTCTCTTCACTAATCCTTAGTCGTCCCGTACTCTTCCCTTTGCAAAGGCAGCCGATATTTTCAAACTGATATCATCTACAGATGTTATAATCACTTGGGATATCCCATCTGAACTTAATCCAGAACGCACGATAAGCAGTGACTACAGATTCGGTCTTTGCAAACTGCAGAACATAAAAAGCTTTCTATTCCCTAGTCGCCATTTTTGCAATTAACGCTTTCTGGAGCATGAGCGTACCAACAAACAGATCTCTTTGACTTGCTCTTTCGTTTCATGTATTAATTCTGATTAAAGTTTTACATAATAAATACTACAAAGCGTTAAAACCCCGATATTCATTTAGAAACGCCCTGTATAATGAATAGAAGCAAACAATATTAATGATGACATCAGTAACAAAAATATTGCAAAACTGAAGAATAATTGATAATACTGACACCTCTTCCTCAGAGTGATATTTAATAAATAAAATTAAAAATAATTTACTTATTGTCTTAAAGGTGATACAGTTAACCAATCAAAATACCACGCTATATGCTCATAACACTGAATAAAGGTGCAATAAGAGTTGTAGAGACATTAAGTATTTTTCTGGAAGCAGGCATGATGAAACATTAGTAACGCCTTCGCCGGGAATCGAACCACAGAACTCTCGAATACGCGTTCAGCGTGCAGACCACCACACCACGAAGGCATGCCAAGAAGGCGGGAGAAATACCTTATAGTGTGAGATTCAATGTTAATTCAATTCAGAACAAGCAGTAAGAATGTTCCATATGCTTTTTTTCCCGATTGCTTTAATATGAGTTAGCAGTACACACCAACGAGTTGGCATCCATTGGCTTAATCAGGTGACACATTTCTGTCAAGAAGGATTCACATACATGGTGATGCGTGGCTGATATGCAACACTGAAAGAATTGCACAATAAGAATGAATTTTAACATTAATTCAATTCATAACAAGCAGTAATAATGTTCTATATTCATTTTTCTGCCCGGTAACTTCAATATGTGTTGACAGTCTGTGCCAGTTAGTTGGCATCCGCTGGTTTAATCGAGTACCATATTTCTGTCTAAGACCGTTTACATACATGGTGTTCCGCGTCTTCTAGTTCTCCACACTCACATAAATGTCTCTCACATTTTTCGAATTTGTACGGATAGCTAGGTTATACGTCTGTTATCTGTTAGGAGCTAGTTTAGAGTCGAGTTACTGACTTTTAGCTATGTTCTAACTTTCAAGATCGATCAGAACGATCTCCTTCCTGTACCCGCTGTAACCCAGGATTAATACTACTTTTCTAATCCTGTACTGTGTTTTAGCCTAGATTGGAGAACCTATAATTATCCCAGAGTTTCCTACCCCTCTTTCATTAACACTAATAATATCAAGAGCACTATCAACTTGACACTATTTTAAGTGCCGCTATGCCTCATAAAAACATCACATGTACTGTCAACTTGCAAGCATTCATGCCTTCTCTGTGGTTCGAACTTGGTCCCAGGGCTAACTGCCGGCAGCTGCCGACTTTCCTAGCATCTTGACAACAGAACCTTGGAAGGAAAATACTAAGAGTATTGATTCAAATAGGCATAAAGATTGCTATAAAGCATGGTTCATAAAGGTATTTTCTTGATAAATGTGTTTATGCAAGCCGCATTTTTTATTTCAATTGCTTGGAAGACTTTCCTTGAGTATTAATGAAGGACAACTTATTACGAAAAGATCAATATATTCTACTTCGGGTGATTTTAATTTAAGAATATTCGCTTCTAAAATATCATGCTACGACTGCTTCATTTCATATTATAGACCAATCTTTTATAACATTTGAGAGAGGAGAAAAATTGAGTAAATAAATAAACTATATGTAAGTAGCACGAAACAAGATTCTGGTATGGTGCTTTTCTGCGTAAATTTAAAAAACTTCTTCATTAACTCGGACCCCAGAAGTGCGCTTGTCTGAAATATGATATGCAAAACAGTTCAGTGGAATTTAATTTAGTCGACGGTTTATTTATTGTTCTGAGTTTACTGTGAATATTTTAGAGAGCTATGCAAACTTACTTTTTCTCTTTCCCCTTCTTTTATTATTTTGATTTTACTTGAGCTCTTCATTAATGAGCAGCAATTTTGAAAAGTCAGTTTTTCATCTGTTTGTTAGCTTTGGAAAATTTTTACGGAGAAGCTTAGAAAATATACTTTTAAGAGTGTCTTTTGTCATCTAAGACAAATTTGAGTACATTTTGAATTGCTTAAAGTCTTTCACGTTTTTTGATGAAACAGGATTATTTGAGAAAGATACTTTGTACATAATGTGTCCGTAACATTTGATTACGTATGTTCTTTACGACATATTCTTTTGATAAATATTTTACTAATAATAAAATAAGTCACAACAAAGAATGGATATGGTTTCTCTTGCGTCTTGAAAGAATGGGTTATTATAGGTGACTTAGATATAGGAATATAGGTTATAGGTGACTTAGATGTAAGTAAATACCCACAGACACACTGAGCTATACAAATATATATATATATATATATATATATATATATATGTCATATTTTGGCAGTCGGGCACATTAATGAAGCTTTGCAATCCAAGGAAGACACAGACATTAATTGTTTTGATTCCACATCTTTATGTGTTTTTACCCATGTGTAACATGTATACGAGTCCGTTTCCCTTAGAAAGTCCTCCACGAAGGCATCCCTCCCCTTAGGCAGATAACCCTAGTGTGCGTTACCATAATTAAATAAAACAAACCAAACCAACCACATCTTTATTCAATTGAAAAGCATATTATAACTCTTTACTAAATAGGATTAAATTCAATGCGTCATAGTATTCTAACAAAGAAAGGCAGAAGTGCAGAAGCGCAGATCTTAGCAGCAAAGAGAGAAAGACGTCTCTTTCTCTCTCTCTGACGCAAAATGGCGTGAGCTCTCTATATAGAAGCGGTTACGTAATAGGTTGGAATGTTCTCGAATGTACTGGTCTAAGGCGAAGATCCTGAATTTGCAGAAAGTTAATTAAAGGTTGCTTTTTCGCATAGAGCAAAGCCGTCCTATTTTTTATATTTTACATATATATGCGTCAAATACTAAAATCTTGACTTTTATATTTATATAATCTTATTATTATTATTACCAAATTGACGCTTGTTACATGATTCTTCTCTATGTACCTTTACAAAAGCTTCAGCCAATAATAATATTGAAATCTGCAAGCTGAAACCTAAATTAGCCTAGAGAGAAACAGAAATCAAAAATAAATTACTCTTCACAAAACTTCACTGAGAATTTACGGAGTTTCTTCTCATTTTCTCTAGCTTGCAAATTTGCTGCCCGCTTCTGCTGTTTCTTTCTTCAAATACATTACAAGAATATGATATCTCCTTATGACTAGAATTTAATTTGATTATTTCTTCTTTTTACTCTAAAACAGTAGCATGCTATTTATAAATCTCTCTAAACTTCGTCATATCCATATTTATCCCTATCATATTTTTTCTTATATTATGCTAACGATGGATGCATTTACTTAACGCTTCAGTTAATAACAATGCTGAAATTTGCGAACTGATCCTAAATTAGCCACTTATAATGAACCAAAATTCTATAATTTTAAAATAAACTTCATATTGTGATTCATGCATTTTTTCTTCGTTTCTTTTCTACTTCCTTGTACAAAGTAAAAAGGAAGTATTGTAATCGCGAAAAGTTTCAGGCAGCATATTTCAACGAAAATATCTATTTTGACCGCTACCGAATGCAATTTAACGATGATTTTGCGTGATATCTGTACGTAAGGACAGAATAAAAGACTCGTTTCCTCCAAAAAAATTATAAAACTGCTTTAAAATGAATTCTGAAGAGAATTTTTCGTGGCGTCTGTACGAACGTATGTACGTACGTACGTATCTCGCATACCTCAAAAACGAGTAGCCTCAGAACGTTGAAATTTTGTGTTTCTTTATTCTTATATGTTTGTAAATTGTACATTTTTTGCTTTAAAAATGATTGAATTATGTTGTTTTTATCTTACGGTTAAGCTTTTGTGCCTTTAGTAAATCTGTGTGCAATATGTTTAGAATTATCATTTAATTTTTAAGTTGTTTAAGCTTGTTACGGCGGCCATTGATTATTTACATTTGAAACAGCAGACTAGTGGATTTGTTGCCAATCTAGAGTAACTTAGCTTCGCAACAACAAAGATAACGCCTTCATTTATTATTGCCAATTAAATCATGCTTAATCCTTTCAGGAATATCTATATTAAAATTTATAAATATCTATATTAAAATTTACTTCGTAATTTTTAATACAGATATTTTGAGTTTTTATGTATTTTTGCCTTTACGCGAAGTGAGAAGTGAATTAGTTGAATGAGAAATACTCAATCGTCTGTGAAAAACTGTTTCTTTTTTGTTTTGTTTGCTTAATTTCTTTTATAGATTATTCTAGCTTTATAATAGTATTTGAATAGAACATGTGGCGACGATTAGATAATTCTATTCTGTAAATGATATAAATTTTGTGCATTATGACTTATAATATGAACGAAATATAATACTGTGTGAATCTAGCAGCAGAATGTCGCTATGGTAAACAAATACTGAGTGTTTAAAGAATGCATTTATTCTATTGTGGTTTATGCGCTGTCGGCGAGGTAGATTAAATTCAATCCAATAAGTTTAAAGGAAATGCAAGAAAAAATGCGTATAATTTAATATTCCGTATAAGGAAGTCATGTGGTGTACACATCAGATTTCTTTTTTTTTTAACGTCACATTTCTTGCGTTGTTTTATTTATAGGCGTCGGTCAAAAGTGCTTTGGAACCCTAAAAGAAATATTTAATTGGCCATGATCGTTGCGGTTACTTCATTACAGACCTGTCATTATACATATATGTCATCGCATCAAAAATTTTATTTCAGAGATATACAAAACCATAAAACACAAAATACAAACTATGAAACGAAATTCACATTTTAACGCTCATTAGCTGTAGTAACACAGCGTACTTAATGCAGGTTTTGTCTCCTATGTATACTATATATATTGGAAATATTATTAAGGGATTATTTAATAATGTGATTTTTACTCATTCAGAGCCAGTTGAAAACATGTAAAAATGCACATATATCAAAATAATAGTAATATTAGCAAGTAAACACTCGGATAAAAATTATTATACAGGACATTTTAAAATAAATTAAAGAAACTGCAACTGTGCCAATGTTGGAATAAAAATCGATACAACGTGGCTATTAACTATAAACGTCTATATATGGCCTTTAGCATTTAAAATTCCAGTGACAGAACCTGTGTTTTTCCATTTTATTTTCAACATCGCCTCGGCCATTGTGATTTTGAATGTTAAATTCTTTTTTTTTTTTTTTTTTTTCATTTTTGTGTTGTATTTTTTCTTTGCATTCATACGTCTGTAGTTTCTTAGCAATTAATTTCAATAGGTCAATTAATTTCAATAGTCAGTAGGTCACGTATTGTACTTGTTTGTCATATTTACACATTGTCGTATTTACACATTTAGCTTATTCGAATTTGCAGTTATCGATATGATTACCTGAAGAATTATTATGCGCTTGGTTGCCACAGTTTGGCGACTTCTAGCAAGGGTGTTGCCATAATACTAAAGAACCTAATTTTTTTTAGAATATCAAATCATTGTCCACATATGGGTAATGTGTCAAGTGAAATCTGGTAAATATCTGTATGGACGAACCAACTGTTGCTACTCTATGCTGCTTGAGAAATCCAGAGTTTTGAGAACTTCAACATTCCATATTCCTGGAGACGCATATGTATGAAAGTGCCTGAACGATAACACCATAGGCAGTTCCGGCAAAGGTATCATTTTACGATGTGTCTAATTGTAGGCTTAACGTACGGCTAGTTGGTATTACTGTCGTATCACTGCTGAAACGCACGTATATAGGTCTAGATGGATCCATAAACGAAGTACAAGTAATCTCAAAAAACCAGGTCAGTTTAAACGTACTACAGGTCGACGCAATGCGAAGAGAAGTGCTGGCTACCCCACAATCAACTACTGTGAACATTTTGTGGAAAGTGCAGGGAACTTTGGATGCTCTAGTATTTCGGAGAACACTTCCGGATGTTTGGCTGAAAGCTGCTTGCACACAACCGTTTTTTGCAACATTTGCCATTAACTCCAAACCATCGGAACGAAATAACGCTATGGTGGCGTCAAGGAGTCACTTGAACATCGGAATGTCACAATGTGGTGTTCAGTGACGAGTTTCTGTTTTTCCAGTCTGATGATAGTCTCCGGTTAAGAGTCTAGAGATTTGGAAGATATTCCGATTACTGTTGCTGAACCACACACCTTTTGTCAGTGTGGCATAAGGGTTTGGGCTGCAATCAGTCTTCAAAGTAGGTCGCTCTTGTCATGCATCAATGACGGCACGACCATAGTTTAGTTTAGTTTAGTGACGGAGGACGTAGGCACCACCCCTTTACCATTATGGTTAATTGGTTTAGCGCCACGTCCACCCTTATCTATAGCTGACCTGATGTTAGGGCCACACGAGAGCCACTCAAAGGGCACATTGATTAGTGCTACAAGACATAGATATTAAAAATGGTTACATCTGTGTGAACATAGTACTTATGAGTTATGAATATAACTTTAGCAAGTGACATATAAAGATTACAATTCAATACCCTAGCAAGTAATTTTAGCAAGTTATATATAAAGTTTACAATTCAGTATATAAAGAAGATATACCGTATATAATGATTATATTATATTATACTATTGTAATTAATTGATAATTGACGACATTGTCAACATGAATTTACTAATGCAAAAATTCAACTTTTAAACTCAGTATACAACAACCGAAGAACATACAAATGCTTATATTTCATACATTGCCAACTTAAATTTATAGTGGAGAAGTGTAAAAATGCTTAGATCTGGCATAGGTCTCTAATTATTCTGAATGTCATTGTTAACTTTTATTTTACAGCTTACTACTAAAGATATATTTATTATATTAAAAATTGGATATTAATACAGTTAAATGAATAAATGCACTTAGAATATAAATACATTATAAAAACATTAATTCTATACATTGTATTTCTAAAATACAATAATTCAAAACAATGATTATATGTGACGATTAAAACAATGATTCACTATAAATATACAATGATTCAATACTATTGCTTGAATCGGCACGACCATAAGTTGAAGATCTACTTCGCCCGGTTTGCTATATTTCTTCTGCGAATGCAAAATGGTAGTTTCCAGGAGGAAAACGCGACACTGCTCACGGCATTCGCTAGCTTGCAGCATATCCCATTGATTCTTTGCCCTGCGATATCCTCTGATCTTTTGCCAATCAAACTTACCTGGGGCGTAATTGGTGGTATTTTGTGTGCTCTGCCCTAGCTGTTATCAGTGGAGAAACTGAGTGAGGGTTCAGAGCATAGGGTCTTCCATCTCTCAGTACACTATCCGCACACTAAATTGAATGTATAACTCGTAGGGTTGCAGCATGCATTGCAGCTAGACGTGGTCATGTATTTTACTGATTCCCTGTATATCTTTCTATAAATAACATCACTATTTCCATATGCATGCTCTGTCTGTGCATCAAATGACATCACATTTTACCAACTTTTCATAATTACTGCATTTTCTCTGTCGGGAAGTATAATTTATCAAAAGGGATGTCAGTTGTCTAATATTTGTAAAATTTTGTTATCAATAGTATTTTAACTAAAGACGTTACATTAAAAACATTTCAGTCTTACTTTTATTATTTAACGAATTTTAAATCTTTATCTCAAGTAAAGCAGAACATTGTTTTATTATCTTTCCAGTTCTTAGATAGTGAACTACAGAAAGCAATAAAATAAAACAAAATATAAGCAAAACATATTTTGGCATGCCTAGATACATGCTGGTTTGCAAAATCCATGAATATGCATTTAAAGTGGTTTACTCAAATTCGAACATTTACGAATATTTTCTTATTGTTTGCATATTTAATATTAATAATACATGAAAAGTTTACTTGCAGATTTATGTAAAATCTTTTAATCAGATAGAATTGAATCTATAACTGTTGTAAGCAGAGTAAACATTTATGTTCTTCTACAAAGTTAAATATATTATAGGCTTAATCATACATTTTACGGCTATTCTTACATGAGCAATCTTAATATTTCTATTGTTAAATATTTATGGAATACCCGAGAAAAGGTTGTAAACTTCAAGAAAATATTTATTCTACATGATCTTTTATGTTTTGCCACCTTTCTTTGGTATTGTGAAAATAAAATGCCCTAGTATTCATCTTTTATTTTTCTGTATAAAAGAAGAATTTTTGTTATCAATCTTTTAAAGAAAGTGTGCATTTTAAAAAAAAGAAACCTTTTTTCAAGAAAACACTTTGAAACAGCTAAGGCTCCAACAATTTCTTTTTCTGCGTCATGCTTGCATGTGGGAATATAAAAGATATTTTCAAACCATTCTTTGCTTACGTATACCTTTATTTAAAAAAAACAGTATGTATTTGCGACTCGGATATGTTTGTGAAAAGCTGTTTTCCAACTGAAAAAAATGCTAACGGTTTTTTAATAAAATTTCATTCATATAGACATTTTTTTATTTTATCAGTTCCAAATCCGAATTCAATGAAATGCAAAAATTATAAAGAAAAATATGTATACTTGTTTAATGGTATTTTTGTCTCTGAAAATTCATGAATTGCTTTGTACAAAAGAAGAAAGACACAAAAATGAAAAAATGCGTATGAAGGAAGAAAGAAAATTTTTAGAATTCGATAAATTTAATGCATAGTTGAAGATACTTAGATAAGTATTCTTGGATGTTAATGAATGCCACTCTATACAAAGGGTTGCTGTTCGTATTTAATATATGAAAAAATAATTTCATGAGTTCTGCTAACTTTTAGGTAAATTCAAATAAAGTAAAATAAGTTTTGAAACCTATATGACTAAGTGCAATTAACAGGACAATATTCAAGAGATCCCTAAAGAAGTTGAATTCCTAAAACTATGTCTAACAAAAATAACTTGCTAATAAGAACTTGCGATCAATATCAAACTTGTATAACATAAAAGTATAATTTTCTATCTAATCTGGAATGAAAACTCTATTTTGAAATTTAGTTCATGGTAACAAACTCATCTTACATTTAAGAGAGTTATACTTTTAAAAGACGTAATAGTAATTTCTTTGGTTGTGATATGACTTCTGTTCAAAAATTTATAATATATTTATTTACTTAATTACACAGTAAAATAACAGGAAATATCAATTATTAAATAATCAGTTATTAAAGATAAAATAATTAACTATTCAATATAAAATAGTATACAGTATAAAGGACTTTCATATTTATGACAGGTCGAAAGTCAACTCACCCGACTATTGGATATAATCTATTTCCCAAGATAATAAGATATTTCTTCTGCCTTCTTAGCATGCCTTCGTGTAATGGCCAGCACACTTGGCGCGTATTCCAGAGGTCCGTGGTTCGAGTCTGCGTGAGATCATTGCTCATTTTTCACATCTTTTTGCTTCGAAATAACCTAATGTCTCTACAAGATGAGCTCTTCCCCTTTCTGCTACCGAAAGAAGGTAACTGTAACATTTTTCATTCTTTGAAATAATTTGATCTTGGAACACGTATCCAAGCCTGTTCTTTAATTTTGCAAAATTTCCTGAGCTTTGCTTTCATTTAAACTGCAAATGAAAAAGTAAATTTGTAAAAATTCGTGAGTTTTACTTTCATTTAAAGTTAAAATTCAAGGAAACCATTACTTTCATTAAAATTTATTTTCAATTTTCCTTTCGCTTAAGTTAATTGAATTGAAAATGCATAACTAACAGATGCCATTGAATTCTTACATTATTTCTAACTCTGACAATTCGTTACATTATATGTAATACTACTGTAATGTGAATGATAATTAAAGATGTTCTTTAATAAGACTGGAGTCAGATCTCAGATTTAGCAGTAGGAGCAACTACTTATGCTTTGATGACATTAAAAGGTATTTCTCCAGCCTTCCTAGCCTGCCTTTCGTGGTGTGGTGGTCTGCACGCTGGACGCGTATTACAGAGGTCCGTAGTTCGATTCCCGGCGAAGGCGTTGCACATTTTTCACGTCTTCTGCTTCCCAAAAATACCTAATGTCTCTACAACATAAGTGACATGACTCAAAAAATTTGAAATAAACATACCGTTAAGTCATATCCAAGAGATTATTCTCTCCCGAAGTACATAATATATATTGCTACAAACAACATTTGTAAACTGAAGTAATGATGGTAATATTTACAAAAGTTATACATTAAATATAGAATAAATCTGATGAATAAATATATTGTTACGAATTTTGTATTTATTGTAAAGTATTTTACAGCTTTAATCGAAATAACCTATGAACTTCTTAGTAAAACATAAAATTTTATTCTCAATTCAAGAAGATAGATAATTTAAATAGAATTTCATCCGTTACAGCTTCACAATCCAGTTATTATTGCAGTTGCTTTCTCTATTAATTTTTCATAAATCTACTACTGATAAAACTTTCAGAATAACAACTTTTAAACATTTCCTGACGTTGCTCAGCAACAGTTACGCGATACAAATATGGCATTGCCATTCCAATATCAAAGATAATAAATATAATTATTTGTTAAATAATAAAATACTAAAAATATATGTAAATAATTGTAGTGGAATTATATGTGAAATTGTAGTATTTTTTCTATACTGTAACATGAAATGCTTGAAAGAGAAGCTCTGCCGGAAAAATAAGAATACGAGGCCTAGCCTATTTAACATTGAACAAATGACTATCTTGCTAAACTGGCAAGATATAGCCAAGACGGCGATGGTTTTAAAGACTAGTTTAGAGAGAAACTTCAGGGCTTTTCTTTTAGCTCTGGAGAAAATTTGGACCATTTGGCGAAACGACCACTTGGCGACATTTGTGTCCGTCTCTGTATAACTGTAATTGATACTGTAATAGAATAACTGTAATCCGTCCCTCATTTGCCTTCCATTAATTTCGAGAAAAAGAAGGTACTAGATATTTATCGGCGGCTGGGGGGAAACTATATAAGGCCGGGAAGAGCGTTAGTTTCTCAGTAACTCTTGTTCGAGTTGACCTCGGAGTATTGAGAAATTCTTGATCGCTTCGCCTTTTAGATGCGCTTTGCATTGTATTGTCTTTAATGCTGCAAGGAATTTGAGATATAGCTACTGAAATTGGTAAAATAAATTTTATCAAGCTATCATTGATTTTATATGCATTCAATCCTTTACGAACCCGTACGTATGCAACTGTATTGCTTCAAAGCTAGACGTTATTAAAAATAAAATAAGGATATTTTGAATTAGTAATATTGCAACTAAATCACTCAGTTAAGTTAGCCAATATAAGATGTAAAGGAACATGTAAGGGTATTATGCACACTAAATGGCAGCTCTTCTAAAATAACAATATGCGAGGTACTCAGAAAGCATCAGGAAAAGATTAATAGCCTCAGGTGAAGTTCCAACTGCCATAAGAAAAGGTATTATACTTCTTGCCTTTTCCAAGTCTAACGAATTAAAAATGTCATTGTAATATAACTTAACGATGACACAACTCTTAGGGTAAAGATGCAAAAAATGCATTCGCAAAGGTATGCTATTTTTGATGTCACAATTAGTACAGTGATGATAACACAGAGTAATGTTACAAGAGATAAAGTGCAGGATATTCCATGTGCTGTTAAAGAACATTTTTCAGAGAATCTTAATTGCATTACAAACGTGTATTGCTTAAAGGATTTGTAATAGGAAATGGGTCAATTAGAGAGAAAAGATTTTTTAATTTGCTTCCTGATGAAATGAATTACATAAAAAATGACTTTTTGAGACGGAAATCTGTCTACCTAAATTTGCAATTCTTCATAAACATGTTCATGGAAGAGGGTCGAAAAATAAAGGGTTTGTATGGTAAAAACTGAAATATAAGCAACAAAGTCATTTAAGTGGAATAAATATAAAATTGCAGAAATTTAAATGCTAAAGCTCGTTGATAGAGATCTAAAAATGTGTCCACACAATTACAGAAAGCATCAAATCACATTCAGTCACCCCAACGTATGTTGGAAATATCACTAAAAAAAATAACAAAGAAAAATAGGCAACGATGTCCCGTTGACTTAGGAACTTAATGCGAAGAGAAAAAAGTGGTTGAAAGAGCCCGTGCCTCATTCCAGTAATTTCCCTAAAGATAAGGAAGTCCCATTTGATTGTGTTCCCCCACAAAAATTTATTCCGAGGTTGTGATTACATCTAAGCTAAGCTGTCGTTCATTCAGTAGTAGTATTTTCTTCTTTAACACAAAATGGGCGGATGCTTAAGTCCAACTAAACCCACGTCTAACAGAAGGACTTGATTGATTCTAGCTGTTCCTTGTTCCAGACAACTGTAGTGTACGTCGTTTCGTTGAAAAGAACCAAACAACATGTTTGGTAAAAGCTGTTGGGGGATATTGATGATAGTTTCATTGGCCTCTAAACAGTGAAACAAGTCTCAGAGGGTTTGGAATTCTTACGTTTTTCATCTGCAGTTCATTTGCAACAAGGTTTGCCGATAAGTAAAGCGAATTGAATTAACCCCAGGGTTTTATGCACTACATCCAGACTAAATTTTTAATGTTTATTTAATGAGCAAACGTTATTTCCATAGATTATCAAGCTCATACTTTAACCACTAAGATACAACTTTAAGTAAAGTTTATTTGAAACTCAGTATATTCTAGTAAAATAACACTTAACATTATATTGAAATCCGTTTTCTTTTTAATTGTTTTTACATGCTTTCAATGATATCTCTTATGTTTTAAGAATTTTAACATCAAAATTTTGAGCAATTTTTGATTGACGTAATATATTTCACAATGAATACCAATTCCATCTCCTTTAATGGATTAAAACACAGAAGGATTGTATCAAAAAACAGCAATGTTTCATTTAATTTCATTTAACACTAGAGTAACTTTGAAGTATTTCACTTAACACCAGAGTAATTTTAATAATAAAATTCAGAGTATATTTAAGAATAAAATCTTTAGTTTCTTTTCCACGCATTCAAAGTTACGTTTTAGGAATTTTAACATCGAGATTTTGAACAATATTAATTTGATGTAATAAATTTCACAGCTGATAAATTCCATCTTTAATGGGTTAAATTACTTCTACAGAGAAAACACACAGAAGGATTGTTTTATGAAAAAACAACGTTTAATTTAATACTGGAATAATTATAATAATAAAATTTAGAGTTTATTTAACAATAAAATGTATAATTCTTTTTACATGCTTTCAAAGATAATTCTTAAATATTAAAGATTTTAACATCGAGATTTTGAAAATATTTGTTTGATGTAACAAATTTCATAAATATTACTAATTCCATCTTCTCGAATAAATTAAATTATATCCACAGAAAAAGCGCACAGAAGGACTATATAAAAAAGTACATTTAATTTAACATTAGAGTATATTTACAAATAAAATTTAGAGTACATTTAGCAGTAAAATCTTTAATTCCTTTACATTCATTTAACGATATCTCTTATATGTTACAAAGTACTTTCTCCCCCCCTTTCAGCATGCCTTTGTACTGTAACGTTAGCACACTCGGCGCGTAATCGAGAAGCCCCTGTTCGAGTCAAAGAGCATCGCTCATTTTTCGCGTTCCCTGCTTCAATAATAAATTAATTACTCAACAACAGCACCCAAACTAAAAGGTGACGGATGATGATTCTTCACCAGGACTTGGCGATTGGGTCCTCTAATCTCCAGTCGGTATTTTCTCCTTTCTTCTAGCATGCCTTATTAGTGTTAAGATCTCGTTTTAAGATTTTAACATAGAGAATTTGAAAAATATTTAATTGATGTAATAAATTTAATAACTGATACCTATTCCATGTTCTTTAATGGATTAATTTAGTTCAAATAGGGAAAACACACACAAGAACTGTAGCAAAAACAGCAATAATAATTTTAGAGTATATTTAATAGCAAACTTTACAGTATATTTAACAATAAAATCCTTAACTCCTTTCACTATCTTTCAAAGATACTTCTTCAAAGATATAAGGATTTTAACGTTGTTGTGTACACAATTGTTTGATCGCATTATAAAAAAAAACCAGGTGAATTATTTGTCTGATTTAAAAAAATCTTAATTTTATTTAATTCTGAATTATTATTTTAATGCTTTAATTTTGGGGAAACACAGATGCTTCTAAGAATATTATTTAGCTTCTAAGAGTATTATTTATTTTCCTTTTATTTAAAATTTTTGTCCAAGATTCAGTTCATTGTGAAAAAAATTCGAGAAGGGAGGCGATTTTGCTAAGTCATGATTTTCGCGAGTTGTTTTTGTCACTTGGAAAGTTCTATAAGAAATTTCTTTTACGCAGTTGACCTTTAGGACAGGAAGTACGTGATGATCAGGACAGGAAGTACGTGAGTCAGATGTTGCCACTTCACTTCGATGTAAGTCATCTTGGTTGACGATCGCGGTGTCCGGTTGTTGGCTAAGTGAAGAAGGGTGCGTATGTGTCGTGAACCTTATTTGGTCATTCAGGAGAAGAAATTTAGTCCCAAATACGGGGGGGGGGCGATAAATGAAACCACTATGGGAGCCCGTGTTTTGTGAAGGAGAAGAAGAAAATTCGAGTTTGAATCACTTTTTGACGGGACTTCATGACTAACATTTAGACTTTGAATTTGCTCTTGGGATAAGCGGGAGAAACAGAAAAGGCATTTAGTTCGTCTTCGAGCAGTGCTTCCGGCGGGGAGAGGCAATTATGCTCCCAGGCCGCGTGTATTAGCGAAACTTTTGAGAAGAGGATATTGAGGGCGATAGACTAAACTGTTGAGCGAATAATTAATTTTAAAAAAATAACAGAGACTTTGGTCTTCATCTGGACTTGCTAAGGCCAGGACTTTGTCCTTTGACTTCGACTTGAAACCGAAGGAAGGAATTATGTTACCGGAGACTAATGAAAACCTGCGTCAGTCGTTCTGTTGAATACCTAGCTAAATAATCTACGTTTTCCCTTGTTGAGCGTTCTATTCCGACAGCCGTGCAGCTGGGATTTCCGAAAAAAAAGGGTGAATTAAGTTAGTCTCCAGTACCTCTCTTCCGGATGATAAGAGAGTATTTACCAGGAGAATGCAAGGTCTCACCCCGTCATTCCAAGGCATCTTCAAGTCGTCTGCGTAACAGATAAGTTTTTTGTGTTATCAAAACTTTCTTTGGGACTTTATACTTCGGATTGAATCTCTAATTCAATTCTAAATGCCTGAAAAATTCTCCCCTTGCTATTTTCTTTACAGAGACTAAAATGAAAAATCTGTATAAGTTAATTATGGCATAAAAATATAGTTTGTTTTTGTAATCCTTAGTAATCCTTGTTGTTGAATTTCAGAGGTGTACCTGAAGAAAGTAATGTATTTTTTGAATATCCTTTTACCATTTACTGCAGTAGTTCTAGTTAAAGATAAATTAAATGGGTCATAATGTGAATTCTAAGACTAATTTCTTTAAGTTAATTGAAAAAAACTGAAATTTGTAAATCCTTAATTTAAATATGTAAATGATATGAACTGATTAGTTCGCATGCGTAACTAAAACAAGGAATTGAGTATTGATCACCTAGGATGTGAAATTTAATTAAAAATGTTGAGGAATCTGAATAAACTTGTATTTTAATCTGGGAACTTATTTTTATGTTTTTCTTTATATCTATTTATGTGTTTCCTTATATATATTGTATTTTACTTTTCTTATCCGATCCTCTCACGGCATGGTCCCGGATGCTAAAGACACAACGCAATTTCATTTGTACGATCACTAAAAATGTTGAAATTAACTAGCCATAAGAGTTTATTTTCACTTTGGTATTTAGTTAGTTACTGTTTAACCTGTCTGTTTCTGTGTCGGTATTTACCTTTAGATACCGATATGGAAACAGAACAACGTCGAGATTTTGAAAACTATTTGTTTCTTGTGATAAATTTCATAACTAATACCAATTCTATCTTCTCTAATAGATTAAATTTATTCCACAACGAAAGCGCAAGGAAGGACTGTATTAAAAAATAAAAAAAGCAAAATTTGTTTTACACTAGAAGATATTTAACAATAAAATTCAGAGTATATTTAATAATAAAATCCTAAATTCTTTTTATATGCATTCAAATTTATCTCTTATGTTATAAGGTATTTTTCCCTCCATTTAACAAGTCTTCGTGGTGTAACGTTAACTCAGCGCATATTCAAGAGGTCCTGGTTCGAGCCCTGGCGAGGGCATTGCATGTTTTTCACATTATTTGCTTCAAAAATAAATAATGACTCAACAACAGCTCCCGAACTAAAAGTTAGTGACTGATAATTAGTCAGCACCAGGATTTGACAAGGGGTTCCCTAATCACAAGTCGCCCTTTAAAAGGGGATGTACATAAGGTATTTTCTCTCACCTTAGCATGCCTTTATAATGTGACTGTAGCACATTCATCGCGTGTTCCAGTCTCCGCGAGAGTTACTGCTAATTCTTTACCTCTCCTGCTTCAAAGAAAAAATCTAATGACTGTAAAAAAACTGTAAATAAACTAAAAAAAGAAACTGTAAAAATAAGACAGTAATTGAAATGAATAATGCACGAAAAATTAAGACAACAATAAGCTAGAACTGATACAAATGTACCTATTTCTTTATTTTTGTCTGAAAGAATAATAAATGTCTAATATCTGCTCATTTTCATTATGCTGCAGCAAACTCCCTAATGATTCAACACTGTTTTAAGATTTTAACATGGCGATCTTGAACAGTATTTGTTTGATGTTATAATTTTCATAACTAATGCCAATTCCATCTTCTTCTATGGATTAAATAACTTCTAAAGCGAAAACGCACAAAAATATTGTATAAAAAATACAGCAACATTTCATTTGACACGGAACTATATTTAACAGTAAACTCTTTAATTCCTTTCACATGCATTTAAGGATATCTCTTACGTATTAAGAGTTTTAGCTTCGAGAATTTAAACAATATTTGTTTGATGTATTAAATTTCCTAACTAATACTAATTCTATCTGCTCTAATGGTTTATATTATTTCAACAGCCAAAAACACACCTGCCGCATTTGTCCATGAATATTTTCTGATTTTTCTATGCTTCATAAATGCAATCTGCACTCATAGCGGATGTATACCTTAAAGAATATTTTCGGTGTTTTGTCGAACCTAACTTTCTCTCTCCTGCTATTTAAATAATTAGAAAAATAACATTAAAAAAATCTAACTTTCACACATGATTGTAATATTTATTCCTCAAATATTTAAGGGATTTTCTTCATAGATAACATATTTCATGAATCACTTACAGCAGAAATTGTCTTAATGAAAGTGTTTCTCTAATTAATATCACAAATAGATTCGCTCTTTAATGCAATAAGCTAATTAAATATACTAAATTTACATTTAATAATAAAAAGCAGTTGCTCCCTATATGGACATACCAGTGGCCGAATGCATGAAATCCTTGAACAAAAGTAGTTCCACACAGAACCAACTGTCCAACAAGTTGGTTTCATGGGTAATTTCTTGATTTTATTCATGTATAAGATAAACAAGAAATAGTTTCCTCTTAGAAACGTTTTTACGGAGGCATCTCATAACTTAAGCAAATAGCCCTATTGCGCTTTGCCGTAATCAAATTAGCAGTTCCAGTTCTAGCTAATTTGAAATTAAGGCTTTCAGTTCCATTTAGCAGTGTTTCAACTAAATATTTTGGAGAATTTAAATTGTACAAACTCTTTAACTAACATAGATCAGAAAACATTTTAATATATTCCGTATGCTATTAATTTTTATTTTGTGAATATAGTTACTTGCACTCTTTCTTAAGACATTACTTTTTCTGAAGAGAAAAACTGTAATTTTAAAAGTATTATTCAACTGCTATTCACCGCCGAAATACTTTACTCTTTCTCAAAAAATCTACTGACAAATTTGTGTTTAGTTTGTCAGTACAGTCAGTGTGTTTGTGTACAACCTGTTGCGTTCTATGGGTTCGTGGATTGGGAGTAATTGACGGCAAAACTTGATGAAGAATATAAGCACAATTTACTCGCCAGTATTACAAAGGATAGTTTCAAAGACACGTTTACACTCGTCTAGAAATTACGACAAACAAGCTGAAACACTCAGCAGCACATCCTTCAGACTATAACTGTGACGGTAGCTTCACGGCAAAGCACTAAAGTACAACTCTAGACTCGGTCGTCGTACTGCGTTTGTGTCTACATTGGCTCGTGATGGTGTTATTTCCTCGTGTAGTGATTTTCATGAGTAATTTTTGGATTATTCATGGAGGAAAAAGACTTTCTCCGTTCCCATGTGCAGATGTGAAAACAGCCGCTCGTCACCTTGTGGAGGGCCCGACGGAATTATCCATTTTGCTAATGGAATATTGGACAAATGTTGGACCAAACTTTTAAATAAGGATATACTCTCTAGTAATGATTACATTCGACTTTACAATACGCGGAAAAAATTAAAGCTAATCAAAGTAATAGATAAGATATACCCTGAATATATAGCCGACCCACGGAATGCAAGCAAAAAACAGCACTTCACAAAGAAATATCAATTTAAGAAGTGAATTGCTGAAGGACTGCTTCAATTATTACACGGTATGTCTGAGTCTTTCGACTTACCGTGTAATCTACTCCTAAAAATGCAAATCGTTCTTCTGATGAACTTATTCATGAAAGATATGTAAAATGATTTCTTTTAATAGAGTTGATTACGCAAAAGTTTCGATATATTATCAATAACAGTATTTATTATTGATAATATATCGAAACTTTTATCTAATAATGACAATTAAAATGTGCTTAATATTAATAATTCAAATGCTTCTAACGTTACTGTGGATCTAAATGATTGCAATGTTAATGTAAATACTAATAATGTTGCGAATGATGCCTCGGAAAGCTCTAAGCCAAAATGGCGTCTAAGAAAATAGCAAATGTTCTCTAAAAGCAAGTCAAGACGTTGACGGTTTTTCGTTGCCAAAAAATGCGGCTCGACCATCTAATTACTAAACCAAATGTCGACATATCTGTAACTAACAATTTGAAAGTTTAGCCACAGATGTAAATGCAAATGGTAAATGCACAGATGTAAATGCAATGTTATGGACACTGACTTTGAAAACATGATAGTGGTGCAAGCACCCAACATAAAACCAATTATGACTAGACCAACCATTAAATTCTCAGAAATTTTGAAGAAAATGAAAGATGAAACAAACCTAAACTTCGCAAGCAGAGTGTCTGGAGAGTTCCTAAAAATGTGTCCCAAATCAGAAGATGACCACCGTTGTATCACTCGATGCCTGGAGGAACAAAAGGTAGATCAGTATCTAATAACTAAAACAAATGTAACAAACCTATAAAGGATGTAATTAGAAGCTTGCCAATTGACTGTTCTACCGATGAAGGAAGTCAGAAAAGTATCCCAGATGCATCGTTTAAAGACACGGCGCCCATGTCCCGATTTCAACTCCAACTAGAAAATATACCCGGAGTCGATCTGAACTATTCCATGCTTTTTTACGTCGAAATTCTTGAGTACAAAGTGATTTGGGGTATTGTGCAGTGTCATAACTACCAATACTTCCACCACAGTTCAGATATATGCAAATTACAACCTCAATGTGTTAAACGTGCGGGACCACACATAACAAATGACTGTGTCACGAAAAATTTAGAAACAGTAAAATGTTCCACCTGCGTTGAAACAGTTCATACAGCTAATTACAGAGGTTGTTCAAAATATCCAAAAGTTATTAGAAACAGTCAAAATTCTCATATAAGCACACAATGCAAAACTGATGGAAACGATACGAGTTTTACTAAATTATCCCAAAACATAACTGGAATTACGTATGCAGATGCTATACAAAACAAAAATGTGAAGAGCAGGACTGTTAAAAAACCTGGGACTGAAATTAAGAATCAAAGTGATGAACATGAAAAATCAACGGACTTGGTCTGAATACTTTTATGGGCATTTTTAAACTATTCAAAGAACTAAACAATATGTTTAAGGGTTACTCCTTGTCTAACGTAACTTCGGATAAAATGCCGGAAATTAATGCTACTGAAAACGCCATTGATAAATTGTTTATTCTGTTTCAAGAAATTTTCACTGTGCATGAAACATAATAACTTATCTATTGTAATTCACTGTCAAAATTATCCTATGTTCTATACTATAAATTTACTATATTTTCTAGCAAAATCTTAAATAGTTTCGATTTAAAATTATTATGTTATGTTATCTGTTCTGTACTGTAATGTATTGAGTTCGAATTTGCTGCTTACACTCTCTCTGAAATTTAGCCATCCTATGTATGTATTCATGCAATTTATTATCAGTGTTTCTTTACGTTTTTAGTCAAACGGGCCGAAAGACTCACACATAACTTGTAGAGACATTAGGTACTTTTTGCAAGCAGGAGAGATGAAAAATGAGCAACGCCTTGGCCAGGAATCGAACCACGAATCTCTGGAATGCACGCCCAGCGTGCAGACCACCACACCACGAAGGCATGCTAGGAAGGCGGGAGAATTAACTTATACTCTAACTTTGTTTAACTATACTTAACTTTTCAGCTAATTTATTTATCAGTTCGCACGGCTTTACCCAGCTTCTTACTGTAATTTTTGAATCGTACCTTCTGCCGCTCTCACATACATTTTTTAGTAAATCATCCACTTTTCGGCATATTATTTTTTAATTTGTGCAATTTGCTTACTGTTATCCTTCAAAAACCAAAATTCTCCTAGATTTTAACTTGCAGTTATTTCTTTTGAATATGTATTAGTAAAAGTACCAATTTCGTTCGATAAGAGGTAGGCCTTTCGGCCCAGGTAACGTGACGTTTACAGCGCTCCCACCGTGAGACTAGACTGGGTCGATCACTCACAAGGTGATCTCTGAACTCAAGACACTACTATTTCCCAGGAAAGGGAAAGTATATATAGCTTTAACCTACATTCGAGAATATTCCCGGGAAACCCGTTAATAATATGTTCTAGAATGTTCTCGCTCGGTCTATGCCATATCGCCAAATATAGTCAAATGGTCTATTTCGCCCCAGATATTGCAACCTCTCCTTTCCCTGCCACTTTCTGGCAACTTCAATCCCGCTTTGCGGAGAAACTATTTCACTGCAGCTGAGCATTTCGTAACAAACCGTTAAATTTTGAATTTTGGAGGGAACTGTTCAAGAAAGGTCAAAAGTCCTTTTTTCTTCCGAAAGAAAAGCTGACATGTTTTACATTTGTTTAAGCATTTTATGCATTTTTGGGAGTAATCAGGAAATGAAGTTTTAAAAACTAACTAAGCAATATAAGAAAAACAGAATAATGAATTTAAGGAATCGATGTCAAAGTTTATGTTTACATACAGTTAATGTTTTACATACCGGCATTCTGTTAGTTGCAAAAATTTTCATGCGTCCGGCAGATAGTATGCTAAGGGTTTAAGAAACTTATTAAAATAACCAGAATTGATCCTGTTATTCAGTTCGCTTTTGAACTCGAGACCTTCAGTTCTATTCCGTACCTTGATATCCTGGCCACACGCAATGAATGCAGCTTCTGTATTTCTGTAATATATGTGGTCAGTCTTCATCAATTTGCCTTCTCTGCAGTTCAAATAAGTCATTCTACTAAACAGAAATCAACTTTATACTATTCCTTTATTTTACATTCAATTAACCTTTGTTCCTCAAAGGAAGCTTTCCATCAGAAGCTAAGCTGCTTAAAATTAATTTCAGTTGACAGAGGTTTCTCTTCTCATATTATTGACCATTAATTAAAACAAAATCATCTGAACATAAGAAGAAACATTTTTTTTGTTTCATTTTGAACCATTATAAGAATTCATTATTATACTATTTTACCATTTAACAGTTATCAAACTGCACGCATGTTACAAAATTTTAACACCATCTATATTAACTAAAACACCATTTATAGAGAAATATTTGTTAATATTGCGAAAAGATGGCGTTTCAAGTGCATTTATTCGATCACTCATTCCTTCCCTTCTGAACAGGTGACTATGTAAAATTTGATGAGGTTTTCTTTATTTTAGAATTCGAACTGCAGTGTGCAGTATATTGGAGTTTTAGAAATATGCAATGGAACTATTGCATTCCCTCTTTTTAAACTCTATAATTGGATTTAAGCTTTTTATCCTGCTTTATGCACATACATGAATACATAATTATTTAAGTTCCAATTAAAGGAAGATGAAAACCATCCCATGTCATGCGCCTAACTTTTTAATTCTCATTATGTTTCGATTTCGTCACAATAGGAAGGTTTCGTTTTATTTGATTTCTTTGATTATGGCAGAGCACGCTGTGGTTTTCTAACACCGTCTGTATAAAGGATTAAATATGTAAATACCTAAAACAATGGGAAGGCAATATCTAAAAATATGCGAACCTTTGGTTTAATTTATTTGATTATGGCAGAGTACACCAGGGCTATCTGCGTAAGACTTATATAAAGGTTGAAATATGTAAATATCTAAAACAATGTGAAATATGTGAATACCTAAAACTATTTGAAGGCAATACCTAAAAATATGTGAATACCTATGGTTTAATTTATTTTATTATGGCAGAATACACCAGGTTTATCTACCCTTCTAGATAAAGGATGAAATACATGAATATCTAAAACTATGTGAAATATGTGACTACCTAAAACTATTTGAATGCAATACCGAAAAATATGTGAATACCTTTGGTGTGAGTACCTATGGTTTAATTTATTTTATTATGGCAGAATACACCAGGGTTATCTACCTATGACCTTCTATATGAAGGATGAAATACGTGAATATCTAAAACTATGTGAAATATGTGAATACCTAAAATTATTTGAAGGCAATACCGAAAAATATGTGAATACCTTCGTTTAATTTATATGATTACGGCGGAGTACACCAGGGCTATCTACCTAAGACCGTCTGTGTAAAGTATAAAATACGTAAATATCTAAAACAATGTGAAATATGAGAATACCTAAAACGATGCCTATATTAGGCGAAAATGTTGTTTTCACATAGTATATCATATTCTAATGACACCATTATGCCATTTCATAGGTTAATCAACTGTGTTTTATTATACACAAAATAAAATGTAAATATTGCTCTATTTAACATGCAAAACATACCTCATAATATTAAATTTTCTTATTAGTTTAGATCATTAACAGCTCATAACTAAACAAAAGAATGATTTCAGTGTTTTAAATAGCATTTGATTGAGAAATATGGAAGAAACTGAATTTAAAGCAAATGTATCGAAGAATGAATTCAAAAAAATGCAAGAAAACTAGATGGGAAGTTAACTGTTGTTTCTTTATTTATTTTTTGGGATATCGGAAAATGAAAGGGAAGAAATACTTTGGATTTCGCAATGCTTTTCTGAAGTCAGCATAGCTTATTGTTCCCCTTTAATGCATTTCGTCAGTCAAGCACAACTTGGCGCGATCCCTTCTTCACGCATTTGTCGTAGGCAAAGTTTGTGTCAAATAAACTTGGACAAGTCGCTCTCAAATACTCTGTAAATCCCAGTAAGATGTTTCTGGTCCCCCCCTTTTGTATGAATAGTCTTTTTTGAAGGGTTATAGGCTATAAAAGTGGAGAAAGCATAGAAATGTATGTTTGATGTTTCCGCTGAACGGTCTACATTTTTGTACTTGAAATCATTCTCTTTGTTTTTTATTTCTATGTATACCTTGTGCATAAGCTACAGCGGAGAAAACGAATACTAAAAAAAAGTAATATTGACATGATTCTTCGCAATGACTTCTTAGACTCATTATATAATTAAAGCTAAATGTTGATTGATTTTCATTCTAATTTTTATTTCCTAGAAATAAGTATATCTTTTGATAAATATTTTATTACAAAATAAAGAAAAATGTGTGAAACAGGACATTTTCTAATATTATGAAAGAGTTGTGATATATAAGGCAGGTAGTGACCTATATAAGAAATATTAATTTGTCTTATTTTCGAAGAACATTTCTTGTCTTATTTTCGAAGAACATTTCTTGTCTTATTTTCGAAGAACATTTCTTGTCTTATTTTCGAAGAACATTTCTTGTCTTATTTTCATGTCTATTCCACCTATGAACATGTCTTATTTTCGAAGTGTTCTACAAGGAGGTAATTATAGATAAAGAAATCGTTATATTATCAGGAAAATAAAATCGTAAAATTAGAAGAAGAAATTAGAAAAGGCAGACCATGAAAATAGATTATGCGTATTTATAAATAAACTGTTCAAAGTGGGTCATTGTTGAAACATTTGCATAAATTTTCAGTAGTAGTACTCAAAATAGAATGTTATTAAAGCACCCATCCTTAATTTTGTATTCATGTCATTGCTATTCCAGAATAACTTAGAAGACAAAAGTGATAAAATTGTTGACAGAATCATACAAACTTTCGAATTTCTTCAAGGATTGACAAAAATATAAATGCAAACTTCTCACTGCACACATATGTACGCAAAGAACGGATGGAGGAAAAAATTTACCCTAAATGAAATTGCGTTAAAATTGAATAGTGAAAACAATTTTTGTGAAAAATTAATTTTGTGTTGTGCTCACAAAAATTATCATCATAAGCTAATAATCAAGTATATGATACAAACATATATGTAAAATATAACAAAATACGATGCTTAAAAATAATTGGGATCCTCAAAATTAACATTCTAGATTTCGTGATCTCTCCCTAAATTCATCTGTTCTCCCAAATTCGAAATCTTTCTAAGTTATATAGTGCTACTAGAAAAAGCAACTAAAACTAATAGTAACCAATCATAGCTTGTCTCTAGAATCATAACTACTTTGGTATAAATGCCTCTGGCGAGCTAATTACGTCATTAATCTGCTAGCTTCTACAGAGCTAATATCTTCTCGCTTCGCTTCTTTAACCTCTTGGTCGTCCGCAACGCGTCTAGCGCGTTCAAGTGAAACTTCCGCAGCCGTAACGCGCCTCAAGCATTCTCAGGTGGTGTATTTAATTATGGCAAAGCACGCGAGGGCTATCTGCCTAAGGGGATGGATGCCTTCGTGGAGGACTTTCTAAGGAAAACTGGCCCGTACACACGTTACACATGGGGAAAACCACGAAAACACCCATGCAGCCAACCCGTTCGCGGAATTCTAACCTCGGACCGAACTACCAGTGTTCAGCGACTTTAGCGCTCGGCCGCTGGTAGGCTCAAGCGTTCTCAAGCGCGTTCAAGTGGACCGCCTGGATCAGATGTTGTCAAATTATCCTGCTGTTAGAAATAAGCAGAGATATTATTACTTTTTCATTATGCTTTATTTCCTTATAATTTTACTTAATATTCATTGACATTCATCGACTACGAAAGTCATGTATGGAAAGTATTGATGTACAGAGAAAACAACATTACACGCTAATTGCCTATCATCTTCTTCCTCTCGCCCTATCACTTAGCCATCGCGATTGTGCTTCGAAATTATGATATATATATACAAATCTATATAGATATAATTAGATATTTCTTACAAATTGTTTAATATTTGTTTCACAAAGAAATGTTGCTTAGAAAATGGGAAAAACTCGTGAACGAGTTATAAGAGCATAAGTGGCATAATACGAGTTATAAAGGGCAAAAGCATATTAAATTCACTCATTAACGAGTGAATTATTAAATTAACTCGTTAATAAACTCCGCCGCTTAATTCATTCAAATTTTCTGGAACAAAACAAATATATATTAACCAATAAGAAACAAAATATCGTTTATAAAATTAATCTCCACCACTTATAAACTCAAACAAACAAAACCGTGTATGTAAACAAAGAGATTCATTTAGAAAGTCCTCCATGAGGGCCTCCCTCAGGCACATAGCCCTAGCGTGCGTTTAGCTAAGATAAACTAAACCAAGCAATCAAAAAGTGATTCTACGTATTCAGAATGAACTGATTGTAGCTGATAAAATTCGTTTGTAGCTCAATAGAAAAGCTTTAGCAGGAATTTGGACTAGTTTAGTTAAAATGAAGAACCCTTGGAGATGTTCAGTATCCTTTCTTTAGTCAAACGCTGTAAATCGCTTGTTCGGATTTGAACTGTGATACTTGTAAATCTCTTCGCCCGGACTAGAGCTAGGAGCGACGATTAAGAAAAGCAATCCTCTAAAAGAACTGGGAAAAATTTCTTCAATTATAAAATAATGAGTATTTTTCAAGATTAATGGAAAGGTGGTGCTTAAGTGAGTACCGTCTCCCTTTCTCGAACGATAGCTGACAGGGGATCAAAGTGCATACACACATTAATTTTGCAGGGTGTTCTCAGAAAACTTCATGAAGTGCTTCCTTGCAGTATTGTACGTGATTGATCTTTGATTGAAAAAGCAGAGTGGTTGTTGTAGGCTTGAGAAAAAAGAAAAGAAAGCCTATAAAAACCTATTTAAATCTGTTAAAACCAAGAAGTGACATTTTGATTTGATATGCAAAGTCCCATATTCCTGCTCTCTAGAAACGAGAATTTTGGATTTGAACAAACCATTGGGAAAAAAAACTTCTTTTATTTGCTATGTGTTTGAGTTGTAATATGTCAAAAAAGACTGAAAGAAAATTATAAATTGCTAGAATATTATACTTTTGGTAAATGCATCTAAAGAGAAGTAACATTTAAAATCTGAATTTCCTAAACAGCATTGTGCGGTTTACTTAAATAAAAAATAAAATTGATAAAGAATTAATAAAGAATAATAAATGTCTCAAATGTCATTTGTCAAATAATAAATGTGTCAAATTAATAAATGTCTCAAAAAAGCTCAAAAGGAATAGAAAATTGTGAAACGTTGAAACAGCACTTCTAGAATGGTTCAAGGAATGAGTCTAAAACGTGCTCCAGTTTCTAGACCTCTTTAGACAACAAAAGCTACAGGATTTGCTAAAATGTTAGGGAAAAATTTGTGTCAACTGATGGCTGGTTTACAACATGGAAAGAGAAATAACATTGGTTTTTAGAAACTACATACTGAGAAGCAAGGAGCAGATCATCATTCGGCTAAGAATTGGACAAAAGACTAAGGTTCTGAAAGAGTACAAGCCATGCGAAATTTATAACACAGATGAAACTGATCTGTTTTTCCGAACATTACCGAAGCACACGTTAATACCTAAAAGTGAAACAGCAGCTAATTTAAAAAATTCAAAGTAGTTACTGTGATATTAACTTGCAATATATATGCAACAATTAAGAAGATACCATTGGCTATTGTAGAAAACAGAAAAACCTAAAAGGAGTCAAGTATTTATCTCTAAGTTATTTTAATAATAAGAACTCGTGATGACAACCAGTATTTTTACAGATTTCTACTTGAAATGGGACAAAGAACTGAAAAACGAAAAAATATCATTACTATTAGAGAGCTGTGTTACATACCCCTCTGATATTATTCTGAAAAATAATAAATTAGCTCCTGCAAGTTTCTTCCTGCAAATACACCTCCTTCAGACCAAGGTATTATAAAAACTTTCAAATGTCATTACAGCAAGGGTGTCGTTTAAAAAAAAGATAAACAAAATTGAATGTTATGAAAACGGCAGAAGGAGATAACTAAGGCTACGTTCAGATGGCGACGTAAATGTCATAAAGGGATAGTCACAAGAATAAAATGTGGTGATTCGGTGCACAACTGCGACGCAGGGTCTAAGTCGCACCCACTTAGAGAAGTTAAATTCCCGCATGTGTGGGATTTGCGTCTACAGCTTTCCTACTCTGTTTTTCCATTCCGATTTCGCACGTTCGCTCTGATTGGACGACGCTTATCCAGAGTCGGCATAAAGTTTAAAACTACGAACTTTATTCCAAGAGCCGTAAGGCCGATTTTGTGACGTAGCACAGACTGGTTGTCTGGCAACGCAGCTCGGCTTAAACCACTTATGCCCTTTATACTGTCGCCTGAACGTATCTAAAGGATACTACTAAAAGTAATAAATAAAAACTAAGTATTTATTATGTTTTTGATGTATAACACTTTATTCAAAACTATTTGTTCATTTTATGAAAGAATTTTACTCTGTTTCAAATTTGAAAATGTTTTTTTAATATTTCGCTAGGAATACAATCTTTTTATTTCATTTGTTTAAATCTGTATTTGTTTTATCAAATATGAAGGCTCCTGTCATGCCAGCGATAACCGTACGAAGATAATTAAGGGAGATTCGAAACGCTAATGGGGGAGTTTATTGCAGCAAACTTTTCGCTAAATTTTCCCCATCAATGTTTTAAATTTTTATTCACTTGTTAACGATATCACAAACATAACACAGTAATTAAAAACAAATAATATATTTTCTTATAATCATCTTTCATTCAAAATTATTTTTTATTTTCAACGAATGTATTTCAATGTAGCTGCGTTTAAGAGAAATCGAAAGCAGAAAATGCGCCAGATTGTAAATTTTATAACAATTTTCATAAACTTTGGCTCCACAATTATTTATATTTCATGCAAAAATCTCTTTTACGAATAAATACCTCATAATCCTATATACAACTTCAGAGTTTTAGATCCTAAAGAAATGTGCAAGTGAAGAAAATGCGCAATCATTCAATATATAAGAAAGAAAAATAAAAGATCCAATCAGGCAGAGACTTAAGTTTCACTTAGACAAAATCCCAAAGGTCAATCAAATATCTAGGTAAGGGTAATTTAGAAAACATTCTCTTTTTGAGTTCTTTCCCTTTTTCTTTCTTTAAGAACAGTGGTATATATTGTTTTCTTTCCTTTAGTTCAGGGCAACTTTCCCAGTCTGAGGCTTTATCTCCTATGTATTCTAACGTAAAACCAAAATGTTCCAAACATTTATTAATTAAAATCAACGAACTAAAAATATCATGCATTAAAAATACTCTTTTCATTTGCAATTATTATCGTGCATATATAACATTGATCAAAATTAGCTTTTTGAGATATAAACACTTCAATGATTCTGGCGAATCAGTATTCCCATTCTTCCAATTCGAGGTTCTGGAAGGGGACAGAAAGTTAAGAAGCTTCATTGCCTCCATCCAAGGAGGCAAGAACTTTGTGACAAAAACTTTGCAGCATCGCTGAAGTGCAAGCAGCCTCTGCATAAAACGCATAGGAAGTTTGTAAATAGCCTCATAGAAAATTTGTTAATATTGAATATAGAACATATAGTATTTTTTATCCTTTTACTGCATCTATTTCTTGTAATTTGTGCATTTGCCTGGGTAAATGTCATAGTTATCTTACTGCGGAATGAACACGAAGTGAGATTTTCAATGTCCTACACCACATGACCTCAGAGAACACATAAACAAGCTTTAACATCAAACAGGTGGGAGCTTTCTCAGGTACCAGTGGAACAAGATCCATTGAATAGGCTTTCACTGTTTGTCTTCGAAATGGCCCCCGTAAATCACAAGACCACCTTGTTTTGACAGGCACAGTCTTTGGTGTGCTTTCATGTCACATCTCATCAGAATCTCAGAACGTCTCATCAGAATTCCCGCTCATGGTAACAACTGGTTACCCCCTTCTCTTCTTCTGTCATCACCTCGCGAATTTTTACATTGAAAACGGACCAACGTCACGATCCGATCACTGGTAGTATTTCGCGCGATAAGTCAGCGTTTAGAAGTACTGCCAGTACTTCGCGCAACAATTCAGCATTTTTTTAAATTCATTATTGGTACTGGTATTGGTTTTCCCTGTCTTGAACTGCGAACACCACAGACGGAGATATCTGGTCTTGCGCTTTCCTGCTTAATTGTATTAGATGGTATCCAGAATTTTTCCTTGAAGCTTGCAATTTGTCATAATAGAAATTAGTTAGCAAGTAGCTACAATTCTTTGAGAATTATCTTAGAGTGCCTTCGATCCTCAATAAAGGAACTTTATTCAACACAAGAGTCTTTATGTCTCCAAGTTGACCACGTTATGCCGCCTGCTGATGTTTTAATTCTAGCCTGCTCCTAAGGTAACAAGAGCTGTCTTCATAGGTGAAAAATTTGCATTCTTTCAGTGGAATTATTTTCTCAAGAAATTTTCCAATTCAGGTTTTTGCAAATGGAATTTTTAGGAGGACGAAATTAGACATCTATGTAACTTCATAACCTTCAGTACAGAACTTCGTTGTGTCTGAACTCGCAAAGACTTGTAACAAAGTGAGGAATTTGGCCTTTGCATGGCCAGATTGGTAAATTTAAAATAGCCATTAGCAAATTCTAAATAATCATTGGTGAAACATTGTTATATTTCTATTTTGAACTGCAGTATAGAAGAGTGCAGTTGTTATTTTATGTTCTGGCAAAGGAAGACTAATTTTCATTATTCCTTAAGGAATAATTTTTAGGATATAACATTAATTTAACGAAATGTACTGATTTATATCAAGCATTTAAAACGTTATTAGACGCATATAATTTTTATCACATCCACTTAATATTTCACAACCTGTTCTTAGCACTTGTATCATTAATATGTAATAATTTTGATCAGTTATTGCTAGCTTTATAAAACACATATTGGATAGTCACACTGTAAAGCGTTAATAGTGTATTCCTGTTATTACATGCGAATTTAATATTACCATCGGTCTTTTAATTTGCGAAAAATACCCTGTATTTAAAACGCCAATTATTTTATTTCCTAAATCTAAGATTTCAACCGTACTGGTTTAAACATTATAATGAAAACTACTATACCTTTATTTAAAATGTCTTTTATCAATTACACTTTTTTTTTATCCAGATGCAGATTTTTTAAAGACAAATCTGTAAATGTCATGTCATATCGTCTGATTTTTATCCTTAAGCTAAGAACTATGAATCGAATTAAGTTTTCTGTCATATAAAGTGCACACAGATTTCTGCTTGTGTCACGTCTATGCATTGCATTTTTTAAAAAATTATTTGAATATTTCACTTTCTTCTTTTTTTCTCACTGCTTTAATGTTCAACCAAAAATTTGTTTTCAATCAGTTGCATACATACCTTCAAATGTGCATACGTTTGAAATCATAACAGTCATCCCAGTTTTCATAATTATCAAATGTAATGTCTCTTTCCATGAAATTCCAGTTCTTTTCATTTTTAACCACAGTTCATCATTACTTTTTCAGTCAACGTCTGATTTTAAGAAAACGCTTTTTAAGAAAGAAATTTTAATTGTTTCTAGTTTTATGTTTTACTTAAATCGGATAGATCGTGCCAGAGAGATCATACTCATGCTCCAAATACTTTTATCCTCCTCCGAGTAATTCCTGGAGTAATGTTGAGAAGAGCATTTTAATTTATCTGTTCATGTAGATTATGTTCAGAGGTAAAGGCGAAAATACACTCATACAACTTTGTGAGAAGGAAAAGAAATTAAAATTTTCCAAGCAGTAGTCATTTGCGGATGGGTGGTGCATTATATATTATAAAAAGTAAAATTTTACACTCTGTCCATATTTTTCAGTCATTCTAAAAATATTCCAAGATAATTCACGCATACTATATTTATTTCATTTGAGAGCGGTTTGCATTAAGAACATGTTTCTCTTTTTCATAAGAAAACAGTATGCGTTTCCGAAAGGAAAGGAAAAAATTACATCAAAGTTAAAAATTTCTTTCATCTTTTACTCATAAATTTCGTTAGATTAACTCTTGAATCTATTTTCAAAAGTTTCAGCTGAAATATTTTAAAATTCTTTTTTTTAATGATATGGCAAGAGGTTTCATAGGTCAGCGTAAATTTATACAGAGATCCGTGCGAACAATAATTCAATTGCAATTATATATTCCCATATTCAGTGTTATATTTGATTCATAGCTATGAATGACAAATTTCAGAAAAATGCCTCCAAACTTGGGAAATTACCCCTTGGATACACTTTTTTTTTTCGGAGCGAATTTTTTGTAAGATGTTTGCTTCAATTTCTTCTGTCTGCTTTACGATTATTCAAATTTTATCAATTTTGTTAAATTTCAGTTTTGTCAGATGCAATTTTCATTTGCTTCTAAAAGAAAAAAAATCAAACCTACGCTGAACATGTATTTTCAGCGGTTAATCTCTTTTGAACAGTCTAGTAAAGACTTCAAACGAGCTATATGTCAACAGCCTCTGAAAAATAACTGTTGTCTCCAACGTGATTCGCCCACCAGCGGCCAAGCGGTAACGTCGCTGAACACTGGTAGTTCGGCCCGAGTTTCGAATCCCGCGAACGGGCTGGCTGCATGAGTATTTTCGTGGTTTTCCCCATGTGTAACGTGTATATGACGCAGTTTCCCTTAAAAAGTCCTCTACGAAGGCATCCCTCCCTTAAGGGCAGATAGCCCTCGAGTGCTTGGCCGTTATCTAATAAACCAAACCAACGTGATTCAGAGTAGGACAAATGTATAAATTGTCGCCAATCGTGTCAGTCAAGCCACATAAAGAGCGCAATGTGAGCCCGCTAGGGGCATATGACACGTTTTTTGCAAATAATGACACAGGAAAAATTATTCCACCCGAGAAAAGAAAAACCTAAGTAACTATATTTATGCTTTGAGATTTATTTAGTTATGGCAAAGATCTCAAGGGTTATCTACCTAATTCGTGGGATGCTTTCGTGACTTCTTAAGGGATGTACGTTACACATGGGGAACAGTACGAAAACGCCCATGCTGCTAGCCCATTTACAAGGATTCGAATTCCAGATCGAACTACCAGTGTTCAGCGACTTTACCTCTCGGCCTCTTGTGGGCCAGGTACGTCTGCGATAAAAGACATATAACCAAATTATGCATCTTATAAATAAAACAGTTTACTATTTATATAAATAAAAATGAATCGGGGGCAGACATGGTACTAAGCTCAAATAAGTATATACAGGTTTTTAATATTAGAATTAAAATATTACCTACTAGGAACAGTATTTCAGGATTATAGTAATCTGTTTCCACTGCATCATTTCGAGACTAATCCATGTTACATGTCGTATGATTCTTACGTAATTCTGATGATGTAAATGGAACTAAAATAGCCAATAATAATTTTCCAGCAGTATTAATTATCCAATCAAAATGCATTCAGAACCGAAACTAACTCACACTGAATTAAAACTTCATCGTGAGCAGAACGCACTCGCTCGCTACTCTTCGTCCTAACTGGATTGTTGTCTGCTGCTTCTTTTTACTGCAAAGTAACCAAAAATGTATATCTCTTGAAAAAGGTACAAATAATGTGTCAAGTTGTTTGTGGCCGCAACATGTTTGCTGAAATAAAATAAAAGATTTTTCTGCCTAAGCTGCCAGTTTCCTATTGAAGACGGATCAAAATTTCTATGCCATCGAAATTCACGCTATTTATTACTTTTAAGTTTGTCTCTATTATATATATATATATATATTCTTATAAAATAAATTTCATAGAAACAACATTTTTTTTGGACTAATTCTTTGTTTCACGTAAGAAAAATTAGAAAACCAGTATTTATTAGGAGCTTAATTTTAGTCTTATGCGGAGATTCCATGTAAATTAGATTTATTCTTGTGAATACTATATAAAAATGACTTACGATATATAATCTGTACAGCTTTAGAAAACGTTTTTACAATTAGAAGACGTAATCAGATCAATACGCTTAATTTTCATAAATTTTATTCATTTTTTTAACTCAAGTAACTGTTCGGTTACTTCTGATTTTCTTGGCAGTGTATTCAATAAAGTTAACAAAAGTTAAAACTGAAATTTAATTTGTAGAATAATTATTTTGATACATTTAAACTGTGAAAAAAACGACACCAAGTTCTGATTTCCTAACTTTAAAAAAATACGTAGGGATGTTATGAAATATACTTTTCAGTCAAGAAATGTGTTGGAATTCTTTCTAGCTCATCTCGTGAAATATTTCCACCATACGTTTGGTTAATAGCATAATAGTTGCTGTCATGCAATATTCGACACAAAGAACTAACATTTTGTGACGCTACGATCAACACCATTTTAGTTCCTTTGTCGTTCTGGGGAAGAAGCAAGCATTTTTCTAGAATAAATAACCGAAATTTATTCTTGAAAGTAAATTCTTGAAAGTAATAGTAGTGAAACTTTGTATTGAAAAACCAACCAAAATAAAATTTAACGACTGTAAAACCGAACGTTTTGCCACGAAATGTTCTCAAACTATTACTTTAATGCCTTTTGTGGATTAAATGTATAGAATTTTTACTAAAACGTAAAGATTTCTTTAGACAGAAACTTAAAACATTTTTCGAAATTGCTTTTCTTGAAAAGCAATTTAGATATATTTTATACTTTTAATACATGCAAAAAAAAACTTGCTGTAGAAGAATTTTTGACTTTTGACATCATGAAATTACTATATTCATGGCATCATGAAATTACTACATTCATTCATTAAAGGGATATTAGTTTTAACATTTTTAATAATTGTGAGTATTCTGCTTATCACATAAGACATTTTCTCCCTCCTCTCCGCTCCGCATGTCTTCGTGGTGTAGTCGGAAGCATACTCGACACGTATTTGAGATGTCTAGGGTTCGAGTCCGACAAGAGCATTGCACATTTTTTGCGCTTCTTGCTTCAAAAATGTCTAATGCCTCTACACTCTGTTTTCGATATTTACAAAATAGTCTACATTTGAAGAATAATTGTAAAAATAGCATTATGCGAAGATTCATTAAATACCGCACGAAAACCTACTAATATTATAAGGTATTTCTTCCACTTCCCTAGCGTGCCTTCGTGGTGTAACGGTAGTACGCTGGGCCGGTATTTCAGAGGTCAGTGGTTCGATTCCCGGCGAAGGCGGTTGCGTATTTTTTATCTCTCTGGCTTCCAAAAAATCCTAATGTCTCTACAAGTGGCGCCCGAACTAAAAGGTTTGTGGATGATGATTCTCCGCACCCAGGATTTGGCGACTAGGTCCCCTAAAACCCTAGTCTCCCTTTTAAAAAGCGGAGTATCTAAGGTATTTCTCCCGTTTCCCTAGCGTACCTTCGTGGTGTAACGGTAGCACGCTGGGCTGGTACTCCAGAGGTCCGTGGTTCGATTCCTGGTGAAGGCGGTTGCATAATTTTCATCTCTCTAGCTTCCAAAAAATCCTAATGTCTTTACAATATAAATACTTCACATATGCAATAAAGCTATTACGAGGAAATAAAGAAATAAAAAGATTTAAATCTGAACGTGCTCAAATGTTATTAAACATAAATCAAAAAACTTAATTTAGTTTAAAGCCAGAAATAGTAATAGTTTGTGGGAAATTCAAAGAGGGGGTATCTCTACAGCATGTATTAATTCCTCTAAACGTCTCCCCAAGCATGTTCTCAAAACGTTTTAATCACTTTAAAGCATGGAAACATTTAGCCGACTTGCTAATGTGTTCTTAATAACTGGAATATCTGAAAAAATAAGCTAACAAGCATTGTTCCATGTCAGACCACAGAGTTATATTCAATTTTCTGCGTTTTCCATAGGAACGTGCTCAAAACAGTGTCCTCTTAGATAAAGGATATAAGACAAATTTAGAACACTCTTGTAAGGGTCTAGAACTTTTTGCCGTCGCCGTTTCGCCATGACCGTTTCGCCGTCGGGACGTTTCACCGTCAAAATATATTTTTTTTTAAAATTACTTTATCTTGCCGTATTATACTCGTATTAAATTTATTTAGTTTTATAATTCTCTTTACCTCTTGTATACTTAATAAAGGTTGCGTTCAATATATATACTTATTTACAAGTATGAGATAAAAAGAAATTACACATACGTAGTTGGTTGGAAAATTACGTCAGTATCAATAAAAACTAGGGCTAAACTTTTGATATAACACAGTTATATTATTGATTTTAAAATTATGCGGGTACAATGTTTGATGATTCATCAACATGATTCGTTAAAATTTCTTGAAATTTTAATCGGCTCAGAGATATTACTCATACAAGCAGGAAATTCAATTTTTATGAAATCTGAATGGAAAACGGAATTACTTTGGAATCTTGTCAGCACCTTAATCTCTTAAAATTAATATGTCATATGTAAGGGTGTATTTGTATAAAACTGTGGTTAAAACATTTTATATATTATTTTATATAAAATGTTTATTAAATTAAATTAAATTATAAAACTAATCAGAATTATTAATTTAAATCAATCTAATATAATACGGCAAGATTTATATCTTGTAAAGATATACATATATATATAAAGATTTATATCGTGTAAAGAAAAGTATGTCTTGACGGCAAAACGGCAACAGCGAATAGTCACATTCCCCTCTTGTAAGATGAATTCAAATTCAATTTTAACAATAATTCTGAACTTACTTCTGTTCGAGGAGAACTTGAAATAAGCAGATTTTCACTAAATATTCTTGAAAGATATTAAGATTAAAGGAATCAGAAGAAACACCTGCACTCCATCTGTGTCATAGAGTGGCCTCCATACTACATGAGATTAATCGAGCATGACAGGGACGTTCTCATGAATTTCGTGAAATTAGAAACCTCCAAGATCTCGTATATGTCGCCTTAGAAGAAAGGCATTTAATCTCAAGAGATTGGATGAACGGTGTAATTAATAACGGGAAGATGTGTTTTAAAATGGTGTTACCATTAGAGATGATCTAAGATTGTGTAGATATAGAATATTGTGTAATAAAAGTTTTGATAATAATTAAATAATATGTATTCGAGAAGAGGATAACATAATATTCTGCTTTATACTTCCCACTGCTTGTCCTAATCAGGGATATTTTAGCATTATATAAACCTTTAAACATGGCAATAGGTATTGATATATATTCATGTACAATTTATGTATGGTCTTTTGTCGTGTAACAAAAATATTATTTGTTTTTTATAGTTATTTTTGGTTTGTGTTTACTTTAATTAAACAAAATATGCTAAAATAAATTCTATAGTTATAAAATGTAGTCCGAAACGTTCCCGGAGTTGACTGATTGGTTTTGGATAATTCAGGGCCCTAGCTGGAAAACTCCCGACCACTCTCGCTTTTTTAAATTCGGGATTACTGCTTGAAATAAATACTGGAATCCGTGCTCTTCAGGAATGCTTTCTTCCTCATGAGTCTAGGAAAATTGACTCAAAAAGTCAAATATTCTTTTGCATCAGCACTAAATTTCATCAGTTCAATCTTCGGTAACTTCCTTTTTTTCAGAAATAATATCGCTAGATAACATTTGATACGGTTTTCTTACTTAATAATTAATCATCAATTCTGAAAAAAAATGGAAAATTTATTACGATAAGTTTCGGCAGATTCAAAATCTTCTTGAAATTCTTTTTCATTATTCTTACCTTTTAAAATAGCTGCATATGGCTCTTTTTGGCATTCTTCTAAACGCGTAAATTTAATCTTTAGCTGAGACACCAAAAACTGAAATTGCTTTCACATCGAGAACATTTTCTTCTTTACCACATCTTCTATTTTGTTCACACATGCTGTAAACGTTGCTCTCAAAGATTTTCGCTGGGTTTTCATATGTTGTTATATCCATTATTTCTAAATAAATACCATCACTAGTTACCAAGACCATCCCAATTACGGACATTTGAATATTTTAGGATTACTCCCTTAGACTGGCGCGACTAATTCGTGTTAATAGAGTAATTCGCGTTCATTTAGAGTACTGGCAAAATATTTAGTACTTAGATATAACCCGTGTCTTTTTTATTTTACTTAAAGTTTAATTATAAAAAAAATTATGAAAATTTTACATTTAGGATCTGAATCATTTAATTAATGTTGACGAAAACGATTATTTGATTATGGCAATGTACTAAAGGGCTATCTGTCTAAGTGGAAGACTTTTTAAGGACATTGCTGGGTATATACGTCACACATTGCGAAAAACTACGAAAACGGCTATGTAGCCATCCCGTTCGCCTAGATTCAAACCCTGGACCAAGCTACCAGTCTTCAGTGAATTTACCAATTGACGGCTGATGGATTGACCAAAACGAAGTCAATTTCCTAATCAAATAAAGTTATTTTTATGGCCTTTTTCAACTTGTCAGTTTATTATGATATTGAAAAGATGCTTGAAATTACTGATGGATATTAAATGATTTTCACGTTTATGAGCCTTAGTGAAGAAGTAAACTCTTTCTCAGTTAACCCTTTCCGGCACGCTACCGTTTAAAGTTGGAGTTTTGATTAAAAAAAAAGGTAGGCAGTCTAATTAAGCCTAGAGGAGTACACAAGTAAAATTTTGTGAAGATAGCATTTATCGTTTTAATTATGTGGGTGTGCCCAAGTGGGCACACTGATTGAATAGAGCTTCGAAAAGAGTGCTGAAACGAGCATTGTTGTCAATGAACTGACCGATGAGATGCGGAGAAACAAAGAATGAAGAATCTCAGTTGTCCTAGATTATCGCTGAGCCCAGTCTAGCCACACCCAGGATTCGCCGTTTGATTTTAGCAAAGATTTCAAGGCAAAAATTTAAAACTATTCTAGAATAAGGAGATTAGCATACAGCCAAAAAATAACATAGAAATTTCTTTTCAAACAATTTCGTTTATAGCATTTCGTTATATAAAAGAAATCTGGAAGATTTCTTTGAAAAATGAGGGTTTTAAAAAACTAAAACATGGCTAAAATATATGGACGGGTACTGGTTGGTGTTGAGCTACCATCTAGTAAGTAATTCAGAGTAACCTATAGTAACTTATAAATCCCTTTTTATTCAATTTTTCTGTGCGTACAGAAGGAATATTTTAGGTGTGTCCAGACCGGACACACTATGCCGCAAAGGGTTAACTAATGACGAAGTGACTTTAAGCTGACGGAAGTGTAGATCGCCTCGAATTATAAAAAGGTCTCAATAGAAACTAGATTCTTTTAAATGCGCTATTATCTGTTCATCTTGACTGTATATACTTCAAACGATCAAAACTCGTATAAATTCATCATCTTTGTTTATTTCTGAACAATGTTCGAGTCATTATGTACGTCACTGAAGTTAAACACATTCGTAACAGATATACAGAACAAGAACATTTTCAAGAACATGAGCATCGTCATACAAAATCCCATCACAATCCAATATCCAGATCCTAAATTGAATCCTTGAATTAAAATCTTAAGAACAAAAACATCAGTCATTTCGGTATTGCAAATGAATCACAAAATAAATGCGACTTCTTAACTTGTTACACGTTCAGGTATGGAAACGAAATTTGATCAATTGTTCTATAGCTTAATAATTACAAGTACAGGATATCTAAATAAAAGGCCCTTACTTCAATGTGCCTAAAACGAAACCAGTGATCAAAAAATTGCGAAATTTTGTTGCGGACTTAATGAAGGGATGAGAATGTCTTTCAGGCAAAAACTGTTTCCCTGAAAGGGTTTTTCTTTCAGGAAAAACGTAGAAGGAGTTTTACTTTGGAAACTTGTAATAAAAATGTAAAGCTTTCTCGACGTCATGCAGCAGCTGATACATTCGCTGGAACTTTATTGAGTCCAGACTACATAGATGAATGCTGAGAGGGCCATTTAGAATTCACAAATCTTGATGCCGCAGTTTGAAGGCTGGTGCGTCAAATGGCGTATAAATATTAATGCACAGAAATCTCAGCTTCTTTTGATCAATAGAACTCACACTAGGACTGTAGTAAAAGCCAAGCTATAGCTTTTTAACGTAAACATCCCAATGGTTAAACGTGCCACGTATCTGGGCGTTCTCTTTAACAGTAAGCTCACTTCGTCCGACCGTATGAACAAAATCATTAGCACTACTACCGGAATTATTAATTGTCTCAACCCTTTACTTGATAACTTCTCAAAATTGTACCTTTATTAAGAAAAAGCACATTTACACTGCAGTTATTCTCTGTTGTTTACCTATGCTTTACCGCTTTGGGCAACCTATTCTTTAAAAAATATTTATACACTGCAAGTAATGCAGAACAAGTTCCTGAGAAGAATCATAAATGCGTATTTTTACGTTTCCAACAATACTCTGCACAAAGCTCTTAAAATTGAGTATGTTGACAAGTACTTACAGCGCATGAATGACAACTTTTTTAGCAAAGCTTCTCTTGCTCTCAATTTCAAAACTTCACTTGTTTTGATAACACGATCCTCGCTGAAGATAAAAATACTCACCCATATGAAGCTCACCTCACCAGGGACACTAACTTCCCGAGTTAACTTTCAAATTGTGTTTCACACTCACTTTCAATATCTCAATACTGTGTTATTCAATTTTGTAAGTATTATGTATATTATTTTCACTTTATTGCAGATAGTACTTATACGGGTTCTTGTAATTTTCTTCGCTTCTCGGTCAGAATTTCGCTCGCCTCTCTATCGTGTGTTACTGGTTGATTTCGAGCCTTGCTACTCTTGATAGCCCCCTCTTCTACACCTTTGACCTTCTTACGGCTAAACTGTTCTGACGAGTTCACGTCTTGCGTCTTTTAGCGCATTTTCACTGAGCAGGATAAGTCGCGCTCTACACGATATCCAGATTGGAATAGATGAGACTTTATTTTCAGTGTGCTTGTTGCTCACAATGACAATAAGTTTACAAGATTGCACACTTTGTTAGTAAAATTGTTTTACCAGAAAGGCCTAAAATTTCGTAATGTGTGGCCTTCCCAATTCCAGACCTCAATTCATGCGATTTTTGGCTTTGGTGACATTTAAAATATCTGGTAAGTCATTACAATCCAAGAACTTTATCTGATTTTAAAGCCAGAATTTTACACACTGCGGTCAACTGTGGAAAGGCCTTCTTGTGATTTCAGGTGGTAGCTGAAAATAATGGCTATGATGTGGAACATATTTTTGTAACATAACTTGCAAAATTGTAAAAATATTGTAAAGATGTGGATACATGTATTATCAGGTTCAATGTTCCGCCTTACTTTCTTTGGGAACATGCACAGACCTGACTCGGAACAGGGAGCTTACTAAAGCTATGTTCAATAACTGTGGGAAGTAGACAAGATACACAGGAAGGTTATACAAAACCCTTTATTTTTCACTCTTTACAATAATTTCCGTACTTCGGAATACAGAGACCAACTACTTGTGGTCTGAACGTAAGAATATAAAAATATAACTAAACTCTAACTTAAATTTGGATTAATAAACGTGGAAGATTGGCCTTATATTAACAGGAAGCCGTATGTAGTACAGAGAACTGTTAACACTACAATACGTTTAAAATTATCACGAGGATTAAACCTCTGGCCTGGAAGGCAAACAGCAACCGAGTAAAACTTCTAAAGCAAGAACCTGCTTCGACTAACTCCTTCCTCTCTCTCGCTTGGCAAAAAACCACAACTTAAGTACTTGGCGTTCGCCAGACAAATTTTGCATAAATAAGTTAACGCTTTTAATTCTGGCCGGAAGTAGAAAATAAGAAGTGATAGTAAAGATTTAAAATAAAATAAACGCTAGTAAAACTTAAGATCCTTACAGTATAATTTATTAATGTACAGGCAAGCTTCCACATTATTCATGCTTCATGTTTTGTTAATCGCAACCGTAGGATAACAACGCCTTAAAGAAATGCAACAACAGGTTTCTCGCTCTCTTTCTGCTGCTGGACTTCGGAGGTGGTGTAGGGACGACCTTCGGGCCTGATTCCTTCCCTGCCATTCTCGCTGAACTGTAGCTTCTGTCTTCTACCGCTACCTCTTCTTACGCCATGAAAATTTTCGTGAACTACATTGAGAATAAACACATTCACATGTGATCACATGTGATGTTGCTTTTAAGTTACCGTCATTCTGGGCACGTTCTTTTAATCATATATTCCTTTTCATAGATCACACATTTCTATTCTCACATTTATATGCATCTATAGATTATTGCCGACACAACGTAATCTCAGTAATCTTAGTCTTGATGGACGATTTAAGATCTTAAATATTTTTTACCTCTAGCACCCACATTCCCACATTAATTATTTAACATTAATATAATGCCCTCTTGTGATACTAGCATCAGATTAATTTCAACTTTGCGTTACAGGTGATTGTAAAGATACTGATTAATAAGATACATTTCGATGACCCCAGATATCAAAGAAATAATATTGGTAACCTCGGGGATCACGGGATGTAGGTATAGCTAATGTAAACAAGCAAGATCATTCTTCATATTCTTCTCTTGCTTAATGTATCACATTTATCATATCTTAAAAAAATTATAAGTAGAACATTATTAAAATTTTAAGATAGGAGAGAATGTTTTACGATCAAAGTTTGCAATTTATGGTAATAGTTTTCAAATGTAACGTTCTGTTTCCATATCGGTATCTGAAGGTGTAAATACCGACACAGAAACAGACAGGTGAAACCGTAACTAACTCAATACCAAACTGAAAATAAACTCTTATGGCTAGTTAATTTCAATATTTTTAGTGATCGTACTAGTGGTAAAATTATTTTCGTTGTGTTAATGCATCCGACGCGTGCCGTGAGAGGATCGGATAAACAAGATATAAATGCAAAATATAAAGGAAACACACAAATTGATATAAAGAAAACAATAAAAATAGGTTTCCAGATTAAAATACAAGTTTATTCAGATTCCTCAACATTTTAAATTAAATTTCACATTCTACGTAATTAATACACAATTCCTTATTTTAGTTACACATGTGAACTAATCAATTTATATCATTTACACATTTAAATTAAGAATTTACAAATTTCATTTTTCTTTTCAATTAATGAAATTAGTCTCAGAATTCACTTTATGACCCATTTAATTTAACTTTAACCAGAACTACTGCTGTAAATTATAGGATGCTAAAAAGACACATTATCTGAAATTCAACATCTCTCCTAAGGATGATTTCACAAAAACAAACTATATTTTTACCATAATTAACTTATTAAGATTTTCCCTTTTAGTCTGTGTAAATAAAGAAAGGGAAAGGGAGCCATTTTTCAGCCATTTATGATTAATTTAGAGATTCAATATGAAGTATAAAGTCCTAAAGAATGTTTTGGTATTTGCTTAAAGTTCATAGGAAAAACTGATAACACGAAAACACTTATCTGTTACGTAGACGACTTGAAGAGAGCCTTGAAATGACTGGGTGAGTTCTCGCATTCTCACGCCTGCAACTGGTTTCCATAGAAGGAAATTTTTCCCACTGGAAGGCAGAAGAAGAGCTCGCGCAGCATGGCTGTCGGAATAGAATCTACGCTCAACAAGGGAAAACGTAGACTATTAAGATAGGTATTCAAGAGAACGGCTGACGCAGGTTTTCATTAGTCTCCAGTAACATAATTCCTTCCCTCTGTTCCAAGTTGAAGTCAAAGAACATCATCCTGGCCTTAGAAGATCCAGATGAAGACCAAAGTCTCTGTTCATTCTTTTTTATTAATTATTCGCTCAACAGTTTAGTCTATCGCCCTCTATATCCTTTTCTAAAAATTCTTAGCTAAAGCACGCGGTCGGGGAGCATAATTGCCGCTTCCCACCGGAAGCACAGCTCGAAGACCTCTACATCTTTTTTCCTTTGATCCTGTGATCACTTCACAAGAAGTCTAAAATCTAAGTGTCATTCAAAAAAGCGATTAAAACTCGAATTTTCTTCGTCTCCTTCACTAACACGTGCTCCCATAGTGGCTTCATTTATCGCCCCCTTTTTGGGACTAAATTTGCGTTTCTACCCTGAAAGACCGAAATAAGGTTCACCACACATGCGCACCCCTCTTCACTTAGCCAACAACCGGACACCCTGATCGCCAAACAAGATGACTTACATCGCAGGTGAAGTGGCAACCTCTGACCTTTCCGTCACGTACGTTCTATCCAAAAGATCTATTGCGCAAAAGAAATTGGTTCTCGAAATTTCTAAGTGACAAAAACAACCCGCGAAAATCATGACTTAGCAAAATCCCCCCCCTTCCCGAATTCTTTTCACAATGAATCGAATCTTGGACAAAAATTGTAAATAAAAAGGAAAATAATTAATATTCTTAGACGCTAAATAATATTCTCAGAATCATCTGTTTTTCTCCAAAATTAAAGCATTAAAATAATAATTCAGAATTAAATAAAATTAAGATTTTCTTAAATTAGAAAAAATAATTCACCTGATTTTTTTATAACGCTATCAAACAATTATATACACAACAGTAAAACGTCCTTCCGAACGTCTAAAACTACAGATCTTTGTTTGTGAAAACTTTTCACAGTGTCGCAAGAGTATTCCGGTGTAGGCATTCTAGTAGGATAAACGACGCATTATAAAATAAAATTGCCCATGAATTGAATACCTTATTATGTGCCTCATTTCAAATATACTTCATCATATCAGTATTCAATTCAGATAAAAACTTGAGGCTTCGATGAGCCATCCGTCTATTATTAAAATTTATAGAATTTGAACTCAGCTTTGGTCAAGAACTGATTTAATTTAGGAATAACCATGAATTCAAAACTCACCTATTTTGAAGCATTCCCACTTAATTCCCTTTCTAAAACGTTTTTAATATAATTTGATACGTTTATTATTTATAATAATAAATTGCTTTGTTTTTAAAAGTCTTTTAAAAGTCAAGAAACTGTACATTCGGTTTCAAAACGTCAAATTTTTGAATAATTGAAAACCTAAAATTGAATATGAAATAGACCGGTGATTGATAATAGCATTATATTACACTTCAGAAAGACCCGAGAAAGAAACGTGATTCTTTCTAAGAGATCGTTTTTCTTAAAAGAAAAGGAAAACACAACCTTGTGAAGACCTTCCCTTTTTGTCATTATAATACGAAGGTGTCTAGTCAGTCTCGCTCCGTCAGCAAGTGTCACCAGCTTGCTTTCCAGGATGACGAGAAGAGTAGAGTTGTCGCTCGACCATTTTCCAATTTAATTAAACTGCTGACAAAAGGAAACAGTTCCAGATCATCTCAACTTCCCTTATGCAATCTATTTTCTTTCAAGTTTTTCTTTCAGATTCTCTTCTTTTGTTCCCAACTCGTTCATTCAAAAGCCCTTTTTGAAGGTTTAGCAAATGGTGTTCTTTTATGGTCTTAAACACCGTCATTACATTTTTTTTACTCTCGCCAACTCTAAGAGGGAAAAAATGTAAAAATGACACCGCTTAATGAGTTTGGAACAGAACAGTTTCTAACATCAAATAGAAGTATTCTGGTAGCTATTGGATAACTTTAGATAATGCTCTTATGGAAAAAATGAATGATGAAAATGTATTCTAAAAGTATATTCAGAATTAATTACGATATCTTTGTTAACTAGAGAGAATTAGAGCGATATGAATAGCTTTTTTATGTAACTACATTCTGCAGATTATGTCTTCCATTAAACGTGTTTTATAAAGGGTTCATCTTTCTTATTTTAAGTTATTCTGTGCTTGAGCATATATCAACAGTAAACGCGAATATACCGACATAGATTACGGTATCTACCTAAAGATAAATGGCATTGAATATTGCTCTTCTATTTCGTTGATATATATGTACATGAAATACAACAAGTAATAAAGAGACCTGGATAATTGGAATTAGGGATTTATTTTTGATTTGTATGAATGATTATGTAAGTTTATTATTTTAAACTAATCAGTTATTTATAATTTCATTCTTTATTATAACTTCTCCTTTCCGTTTCTTCACCAGAATGCAAATCAGTTAGACAGAATTTTAGGCTGAAGTTTCGTGACTGTGAGAAAGAGTGTATTAATTCCTGCCAGCTTTGATAAGTTCAATCCTTCGTCTTTGCGTTATGGCTGCCGACATTTAAATCTGATATGGCGGTCAGAATTTCTGAGCCAGCTTAGATTTAAATTTAATTGCGTAACCTTGACTGCTGTTTAGTTTAAATTTGAAATATACTGCTACTTTAGTAACATCGCCACTTGTTGAGGTTTATTTTGTTACTATTAGAACGTGCATTTATAATCAAAGTTCATGTTTAAATAAAAAGTTTTATTTTAAACCTTTATAAATCTCTGTATTTACTTCTGACATAACGACAATTCTCTTTACGTCTCTTAAGGTTTTGGACTATTTAACTTTTATCAGATAATATCAAATAAAATCCTACAAGTGAATTAACCGTTTTCTTTTTTACATAAACTAGCAAATAAAGTTTGGATTGTGTCAGTCAGCATTTTAACCTCCATCCAGACTGTGATTGATGTGTTTATGTTCGTCAGTGATTGAAAAGGTTACAGTTATATACTTCCAAACTATGTCATTATTTAAAGTACTCCCCTTACATGCATCTTTCTGGTGTTCTGAAAGTTGTGTCTTATTTAACTTTTATCAGATCTAGAAAAGTTTTATAAATGAATTCATTATTTTTTACGTAATAAGTAAATAAAGTGTGGACTGTGTTAGTCAGCATTAAATTCTAATCCAGACTGAGACTGATGTGTTTATGGTTGTCACTGATTGGAAAGTTTACAGTTACGTACTTCCAAAATATGTCATTATTCAGAGTACTTTCCTTACATGCATGCATTCTGGTGTTCTAAACGTGGTTGTATTGTGTCTTCAAAGAAGTAATTTACTAACTATATTTCTATCCGTAAAGCACTGCGATGACACTGAAGACAGGAGTGGGATGCATGCGGCCATACTAGGAATGCAGCCAAAGATTTCTTTTTTTCATTTGCTACCGGAGAGAGCTGAATGCAGCCATGATGGAATGTAGCCAAAGATTTCTTTTCTCATTTGCGACTACCGGAGAGAGCTGAATGCGGCCATAATAGGAATGTAGCCAAAGCTTTCTTGTCTCATTTGCGACTGTCATTTGCTACCGGAGATATCTGAATGCGGCCATAATAGGATTGTAGCCAAAGATTTCTTTTCTCATTTGCGACTGTCATTTTGCTACCGGAGAGAGCTGAATGCAGCCATAATGGGAATGTAGCAAGAAATAAAATAAAGAAAGATGAAAGATAAGTAACAAAAAATGAAAGATAAGTAACATATGATAAGAAAAACATTACAGTCCTATTCCTGTCCATATTCAGCAACAAATCAGCGATCCATGTCATATTTGAATGTTTTAACATCTGGTGTTGTGCAATACAATTTTAGAATTTAAAACAGTTAAAATATTTTTCTTATTAGCACTTATATTGCAGTAAGCATCCTATCTAGTCATTATCTGCAAGAATCAGTTTTAATTCTCGGCCAGGAGTTGTTTGCTTTTCCATAGCTCTGAATAAAACTGACGAATCTTCAAAATTACTCGAGAAATTCAAGTGACGTCACGACAAAATAGTACATTTTCTAAATCTAAATATTACATTTTAACTTGTGTTATGTGTTATGGCAAAATATTACGACAAAGCACTCGGGTAAAACTAAACTAACTGTTTGAAAAGTTTTAATTCTTGTAAAGTTTAATTCTTATTCATGTTTCTGGCAGATAAACCACCTATAATGCTTAGACACACAGAAATCTTAGTCTTAGAATAGTTACAAAACAGCATGCTTGATGAGGCTACAATTACCTAAATAAAATTAATCTCATATATTGATAGCACTATATTTAACATGAAATGACTGCTTGCAAGCAATTATTCCCTTTATGTGCCAGACATTTCTGAAGATGCTGCCGAACTTCATCAAAGAGAAGCAATAATTAATTTCTTTGAACTTAAGGCTTCCTGGTTTAAACCCCTGCATTTTGTAATTAGTTCTATTAAAAATGCTGCATTTTATCTTAGTTTAACTTGTTTATGCTACATCTAAACGAACCTTTAAGCTGTAACTATATTCGTAATGTGCTGTTAAAAAACTTCGATTTTTAACTCTACTTTTACTGGACATTTTACTTAAAGCTTTATTACTCCAAAGTCAGAAATGATTTTGTATATTTTAATACATGTGTATTTAGTTTCCTTTCCATGGGAAACAAGAATACTTTTTACAGCATTTTTACAACATTTATATATGTGTTTAAATTTTTTACAACAAAATTCTATAAATTTACACAAATTCATATTATGTAACCTCCAGCGATAATTAAAGATATTAAAAAGTAGCACTTTGAGAACTTCAGGTTACATTCTAATACTTGAAGAGCTAGGCTTTTAATATCTTTAAAAATATGTTTTTAAATATAAATCGCTTAAGAAAGAAAAGAAGCTGCAATCGGATGCCAGTATGTATATTTTGACTTGATACCTCAAAGAAGTTTAGGTAAGCATTTATGGTAGGACTACTAGTTTAAGGATTCATTGGCCAAAATTATAATATATATAAAAATTTAAATGTCAAATGTGTTGTTCAAAATGACAAAACCAAATGATAGGGAAAAATTATTATCTAAATATTAATTTTCATCACGAGATCTGTACACACTTTTAATGACGAAAAGACTTAATTTTTCATTGTGAATCTGTACATTTCACTAGATCTGTTGCCTGCGAGGCTCGCAATATATACTATTTATCTCAAGTTTCAGTACTTTCAATTTTGTTAGTGAAATCGGAGACCCGAAAACGATAAATACCTTGAAGAGACTTATTAGGCGGTGTATAAAGAGTATTACTACTAGTATTATTTAACCTACTACTGGTTATTTCGTAATGTAAAACGTTAATATTCCTTCTGGTTTAAGTTCTTCTTTCACAATTTTGTGCAAAAATTCATTTTAAATCAATTATATACGATCCTGTTACTTCCTTGCAGTTAAGTAAGAGGAATGCTTGCGTTGAACCACTTTGCTGTGCTTTTTTTCAAAGAAGTGTTCGAAAAGAAATCTTTTTGTACAGTATTCTGATCCCTTAGGTATACGTATCTCCCATCTAGATTCTCTTTCTGTATGCCAGACGTTTCCTAAAACGCATCGGGTACGGCTTGAGCGTTCAGGAACTTGCTAGATAACAGGAATTGGAAGAACAATGCTAAAGAAAAAACACAGCAGCTTGAAAAAGACCGTGATAAATCCCAAAAAAAAACCCAAGATGGCCAGCCTATGCATTGTTCTGTAGTACGGCATATAAGTAATATAATTTTTCTGTGAAATTCAATGGAATAAATTTTGCGAATATTTTGTAATAGAATGAAAACTAATTAGTAAAGATAGATTCCCTAAATATGCGCCGCTTATTGATGAAATGTCGAAAAGTTTGAAAATTTGTAATTTGTTAGATAGTGATTGTTAAGGTGGAAAGTCAATGAGGTCAGTAAAGCGGAAGTTCTGTGAAATGACTAAATGTTCTTGCATATATATATGTCATTTACGGAAAGCATACAGCGGCAGAGCAGTAAAACCGTAGAACGCTGGTAGTTCAGTCCAGGTTCAAATTCAAGAAAGCGCACTGCCAACATGGTAATTTTGTGATTTTTCCCAAAGAAAACGTGAATACAAATATGTTTCCCTTAAAAATTTCTTCGCAAAGATATCCTTTGCTATAAAGAATGTAAAGGTATGTAAAGGGGACCGATGCTATTTCAAATATCTCTAAAAGCTGATAAAGCGGAAGATTGCAGTTACCTAAGATGGAAACATTATCTTAATATTAGCAATTTAAAATAGTGAATAGACGATAAATGCTCTGGTAGCGTAACAAAAATGACTTCAAAAAAAAATGAAAAGCCTGTAGCATGTATGTTTCTGACAGCATAAATGTAGATTACCGCGGTGTTCTTGCAATTTTAATGAATTTGTTCGCACTGAAATTAAAAGCAAAATTAAAATATTTTGTAGAGACATTAGTAGGTTAATTGGAAAAGTGGGGGAGATGAATATTAAGCAACGCCTTCGCCGGCAATCGAAACGCGGACCTCTGGAATATGCGCCCACCGTACAGACCACCACACCACGAAAGCATGCCAAGAAGGCGAGAGAAATATCTTATATACTCCCCGTTTTAGAGGGCAATTGTTTTGATAGCTGACAGTTTTGAAGTTATTTCAAAAATGAAACCCGTAGTGGCCCTCAGGTTCAGGTTCAGGTGGAAATGTAGTGGGACACCCAATGTTTACTATAAGTAATGTAGGTATAGTCCCACTACACTTCGGTTCATTTTTAAAGTTAATATTAAAAAAATACATAGTATAATATAACACATAATATAACAGTATAAATAGTATATCGCTATTTTGATTGATATCATATCTATTAGATATAATTATAGAAGTAATAATAGGTATAATAATAGTAGGCTAACAGTCATAATTTATAACAGTTCATAATAATTCCTTGAGATAAAGTTTATTTTATGAATCTGTATCTTCTTCCTCTTTTTTTTCCTTTTATTTTACTATATCAGTATTATTGCAAGGGTTTGTTTTTAAGATAATTCGATAAGAAATGTTTTAGATGAATTGCAGCTTCAAAAATGAGTTTTGACATTAATTACTTTAGTGCTCACATAACTTTTTGCCTATTGAAGATAGATATTTCATTATATTTTCTATTTTATTTCTATTTTATTTTTTAAATGTTTGTTGGTAAGTGCAAAACGAAGGAAGGCATTGATATTTGAATTAGACAATTTAATATGAGTTGACTTTGTTAAGGGACATTGAGTAATATAATGGATTGGATCACCTTTATTTCCACATACACATTGCTCAGAGTTTGAGATGTTGAATCTGAAGAAGTATGTGGGAAATGGCCCATGTCCAGTTAAAAAGCGGTTTATATAACAATTGACCAATTGACAAAAAAGATAATATGGAAGTATACGAAGTAAAACTAATGTTGCGTTCTTCTTTCTATAATGATACTCAAAGTGTATTGAGATTTTGTTTTCGAATTTTGTAACCTCATTTTTTCTAAGTTTCAAGGAGTATTTCTGAGCGTCATCCCGGTGTAACATAAAATTAAAAAAATAAATAAATATCGTATTGTTTTAAACAAGGAATATTCAAGAAAGCTCGGAGAGCTTAAAAATTTTTTGAGGCAGAAGAATAAAAATAAAGAATTAAATTACGTCAATAAATTGAAAATTTTGTTATATTAATTCTATCTTCATCAAATATTGTAAAAAAGTTGAATGTAGGTAGCAATGTAAAAACATAGTAATAAAATTTATAAATTGAAATACATTACCGAACCAACAAGTGAAATATAATTGCATCGGATCCAAAAATTAGTAATATATGCTAGTGTATATGGCAATTAGCGTTGTCTAATATGATCTAAGCAAAGCTTCCCTTAGTAAGTCCTCCCTTCCTTTAGGTAAATAGCCCTCGTGGGCTTTGCCGTAATTAAATAAATCAAGCCATCCTTTTCGTTTCTTTGTCTCAGGATTTTTATTTCAGTCTTGGGGCTTGGGACTCACAGAAAGATTCGGAAACTTTTATAATGGTGTATTTATTTTCTTTGGTGCACACGTCAAAAGTGTATTCGGCCTCTTTATATACCAGGCTGTTGTTACATTCGTATAAGCACTGTTACTATAGTACTATTGTACCGGACTATTTGTACCATTATAATATTCGTGCACTTGTTCGTGTACAGTATTAAATATGCTGATAATATTATTAATATTAGTGCACAGTATTAAATATGCTGATAATATTATTAATATTAGTGCACAGTATTAAATATGCTGATAAACTTATTAGAACACCAAAACATTTCCAATAAGCTTATCAGCATATTTAATACTTTCTTCGTTCTGAGTAAAAGTAAGAAAAATAATATTGTTACGAAATGTCAAGGCGCGGTAAGATAGCTTCCCCGCAAAGCAGGTTTAGGGTTGCCATAAAACGGCACGGGAAGGCAGGGTTGCCACATTGGGCGAGAAATTGCCCATTTGGCGACAAAATGAGCGATATGCCATGGACGGATGGAGAACCTTCTGAAACCAATTCTTACCGGTTTAGCCCAGAATGGTCTTGAACACAAGCCAATAGCTATATACACCCTGCTGGTAGGCGGCGTTAGTCAGTAAGTGCGAAGTACATAGAGTCAGTTAGTCAGTCCATACGGAGTCGATCGAGTCAGTTAGGCAGTCCGTGCGGAGTCGATTGAGTTGACAGTAGGTCAGTGAGTACCGAGTGGGTCGTCGAGTATACCGAAAGAGTCTCGTAGTGTATCGCGGTTAGTGCATCGTCGAGAGAATGTGTTGAGCTCTGGGAACGACTGAACCGAGCAGTCGGGAGCTGTACTCTAGGATGTCGTCGAATGCATCGCGAGTTGAAGCGTGGAGAGTCTCGAGAGTATGTGGAATTCCGATCAGAGTCGGTAGCTGTATTCTGGTGCTTTGCGGTGAAGCTATCTTCACCGTGGTATCGTGATAGCCTGAAGGCTGTGTCGCTGATTGTTCCAGCGTCTTTATAGTAGGTCTTCGACGACTGTAAAACGTGATTTTGGAGCTATCCTGGAAATACTGGCAAATAAAGTATGTTTTGATACTTCATCAAGCGCTGTTTTCGTTATTCATTCCAAATCCGCACGAACTACCTACGTTACGAACGTAAACAAGAAAAATAACGCAACAATATGATACAGTTGGGAAAATGAATTTATGTATCATTTTGATGCAATAGAAGATATTTATTAAGCTAAATCAGTTTTAAACTGCATACTTTCTCATTCTACCAAAAGGAGAAAATCTAAATTTAGTTTAAATTAATTTTAAGTTAATTATCACATTTATCTACAATTTTCATCTTCAGTAATGAAATTTTTTATGAAATATATTGTGAAGCTTAATTTGTTACTAATAACAGCAGATAAAAAAGGTAAATCTAGCTGATAATGTTTAATTTTCAGACATAAGAAATGTGTATATATAGAGGTGAGCGTGAAAATTCTTGGGTAATGAGTGTAGATGGAGTGAAGTTACAGAAAGAAACACTGATGAAATACTTATGCATTAATGTTAACTGAGAACGAAGTTTTGAAATTAATAAATTTTAGAGATCATGGATAATTTTTAATACTGAAGTGTACAGATCAAACTGGTTTTACATTATAATGCAAAGAATCATTTAGTTTTAATCTAACCAGTTTTGTTCAGTTATTTACTCTTTCTATTTTCTCTCATTTCCATTTCCTACAAGAATATTTCAATTTCACGTGTTATGCAAAGTAGGTAGAAAGAAATTTAAGCTGGGGTGTGAGTAACTTCAGACGAAGCGCGTTTTGCAGTTCGCCCACGTTGTTTCGCTGATATAAGTTGCTATTTTAAGGCCACGCATATTAACTGTAGGACTGTGTGCGTCAGTGGTAGGGTTAAGAGCCAACTCGCGTTAATTTTCTCTGTGCATCTTCTGCTGATTACTTAGTTTTAATTTTATATTTCTATTTTGAGTTGCAGCCAAAAGAACTGGCTAAGTTTGTAAGCACCAGAAGAGCAGTCTGTGAATTCCTTCTTCAGCTGAATGAAAGGGTCCTTTCACCCTTCTTACGACTTGTCATTGATACAGTTTGAATTTAGCAAATAGCTGCTTCGCACCTCACGTAATGATCTAACAATTAAATTTAGCTATAATCTTACAATGATACCACTTGCTTTAAATTTTGAAAATCTTATTGAAGAAAAGCTATGATGATCTCAATAACTAATGGTATTTATTGAGGCTTATAAAAGCACTGAAGAAAGTTCATGGTTTTGTAGAATAACATTTTTAAAATGAAAAATGCAGTAGAAGAACAAATGTTTTCTAATTTAATAAAAATGTTACTTAAAACTGTATTGTTCCCTGAATAGTACTGTTATTCTTCAGCAGCAATTGAAAGAATGTTTTCAATAAATAAAAACAAATAAAGAAATCAACTACGAATTTCCTTGAAGAATAAACGTTTTACAAAAGAAAAAGAAAATTATTGATTGCCAAAGATTTTCTTAACTGTTAGTAAACTCAGTAAAATCAGCTAAAGATAACAAAAATATATTTAGTAGCTTTCACAAATGAGCCTATCAAATGAATATATGCAATAGCATATAAAATGAATGAAATATTTATATTCAGTTTGTTTATGAAATAAACCTAAATATCTCCATACGAATAAAACGAATGAGTAACTAGAAGTGTAATCTTCATATGTAACGACACAGTGGCGTGTCTTTATTTTTATTTTCCATATTTATTGGATATAATGTTACTTCAGCAATTTAAAGATGAGTTCTGTGTGATAGTAAGATTGTAACGCCATAAAAAGAGCAAATGAGAATACAAAAATAAAATACTTGTTTTAATTAAATATAAATTAGTTTTAATAGTTTTCCATATCTACTACCTTTTTTTTGTATAAAGTAGTAAAAAATATTTTTGCTAGGTGGTTACCCTGGCCTACACTCTAGCAAAGTTTCCGTAAATAGCCCCTGGGTTTTGACATAGATTACATCCTCAGAGTAGATAGTACAAAGATTATTTCACTCTCACAGTGTTTTATTCGAAATAAAAAAAATGATTAGATTAAAACTTGGTGTGAGTTCCCAACTAACTTAGAGATCTTAATTACCTTAAAATAAGCTTTTATATTTGTTTTGTGTAGTGAATTATTACTAACAGTATAGCTGACTATCAAACAAACTTACACAGAATGAAAGCCCTTTAAGTTTATTTTACCGGCTCACCAGCAGCTGAGCGGTATAGTCGCTGAACGGTGCTAGTTCGGTCCGAGGTTCGAATCTCGCGAACGTGCTGGCTGCATGAACGCTTTCATAGTTTTCTTTTATGTGTAACGTGTTTGCGAGCCAGTTTCGCTTAGAAAGTCCTCACCAACAATCTGTTTTCTGCGATCAGCAAGTAGCAGAACAAACGATTACACTCTTTTTGTAAATCTCTAAACTTTACAGTAAAACTGTTTGTCACTCAAATTTACATAACTTCTGAAACGAACGAACCTAGTGAATAAAAGGGGCAGAAAATAAAAAATTAAACTCTTGGCTACAAACCCTACAAAATGTTTATCATCACCTGACACAGAATGTACTTCTGGGTTTACCTGCAAAACATTATAGTTTTTTATTAAAAATTCCCAAAGGTATAGGTGAATTTACATGCGTAGGTTCATTGCGAAGTTTGGCACATTTGTTATTAATAATAATAACGCCAGATGCGTTTTACGCACTCTGTTAAAATTACTTGAAAGAATGAACGGTGCACATTTTTTTCTGGTCGTGTACAATAAAAAAAGGGTTACTATAAATTAAGAATTTCGTCAAGGGAATTAACTTGGCGCAAACTGAAAAAAAAAACGCGCCAAGATAATTGTTTAATTTTCTCGTTATGTTTTCTGCTAAATTTTACAAAACTTACTACGTGGGCATAATTCGAATCGCAGAATCGAAATATGGGAAAAAATTGGTATGCCATTTCAGAAAAATTTCAATTTTCTGCCAAAATACATATGTTAGAACAATGCTGTATATAAATATAATATATATCGTAAATAGCGCTTTCGAAACATGACAGAATAAGTTAGATTTCATAAATCGACCTAGTATAACAACAGATATAGATCTGTAGCTTTTTTTCCCGTGCAGAGTGTACTTAGACAAGTAAACGCTCATGAATACTGCTCCTTCCCCATCATTCGTTAATGAGGAAAACTCCTTTCAGAGTTTCTACAAGCATGCTCTCATCGACAATAGCACAATGTCCTATCATTATTTTTGACATTCACAAGTACGCCTTGCAAGTAACATATAATTAAGTAAAGTGCATTCGCATAATACATGTTATGTTGAAAATGTGAAAATGGATTTATGTTTGAGCAGAAAATATAATTTAGGGCCTTAATTTCGAATTATTTTGTTTTGAAAAGGAAATTACCGAAATATTACTAACATAATATCTACAATTATTTCAAAAGGCGGGTGGAATGCATTGCGTAACAAAATTTTCCTGACTGTTTTTTTTAATTTATTTTTTTTTCTTAAGTGCGGATATTTTCATAAACATCACCATACCTTAAATGATTACTTTTTCCTAAGGTTCTACCATTTTTCATTATTTACTTTCTTCTCCAGAACTCATCATTTCTAGAAAAGCAGAGCTTGAACAGCTAATCAAACATCACTACTCTTCCTATTGATGCGTTATTCTTAACGAGACGTAGCAAGCTGTCTTGATTTATTGACTCTAGTCACGGGAGTTAATGTGTGGGTAAAATTTATGTCGATTCCAAAAGCCTACATTTCGCTAAGCAGATCGTCGCTTGACAAGGAAAGCATTTTATACATCAAAGCATGCGAATAGTATACGCTTTCTGCTGAGTCGATTTTTAAACTAGAATGTAAACAGTTTGCTCAGCAAAATACGTGGAAAAGTGAATATCTGCTAACTATCTCTTTTCAGTCTGAGCTGATTTAAAACCTCTACTTTATTTTTCAGTCTTTGGCGCAATAGGATTTAAGACTGAATTGATCTCAGTGAAAAATTCATCAGATCTGATACAAAAACGTTTAGACATTACATGTATTATATTTTTAAATAAATGTGATAAAACCGGCAAATGGTGTCTCTCATAATAATGCTAAATAAACCTATAAAACGAATAACTCCAAAACAGAGCATAAGCATGCACTTAACAAAAATATTTATTTCATGTCTTAAGAAAAACTTTTATTTCTCCCTAAATGCGAAATCAGTCTTTTACCAGCCCAAAACTTAAAATTAAAATTTACAAATTTTGTATCAGATTTTTAAACTTTTATTCTATAAGGTATTTCTCCCACTTTCCTAGCGTACCTTCTTGGTGAGCCGGTAGTTCAGAGGTCCGTGGTTCGATTCCCGGCGAAGGCGGTTGCTAATTTTTCACCTATCCTGCTTTAAAAAAATATCTAATGTCTCTACAGTTGCGCCCGAACTAAAAGGGTGTTGGATGAGTTTCTCCACACCCAGGATTTCGCGATTGGGTCCCCTGAAAACCCCAATCTCCCTTTAAAAAGGGAAGTATATAAGGAATTTCTCCCACTTTCCTAGCATGCCTTCGTGTTGTAGTGGTTCTGCACGCTGGGTCGGTATTCCAGAGGTCCGTGGTTCGATTACCGGCGAAAGCGGTTGCTCCTTTTTCATCTTTCTTGCTTCCAAAAAATGCCTAATGTCTCTACAACCTTCTTTTGTTTGTTTATGAATTATGCTTTATTTTTTAATCCGGCCTATAAATTTTTAAAATTTGCGTTTAATTTTGTTTTTCCAATTTTTAGCTAGAGCATTTGCGAAGGTTTTTGCTTTTTCAAGTGTTGGACTCTTACTTTTGCAAATTTTGTTTTTCAATTTTTTTTAAATCAAATTGTTAATATTTTTTTTTAATTTGCCTGTTATTTCACGATTGTTCTGAATTTGTCTCTTTTTTCATGCAACAAATTTTGCACTGCTTACATCGCCCTGTAGTAGGGGATGGACTAACAAAGACACAGATCCCTTGGATTGTTTTTCTAAGGTTATTAATCTTCTAAGATTATTTTTAAATTTTAAATTTTAATTTCTGCCCTTGTTAGTACAGAAATACGTAATTTTATTTATTTACTTGCGTTGCACCAACTCCCTGATAAGGATGAATCGAAAGATGCATTTTCTGTCATTTCTATTCTCTGGTTTTTAGCTTTGGCATGTTTTGCTCCCTGATTTCTTGAAGTTTACCCCTATTTCTAATTTTTGCTTGTAGTTTATTCCGAATTGAATGTAGATTGAATTTAAAAGTATATATTTTTATTTTATATATATACATAATAACCTTACGTATATTAGAAGTGAATAAGAGATTAAATTGTGGATTCTAATCTTTAGACAATGGAATGTTGTCTTAAATTATTTTTTTCCTGTATTAGAATCTAGAATATGTACAATATAATGGAAAAAATAAGATGTTAATCCCAGAAATGAATATAAAATAACTACATGTAATAAATATGGAACTAAAACAAAGCAAAACGTTGATGTTAAAATTCGAAATGATACTTTACTGTGCCTTTGCTTTACTTCTAAAATCTGTCTTAGCAGTATAATACGAAGTAAATCATTAGGATAACTTTGCTTCTTTTTCTATTAATACTTTTATGTAGATTTTAAAAAATTTGCCAACATGTGTGTAACTGCAATCAGTGTCTATTAAAAGTCTGAAGCATACGAAATAGTTTCAACAATTTCTTCACGGATATTTTCTGCTGATAAGTCTTTCTGTTAAGAATATAATTTTTCAGTCATGCATCACTTTTAATAATTTCGATACTGTGATAAGAAAATCTGTTCAAATACTTTATTAAAAATGTCTTGAAAAACAATATTTATTTTGAAATTTTACTGTCTATCACTGGGACTGAAAAGTAGGCCTGTAAATGTTAGACTATTCGGTAACAAAATAAAGTGTTTGCTTATAAAGATTATTTCGTGAATTTTAAAAAATAAGTATTTTCATTTTAAAAAACAACTAATACAATAAATATCACAAAAAATTTCAGAAACGCGTATTTAATCTAAAGTTGCTCATAATTATTTAAACTAATAGTACAATGCTTATAAAATTTTGCCCAAAATTACTTCTGTTTATTAATTCCTCACATTCTTTAGGACTGACACTGAGAGTATTTCCTTGTTGTTTTGAGAATTAAATGTAAAATTATTCTAAATCATTTTTACAAAAAGAAAAGTATTTAAGATCATTTTACTTTCATTATAAATGAAATTTATTTTTTGAAATCTTGCCCACATCCTTAATTTCTCATAATTATTAATTTCTCATTATATCTCATAATTCTCATATCATAGCTCATTATAATGTAAAAAAAACATCATTGATCTTTCAACAAAGTTTACAACGCTTCTTGATGGGAGACATATATTGTGTTCTAAAAATATTCTTATAAAATGCAATTTTTCTCTCTCTCTCAAACTACAATTTTTCAATTTTTTGACAATTTTAATCAACTATATAGGGTCTGGCTTACTTTGGTAGCATACAATTAGTCCAAAACTCTAAAAGACAACTGGTGAATTTTCACTGTGTCTTGCAAGCATCACAGTGACAGGGAAAGGGTGTAAAGGATCCTTTATTAATCCAAATAAAGTTGAACAGTCGGCACTAACTTGTGCTTACATAAGCCAATAGCTTTGACCTTAAATCAAAGATGAATGAAAGGAAATTAAGTATACCCTAACGACTTCACAGTCTAACTAGCGTGCAAACTGGCTGCGACCGAATTCGGTGTAAACAAGCCTAATTGGAAACTCAACGCCGCAGAATACTAATCGACAGAAACAAAGTTCGTGACATTCAATCAACGAGACGATCAAGCAGGCAGAACACACTCTGATTTCACTCTTCAAAACCTCCCTTTAAATGCTTTCTTTCTACCTAATTTGAATATGACGCGAGCAAAAAATTTAAATTTTAGCAGGAAAATGGAAACGAGGCTGATAGAATAGGAAATTAACATTGAATAACTGGTTAGAAACTTAAATGATATTCTACAACTTGTAAGGTTTATCCTACGTTTATAGCAGTTAATGTTTAAGGCACTTTCCTGTCACTTCTTAATTTCAGCTTACAATTTCCTACCAGAACGTGTTTTTAGAAGCGCGGTTAAATGCAAATGAAGGAAGAACAAGTATTTAAAACTGATGTTCTACTAACTTCGTTAGAGCCAGATTCTGAGCAGAGTGCGTTCGCATTTTAGGCTACTCTCTCTTAAGCTATCATTACGCTCGGCCGTACTTTTGGTCCTTGATAGCTTTGCCATTTAGTTATGGTAAGTTATGGCCGTTTAGTTGGTTTGAAAATTTATTCATGTAAGCAACCAAACATTACTCGGAATAGCAAAACTTGGTATTTAATGTTATCCTTATTCTCAAAAATGCTCCAGGAAACGGTACCGAAGCCCTCACAACGTTGTATCCAAATGTAAAGATTTAATTCATTCCATTAAAATACTTCCTTTATCCAACCGATGGATTAAGGAATTATAAAACATTCAAAGCCTGCCACATCAGGCATTATTTTCATCTTTGCAAATAAAGCACCAGGTGAAGGAAAGCACAATACACTAATGGTATTTGGGGCATTTCAACACTGGCACTGGACAGAAAAGATTAAACTTGCATGAGAACAATACAACAGCGAATGGGAGATGACATCAGGGCTGGCCAGAAGCAATCAGCAATTAAAAGGGTTTCCATGGATTGAATATGAAGCCAAGGAAATCGTACAAATTGCAAAAGCAATAGGCGGCGAAGGACTTTGAGATATGGAAGAAGGAGAAATTAAAGAACTAGTTAAGAATGACAATAGTGAAATAAAAAACTAAAAAACAGGTGATCTTATAATACATGTGGATGGTAAAAGAGCGATTGTAAGGAAGATAAAGAGACTTTAATATACCAGAAGAAAGAAGAGAACACTTTATGGAAAAACACTGAAAAACCTTTGAAATCCTTACCGCAAAACGTATATCACTCTTGCATCATACATTGTTACAAGCAGAAATCAATAGCTATTTAAAAAAATAATTATACTATGTGTCTACTTATCGAGGAGTAACAGAAACCCTTTCTTTTTGTTCGTAATGTTTGTTCAATGTTTCCTTTATAACCACAATAATACTCAACGTTTGTATAAGTTATACATACATTCTTAATCTGAATTATGTTTAAACCGTTTTTTCCACAGAAAGTTAATAACTGTAATTTTAGTATCGTAGTTACTAATAAACTTATCAATCAAAAGAAAAGTTACGTTTTCTCAAATCTGATTTTTAAAATAACTATTTTTCCTTATAAAATAATAACGGTTCGTTTTGCCATGCGTTAATGTATTTTTAAGCAGCTGATAAGCTCACTGTCTTATACAGTTACTATAAACAGATTAATTATGAATGTAATATGCTGCAAAAATTGATAATGCTTAATATTGTGAATCAGTAATAAAACGTGGCTTACGAATATAGTGCTATGCATAGTTACACAAAGCATTTAACTTTCCGATCCAAATGATAACCGGGAGAAGAAAACAAAATGATGCTTAATGAGATTTTTTATCTCGATTCCCTTTAAAGAAAAACAAACGTTAAATTAATATTCGAATGTATTTAGACAAGAAACAAATAGACTCTTTCATATAATTTCTAATTATAAATTCTTGTTATTTTCTATAACTTTCTTTTAATTTTTAGCCCAAAGGCATTTTGCCAAGAAGGGTTATTAATTTCGTTTTGGAATTTTGCGTCTGTTCATTTTAAATGGTTTTCCACCTGTCAGACTGTCGTCACCAAATATTAGAGCCCAGCTTATTAAATAATGAAGAATCTTCATGAATGTATGTATGTTTCTCGCACTATGAAAAAACAACGGTATCTAGCGATATCAGGTTCTGAACAACGTAGTCCTCCACTCGAGTATGGGCGTCTGGAAGCCCGAATTTGGAACTTGTTACATTACCGATCTCATATTTTGTAAACCTTTAACAAATTTTTCACTAACAGACTCAACGGTTTGAAAGTACGCAATGGCAACATTGTACCAAAGAAAAAAAAAAAAATCTCCAGCGCGTCAGACTGTGTATCGGAAATTCTAAAGATGTACTCCATTTAATTTATGTTGTGATATTGCTGTTCAACTGAATTTTATGAAATAAGTACGAAGAACATGATATTTATTAATAATAAAAAAGTTAACAAAACAAAAAGTTTGTTAACATTTTGTGTTTTATAAAAACACAAAAAGTTAAAAACGCCCCTTTGGGCATAATATAAAATCTGAAAGTTTTCAGATTGTTGTCACCAAATATTATCGCCTAGCATTATATTTAAAGAAATTAAATAATGAGGAGTCTACATAAATGCATGTATGTTTCTCGTATTGTGATTAAACAACGGTACCTAGAGCCATCAAATTTTAAATAAAGTATGTCTTCAGTTTTATTATCTATTTCTTATTTTGTGAAACGTTTGTGAGTTTTTGATTAAGAAACTCAACAATTTCAAAACGAGCAATGTAAACACCGTACGGAAAAATAAAAAAATTATTTTCAGCGCGCGAGACTGTATATGTAAAAAAAAAATTTAAAATATGTCCAGTGCGCAAGACTGTATATCAGAAATTCTGAAGATATGCATTTTTCATATTATTTCATGATATTGCTGTTAAATTGAATTTCATGGTTTACTTGCAAATAATATGATATTTTATAAATAAAGGTAACACACAAAACGTTAAAAAATGCCCTTTTGATAGTAATATAAAATCTCAAAGCTTTCAGTTTTTTTTTACTTAGATATAAAATCATTCTGTTTTCTATAATTTTCTAATTTATTTTAGCTGTAAAAATTTCTTACTAATGCAACAGAAACCCGATATTAGTTTTCTTGCTTGGGTTTTATTATGTTTTAACTTTATTATCTGTTGAAGTAGAGTGAGCTATTTCGCTATTTTTTCTAAGGCGTAAACTGATCATTTATTTCTAAGAAAGAATGTTCACAAACTGTTTATTGTGTATGGTTTTTATTTTCATCACTTCCCATTATTAGTGATAAAACAAAGAAATACTTTTATCCATTTCTTTAAAATTATTATGAAGTAGTGTATTTTTGCAGTTTAATTGGAGAAAATTGAAAAATGTACTTCAAGTATTATTCATTATACGCACATCTTGACTCTAATTTTTGTTAATAATGAATGGCATTTTACTGATTTATTTCTTTTCATCATGAATTTTTTTGAATGTGCAGTAGAATTTTTCGAGGAATAAAATACCGCGTAGTGTAGAAAATGTTTTCCGTCATTCCTTTAAATTTTTAACAAACATTAACATGCAACACGGGGATGATTATGATTGAATGGTAAAAATAATAATCGTCAGTTATAGATAAAAAGCTAACTTATGCTTTTTATATAGAACCATGATGAACAATTTTCAGTTCCATTTTAATGGCAAATTGCTAAATATCACAAATATTTTCGTAATGAACCATTTATAATATTTTCAAAAGGCACACGATATTAAGAAAAGGAAAAATTACTCTCCGATGTTTATCAAATCTATAATTCGAAGAGCTGACTCCTTCAGTGTCAATGAATCAAACGTCGAGATCTAACATATTTATTCGTGGCTTTTATATATTTACGGCAATAAATATCCAAAATGTGAAAGCCTGCACATTTATATTTAAATATCATTTGGACTTTTGGTTTCAATTTACATACGCATACGGGTTTCGATAGCATTTGGGCTAATGACCCTTTGGGCTAAAAATAATTACAAACAGCGTACCTTTAGAAATGGACAATCTCAAGCGCCAATGGACAATCTCAAGCGCTGGAGATAAATATGTTTTGTACAAATGTTACCACGTTACCACTGCTCGCCTTGAAATCGCTTCGTTTGCTAATAGAAAATTCGTTAAATGTTTTCAAAATAGGAAATAGATAATAACAACATTGAAATTCAAAACTCGGGCTGCCAGTTGCCCATATTCCATTGTGAGGACTATGTTATTCAAAATTCGATGATTCTAGGTACCGCTGTTTATTTACAACGCGAGAAACATAGATACATTTATTATATAATTTGTTTAAATGCAAGTATAATACAGAGCAATAATATTTGGTAGCAGCAATTTGAAAAATGATTCAACACTTTTAGTGATTTTAGTGCAATTTCGAGACATCTGGAATAACGCCCCTTTGTGACTAACAAAAAGATCTGTTTCAAGAGCATGCCGTCATTTTGTCAAGAATCTTGAAAAATATATAAACAATGCTTTTAAATTCTTCCAATAATATGGCATTTTAGTGGGTTTTCTATTTTAAACTAGCACTGTTACTCATAGCTTATTTCAGAATAATGCTTTTTACACTTTATCTATTTTACACCTATTTATTTGCCAGCGTTCAATCTTATAAAGTCTCCTACGTTGTGAAGCATCTGTTAAATCCTCGTCTTGAAACTTCAATCCCCCAACATTATTTTCTTATCCTATCGCCTCAGGATTTCCTTGGTTAAAGTGCACAAAACTTTCTTCCTGCTGCCATCCATTCAATCTTCATAAAGATTCACTTGACATGTCTGAAAGTTAGAACATTTTCTCCGCCAAACTGAAAGTCAACAAGCTTCAGATAAGTAACATGTAAGTCTTTGAACTCTTTTCTTGATTCCATTTTACTGTTTAAATATCTCTTATAGTCCAAACAGATCACAAGAAATGAAAGAATTTATACGGAAGTACTTTTTAGATGATTACTTGAAAGTATAGCAGTTTAGTATTAGATGTACCGAGTCCGTTCAAAAAAGAAAATATAGGCATTTTATGATTTGTAACACAGCACTGAAAAGAATAAAAATGGGTAATGAACACAACGGATTCTATCTAATAAGAGTATTCTAAGCTACATTTAAATTACAGATGTAAGATTGGGAAATTGTGTGTTTGTTCCAAATTATAAAATCTTCCTTTGGAATGTATTATATATTACTTACATACTTCCCCTTTTAAAGGGCGGCTGGGGATAAGAGAACCCAATCCCAAATCCTGGCGGTGACGAATTATTGTCTACTACCTTTTAGTTCTGACGTCACTGTAATATCCTAGCCAAAATAAAATTCTTTGATTACTAGAATGCTGAAGAATTATGTAGCAACTATTCGCTGAATTCTTGTAATTAACAACTTCAGAGAAGGGTTAGAATAATCTTTTATTCTAACTCGAAAATAGACTAACAGTTGGCCCCTATCGGTTGGCTGTACAAGAAGCCTCCACTTGGGCTTTAACTCAAAATAGAAAATATAAAACTAACTAACGTTAAAATCAGTCGAAGCTGCACAAAATTAATCTCGCGTAATTGGCCCTTAAGAATCACCGGCGTAAGTTAACAAGCTCGTAGTAAGTACGACTATAGAATAGCAAGCTTTAACGCTTTCAAGGTCAAAACGCCCAAAACAGTCTGTCATTCAAACGAGCACAGCCTCCCGAAACGGCCGAGATTACGATGTTGTTTTCTTCCCTCTCCCTAAGGTATGCAGTAGCAGGTGCAATTTCTCCAAATGCATTGTATTAGTTTATTGCTGATAGCTTTCTCTAAAAGGCTAATGGAAGATTCTTTGTTAGGAAGTAAAAAGGATGTCATTCTAAATCATCATACCTTTTTGTGCGTTAATGGACGGGAAGGGTAACGAACGAGACAGGCCTTTCGGTATTTTAAGCATACAGGTTAGCGAAGGCTTCGGTTTTAAAAGTGTTAACAAATAACAACAACGTGGTCGAAGGCAGAACATGTTGTCCTACTGAAGTACCTCAGAACTCAGCTTAAATAGTAGTTTCTACCCTATTTGCTAATAGCGTAAAACTGAAAACTCATTCTGGCAGGAAAGCGCAGGTTGGAAAATGAGAAAGTATACGAAAAACTTGTCTTAAAATAAAAATAAAAATTAGGGAAAAAAAAGTAAAACCCTGCAATATAAAATGAAATTTAGGACATTATTGATAGGAATTAGAATAGAAAAAATTTACGGGTATCTAAAAGGGTATAAATTTTATGATTCGAATTTATTTCATTATATGCAATTATGTAACTAAGTGAGGGCTCACACTGTAAATGAAAAATTGATTTTTGAAATATTTTACATTCTCGTACGAATTATTCTGGACACCTCAGCTATGATTAAACTAACTGGTTTGGAAATCAATGAGTGTTCCCCCTCCTTGAAAAAAGAAAATGCTAAATGCACCATATGATCATCAATTACGTTTTAATATTAAATATAATTATATTGAAAATATAATTAATGATTGTATGTTAACATATAAAGCAGTAATTAAACCATCAAATTTTGACTGTCGATCATGAAATTAATAAAATATTTGCAAAGCAAGCTACAGTTACTATTTTCTCATAAAAGCTATAAGCTTATGAGAAAAACTTGCTGCTTAAGTCTTCATATTCTTCAGGTGCAAAAGCCAGCTGTCTTTGTTAGCTTAAGACTAGGAAACTATGACTAGATGCAATGAGTCAGAGAGTTTTCAGTGCACAAACAATTATAAGGAGCTTACACTCATTTGTGCTTTATCTGTCATGATTAATATAAAAAATGGGAAAACGATGTTCATCATCACGAGTATTTATTATCGTTGCTGTGGGAATTGACTAGATGCAAAAAAGCTCATTGCATCAAATAAATTAGTAGGAATTTAAAACCGTAACACTTTAGCTACACAAAACGCTGTCTAGAAGGTATTGCATAGCAAATAATAACGAACATTTATTTTCTCATGAGTTTACCACCGAATCACTTGTACGTGGATCTTCGATTATTGGAAGATTGTATACTGGTTTTTGCATTTTGCATCCAGTGGAGTCAGGGAAACGTGTACCAAGAAAGTTATTTGATATTAAGCACCACCATAGAAAGCAAAATAAGATACTAGTGGATGTGCAATGTTTCGCTATGAAAACCCATATCCAGTGAGTTGTGTAATGAACTTCTTGACATTTTTTTACATTCTACAGTATTAATGTATTTTGACCCTTTTATATTCTGCAGTACAAAATAAGTTTATTATAAATCCTCTGCAGAAAAGTCACATACAACTGAACTACAATAAGCCAGAATTAAAAAGAGGATAAAAATTTCGAATGAGCAAAATTTCAACTAACTGAGAAACATTGGGATTAATTTAAATTCTGGACTTCAAAATCGTATCACACATCAATGAAATATAGGGTTGGAGGGAAAGTTCTGTTTTGTAGTGTCACCACTGCAGTATGCGGACGAGCATTATCGTGATGGAACACTATTCCTTTTCTGGACGCTAAATAAATAATAAATAATAATAGCTTAAATAGGCAGGTGATTTTTCTTGTAAATAAAAAAAAAACATCTGGCTAGTGAGTCAATCGGATTTTTTTTGTTTTTTTAGCTGCTGTATAATATAAAAAGAGTCCTTTTTTACCGTTCATCATTTACTTGTAATATTTAAAGGGAAAAACATGTCGGTAGATAAAGTGCATTTACGACACTGCATTTTATATGAATTCCAAAAAGGAAGCAACGCATCTGTTACATGTAAAAATTTATGTGCGGTATTTGGAAAAGATATTGTAAATGTTCGTACTTGTCAAAGATGGTTTAGCAAATTTCGTTCCGGGGACCTGAGCCTCAAAGAAAGTGTTCGATCTGGACGACCATCCAAGATCGATAATGATGTTTTGCGATCCATGTTGGAAAATAATCCACATTTAACAAGTTGAGAAATTGCAGAAGAGTTTAGCATTCATCATACAACTGTTGGAGATCACATTAAATCTCTTGGGTTTGTGTTAAAGCAAAGTGTTTGGGTTCCACATGAAAAAACGGAAAAGAATTTGTCTGATCGTGTAAGAATATGTTCATCACATCTGATTAGACACAATGTGGAGCCGTTTTTGGACAGGCTGGTTACTGGAGATGAAAAGTGGATTCTTTACGAGAATATTAAAAGAAACAAATCTTACTGCAAACCAGGTACATCATCAGCAACAGTTCCAAAACCAAGTATCCATCAACGAAAAGTACTGCTTTGTTTGTGGTGGGACAGGAAAGGTCCAGTGTATTACGAGTTGCTGAAACAGGGAAAAAACATCAACGCGGATCTGTACTGCAATCAGCTGGATAAATTGAATGCAGCTATCAAAGAAAAAAGGCCAGCATTAGCGTCCAGAAAAGGAATAGTGTTCCATCACGATAATGCTCGTCCGCATACTGCAGTGGTGACACTACAAAAACTGAATGCGTTAGGATGGGAAATCCTTAGTCACCCCCCGTATTCACCTGACATTGCACCCTCTGATTATTACCTGTTCAGATCTCTGCAAAATTATCTAACGGGAAAAAAATTCAAGTCTTTTGAAAGTGTTTCTAAGGCAGTTGCTGACTATTTTAACTCCACGGATGAGAACTTCTACAAAACAGGAATTTCCAGGTTACCTGGAAGATGGCAACAGGTTGTAACAAATAACGGAGCATATATAATTGATTAATATTAAACACATATTTTTATAAATGAATTCAAATATTTTCTTTAAAATACGACAGAACTTTCCCTCCAACCCAATAGTTTGAACTAGGTAATATGAAATTTGACAGTTTGACTATGTAATGTGAAGTAAATAAAAGATATGTTTGAAGCGCATGTCAAAGAAGGCAAGGGAAAGTAAAGCGTATTTAAAATCCTTACAACTCCTTGTAATGTTACAGCTATATCGGCAGTACATGATCATTAATCAAATAGTCCTGATGCTTGTGCCTTTAATTGTAAAGTCATTAGGTTATATGGATGCAGGAACAGGAAAAATGGGAAATGCCCTCGCCGGGATTCGAACTTCGGCATTCCGAATTTGCGTCGAGTGGGCATCCAGTTACACCATGAAGGCATGCGTAAAGTAGGGAGAAAATACCTTTCCAGGTTCCGTTGTAAGCCGCGATTGTTGTGCAAAATGCGCAACGTGTCAGGAGTTTGGTGCCTCTACTGGGACCTTAGGTAGAAATATGCGTACGCCTGAGTCCGGGAAGACAGCGTAGAAGGTACAAGGAATGGCTGTGACCAGTTGTCATGTATTCAGTTAAGGACGACTGGTTGGCTGACTAGTATCCAAGGTAGATACTATAAGTACAAAAATTGTATAGCTACAAAATAATACAAGATAGTAGTTCATTAAAAACTATGCAGGAGCATGTCTTCAAAGGTGTGAACATGTTTCCGTCATTTAAAGTCCAGAGAATAACTGTATAAAATAAAGTTAAGAGTCACGTGATGGCGTCATCGACCTACTTGGAATCCCTAGGATGTGCTGCTTGTTTATTAACAATCGTAGGAAGATCAGCATAGGTTGAGAAAACTAAAAGTATTAATGCAATAGTCAGTAAAAACAGTGTACAGGGATAAAATAATACAGGGAATAAATAACGCAAGGTCAGGTCTTTTGAGTAAAAGCATATTTGCAGCGTACAGTGTCCAGAAAATATCTGAACAGTTGCTCAAAAATCAGTTGATAAATGGCGCGTGACTAAGTTAAAAACTGCTTGATTTAAAAAATTTTTAGCAATCCATCATGAGTTGGATAATAATAAATGAAAAATGAGTAATCCAGATAATTGAAGTAGATTACAGTTAGTTTATATGAATAAATATGCGCATATATATACTGCGAAGAGTTCAGCAGGCGGTCACACTACAACGATGGAACGGGACAGCTTGCGTCCTAATGCGGCCTAATAAGCGCCTATCGGAATTACGTGCCACCCCGCCCTTGATAATCCACAATGTTGCGACCCCACAGAGCAAGGACAAACAAGGCAGTACCAGTACGGTCCCTGCCGAGCCTTACTCTGTCCAGAGAGCTCTCAGGCCTTCTGTGAAGTCCGTTATTATGCCCCCGTGGTTGAAACTGCCTAGGTACAGACCCTAACCAGTACTTCCCAGGCGTTCGTTTGCACACTACAGCAGAAAATCAATGTGTTAGGTCAAGTGGGGTAAAGAGAGAAAATACGTTATATACTCCCCTTTTAAAGGCTAATTAGAAGTGAGGGACACGTAGTCACCAAATTCTAGTGGTGAAAAATTATCGTCCACCACCTTTTGCACCTTTTAGGCACCATTTTACGCTTTTTACTTCCTTGTACGAAGTAAAAAGGAAGTATTATAATCACGAAAAATTTCAGGCAGCATATTTCAACGAAAATATCCATTTTGACCGCTATCGAATGCAATTTAACGATGTTTTTGCGTGATATCTGTACGTAAGAACAGAATAAAATACCCTTTTCCTCCAAAAAAAATTATAAAACTGCTTTAAAATGAATTCTGAAGAGAATTTTCCGTGGCGTCTGTACGAACGTATGTACGTACGTACGTACGTATCTCGCATAACTCAAAAACGAGTAGCCTCAGAACGTTGAAATTTTGTATATAGAATTGTTATAACATGTAGATGTGCACCTCCTATTTTGGTTGCAATCGGCCGCACCAAACGTATATAAATATATTTATATGTATATCCTTTATGTTACCCGGCTCAGTGATCTCAGTTTCTTTACTCTTATATGCTTGTAATTTGTACACTTTGTGCTTTAAAAATGATTGACTTATGTTGTTCTTAGCTTCCGGTTAAGGTTTTTATGCCTTTAAATCTCTATGCAATATTTTTAGAATTATCAACAATTTTAAAGTTGTTTAAGTGCCGCTAAGCCAAATAATTGTTTTGATGGCGGCCATTGCTTGTTTACATTTGAAACAGCAGAATAGTGGATTTTTTGCCAATTTGGAGAAACTTAGCTTCACAACAACAAAGATAACGCCTTCATTTATTATTGCGAATTAAATCATGCATAATCCTTTCTGAAATTCTTTCGAAGAAATGAGTGTTTAAGATTTACTTCGTAATTTTTAATACAAATATTTTTTTCTTTTAGAATTTTTGATGTGGGACTGAAGAAATTATTAATGCCTTTGCCGGGATTCAAGCTCTGGATATTCCTAATACGTGTCGAGGGTGCTTCCAGTTACACCAGGAAGGCATGCAGAAAGGAGGGAGAAAATACATTGCACCGTTTTGTATTGGTTAAAGCTATGTTTCTTCGAAACGCTCAACTCGGAATACATATATGTATCTTTTCGTACATAATTTATGAATCAATTATTACATTCATTCATAAACATCAAACTTATTCCTTTAAAGCTAAATATAAATAATAATATCAATTTAACAATAAGCATAATGGAAGCACTATTCTTTTTACACATGTATAATCAAAATAATGTCAATGAATTCATGCAGAATTAATGCCTTAATTTGTTCGAGCATTGTTTTACAATAAATAAAAGAAATACCTTTTAATCATTGGAAAATTTCTCGATGCTAGTTCTTCTTTAACAAATTTATCACTATTCTTCTTTACCAGCATTGTTTACGCTGTTGCTTTGTAGTTTATCGAGTTTTGGTTCCTTTAAATTTAATTTCGAGTTTAAATCAAGAACATCTGTAATTTAAAAGCATAGAGGAATCGATACACGTCTATTACATTCGGAAAAGAGTGGTTTTATAAATTTCGAACTCTAGTTTAAGAATATCTATTTATTGGACATTTCAAATCTAGTTATCGGTTTGCTCTATCAGCAGAAAAGATTCGATATTGCTTTCTAACTCACAAATGTGCTTCTAAGGTTTCAAATTAAATACCGAAAAGTAAGTATGGGCATTTTCTAAGCTGTAAATAAATAGTATAAGAAGAGTATTTCTCAAACTGACAAAGGAAAACATAGCTTTGGTTTCACCGATTTTCCTGCACATTATTCATGACCTTAAAGTGAATATACACGAAATAAACGTTCACTTCTCTCGAACCTAAGGGAGAAAATTGAGGTTAAAATTTAAATAACATTCATGTTAGTAACTTAGAATTATAGGATTAGGAAATCTATAATCTTTGGCTTCACATTTTGTAGGAAATTATAGGATTAGGTAGCCACAGCTTATAGGATTAGAAAATCCTATAATCTTTGGCTTCACATTTTGTAGGAAATCCTATAATCTTGGGCTTAAAATTTAAAGTGAAGAAGGTCAGAACTTTGCGATTGAAATGGATCTGCCATAAGAATGCTTCTTAATAGTGCTTTGTTATTTTTAATGTCCCTTTCTTTCGAAAGAAAGCTATTTATGAAACGATACTTATGAAAATAATGCAAAAATTAACCAGAAAAAAATTTCGTGTAAAAACAATTTTTATTTATTTCATTCTAATATGCTGTATTTTCCAAAAACTTTGTCGGGATTAATAGAAGATGTTTTTCATAAATTCGAAATCTTGAGCAAATCTCACAATCTTGTCCCAAAATAGTTCTAAGAAAATATATGAAACATAAAAATATCTTTTTTATAAATATCTCGTAGCATCATTGTTAAACGTTTCCTTAAAAATTTCAATTTATTTAGAAAACGTTTTATAGCTTAAAATTAAGAAATCTTTTCATACGAAAATGAAATTGGACTTCTCCTTTAGCTCACTGTAGGGTTAATATTATTTTAATTAATCAGTTACTTATAATTTCAGCTGTACTATCACTTCTGCTTTCCGTTCCCTCATCAGAATACTAATCTCTTAGAGTATTAAAGTCGAGAATTCAGCATATTAAGATAGAACTTGTTTCTTTCTCTCGAGGCCACATTACTAGGTTTTGCCAACTGTGATAAAATTGTAATTCTTCGGCTTTGTGTTATTGCTGCCGTCATTTAATTGTTATATCGGTGGGAAGTTCTGAGCCAACTTAAAATCAGTTTTTGACTACTAGGCTTCGTTATATGAATTTGACTGTTACTTTGACTTTCATCGCCACAAGTAATGGTTGTTTTGTGAAGCATAAGACATGTGTTTATATTTAAGTTCTCTGATTTAATAAAAAAGTTAACTTAACTCTTTCGCATCGAAGTCGCCCGTAACGCCCGTTCATTCAGGCAACGGCAAACCGCCCCAACGCCTCGTTTATTTTCCATCTAGTGCTTTCCCCCTCCACGTTAGTGTATGTCTCATTGGTTTCGCGAGTTGTTAAGAGACATGTCAATCATTCTTTTGAAGCAACTAAAGGAGACATACGGAGAGCTATTGACGTTCGCAGGTGCAATCCGGCTCTAAGGTGAAACTGTACACAATGGATGAAACCGCTGAAAAACCCCCAAGAGAGAAACAGTCATTTCACTTAAGTAGGTTTTTGTTAATGCTGTAGCTATCTACCATGCAGGGGGAAAGGAAAACTATTCCAAGACAAATTCGTAAACACGGGCGTTTTCGATGTTTGATGAAAACAGATCTGGTCGTCTCTCGATGCGAAAGAGTTAAACCTTTCCAACACTCTGTTGTTACTTTAGACCAAGGGATAAATCGCTCCAAAGCTGTTAGGAGTTTGATACTGGTTTATGCCACCGAAGAAGGTTAATCTGTGCATTCTATAGCATCACGAATGGTGATGCCTTTTAAAGTTTTAACAATTTTTTAATTAGCATGATTTCCGTTCAGATTAACGGAAGGCAAAAGAATTTTATGAGTGTTAATGGAATAGGCTCTTTCTTTGAAATTTGGTTTGAAGTTGTTGCTGCAATTTCAGAAGATTACAAGCGTATAATACGCAACGGAAATATATGAATATTTTTATGACTTTGAGTTTTAGAATTATTTTTAATGAAAATTGTCTGAAAGAAATTTACATTAGTTATAATCAGGTGACGAAATGACGTCACACATCGTAGCTAACAGATGTAAGCAGGTACCTGTCCCTTGTTTTTTACTATCTAAAGTCAAAATTTCTCGCTGGGCTCCCAGAGACATTCTATCGGAAACTGATTGAGAAACTGCAGTTATACTTATTTACAGTGCTAAACAAGAGGTGCTTTTAGTATACAGAGGATATATAGCTGAAATACAAAAGATCTGCTGATATACAGGTTTACCTGGTTACATAATTGAAATACATCAGTTGTAAGAAAAGGTCACAAGATTTTAGCTTTAACAATGAAATCATTTCATTAAAATTCTCCGAGTACCAAACATTTATTCTATCTGATAGCCATGAATATTAAGTTACTTATTGTACCATGATATTACATATTATTACGTGTGTCCGGGCTCGTAATGGATTGAATACATATAGAACCTATGATGAAATTTAATTTCCCAAAAGAAATTATTTAGAGTTCTGGAGCTTTCCACAAGATCACACGTACAGCTCTTCTCAGTATAACAGAAAACAATCAAACTACCAATAACGTTAAACACAATGCCCTGCAAAGCGCATCTAAAAGCCGAAGCTATCGAGGAGATCTCTCCGTGCTCCGAAGTCAGACGCTGAGAAATTTCTAATACCTTCGATTTCTTGAAATTGCTGAATGCCTACAGTTACAAGTACATGGGACCAGATACAGTTACAAGTACATGGGACCAGGACATTAAAATTACTTATAAATCGGACCAAAATATCACTAAATGGTGGCCACGTTTGGTGCATTTTAACGATTTCGCTACAGAATTGGCGTAAAGAATTAGTCGCCAAAACCTTTGCCAGCTAGGAGCTATCTCGCTAATATCTCAGTGTTAAACGCACTTATTCCTTTAATCCTATTTTCCAACCATGCTTCACTTTTCTGAAGCCTTTCATGTTACATCATACAAGAGATACATATATTTTCACTAAAATTATTTATATTACAATATTCATAACAACATATAAAAAAAAATATAGGGAATTTCACGACTTGGCATCTCATATTGTTCCATCGATTAATGATATACCATATTAATACGAATAAAATGTACACATGATTGAACGGCTAATTGTTCTCACTGTGATACTGAATTTATTTTAATAACTACTGAACAGATTATTTTTATTTTATTTTAATCACTGATAATACAAATAAAAATTACACACTGGTGTAAAAACAAATTTTAATGAAAATAATGATGTCAATACTATTACTTTTAAAAAACGTGTTGCTCTTTGATTATCCTACGGAGCTTATTGAATCAATAATGGTGTTAAGAGTAATTAATACCCACAAGGAAATTACCTAATAAAAGAACATAAAACCAAACCAAAATACTTAGTGAGATCTAGGGCGTGAAGACATATATATATATATATATATATATATATATATTACATATATATATATATATATATTACATATATATATATATATTACATATATATATATATATATTACATATATATAATTGAAATACATTGAAAGGTCTGTTATGAGCTGCAGTAAGCAAAAAGCGAAGCACGAATTCAATAACAAAATACTTATTTTAATTAAAAGAATCGAAATTACATCAAAGACCAGGTTAACAAAACTGAAACGTTTAGCCTGTACTTCATTCTAATACCTAGTATTTTTAAGCAGTACCGTTCGAGACGATATGCTAACTTCGACGCTCATCTTCTGTCTTAATCTGTCGCCAAAATGCAGAGAAACATCGAAACAAATGAAAGCAAAATTAAATTAAAATCTATTTCTATAAATTTAACAGTCTGTAATATGTTTCTTATTTTTATGAAGTAAATTTTCTTGAGGACACAACTATTTAATTTTATCATCTTCTTTAATACTATGCAAAATAAGTTTAATGTATGATGCATTTAAATTCCTCCAGATAATTTTTTGAGAACGTCCTGGTATAGCTTGTCAACAAATTGGATTTTAACTTCATATATACTATGGAAATTTTTACTTAACTCATCTTTTATTTAACGCTTAGTCATAAAACCGAATTATGTTCATTTCTTTAAAAGCCTTTCGTGAAACAAGCTATGAAACTAGAGCCTGTTACTTTTATTCAGTTTCAAAACACCCGAAAAAATGAAACTTTACGTAAGAAAAATTTATTTTTATCTGCAACATGCGGCAAAACTCAAACTTTTATTATTATTACTATTATTATTATTATGCTACGAAATTCGTTTGGAAGTAAAATTTTTGATGAAAATATGTACTTGATTTCTGAAAAATAATAAAAAACAAGTTTTCACTGATTTGCTGGAGTTAGCAAAATCTAGAGTTCCAGAGAACAAGAAAGAAAGAACTCAGACAAACTTCCAGCTTTTCTGCCTCCGCATCACTTGGTGTATTCAAATGAGTTTTTATATGACATGAATATATTCATGAACTTAGAGATAAAAGGCACTCGGATTGCATTTCCTAGATATAAGCCCTGCAAGTCGTAAAATGTCTGTCTCTTCTAATGCAGTATCATCTTCGCCAGAAGATCTATAAGGTGTGTAGTAGGGAATGACTTCTGCACAAGTTACTAGAAAATTTCGTTTTTTAATAAATGTCATCGGCGACCTGTAACCATAAGGAATTAAAAGTTTAGATTTACAGGTACTTCTAAAATGTCCTAACCTAAAATTCGAAAACCTTTTTTGGTATCTAACTTTCATATACTTGATTCAAATGTTGCTCTGGAGAAGTAGTTGCAAAAGTAATTGCAAGTGATTCTTCGAAGAGTCAGTGCCCTTAATTCTTGCAAAGATATTATGCGTGACAAAACAGACATACAGATCTCAGTCACGCTTGCAAATTAATCCTAAAGTTTTCAAACTTTGAAATGAAAAATATTTATTATTGTTTAATTTGTGTATCAAAACAAATTTCTTTATAGTTCTGATAACGTTGGAAACTATAACAAAATAAACTCTTCTAGTATAATAATATCTAAATAATAATATAAGCCAAAATACATGAATATCTACCTGCGCCTTTTTATTCCATTTTTAAAGCTATTTCAGTTTTCTGATAGTTATTTTTAATTTTAAAACCCTTTCCTTTAAATTCTTCTTTTCCACCTACAAGTCTCTAGCAGAATGCATTTTCAGTATAGTGTTTTATATAAACAAGGTAGAACCAGTATTTAAAGGGAAGTTCAGTCACTTCCATAGAAGAACTCAAGTACAGCGTGTTCTGTCTTCGGGCCACGTCATTGCTTTAAGCCTATCTTACTGCGTTCTGCTTTACTAGTACGTGATTCGCCGGTGAGATTTAATTAGGGGCCAACTCGGTTCGTTATTTCTGTACAGCGTCGGTTAAATTTAAATTTCTTATAATTAGTTTAGTTCCTTATTTTAAACCTTAAGTTAAAGCCTAAAGGCAGGCTTTCTTGTAAGCCTGAAAGGGGTCATCTTTTAAATATTTCTTTGATTGAATAAAAGGGTATTTTAACCCTTCCTTTGACTTTGGCTTTATAGTTGTAAGAAGACCAGCGCATAGTCGCTAGACTCTTCCACATCCTTGACTACCAGAAACACCAGGTTCTCGTAGCCAAGGATACGTAAATTAACTGGAACTTTATACAGTTTCTTTGGCAAATCTAACATATCAAAAACTAAGTAATTACAAACCTATATGAATCACCAACGGTTAAAAGACATATGCACCGTACCCAGTGCTATACAGACCAACATTTTCTGAAAATGCCATTTCTAAATAATGAGAAAATTTAATGTTCCTTAGTCTTGTGTTTATCTCTCATTTACTTATTTTTGGAGTTTGCAAAAGAAACAAGAAAAGAGTTGGAATAAAATTTAGTTATTAATGAAATAATGAAACCTATAAAGTTTGGTATGTTTGGCAGTGATAAAATAATGTCCAAACTCTTGGTACACGTTAAGCAAATTATTGCCAACTCTAAAATAACAACTGAAAGTTGAGAAGTGTATAAAGTATCATTTTATTTAAAACGATAAATATACGGCTAGAAGACACACCTGGTGCTTATAATCTCAGCTGACACTTAAGGCGACATAACTTAACGTAACAATGAATATAAATGTAAAATTTAATAAATAATCTAGTAGAAATCAATATAATATGTCATTATTTTCTTTCACATTTTTATTTCAGAAATATTATTTATTTTCGTTTGCATTCAATCAGAATTTGAACACCAAATCATTTAAACTTGAAGCCAGAGTTTACGTTTTACCAACAAACATCAAATGTTACTCAAAACGTTATTCATCACAGTTTAACGGAAGTTGACTCAAAGATCTAACCTTCGTAGGGATTCAATATCGGCAGTATTGAATATATTGAACTGTAATATGATATTGAATATTCAATATCATATTCAATATATGCAAGGCTGAGGACTAGAAATCATATCTGAGCTATCAATCTATCGTGGCTTCGAGAGGCAGAACGCGCTTTGTCTTGTAATCTAAAAACCTCATCTTAAATACACGTAAGCTAATTAGCATTCTGGCATAGAAACGGAAGGGAAAATGTTACAGTACAGGTCTAAATCCTAAAATAACTGGTTAATTAACGTAAGGAATAAAAACTGTACAAAAGTATTTATTCAGTTGTAATAACATGAGAAAATGTATAGTTCATAGAAGCTTAGATAAAATTCTAATAATATACTATGCATAAAAATGCTAAAATATATACTATGCATAAAAATTCTAAAATATATACTATGCATAAAAATGCTAAAATATATACTATGCATAAAAATGCTAAAATATATACTATGCATAAAAATGCTAAAATATATACTATGCATAAAAATGCTAAAATATATACTATGCATAAAAATGCTAAAATATATACTATGCATAAAAATTCTAAAATATATACTATGCATAAAAATGCTAAAATATATACGAGTACTATTCATAAAAATGCTAAAATATATACTATGCATAAAATGCTAAAATATATACTATGCATAAAAATGCTAAAATATATACTATGCATAAAATGCTAAAATATATACTATGCATAAAAATGCTAAAATATGTACTATGCATAAAAATGCTAAACTAATGCTATGCTAAATTATATATTCTGCATATCGCCATATCCACACACAGATATTTGAAAAGATAAATCCTCTGAAATGTTTTAATCATGTTAATAGGAAGATTTATATCATTTGCAACGAAAGGGGATATGTTCATGATTCTGTAACTCATCTGAAAGTAATATACGCTAGAAAACAAAATATTTTAATAAAAGATCGATAAAGTAAAGTATAGTATATAATTGGCAAAAATATCTCCGATATCGATATGTGTGGATGCTCCTAAAGACCGCTTTTTCCAGAAACTCTGTAAATCTGATCCAGTGATGGGTAAGTTTCCGATCTTTTTCTCCTTCTTACCCAAACTACTCGGACGTGATCCCCAAGCTTCACGAGAGAGGATAGGGGAAAGGGTGCGTTAGGAAGGCAGAGAAGATCCCACAGGAAGGATGATGGTATGATGACACGCAATATCTATTTGCTTTGATGTCCATGCCTCTTTCAGATGGTCATCTCTTCCTCCCTTTCTTTCTTTGTCGTGATATAGTCCATCTATCTTCGGGTTCTTTCGCCAAAGGTGAGTTCTTTTAAAAGATGTGAGAATGGCGTCATTCAAAAAAGATTCATATTAAGATTTATTTGGTAACATGAACTTGCCAAATTGTTTGCATTTGTGTTGAATGCTGTTTAGCGTTTTTCAGATCAAAATAAATTATGTGATTGGAAGTAATTTAAGTAATATTTTCTTTTCTCGAGATGAAACTGGCAGTTTTCTCCAAGTTGGAAAACTGATTGTTTTCCCTCTGTTCTAATATCGCAAGGAAATGTGAAACGTTCTAGTTTTAGTGGGTTCATATCCCACTTTGCCATTGTTTTCTTTCACATAACTTTGTTTCACATCATATATTATGTAATTTCGTATTCTTTCAATTACATTTCGAACATCAAATCTCACAAACTAGGAGCCAGAAATTTAATGCTATCAACAAATATTAATCATCATTCAAAGAAATATATATTACAATTTTGTGCTCGTAAATTTAACATAGGATATAACACTAGAATATAAATTGGACTGATATCCATTACTTTCAAGCCATGAATATATTTCCACACTTATTCGAATTACATATTTTGATGACTTTCTAAAACTGAATGTCCTCTATCTGCTGTAAAAGATATACAGTAACACGAATTTTCTGGAACACGATTTAAAAACTGAAATATTAAACGAATTTTCTGCGAACTTTTGCATTAATACTAAAATATTCGATTATGCATGTCATGTAAAAATCTTCTTTCGCAGAAAATACGGAAAAATTGGAAAGATTAAGCTATTTCCTAAACTTCAGGTTTAGCGTAAGTTTACAACTAGTTTAAAGATATATGTAGCATTTTAATAGCTGCTGTATATGTAATAGCTAGGACCTATTCATTTAGTATTAAAATATAAACGCGATTCTCTCTCTGTGTGCACAGTTACATTTTTAGTCATCTGTTAAAATCATGCATTACGAGCCATCAAAATTGACACTTTAGAAAAGATGTATCCTACAAATGATGTGTCCTAGCTGAAATTTGCAAGATACGACCCTGTCCTTGATGTATCTTTTGAGACTATGTCATGGTTAATCCAGGCTGTTCGCAAATCTCCTGTCTACAGCATAAAAACATCTTTGAAGCAACATAAGAAAGAAGAAAGAGAATCATTAATTTAATATTTTACACGTACTTTAACTTTGATAGAGACAGAAGTAGAGAATATAGCAACTGCCTATTATTAGAATTGTAAATTTTGATTGAGGATGGCAAAACCCACAGCATTTTATAATTCCGGAAATCTTGTCTCTATTTTGCGCGCATAGATTTCTCTGATCATACTACCGCATCACCAATCCGCAGAGTGTTTTTAACTAATCTCCACACATACAGTTCAACGCTGTCTGCAGCAACAGCGCTATTTTGTTCAGCGCCATTGCTTTGATTGCCTTTGACAGCATGCCGCAACATGTCTGCATTGCTGTGTAGAACATCAGGAATATAAAGAGAATGCACGATATCGTCTTTATTAAATGATTTCCACTTCTCTTTGTAGCTCCACTGTGGTTATATTCGTGTCTGTGTAATCGCTAAGGCAGATGGAATGTATACTGCGTTGTTCATTGTGATACTTACCTAAAATCTGATATTATGAAGTAACAATGAATTTCAATCCATCCCGTTCTCTCTTAGTACTCATTAAGCATACGGTTACTGGAATCTGGTTTTGTCTCTTAATATTAGGGACTACGTGTTGGCTTCCTTTTAACTAGTCAATGCGTGACTACCTGTGGAAGACAACAGCAGACAATATCTGGATGACTATCATTTTCCTTCTTTCCTTGGCTCGGTCATTCACTGAATGCATTAGCCCTTAAACGCACGTAATTTATGATCTCACAGCGATTAGCAAATCATAGACCACCAGCTGCTGTAAAAGGTTGTTTTAGAAACCTGTAGAAATCGCATGAGCTGATATAGCCTTGGCCCTCATCCAAACCATGTGCAACTGTCAAGATGAGGATAGTTTTTGTCGATGGCAAATAACGATGTGGTGAACGGTGAACTAACTGGTGGGTTTATTATAATAATAATAATGATACCCAAGGATAGTATCCTGGTGCGTGCACGCATGATATTCGTCAATAAAAGTATTAAGAGTCTTGGTTACATATATGAAGAGTATTTATTCATTATTATTAATGACTATTAGGCGGTGCTCTATATTGGTCGATAAGAGCTGCACCCTAATCGTTTCCTGGTATCTCAGTCGTAGAACAGTCCAAATCATCATTGCCACATTGTGCACACACTTCTTCAGCATTCAAAGACTGTATCTGGCGAACGCAGTAGGAGAATGTCCATGTGACTGCAGAGCGAAAAGCAAAAGCCACGCGCAAAAGAAAAAAAGTCGCGAGGTTTGTGCTTTCCCGCTTTTTATTTCCTCCAAAAGTTAAGCTGACATTTGTAAATTTCAACCAATGAAAAATTCTGCAGTCAGAAAATTCCTTTTGCCTACCAGGACGAAATGAACTGAAAGGAGTTTATGTCTGACGACGTAACTTGCTCAGGTGACAATATCAAGTTGTCTAAACCTGTCAACAAAAGAATCTGATATAATGTATAATGTACTATTGTAATAAAATCTGTAAGCGGTTTGTATAGTATATATGTAAGAAAAATCTATGTCATATGACACTTATTACATATATATATCTATGAAACTTTAGATTTAAATTAAATGTATGTGACCTCGTCACAGCTGCCTTTAATAACTACATGATATATATTATTTTGTTTACATACGGCAAATCGAACCCATCCATAACCGCAACCATTTCAGCTCTGTGTACCATGGGATAGGTATATAACAAAATAGAATTTTAATACACCCGATATTTTCTTCAGTTGCAGTGCTGAAGACCAATATCGTACAATGCTTAAAATACAGAAATATAATATTACTTTTATTAACAACCCTATGTTACTTGATGGACTTTTCGCAGCGATTAATAACTAGAATAAATTATCCGTTTTTCTATTGGAAAAATGGTAACGTGTATCTATAACCATCATTGTTAAACATCATGACAAGCTAGCCTTTTCAAATGATTTTTACCGTACACGATAAGAATCTGATTACGTATCTCCTCCAAAACAAATTTTTATTTTAGATACCTAATGAAGCTAACATTAAAAAAACTGTATTAAATAAAATAGTTGAAATAATTATAAAAAACAAAATTAGCATCTGTGATGTTTGAAATTTTCAAGGGGCGACCAGCAGAATTATAAAAAAGCAAAACATTTAGTTGGATAATTTCTTAAATTTTAGTCGCTTATATTAAATTACAGCAATGGCGTGAAAGAAATTTATTTTGAGTTTTTGGTTCTGGATAAGTACGATCTTGATAATATTTTTCTCCTCATAAGGCAAATTAATTGATTTGAGGATAAATTTTGACTTAAAGTTTCTCCTCTGCAAATCTGCCTACTGTATAATTGCATCATCCTCTATCCTATCATTGTCTTGAAGATCGGTGTTCAGGCAGGATCATATCTTAGGTTTCTGTGGATAATGAACCAATAATAAAACTTTTTTTTAAGTTAAGATGATAGGCATAGAACAATGTATTGTTAATGCACATTTTATTATAGGTAAGGACATAAGGTATTTACTCCCACCTTCTTAACGTGCCTTCGTGGTGTAGGGATCTGCATTTTCCGGTGAAGCCTTTGCTTATTTTTCATCTTTCCTGCTTCCAAAAAATCCTAATATCTCTAAAGTGGCACCCGAACTAAAAGGGTGGACCACAGCCAGGATTTGGCGATCGAGTCCCCTAAAAGCCACAGTCGCTCTTTAAAAGGGGGAATACATAAGGTATTTCTCCCTTCTTAGCTTCCCTTCGTGGTGTAGGGTTCTGCATGCTAGACGCGTATTCCAGAGGTGGATGGTTCGATTCCCAGCGAAGGCGTTGCTCATTTTTCATCTTTCCTGCTTCCAAAAATATCCTAATGTCTCTGCAAGGATACCTTCTAATTTTTCTATTGCTATCGGTGAAGCAATAGAAAGTTATGCTGAGAAGGAATTTCTTGGGTCGAAATATAGTTTTAGGGTTCCCTTAGTTTGTATAATAAATTATTTTATATATTTCCTGAACATCTCATTTTCCCCTCTCATTTCCTCGCCAGGATGGAAGTTAAAGTTAAGTGAAGAGAGTATGAAAACAGGAGAAATTAGAAGTTTATTTGGAGCGTGATTGTTTATCTACATATATTATCTACACATCTGTAATTATTTATTTCCAATGAACGTATTTTACCCATTTAGTGCCACATCAAGTATGTAAGCTAACGTTTCGCTAATAAAGTCTGACTCAAGATATATAGTATAAATTAAGCATAAAGGGCAACAAAATGGTTAAGAATAGCACGGTACTTACTCATACGGTTTTTAAATGTATTTCACACCATAACAAAAAGTTTATAAATTTTAAAGAATTTAAATTTGCATTTATTATGGCTAAGTATTGGTAACATTCAGAAATCTTAAACAATTCTTTGCCTTACTCTGTGACCAGCTATTCTAGATTTCGTTTCGATTAATAGAAACATGCCAAATACCAAGCTGGTATCTGGCTGGAAATTACTGTACGTAGGAAGGTCGCATACAGGGATAATACGAACACGAAAATAATACAGATAGTTTCTTTGTGAATATTATTGTGACATACTAAGAAAGATTTCTGGAATGTCGCTACTAAATTACATTATTCTACTAATAATGTTGAGTCACTCTTCCGATGAATATAAACACGGAGGGTTATAGATTGGCTAAAATATTCCCTGATTAAATTAGAAATGTGATAACAGTTACTTTTTCTTCCAATAACCCAATCATCATTCTTCTCTTATCTAATGTGATAATGTTTCCCGTTACTTAATTGTTAGAAGAATGTTTAGTTGCTCCAACCATGAATACATACGTGTAATATATAATAAATACATCACAGTTAGTAAGAATTTTAGTGTTGATGGTACTGATAATAGGGTTTGAAATAAAGCTTAATAATTAAAGTTAAAAGAAATCTGAAAGGTTTCAGATTTTAACGGTCGCCCAAAAGGGTTTTTTACGCTTTCGTCGAGCTCGCAGTTTACCATTCTGCTGTTACACTTCTAACACATTACACTCCTCCTTTGTTTCTTTTTTTTTTTTTTTTTTTTTTTTGTATTTTTAGCTTTACTATTAAGAATTATTTTCTTCGCACTTATGCCATGTTATAATTCAACAAAAAAATTACAAATATTTTAACAGCAGCATAGCAGTATACGTTTAGCCCATTACGCTTAAGCCCGTTACGCCCGTTTAGCCCGTTATTATACGTTATGCTTTCCCGATGCTTTCTGGAAGTGTTGGGGTAATTTTTTTTTTTTTTTTTTTTTTTTTTTTTTTTTTTTGTGTGTGTGTGTCTGATGACGAGCGGTTTTTCAAGTTACGAATACTTAAGTTCGCAACTTTTCGTTTTCGAAAAGGTATTTTAAGGCAGTTTGTGCCTTGTAATTAGCCCTCAAAAACTTCTAAGAACATTATTTTAATATATTTCAATGTTCACCTCTCATGAACAAAACCTGGCAACAAGTTACTTGCAGGACGATGAACGCTTGCTTGGGGAAAATTATGGCCAAATTGGGTGTCAGGCAGAGACTTTGAGCACTTAGGACTTTTTTGTTATATATGAGAAGCCTCGGTAACCTCGAATCTCCACATGAAACATTTCACAATATCCTGTGACTCATTTCAGTTCGAAAAATCAAATACAATACTTAAAGCTAAAATATTAAACATAAGTATAAAACGAGCACAAGAAGAATGCATAAAAATTAATAGAAAGTAATAATAAGAGAAAAGTATATAAAAAAGCTCAAAGTTTTCGGATTTTATATTATGCCTAAACGGGATTTTTTTAACGTTTTGTGCGTTACGTTTATTTATAAAATATCATGTTCTTCGCACTTAAATCATAAAATTCAATTCAACAGCGATATCGCAAAAGGATTTGAAAAGAGCATATCTTTAGAATTTTCGATGCACAGACTCGCGCGCTGGTGATAAAAATGTTTTTTTTTTTTTTTTTTTTTTTTTTTTTTTTTCGTGCAGTGTTGCCATTGCTCGCTTTGAAATCGTTGAGTTTCAAGTATGTTAATTAAAAATTCGTTAAAATTTTACAAAATCTTAAACAGATAATAAAACAAATTCTAAATTAGGTCTATCAGTTGCCCATATTTGGGTGGAGGATTACGTTATTCAAAATTTGTTAGCTCTAGGGACCGTTGTTTTCTCACAGTGCGTGAAACATGCATACATTCATGCAGATTCTTCATTATTTAATATCATTAAATATATACAGGCGATAATATTTGGCGGCTATAATTTGAAAATGATACACCGTTTATAGTGATTTGATCATGGAGATTAGAATAGACGGAAAAAGCATTACGTCACAGAACTGAAGATCGCAGAATCCCTAAAGATTTGGCTTGTCGTCAGTATTTGCTACCTACCAGTACTACGTGGGCACGCCGCCCCGGGAGAAACGGGAGAAAACGTATAGTTTTTCTTTATAAACGAAGAAAATCTCTGGGAAAAAATGGATTAACTAGTGAATGTCAGGAAATCTATTATTCATTATGTAATTTCTAAATACTGTGAAATAAAACTCGTTGAAAACAAAACACGAACAGAGCGTGTGAAGTTTTTTACTGAACGCGAAGAAAGGTGAATCGTCAAAAATATTATTTGTTATCCGAAAATCAAAATAATCAAACTAAGGTGGTTGGGTGGAGCACAGAATCCCTAAAGATTTGACTGGTCGATCAATATTTGCTATCTACCAGTACTACGAATGCTCCTCGCCCTAGAAGAAACGTAAGAAAAACGTAGGGATTTTTTTTTTTTTTTTTTTTTTTTTTTTTTTTTCAGAAAGGAGGAAAATCTCTAAGAAAAATGGGTTAACTAGTGAATGAATGGAAATCTATTATTCGTTATGTTGTAGAGACATTAGGATTTTTTTAGGAAGGAAACAAGATGAAAAATAAGCAACGCCTTCGCCGGGAATCGAACCACGGACCTCTGGATACCGGCCCAGTGTGCAGATCCACTACACCACGAAGACACGCTAGGAAAGTGGGAGAAACACTTTATAATGTAATTTCGAAATATAGTAAAATAAAACTCATTAAAAACAAAACACGAAAAGCCGTGTGAAGTTTTATAATGAATGCATATCCGAAATTTGTTATCCGAAAATGAAAACAATCAACTGACTTCATAAACTCAAGAATATCTGCTCTTGCAGAAACTGTTATTAATATTTTATGAAAATATAACTTTCATGGTCGAATAACTTGAAGAATGCCATTTCTTAGTAAGGTAAATCAAACGGCCCCATACATTTCTCAAAGGCCTATGTTAAAATTCCCCAAAAGTTTTGAAATTCTTTTACACTTGTAGATGAAAAACTAAATTCAGTATTTTTGGTATGATGGAAAGAAAATGGTAAGGTAGAAAGTCAATACTGAACTTCAAATGAAGAATCTTTCTCCCTTAGTAAAGCGCCCACCAGCGGCCGAGCGGTAAAGTTGCTGAACACTGGTAGTTCGGTCCGAGGTTAGAATCCCGCGAACGGGCTGGCTGCATGGGTGTTTTCGTGGTTTTTCCCATGTGTAACGTGTATACGAGCCAGTTTCCCTTAGAAAGTCCTCCACGAAGGCATCCCTCCCCTTAGGCAGATAGCCCTAGTGTGCTTTGCCGTAATTAAATACACCACACCCTTAGTAAAGCATGGTGGAGATGGCCCGATGGCTAATCGAAGTGTTTGGAACTTTGGTAATTTGCATTTTATTGATAATAAAGTAACCAGATTTATGTATTTAAATATTTTACAACAAAACGTAAAATGACCCACACACAAAAAATGGGATTATCTCAAGCAAAATGCTGTTTTGCTGTATTTATTAAACCTTTCATGTGTAACCACGCCAGCACAGGATCCTGAACTCATTCCTATAGAGTATACTTGGCTTCATCTGTTCATACATTTAAGATTTCCAACAGAAATTAACTTACAGAAAACCTAACAGAGAATAGGAGGAAAGTGCCAAAATGAGTCTTTCTCAAAATCATGTGGAATTTAAGCATAGAGTTTTAATGAAGTCGTAGAAAGCAGAGGAGGTTTAACACATTATTAAAATATTTTGATAGCTTTCTTAACGAAATATGCTTGTAATAGTCAGAAATAGTCATAATAGTCAAAAATACATTATGACTATTTCCTTTTATTTGGGCTCAAGATGGAATAATTTCATATTTATTTAACATTATTTAAAATTAATTTAAGATTTCTTTTTATCTTAGTCGGCCTTAAAGCACAGCCTGTGGGAAAGGTATTTCAGTTTGTAGAGTTTCACCTTCTTGGGAAGTATACACTGAATCAGGATTCTAGATGGATCTAAGCGAATTATCGCTATGTCCAATACTAAAACAGAGGAACGTAAGAAGGGTGTGTGTGTGTGATTATGGCAAAGCCTCGAGGGCTATCTGCCTAAGGGGAGGGATGCCTTCGTGGAGGACTTTCTAAGGGTAACTGGCCCATATGCACGTTACACATGGGGAAAACCACGAAAACGCCCACGAATTAAAATTAGCTTTCTGGGAGGGAAATGGAAAGGTAGAATGACAGTAAAGGTGTCGAATATAAAATGACTCGTTAGATAAAATAAATGAATGAGCTATAAGTTAAATATTTAACCATTCTTTCAAAAGATTTTGAAAGATCATTATATCCCAGTACATTTTTTGACTCCCTATACATACTCTGCACGTCTGCGTTTCACCGAAAGTAGGCACCCTTGTTTATCTTCGGCTTCTGCATAATTTTATTGCTTAAATGGAAAGATTTAGCTTCCTCATTTCGAGGAAAATATCACTTAATCATTTTCGTTTGATTATAGTTTGAAGTAAAGATTTTGACTTAACACAAAGGCCTCATTTAATTCTTTCACGCGGATAGACTTCTAAAAATTATTTCCAAAACTCCTAAAAAACCGTGTTTAAGAATTCCTGTGAAAAACTTTAAGCTAAACGATGCAAATAATAGAGGTATTCAGACATCTATAAAAGTCTGATTGACAACTCATTCAAGAATTCCGGAAAGCTAATGAGCCAGGCTAATGTACGGGAAAGTCATTACATCCGGTGTATTGTTCTCAGAGAATATTTTCAAGCTTTAACAAGAACAATTGCTAGAAGTATGTTATAATTTCTACTTTTTTTTTTTTTTTTCCTTTTGGGTTTACGTTTTTGTTTCATTATAGTCAAGGACTCACCAAAAACAAAAATTTTAATATATGCATGCATTCATGTCCGTATAAAATGTTTACTATAGCTGATGAAGTTGCTATAAGTTGAGTTGTCTGTATGTTTAATATCAGCTGATTTTGGAAAAGTATATTTTTAGAGGAAGAATGAAAAAAACCAAAAACTTAATATGGAAATTTAGTCAAAACCCACTTAATTTTTTCAGTTTATTTTACATTCCCATAGACTTATTTCTTCAACACATATTGGATATTCATCATAAAAAAATGTTAAACATAAAGTTATCATCACGCAGCTTGAATAAATTATTATTGGTAGTAATGAAATTTTTTTGGAACATTTCTTTAAAATTTCAAGTAAAGGTGGACATGTGTAACAGATATAAACTTGTCAACCATATACATTCAGAATATTATATTGTTCTTTTATGTCTCACAAGCGCACCTTATAAGTACTGTTATATTATTGTTACCATTCTCACTTATCTGACAAAAGTCAGCACAAGTCGACAACATTTATGGTGGCAAAGAGTTATATGGGCCTGTCATTGGCAAAAGCCTTCATCTCCACATGGGTGCTCAAAGGCTCAGTTTTATTTTAGCTTTGTTGTGCCCAGTTTTGAGACAGAGCACCTCGGGGAGAAGAGACGGATTTGAGGGTCTCCTACCCCTCTTCCCCTACCACTAATCTGTCGAAAGAATGCATATTAGAGTGCCCCCAAGCCGCACAGACACTATACATTTACAAATATCCGTGCCTTCTCCGGGATTCGAATCCAGGCCCTTCGTTAATGCAGTCAGAGTTACTAATCACTATCCTGGGTGGCGCCAAACCTTGTAATTGAAAAATTAAACTGTGCTAAGATGTTATTTATTATTAGCTATTATTTGGCACCATATAAATAAAAAATTAAATTGCGCTAAGCTATTATTACTATTATTTTATGGAAGTAAATTTCTTCGACTCCATTTACCTCTACTTCAACTTAGCAGAGCCATGGCGTAACGCAGCTCGCAAAGCAGCAGACAACCGTTAGAAGTGCTGGAGACGAGACGCGTCGAAGCACAGAGCGGATATTTTGAGATGGAATAAGTAGACAGACTGCCTACAGATCCTCCAAGATGCTTGTCTAGAGTTAGCCATAAAAGCCCTTGAATGCATTTATTAAGGACTGTGTGTTAGCCAGCATTACATTAATCCTGTAGAACTATTTGGACTGAGTATAATTATTGTGAGATCACCTGCAATATTAATTTTTACTTAATTTACCTTTTTATTACTTTTATTTATTTCTTATTAGTAAAATAAGGGATTTAAGAATGCATCACTAGTGCTCCACCATGTTCTTTTGAAAGTAAAGCCTACATTTATTACATATTCTATTATTTATTACAGATATATTGTTTATTCAATGTGTCCAATCCGGTAGATCTATCCATTTTCTGCTAAATGTCTTAAATTTAAAGTAAATTTGTCGGAAAACTTTAAAGTGCCTTATCATAAAACAATTATCAAAACAATCAGATACAACATAATTTTGTTATCAGTGTATTAATAATTCGTTTTTTTTTATATCTGCTGTGTTTTTTTTTTTTTTTTTTTTTTTTTTTTTTTTTTTTCCAATTCACCTTCTTAAAAATGTTCTGTACGGATCGTTTGTTTTAAGTATATATGATAAAAATTTCTCCATGTGTTGTTCGGTTTTACTTCCTTGTACGAAGTAAAGGAAATATTGTAATGGAATAAAATTTTGGGTATCATATTTCAAAGAAAATATCCATTTCGACCGCTCTCGAAACCATTTAAACGATGTTTTTGCATGGCATCTGTATGTACGGACAAATAAAAAAGAGATTGTTTTTGCCAAAAAAATTGTAAAATATGCATAAAATGGATTCAGAAGAGATTTTTTTCTTGACGTCTGTACGTTCCTACGTACGTTCGTATGTATGTATCTCGCATAACTCAAGAAAGAGTAGCCACAGAACAGTGAAGTTTTGTATATGGGACTGTTATAACATATAGTTGTGCATCTCCCTTTGTTGTTAGAATCAGCTGTAACAATCGTATATAAATAAATATATGTATATGTAATAATAAAATTCCATAGTCAAGAATACACTTAAAATTCTAACTGTATGTTCTTTTTTCATTTTTAATGGCGACGGTCTCTTATGCAAAAGTACCTGGAATTAAATGCACAGCCCCGTAGTCAAGTTGTTTTTCCCGCCTTTTCTACACGTACAGTTATAGAATGTTCTGGAGATATTTAAAGCGAACTGGAATGGCTGACGAAGCTGACGACGTCATTTCTTGGAAGCTCCGCCTTTCCAGATGCCATAAAAGGACTCGCAAAGGAATATCGGGGTCTTTTCTTTAATGTATCGATGCAGTAAATTTAATACAAAAGTTATTAGTAATTCTTTTTTATTTGCTCCGGAAATATGATTTTTGTAACTGCTATTTCTCCTGACCAAATGGATCCTGTTTTTAAACTTATCGTCTGATAATTTAAGCTACGACTACATCTATGATTCTTCACCAATCTATTTATTCCTTACAAAAGCTGGTACATCACATATATATATATATATATATATATATATATATATATATATAAATTCCTACTCTGATATCTGGCTCGATGAGCTTAATTTTTGTTTCTTATATGTTGATAAATTGTGCATTTGTTGCTTTAAAAATCATTGAATTATGTGATTTTTATATTTCGGTTAAGGTTTTTATGCCTTTAGTTAATCTCCATGTAATAGTTGTAGAATTATATACAAATTAAAAGTTTAAATGGCGAGTTATGCCCAATGAACCGCCATTTACATCTGAAACTCAGTAGAAAAGTGAATGAAGTAAGTTTCTGCACCTTCAGTGTCTTTTTGCGGAGTAGGACGAAAAGTAAACTTTCAGTTTTATGCACCAAAAATGTGCCTTCTTGCCGCTGGCCAAATTGCTTCTTTTTGCGTAGAAATTCTAATTTTAGTTTTAAAAAAGTTGTTTAAAAATGTGGAATGCTGGAAAATACGTGTATTATCTATTATAATTTTATGGAGTAGTGTAGTTCTTAGGCATCTATCTCTGTTTTATCTGCTTCATTTGAGTTGTCTGATAAGGTATTATATTCATAAATAAGAGCTTAAACAAATGGACGTTTAGCATACAGAAAGACCATTTTAAAGCTCTGCGGAATACAAAATACAACACTAACAAAACATTTTTACTTGATGAAATACGGGAAACGAAGAAAATCATTAAATAAATGGCTTTCCATTCCTCAGTACCGAGTTAAATGGACCACAGTGATATGTGCTTTGACGGAAATAACAACGAAAAAAGTGCCATAATTTGGCATACATTCTTGACAAAAGCCCTGTCAGCGATATAGGAGACAACAGCAGCACATGAGGCAATGAATGCAGTCTAAAAATATATAGAAGCACTTGGCTAATTAAGACAGAAAAAGTAGAAAAATTCTCAATAGATGGCGCAACATGTAACCTCGAAAACGATGTCCTTGGGCGCCATGTTGACGCCCTACTGTGTATTTTACGATTGAGTAACTTTTTTGTTTATTTATCGTTCCGAAAACCGATAACGCGGATTTATAGTTAATTGAAGCGGGAATAATTTACGCAATTTCGGGCTGTTTGCTTAAGTGCGCAATTTGATGAACTATAGTAGCAACTTCTTTTCTACTGTGAAACGATGAAGAAAGACGCGGATTTGAATAGCATTTAATCTTTAAATTGATTTTTCAGATAACGTTTCGATTTCAGTGAGTGTTTCACTGAGTGCTTTCTTCCAGGCATTAAGTGATTTTTATTTCTGTATAAACTCTGCCTGTGATGAGATAAATGGGTTTCCTTTTCTCGCATAGTTAATTTGTCATTTAAATGACTCGTGAACTCAAGAATTAAAAAAAAAAAAAAAATGTGAAGGACGTTTTATCAAATCATTTGTTTTACTTTCCGTTTCAGTAAATAAATAAGTATATAAATGATTAAAGCTTTCAATGTAACTGCTACAATTTCAAATTGCATAGGAATGTGGTAAGGTTAGAGAAAGTTCATTACATAACTGATATATGAAGCCTTTTTTTGATGTGCAATAAGTCGATCTAAGGTAGTTCATTTTCAGTAAGCTGTCTGTTTTTTTTTTCCTGATTAATACCTGCGAACTATATTTTTGTATGTAAATATCTTCACCAATTTAGCGCCATCGTTGTTGTTGTTATGCTCACTTGTGTGACGTTGTCCGCCCAAGCCACGGGAGCGCAAGATTATGCCTGCCCTTGGAAAAGCCTTGAGCAGCTTTTGACAGTGCGATTTAGCTCATTTCCGCACCCAGTTTGGATGGACCCCGGAAGAAAGGGGCTGAGGGTCTCCCACCTCTCTTCGAAAGGGCTGAGGGTCTCCCACCCCTCTTCCCTTCCATCAAAGCGCACGAGAGGACTTTCGGCTCACCGCATATTTAGACTGCCGCCATGTCGCACAGACACTATACACTTACAAACATCCATGTCTTCTCTGGGATTCAAACCCGGGCGCTTTGGCACAGCAGTCAGCGACGCTAACCAATATACCGGTAGTGCGGCTAGCACCATCGTTGTGATTTTAAATGATTTTTATTACCTTTAACTTCTGAGTTAAATATTCTGTGAATACTTTCGAAATTAGGTATTAATAATAAGAAGCATTTGAAAAAATTTTATAGCCAAATATTACTTGTTAATAAAACATCTGAGGAACTATCAAAGTGCTTATTATTTACGATCCTGTGTTAGAATGGCGCCGAAATGGATGATGTAGTTTCGATTTTAAAATATCCTTAATAAATTCAATCACTCTTGGTCTATTTAAACCAAACTGAATACATTTAATAATAAAACATTCATAAGTATACATTTAGTAATAATTCAGCAATACAGATGAGCATTAAAATAAGAATTACAACCGTTACAGGCCAGCTATGCTTTTAGCGACCAAATTCTACGAAAGACAAATCTCAAAAGCGTATTGCCAACGCAAGGCAACGAAAAGGTGGAAATTAACTCGATAGGCTTGGAAGTAAACACTTATAAACGACGTATTAATAATATTATTAATAAAAACCGACATGCAGTGAAGAGAATGTCGTATTCCGAAAGATCATACCTTAGGTTGAAATCTAAATATTCAAGACTCCCAACCGGTCAAACCATATTTACCCAGACATTTTTCCGACTTTATTTCTCTGCTTTCCGAACCTGTTTTTCATCGAGTCAAAACAGATGGTCTTAAGTTCTTTTCTTCGAACAGCGGGCACTATTTTGTCCTTTTTTCGACATTGGACAAGTGCTGTTCATTTTTGTTTCTGAAGGCACCTAATAGGCGGCCACCGGTACCTACTATGAAAGGAAAGACAGTTACAACCATGACGTATCCGGGATTCGAACCCGGGCCCTTCGGTATCGTAGTTGGCTTCCCTAACCACTATACCATCTGGGCAGCAGATTTTCTTAAACTGTTTTATAAGCAAAGTATATTGCAGGTTATTTCCTATGCATCAAGGGTTTGGGGCGGTTCTTTGAGAAAAAAAGTAAATTGCAATAGGTGTGTTTAAGGTGTATTTAATTATGGCAAAGCACACTAGGGCTATCTGCCTAAGGGGAGGATGCCTTCGTGGAGGACTTTCTAAGAGAAACTGGCTCGTATACACGTTACACATGGGAAAACCACGAAAACGCCCATGCAGCCAGCCCGTTCGCGGGATTCGAACCTCGGACCGAACTACCAGTGTTCAGCGACTTTACCGCTCGGCCGCTGGTGGACCCTATATTGAAATAGGAAAATTCAAACAAGGTTTCTTTTAAGAATTGTTGGAGGCTACAGGACTGTTGGTTACGAGGCACGTTTTACTGTCGTTGGCATTCCACCCATAGATATTGAAATTTTGACAATATTGCGATGAAGGAGAGCGTTTGCAGGCAATCCTCATCAAATTTTCTTGACGATAGTTTTTCAGTTTCTTCTTTGATACTTCCTTTTAACAGGAATTCTATACCAGTTGTTCGCTATTCCGATGCTTCGCTTGAAAAGTACAAATTAATGTTTTTGCAGATGGAAGTAAGATAAATGATAAAGTTGGCCTTGCTTTTGTTATTTATGAAGATAAACACGAAAGAGATTTGAAACAGTAGATGATTAATGATAAGTGTTCTGTTTTTAAGGCTGAGTTGCTATGCTTAAACCTTGTTGCAAAATAGATTCAAAATTCTTGTAATGGTTTCAGATCATTGCGCATTTTAATGTGTCATGTTTCCCTTTTTTGACTACAATTATTATAGAAAATTAGTATTTCAGAGAAACTAATTGTTGAAATTCAGGTTATTATTAAGAGTGTCAGATCCTGATAAGGGTATTGGGCCCACCAGCGGCCGAGCGGTAAAGTCGCTGAACACTGGTAGTTCGGTCCGAGGTTCGAATCCCGCGAACGGGCTGGCTGCATGGGTGTTTTCGTGGTTTTCCCCATGTGTAACGTGTATACGAGCCAGTTTCCCTTAGAAAGTCCTCCACGAAGGCATCCCTTCCCTTAGGCAGATAGCCCTCGAGGCTTTGCCATAATCACACACACACACACACACACCTGATATGGGTATTAATTTTGGTTACGTTCATGGACATTGTAAAAATTAGGGAAACGAAAGAGCTGATGCTCTAGCAAAGATAGCCACGACGTATTATATTTATTTAAATCTCCGTGTTCCTGTTTCTCGGTGAAAGCACATTTATAGAAATGATACTATCGGTATTTGGAACAGAAAATAACTGACTTCACCAAAAGCACAATAGTCCAAATGAATTTTTCTTACAATTTTTCACGCAATAAAAGTTATTCAGTTTTCAACAGATTATAAAGTAACTCAATTTTTGACTGAACATGGCAATTTTAAGTGATGTTTAAAGCCATTTGCTTAAAAAGGGAAAAGCTTGTAATATTCTAACCTGTGTACTTTTAAGTTACAGAAGAAGAAGAAAATTAAGAACTGATTATTGAACTGATATTAAGAACTGATAAGCGAATAATCACTTGAGCTCATGAGACATAAAATGAAATTTGGGATCGGTTAAAGACCCTTTATTATTCCAAATTAATTTCACAAAACTCCTTCTTAGAGTTTAACAATAAAGCCTCTACTCAGGATTGAACTCAAGAACTAAGAAACGAAATTTAACTAATCTTAATTAAAACGATATAGCCGAAGCTATCAAGATTTTAACAGAGTTGGCCCCTTAACGCTAAGTAACTGCAAAGCTATCAAGGGCCTAAAGTACGGCCGAGCTTAATAATAGCTTAAGAGAGAGTAGCCTAAAAAGGAGAACGCGCGCTAGTCAGAATCACTTGTTCTCTCTAACGAAGTCAGTAGAACTTCACAGTTAAATACTTCTCCTCATTTGGATTTAAACGCGATTCTAAAGATACGTTCTGGAAGTTGTAACCTTGAAATTAAGAAAGGATAGGAAAGTAACTTTAACTCAAATTAACTTCTAGATAAATTAACATTATCCTTACAAGCTTCAAAAAGCGCCATTAAGTACTATTTAATCATTATCCGCTATTTCTGTCGGCCATTATGGACCCATTTAGGAGAACAGTAAAACCTCGGTAACACGAATCCCAAAGGACTGAAAATTCAAGATTTCGTTTTAAAAATATTTGTGTTCACTGGGGACTCAAATGTTATTTTGGGGATACATTTCCTACACATTCATCATTTGCAGTATACAGTTACATAATACTACAATATATTAAGCTGTCTTCGTAGAAAATAATACACTACTACACTAATTACTGTACTGTAACTTGAATAAATACACTCACTTCACCAACTTCATAGCCAACGGTGCTTCCGTAAAACTAGCATTCAATTCGAATGTTGCATCAATTAGCGGTCAATTCCGATGTTCTGCAGTGTCCTAAGGAGTGACAATTTCCTGGCCTTTGGGCTGTCGTCCTCACTTTCTTCTGATGACATTGAGACACAACTGCTTGTCCATCAGATTCCACAGCAGCACACGGCAGAGTCGTCATCTGGACTAGCAAACACCTCAAAACTCATCGTTGTCGCAATGATCTAATTTGTCGAGAAGGGTTAGTCATACTGGCTATGTTTTAAAGAATACAATGTATTATGTGAGGTTTTCAATTAATACCTTGACAGCCACCTCAAGTTTATAAGAAACTTCCATCAGGCCACGAGCTCTGCTATACTATTCGCAGTTGTTTCTGATCGTAACAGAAGATACGTAGGTCAACATAATATCTATAAGCATATCTATATGGTATTTTATGAAGAAGCTTGCTCCTACTTGGTCGTATTGGACGTAAAAACTCCGTCGACCTACGGTCTCATTTCCCCTTGGCCTAGAAACGTACCTTTTAAGAGGTCGCTCGACGGCGGGAAAGAGGATACTAAAGAAGAAGGTGGAAAGGAGGGTCGCAACCTCAGAATAATAATATTATATATAATATAGTCAGCATGAAACTGTAGTTCAATGCAGTCAACATATTATTACCATCCGAAAACGTTATTCTGGTTAAAGAACTAAATGTGCTTGAAGATTATGCTACTCAAAGATTTCATAATGACCTTATAAGGTATTTCCAGCATACCTTCGTGGTGTAACGGTAGCACATTCGAGGTTTTCGGAGAGGTCCAGGTTTGAGTACCGACGAGGTCGTTGCAAATTTTTCCCATCTCCTGTTTAAAAAAAATTAATGACTCTACAGTTGCGCTCGAAATAAAAAGGTGGTGGACGATAATTCGACACCTCCAGAATTTGGCGACTGCCTCCCTCAATCCCCAGTCTTCCTTCAAAAGGGAAAGTATATAAGGTATTTTCTCCCTCCTTCCAGCATGCCTTTGAGGTGTAACGGTAGCACACTCGGCGCGTATTCGAGAGGTCCACGTTCGAGTGCCGGTGAGGACATTGCTCAGTTTTCATGTCTCCTGCTTCAAAATAACCTAATGAATCTGAAACCTATCAAATGCATCAAAAAATGTAAAAACAACAGCAACGTTTGCCTGACCAACCATAATTTGGCCCTGACCAGATTGCCCTGACCAACCATAATTTGGCATGGAATGTTTTGAAGCATTAAATTATAAATAATTTTTGTAATATACCAAGTTACTGCATTACTTTTATAAAACATTAATAGTCTTATTATATGTTGCGAAATACCTTTCCAAATACCTACTAACTTACCCCATAAGTACTCAAATAAGCATCACATGTATTCGGTGTTACGCGTAACACCGAACCAGTTTACGAGTTACCCGACAGTCAACCTGATAAGCAGGACGGAAGATTTCCGAATGCAGTTCTAGCAGAGCAACAACGGGAAAAAAAATAAGAAAACTGCGTATGAAATGATAAACTAATGACTCAACGGGCTAAAAGACAGTTCGTAATTCTTCTTAGCCGAAATTTGCATTAACTAATAGAACTTCCTATACACATAGCTGCAGGGACGAAATTCTGTTCATTTTAACCGATTGTTCGTCTTAATCGAGTTCGTGTTATGGGAGGGGTTACTGTATTTTTATTCTTAGTTGCATATGGGCCTTAACAATAATTTCTTATTTTCAAGTACGTCTAATTAAAGAGAATTATTTATTTATTTATTTACTTTTTTGCTTGAAAGTGTCTTTTATTATTCATGAAGTAATATTACTAATTACAGTACGAACATCGAAAAACAATAATTCAATTTTGTTTCCTATAATCAGATTCTAGCAAGCAAATAATTCCAGCTAACAGCTTATAATTAAATTGATGTTTTACGTGCATTATGCTATCTTAATAATTTATTGCTAATTATTTCCCCCTACAAATACGTTTGCAAACACGAAAGTTGATTTATTTAATATTAATTAGAATAACTTCCCATCAAAATATTTGCTGCTTCGTACAAAAGGAAGTAAAGTCTCCTTTTTAAAATAAAAATCAAGGGAATGATAAAAATAAGCTTAGAGAGGCTATTATTTCGTAGTTAGTATATAAAGTATATAATGCTTGCGAACTCGTATGTTTTATTATTTACTTTTAAAGAGACAGTGATAAAGATAAATAAAAAGAAAAGATACAAAAAAAAAGATAAAGATAATATAAAAATCTGATGTGGACACCACTTGGCTTTCCTGTACTGCCTATTACACATGCACACTACACATATTTTGCTAAACTTCATTTAAATTTATTTCCTCGAATTATTCTAACTGAATTAACGGCAAATTTAAAATGACATCAAAAATTTCAAATTTTAGAATTAAATATACCCGAAATTGTTTATCGTAGGGTGTGAAATTTCTAATTTTGCTTTTTCGTAAAAGTATAAGCTTTCCCATGTATAGTAGCTGAGAGACCATATTAAAAGCTAGATTTCGTTATTTGCGGGAAATTAAGTTCTTAATTTCATATTGCCAAAATCTAAATATATCCGTCATTTAAAATACTTCTAATTAGAAGTTTATCACTACGACCAATGACTGCAAAAATAAAGGCTGAGTTAGAGGGTGGGTTTATATATATTTGTGAGTGTGTAATAATGGCACAATTCTGGAAGTATTGAATACAAGAACACTGAGATGTAAACGCGCACCTATGTTCTTTAGCAAAGATAGTTGATGTATCCATTTTAAAGAATAAGCAGTCGAGCCGGATTAAATTCCATATTTATTTAAATTCACATTTTGTGGCCACAATTCACTTGGCAGTCCAATCTTGCCCATTTCCAGAATAATTTTGATACTATTGATAAATAAATAAATACCCTTATCTTAATTTAAGCGTACAGGACGTTGCTGTTGTTCCAACAAAGATCTTATTTCCAGTTTAACGAGTGCCAAGCAGGCAGTGTGCAGATTAGCGAGTGCCTAGTAGGTAATGTGCAAAGTGGAAGAAAAGGGAAAGAACAGGAGAGAAACAAACTTTTGAAATTTAAAGATACGAAAGCCGTTAATGGGCACATTACCTAGGTAAAATGCGGAAAACTTTTGATTAATCCATTGAATGGAGCAAGTCCGTCAATCCGCAAACTAACTAGGTAATGTGCCCATTAAAACGAATTTTGCACTTTAGCGGTAACATGTATGCATACATTCGTCGATCACTCTGATGCACATACACATACATAAATATACCCACCGAACTCTCTGACACACACGTATACACACGCTTGGTTCGGTCGATTGCAATAAAAAGGGACTTACACAACTAAATATTATGTCTGTCCCATGGATAAAATTCCAACTTACTACGCAAAACAAATTCGTCCAAATGGAATCAGTAATGATCAAAATTGATTTTTCCGTTGAAATAAGATACTCGAATGTTTTCACGATTACAATACTGCCTTTAGTTCGAAGAAGGAAATAAAAATATATTTTTTGTGTTTAATAGTTACAGTTTTAGTTAATTCATCCTACGTATTGCTCCTTTCTGACACATCTCGTTGTCTCCGAGAAATACGTATTTGATGTACAGGTTTATGATATTGGTATTATAATTAGCTGCGTAATAATAATTAGGAGCAGACTAATGATATTAGGTTACTGATACTGGTAATAATAACAAAATACATATTTTAATAAACATGAATAATATAAACATTAACATAAACATGAATTCCATAATCCAGTACAAATAATTAAAAGATATTTTTGTTCCTCCCAGGTATGCCTACTCATTCTTGGATAACACTTCATTTCAAGATGACCGATGATCATTATAAAATCCTCATGATCATTAAGCCTAACTTCAAATGATGCTTTACTTGCGGGGGTTATTACGTACTAAATGAACATTACATTGGTTCGTTATCTGGATTACTTACGGGAAAACATGCTGTGCGATCATCTGAATATAATCGTAAGTGCTTTCAATACGTAGATTAAGGTTGGCTAACACTTGTCGCATGACAATTGAACTTCAAATAAAATCTATGATATGAAATAAAACACTCTGAGATTTTGTACGTAGAGGAACACATGGCAATACAAAACTACATTCTGTTTGGAATTTATATTTCTTTGTTACTCATCTTAAAAGGTATTTTATGGCTCTTTTGTGCATGCCTTCATGGTGTAACGCTAGCACACTCGTCGAGTATTCGAGCAGTCCAGGGTCGAGTCCTGGCTAAGGCATTACGCCTTTTTTACGTCTCCTGCTTCTAATAATCCTAACGATTTTACAGTGGCGCCCGAACCAAAAGGTAGTAGATAAAGTTTCTTTACCACCAGGATTTGGCGACGAGGTCCCCTAATCCCCAGTCGCCCTTCAAAAGGGGGGAATATATCAGGCATTTTTTTCCTCCTTTCTGCATGACTTCGTGGTGTAACGGTAGCACACTCGGCGCGAATTACAAAGGTCCAAGTTCGAGTCTCGGCGACAGCATTGCTCATTTATTATGTCTTCTGCTTCAAAACAACCTAATATCTCTAGAGCCTATGTAGATCATCTTGCATATTCTATTTTTAGCACTACTTCTCTCCTTGGAATGTACAGGTTCTTTGCTGACACCGCTTTACAAATTAATGTTTAGGGAAGCCTAATATGATTAAAGTTTGCCATTTCACTTTAAGTGAGTGTTTTTATAAACTTTCTAAGTGGTAGCTAAATAATATTAAATAAGAACTGCACTTTATAGTCAAGTTTTATTAAATGTAAACGCAGCACAATCTCTAATGAAGGCCACTCTGAAAATGACTAGTGCTCCTGATAACATAATTAAAAGCGAGTCTGAACATTTACAACAGTCATGTTCTCTAAGGCGATCACCTTTCAGAATATCAAACTAGAATTATAGATGGCTCTTTTACAGAGGTTCCACTGCTTGTTATTGTAATAGTAAATAATTGTTAAATATTTTTCAACCCCCAAAGGTAAACACTTTTAATGTATAAGATATATGATGACGAACTAAGCATAATGAACACTGAAAGATTTCCGTACGGCGCAGTTAGTCACATGGACAGTTTTCAAATTACAGTATAAGACCTCGAAAGAGGATTTACCTTTTAAAAAACTTAATAAAGTTATACAGAAATGATTATGTGTCAGTTACGCACCATATGACATTAAAAAATATTTGATTAATTGTCAAAAAATTTCACAAAATTATCAGGTACGTGCATCATTAATTAAATGTATTTTTATCTAAACCAGTCAGATCAAAAAGTAAAATAATACAATATTACAAGAAAATTTCAAGAATACTTTTAATAATTTTAAGAGTATTTTCAAAAATTTCAAGAATATTTTCATGCTCCGGAATATAGTCTACAGCAGGTACTGACAGTGCCAGGTGTAAAAATTAACAGTGGGATGTCCTCCAAGAACGCTGAGTATATATTATTTAGAACTGTGTTTATATCATTTTGTAAAATTTATCAGTAATTTTACAAAATGATATAAACGCAATTCTAAATAACGTATACTATCTAAATTCTAAATAATATAACTGTAAAATTTATCAGTTATAAAGCTTTTAACAGTTATTTTTGAGTTAAAGCCACTTTCCTATCCTTCTTAATTTCAGCTAACAATTTCCTGCCAGAACTTGTTTTGACAATTGCGGTTAAATGCAAATGAAGGAAGAGCAAGTATTTAAAGTTGCAGTTCTACTGACTTCGTTAGAGAGCCAGAGATTCTGACCAGCGCGCGTTCGCCTTTTTGAGTGTACTCTCTCTAAATCTATTGCTAAGCTCGGTCGTACTTTAGGCTCTTGATAGCGTTTAGTTAGCGTCAAGGGACCAACTCCTGTAAAATTGCTATAGCTCGGGCTATATCTCTTTAGTTAAGTTTAGTTAAGTTTTATTTCTTAGCGTTCTTGAGTTTAAGCACAAGTAGAAGCTTTTCTGTACGTGCTGAGAGAGGATAGACTGTGAGCGTTATTTGAGTAATAAAGGGTAATTAACCCTTCGTGATTTTACGTTTCTATCTTTCTAAACTAAGCGATTATTCGCTTACCACACATTCGCTCAAGGTTCCACACATTTAGCTGTAAATTATAGGTTGGAACATTACAACTTAGTTTGTTAACCAATAAGAGGTTAATTAAATCTGAAAGTTAATCATCTCACACTTTCCGAAACGGAACACACTAGCATCCGAAATATGAAAAGATTTTGTTTCCGGCAATGGCAACATATTGCTTTTAAATAGCCTTCTTTAATGATTGAATTTTAATAATAACCATCTTATACTTTGTCGAATGGCAATATATTGGCATGCGGACGGTTGTAATATTTTACTTCGCGTAGTGGCAACACATTATTATGTTTATTAATCAAAATGCATCAGATTCGCAGAAAATATGCACGTGGAGTGTTCGAAACTTGGTTTTTCTAAGAATCACATTTTTTCAGCAAAGGTTACATGCAGATTACATACATCATATTATATACATGCAGATTCTTCATTATTTTAAAGGTAACTATTGTTTTAAATAATTATAAATTCTACTTTCTATAATGTGTGTAATTATTATTTACTTTTATTTATTACGAAATTTCTTGCTTCTTAGAGATGAAACTTACCATAAGCAGCAAGACTCTAATTTGTAGTTGATAAGAAGTTTTATAATGTAAACTGCACCTCAAAATATTTACGAAATTAATAGTAGAAAAGGAGACTATGTCAATAATTACGTTTTACTTTACGTAAAGGACTAATTAAAAGCTAGAATTAAAAGAAATAAATATTCTACGAAGATAAAGTGAGGCAAGGAGTGAATGAAGATTTTCTTCTGTTATATAAAACCAAAGAACGATAAATCATTCTTTTCCGGACATTTCCTTTTCTCTACCAGAAAAAAAAAATATCTACAATAACCCGACAGGTATCATTCCACCATCATCTCTCAAATGCCCTAACGGAGTTATGGCCTACATTAGCTTTCTCTTGTTCCGTATCCTCACCAGTCTTCCATCTACCCACAGAACCGTCAAAACTTTCCCTGAGGACCGAAATTGTCTCTAGATGGCGCTGCCTGACTGACGGCCGGAAGGAAAGTTTATTGTGATTGATTTGGAGAGAGAAGAAAGATGTAGCAATGAAGATTTCTGTATGGATATGTGTTTCTTACTTTTTATTCTGAGTTCCCTTTTATTTGGTGAGTTTGTATTATTTGACAGGTAGTAAAAATATCGAATTTTGTAAGGCATTTGATCTTCAGTATAGTTATACATAAATAAATGTTTGCATTCAATGCTTTTTCATATTTTCCTTCTGAAATTGTACGACTAAAACCGAGAACCTTTCAGTTTAATGATGCGGAAGGGTTAATTAAAAGAAAAATAAGTAATGGAAAATTTGGACAAAGAGGAAACTGTTGCTTGGAGGGCATATTTTTGTTACAGAATTTTGTTTTAGTAAAATGCAATAGTAGTTATTGTATCTATGCAGGCTAAATAAGTAAAGCACCAAGATTTAAATTTAAAAATAAATTATATGCCAGAGTAGCTAAATATTAGGACAGAGGAGACATCGGAAATTTTTCTTTCTTAATATACCTTATGTTTTAGCCAATAGAACTCCAACCTTATCATTTAGCTTTGTTTACAATTTTCATATTGCTTATTGTCTATTTTATTTCATATTTATTTACATTTAAATGCTTTTGATTCCTTAATGTTTAATCCGTTGCTGCTGTTTGTTTCCATTTTCGATTTGATTCTTGTTCTTGCCTTCTCTACAATGCCATCCTTTATCAATAGATTTACAAAACTACATTTCAAATCACATAAATATTCAGACCTCTTCAGGTTTAACATTCATTGTTAAAACCAAAAATTTATCCACAGTTTCATTCGCATTAGGCACTATCAAATCAATCTAGTCATCCTTGGGTAGTGCATAAAGTATAGTTAAGCTCTGATTGATTAATTTTAGAAGAACTTAAATTTGGCAAAATATATGAACTTAGGGGTGAGAAAACCAAATTTAGAATAGTTAATTTTGAGGTCGCAAATCGTTTCTTAGCGCAGCTATCGTATTTTGTTATACACACATACATTTATACATATGTAAGATAAACATTAGGAAAGAAATCTTTTAATTTTAATTGGTTATAATCTCTTTTATTTTTTTATTTAATTTTGGGACTTCCTCTCACTATCTTAAAAATAGCACTATAAGTCTAAACGACGTTATTCAAATTAATCATGCGATCCTATGCAACGCTTAAAGCAGATACCTCTTGCCCAATGAAATAATTGCAAACTAAAAGCTTTTTAACTCGAACTGAAACTTTTGACTCCCTCCCTTCTTTCTCTGAATTGCTGCGACACTTTCGCTTACGCTTTCCTCCTGGCATGACGAAACATCTATGCGTTGCTATGCTTTCCTGTCTAAGATGGCGTCTTACTTTTAACTTGAATATATAAAAATTATGGTAGTTGCTTATAACAAAATATTATATTGCCTATAAAGAATGATCCAAAAGTATATTGCCTATAAAGAAATGATTTTGATGTGCTTAAAATAAAAATGGTAATTCGCCGAACTTAGTTTTGTCCACTCTTTTTCCTGCCCTTCCCTTAGCCATCACGACTACGCAGTAGAATATAACATTTATATATATAACAGAGTAACAGAGCGGTTATATATATATAAAACCACTCTGTTAGTCGGCGAGTTAATTTTTTCATTTTCTATGTTGGTAAATTGTGAATTTTTTTGCTTTAAAAGTGATTGAATTATATTGTTCTTATGTTCCGGTTAGGGTTTTTATGCCTTTGGTTTATCTGTATGCAGTAGTTGTAGAATTATCAACAATTTAAAAGTTGTTAAAATTCTACTAAGCCTAACAACGCCTCCATTTGTTTAGATTTGAAACTTAGTAGCATAGTGAATTAAGTCAGTTTCTATAACAGCTTCAGTGTCATTTTGTCGAGTGGGGTCAAACCTCTTGTGCACCTAATAAAAAGTTTTCTTTCTGCCGAATTTTAAATCATTTAAACTCTAAGTTTATTTTTAAATTTGTTTTTGAACGGTTTTTAACTCTATTTGGAGTTTTAGGTTTTTCTCTATTTTACAATTTTTAGTGAAGATGTTTCGTGTTTTTATGCATTTTTCCCTTGCCGCGAAGTGAGAACTGAATTGATTGAATGAGAAATAGATCTTTAATGAAATTCGGGAAAATAAGTTTAAATGAAATGCAGAAAAATTTGCGTAATTTTGTAGGCTGTACGAGGAAGTCGTGTGATGTCTACATAAAACCTTTTCTTTTATTTACATTAAAAAATACTCGATGTGAGAAATTAAAATACTAGTTTCAATAGAGCAATAATGAAACATTTAAATATTCTGAGGATAAGGACAAATGTGACCCGGAAACAAAATCAAGCAAATGTTTTGGGAAATGATACTGACTAACTGTCAAAATGCTGGATTGTCTTTGTAGAGTCCACTTGATTAACCCCTGTGTGAGAACTGGAGAAGTAGTAACTGCACAGAAGAAGGGTTAAAAGTACCCTAAAATTTAGCTCTAAAATTTATAATGCGTCAACTCTACGCTAACATACTACGCCTCTGGTTGGGTGGTAACTGAAATCAAAGAATTAACTAAAGATTTGGAGATATGTACATATGCAATAGAACTAGCTTACAAGGCTCAGATAATTCCTGTTTCTTTCGAAACCTAGTGGCAGCAAGTAAATGCACTTAACCCACGCGAACCAGTAATAACTCTGGGAGCAGACGACAGAGGTGACGGCAATAGCCTAACTCTCTCTCTCTCTTTTTCCTACTAAATCTCGGTTTTTAAACTCTTTGTTCAAGGTACAATTTTCATTATTTCACGCACGCTACCAAATTTAAATATTCTGGCATCGACAATTAAGGAAATAAAGGCTTATAGAAAAGAATAACAAATTAAATAAAACTGGTTAGTTTAAAAAATATAGATCCCTACATCCTTTTCAGGTTGTAAAATAAGCACGATATCTTTGAAATGCAATAAAGAAAGGAAGGTTATAATTGCTGTAAAAGCTAACTGATTTTTCTTTTGCGGGAATTCAGTTTTACAGAAAGATTCTGTACGAGAAATATATACATATAAGGAATGTAAATTATACTGATTTCTATAGTATTTCATCTATTTAAGCACAATTGTGTTTTTTACATTTTCCTTCTGTTTAGTAAATTGAAGGCATTTGACTCGATTGAGGGCTTCAGGGTAAATCTACAAAGTACTGTGTACTGATAAGTAGTGTAATGTTTTACATTGAAAACTAATCAGTAAATATATCTAGTTGTCACAATGATGCATTCAAGAGTGTTCTCCAACTGCATTTTAAATCATTAAATAATTGATAAAATTTAATATAGTCTTCCTTTTAGGGTCTGTCAAATATTCGTAAGAGGACAGACCTCACTCGGACAAACCTCACAAAGACGTGCCTCACATTTAATTTCTGAGGTTGAATCGTTATAATTGTTGCGCTGCGTTTACAAATGTTCTCGTCTGACCTCTTTCTTTCACTTGAACTAGCACGAGGGCTGTGAAGCTTCGACGTCATTTCTTTCGCATCCGATGGCTGTTGGCTGTCTTCCGATGGCTGTCTTCAAGCTTTGTATTTTTTTGCCATGGAAGGATGTGGAGTAAAGCCTGCAAAAAGGAACTACGAGTAAAGTAATTTCTTTAGGTGTTTTTTCAATCTGCAGTAAGGGAACCTTTTCCCGTGCGAACTGACATATTACGCAGCTAGCATGTGTTTGCCATTTTGCTTTTGCTAAGCGGAGATGCCTGTAATTAAGTACTTCTTTCGGTTGGAGAATTTTATTTTTGTAGTTAAAATAAGACGACTATTTGTTATGGTATTTTGAACTTTACCTTAAATTTTTCAAAAGTTACCCTTCAAGTTGACCATAACATCTAAATTAAAAAAACTCAATTCAACAATAAGATACTAGTACCAATAAAACTTTCATTTGCGTTGTGTTTATACCGGATTAACCCTAAAAATCAGTTTGAGTAAAAGACTGGTAAAAATCATGAGCACACAAAATAAATTTAACCATTGATTGATCTAGAAAAACTTATTTATTTAATTCTTATGCATTTAGTATATCCATTCCTTAGAAAATCAAAACAAATTCAAACAGTTCAGTACTATTGAGTTTTCAATCCATACTCTTACTGAGTAATATTACTTCAGCCTTTGAATCTCTATTAAAATTTACCTTTACAATCTAGTAAGCATATCAGAAATAAACTATGAATAAATGAACAATACCCTCTCCGGGGAGAAAAGAAAATAATTTAACAAGTTACACGTTCCAAAAAAAAAAAAAAGAAAAAAAAAGAAAAAGAAAAAAAAAGAAACACTTCACACAGAATATTCAATACAAAAATAATATATATAGCATAGTATTGCACTCAATACCATCAATTAAAAATGGATAGCTTTAATTATTGCACATAATAATTTTCTATTTTTTTTTCTTTTACAGTATAGTTTAACCGGATAGATGTTAAGTAGTTACGCTATTACAATGCTACAAACAAGTTAATCCCTGAGAGGAGCAAAGAGGCTCAAATAATGATACTACTACAAATCAATCCTCACCAAGCTGGAACTCCAAAAGTTGAATTATATAATTTCATGAAGAACTTATATATATATATTTTTTTTACAATTAAACTAAGTTACAATAATTTAAATAAGGTTATAATTCCTTAGTCAATCCAATACTTTACTTAATCGACACACAAAAATGATTTCTATAGAGTTAGGTTAAATTTATCAACTACAAAAAAAATTTAATGCTCAACAAATCAAATTAACTCAATCATTTAACTTCAGAATTCTATAACATTTAACTAACCAGGAAAGAAAAAAAAATGACTTATCTGGTCCACTGGCAAGCAGGGGCTGAGAGGCAGGAAAAATCAAACCATATGAAGGAAAAAAAAATGTCCCTTGAAGCTCAGGACGAAAGACGGCCATTTAAAAATTATTATTTTTAAATTTCCTGCCATTTAAAAATGGCAGGAAAGGTGTTCGTCGAGTTATATGGAGTTATCACGGGAGCCGAGGAGGTTTTCTATTTGATACAGGATGAACAAGGAGGTTCCCATATTGTAGGATGGTTGAAATACAGTCCAGGACTTGGAGATACGAGTAGTCAGCAAGGAGGAAAATTTCAGCTCAGGAATCTGTCAGTGGAAAAGGCGAATCCGTCGCCTATGGTCATAGAAGCAGTAGAAGAACGGTGTTGACCAACCAAATTAAAACATTCTAATTTTCGGAGTAAGCAAGAGGCTAATGAAGCATTTCTATGGTAGAAAACTAGATAGAGGCATCTTTCTATTAGACGTTTTTCAGCATTATATTTCTTGAGAACTTAAATGTAAATACACAAACACACACACCAAAAAAAAAAACTGATGAAACGATGAATTAGGTGAAGACATTGATGCCCGTATACCAGGACCCGCGCTCAAGGAGCAGAGGCACGAGGCCCGTAGCTCTATCGTGAAGACTTTTCATTTCCTCGGCAGAAGCAGCTGCCGTCGCGTACAGCATCAGAAAGCAATTCAATAGGCAGCGAAGTGTCAAAAAAAGCGTGCTCGTCCCCCAAAACAACCCGTTAAAAGGGAGGACGCTGGACTGCCAAGTTGGCACAACTCACTCTTCGCCAAAAGTTAAAACAGTTGCAACTACAGCATTCCCTCATGTCAGCAAACTCGCCAAATCCACCACTTTGAAACCCCAACGGAAATTCTAAGTCGCCAAGCCGCCGCCAAAATAACCACACCTCTTGGAAGGGGAAACTTGGAATTTCAACAACCCTGCAAGCAGTCCCAATGAAAGAACGCTAAAACTCGAAAAAAGCGACAATTCTGCAGGAAAAGGGCATTTCATCCCCCACAAGCGAAATCTCAGGCAAACGGAAAAAATTCTACTAATTAAAGCTCATAACTGAAATGCGATTAAAGTTAGAAAAACGAAAGTTATGTCAAATTAAAGAGCTAATTTTTCTGCAACTAATGATATTAAATACTAAGAAATCAAATTAATTTTTGACATGAAAAACTAAGTTTATTACGTGAAAAGTTCACCTAAATCCATTGTCTGCGTGTGCAAGATTGAAGACGCAGTTCGCGTAAACTCGAATAGCCGAAACAGATTACACTGGAATTAATAAGCCAAATAAAAGAATATAACCAAACTTGTGTAGCTCAAATTTTGAATAATTACAAATTAAAATTTTGATTTTTATGAATCACTTAATTAAATTAAATTCGCTACACAACATATTCAACTAAGATAACTTTACACGGTATTTGTATTCTTGAAAGGCTGATAATAAGAAAGAGTGTGCGGGTTTACTAAAAAAAGAACAACACCTTACACGTCTTTATTTTGAATCTATGTTAAAGAATTCAAGAATTATTCAAGATGTTCGTAAAAATTGAGATTTATCGACAAATAATAATTAATATTAAGTTGCTTTCAGAAAATAAATGTTCACATGTGAAATCACTTTTTTGCATTAAGCAGTATTTAGAGTAAATAGAAATATTATTATTTTTTTGGGGGGTAAAGAAAATTGGCTCTTAATTTATCAATACTATTTTGATTATATGCGACACAGACATTTTATAGACATTTTAATCAATTAAAAAACTATTAAAATATCTGTAATTTAACACTTCATAATCTTAATATATACGTTATTTGATTAATTCCTTAAATCGCAATCACAATTATACGACCAACATTTATTATACAATTACTTCTATTATGCTATTTTTAATATACCATGGAACACATTTTTTCCCGAGAACTTTAATTTGAATTATGTAGATCTACCGAAAATTGGTCAAGAGATTTTTAGTTTAGGGTCTTTTTGAAACAATCTGTATACGACATTACATTTTCAAAACTTTAATAATACATGCAATGTAAACTTTCTCTTTGATGACGCTAGTTCATTACATTTCATTCATTCTTCTGGGCTAATGAAGTCCCTCCAGCAGATTTTAATAATGTCTCTAGTGCTGCTGTTAATAAACTCAACACACATGCCCCAAAGTCATTCTAAGCCATATTAAGTTCGAAGAAACATGGACGTCAAACACTTGCCTGAATCTATTATTTTCTCCTAAAGATGGGATCAAGCGTAAGCTCTGCAAGTGTTAAGCTGCGCATTAAGTCACCAAGCTTAACGACAGAGCTTAGAATTTCTCAAGTATTAAAAGCGAGTTCCATGAAAATTACTCTTATTAATGGAAAGGGTTATGTTAGGAGAAGTGTGTTTTATCAGCTTTAATGACTTTTCAAACCGAAACCATTTATACCAAAACTCAGTGTTATCCTTTATTATACAAGTGTATTAACAGTTAGTAAATTATTCAACATGCTTAATTCTCTTTAGCTGTTTAAGTGTGCTGGCATTTTAAACAGACACAAAGTGTGCCTTACAAAGATGATCGGACTCTAAAACTCTTGATAAAGATAACTCATTTAAATAATCGAAATACAGAATGTGTAATGTTCTTGCATTTGCTATTTAATTATTTTCCCCTTCCTTTCTGCATACCTTCGTGGAGTAACAGTAGTACACACGGTGCGTATTCGAGAGGTTCAGGTTCGAATCCCGAAGAGGGTATTGCTCATTTTTCATATCTTCTGTTTCAAAATAAACTAATGATTTTACAAATCCAAACTTAAAGGCGTTGGTGATGATTCTTTATCACCAGGATTTGGCGATTAGGTTCCTTAATCCCCAGGCGCCCTTTAAAAGGGGAGTATATAAAGTATTTTCTCCTTCTTATCTGCATGCCTTTCGTGGTATAACGGTAGCACACTCGGCGCGTATTCCAGAGATCGATGTTCGATCCCGTCTCCAGCATCAAAATGACCTAAAGACACTACAGATACTTCAGACTTTTACTTAGATTTCGTAAAATTAATAGAAAATTAATTAATAGAAAATAAATCGAAGTAAACATCATAATACTGTATGCTAGAGACAAAAACGGTCGTAACAAATGTAATCGATGTTTATGACTGCATCAAACAAAAATCAAGAACAGTATTTCTTAAAATTTTGCTACAAATTTCTTGAATTACTGGAGTTCAATCTTCATGGAAGGAATTCAAACAAACATTTTGTTCTCAGGATTTATGTTCTTCAGGTGCGCCAGCGTCTGCGGTGTCCCATGCCTCTCTTGACTTCTTTTAGGAAGAAACTTTCTAAACGTAATATTAAGAATTGTGGGAGTAGATGGAAAACGACATCTTATATCTGTATGTAGAGAGTCATAATTTTCGATCAGAAAATACAATTAAATGAACACTAAATATACATTTCTGGAATATTAAATTACAGCTTACATAGCAGTGAAATATTATGTCGGAATAAGAAAATGCTTGTTCATGGGAAATGGATTTGTCTTGTATTTTAAAAAGTGCCTTTTCATATTCTTCAGCACTTTTATAAAATTGAACAAATAAATTTTTGGTAAGATTTGGGATGATAAAAAATTCGAATTCTTCATTTATTACACTATTTTTAAAACACCAAAGAGCACTTATTATCTTAAGAGCTTAATTTTGAATTATCTCGATCTACCAAAGACTGATTATTGCTACATGTCTGCTTATGGTTATTGGATATAATAGGCAGTTATTAAAAGTTTAACTAGCTTCTTTTTACATTCTTGTGCGAAATAAAGGAAATATTGCAATCGCGAATAATTTCGAGTATTATATTTCAACGAAAATATCTGAACCCTTCCTAAATTTTATCGCAATTTATTATTGGATATATATTTACAGTTATGCTTCAGTTGTGGCCGTAACCGATTAGTAACTTGCTAATTTTCAAATCGCTTTCAACGCTATTTATACTTACAGTTCTTATCTAAGAATAACTGTTTCATTAGTACTGAAGATAATTTGGATCATGTGGGAAAAGAAAATTAAAATTTCAAATCATGTGGGATACCAGTTGTATAAATCCTTATTAAATATCGAGAAAGTACAGAACCTAGAGAAATTCTCTTCCCTTGAAAATTTATTTTAAATCCTCCAATATAAATGCTTATGGCTACGTAGCAAACTGGTAGATTTATCATTACTTTTGCTTTAAAATCCAAACTACTCAGGAAATAAAATAGTACAAATGGTTTATTATATTGAATGCATTTTAAGATTAATTTTGAAACATGATTTGAAAGTACATGTAATACTTCTAACCAATCAGATAATAGTTCTAGGGAAAATATTGAGCTTTTCCTTAGTTTTAGAACGATATAAGCATTTTCCATAGCTAAAGGAAAATAACTGAATTTCGATAATAAATTCATAATTTTGGTAATCCAAATGATACTTTTAAGAGGTATTACTAATTATCACTTTCCGTTTTCTTGATTATATTTTGAGATTTGCTAGTAATGATTTATTTATTCTTCTGTAATAACTGAAAATAATGCATTTGTGCCAATGAGTGCTACTTTGCGGTTAACATTTCACATGACAGCTTCATTTTAGGATGGTGTGTTTTAGCTGAATATAGTATCTTCCAAGGTATTAGCTAAAACATTCCTTTTAACTGTATTAAGTAAACTATTCCCTCTTTACCATCAAAAGAAGCTATAAATGTATATGTCTTACTGGATTTTTGAGCTACGTCATATAAAAAGTTTTCTTCTGCACTTATTCTTTTCAGTCAAAAAGGGGCTATCAATCTCGAAATGGGATTTTTAGAGGATTCGCTATAAACGGCGAATTGCTTTTCTAATTGTTGCTACCAAATTTTTATTCCTCTGCATTATTTTTAAAGAAATTAAAATAATGAAGAATCTGCATGTATGGGTGAATATTCCTCGCATTGTAAAAAACCGACGGTACTTGGAACCACCGTATTTTAATTATTGTAGTCCTCCACCCGAATATGTGTACCTGGAAGTAATTCCGAAATTGTTTTATAATTTATTTTCTACGTGGTAAAATTTTAATAAATTTTCAGTTAACAAACTCAACGAATTGAAAGCGAGTAATGACATCACTGTACTTAAAAATCATTTTTTCCTATGAAACCTCTACCTCATATGCAAGTTATAAATTCCATTTCCCTTTTTACACTCTTTAGCTTCAAAGTTTGGATTAGTTCCGAAATTTGGATAAAGTCATTGTTTGTAAGTTTCTTGTGAAATGCGCACGTTAACATGACTCTTAAAGAAACCTTAAAGTTGAATTATGGAAATGTGTGTGCTTCAGTTTATCTACCTATCTTGTTACAGTCTTGAACCTGGGTTAATTATTTTCAGTGGTACTTGACTATTGAATTGTTCATTTAGAAGTAAGATTAAAAATGTACATTTGTAAATTTTTGATTCAGCACCATTATTTTAATACATTCAGATCTATTATATTTCTCAAATAGAATAATTTTTTTATGAATTAAGGAATTTGTACTGTAGTGCCTTTCCAAGACTGAAGGACTTAGGTCTCTTGCTACGAAAGTCCTGTTGAAAAATGGTTGGTAGAAGAATAGTGAAATCTTGGATTCTGTCTACCATGGTGCTATATTTACAAAATATGCATGGAAGTTACGCAGATGATCTTGTGTGCTTCGCCAGTTTTATGCAATCTATTATTAGTCAAAGTTTGATTTAGACAGTTTACACCTCTAAGCATAGACATTCTTTGGGGCCGTCAAGGCACACCTTCCTCAGTTTTGTGAGGACATACGACGCCGAACAGAAAGAGAGATTGCCTTCTCATGCTACAATGAATATATCGTTTTCAATTCACAGGGTCCTGGTTAAAAAGGAACGAACTTAGATAAGATATCTAGGACTTCTGAGAACCTTCTGACTATACCCATAGTCGATAATCAGAACTTAATTATTCATTTTTATGCGTTCGAGACGTTATTTTGGTTTGCTGAGAAACAGTGGAATTGTTATTTATCATATTATTTCATCAAGAGTTTGAATTCACAATTGAAGTAAGTGTAAATGCTAAAATTGTAGAGGCATTAGGTAATTTCGAAAGCAGGAGAGATGAAAAATGAGCAATGCCTTCGCCGGGAAACGAACCACGGATCTCTGGAATACGTACGCGCCCAGCGTTCAGACCATCACACCACGAAGGCATGCCAAGAAAGCGGGAGAAATACCTTATAAAATTAGCACTAAACATTTGATATATCTCTGAGATCTAGATTTTACAAAAAAATATTTATAATCATTCATATTTATCAAACAATTGTTCTATTTATGACAGTATTGGGGGAAGAATATTATATAGGCTATGCTATGAAAATTTTAATACATTGCATTTATGTTAATAACTACTGAGCATTACTTAATTTTATAATTAGCATTCCAGAATTTTATATTATTAAGAAATATCTTGCTTTTATTCTTGTCTACAACGATGCTCATAATGTTACATACTTTTGGAAGAATCTAAAATTCCGCATCTATAATCTTTCATAAAGGTACAGGTAAAGGGAATGAATATTATAAGTCTTCAAAAAATTGTCTAAGTAAGGACAGAAGAGAAACGGGCCAAAGTAAAACATAAAATTAGCAAAGCAGCAGCTTTGTATTGGGCGTAGAATTTAGTCAAGCTTCAATCGATTTCTCAATTTACTCAATCGATCGATTTAAGTACTTAGATGGAAACAATATATCTTCAAATAAACGGAAGTATGAAACTAAGTATATAAATAAAATTTTCCGAAACAAAATATCTTTTGATTGATGACGGATAGATAAATTGAAACATTTTGTTTTAATGTAAAGATCACATCTCTTTCTTAATATCATGATGGTATCTATTGCTTTTTATCAAATGAAACAAAGCGAAAACATTCTTTGCTTAAAAAATGTTCTTTTTGGGAATTATGATACAAAATATATAGTCTTTCAGTTTTAGCCGGAAACAATTTAAGGATAAAACTGAGAGTTAAATGTGAAATTTGAAAAGAATACCTTATGAGATAAAAAAGAAATTCACTTTAAGTTTATCGCCTTTGAAATGAAACGTAGATAAAATGACAATCATTTGCAATTGCTTGATAATTAGCATTTTCAACAACTGATTGCCAGATGAATGTGAGTTATTAGTTATAACCATACTATAACGTAAAAATAAATCTCTTTTTATTTGTCTTTTACAAAGATTGCAGCTTTCTACCTCTGTAATGCTTTCCTGTTTAAAAAGGACACATGGCAGTAATAAGCGTTTATTTATCTTGACCGGCGGTCAGTATAGGAATGCACTACATTCATTCAGCTTAACTGAAGTCAATTAACACGCAAAGATGAAAGAGAGAACAACCAGATATTAAGATCAAAAATCCACAGTATGAAGCCTTTGTCTGATCGATAATGTTTTACTAAAGTAACAATTAAACGTTTCTTGAGTGTTCAAAATTTTATTAGCCAGTTTTCATTAATTAGTCTAATTAGCTAGTTAGAGTCTTAAATTTCCTTTTCTTTATTTCTTTCTCTTGTTTCAACTCACACTTACCCAAACCATTGGACAAATGTTTCAAAACACGCCGCAAGTATTGAGACACACTGAGGGAAAATAATTTGTTTAGCCTTGACTATGATTTTCTGATATTCTTTTTGCATTTCGCAAGGTCAATCCTGAAATTTTCAATAACATTTTTATTAGTAATTTTAATTTCTTTTCATTTTGAAACTCTGCAATTCTTTTCATTCTGCAATCTTGCTAAACTGCCAAGATATCGCCAAGTTGGCGAATTTTTCGCTAAAAGCCGCCAAATTGGGTAACAGTTTGGCGACATTTTGATCCTGTCTTTGTATAATCCGGTCCGACATTTGGTACGATCCCTGTATAAATGACATTTCTGGTAATATTATTGTATAACTGTAATTAATCCCTATATGTAACTCTAACCGTATTCGACCCTTTTATCTAATTTTCGCAATAGCTTTTCAATAATTTCAAGAAACAGAAGGTGCTAGAGATTTCTCGGCAGCTGGGAGAAACTATATAAGAGCGTTACCTTTCAGTTTTTAAGTTCAGAGTATTGAGAAGTATTAGTGCGAGCTTCGCTTTTTAGATGCGCTTTGTATTGTGTTGTTGTGTTTAATGTTCGTAATAGTTTGAAGTGGTAACTACTGACTATGTTTTATTACTCTGAGAAAGAGCTGTACGGTTACCTTTAAAAAAAGTTCCAAAACTGTGAACGATTTTTTTTTTTTTTTTTTTTTTTTTTTTTTTTTTTGAAAAATATTGTCTATCAAGCTACCATTGGTTCTGTATGCGTTCAAATCTTCACGAACCCATACGCATGTAAACAATCTAAAGATTTTGACGTTTTGGTCATTAAGAAAGATCAGTTTCTGCTTGTTGAAAGAATGCTTTACTGATTCTTAAAAGACTAAACAGTGACAATTTTTTGCGGAAAATCTGTAGCTTTTGACCTGGTTGTTGGGAGACTTACTCTTATTACAAGAGCTTTCACAAGTGCGTATTACAAAATCTTTAACAAGCTTCTTAAAGCAGCAAACTATGTTATTAAAAAGTTGTTTTAAGATGATTATCTAATTCTCTAACCTGAAAAAAACCCAGCAAATTAATTAATGTTTTCTTTTGATCTAAAAAGATTTATTCCTTTATTGTATTTAATAAATGATATTCCTACATATAAATTATAAAAATCATCTTTGAGTTTTAAATTTGACTTACACCATTATAACTTTTACCTATTACTTATCTATTCCACCTACTCTTTGAAAGAGTTTTCTCAATAAAACTGTCTGGAAGAAAAACAATAAAAATTTTAGCTCACATTACCAGGAGTCATAAGCATTATAGCAATTTTAATAATAAAGAGTGCAAAATATATTTAATGCTCGAACGTAATTAAAGCGAGATTTGAATTTGGAACACTATCATTCAAGACAGCTAAGTGATGATTTAGAAACGAGAAACATCTATTTGCATACCAAAGTCCCTTCTTGTTCCTAGGCGACCAAATGTTCTGAAATCTTCCACTAAAGTGAGATCCAATAAATGCCTCAACCTATCTGACGTGAAATTAAATCCCAGTAGAAGATTATTAGCGATTTTGTAGAAAAGTGAATTAGTTCGCTATCAGAAGTATGGAATTAGAAATTAGGTATATTATCTTCCACTGAAAACAACTGCAGAATATTTAAAGTTATGCATAAAGGGTAATTTTATTTTACTAGTGGTTTGCATTTTATAGGAAATTTTAAATAATTGTTAAGTATTTCCGATGTTGGTCTAACATGTTGCTCTGTGTTTTACTTCATTTTCAATTATTTCGAAAGTTCCTTTCCGCAATGGCAACATTTCACAGTCTACGTAGAGAAGATATGTATAGAAGAGTAATATACCGCAGTGGTCTAAAATTTTGAAACGAGTCTGCTAAAACCACTTTAAATGGTAATACAGACCTTCAGATATCATTAAATTCCGTAAGACTTGTATGTCCAAATAAGTTTATTCAGCTGAGTAAAATCGTATTTCCAAACGCTTTTATCATCTACAAATTGACTAGTGGCTGGTGAAGGTTTAACGGACGCACAAATTATCGTTATCTACATATACTAAGAGAGTGGAGACACAATCATTATGTTAACACAATTTTACAAATTATGAAACTAGAGAGTTGACTATATGTCTGCAACTAAAAATTCGTACCATGGAAATTTCCTTCTAAAAATTCGGAATCGGCTCATAAGCCTTTCCTCTGCCATCCAGCAATCGATGATCTAGCTGCTATAGCTGTAGTTTGTTAGATAAAAATAGGATTTTGAAAGTCGTTATATTCCTGTCCTAATTTATGATCGCAACGTATATTGTCATCAAAGCGCAAAAGCAATCATAGGACTACAGAAATTAAAGAATGAGCATCAGTCATTACCATGGTTACGAAGCGCGTTAGAAAGGAGAGAAATGAACTGCCTATTCTAAAGAAGCAAACTGTAAAGAACAGCACATATAGGAGAGCTACCTTTCGTATGTTTAATCAGAATTTTTTATTAAAATATTCTTTTCAAGTTCCTTCGCATTTATCCAGCATCTTATATATAGTGATCTCTATACAATTATCAGTATGATCTGTATTCCACATTCTATTACGAGATTTAAATCCTGTCAAGCACTAGAATCCTATGTTCCGGACATTTACACTTGAATTGACAAAGATACATTTACTACTCTTACAAGATATCAGCTAATAATCAGCTGTTATGGGATCCATATTTCCGAAAATCAGGCGAAAACAATGATGTGCAAATATAATTTTTCTATAAAATATTAACATGGAAATCCAGATAACAATCTTAGTATCCAATGCAAACAACTACTTCTATCTCGTTGCACTTAAATAGGCACCACCTTACCATGCAACTCATTCAGCTCCTTGCGATGGAAAATCCAATGCTAATCTTCGAATAAACAACAGATATTCCACATTAGAAAGAGACTGTAACTAATAATTTACTACTTAATAAATAGGTATTTTGGAAGCGTAATCCACGCGTATTCGAGAGGTCGATTCGCGTGTTTGAGTCCCGGGTAGGATATAGCACATTTTTTGCGTTCCTGCTTTAAAAAAAATAAATAAATAAACTAACGACTCTAGTGGCGCCCGAACTAAAAGTGTGATGGACAATAATTCCTTATCACAAGGATTTGGCGAATGGGTCTCCTAATTCCTAATAACCTATAGAAAGGGGCTGAAGTATATTTTCCCTTCTTTCCTCATGCCTTCGTGGTATAATTGGAAGCATACTCGAAGCGTATCCGAGAGGTCTAGGGTCTGAGTTCCAGTGCGGTCATTGCACAATTTTCATATCTCCTGCATCAAAATAACCTAATAACTCTACAAATTTATTGAATTTCTATCTAAATCTTCTAAATATTTATAGAGCGAAAGAGAAAAATTGCTAGTAATTCAGTTAATAAAGCATCCCGTGTGACCAGTATATCAAGAATCGCTGAGATCAATTTGAGATTTTATTTCTTTACTGTACAAAATCATGTATATTTTTATGTACTATATCATATATATTTGAAATATTTTTAATTATTTCTTATATGACTCATTCAGAGAACAAACATGTTGTCACTTTTGAAAGTAATAGTTTTGCATAAAATTCCGATGAAAACAGAGAAACAAGTGTTTTGTGTAATTTATATCTGCACTTTCATTTTGGCTTTATATCTCACAGATCTAATAGTCTTCTTTGAAACTTTCGTTCATATTACTCTGAAAATGATGCGCAATTAATTTATTAAAATACAACTACTACCTGTGAGCAAAAAGGAGCTTTTTAAAATGCTTTTTTTTAAACGCTTTTAAAAAAAAATTCCTAAAACCTGGGATTTTATTATACACTTTAATGCGTAATGGAAGTCAACAGCGCTCCAGTCAGCAACGGAAAAAATATATTTGTTAGAATTTAATTTTAATTAGTTAAGTTATGAACGAACATTTTTATTAGTTTCTGTAAATAAACTTCTGACATCAAACGCATAAGAGAAATGAAAAAAAAAGCATGGAAATGCATGTTTTCTTTTTTATGTATAATTGCGTTTGAAAAGTATTGCATGACTTAAATTGCTTAATCCTTTGGTAACAGACAGCGGCTTTACTTTAAGAAATTAATCTAATATTATATAAACCAGCATCCTGTTCTCCAGTGGAATTTCTTGTTAGGGCTGCTATTATAGTATGCTAGTACGTTGGAACAATGCCTGGTGATTAATTGTAATAGTTTGGTATTCGCCTTAGTTTTACCTGTATCTGTTATCCTATGTTTAGGTGTGCTTTAAAGCGTCAAATAAGCCAGACGTTTAAGATTAGCAAACGATGTAAGCAAATGGAGTTATAGCTTAAGTTAGGAAGACTGGTAACCGTGCTAATAGACATAGCGAAATTTATAACAAGATGTAGCAGAAAATGTATCGAGAATATACTGATTGAGAGCAACGTATTTAGAAAAACTTACAATAACGATAACACAAAATGCATTCAATATGTAGATCATTTATGGGTTAGTGGTAAGCTAAACAGCACAGTAGAATGCTGAGTATCAGAAACTTTACAAATAAATTAAAATTGTCTCATACCTGCACATATTTTACATTGTTCATACAACTACTGGTACATAGTTCCAGTTCGGAATGCACAGATATGAGCCAATTTCAAATCTTATGCGGTACAATAATGCGTTTGCTCCTCTCTCTCTTCTAAAACTGTAAACTAAAATTGTAAACTAAAATTGTAAACTAAGACATATTTGTAAAACTAAGACTTAATAAATTATACTTCCAATTTTTAATGGAAATGCTTAGAAGCGTTTTTCCTTCCTAAACATATCTCAAATTTAGGCTGACCTGAAGTGGTTCAAATTTGTGTTTCAATCGTGTGCTATTTTAGACAGTTAAAGAAATTACATTTCATGGAATTGGATTTGCAGAATAATAATCTTTTCTATTTTCTTAATTTATTGAACAGATATGATGTCATCAGGATTTAAAATTTGATATCCATAATCACATGCGCCCTCATTTAATTACAGATTCATTTCATTTTAATCGTGATATATATTTTTTCAGTTTCTTGCACATCCTTATCAAGAATATTTTTAAGGTACAGAGTAAGAGCTTTATTCTAAATCATTTCGATCTGCATTTATATTTTTTTCGAGGGCTATCCGCCTAAGGGAAAGGATGCCTTCGTGAAGGACTTTCTAAGGTAAATTGGCTCGTATACAAGTTACACATGAGGAAAACCACTCGCATAGGTTCTCTTCTTGAGTAGTTTAATTGAAGCTGTGTATTAAATTTTCACTTAAAACCCGTTGGTAAAAAATTACTATTTGGAAAATTTTATCACTTAAATTAATTTCTTTAAAGCTTAGAATTATGTATTGGTTTAATATCTTCGGAGATTTGTTAGAATATCGTGCTGTTGATGCTGGCTAGAAAAGACACTGAAGACTTTAAATCACTTTGACAAGACCGAAGCGTTCGACGAACTGTAAATTATGTTTCCCCTTATGATATGCATGCAGGAAAACTGCTTTCACAGTGAGTAATCACAAACATCTGGTTTAAACTACTACTTTGCATTTAATTGATCTGCGGAGCGTACGTGCATGTTAGTTTCGTTAATGAGAAATATTATGCAGTACTGATGGATGTAATGTAGTAATACAATAAGATTCATAACATTTCCACATTTTCCCTTCGAATTTAATGCATGTCCAGCTGAAACGTCTGTGAAGTAATCCTTTATTGACATTTTCACGACGGTCTAGAGCTAGAAATGTGTCGTTCTTTGTTAGATAGTTCATTTAGTCTAAACATACATTTTATTTAGTTTACTGTATTAGGTTTACCATAACAAAATGGTCAAAGCTAATCAATGTCTGAAAATATTCATAGAATCTCGAATGCCAGCTGATTCCCATTTTAACTCGAGAATATTGTCAATGTACGTGTAAAAACAACATATTGAACTTGAACAGTGAACAAACCTTTCCGCCATGAGACACAAGCATAAAATAAGTATTTTTTTCAGCCAATGAGTCTTGCATTGTAACACATTCATTTTCTCGAGATTCTCTTTTTTATCTTTTTACCGCAGAGTCGTGTTGAGTTAGAGAAAACCTGGATATTTATATACCATTTACATGCATTAAAATATAATCTTACTGAAATTATTCAACAAACCTTTAGCTTGAATAAAAAATTGGTAAGATTTTTGCCAAGTATGTTTATTGCTTGACTTCTAAGTTAACAAGCATGTCTACTATCAAATGTGATTCAATTTCGATATACTCTTTGATCACTACAGAGATTAACGTAATGCCATGAATCGACATAACAAGTCTTATCGAGGAGTAACTAATTTCAAGAGGAAAATCCAGTAGTCGAAGAAAACTATGATAAAATTAATGTTAATTCGTTTCAATGTAGTGAGGACTGTGCATTGAGAATTCATCCATCCAAATAAAGGTGTTGATATAGTTCTTCTTTGCATAAATAGTTCATGCGTAGATTTAATTTTCGTTTTTCATTGAATAAAAGGATTTCAGTCTCCAGAAATCTCAGCATGGAAATTGATTGATCCTGTACTCCTCAAAATCATTTCGCACAGTGTTTCACTTTTTAACCGAAGTATATTTTATTAGAATCGCCCTGGAGTGTACAATGGTTAGGGGGTCCTGCGAATGTTATGTAAGCGTGGATGTTTGTGTGCATCTGTTTTCGTAGGTTCAATATTAGCCTCAATATACCCTGTGGTGTATGCTAAACAACACTGCTAACTGCGAAATATTGAACACTGCGTATAGAACTGCGAAACCACCGCTACGTTCGAGCACCGATAAATAAATAGAGAAATAGATAAAAAGACAGAGAAAGAATTGATAAATATAGAGATAGATAAGATATACAGATAGACACACAGAGAGATTGATAGAAAGACAGATAACATATACAGATAGACTCACAGAGAGACCGACTGATAAACAGAGATATGGGCAGATAGCCAGATTGTATGGCTTGTGAAATTCCTTTAATTTTAACAACTAGTAATTTTATATTTGAATCTGTACTGTTACTTCTCTCTTTCCTTTTTTCCTGCAGAATACAAATTAGTTTGCGTGTATTTATAATGAGGTTTTCAGATTGTTAAGACAGAGTTGTTCTGCCACTCGTGAACACATTACTAGGAGTGCTATTCTAGATAAGATTTCCTATCCTCGTCCTTGAATTATAATTACCAACAGATGAAATTTACATCGGTAAAGTTCTGAGCCACCATCGAGTTAAACCGCTCTGCGTAACACTTGGCTATTAGTTTATTTAAATTTAGCTTTACATGCTTAGACTTACTGCTTTTTAAGTTTATCGCCATGAATGTTGGCAGAGTTGTAAGCACTAGGACTGCCTTCTGTTCATTTTACTCAGTTTTAAATAAAAGTTCTTTTACATCCTTCTAAATTTTGCTGTGTTTTAGACTTCTAAAGACATAGATTAATAATGTATACATTAATGTATACATTGATTTTAATATTGGAGGCTACCCAAGAGAGTTAAACTTTACAGGTTTATTATTAGATAAGTTGTATTTATTTTAAAACCACATGAAATATAATCATTGATAATAAATATTTTTCTTCTATTCAGTATTATATCAGGTTATGAATATTTTAAGTATCCATTGAGTTTAGAATCACGGAAATGAAACGTTAAATATGTTTAGTAAGAAATTATTAAGCTAAATAGGATGAAGATAATACAGTAAAATGGATATTAACAGCTGCATGTTAAGAGCATCTAAATACTAAGAAATGGACTAACTTAATTAGGGTAATAATTAAAAAAAAATACTTGCGAAAGATACAGCAAGTACAGCCTCCGATGCTGTTCTGTCATTTTCTCCATTCTACGTGTGGAGACATTAGGTTATATCGAAGGAAGAGAGATGAGAAATGAGCAATTCCTTCTCCGGTACTCGAACCACGGGCCTCTCGAATAAGCTTCGTGCTGACCACTACACTATGAAGGCATGCTAAGAAGGCGGGAGAAATACCTTATATAGTTTTTTTTTAAATTAACTGGCACTCTTACTCTTCCTTAAGATATGGCGCGCACTACGAACTATGCAGTAAATTTATCCCGCAAAACATTTTAAATCATGATAAGGCAAATAAATGCTTTATTCAAAATATAATAATTATATTTTACAATCATGCGTATTCTTATACACAGCTATACTACTGTTAATCATTATTATAATTCCAGCGTTATCTGTCATGAAATCTTCCTAATTAAAAAAAAAAACCGACGAACTATTTATTAGGAAATGCCTCTTCTGGTACAATAAAAAATTTAAATTTATAATTCCTAGACGCATAATTATATTAGAGGTGCAGTAATTTTCAGTCTCTTTAAACATCTGAAATTAAGAAAGCTGTAATGGTAGATCTTCTGAATTAAAGATACCTGTTTACTTTAATCCCTGCTTTACATCTCCTGTCATTTTGGCATATTTCAGAGACGAAAAATGCATTCAAAATATAATTGTTTAATTTTCTGCATTTCGTTCACTGTGATAGTGTTATTATTCGAAATTTTGTTTTAATTTTATCCCTCTGTAGAAATAATGTTAGTTCATTTTTTTCAATTTAATTAAAAGATATTTTTCCTTTATAATTCTTATAATTTGAATAAGAAATAATTAAAATTTTGTAGTAAAATCGACACTACCCATTAAAACAAAAACAACCTAAGAATCAACGAAACAATAAATTCATTATAGAATTCATTAGTATGTACACGAATTCATTTTAGAAATCAAAGTCAATGGTGAATTAAAATAAAATGATGGACTATTTCCTCAATAAAACAATTATTGAATTCTAAAATTTTATAATATCGTACAATCCTGAATCCCAAAAGACCATAAATATTTCTAAAACTTTCAAAAATAAAACAAATACGAATAATAGTGTGCGAAAACATTCCCAAGGAAACAATCCTTTAAGACCACTTATTAGTTCAGTTTTGCATCTAGAGATATTGTGTCATTGATACTAATCTTTAGTGTCACAAACAATAATTTTAAGACTTTAGGTAATGTGTCTGTTTGTGACACAATTGTTACAAGTAATTTAGAACAGAAAATTATTCACATGCTACAAACGTGTTAAGTATCAGCGATTTTTAGGATATTCATAAACTGATTTAATGGAAGAAACACTTTGAAGAAGTTAAATACCACTGCTTTCTTTAGCGGCTTGGTGATTTAAACATCATCGCGTTCTTGCTTTGCAGCTGACGTAGGCAATACTGTATGAATCACCGAAAGCGCTTTTGCACATCTATGACAATTATGGTTGATTTTTTTCCGATGGAGCGTGTTATTTGTTTTCATTTATTATCATTATCTGCAATATGTTACAACGATATATATCTCCGAGTATTTGAAGTAAATATTTACCCTCATCTGTGTCTTGAACAGTTTTTTCAAACAATTAATTAAGTGTTCTTGTTTTACCCTACACATTTTTAGAACAACTGCATACCAGTGCTCAACGAAGTTTGCTACAAATTTTATTTCCGTAATTGTTTTAATTATATTATAAGATATTTGACCTATAATTAAGCTTGGAAAAATCTAAAAAATTTATTTATTTGATTATTTACCACTTTAAGGCATTCGATAGCTAGCTGCTTTAGGTGGTATGCCTTTGTGGATGACACTGCAGGAAAAAAAGATCGTATTCACACTACATTCTGGGAGAAACCATAAGCGCACTGTACCTCTAGCCACTGTAGTCACAGAGAACTTGAAACGGGCCAAATTACTACCATTCAGTAAGCTTAGCTTTAGCCATTGGTAAATAAAGAAACAGTTACAGAAAGTTTGTGCCCTAGAAAATGTATAGTTTTATTTTATGGAATAAAAAGGAAAAATTACTTTGGATCACAAATGTAATCACATATTAAAATTACTATATTGAGACATTACACCCGATAATGCTATCAACTGAAAAAAATGCCTTTATTAATTTCCAGCCACAACTCTATATACTATGAACATGAGAAAACAGGATCTGCAAAATTAGTAATTGATGATAAATGACTCAACGAAAAATAAGTAGTATAGTTTGTTTTTATTTGAAGCTGTAATTCAAACTGATAGCAAGTTTTAATTAAACCTATGAAGAGTAACATATGTCCGATAAATTACTCATAATCCCATCTCTTTCTGTAGTGAAATAGTCTTTCTTACAGTGTTCTTAAACAAAAACTTATGTTTCGTATAGAAAGTTAAGCTTTTAATTTCAACTGTAACTGATACCAACATGAAAGAATTTCACAATATATATTTTATATGTCCAAGTGTGTTATGTATATGTAACATCTGCAGTTAATAAAATGAAAACCACATGTGCTTAGCTACTTACTAATGCCCTGTAATTATTTTAGAATTTTGAACAAATATGTAATACCGAAAAATTCGACAGACTGAGGCAAATATAAAAGTGCCGAACAGGTGTCTTGCATAATTATATTTTTATATCTTTGTTCATTTCATTTAGATTCAACAACAGAATTGAAACAGTTTCATAGCTTGGACTGTAAATGAATTTGTTCCGTGCAAAATTTTCAATCGATATGTCAACTACTGTTAGTGTGATTGCTGAAAACGTTTAGATATTATTTCATATTTATTATTAATTCGAATATGTAAAATTACAAAATATTTAAAGCGTATTTTATTTCGTACAGCACATTTTTACTGCATGGAAAACATATAAAAGGCTGTTTAAAGTCTAGGTGATAAATAGTTTTAGAATTCTAACTGGGAACAGCAATTTCGCTTCATAAAAGATGGCCGGAGACTGGCTGATACTTTGCAGATAAACATGGTGTGTTTTATGGGCCATCAAAGGCTTCCAGCATCGGAAGCTGGTGATATTCAGGAAGCTCAAAGAAATTTTTGTTCGGCCGTGATATAATGGGATCAAAAGTATATAACAAATCTTATTACATTGTATCTGTAGGTGATATGCATTAAATGGAACGATAAAAAAATATTTAATCTTTTTAATGAGGTTTATTGCTTTACTGATATCAGTTTCTTACCCATGATAAATCTTTGACAACATGTACCTCTCTGAGTTTATAAGGTATTTTCTCCCTCCTTCCAGCATGCCTTCGTGGTATAACAGTTAACACACTCGGCGCATATTCGAGAGGTCCTGTTTCGAGTCCCGGTGAAGGCATTGCTCATTTTTCATGTCTATTGCATCCAAAAAGAAATCTAATGACACTACAGTGGTGCCCGAGTTAAAAAAGGAGGTGGATGATGATTTTTCACCACCAGGGTTTGGCAATTGTGTCCCATAATCACCCTTTAAAAAAGGGAGTATATAAGGTATTTATTCCCCGTTCCTGAATGCCTTCATGATGTAATGGTAGTACATTCGGCGCGTATTCGAAAGGCGCAGGTTCGAGTTCCGGCGAGGGCATTCCTCACTTTTCACGTGATAGCATCAAAATAGCCTAATGACTCTACAAATTTCAGATACAACACGTTCTAAGGCAAATTTTAGATTTCCCTAGAACGTTTATTACAACATTCAGATCTTACAGTCATACTTCTTTTGTACCATATATGCTGTAAGGCCAGCTCAAATAATGTGACAGAATAAAAGTTTCGTCTCGATTATCCGTCCGTCTCGATTATCATTAAGGAAACTACCGGTAAGAGTTTAATTGATAAATGCAGTTAAATAGAGAAGAATTGGGAAATAAATAAATACCTGAAATATACACTAGAGAATTCATAATAGATTGCACATAAATACATTATAGAAATTATGTGTTTAGTCAGTGGTGAACTAAAATAAAATCATAGGATGCTTCCTCAATAAATCAACGTTTCTTAAATTCCAAATGTTTATAATATCGTACAATCCAGACTTTTAAAAGACAGCAAATATTTCTAAAATTCGCAAAAATAAAGCACAAACGTATAATACAGTGCAATCTGCGGGGAATGGGATTATTCGTCGTGGCCATTTCGCTGTGGTCGTTTCGCCGTCGGGTCGTTTTGCTGTCGGGTCGTTTTGCTGTCAAGACATATTTTTCTATAAAAAACTATAATATCTTGCCATATTATATTAAGCTTATTTAAACTAATAACTTTGTTTAGTTTAAAAATTTAATTTAATTTGATAAACATTTTATATAAAATAATATATAAAATGCCCTTGTGCACAATTTTATACAAATACACCGTTACACAAGACATATTAATTTTAAAAGGGTAAGATGCTGAAAAGATGAACTAGCCGATTAGAATTTCAAGAAATTTTGACGAATCATGTAACATATAAATATCGTTAAATAACTATATATATTAAAAGCAACATTTATTAAGTATACAAAAGGTAAACAGAATTATTTAACTAAATAAATTCAATTCGAGTATAATACGGCAAGATAAAATACAGTCATGTAGAAAAAATATGTCTTGACGGCGAAAAGTCCTAGACCTCATGCATGTAAACAATCTCAAGTAAATATATTTTAAGAAGTAATATTTATTCAGTTTTGTATCGATACTGTACTAGGCACTAGTGTAAATGATGCAATGTTTCTTGACTAGTATCATTAGACACTAGCGTCATACAGATAAGTATGACTATATGAAACTAGTTTCACTAGTGCTATATAATCATAATTTTTATGACTAGTGTAGTATTTGCTTAGTATCATGTAGTCATAGTATGACTGTATGGCACTAGATGAAATATGAAAATGCTATTTTGAAAAATATTGCGGTTTCTTTTGAAGCTTTTGAATAAACATTTAGTTAATAATTTTTTACCAGAAAACAAAACTGATATTTAATTAATTGAAGTCGCTTGAAAATCTTTTTTAAATAGTTGAATAGCATATGATGGTGCGATTTGAAATGGAAAAGCATTTACGAGCTTAGTAAAAAATTGTTTTCCCTTTTCATCATGGCTTTACTTCAGAATGGAAAGCTCAAGTTGATCTCAGATTTTTGCAGATGTTTCGCTTTTATGTATAGAAACTGGCTACACGATCATAATTATCTTTTCACCCAACAGCTGTTCTTCAAAGCAGCCATCTCTCTGAATATAAATTTCACCGTAGAATAACTCAGGAAGATCCCATTACGATGTTAATTGTAGCAACATAATGGATACACTTCAGTAGCTATAAACGTTCCCTCATCTGATGCATATTTAAAGATATATCATTAAAATTGATTGATTATGATAAAAGAATTAAAGGCATATTTTGTACATTATTGTTAGGATAAAACACTCTGAAGTAACGATTTTGGGGATGAATTTGTCGAAAAACAACTTCAGATTATAATAATAATAGTAAAATGGCAATAATTGGATATTTTTTAATATGCTACGCTAGAGGTTTGCTGTGAATAAAATGAGAACGATAGAGGAAAAATAAATAAAGAAAACTATTACATATATTTCTCTCCTAAATCGAAAACAATGTTCTTTGTACAGTAAGGCTATCTAAAGATTAATATAAATCATAATAACATCCGTGTGGATAACTATATTATAAATATATATAATAATAGTATATATTATGCAATAAATAGGGCAATCATAAATTATTCATCAGATTTTAAAACATTGTATTTCAAAACATATTACAGAAAGAATTATGAAAAATAAAGGAAAATAAACTCTAAATATCAAAATTTGCATTTCCAAAATTAAATTTTGCGGGACATTCTCGATAAAGAGTTTTTCACACCGCTGGCTGGAGCCGATCCGAGATTCGCATGACTTCCGCGATCTTCAGACCACTTGTTTTATGATTTCTTTTTTTGGGTGTATGTTAAAATATGTTTTACGTGCCAGAAAGTGTGGTTCAGAACAAAAGTTGCATTACTAATTCATTTATGGATCTTAATAGAGCAAATGGCAGTGGAACTTGAATATTGCATAGACGTGTGATTGCAGGAAACTACACTGGAAGTTTGTGGTGATAAGAATAAAAGCTTGAATACCTAATGTTAATTTCATATATCATACACTGCCCATTTGTAATACGTTTTAAAATATTAATTTATTATTTATGATCACCCCGTATTAGCATCTATAAATATATCTTTACATGAAATATTCCATAAATTTACAGTAACCAGTAGAATAGCATGTAGTATTTGTTGTGCATACATTTTTCTTCAAACATATAAAATAACATTGCAAAATCATTATGATTTTTTTGAAGCAGGAGACGTGAAAAGTGTGCAATGCCTTCGCCCAGACTCGAACCCTGACCCTCTAGAATACGCGTCGAGTTTGCTCCCAATTACACCCCGAAGGCAATGACACCCCTAAGCCATGAGGAAGAAAAGAAGATATTTTATAACATTACAAATGCATAAATAAATTTTAAAATATCTGAAAGATTTCAGATTTTAAATTACTTGTAAAGGATTTTTTTTAACGTTTTGTTAGTTACCCTTATTTATTAAATATCATGTTCTACGTTCTCAAACCATAAAATTCAGTTCAATAGTAATATCGCAAAATAATTTTTAAATAAGCATATCTTTAGAATTTCCGATACATAGTCTCGCACGCTGGAGGTAAAAATGTTTTTCTTTTCCGTACACTGTTGCCATTACTCGCTTTGAAATCATTAAGTTTGTTAATCAAAAATTCGTTAAAGTGTTACAAAAAATGTCATCGATAATAAAACAAATATCAAATTCCAAATTAGGGCTTCCATATGCTCATATTCTATGGAATATTACGTTATTCAAATTTTGATAGCTGTAAGTACCGTTGTTTCATCACAGTGGGAGAAACATACATACATTTATGCAGATCCTTCATTATTTAATTTCTTTAAATATAACACAGGGAGATAATATTTGGTGGCAACAACTTGAAAAGTGACAACACTTATTAATCGATGCAAAATGCCAAAACCAAGTTCACAGACCTACTGGGCAAATTGCCCCTTTGGACTAATAATCCATCTAAAAATAGTATATGAAATTCATATTTATATTTATAATCATATTTATAACAGAATTGTTATATTTGTAAATATGTCATTATTTTTAGATAAGAAACTGTTTGCTGAAATTATTTTAATTTCCTTAGCCTTATATAAATGTCATGATCTTTAGATAAGAAACTGTTTACTGAAATTATTTTAATTTCCTTAGGCTTATATAACAATGCTTATTATGCAATGTAAACAGAACTACATAATAATGTTTATTTGGCAAAATATTCCTTTTCATTTTGTAATCTGTAGTTTAACGCACAGGAACAAAGTTTTATGGGTGACAAGCTAAAATGAGCCAAAAATTAAAATAATCTAAGTTTAAAAATTCTCTTTGCAACTGATCTTTCGCAAAACTAGTAACAAGAGTTTTCATAATTCAGTTAAGACTCACATAATAAAGCAATTAAACTTCCCTAACTAGTGTTTCGTTGTTCGTACAATCAGCAGTCCTCTCAGCAATGCAAGGTAGAAAATGCCGTTGGGTTCAGAGCGCGAAGCACTCTTTAACTATGTTTTCTTTGAAGTTCTTATCTATGAAGCAGGGTAATGAATATGCTGCTCGAGTCTAGGGATGAAGAAATGACCGGATCCGCAATCGATCCGCGATTTTCAGTGGGGGACATATAGTCATGTGTGTACGGGTGCCAGTGAAAACATTTGAGATGCATAAGTTAAAAAAGGTATCACTGTAAATCTTAATGTTATGGTGCTAAGATATGAGCTGGGTATTTGTGCTTTTCATGTGGAATGGGTGAATATCTCAGGCTATCAATTTCTGTGTTGTGATGGAATTGTACTGTGTGGAAAAATTTTGTGGTTAATGTGTGTATGTATTTTTGTATAGTGCTGACGTTAGGGCCTGTGTATATAGTGTGATTTGGAATGCACCAGGGCGCATTGATGATCTCACGTAATAGTTTATTATGCAGAATTTGTAGCCTTTTTGGATTTGTCTTGGCAGCCTGTCCCCAAAATGCCATTGGGTGCGAGGACCGACCCTTTTTATACCATTTAATTGCAATGCCATTTAGCGGCTTCTGCGTTTTCGTTCCGACCACACATTCTATGAAGGATATTGCTTCCACGGCTGCATTCTATTTCACCCCCTAAAAATTTGCCTACTTGTTCAGATTCACAAAATATATTCAAAACTTAATCTCAGACTAAGTCTAGTTGTCCTTTATAGCTAGACTACTTTGGTACTATGGGAAATTTAAAACAGTTTTAATCATATTGTACTATGATTCTAAACTAATGAGTGGACTGTGTAGCAAAAGAACTAACTAATTTATTGACAGTAATTAACTCCATTCAGATCTACTAGATGCTCTGACATGTTGCTTAGCTGAAACCAGATGGCCAAGCTAGCGTTTTTTTTCCATATCCAATAGGTGGCGCTGTATTCTAACTTAACGCATACTTTTTAGTTCTGATTCAAAGTTTCACTACTTTAATCTTTATAAAGAATGGAACATTATTTCAACCATTTACAGAAACACTTAAATGTATTTCAGAGCTATGTACCCTGGGAAAAAGCTATATTTTAAGACATCTATATTTGTTCAAACCTGCTATGAACCTTTAATATATATTTTTGAGCGAGAGTGAACTGCATTGATTTAAACTCATCTATCCCCAAGAATACCAAATAACTCACAAGGTCACGTGATACTAAAAGGAGGAGCTTCAAATATCAAAGGGAAATGGGATAAAAAAAAGTATCATATTTTGCCTGTCAATAATAAATCGTTCTTTGTTGTTCGGACTACGCAAAGGAGAAAAGTGTATTTATTTTGGTCATTCAGTTAAAAACGCACCTCCAGGAGACAAGTTATTCCTTAGAGGAGGGGTAATACATTTCGGTCATCCATTTTTCATTCCATATATTTTATTTATTATCCAAAAAGAAAACATAGAGAGTAATGATACATATCCTTCCAGCACCATCTATCAGAGGTAAAGAAAGAAAATGGCTCACATTTCACATGGCTATTGACAGTCCTTTTCGAGGAAGCAAGATGAAACATCGGTCAGGAAGTTAAGTAATGTTAGTTCATTTAGGATGTAGAGAGTATACTAGATTTTTTTTCTATTTTTATATTCAGAGGTATTTTGTACAACACCTTTTTTTGGAACGTAGTCCTTTAGATTTATATTTTTGGTCTGTGCCATGTCTTCGCTTTCCATGGCAGATCATTGCATCTGAAATAGCGTTAAACGACTGCCCTGTGTTTTGTGATAAGCCCACAGTGATTAGGTTAAGTTAATGGAAGGAACTGCCAAAACATTGTGTTGTTTAATAAAACTTAAATCGTCCCCCTATTTGAAGATTCGTGAAAATCGAGTTTAGCCCTTTTATTATTTTAGGCTAAAGATTTATGTTGAAGTTTCATTGTTAAAAGTTAATTTTGTTAATTATACGTCATTTGGAAATCAGATTGTTTTGATGTTTTATTATAGCAGCTTACTCTTCAGTTACTTCATTATAATCATTGTAATTCCTTTAGGCTTAAATTATTGCATTGATATTCAAAAACATCTGATGTGCAAACAACATGCTTTCTTACGGTCTATTAAATTATACATATTTTTTGCTGCATTTCATTTTAGCTTACTTCTCGAGTTATTCTAGCTTAATTAACCGATTCTTCAAGGCAACTTGAAAATGACATCAAAACCTGTAAATTTTGAAATTAAATATCCCTGTCAATTTTTATCGCAGTTCTTAAAATTTTATTTTTCATAGCAGGTAAAAAACTCTCCCAAATGTAAGCATAGAGACTGGAAAAATGCATTAAAAATTAGATTTCATTATTTGTCTAAAAGTTTTTAAAAAATTTGACATAGCTACAGCATGAATATTTTCGTCGCTTAAAACGCTTCTGTTACTGAAAATATGCGACCAATGATTGCAAAAATAAACACCGTGTAAGAACTTTTAAGCCGGGTAAGTGGATGAATATGTATATATATATATATATATATATACATGCATATGTTTGATACTGCTAATTGCATAAGAAAGGGAGATGCACAACTAGATGTCATACTAGCCCATTTACAAAGTTTCAACTTTCTACGGCTAATAATTTTTGAGTTATGCGAGATACATACATGCATATGTATACGCATGTACGTATGTACATATGTATGTGTACGTATGTATGTACGTATACAAAGATGTCACGAAAATTTCTCTTTTGAATCTATTTTAAAACTATTTTGGAAAACAGAGTCCTTTATTCTCTACTTGCGTACAGACGTCATGCAAAAAAATCATTCAAGTGGATTCGTGAAGAGTCAAAATGGATATTTCTGTTGAAATATAATACTCGAATATTTTCTAAAAAAGATTTTAGGTTACATAGTTTCTTCACGATTTCTTTCATCTAACATTTTCTTCACGAATTGACTCTGCTTTCTGGACACAGTTTCGACAATCTTCACCAAATATACTTCTGCGTGAAATATATCAGCAGTTAATTGAAATGAAACAATGTTATAATGCTTTGCTTATTTCTTCAATAGGTTAAGGACGTATCAGGATAACACTTCTTTCAGTGAATCATTTTCTGAGCAATGTACAGAGTTATAACTTAAAAGATATTTTTAATAGCCGAGAATGAAATACTATTCATACAAAAATAGGTTAAAATTTTTGTTTTGATTGCAGATCATCTATAATGGTATCTTAGACCGTTACGTCACGATGCTAAGGCATTTATATTCCAGATGGCTTAAGCTTAAGGCAACTGTCTCAAATTAAAATTGCACCCGTGACTAAAGCACGAACTGGAAGTAGCTCAATTACTTACTTAAAATAAAAATAAATATGCGAAAACTTCCCAAGAGAAACAGATCTTGAGAACAAATAATCACATTCTATTTTCTTTGATTTATTAGATTTTTCTATGACGCATACAGAAAAATGCTCTTGTCAGCAATAATTATAAACATATTTGCTTTTTATTATCCTTTTCAGCTAAAACACTTCATGGTAATCTAAATTTCGTAAGTTGAGTAATGCTGAGAGAAAATTATCGAAATCTAGAATTAATCTTCATCAGAAATTGTAGATATTAATCGATAGCCTGCTCCTTTACATATGTAGAGATATTAGGTTATTTTTAAGTAGGTGTTATGAAAAATGAGCAGCGCCCTCGCCCGGACTCGAACCTCGGACCTCTCAAACACGCGCCGAGTGTGCTGGCAATTACACCAAGAAGTCATGCTAAGAAGGCGGGAGAAATATCTTATATACTCCCCCTTTCTGTTACGTTAAGTCGTGTTCTGACTCTTGAAAGCCACGTTACTAAGTTTGCTACTCTAATACTAGGGCTCCTGTCTTCAGCCTAGTATTATACTTGCCAATAATTGAATTAGGTATTCAAATTTAGCTTTTCATTCGAATTTCTACTTTTGCGTCTCTCGCCATAAACGCTGGCAGACTTCTAAGCACCATATATGCCTTGTGTTCATTTTATTAAGTTTTAAATAAAGGGATTTTTACCCCTTCTCACGTTTCTCTTGCTTTTCAGACATAGCGATAGCTTAACGTCTACCAAAAGGTAGACGCACCTTATTTCATCATTGATGATTACTTACTCATTGATGATTGACTAAAATGTCAAAATAGGAAAGAGCTATTAATTTACTACTTCAGGGCAGAACTTAGTTACAATCACGTCTGAATATATAATGAGGAAGAGCGGTATTTAACCGCGAAGTTCTTCAGTCTTAGGGAGAGAGATACCGGGTATTCTGGCTGCACGCATCAGCTTTTTTAGGCTACTCTCTCGTAAGCTATTATCACGCTTGGCCGTACTTTAGGCCCTTGATAGCTTCGCAGTCTATTAACGTTAAGGGGCTAACTCTGTTAGAATTTTGATAGCTTCGGCTATACTTCTTTAGTTCAGATTAGTTTAGTTAAATCTTAGTATCTTAAGTTCAAGCCGAAGTGTCGGCTTTATTGTACACTCCAAGACGGAGGTTTTTAAACTTTAGTTGGAATAATAAAGGGTTAGTTTACCCTTCTATCTTGTTGTTTTCTGTCACACGAACTCAAGTAATTATTTGCTTATCAGTTCTGAAGATTCTTCACTTCCAGCAGTAATTTAGTTAGTAAATACAAAGTGAGCAACTCTACAAGGTTTATAATCTAGATATCAGTTATGTCTCCCATTTTAAGTGAAGTATAGCCATGAAATCTCGCAAAGAAAAGGAAGAGAACTTTTTCTGGTACCAGACGTAAAAGCCTAACAGTAATGATGGTTGTCTTAACAAGAGCTTCTTTCCCTGTACTCTTGATGAATTTAACTGTCACCATCTTTAATCTCGCAAAAGACAAGTTATAATATATTTATTCAGCTAGAATTTCTCAAGTCTAAAAACTAAAAGAAACAGCTGGAAAGTGATATGAATAATTGCATTATTCATGGATTAAAACAGTATGTCTATTCCTATGACAATATCTTTCAACTGCACTTAGTCTTCTTCATAAAAATCCAATTTGTTAGCATCTTGAAGATTATAATCCGTTTAAGAAAACATAATTATAGAAGTGCAGATTCATTTAAATAGTTAATTTAACTAAAAATATGAATTGAAGTGTTCATATTTTTGTTAACTCTTCTTACAATTCTAGGCTAGAAGAATTAAAAATATTGCAAAATATCTGTCCTATTAAAATTTCTCTAAAGGTGTTGTGAAATAAAACCAAATTTATTAAAAAAACTTGGATTTCATTTTATAAGTTTTAACACAGTTAGTTCCATACAAGTATCAGGAATTATTTCGAGATCACGAGTACAAAATAAAACCCCTGAACTCTTCAAAAATAGACGAAAAAGAGAGAAAGTAACTCGAAAGTATGTTTTTTTTTCGTTTTCCTGTAATACAGAGATTTGAAATCTATTAGGATCAAATAAATTTGTAATAAACACATTTAAATTTAGCTTTACAAATAAATTTATAATAAATAAACTTAAATTTAGCTTTACAAATAAATTTATAATAAATAAATTTAAAACTTACAAATAAATGTGTAAGCAAATAAATTTATAATAATCAAATAACTTATAGAGATCAAATACATTTTTGTGATAATGATATTTATCTATTTAAAAGTATGAAGGCTAGATAAATATGTTTATAATTTTTAAATTTCCTCCGATGCGTACCATTTAAGATCAAAGAACTCACATTACTCTATTTTTTGTCCATACAAGAAATTCCACTAACATTCGGCGAAGATCTTAGATTGCTGTCTCCATAAAAACCTTATTTATGCTTTTCTGAGACCCGAAAAAGAAGAAATTAGGGCATTTTACGTCATTGGCTTGACTCCTGTCTTCAGATTCGTTAATCGGGTGATTAGTTATTTGGACACATCGTCTTCCAAACGATCTTTGGTGAAGATTTGGGGTAAATGAGGGCTTTGATGGTAACAAGGTCGGGGCAAAGTTCTGGAACCGTATAAATGAGGGAAGAAAAGAAAGTCCATACATTCCAATACCTCAGCGAATAATTATCAGATAAAATTTGGAAATCTTTTTTTGTTTCTTGTCATGTTTTACAATATTCCGTTACATAGCTTCATATATATTGTTCCAATTAAATGCTTAAATGCAGAAAAGATTACGTAAGAAAAAAATGGATAAAATAAAATTATAACCCAAATTAGCAATAGCTTCTTAATGCTTAATTTTAATTTGGGTATTTTCCTTCTATTTTAAAAATAGTAATGTTTATAATAATATTTTCTAGACTGCTTCATTTCTAAATTAACCAATGTCATATGACTTTCACACAACGATGGTGAAGTAAATGGAGCTAAAATTCAACCAGCCAATAATAACTTTACAACATTACTAATTATCCAATAGAATGCATTAAATCTAAAGTAACCTACTCTGAATTAAGATTTCATCTTGAATATAAGACGCTTGCTCTCTGCACCGCGGCCTAGCTAAACTGCTGTAATCTTCGTATTGCAATGGAAACTAAAATTAAATTTTACTTTCTGACACAGGCACGATTTGATGGCCAATTTGTTTTGTGGCTGCAAAATTTTTAAGTATACCAAATAAAATATTTAAAACTTGACATGGCCGCAAGCTTCTCTTTTGTAGTTCAAGATCTATCTGCATTATTTCCGAATATGTATTTGTACATAATTTAAAATGTGAAAACAAAAGTATTACACTTACTTGGAACCAACTGGCAACAGAGCTTTAAATTCATAATTTTTAATTACACAAATCCCCGTTTCAAGGATATGCTTTGGACATTTTACTGTGCAGCTTGTCAAGTCACACCTCCCTACAATTTTTCTGCATTGCGAAATCTTTAGCCCAATCGCAACTCAGGATTAAAACAAAGATTTTCCAAGCTTATAAATATAATTACAGTTATAACGTGTCATTGCTCTACCTAGAAAAATCGCGTCTCTTTGCCAAGCTCCTCTTTCTATTACCTAAAATGAAACCTGCCTATAGAGAAATTTGAGCTCCTTTAGCGTCCTTGTGTTGTACCTGTATAAGCAAAAATGTATGATTGAAGAAATTTTCCTAATCAAAATAAAAATACTTTTTAACAATATATATATATGTGTGTGTGTGTGTAATAAATATAAGAAAAAGGCTAAGCAGTGTTTATGCGTAACATAGGATAGATCGTAGATCCATATTGAAGAGGAAGAAATCTGAGAGCGTAGTAAGCTGATATGCCGACTTGGTAATATCTAAGAAACTTGGCAGTCGAGGCAGTTTTTTAATTCCATTTTTATTTGTAATTGACATTTTTAGTCACAGTTCATTTAATACTCTAGTCGTGCCTATATAAGAAAATTTACAATTTCGATATTATTGGGATAGGAAGCGAGCACAACGAAACAGCAACTAAGCAGAAGTTCGAGCTGAAAGGGGCGTATTTATCCAATACGTAAGCTCACCAAGTGGAAGGTTTTGGTTTAGTTTAGAAAAGTTTCATTTACTAAGAGTTACGTCATCAGCGTTGCGCAGGCCATGCAAGATGGAATGATCTTGATCTAGAAATGACGTAATCCAGAGAAGTTATTACGAATTTTAAAACAGAGAGGGATAATTAAAAGTTTACCGTTAGTTTAAATTATAATTTTAATTTAAAGATTTTTATCTTATATATATATATATATATATATATATTAGATCCATATTGAAGAAGAATTTTGATTGCGCAGTATGCTAATAATGCTAACTTGGTAATATATACAGATCTTGATAGTCGATAGTTTTAATTCCATATTTATTTCCAATTGGCAATATGTGGCCACAGATCACTTGGAACTCTATTCGTGCCTTTCCATAGAAGATTTATTTTTTTGATATTGTTGAGATAGAAAGCAAGCCAGCGAAAATCGCATATTAGCGCAGTAGAGAGCAAAGCTGAAGTGCGTAGTTATGCAAGATGGAAGCACGCGAAGAGAAAAGTTCTGGTTTGCAATTTGATGATTGTTCAAGAGACATCCGCATTAAGGGTGTAAGATCGCTTAATTAATTTGAATGACGCAGTTTAGACTTACAGCGCTATTTTTAGGACAGATAGATGAAGTTTTCAAATGAAATAGAAAATAAAAGATGTTATAGTGAATTAAATTTAGAAGTTTGTTTTCATATTTTTTATCTTACATATATGCACACATATTCATATCTGAATTTGTCTTGCATGCACAAAAGTAATAATATTCCATTCAATGTAATCTATTTTTGAAATGAATCCGTAAAAGACAAGTCTAATTGGCTTTATCTAATCTCTGTCTTCTGATATGCAAATCAAGGTGTTACTTCTGACGGTGAATCAAGCGCTTTGCGCAAAGAGAATATCGGAGTGAGTTTTTGCAATACAGCTTTTGATTTCAGTGTGTAAGGAGTCAAAAGTTTTTTTATGGCTTCGAAGAATATATGAAATGGCGAATCATCGGCTGCTTAGAAGGAGTGCAAGAACAATCACAATCACGGAAGCACTGAGGTGTCTGAATATTTCAAGACAGACAATATCTATGCTGTGGAAACATTTTCAGAACTCTGAAACTGTTGTAAGAAGGCCTTAACAAGGTCGTAAATGAATAACCAATGCTTCTGAAGATAGATATTTGGCTATAACTGCCTGTCGTTATTGGAAGTTATAGTTAAGTGTAAAGCTCACAGCCGTAACTGGAACCGTTGCAAAACGACAAACTATATACCGAAAAGGAAAAAAACGTTTACTCCAGAGATCCGAGGAAGTGTGTTTAACGGTTTTCCCAACAAAAGAGGATAATTTTAATTGGCGCAAAGAATATCAGAAATGGAGTGACCATCAATGGTCCAATGTTCTCTTTACTGAATTCAAGATTCGTTTAACTTCTGATTTCAAATATTTTTATATATGGAGGGAATTAGTAACCGGAAATCTTCCTTCGAACATAATGCAACGTGACCTTTTCGGTAATGCAAATGCTATGATACGGGAAGTAATATTGACCAACGGATGTACGCTCCTACATGGTTTGAAAAGTCCAGCCAGAGATATCAGAATGAGGTCTTAGAAGTTTATATAAGACTTCCCACGGGAATGTATGATCTCACTAAACCGTTTGCATTTTGGCAGCTGAGGAAGATGGTTCGGTAGTTAAACCATCGAAACTAGTCCTGGAAAATTTGAAAATATAACTTTGATTTTTGTTGTTTGACATCTAAAATAATATGATATCACGTTTAAATTTAGGGATGATAATGCTTATCTACATAGAGGAAACCTCGTTGACGAATTTCTTGAAAGCGAATACATTGAGTGAATACAGTGACCAGCAAAATCTCCTAATCTTAATTGACTAAAAAACTTATGCGACTGCCTTAAAAAAACGATTGCAGTGAGACATCCTCCTCCTAGACACGTAAATGTCCTAAAGAGCGCATTGCTAAAGGACTGTAAATTAATTCCCCAAACGGTGGTTAAAACCAGTATTGCCCGTATCAAAGCATGTTATGATGTGTGAGTACAAATCACGGAAGATCACAATCTATGCTAAATTTATAAGCCTTGCTGTTTTTCTAAACTCTTCTCGTAACTTATTGTTGTTCCTTTTTATTCATACTACAATTTTATACCACATGAAGTGCTCTGAAATGTTTTCTTTTATATCTATGTGTTGTTACGCATAATTGTTACGTATAATTTCACAGAATATTTATAAAATCGTTACCAACAATTTCTGAGAAATCTGTGATTTCATGCAAGTAGAGGGACATGAAATTATATTTTCTGCTTAAATGTTTCAAGAAAAACTTTTGAGCATTGAAGTCAACTACTACTACTCACTGTAAAATTTTGTTTTACAGTGAGACTGTATAATTTATTTATGTCTAGCAAGTAACAAAATATATAATGTTGCGAAATTCCCAGCTGCGGTGAGATCGCTTCCCCGCAAGGCAGGGTTAGGGTTGCCAGATTTGGCACGAAATCGCCCAATTCGATTTTATTTTAATTAAAGAAACACAATAAGTTCCCCATGTACCACATAGTATCACACGGGGCTTACAGCAGTAAGTATGAAACACAATACAAAATAAACAGAAGAAAAAAACTGAAATAAAATTAAGGATGAATACAAAGTTTCACAATAAATTGATAAAAAGTGTTAAAAGCACTTCTCTCGGAAATAAATTGATAAAATTCTGGAGGCCAGTTAATATTAAAGTTTTTCAGTTCCAGTTTCAAGACTTTTCTTTCGTTCTTATATTTAGGACATAGAAGAAGCACATGTTCAACATTCTCCTCTCCACCGAGGCTACAATCACAGACAGACTCGGAGCTCAAATCTATTCAAATAACTTTTGAAATTTCCATGGCCAGTAAGAAATTGGGTTAATTTATAGTCTGTGAAGAAGCGTTAACATGACAATCTCATCTGGATAGAAGGGAAAAATCTCTTTGTTAAGCTCCTTTTATGAGCTCCCTTTATTTTTGGAAACATTGGCGACAAAATTGCCAATATACCATAGACGAAGCGAGAACATTCTAAAACGCATTTTTAGCGGTTTTCTCGAGAATATTCTCGAAGGTAGGTTAAAGCTGTATATACCCTGCCTGTCCTTGAGTTCAGAAATTAGCTTGAGAGCGATCGCTGTGTTGCTGATGTAGTCAGTGTTTCTCGTAGCATTGTTGTTGTGTTTATTGTAGTTTTTTGACGACTGCACACATGTCTTTCGAACTCCTCACATTTTTCATTAAAAAAATAATAATGTAAATTTTAGATGCATTAAACTGAAACAATAATACATGGTTCTCTTTGAAGAATATCCTCAGCGTGCTTTTTACACTGGATACTTATACCAAAAATAAAATATTGATCTTACAATTTAATTTTCGCCTACGAAAAATCATATCGCAGAGTTATTGGACATTTATTATTATTTCAAACAAAAATAATGAAATAGGTACATTTTTATCAGTTTTAGCTTATTGTTGTCTTAATTTTTAGTGAATTATTAATTTTAATTACTGTCTTTTTTTTTTTTTTTTTTTTTCAGTTTTTTTTACAGTTTTATTTTACAATTTTTTACAGTCATTAGATTTTTTTCTTTGAAGCAGGAGAGGTAAAAGATTAGCAGTGCCCTCGCCGGTACTCGAACCTTGCACCTCTCAATTACAAGCCGAGTGTACTATTATCACACCAAGAAGGCATGCAGAAAGGATGGAGAAAATACCTTATATACTCCCCCTTTTAAAGGGCGACTGGGAATTAAGGCACACAATCGCAAAATTCGGGTGGTGAAAAATCATCGTCCACCACCCTTTTTAGTTCGGTTGCCACTGTAGTATAATTAGATTTTTTTAAGCAGGAGAGGTAAAAAATGGGCGGTGCTGTCACCGGGACCCTCTCAATTCTGCTCTGAACGTGCTACCGTTACACCACGAAGGCACGCAGAAAGGACAGAGAAAATTTCTTATAAGTTTTATATTATATTTCTTGTAAATACGTTCGAAAGGGGAAGTAATCAGAGCAATAAAGCATTATTCTGAGCATGGTAACTTTATTAAACCTCAGCTAACTGCAGCAATCTTAACAACGTGCTTACATTCATTAGGTTGATCGAATTTGGAGTATTTTTCAGGTTTAATTTTTGCGTGGGTGATTTTTTATTTCTGTTTAAAATAGCAATATATTTGCCCTGACATATTATAATACATCAATAAATTTAATATTTACGGTATAAAAGAATGATATACTCCTCTACAGCATAATTTTTCTTTGGCATTTCCTACTGCCAGAATTATCTTTAATTTTCGAAATTCATGGTTGGCTCTTCCGCCTGTAAAACGTGACGAAAAATATTGAATTAGCTATAAATTAAGTACTAAATGAACTATCGAGTATTGCCTTATGGAGTATATTCAGAATTTCTTATAAATTTTAAGAAAGAAAATTGATATTCTGTCTTCTTTTACTGATATATAATTTTAACTTGATACCCGGACAATATATTCAGTATATCATAAAAGTGTATGGCACATGATTTTAAATATTCGTCAATTTGGGTGATTAATAAAGTTTTGTTTCAAAATTTTTGAAATATCCAGTCTTCTATTATTTTAATTACTTCAGGCAATATGGGGTTGTATTCAATAGAACATTTTAAATAGCCTGTAAAGTCTTCTTTCATTCTGATTTCTGTTATGCTTTGAATAATATTTTATTATAACTGAAACTGTTAAATGCTTTAAGCGAACCATTCTAAAATCTTTTGCTTTTTTTCTGTTGCAAATTAAGTGTAAATTGACGAATTTTTAATCACATAGGCTTCTTGCGAATTTGTTTGATATAAAGTTGGCACAGCACAAATTCTAAGAAAAGCTTTCTTCTAATGAATCTTTCTAATGGAAATAATTTTTTCAAATATTACCCTCTTTGTGTAAAATAAGGTCATACATTCACGTATCGTTGTACTACAGGTGATGATTTGCAATCTAAATATTATCCGAAGACTTTTATAACATAATTTCCCTTCTGCAGAGAAAATATTAATTTGAAAAAAAATAATTGTTTCAAAAAGAAGCGAACGTACTTTGAAGGAACCCGTATTTTATAATTTCAGATTTCATGCATTTAAAACATTCGACATTAATTTACGGGTAGTATTTTTTCAATCTAAATAATATCCGAAGACTTTTATGACATGATATTTCCCTCTTAAAGAGACAATATTAATTTGACATCAGTATTTCATTCTTGAGAAAAATATTTGATACAAAATGAAGTTTAGGTAAAGATAACTTACTTTAAAAAAACATATTTTTTAGTTTTAGATTTCATGCATTTAAAGCATTCTATATTAGTTTAGGGAATTAAAACTAATCGATCACTTTTGTGAGAAACCGAACTTTTAGCTGCAGTAAGAGGATATTGAACAGGCTTAAATATTACTTACACGAAACACATCATTTTGAAGGCAACTGACGCTGATTGCTTTCCACTTCTGTCAGCGTTAATTAACAAAATTCTGAAATTTTGAAGCTGTCTAAATACTTTATATTAACGCACACGACAAGGAATCTGAATTCAGTTTGTCGCCCTTTCACCATTTTGTTTTGTCGGCAGAAGTTCTTCCTTCCTTCTGTTATGTAGAGAAATTATCTGATAGCGTTATAAAAAATTAGGTGAATGATTTTATGATTTATGGAAATTTAAATTTTATTTTGATTCTGAATTATTTAATTTAAGGCTTTAATTTTGGGGAGAAACAGATGCTTCGGGAAATATTATTTAGTATAAATGAATATTATTTATTTTCTTTTATTTGCAAATCTTGTACAAACTTTTATTCATTGTGAAAGAAGCAGGAAAAGGGAGGCAATTTTCGTTAGGTGCTAGGATTAATTAGAGTTTTTGATTTGTGTTTGCTTATTTGTTAATACGAGAGTGATAAAGTTTGAAAATGTGTGTGAATTTCAGGAATTTTGGACTTTAACGTTAGGCACACAGAATTGAACTTTAAAGTTAGGAAAAATATATATTTTTAATGTAGGAGAATAGATACTGTATATTTTTACTGTAGAAAATCCTTGAGTGTTTTCTGGATGTATACTTTTGATTTCTGATTTCTGATACAAGATGGAAAATGAATTATGTCACGATAATCCTATGCTATTTGTGTATCCTTGTATAAAGTTTCGAGTGCTTGTCGGTAAAAACTGGACTCATTTTTTTGAGCACTTCTAAGAGAAAGAGATTAAAGACTCTAATTATTTTACTGAATGAGACAAGCCATAGCTATGCGTAGCTAGAAATTTTTTTTTGTGTGTGTTTTTGCTAATTATTTAACCTAGAATCTTGTGAAATGTATAATTGTGAGGGGTAACGTTAGAGAAATTTTGATTTTTTTGACTTAATTGAATAATATTTTGTGAAATGTATGTAATGTTTTCATGATTCTCTAGCGTAGTATATTATTGCGTTTTGATTTACAATGTTTTGTTATAATTCCAGTATATTGTGTAATGTGTTAGAAAATTTAATTTAGTATTGAGCAATGAATTTTATAAGTTCTGAAGGCATAATACAAATGAATGAGTTAAAAACAAAATTGAAGGTTGTTTTGCAATTGCAAAATTCTGTTTTAAAGTGAACATGGGTTAGATTTGAATTTTTGCCTGAGATCAGCAATAGTGATGTTTGGTTATTTAATTTTTTTGTATTGCATTCATCAGCTTGAGTGAAGTTCTAATTAGTTTAATGAGTTAGAGTAATTGAGATTAGTTATCTTCTGAGTTTTAAGTTTGTGAAAAGTTGTCAGGTGAGAATTGTTTAAACAGTAGAAATTTAGTCTTGTGAATTGTAGAAAGTGAATTTTAATGAGAATTTTGGTGACAACGGGAATTTGGTTTGTGGAAATTTTTAGATAAGTTTGAGAAGATTAGTTACTTTTGCTCTGTACTCATGAGCGGGAATTTTCTGTTGATTACAAGTAGTTTGTCTTGAATTTGCTAGTTAATCGTAATAGATGTGATTTGAGGTACTGAATTTTCTTTCTTGGTTGGACTTGTTGCGGAATTTGGGGTCAATTCTTGTTTTGGTTTGACTTATTAGTATCAAGATAGTTGTATCAAGTTTGTGTGTTGTTTTCTGGTGGTTTCTGCCAAGGTCCGTAAAATGTAAGTTCTCTGATGTTTAGTTTCTGTGGAAGAATTGAGATTTCTGTGGTCTTAGGAAAATAGAAGAATTTGAGTTATGGATTTCATTTGTGTGATTTTTAGGGATTTTTTGAATTATGAGTTATGAGTATTTTTTTTAGTTTAGCACCTTGCGTGAAGTTGTAATGTCCTGAAAGCTCGTTTTCTTGTAAATACTTGCACTTCATGGTGGCACTTGACCTCTTACACCGGGGGCAAACAGGAACTTGTTATCTGAGAAATCTATTGTTGTATCTCTTTCATTGTGTTGGTTCAGGATTGTAACGTTTCGGTCAGCGCACTTTTCTTTCCGAGATAAGAGATCTTATGTTCTCTTCCAACGTGTCTGGAGGTTTGCTTGATACGTAAAGTTTGAGTCTGTCATTTATAATACAGCGCTTTTCTCAGCTTACATGGACGCGGTAAAGAGTTACTTTGTTTCTTTTGTTTGGGTGGAGGTGTGCTGAAAGCTATTGCTTAGGTTACTATACAACGTTCTGAAAAAGTCTGATGCAGAATAGATCTCAGTTTTTGCCTAAATTGGGGGTTTGTTTTGAACACTTTGTTGATTTGTGATATTTTATTTAGTGTTCTAGTAACGTGCTTCAGTCCAGCTTTGATTGATTTCTTTGACTAGTTGAAATTTTTTTTTGTGGACCTAATGAATTTTTAGAATTACTGAAGTTTTTTTTGTTGTCTTACTAAGGGGACTAAAATATGGTGTTGTTACTCACTAGTGTTTACCGTGAGGTTTGAAATTTGTAGCGACACTTCACTCTTGCTGGTTGATTTTTTTTTTTTTTTTTGGCTTGATTTGAATTACAGTGAAATATTTTTGACTTGATATGGTTTAACGTAATGATTATGTGTGTATTTGTTTAGGTATTGCAGTTTAAAATTTTTTTTTTTTGTTTAAGTGTCACGGATCTCATTGCTCATTTGAATTATGTGCGAAATTTTTACAGTTTAATTGTATTTTCATTTTATGTGTATATGTGTATCTTGGTTTCAGTTTGACCAAACGTTATTTTGTATATGCATTAGGTTGTATTATTATTATTATTTTTTGTGTGTGTATTGGATAAAATTCTAATTGGTATTTGCACAGCGTATTCGTTATGCTATTTTCGGAATTGATTTTGGTTGAATTGAATTTTTGGACAATCACGTTTTCCTTCTTTCTGATCTTTGTGTGGGGTATTTTCGGCTGGTTCCGAGGTTCCTTGTGTTGTAACGTTCCTTTCTTTTCTAATGCTTGGCCCTGATCAGGCCGCTTCTGTTCCTAGACGTGATTGTTTGGGATTCATTCCTGGAAGTTATTCATTTTCGTAGTACTTAGGGGTCTTTACTCCTTATTTGAATACGTTCATGTGACATATTTTATTTGGAATTGTTTGAATTATTAGTGTGTTTATTTTCTCAGGAATTTATTTTATGTATCTGCGGCGCGTTACTTATCTTATTTTTATTTATTTCATTTTTTTTTTGGTGTGAACAATTGGATTAGATTATTTCTTTCTTCAGGTGTGTGTATTCGAACACATTCAGTGGCTTATCTATCGTAAGGGAAAAATTGAAAGATAAAGTCTTCTTCAACTTTGAAAGAGTGATTGTTCTTCCTTGGTCGAAGGTGAGACGTAGGAGGGTGAAATCTGGTTTCTTTTAAGGTCAAGTTCCTCTACTAAGGAGTATTGTGGTGCTGAGTTCACATTCCGGGGTTGGTTGCTTTCATTTTCTCGCGTTGAAGGCTGCAGGGGGGAGTTGTTAACACAATGATTTCTAACGACAGGGTTTTCCCTCGCTTGCATTGACAACTCCGTACTCATTTAATGTACTCCATGATTGTGCTCAGCAGAAATTGTCGCAATAGTAGAATGTGTTCAACCTCAGGTGAAATTGTTTACATTAATGGACTGAAAAGGAATGAATAGATAAATAAACGTTCAGAAATGTGGCCACACAGAGACTGCAACACTAATGTGATGCAATGAACTGAAAAAAAAAAAAAAAAGAGAAATTCTTTTTGTCATAAAATTATTGATTGATCTTAGACATATTTTGTTTGTGATTAACGCCTTATTTTTATTTTTATTTTTGTATGTGTTCTGAGTATTTCTAGGTTTAATTAATTAAGTGATTTAATTGATGTTTTGATTAATTGTTTTTTAATGATCTTCCTTGAGTATTTTAATTAGTAATTGCTTTGATTAATCTTGTTGTTTTACTTGCACATTTTGGACTTTAAATTTAATGTGTCAGTTACGTCACTGTACCAAGGAGTCGTGTGAAATATTGTTACATTATGTTATCCTTTAGCCTTATTGCACAGTATGAGTCATGGTATTTCAAGAAGTGTCTGTCTGCTAAATTTTGGTAAACCAAAATTTAATTCCTTAGGGGAAAGGAATGTTATGTAGAGAAATTATCTGATAGCGTTATAAAAAATTAGGTGAATGATTTTATGATTTATGGAAATTTAAATTTTATTTTGATTCTGAATTATTTAATTTAAGGCTTTAATTTTGGGGAGAAACAGATGCTTCGGGAAATATTATTTAGTATAAATGAATATTATTTATTTTCTTTTATTTGCAAATCTTGTACAAACTTTTATTCATTGTGAAAGAAGCAGGGAAAGGGAGGCAATTTTCGCCAAGTCATGATTTCGCGCGCTTTAGAATATTCGAGAAAGAATTTTCATTGTTAGTTGACCTTAAGAGAGGAAAGTACGTGACGGAAAGGTCAAAGGTTGCTACTTGTCTTTCAATGTAAGTCATTCAGGTTTTTGGCGATTGAGGGTCCGGTTGTTGGCTAAGTGAAGAAGGGCGCGCATGCGCGATCACCCTTATTTCCGCATTCTGGAGTTGAAAACGAAGATTTTGCCATAATTAAGGGGGCGATAAGTGAAGCCATAGTGGGAGCCCGTTTTGTGAAGGAGACGAAGGAAATTCGAGTTGGAGACACACTTACTCTGGACTCTCTGACTGACTCGCTGATTTTCGGGCTTGCTGGACAAAATGTAATTACGAAGCGGGATGTTTTCCGGCGGGGAGCGGCAAATATGCTCCCCGGCCGCGTTTGGTTAAGAGGCGAGACACTCTTACTCTTGACTCGCCTAGGCACTCACGCTTGGATTCGCTGACTTTCGGGTTTGCTGGACTTGTGGACGTTGCTCTTGAAAACTGGCTTGAAGAAAATTGGAGTTGGATTCTCTCCCTTACTGACTGGTGGGTGGAACTTACTTGGGACGTTACCCGTGAAGCTTGCTCTTGGGATGAGTAAGAACAGGCGAGCCGTAATTTCCTAGCAACAACGTTTCTGGCCTGAGGCTGAAAAACCCTCTTCCTTGCGGCGTGCTGGTAAAGAGGCGAAATTTGAACGAGTTACCTGCGTGTTGACATAGGACTTTCAGGACCAAGCGGATAGCCGTCCTGGGCAGCAGTGCTCCTGTTTCTGTTCTACAGTAGTGAAGTGGAGTCTACATTTTTAGAACCAGTGTCAAGATGAGCCCGGCCTACATCAACGCGGGATAAGATAAGAGTCCTCCGCTTCAAGATGTCCCTTCAAGATAAGTTTTATTTTTTTTTGGTGTGTTTGAACTTTAGGCAAGCTTTTCAAAAACGTCCTTAGCAGTAGAAAACAACGTCAAATCTAAAATTTAACTCTCAGGCCTTAAATTGTTTCCCTTTCCTTTCTTTTAAATCACCAGACAAACCTTAAGTTTTTTTATGAATTTAAATGAACAGACTCTCAGATGAGGCTAAGATTTTTCTTATTGTGTTGTAATTGAATAAACTGATATTTAATCTGGAACCTCTTACAGTATGTTTTCTTTATATATTTAATATGAACTTTTCCTTTATATCTTGTATATGTTTTATGTTTTCGATCCTCTCACGGCGCGGTCCCGGAATGCATTTTTTTTCACAACGCAAAAATGCTGTACCCGTTTCACTATACGATTACTACCTTTAACGGCAAGTAGTTTCATATTTAACATTTAACAATATAGGAATTTCAGATATAACATGGTACCTAGAAGTAAAACTATTTAACCTTGGTGTCGAAACTTTCTTCATAACACTTCTTCCCCTTCTACCCTTACTTAAGGATTTTCCTTTCGACAACGTTTTAAATGTTCCTGCGCCATACAGAACGGTGCACTTACAGGCAACTTCGACTTTTCTGGGATTCAAACACGTGTTTCAGGCTATAGCTTACTTATCACAATGTTTAAAGGACCTTAAACATATTCATAGTAAATCGTATTAATTTCTGTCAATCAAATTTTCTAACTAATTATAAGCGACAGGTACACGTATTTATTTCCACTAAGGGAACCCATAAATCTCGACGCTAGATGCTAGTTATATCTGTTTGTAATCAAAATCACATATCATTCACATATTTTTAGAAACTTCAAAGTTCAACAAATAATATTTCTTTTTCCCAGAAAGGTGCTTTTTCAGTTTTCAAAATCCTTGATTTTATCAAGAACAATTCTTGTGGATGTTTGAATATCTAACGCATCCCGGGCATTACCTGTAGGTACAAGTACAGGTACAAGTAGGGAGGACACCAGATATTTACCAACAGGTGATCCACGTATTGTCCCTTCCTATTAACTTTCCAGAATAGCCTGGCTTGGAACAGAAGATACCAGTCTCACGCTACACCAAGGGCACTATGACTGCCATCAGTGCATTAGGAACTCCTCCGCATGCCCCGAGTGCTTTGTTTATACATCTATATCTATCAAAAGTTACATTATGCATGGTGGTACATAAATATTACTTCTGCATAGTGATTAACTGATTTTACAAGGTAGTTACAAATTTGTTGCATATTGTTAAATCATAGGGATTACGACTGTATTCACATTTTTGTTTGTTTCAGTATTTTGTGGGTTGAAGATCTACAGTTCTTTCAGTCATTTCCATGATGCTTACATTTTTTGCAAGGAATTCTTTTACATAAACCACATTTTTACGTATAGTTCGTGTTTGCATTCATTTCGTTGCAATCACATTGTTTGCAGTCCATATTATAAAACTTATACCATAATAATCATATTTAAAATATCATGCTAGTTTCACCCAGTTTATTTGCAGTACGCCGGAACGCTTTTCGTGGTACGTTAAAAGATTAAATTTGCAAAATAACAGTCTTTGTATTTTTGTAGTGCTGAAGACAATGCACGAGATTTCGTCGAAAAGTGCGTATTATTACGACATGTTAGGTAAATTATTATTATTATGTATTACGACATGTTAGGTAAAATCATGGTAACGTATCGGATTCTATTGTCGTAGGAAAGAGTTTAGATTTGCAAAGGATTTGATAAACTTTACAAATAGCTGTAGAACAATATTGGGAATTTTCATTTGATGCTTTTCGCTGTATTTTTGTTTAAATCTGTGTTCGGTGGGCTTCGTTAACCACGAGGTCGATTATTATCGGCCAGGAGGGTTGCAGCACACTTGCATATTACATTACATTACATTACTCGTTATGTCTCCGGAAATCGAAAGCTAGTCGAACGTCTAACTCTACCGCAAACATTACAAAAGTTTTCATAGAATTTGACAAATAAATAATTATCCCGTTTTTACATCTTTTATTAATTTATTTGTAGAGACATCATATACTTTTTTTAAAGCAGGAGAGGTGAAAAATGAACAAATGCCTTCTCCGGGAATGGAACCGCGGACCTCTGGAATACCGGCCCAGCGTGCAGAACCACTACACTACGAAGGCACGCTAGGAAAGAGGGAGAAATACCTTATATATTCGTGTAGGAAATGTTATAATATTTTGTAGAAATTTTTAGGTGCTCATCTGATATTACATTAATCAATGAAATCTAAATTCAAAACTGACAATTTCTGTCTGGCTCGTAATAATAATTTCATGTCGTAAGAATTATAGATAATATGTTTATTAGTATGCAACTTTTCAGTCAATTATAGATTGCATGGAGCTTAATTTATCAATTCAGATGTTAATTTCTCATTCAGTATCACTCCAGAGTATAAAAATAAGACAAATATTTCTTTAGGAATCTCCGTTACTTGGGCTCCCAGCACAGAAAATGTAATGCGAGATCCGTTACTATGTACACTAAGATTTTCTAGCAGCAGTTTGAATTTCTGTTGCGTCTTCAACTGAATTTCATAAACTATTAAAACAGTATACCAAATTCACAGCTCCACGTCACCCAAAATAAATAAAATGCTACTAAACGAAAAAACGTAGTTTTGAGTTTTTCAGGGGTTCCCCTTCTGTTTGGTTTCTATTCCGAAGTAGCTGAAGTAAAAACGGAAAAGAAATTTAAGCTACCGTCCTAGTATCTTTCAGAATCAACTTTTGCAAATATTCTGTCGGCTATAACGCAAACAGTATGGAAACGTTTCTCTTCTTTCCGTTTTCTGGCCGCCATTGGCAAAACTATTTCAGAAATACAAACAGTAAACTGCGTTCTATATTTTTCATTTTTGCCGCCCTATTTCTTTCCAGAATTTCAGCATTACCTATAGTCTGAATTTATTGAATAAACGCATTTACTATGGGATGCTCATTCGAGTACTAAATCGCTCAAAGTAGCATCTGCTGGAAAGTTAGAACAAAAAAATGAAACGTCGGTGAAGTAAAGTGACCAAATGAAATTGTTGATAATGCTCCTGGAAAATACAGTATCTTAGAAACTATGAAAAGTGTGAAATGAATTAAGTTATTAGCCCAAACGGGCTTTAGCCCGAATGGGCTCTTAGTCTCCAAACGGGATTTGGTGGGATATCACTTTAAATAGTTGCAACGAAATAGTTTCAAAGTTTCAAATACTTGCTTGCAGCGAAATATTATTAGCCTGTATTACTTTTAAAGAAATTAAATAATGCAATATCTACGAATATATGTATCTTTCTCCCACTGTCAAAAATACGACGGTACCTAGTGGCATCCAATTTTGAATAACGTGTTTTATATTTCATATTTTGCAAAACCTTAAAGAATTTCTAAGAGACTCAACGATTTGAAAAGAGCAGTGGCAACACTGTACGAATTGAAGTATTGTTATAGCCAGCTCTCAAGACTATCTGTCGGAGAGCAAAAACAGCAATGCTAGTTACAGAAAGACATTAACCCTTTCACAGCAAAGTCATGCGTATCACCTGTGCATTAAGATATCGGCAGGTCGCCCGATTCTATCTGGTGCTTTCCTTCATTACATTAGTGCATTAGTTGTTAAATAGCATGCCAATTATTCTTTTGAAAAGATTAAAGAAGCTCTCTTAATTCAATGCACTTCTCCTCTCATTTGTTCAGCTTCAACGTTTAGCTATTGATGCTCGCACTTTCAATCTTGTCTTAATGGAAAAGTGTACACAGTGGGTGAAACCGCACAAAGATCCTCAAGAGAGAAGTAATCACTTCACCTTTAAAAAGTTATTGTTCCCGCTTAAGCGTTCTTCTTGACAGGGGAAGAGACTTCATTCCAACAGAAATTTATATACACGGACCTTTCAGATGTTTGAGGGGAACATGTTTTGGCCTCTATCAATGCGAAAGAGATGCGATGCATATTTTCTAATTCATAAACACACATTGCGATACATATTTTCTAATTCAGTGGCGTTCTTCAGTGACGAAGTAGATAAAATTGTTACGTTTTTTTCTTCCCTTTAGTTCTGTACAAACGAACTGCCTGCACGAGGTTTCTCCTAGTGTACAACCTTAATTTTCTTTAAGAATGTCTACAATTAAAGCGTCCTTCCTGAGTCAAGTAGTGCTAATTATCAGTCAATAAACCTGCATATTTTCCCATGTAATTTGTGAAATAACTTATTATTAATCTTTATGACTCGTCGTATCTGTGATAAATTCATCGGGTTTCGTTACGAAACCAGCATTAATTGAAGCTTGAATTTTGCCTAAATTTAAATTTCCTAATAGCTTTTTTCCTATCTGAAAAAGTATAATTTTTTAATACTGAGAGTATACCTTTCAATACTCCCTCATCTTCCCTCTCAGTCTGTCTCTTTATTTTTAATCACCTAAACTGGAGGCAACTAGTTTCGATGCAGCAACACATTTCCGTGGTTGCCTTATTTGGCTCGGGCCATATACCGCTTTATTCTGCTATTATTTTTATCACATGCATCATTTAACAGCATCTTCGGGAAGCTAATTGCTTCCGACGTAATAAAAATTACGTTTGAATCATATAACTCTTTCTTAACTTTCGGATTTGTTATAAATGGATTATACTTCTTAACATATTTTTCTTGCTTATGGCCCTGTTACTTTCCGCAAAGTGTCAAGTTTCAAAAATTGTCACCCTCGTTTGAGAAGTTTTTAGTGTTGTTTTTTTCGTAAAGGGCTGTATGTTATAGAAAATGTTTCGTTAGAGAAGTTCATACATTTTTGCTAATATGCCAGTTTTTTATTTAAAATTTATGATTTAAAAATTTTGGTTTCAATTTAAACGTGATATCTAAATTTAAATTTAATATTTAGAAAATTTGTTATTTCATTGCTAAAAATTAATCTTTTAAAAATTGTGTTTAGAATAAAGCTTAAATTTAACTCCGAAAACGGAATAAACTGAAGGAAAAAAGTTAAAATCTGAAAGCTTTCAGATTTTATATTACTTCAAAGAAGCGTTTTTTAAACGTTTTGCTTGTTAATTTTATTTATTAAATATCATGTTCTTCACACTTTAACCACATAAAAGTTAATTCAATAGCAATATCGCAAAATATTTAAAAAGGGTATACCTTTGGAATTTCTGATAAACAGATTCCCGTGCTGAAGAGAATTTTTCCGTCCGATATCGCCATTGCCAGCTTTGAAATCGTTGAGTTTGTAATCAGAAAGACGTTGAAATTTTACAAAATACGAAGTAGACAATAAGACAAGTTCTAAATTAAAAATTCGGGTTGTAAAGTGCACATGTTCGGGTGGAGGATTACGTTATTCAACATTGGATGCCCCTAGGTACCGCAGAGTTTTCACAATGCGAGAAACATTTATACATTCATGCAGATTCTGCATTATTTAATTTCTTTAAATATAATACAGGGACATAACATTTGGTGACAAAAATTTACAACGTGATTCGTCGTTTATATTGAAGCACCAGAAAACGGCCCATTTAGGCTAATGGTCCTTTGGATTAAAAATCACTTACTGAATATCTCCTAAAAATCATGATAAATTACAAAAAAAATTTTAATTTGCAGTTTGTTTATAAACAGTACTGTTTATATCATTAATACCAAACTATGTTTTATCCACTATGTTAAACCTGTTCTTCTTTCAGATCAATGGTAGCCCTCTTTAACGTTTTCAATGATGATAATAGAGCCCGTACAAAGGTGAGGTAAGCGAGGCGCTTGCCTCAGGCGAATGAGTAAAAAGGGCGCCAAATCAACAACAACAACAAAAAAAAAAAAAAAAAAAAAAACATTAAAAAAAAAAAACTTTAAAAAAAAATTATGAATGTTAAATTTCAACCTTGAAACACTTCGAGAAGTGTGGCTTTAAAGTATCACTTCTAAGCAATAAAATACTTCATTCTGGACAAAGCGTTTCATTACGGGCGTTGCATAGCTAACTAGTATTTGGATTTGAACATGCTTTTTCCCAGGTGAAAATTAATAAGAAAAGGCGGCTGATAAGCATATACAAAAAGTTATGAAAGTAATTTCTCTCCCAGGTTACCAGCTCTATCAGAACTGAAAATGCTATTAAGTGCCAAGCTATAGCAAGAAGTAAAGAAGTTTATAATTATTTACAAACAAGCTTATGTATTTTTATTTACACGTCGAATGAATGTTTAATAAACAAGAAAAAGACACTAAGTTGTTAATACTTTATTCTCAGGTTTGGTTTCAGTTCGCAAATTTTCTCTGAAAGCTTAGAAAATTTTAATAATTTGTTTGATTTTAAGTTATTTAATGATTAATTTAATATGTTAGAATTATTTGAAATTATTATCAGACTGAGAGTTTAATATTTATCTCTCGGTATATATTTGATTATTATCTCTCAGTTTTATATTTATCTCTCAGCATATATTTGATTTGATTTGTATTAAATTATAAATTCTAACCAACAAAAACATCTTACAGGTACCAAATTTTAGATTTCAAGTAGCGAATAAACTAAAATTTTAATTATTTTCTTTCTACAACATTATCACTACTTTTTTTTTTTTTTTTTTTTTTTTTTTTTGATAATTAGCAAGCGAATTTTAAAGATTATCTGTTTATTTTTTATGTTTGGTAATAAAATTTGCCATTTTGTTAAAAAAAAAATATCTGCCCCGTCATCGGCTTTCAGATCGCAGTCCCCTATGCAGTTTGAGTTTGAGACCTAAAATAAAGTTGGAAGGCGATTAGAAATGTTAGTAGTAAAATGTATGCCTGTTATTCAGCATGTTTTAAATCTAACTATAGTTGGCATAACGTAAATGGTGACTACGAAATCAAGACCACGAAAAGAATTGTTTTCTTTACCAATATCATCGAATTAATTATTACTTTACAAAATTCTACTAATGAAATTTTCTTTTTCCATTTTAATAATAAAATTTCCTTTTTTTTTAATAGAACGGTGCTACAGAGTAAGCAATTAATCATAAAGAACGTTCTATTTATTATTAATGTAAAATTCAGTAACATTTTTCTTGTGAAATGCTTGCCAGAATTAAAATACGTCTATTTCAGAACATTCTTTTAGATTTTTCTCAAACCTGCAACATAAGTATATAATTTTCACCGAAACCTTTTCATAGCCATCATTTAAAAAAAAAAAAAAAAAAAAGAGTTATTACGTTAAAAATTGTAAACATCAATTTCAGACAGGGAGGGGGAAAAAAACACTGTGTTGAAAAAACTGAAATTGTTTATCGAAACTATACTGTTTTACTAATTTACTTAATAAGAGATTCTCTTCTTTAGCCTTGTGCTGCCATCTATTGACGAAGATTAATAACGTTTGGAACCTCAGTTACAGCTGTGAAAGTTTTCAATAACGTCTTCATCACAAATGCTTGGAAATGATTTTTATTTATCGAATATTGTCTTTTTCAATAAAGCTTATTTTATATAATTATTAATGCATCTTATATATAAATTTATCTCTATTAACATCATTAGTTTTTACAAAATAAGTAGCTATTTATTGGAACCACTGATCTCGTTCAACATAATAGTAATATGAAAACGATATAAAATTTTTCCTCGTGGAATATAACAATGATATAGCCTATGTTTATTCAACTTCCTTTTACTTGTTAAATTTAAAGAGAATTCACAGTATTATTTTGGAAACTGAATTAATATATATCTTACATATTCTAAACGTTTTTAGAATATATTTATTTTTGAATCTGGTAATTCATGCTTTTCCTTCTGCTAACGAGATAGCAAACATAGCATAGACTTTGTATCGTTCTACGTATATTATTGTGAACATATTTGTTGATTTGGGATTTAAAGTATTTATTAATTAAATACATTAATGCATAAATTCAGCTTAATTTTTTTTTTTTTTTTTTTTTCATTTCTATAATACAAAATTTAAAATGAATTTAAAAGAAAGGTAAAAACAAAGGCACCATTTTGCTGTAAAAGAAGAAAACTGAAATTTAAGAAACAAAATAAATGGAAAAGGGGGACCTTTTTTGAGGGAGGAACGAGCAAAAGGCTCTATGTAGAAACACGAACTCTAATTCCTTTCAAGAATTTTCAAAGTTGAATTAATGCTGCATATCCAACATAAATTCTCATAGTCAGATAAAATTCGAATTATAATTTCTGATCAAAATAAAATTTTTATCACTTTCGTGAAGAATTTGTTTATTTTTAACTTAAAAAATATTTAATAAACACAAAAAGTATTATAGATGGATAATTACAGTATTATAGATGGAGGTATTATCTAAACATAATAGTACCGTAAGGCATAAAAGGGGAATATTTTACAGCCCATAATATTATGATAATTAATAGAGCATAATAGTATAATTCACAGCAAGTACAGCCTAATATGCATAAGTTTTGGCATGCCTCATCAACAAGATCACGGTAAAGCCCATCTCAACAACAGTTTGCAAAATTCTATATTTTAATAACATATATTTCAGCGCAATAGAATTTTGATTATAGGCATATCAATCATACGAAGGATCGATTATCCAAACTCGTTAAAACGTATACAGACAATAAAGGCTAAATTGTCGATAGAAATCTGGAAATAAGATGCAAAGAGTGGTCAGCTAAGTTCTATGGAATCTTCCGATATTCTTTACCTATTTATTTGGCAATTTAGTTCTTGTAAGACGATTTGTAATCTCTATTTCAGTACTGTGCTACTCTACGCTGTCTTCTTTTATTCCATAGTTATTTCATTTCATTTTTTCAATTTAAATACGCTATTCTATTTTGTTAGAGTATTATTTATTCTTAACTGAGTTATACAAATGTTAAGTAATTGCGATTTTGGTTAAGAAGAGTTAATAATTAGTTAATTCGTCGTTTTTTAAAAAAAAGAAACTACAAGTATACTTCTTGCGCAATATAAAGTGAGAAAATTCCCAGTTACGAGTACTTTTGATGAATATTATGTGCCTCTGTTCGATTGGTTCAAAAGTATAATTTAACGCAGAAATAAAAAATAAATTATACTAGAAACACAAATTTCTGTTTAGTGAAAATGTATGTAAAGCTCAAAGACAAGGGTACCTACTATTAGCTCAACAACTTTATATCACTCTAGGTTTTTTTTAACAAAAGAAAAATATGGATGATTTATAGCTAAAACTAATATTACTCACAAATCTTATGTTTAATTAGGAGTTTATCTTGAAAGTAAATAAAAAAAATCATATAAGCGAGTTTTCATTTCTATAATCCTGCCGGAAATTCCGTTGAGATAACTTTAGAACAGATTCAAAGCAATTATCGCCTTTAATCTTGATACTACGTAAATTTCGCTAAACATAATTCTAAGTTATGACGGATTCATCCCTTGCGCACGCCAATTTGCTGATCTCAAAATTTTTTCTACAATTTTGCGTCAATATGCCAGTTTATAAATCAATAAATATGTGTACATGATAAAAGAAATATCGCGATTACCTGTAAAATTCCATTGGATCTTATAATACAACATACGGATCCTAAAGAAAATGGCTGTGTTGCTTTTTGAAACTGAAATAATATTGTGCCTACAGTTGCCAGAATGTGGAGACTGCTACTAAATTCATTGCGCTAAGACGCAAGTACCAAAATAAATATTTTAATAATTAATATGCTGATGTAACGTTTCAGCGAAAAGAAGTTTCGCTTATGTTGATGCATTTGAGTGATTCTGAAAGAATATTTTTGAGGGAGTAATATATATCTAGATATCTTAATTAAAGATAAAAAGAATAAATAATTTGAACCAACCCATTCAAAGACTTTAAAGAAAATAAATAAATTTAAAATCAGTATTATTTTTGTCAGAATTAAAAAAGTATGGACAGAAATTGAATAACAGTAGAATAGGATAATTCTTCTTACTCAGGTTTTATAAGAATATGAAACTCAAATTAATTACGTTAATAATCAACTAAAAAATGCTATAAAGCTAAAGAGGTCTACACCGTATGAATTCTTTTAAAGTAATTAATTTTTTATCTGAAAGTTCAAGTAAAGAGAAGGATAAAATGTATTTATAGGCGTGTATTATGTATTTATGTAATTACTACACAGTATTATTTTTCTTTATTTAGCTTTTATCAACTGAGGACTTACTTATTCTAAGTCATCATGATAAGCCCATGACGTAAAAAATTTATTCTTTGTGAATATTTTTACTTTATTTTTCTCGATTGCATTGCTTAAGTACTTTCCAATTTTAATTGACAAAAGAAATTGTAACTATGGATTCATTTTCTGAGAAATTTAAAACTGGAAATAACCAGTCGTCCACGGCAATAGTAAGAAAAGGCAACCATAAGCGTTTCTATCCCCCACCCTTTTGAAATTCTTTCTTTTATAGCACTTCTTACGACTCGTAAATATATTTTTAATTCTTGTTTTAATAAAATATTAGTTTTGGGTTAATGATTATTTTTATAATATAAGATGTGAGTTGGAAAAGCACTAGATTTCGTAACTTCTTAATTTAGGAAACACAAACGTATTTCGTTTAAAATTTTTGTTTTTGTTTGTTAATTGATTTTCATTTTTTTTAATTTTATTTTTTGCATTATTGAAAATAAAAAGAAAAGCGTTTGGGTAGGGAAGGCATTCGAAATTATCAGATGAGCAGTAATAATGAAATAAATTAAAAGTGATCCATCTACTCATTTTGAGTGAACAGAAAACATTGGTTTTCCCTGGAAATGGGATTCAACTGAAGTCTGATCTACCTACTCTTGACAAAGCTGAAACAGATTTTAATTGTATTTCTTTTCCGTTTTTTATGCATAGCTATTGTTTTCAAAACTTCTTCTAATTTAAAACTGCTGAATTTTACATTTTTCATTTGGAAAAACTAACATTTTTTAGATCTAAATTTTCAAAATCTCACTAATTTAATTTTTTTAAATTTTCTTTTAAGTCTTTGAATGGGTTGTCTCAAAATTATTTACTCTTTGAGTCTTTAATTAATTAATTTTTCAGCAGCATTTGGCGCAGAAATAATTTAAAGATCTTTTTTTTTAATAAATTTCTATAATGCTCTATGAATCTTAAGTTACACGGTATAGTGAAAATTTAAAAATAATTGTTTGAACTGTGATAATATTGTAAAGCCTCATTCGTTTAGAAAGCATACGCTAAGTCGAGACTCTGGAAGCCTGAAGCAAATTATCGCTACGTCTAAAATGCACACAGAAACGCAAGAAGGGTGTGAAGCGCACTGTTATTAAGAATTCAAATAATTTAACCGAAGACACTTCTTATGCTTACAAAACCAGCCATTTTTATGGCATAACTCAAAACATAGAATTTCAAATTAAATCTAAGCTGTATCGTAAGTTACCCAAGTGCTACGCACAAATGACTAACACCGAAGTTGGCTCAAACCTCTACCGGTGTGACATGCACTACTGGCAAGAATAAAGCAATGACTTAAGACAGAATGCTAATGTAGAACTTAAATTAGTAACGTGGTTTTCTGCAGACGGAACACGCTCTGTCTAACCAGTCTAAAACTTCCCTTTAAATACCATCTCTTTCTACCTTATCTGAATAAGCACCAGCTAAAGTTAGCATTCTGGAAGAAAAGCAGAGAGGATGAAATTACAGTATAGATTCTGAACATTAAAAAAGAAAAAAAAAATGTTGGATAAAACAAATAAATACCTTACAATATTCATGAACATATGTGGCTAAACGTAAAACCGCAGATCTCTTGTAAAAGAACTCAGAATATTAACATAATTCCAAGCAGCAATAGAGGAACAACATGTACAAAAATGATTCCATACAATTCTCTTAAATCCATGTATGATAATTTTTATTCAAAATCATGCATTGTTTAAAGCCTCACGCTTTTTTTATTTTTCGCCACATGTTATCAACAATACATGATAGCTAAATTTTAAATTTTGCTTCTTAATTCATTTATTTATGTAATTTTAAATGTTTTTGTATAATTAGCCCAAAGAGCGTTAGCCTAAAAGAGCTTTTAATTTCGTTTGGGCATTTTACGTTGAAAACTTTGAGGCGTTGAATTACTTTTCAAACTGTTGCCACCGAATTTTACAGCCCTGTATTATATTTAAAGAATTTAAATTATGAAGAATCTGCATAAATACATGTATGTTTCTCGCATTGGTAATAAAACGACGGTACCTAGAGACATCAGATTTTGAATAACGTATGTTTACACCCGAATATGAGCATCTGGAAGCCCAAATTTGGAATCCGGAATTTGTATTATTATCTATTTTATATTTTGTAAAAGTTTTAAAAAGTTTTGATTAACACACTCAATGATTTAAAAGCGAGCAATGACAACACTGTACGAAAAATAAAACATTTTTATTTGCAGCGTGCGAAACTGTGTATCGGAAATTCTAAAGGTATGCTCATTTAAAAATTATTTTGCGTTATTGCTGTTGAATTGAATTTTATGGTTTAAGTGCATAGAACACGATATTTAATAAACAAAGGTAACACACAAAACGTTAAAAAATGCCCTTTGAGCTTAATGTAATGTTATTTTTTATTCTTTTTTTTTAATTTTCTACTTTTAGTCTGTATAATTAGGAAACACTGATAAAGATAGAAAATCTGTACTTGTGAATATAGTAAACGTACTCTTTCTACTCATCTTAGAAAAGGAATGTGTGTGACGTCATTATTTTTAAGGTCTTCCAATCTATCTGATGGTGTAAGATTACATTTATTTTTTTAATTTTATGTTTTATCTCAGCAAATAGATTTTTTAAGAGTTTAGACACGGGTCTGATGACAATTGAAAGATTAAATCTTTTGATTTAAAGAACTATCATTCTAGACAATTATGAAAAAGCTAAAAAACCGCTAAAATTTGGAAAATTATTTTGGAAATTGAAAAAAAATATTAAACTACCCGTTGGTGTTAAGCTCGAAATTTGCAACCATTAGTTTGTTCGCTTAGCAAGGATTTGTAAGAGAAATTTAACATTGATTCGGCAATTAAATATAAAGTCAGTATCGAATTTTGAAAAAGAAAATAGCTTTGTCATTGCAAATGCGTACGTGTATGGTATTTCAAGAAATTCGAAATGTTAGAATGAGGTCAAAACTTCGCTCCAAGCTTTCATTCAAACAGAATAACCAACGAAAAGAGAAGCCACGTTAAATAAAATTCTATAACAGCAGCATTAACATAAGATAAAACTAATTGCAATTGCATCTCTGTTATATCAGAAATCAAACCATTCTTTACAGAAACCCTTAGTTAAGTAAATTATCGTTCATTTTCAGAAAACTCCTGAATTATCATTATAATCCCAAACGACAATAAACTACTTGATGTTGAATAGTAACAGCAAAAGTCTTTATCAGAGCTTTGTTTAAGTGCATCTTCCGATTTTTGGTTTATTAATTAAACGCAATTACTCAAACGCAAAAGAGAAAGGTCCCGTTAGAAAAGTATCACAAGTATGACAATCGTAATTAAATCAATCTTAATAAATTCGGAGGTATTTCATCCTAGACGTACTCAATAGTTCTTTAATAATAAGATCGTAAATAAAAATTGAACATATTTCTGGCCCAAGAGAATGAGATGACAATTCCGAAGTCTAATAATTAATTAATTATCGCTAATGTACCACTTTCTCCTAACGCACACTTTATATATGATTATTTTCCCTTTATTCTTTTTTTTCTCATATAATTATGAGCAAAATTGGTTAAATTGATTATTGTTAGTATTCAGTTGCAAAAACGAATATGCGGAATATTGTTTGAAGTACATAGAGTTTCCATGAAGATTTGGGTTTTAATATCTTTTCAGTCTCACTGCACCTATTAATCAAACATTAATGGAAAACATAATTAATATGTCTGATGTTTTCCCCTTTAGGATATTCTGCCATGCGGAGAGGTGTTTAAAGAGAGTTTTTAGCGTGAATTTCTGCAACGTTATCTGTTGTATTCAAAGGTCGCAATACGAAACCAGAAGGGATTTGATTGATGACAGATAGTAATTCCGGATTTTTGAACTAATTATTAGTGTAGTAATTATTAGTGGCAATGCCTTCTAGACAGGGAATATAATATCGCTGATTTTCTTCGTGTTACAGCCGAGGAGTTATTCTGTTTCTTGACTGAACATAATTACATCAGTGCGTTCATCTCTTTTACATTAGACTCAGGAATTCTTCAGTGTGTTTTCTTTATGACTGTGAAAAACCTACACACAAAGAAAACATTTAAATACGTTCTATGGATTTAATAGCTTTAATTCTGTCACCCAAAATTACTGGGGGGTTAAGATGGTTTGTAGGGTTTTGTTGACCTCAGTGCAAGATGCTTTAAGTAACCATTTTATTTAAACATAATTTAGAACATCAAAACACCTTCTCGGGTTTCAGTATCAGCCACGCCTCGTGATAATGCAACTAAATAGAGCAAAAAAAAATTTAAGTTAAACGTGGAAAAATATTTAAAGACTACGTAATCGAATATTACTACAAGCTGGGTCAGAAACTCTACCGGGGAGTCAAAACCAAAGTGTCCGCAGCGATAGATATAAAAGCTCGATAGTGTCAACTAGCAGAGATGGCAAGAAACTTGAAATAAGCTCAATCTCAAAATCTCCAAACCTTAGTTTAAATAGCGGCTAACTCATGCATTCTGGTGAGGAAACGGAAAAGAGACTTATAATAAATATCGAAGGTCAAATTAAGAGCTGGTTAATTTAAATAATAACCTTGCAGACTATTAGTTGAAGTTGTAGGGTTTATATTTATTTTAACTAACATTTATTTTAATTTTAAACTATCTTTCCTGTCAAGCCTTACTTTTCCCTGAAATTGCCAATGCCAGAGTATGTAAATTTTAGTAGAACGCGCAAAGTATTCAAAATAGTCAGCGGAAGTATTCTGAGTTAAATAGAAGGGAAACGAGTTCGAAAGTGTGCTTTCTTGCTTCACGAGCGTGGAGGTTGCTAGGTAGAAAGTTAAGAACCGCGCGTTTCGGCCTGTGCGCTTGCCTCGGCAGATAGTTAAATCTTTCAACGTAATATTCAGAAGTTTGCTGAATTATCAGCGGTATCTTAGAACGCGGTTAGGTTAGTTACGTTTAGAGAGCCTCGTAGGTAGTCACTTGTTATTATTCATTTTTAGTTTCTTATTTTTATTTTACCGCCGGGTCGGCGTAGTTTGTGAGCGTCAAGAGCACGCATCTGTAATTTCTAAAGTTGAATAAAAAGGGATTTAAACCCTTCTCAAGACTTTGTGTACTTTCCAGTTCATAGCAGTCACCACTATTGTTGCGTGCAGGTTGGGGCCGCGCAACATTACAAAGTATCAAACGACATACATTTGCAAGGAAATAAATAAATTATTGGGGTTGAAAGCTGGGTTTTTTAAGTTAAGGTGTCCCAAAAAAAGCTCTGTATTTAATATATCCAATAAAATAATTTATTTTTAGAAATTGGAAAACACTCTTAACTTTGTTAACAATATGTAGGTTCTACGCAACTTCTTCAGCACCGCTCTATTTCGATAAAATTCGTGATCACGATTTCACGTATCTGTTCACTGAGGGTGACTAACGACACACTGAATTTCTTCTTTACGCCCTTTCTTTGTTAGTTTCCTAGTATTCTATGTTCGCTTTTTTTGGAACTTGCAATAACGCTGTCACCAACAGTTTTTGTTTGCCAACTGTTTTCAACAGATCGGCTGGATCGAGAGCTTGGTCCAACCAGGGTTATCTTTTTTATCAATCTGTGAATGCACATGGTCCACTTTCACGTTTAAGGACTATATGAAACGTCGTAACAGTCTGTGCATAACTCTGTCCATCCATCTAACGAGTTTGCGCAATCTGAACTTACTGTTACCTTCGTACAACCCTCAATTTCTACTAACTCATAAAGAAGCTGAGAAATGAACTGACAGTGATAAAATTTCAGAATTGCCAGGTGAAACTCGACATTCTTCAATCGGAATATTTGCCTGTTTTTAGCACATAACAACATTTTTGATTTCTAAAAATAATGTATTTTCTCGAGGATATTATTTTCTTGCATTCTTAAATCGGAATATTTGCCTTGCAGACTTTGCAGACTATTAGTTTTAAGAACTTAAAAAATATTTTCCGCTTTCCACACATAAAGTATTTTTTCGCTCATATTAAATCCGGCGTTTTTGTTGGGACACTCTATAAAGCATAAGGAGATGCTGGTTTTAGGTTACAAAGTTTCGTATTCTCTAGCAGCAAAAATAAATAAATAAATAAATAAATAAAAATAAATGAAAAAAAAATATATATACGAAACTCTTAAGACTTAAAGTGAATTATGACTATTTCTTGTAAAGTACCACAGAGACTGCGAAAGAGTGTAAAAGACTCTTTTATTTATCTCAAATAAAAGTTAACAGAATTGCACGACTGGTGCAAACAGACAGCCAGCATTTGACTAAATAAAAATAAATTAGCCTAATTGCTACACAAATAGAGTAACATGCGAGTTGGCTCTGCCCAAAGTTTGCGGGGTAAGCCTAATGATGCGAGCACCGCAACGCTGCAGGATACTACTCTCAAGAGAATCAAATTAATGACGTGGCCTTCAACGGGCAGAACATGCTCTGATACTAACCTCTAAAACATTCCTTGAAACACTATCTCCTTTTTACCTCATGTGAATAAACGAAGCTAGAAATATACATTCTGGCAGGAAAATGGGAAACTAGAAAGATATGAAAGCAAATTAACATAAAATAACTGGTAAAAGAAACTAAAACCTAATAAGATACCAGATTTTAGACTCCTAGAAATTCCCTTACAGTTCTTAGAAATGTTGGTTTTTCCGATCCCCAAAATAAGGAGTATCAAAACAGTATGTGTTTGTGGCACCGAACTGTATTTCATCAATAATCAATCGATGTTATCAATCAAATTTTATACTCAGCCAGCGAACTTACAGTGATATAAAGATGCAATTCTTAGCTCACCCATGTTTATTGCATGAATTCATCCATATTTAAGCACTAAGCAGAAACAGCGAAAATGATTGAGTGTTTGGAGGAATCTTTTATATATCATAATGCACTGACACAGGAAGATTCTGATGATTGATATTTTTTCCTTTCCTCCTGATAGACGTTAGAATTTTACATTGAAAAAAGATTAATAAAATTGCTTTTGGCTCAAGTGATGGCTCAAGAATGCTGTCATTCTGACAGTTTGCTCTTGAACTAAGAAAGATAACTTCATTTGGGAGAAATCACTAACTATGAACGTGATTAATTGCTAGAAAAGCGAACGTGTAAAATATCATTTTTGAGTATCTTAAGTAGATGCTTGTAATCATTTCAGAATCTCTCCTTACCTCATCTCTTTCTCTATTGATTGATATAAAGTCGTCATTGACTTAGCCAAATGGAGATCAACGATATTTGTTGCAATAGATAAGAAAAATAAATTTCTTGTGGCTGTAGGATAGATGGAAATACAGTTGTGTTATTACCGTAAGAAGCAAACTGTTACAGTCAGATATCTCAAAACTAAAAAAAAAAAAAAAAAAAAAAACAGCTTCAATATGTATGTAAATGAATCTTATTTAAATATAACCTTATCGAACTATGGAAGTGCGAAAAATATCTTTCTAACAAGTCAACATTTATTTTATGTGTAAACATATATGCAGAAAAAATTGTCTTTTTTTTCCCTCTACATTTTGTACCATCCACGAAGAGTTATCTCAAAAATGCGTATTCCGTCGACATGCTAGTGGAAAAAGTATGTATTTCAAACTATTTCCAGATGGCTGATATAACAGATCAGACATTTTTTATGCTTTCTGAAAAATCTGAATTTTTTAATAATATTTTGCTAAAATATAAAATTTCTTTCGTATACGAAACTAAGTTTTAAGATTTTATTAATGTGCTGTTTTAGTAACTTCATAAGTTCTTAAATGTGAAAAAAGAAATAGTATTTATAGGAATTGGAATATCAGTATCAATGTAAAAATAAGATTACTGAAAAAATAAGATTTTAAATAAGTCTTTCTCCTCGACATATTTTTTGTATTCAGAGCTCAAACATGCTGAAATACCGAAATTATTTTAAGGCATAATTTTTCATCATTTTATCATTCGTATAATACAAGAATGCTTTCCTGTTCTTATTTTCTTACATACTATCTATCTATACTATATCTTATATACTTTCTATCTCCCTTTAGTCATATGCTTATACTATTCGACCGGAATTAGCCAAAGAAAATAATGTCTGTGTGCTCCAAGATGATAAAAAGGTGAATAAAATTTCCCCCTGTTGGCATAGTGGTAAGAGAGCTAGCTCTCACAGCCTGGATGCTTTCCATCCCCCTTTAGTAACATGCTCATACAGTTCGATATTTTCGACTACAGTGTTTTTAAACTGCAAAGACCTTGAACTGCTTTATTTTCGACGACGATGTTTTGTACCACAAAATTTTAAAACTGCGATGTTTTCTGCTTGCTTTCTTTTCTTACATGATGTTTTGTCCGACAACGTTTTCGCCTTGCGTTGTTTTCCCCGCGATATTCTCATCTGCGATATTTTTGCTTCGATGAACTCTAATACCGAATGTGACCTCACTAAAACGACTGTCTCCACAGGGGACTGAAATAGTATAGAACTGTATTATATAATACATAAATAATATAGAATATATGAAATAATATAGAACTATATTATTTCGTAGACGTCTTAGAGTGAATTTGCAATAATAAGCATATTGTGATAACGTAAGCAGAACTAATTAATTTGAAAGCATACTTTATTTCATTTATATCTTCACACAAAGTTGACGCCGCTTAACGTAATCGCTTTTAGTATCATTTTTCAGATTCTGTTATCGAACTGAAGAAATCCTGCCCACTTGTACTTGACACACGAAAAATGCATTGTTGTAATAAACAATTCGGTTAATATCGTAAAAATATTACAGATTTTTTTTTAAAACTGAAGTAAAGTACATAGGAAAAAAGAAAGACAAAATAGATTATAAAAATTGCTAAATGTTCGAGATATTTCGTCAAACAACTTGTTTTGTATTTCAATAAATATTTAAAGCTAAGCAAAAAAGCAACTTGAAGTAAACTTTGAATAACACTATCGATTTTAAAGGTTTCCAGAAAACACAGTTCCCTCTTCTTCAGGAGGAAAAAATCATTGAGAACATCAAGGTCAAATTAAGGTTGCGTTTGTGCCTAGTTGTACATTCTACGTTCTCATGCTCTCTTCTAAAATTAAGCTTGTAGCATCTCTCAAACAGTCTTCAGAAACATTACGAACAGTTAATAAAATAACTTTTGCATGAAAGACATCATGATCATATTATAAGCATACTTCTGTGCTTTTCTAATTAATATGCTATGAAAGTATCTATTTACATGTTCCTGTTATTAGCCTAGTTTGGCGTTAGCCCATAAAGGTTATTAGTCCCAATAAACGACAGTTAGGATCGAATCACTAAAAGCGTTGAATCCCTTTTTAAATTGCTGCCTCCAAATATTACTGCCCTGCATTACATTTAAAGAAATTAAATAATAAAGAATCTGCATGTATGTATGTTTCTCGCATTGTGAAAAAACAGCGACACCTAGAGACATCAAATTTTGAATAGCGTAGCCTTCCACCGGAATATGGGCCCCAGGAAACTCGAATTTTGAATTTCGAATTTGTTTTATTATATATTTCGTATTTTGTAAAATTCTAACGAATTTTTTATTAAAAATCTCAACGATTTGAAAGCGAGCAATGGCAACACTGTGCAAAATAAAAAAATTTTACCTCCAGCGCGAGACTGTTTATCGGAAATTCTAAAGATATGCTGTTTTTAAATATTTTTAGCCGAAATAATCTCGAAACGTAGTAGTGTGTGTAAATAAAGAAAACGCTTCTTTGGAGGCAATATAAAATGTAAAAGCTTTCAGATTCTTGTCATTTATATTTAATAAATTAGTTAAATTCCATTGCTATCTTTAAGGATATTTTTAAGGTTATGCAGTCATCAAGAAGTCTCCTATATAAATGATGATACCACATTTCAAACTTTGTTAGCAATAATCACAAAACTTTAATAAAGAGTTCATGTAAAAATTTTGAATAATTTCGTAAAAATTTGTCTTTGTAAACAGGATTAACTTGGGTAGACTTCTGTAGAAACATAAATGGGACTTTGAAATACGCCTCGCGTAGCTTCCATTCAACTCAATTACGTGCTACATGACCTGTATCCCGAAAAATCTTAAAATTCCACCCCGCGTACGATTCACAAAAGACACAGATGAGTGGTAGACGTCACATTTATTAGCGTGTCTTTGCATTGCTAATACGCTCCCGAGAGCAATCAGCGAGCCCTCCTTGAATAACTTTGGTTAGGAAATTATGCATCTTCCATTCATCATGGTTCACAAATGAGACAGTTATCGCCCTTCTCATCTCAACCCCTTTACAGTATTGATCCTAGAAGTAATGGGAAAAGGCACTTAGGGCCGAATGAATCGACTCCAACAAATACTTGGAACGCATCAGAGATGCATTAGCAGGCAGGTTTAAAAGAATATCAGCTTTCGTCGTTAATGACGAATGAAAATGGGAAAGAATCGAGATGTATCGAGACACAATTACTATTGTTATAGAAAAACATTTTGGTGTATATAAATATTACGTATATGTATGAAATTGTTGTCAAAAGTTACTTGATTGGTATAGGTTTCCAAAATATAATGTTAAATGTTTTCAACAAAGGTCATTTTACTCAAATCTTCCATAATTCATTTATAATTATACTACTATTTTAATTAAAACACTTGATAAACGATTTTTAATTTTACATACCATAATTACATTTGTGATGTATTTGTTCTTAATTTTTGATATATCTGTGGCTGAAAAATGTTCTCATGTTTGATTCTTCTCATTTCAACAATTGTGTTTATTCAGTATGTCATAAAGTTCTAGTTAATTTACGTGTCCTTGGCTACTAAAACTTTAATGAAATGTCTAGCGATTATTCGCTGGTCTTCTTGCAACTATAATATGTAAGTCTAAAGAAGATTTAAAATGCCCTTTTATTCACTCGAAGAAATACTACAGACGGACACCATAGGAATTGGATGAGTGGGGGGGGTGACCCTTTGTCATGTGTACCAGGAGGAGCATCTGATTGAATGAGAGACTTCTTCATAAAAATCTAGAAATATATTTTTACACAAAATACAAGAAAAAACAAAATAATGATAAAATGCAACAACTGTAAATGGGGCTATATAGTACATATTTACATTATGCAGATTCATAATTTAATTGTAGGAGAATCGTTCTTCAAGGTAGAGTCCGAAGTCACGTGGGTGGTCACCCACTTCTACGGAAGTGAATGAACTTCCCATTAAAAACTGGTTCTGGTTCATCTATATAAAATACGATGCTGAAATCTTATTCGGGCAGGGAATTGTAGGTGGAAAACATGAATTTAAAGGAAAGGGTTTCAAAATTAAAAACAACTGTTAGAAAATTAAAATAATCCCTACAAAGTGCTCTAATTCTTACCTTCATCGCAAAATTAATACATTTTTATGTTTATTTTTGAAAGATATGCAATTATTTTATACATTATCTAAAACTTGAAATTTCTAATTTTCTCTATTTTCGTTAAAAGCTGAAATTTATTCTATTTCATTCGTAACTTGTTTCAAGAAAATTGCACTACAAAAATATTTTGAATAATTGCCTTTAACCCCATGCTACCAATTTGAAAGTAGAGCTAGAAAAAATTGGCTTTACGAGAATTCTAGTCACATGCAATTTTTTGAAAATCTAGTTTGAAAACATAACTGCTCTGTGAAAGCAATATATTGCTACAGCCGGAAGTAAAATGTTTTTATTTTCCACACGTCAGCGTCACGTGTTACCATTCAATAAAGCCTAAGATATCTTTAACCTGGGAGATTACTGAGAAATAAACAGAGCGATTTAAAAGCAATAAATACAGTTTGCTTTTTAATCTGATCTATTTAAGTAGTCATTTATGCATCAAATCTGTAACATCAATATTAACACATAAAAAAAAAAATTCGAGAGGGATCATTTGGGCCTGAAACCAAGGATTGGATATTGGACAGGACACAAGTACTTTGGTTGACCATTTTAATTTAAAGCATTATCGATTCGTTAGAGAATTGTGGGGCTTTCTGATTGAACTATAATCAGCTTGACAGACGATATTTAGCCCTGTAATCTTTATGAAATATTTTGTATCATAACAATATTCTCTGAACAATAAACACGAAACAAGCATTAACAAACGATCTACACATGTTATTTATTTTCCATCAGCAGATTGTGAACAGTTACAGTGTAACACAATCTATTAATCTATACAATGCCAGATGTGGTGGTCTCTTTATTATGGAGACACGTAATAGCGTGGGTCACGATCGCCTCCTATGAAGGAACGGACAGTTACAACCATGCCTTCTCCGGGATTCGAACCCAGGCCCTTCAGTATTCAGGCTTCCCTAACCACTATACCGTCTGGGCGGCATGTTTATTCACATGTTTATTCAAATACTAAAAATTCAAGTGTACCAGAAAGGCCAATTTTTTAAAATAACTCAATCGTTTAGCTATTTTTCCTGTTCAGAATATTCAATTATTAATACTTTTCAGCGTAATTGCCAGTCTTATCGATGCGGTATACCTTAAAAGAGATTAATCGATTATTAGTAACATTGCTGATCAGAATTTTTGTTATGCTGGAACTATAAATTCGGGGTCATTCATTCATAATGCAAAACAAGCTTTATTGTATTTCTTACTGAATTATTAAGCATTTTACATGATGTTTGAAAAGTGACTACAGGCCTAATTTCCTTAAATATCGTCCAAGACGTATGTTTTCAACTGCAGGGTGTTTCAAAATTAAGGGGCAGTAATTTAGTTTATTCTTTTTAAATGTAAGAGACAATGTTATTTACGCACACAATCTAACATTTACTGTGGTATTCCACAGAACACAACGTCTAATTAGTAAAATACACTGTTGCATCTTATTATATGCAAATTTCGCGGAAACACTCGAAGTTATATTTACTGACTTAGACCACTTTTCAGTATGCCTAATATTAAATGAATTGCAGCAAATTTTAATCAAATGTGGGAAGAAGGGAAAAACTGGTCATTTCAGAAGTTTTAAATTTCGTGTTGGATAAAGCAGTACTCGTTGTGATTTTGTGGCTACTCCGTGAAATAATCAGTTATTAAAATCTATATGAATATTTCATGTTTAAGGTACGGCACATTTTGTATTTAATTTGTTAAAGCTTAATTAATATATTGTTAATTGGTCTTTATTCTAAGAATATCGTATAAAATTTTTAATTTTGTGCACATCGTTTAATTTACAAAACCCTTCTATACCCATTAATGAAAACTGTATAAAATTCTCATTTTGAGAAACTTTGTAGTTGCAAGTATATCTAGGATTTAATTGAAATCTAATAAGATAAAAAAATGTATTTATGGACATAAAGAAAGCCATCTTTTCCAAACGTGATATATGCTATTTAGGCAGTATTAGTATAAAAGGATATAGAACCTTAACATGACCAAAAACTCTTTTGTTTTATGTTCATTTTTCATTTCACATTTCGTTTCCACTAACGCCTATTAATCTTTGATACTTAAAACAAAAATTTTTTATCTCGTTTATCTTTTTCTAAAGCTTTATAAATTATCTAAAATTTATTAGATTACTGAATACTTACACTCTTTTCCTTTTTTTTAAATTTTTTTCTTGTAGTACAAGAAACAAAGACTCTAATTGTATTTTTCTATATTATTTCCCTTCAATGAGCTAAATTTTAACAAACAATAACTACTAAAAATTTTTTAAATAAAGTACATTTTAATGAGATTAATTGGAATTTGACTAATTTTAATTGCAATTTCACAGTCATTCATTAATTTATAAACTGACGAATGAGTGTCAATTAAAGAAGTCATTACTTAATATATTTTGCAATTGCAGTAAACATATATGATTGAAAAATTAAATATACAAAAATGTAGAAAAAGAGTCATTAATGTTAAACAGAACATTCAGAATTATCATATATCGTAAGAATAACTTTACCTGTAAAACTATCAGAATGAAAAAAATACCCGTTTAGGTGAGATTTTTCTGCAACATAAATTAACTGATTTCTAATCTGGAAAAAATATAGCTTTTCATTCTGATATATAAAAAAGTAATTATTAACTAGAAAATAAAATATTGAGATTTATCTCTTAAAACTGATTATTTACTAAACAGGTAAAAAAACATAGAGTAACAAAATGCCCCTATTAAAGCAATAAAATTAATTGCAATTTTCCTTAAAAACTTTAAATAAACGATTTTCCACAAATTAAAAGTAGAAATAGAATTTTAGTTCTATATTAACAAAAACAGTATTTACCATTACATTATTCAAAATAACAATTACTGTTTATTAGTGAGAAAAGCAAAATACTTATAACGATGTTCTGATAGTTTTTTATCGAGTCAAACATCCGCGGAAATGCATGTGGCGCCATCTGTTGAAGATTATTTGAATTTTCTTGGCATTTGAAGTTTTGAGAAAGCTTAGTTCACTAAAAGAAGGGGGAAAAAAACATTTCCTTATAAACCAAAATGAATGTACAAACTATTTTTGATTTCTCTACACAGTTATCTTAAGTGCGTTTTTATGTGTTAAAGTTGCCTGATATTGATGTCTTACTTTATCTTGAAGTTTCAGATTATCTTCTTCCTTTTTAAAATATAATGCCATTCATTATTCTTTTGTTCTAACTTACACCATCAGAAAGGACTATTTAAATTTCGAAAACATGCTAGAAAGTATTTATTATTATTATTAACGAGTAATTTATAATTGCGAACATGCATTATTATTTAGTATTCTTATTCCGGGATTTTTGGTAATGGATGGCATTGTTCTTGATTAATTCCCATTGTGCAAAAAGAATATTAACTTTGTATAGTAAATGTTTTCTAACGAATTTTGTTTAGCCTGTTTATTATTATGGTTCGTAATGAACAATCGCGAAACGTCGGGGTGTTAAAATCTTAAGATTCTGTAATAGTTTTTAATACTGTATAGTTAGTATTTCAATTTTATATAATATTTTGAATCGTAAATTCTAAGCGTAAACTCAGGCTTCCAGCGGCCGAGCTGTAAAGACGCTAAACACTGGTAGCTCAAACCTGGGGTCGAACTGGTAGCTCAAAACTGGTAGCATGGCTGCATGGGCATTTTCGTGGTTTTCCAGGTGTGTAATGTATATACGAGCCGGTTTCCCTTAAAAATTCCTCCGCGAAGTAATCCCTTCTTTTGTGCATCTAGCCCTAGTGGGCTTTGTGATAATCAGCAAAACTGAAACTTAGTATATCGGACACGATCATTCATTTGCATTTGCTTCATTTGTAAATCGTCTCGGAAATGGTTGCAAAATTTATATATTTTTATTTATTTTAATGCGCTCTGCAGGAAAAAAATTCAAAAATCTCTTTATTTAACAACATATAAATATCGAAATTTTTAATTTAATACACTGGATTTAAACTTTATAAATACGTTTACAAAATCAGCTCTTTAATTTTCCTTTAGACTACCTAGGTTTGGTTTGGTTTATTAGATTACGGCAAAGCACTCGAGGGCTATCTGCCTTAAGGGAGGACTTTTTAAGGACAACTGGCTCGTTACACACGGGGAAAACCACGAAAACACCTATGCAGCCAGCCCGTTCCCGGGATTCGAACCTTGCACCGAACTACCAGTGTTCAGCGACGTTACCGCTCGGCCGCTGGTGGGCTCTCGGACTACCTAGTTAGAAATATTTAGATCCTCTTTTTATTATGTTTTCATTATTTTTGTACAGTTTAAATTGAAATAAAAGTAGCAATGAATACTTGTTTAATTCTGTCTTATTTGATTGCCTTCGATAATTTATTTGTACGTCTACAAGCATAAGTTCTTAGTGATTTTTTTAATATCTGCGAAGTTTCAGTGGCAAAAAGAATTTAATCATTGTTTTACATTTACATTTTCATGGTGAAATACACGATATGCATTAACAACATTCATGAAAAATAAAATTCATGCCTGAAATTTAGGTTATCCGAGGTTAAAGTCGTAAAAATATAAATAAGGATGTTTCTTTTGGGGTGGTTTGCGATTTTAAAAGTTCAATAATTTTGGAGCAATTTAACTGTGATAATAAAAAAATGCAAAAGAATTGGACGAGACATATATTTAAAACTATACGAAATGTAATTAGAATAATTTTCCGCTTACAAGTTTTAATAGTATAAATTCTTAGCATTATATGGCATCATTAAGTTGTGCATAGCAATGATTTAATTCTTTGCATAGTTTAACAAAGTTTTATGCATTTTCGATTGCTCTGTATAAATTTTAACAGCAGTGTTACATTTTTGTATAATTAATCGTAGCAACTCTTTGAAGTAAATTTAGAATTTTCTTTAAAATATTTCTTTGAAAATTAGGAATCTTTTACCCGTCTTTTTTGTGCGCTCAATAAAAATGATTAAATTTCTTATCTGTATAAATATATAAGATAAAAATATGTAAATCAGTTTATAATTTAATTTACTGAACTGCGCCGTTTCTAGATTAATCTACTTCACATGACTTGCGTAATGCTAATGACGTAGTTTATTAGGAACAATTTATTCAACTAAATAATTAAATTTCTTATCAATATATATATATATATATATCCTATTTTACTTAGCACTTTAGAAAAAAACCAAAATGCAAATGTGACTTGTAAATTTCCGTGATATGAAAAATACATCGTTTCAAAATTCTGAACTAGTTTATTAAACCGATTAAATCAGCAATAATGTGTAAAACATGAAAGTTAGGAATAATTTATGACCGCTACAACTTAAAACGTACATAAGTATTTCTAATAAAAAATTTTTAATTATTATTTTTTTATGTTTATTTGCAGATTACTAAAATGTACATATTTTATTTTATACGCAAATTTGATTCAACAATTTGAAACTAAATAAAAGTAACATATTTATTAATTTCATTTTAAACGAAAATTTGATTGAGCATTTTAAAACTAAATAACAGTAACATATTTACTAATTTTTAGTAATTAATAGAATTTTACATCATAAAGTAAACATTTTGTTACATGTTATCACATAATTATTCAGTTATACAGTAGCCACATAAAATTTTTGAAACGTCACTGAAAAAGTGTATGCAATTATTAAGTTCAATAGTTAAGAAATTTAAATTTCGTATAATAATTTCTGAATATTAATGGACCGTTCATCTAACATTAAAAGAGCAAGACCTCTTTCGAAACCTTACAAACATCTGCGCCGCACGGCCTTGCATTGAATGTATTCATATTTTCAGAATAGCTACTAAAACAAAAACGAGGAAACTTCACCGAATGTATTCCGAAACTTTGACCTCGCGAATAAAATTACATTGCATTGATCTGTTTCCTATGGCAGAAAAAAAACTTTCTATTGAGTTTTCCATTTATCAGTTTCCTTTTTATCAGTTTCTCTTCAGTATGTTACAACTTTCGGTTACTTTGGTTTAGTCTCAATAAAAGAAGCCACAGTTTTTATTGTTCCATCTAAATTTAACAATGCAAAAGAAAGAACTAGGATTCTATACAGTTGGTTTTTATACATTCTATTATTATTCCTTTATCCAGCTGTTTCAAATGTATAAACAAACTGCCAATTCATTTTCCTTCTTCTTTAACCCACAGATGTCAAAAAGTATATTGTTGGCAAAATCGATTCGAAATGTTTCCTTTCTCAAAGCAAAGTTGGCATCGAAAAACCACTGAAGACAGAGGAGAGTAGCCTTGGCCAAAATTTATTCCATCGAAGCTTTTATCTTTTAAGAATAAGAAGAGAAACGTCTGCTAATTATTTGTAAGAAAGTTAATATTCCTGTAACTTGAGACCACTGAATCCCGCTGTAATAATTACTCGTTCAATAATATTTGAAAAAGTGAGAATAAAGTGAAAATTCCTATAACTCTCACTTTAAAGGGGAAACAAAACGTTCTCCAGTAGGTGCCTGGCTATTATGGCCCTTGGGACAATGAACAAGCAGACTTACTTGCAAAACGAGGCACGAGCTTACTACAACATCCTAATGCAGCCGTTTCTTATTGGAGGATTAAACTATTTTTAAAAAGTTCACTTATTTTTAAAAGTTTATTTACGAGAACTTCAGACTCGTACATCCTTAAAAAGTTGAAGACTGATAAGTCCTTCTCTTATTCTAATAATCCAAGACACAATGCAATTGCGGCTTTCCGTCTGTCTACAAGACATGATTGCCTTGCCGCCCACCTGCACAGCATAGGCATTTCAAGAGATCCTATTTGCCCACTTTATGATTAAGGAGAAGAAATGGATAGGGACTACTTGCTTCGATGTGGGACTTTTCGTGGTCTTGCAGAGGAGTCGAGATAGTGAGTGGCAAGCGCGCACCTTAGGCAATGCCTTCGGTCCTTTTGTTCTTAGTCCTATTGCTTGTAACCTCTGTTTGTAAGATTTTAGCTCTTTGTAACTTTCTACCTAGCCATTAGAAATAAAAACAAATGTTTGGAAAAGTTATGCAGATTATTTAAACTATATATTTAGAAACATAATATGCTATTATACTTTTCAAAATGGTTCTGTGAGCGATAAAAACGATTATTCCCTCTTGAATTCTGTTTCTTGTAAAGTTTAATTTAAAATGTCAAATTAGGTAAGGACTAGAAATTAAAATTTAATTAGAATATTTTCGATTACCAGAAGAATTTGTCACAGATATTAAAATACTTGAGTCTGACGAACAATATTTATTCGTATTCAATATTATTCAATATTTAATTTTGTTATTAAGTAATTTCAGAAGAATTATAGTAAAATCGTTGTATTACTTTCGTATCATGAAGCACCTAAAGAGAAGCTATGCCGAAAAAGTAAGAGTACAGGGAAAAGTGCATTTCACATTGGGTAAATGGATATCTCGGTAATTTGGCAAGGTATCGCTAAGCTGACAACTTATTTTATCGCCAACGTTGGCGATAAATCTCTAAAAGTCGGCAAATTTGGCGATCATTTAGCGGCATTTGGTTCCGGTCCCTATATCACCGTAACATGCATTGAAATTGAATTAATGTAATTGACCACTATGTTAGCTGTAACCGTAATTCCACCCTAGTATTGCTTTCTAGTAATTTCCAGGAGCAGAAAGTACTAGAAATATCTCCGAGGCCGGTTGAAAGGTATATAAGGCCGGAGGGAGAGCATCTGCTCTCAGTTGCTTAGTTATTTATGTGTCGAGTTGTTATTTCCACGTGAACTGAGATAGCCCAGTTATTTTTTCTTTAGATGCCCTTTGCATTGCGTTGTGTTTAGTGTTCTTAGTAGGTTGATGCGCAACTACTGACTGTGCTCTGTGATACTGGAAACTCCCGTAGGAATATTTCTGCAGAAAATTCCAGAACTTTGAAGTGTTTATTTTGATAAAATAAATTTTTATTAATTTATCATCGGATTCATCGGTGCATTCAAACTATTACGAACACATATGCACGTAAAAACAGATTCGTACCGCAGAGTTAAAAGAACGAATTCGGCAATGTATGTATTCACGCACTGCTTAATGACTCTCATATCATCTCGATTGCAGGGCATTGTTCAATATTCAGTAGCATTTGCTGTGTGCAGTATTCAAAACATGATGTAACCATAGCAAAATGTGACATTTATTGTGATAGATATATGTAAGAAAATATATATTTTCTCTTTCGCGAGGCGTTCAAATTTTTTTTTTTTTTTTTTTTTTTTCAAATTCCTCAATTTGGTTTAAAATTTTTATTTTGATCTATTTTTACTTATTTATTTATTTTTTACAGTAAAACATGTAGGGCATCTTAGCCGTAATTAGTTTCATCTCATTTGCTTTTTACCTAAAATGAACTAACCGAAAATGTTTTCCTCTCTTTTTATACATATATTTATTATTATATCAAATATACCTGAGATCTTTTCCTTGACAATTTTTAAAAACCTACACATAATTCGTAATTAAAAATGCATTTCTGTGAACAGTCAAAGATTGGGTTTATTCTGCAAAAATAAATTGTTCAGTTTGAAATATTTCATCCATAATTTTGCTACGAATAAATAAAAAATCACTTACTGAATGCATTTTCATTAAATTTAGAACACATCTAGGAGATAATTTTGATTACTTTGTTTTTTATATTTTTACTTCATTTTTTTTTACTCTTTCGTAAAAATAAAAGTAATGATTACAAGTAGAAATAAATAAAAAAAATGGGAAGAGGAAATACATAATTATCTAGTTTAACTTCGCTTCCCGGTAAAAATTCTTTCATTTTTTATTTAGAAATATCTGCTAAATGGGGAAAAATATTCTGAAACCTCAAAACTCATTAGTTTCAAACTGCTTCAAAAATTTTCAGACTCCTTTATCGATATTTGTTTCTTTCCTGTTATTTGCAGTGCATTACCGCACCACAGCCAGATTTTATAATAATTATCAGTCGCTATTTGATTCATTAGTTATTTTTAATGTTGCAGAAGAATTTTCTTTGTAACTATCCAGTCCAAATGCAATGTAACTATTCAATTTAAATCATATCGAAATCTATAGATACGTTTTGTTATCCTTGTAGTTGATCAATAATTGCAGCTGTGGTCCCCGAAGATAACAGGAAAAAATTTTACTTTTCAATAATGAAAATTAATTTAACATTTTTAAAAATAAACCTTGATCAGTTATCCCATCATGAGAAGAAATAAAAGCTGTTTTAAGAACTTGGTATTATTTATTTACTGGATGAATATATGAGCACCGCTGATTCCAATTTAAGAAGTGACTTAAGCAAGCCCATTTAATGACGCATTAGACTTAAAATTTAGAACAATTTTTATTAAATACCTCTCAATAAAAAATACAGAAAATATATATTTTTATGCTTTTCACGCAGAAGTGTAATTTTCCATATCCGAATTAGACAAGTAAAAAAGAATTAGTCTCATATCTGTGTTGTTGCTGTGACTAGTCTTGCGTGCCCGGTATCAGAGCAAACCCACGAAATTGATAATGACAATGAATTCACGAAATTGATAATGACAATGAGTGCAAGATTGCGTCTGTCGTTGGCAGTACCCTTGAGCACCATACAGGTGACAATGCGACTTTTCTCAGTTCCACCCCCCCCCCCAATTTCGATGGAGAGCACCCCGAGAGAATAAGTCGGAGGGTCTTCCGAACTCTCTTCCTCTACCACCAACATCTCCACAAATTTTTGGCTCGCCGCATACTTAGAGTGCCCCTATGCCGCACAGACATTATACATTGACAAACATTCACACTTTCTCCGTGATTCGATGGGCGGCATCCTCATATTTAATTTATCTAAACTATAATGGATTAAAATGTTTTATCGTACACAAAATATTATTGAAAGAAGACAAGAATGTAAGCATAAGCTTCAAATTTCTGCTTTATAAAAGCAAAAATTTTGGAATTATTTAACTTAATTAAAACTTTACGCCCCATCCTCCCCCGCAAAATGTGTATGATATTTTTCTTTCTTTTCATAGGAAGTAAGGGATTTTTTATTTTTATACCATGTAACTCTAAATCCGTTCAAAGACTAAATTTGCATGTTATAATTTTGTTAATAAAGAATTAATTTAGTCGAAAGGGGAATTTTCCCAGAAGGACTATTAATTTCGTTTTGGCATTTTCCGTTTTTTCACTTTTCAAATTGTTTCCACCAAATATTATCTCCCTGTATTATATTTAAAGAAATTAAACAATGAAGAATTTGCATGAATGTATGTATATTTCTCGCACAGTAATAAATAACAGTACCTAGAGCCATCAAAATTGAATAACGTAATCTTCCATAGACTATGGGCATGTGGAAGCCCTAATTTGAATTTGAAATTTGTTTTATTATCGATTTCATATTTTGTAACACTTCAATGAATTTTTGATTAACAAACTAAACGATTTAAAGGAGAGCAATGGCATGGAAAAAAAAACTTTTTCATTTTCAGCGCGCAAGACTGCGTGTATCGAAAATTCTAAAGATGTGCCCATTTTAAAATTATTTTGCTATATTGCTGTCGGAACTTAATTTTATGGTTTTAGTGCGAAGAATATGATATTTAATAAATAAAGGTAACACACAAAATGTTGAAAAATGCCCTTTTGGACGTAATTTAAAATCTGAAACCTTTCAGAATTTTTTTTTTTTAAGTTTTTAATTTTTTTATTTTGAAATTAGATTAAAGAGCAACATAATAAACTCCAAAATAGATACTTCAAAGTCGTATCGACTTTCCTCTCATTTAGGATCGTAATACTATATGATGTCCTCACAAGACAGAGAGGGTTAAGGCATTAGCAGATTAGAAGAACGTTGCAGTCTTTCTCAGCTATCATTACAATTGTTACTAGAAAAGCCGAAAAAAGGGAATGACTTTCAAATACCTATTTTAAAGTGACAGACTACGATTGAAATCTCCTTTGCAGTGGTTCCATATAAAAACTTAATGCGGAATATATTGAATTTTGACATTAGAAGCGTCTTTCCTAGGATTCTCATATTTTGCTCAAGTTACAACAGACCCGTGCCAGTATCCCTCCAGGCAAACTCAAAATTCCACCTTATTGCTGCATTTTATCACTTTTGTATTTATCATTCATAGCATTTTAATTTTATGCTCTTTCTTACTGTTTACTTAAAGCAAGCTCTTCATTGTATTTACGTTCTGTACCGGTTCTGTACTGAACTCTCAAACAGCTTTTAAGTATCAAAGTAGTTCGGCCAACTGCACCATTTTTATAAATTGTTGCCAATCTTCTCCGTATAAACCTTTTGGCGTATTTTTCAAATGTGTAAGGTACATTCCTATCAATGCTGCAAATTTGGAAATGTAGAAATAAAAAAAATTAATTCTTACTAGTGCAATTTAATTAAAAATTCGTGACGTTTTACAAAGTATAAAATAGATAACAAAACAAAGTTAAATTCAAAATTTCGAGCTTTCAGGTGCCGGTATTCGGATGGGGGACTGCATTACTCAAAATTTGATGGCTCTAAGCCCCGTTTTTTTTACAGTGCGAGAAACATTCATGCATTCATTCAGATTCTTTATTATTTAATTTCTTTAACATCAGAACCGCGGCACTTTCGATGTACCTAGAATCGCGGTGCGGGTCAATTTGGCTCTAGATAGAAAACTCCTAAAGATATGCACAAGTGATTACTTTAGTTAACTGAAACATTTTATTTTTATGTAACAATCAATACTTGTCAGAATTTACGCTAAATATTTTATATAAATCAACAGAAGTTACCTAAATTTTTAGAAAAATTGTATTATTTAAAAATTTAATTCCTTAAATATAAGTATAATAACATTTCTTTTAGACAAAATAAAACATATTTTTTCTAATTTTGCAGGTAAAACAGAGTGTATCATTAAAATAAGTTTAGGCGTAATTTTAGAGAAAAATTAAAAATTTTATCAGTTACTTACTTGTTGTGTAGATTTTTAAAACTCCAAGTTATTGTATGCGTTGTGCACAAAATTTAGTCATAAATTTCGTACATTTACCGCAAATGGGTACTTTGCATTTTGTTCGAAATCTTGGGTTTTATTTTCACATTTTGAACTGTGGCATCGGACTCTGCGCTAACTTGTGGTTGTCCGTCTTTTCAATGGTTACCATACACCCATACGTCACATTTTGTTTCGTTTTGCCGGGATAGAACAAACTTTTCTCTCAGCTTTTCAACTAAGTCTTGAATGAATTGCCGTTTACTAATAGATTTTCCAGATACGGCTTTGTATAAAACCCAGGCATTGATAGCAATAAGGTCCAAAATATTATACCTGCACCCGACCACCTACGTAATAAAAACCTGCACTGGCCATCTAAAACAAATTTTAAAAAAAAGACTTGACAGCATATTCCTTGCAATTTGGTCAATCCCGTCCACACTGAACTTAGATGTGCTGTAGTAATTGTAGCAGGTAATGTTTTGGGTCCATCTATAATTTTAACAGTTGGATGAAGAATGCTTAGTAACAAAAGTTTTTAATCTTTTTCCTTGGTAAACAGACTGATGTCTTTATATGTTAGCACCGTAGTCGCATGCAATGCGGATTTTTGCATTTTCTGGTATTTCTCTTTCTTGAGCGTTTTACAGTTTCTACAAGGCTGATGTTTTGGATTTCAATGCCTCTGCAAGCTTGAGTGTTGTGATAAAGTTAAAGTTATCTGTAGTGACATTTCTACCTTTGGTTTCAATAGTCGCAGTACTACATGTTCAGAAACAGAAACGTTGGATGGACTTATCTTTTCCAAAATACAGGAATCCATTTATTAGATATTTTGAGTCAACATCCGCATCTAACCAGAACTTGATTCCAAATTTATCCAGTTTGTTAGGCATGTATTAAGCAAGCCTACACCTAAATTCTGTAGGAAATAACTGTTCATCTTACAGTTATGTAAGGACCTGGTGTATAGTTAGTCTGGCAATTTTCAATGAAACGATTCCAAATATCAGAGATAAGGGCAAATGTGTCTGTCTCTAGACGAATTGATCTCGTTTAATTTATACCGAAGCGTAAGAACTTCATTATTTCACTAAATTTGTCTCTTGACATTGTATTTCGGAAAAACGACGGTCCACAGTTCATTGATCACACTCCACCCAGATCAAGTCTTTTTGAACGATACATACCATGTTCATATAAAAGTGCTATAAAAGCATCCATTTCTTCTACTGTTATATTCTATTCATTTTTATGAATCTGTCGATAAGCTTCATCTTCAGTGCATTTCTTTATATGATTCAATAAGCATTCATCTACGACAAGTCTCCAGGCACTTAACGGACTGTTGTCTATAACATTACGTTTAGCATGTGGTGTTGGGCCCCCAACTTCCTTAAAAATATTTTGCCTTTGATTTTCTTCCTTTATCATTTGTTCCTAATTGTAGGACATTCTAAACCGTCCCGTCTTTGCCAACTTCATTATTTCTCCTTTGAATGTAACTGCTGATTTCTTTTTCGGATTTCCTTGAGTGCATGCGTTTCTTAGAATTTTTTTTTATCTGATAAATTATCCTCATTATTGCGATGAGAAGGTCCAGCGATTGTTAGGGCACTGCCAGAGTCATCATCACTTACCTTTTCTTCATTTGAATTCGAATTTTCTGCATTAGCAAGCAAGTATTTATCCTTGCTATTCAAAATCGAAACACTGTCATCATTATCATTATCTTCTGAATTATTTTCAGATAACTGTTGTAAATATTCCAAAGCTTCTTGAACAATGTTGAGTAGTCCTGAACGACTCGTGACATCTTATCTGTCCTTATACTAAAGTACAGAATAAAAGCAACTTCAAAAAGTCTTTTGCTGTAATTTTCCCTATATGCGAACGCAGTTCGCGTTTCAAACCTCACATTATGACCTTGACTGAAAACTACACTATTCCCTATCCTATTTGAGGAATTTATCGTGAGGCACATATACTTTGCAGATACTGTTGAGAAATTGCATCTATGTTTCGTCATTTAGGCACAAACATTCCTTACGGGTCAAACTGACCCGCTTCACGGATAATAATCAGAAATTTATTTATGTTATGCATTTTCAAATTCGGTAAATTATTGTTTACCTTAAAAGTCATAAAAAGGAATTTCTTTTCCAATTAATACTTTTCGCATGGTGACAAATTAAACATCGGTTTGGGTGAAATTGATCCGCATCCCGGTTCTAGTGCTAAATAAAATACAAGGCGATAATATTTGGTTGCAGCAATTTGAAAAGTGATTCAACACAAAATCCCGTTTCAAGACTAACGCCCTTTGAGTCTAATAAATTTATAAATTCATATAAGCTAAAGAAAAATCGTTAACTGAAATTTCTAAAATGATTAAATTTCAGGTACAGATAGAAGTGGGCGGGACACCAGAATGTCATCTTTCTTCGTACAGCTATAACCCCGCCTCACTAACTGTACAATTCGGCCCCAAATTTTAGGCTCACATCTCTTCTCTACCATCAACCTTCCGAGAGGACTTTCTGCTCGCCATGTATTTTGATAGCTCCCTTGCCGCATATATACTATACATCTACAATCGTCATGCTTTCTTCGGAATTGGACTCCGGGCTCATCGGCTCAGCAATCAGCGTCACAGACCACAATACTGGCTACACAGTTAATTTATATCTCCAGAATATCTTACCCGGAATTCAATCAATATCAGCAGTAGTTGATTAATATTTCCTTGAGAGATGGAAAACCTTCACTTAGGATATGGCGTAAAAGTTTCTGTAGTTTATGAAAGTTTTATATTTATTAGTTAAGAAAATATGGCATCAGCAGGATTTCAAGCTCGTCACTGAAATCTCATTGCACAAGGTTCTGTAATGTTCTTTCTATGCCCAGAAAAATTACTCTTATACTTCATTTATTTAAGTTCTTTAAATTTTTCATTAATTTAAATACTATGAAAAGAAAATATAGCATATATTACGCTTTTATTACATTTATTTAACGGAAGAAAAATATTATAATAAAACTAGCGGCATTTATTATAATGCCGCTAGTTTTATTATTTAACGTCAATGATTAATTTAATCTTATTAATAATGCAATAAGCGTTCTGTTTTACGCATTTTGAATAAATAACATATTATTTCTGTTTAACAAAAGCATATAAAAATAAAAAGAAATATCATGTGTCTAATGCTAGGACAGAAGTAAATTAAAATTAACTTCATTGTTTAGTTTTTATTAGATGAAATAGAAATTAGTGGGAGTTAAGAAAAATAAAAGATAATTTCATTTTTTAATCCCTACGCTTCCTCTTCCCGCAAAAAAATGTATGTTTTATAGTTTGTTTCTTGGAAATAAAAAATATTTTACTGTTCTTCGTCGATAATATTTATTAAAACAATTGCATTAAACCAAGCAAGATAATTCTCATTGCTTGCTTAGAAGCAAACACGTTTCTGACCTGTATAACAAAAGACAGTATAACTATTTGGATATTTTGAATATCTGAATGGGTTCAGAATATTAAATAGCATTGGAATCCATTTAGTTTTATATTTAAGATATCCTTCCTTCAGCAAAAAATTTACCTATAAATATATATATTATATAATATTAATATCTCCAAATTCCATTTGGACACATTTAAAGACAAAATTAAAATTATCATATAAAGTTTAATTTTAATGTTAAATTTAACTGCTCTGAATCTGTAATCTGGTTTAATAGGCTAATTTTGCAACTTTGCAATATTTCAATGTTATTCGGCTACTGGTTCTTACTGCATCATTCTTTAGTTTAGTTTTTAGTTTGCTAATAAAAATTCATTACTTTTCCGGCTTTGTGTTTCTAGTATTTGCAGTCAGCTTCTTTATTATTGTTTTGTTATGGAAGCCTGAACAAATTTCGAATGAGAACACGATTATTAGCGATTTAAAAATTGTATTTCAATTCAAGATTTTATAATTCAAGGGAAGAGCTTGAATAAAACTTATTTACCTTCGCATAAAATAAATAAATAAAAAATCCGTGTTTTGAAAATAAGCTCAAATTGTAACGTGAGCTTCTTATCCGCAAAATAATTTTAATTAAAACCTTTCAAATCATCAATACTATTTAATAATTTCATTTTAGTTGGCATTTATGATAAAAGATGGCGCTATAGTAGTTTCTCATTCGTAAACTCTATTGATCCCGAACCACAACAAGCTAAAGTGTACGCTCTTCTGTCCAATAATACTCTGTCTCTAAAACACTGCAGTGGGCTTAGAAATTCACCGACATTGCGATACAAGAGAAGCATTATTACCTGAAGATATACCTCTAGATTACTTCCGCAAAGGTCCCGAACTTGCATTGGAATGGCACGACAAAAGCGAGATAGAACGTGAGATCAAGATGTGAAATTAAAACAAACAAAGAAAGAAAAAAAAGCTCAATTTTTGTGTTTCATTACTATTTATTATTAGCTCCGTTTCAAAAATATAAATATTGTTTACATAACATTTAATGTTGCTGGAAGATTTAATTTGTGAAGAAGTTGAGGTGATATCCTAGCTGATAAAAGTTCAGTTTTAAAGGATGGCGGATAACTATGCAAGCTATGAAGATGAGGTAGGATTTTAAATAACTTAAATTACTTCTTTAGAATTTCAGTATTTTTTCCTGCGAGATTCCTATCGGAAAGTTAAACCCACGTTTGTTTAACCCCTTCCCTCCTCCCTCCGTCTCAAAGGTCATAAACCATTGTTTTGTTTTTTATTTCAAATAACACTTATCAAAAATAAAAGTTTCTGACAACTAACATGTCAATTTAAAAAATAAATTTGAAACTTCCGTGGAAAAAAAAAAAACAAATTTTATGCTTGTACATCATTAAATGACACGGCTAGAATTTTCATAATGAAAAATTAAATACATTCTAAAGAAGTGCTAAACATGCCTCTTTGTGTACAGAATGTCGACTTTTTAATTTTTGATATTATTTCATATACTCTTGAATTTATATGGTTTTTGAGTATATTTTTCATCTTTTTTGAATGCTCTAATAATATTACTTTAAATAAAATTGTCCGTTTACTAAATTAAAAGTTTATTTTTATATTCATTGCATCTAAATTTAATAACAACAATAAACAACTCCGCGACATGAGTCATGAAAAACTTAATCTAAATATGATTTTTTATTTCTATAAAAAATGAATCAAATTTCACAGACGAAAACGACATTACTTTCCGTTTACCATATTTTATTTGAAAGCAAAATACTTAAAAATAAAATTATTTAAAAACATTATTTAATTACAATAATAGTTATGTCGTTATATTAACAACTAATGAGGTATTGTATTAATTATTTTTAATAAAGTTTAATTATATGAAAAATAGATGTATAAGGCATCAAATCCACCATTCAGTGGAAGATCAGATTTATTTTTATTCGAGAGAACTTCTAGTTTATTTATGTACATTAGTTACATTACATTTTAACGTTAATAAGAAAAATGTAATAATTTATGAATTAATAGTGTCTTAACTGTAATCCAAATGACAACTTCTTATGTTTTCTCGCAACGGTAGTTTAAATCTAAATTTGCAAAATATATTGTTATTTTAAAATTCAAAAAAAGTGTTAGTCACACTTATTAATCCATTTGTGACTAACAATACTATGTGAAGAATCACGAAAAACTGATGACATTTCCTATCGAATAAAAATATGAATAATTTCAAAACTTTCCAAAAATAATTATATTTGACTTAAACATGTGCACAAACAAGGTTTCAATAAGGAATATCACAGCTAACTGAATTATATAATAATGCACAATTAAATATTTTAGAATGTGAATGATTTGAAATGATTACTTTAAGAGCTTTCAAAACACTATATGAATTCATAAAATTAATATCTATTTTTTTCTTCTGCAAGCATGAAAAATTCCATAAAGAATAATGAAAGAGTTTTGATTATTTTTAGCCGCAAGGGGCAATTTGCTTAGATGGGCTATTAATTTCGCTTTGGCATTTTGCGTTCTCCACTGTAAAACGACGTTTCACTTTTCGAATTGTTGCCACCAAATATTAGAGCCCTGCATTATATTTGAAGAAATTAATTACTGAAGAGTCTGCATGAATGTATATATGTTTCTTGCACTGTGAAAAAACGACGTGCGTAGAACCATCAAATTTTGAATAACGCAATCCTCTACCCAAACATGCGCACCTGGTATCCCGAGTTTTGAATTTTGCATATGTTTTATTATCTATTTCCTATTTTGTAAAACTTTAACAAATTTTTGGTTAGCAAACTCAACGATTTCAAAGCAAGCAATGCCAACACTGTGCGAAGGAAAAAAAAAATTATCTCAAACAAGCGAGGCTGTGTATCAAAAATTCTAAGATCTTTTAAATATTTTGTGATATTGCTATTGAATTTAATTTTATAGTTTAAGTGCGAAGATCTTGTTTTTCAATACATAAAAGTAACATACAAAGCGTTAAAAAAAAACGCCACTTTGGGCGTAATATAAAATCTGAAAACTTTCAAATTTAAAAGCAAATTCTTTAGATATCTTATTTTTAATTTAATACGTCAAATATGATCCTTGCATATACGCTAAAATGTGTGAACAAAACTTTTCAAAACCAGCCGCTGTTAAGTTTTTACCTGATCGCTGAAGAATTGGAAACAAATGAAAGCGTCTCTACTCACGAGTAATAAATTTAATTAGGCAATTAGTGGCGGAGTGGCTAAAGCAGATAGCAGCTCGTCCTGCATTTGGTTCTCGGTAGCTTTTTCAGTAAATTCTTTAACTTACTTTTCCCTTGAGAACATCTTCTAATAGGCCAATAATCCTCTGGGTGGATTTTATAATTAATAAACTAATAACAAAAAAAGTTAAATACGAAGGTTATTTTCTTTGAGCGATTTCTAAATTCTTACAAAGGTCATTTTATTTAAAGGGCAGGTCAAAAGCGGTCACGAAATATAATTCGATATTCTATAAAATCGTTTCAAATATAAGAATGTAATGTCAATTTTGTTGATATATTTATCATTTCAAAAGACCTGAACATCTAGAATATGCTTTAAAGTACAGTTTTTAACATCTTGTTGGGAATATTTCAGGAGTTCAGAAATCATACGAAAGTGGTGAACTGAGTTTACGTTATTTACAGTTGATCATTTAATGTTATAACTCTTTTAACTATATTTAGAGTAAAATAAGATAAGTTAGGAGATTTTAAATTTTCTATCGCATGCTAAGAAAACCAGTAATCATATTCATTTCAAATACTGGACGTTTTCTCTTGTGGTGAGTCTATCAAAATAAATATGCGGTTTCTTACTTCGAGGCAGGAAAATTTTGATACATTCAGGACTGGATTTAGACTTGATAAGCTGTTTGAGATATGAGTCCCTTTATTAGGAATATGGAACTTTTTTTTTTCATATGGGATATGGGACAATTTTGGGGCCCCACTGAGAAAGTGAGGAACCTAAGCTAAATCTTGTGTAGCTTATACGGAAATCCAGGGCTAGATACGAGTATATTTACTAATTCACTATTTATAAGCGAAACAGTGAAAACTTTGTTGTAAACTTTGTACGGTTGTAAACTATACCAATCTTACTGCAAAATTTACCGAAAAAAAGTGTTGGCGTTTTATAAATAGTTTTCGAATCTGAGTTTAAAACTTAAAATATAAACAGTGAAGTAATTACTTCAAAATGACAGTTACCTCGAGCACTCAGTTATAATTTAGTTGTGGATGGATATATAACAGAGAATAACTTTGGATGCTTTTAAAGATTAAATAATTAAATTATTTAATTTAATGAACGTAGTAAAACAAAATCTTCACTAATTTGTGATTACTATCCTTTGGATTACATTAGTTTAAATTAAGGTGCTTAATTAAAATAAAGTGCTCTATATTAATTTAATCTATATTAATACATTTTCATTATGTACTCTATATTAATTTTGATAGTGCATAAGCTTCAGCCTAATTTTGATCACCCAAGCAACCAGTCACCGCTAACTACATAACGCCCGGAGCAGCCGTGTTAAGTTATACGGGAAATGAATGCACAAAAGTAAATTTGCGTGAATCTTCAGCGATGAACCTTTATTTTATTCGATTTCTTTTATGCAAATTTTCAACTATAAAATATAAGGTAAATTTGTACCGTAACTTCTTGATCTCCAACATATTCTTCTAACCATATTTGTCAGAAAACTCTATCCATTAAATGTACATCTTAATATTTCTAGATGAAATATTTTGTGATTATTTTTATGCATCAAAAATTATTTTCACTTTTATTTGCAACAAATTATTTTCTAGAATGTTTCATTTTAATAAACTTCTGCATAGTTTGAGAATATATGAGTTTATGAAGTTCATATTCATTATGAAAGAAATCTTAAGTCTGTATATTTAATCATTTTATAAAAGTAGTATTTATTCTAAAAAATAGGCTAGTTAGTCCGCTTAGTCAGCTAACTGTTCTTTTCCTTTTGAATAAGAGAGGATGGTTTCATTTCCGCGTTCGACAATCTTCCACCATTTTAATAAAAATTTTAACTTTTGTTCTTTTTTATAAAAATTTTAAACATGAGTTGATGAATCATAATCTAGAATCAGGTTTACTCAATGGTAATCATGGGGCATTTAAATATTGGCCAATTATAACTCGTAGCTATATTTATGTAAATGATAGAGATCTTTCCTTGGGACGATAAAAAATAAGGTGATTTTTTTAACGGAGTAGTTATTGCCAAATTCTCTGGATTATCGAAGCAGAAAAGACATTGATAAAGAAAAACCAGAAAATATATTTTTCAGTCCTAAATGCGTTTCCGTTCTCTGTCCCTCGATGAAATTATCTCAGTAAAAAGCATCGTAAACGAAAGCATCGCAGTGAAAATAAAAAGAGGGGAAATCTTTGCCAAAGAAATCAAACTACGACAAATACTCGCAACTTTAAAACGCCATCTCGGGAAATATCGTGGAAGAAAAAAAAAACATTAGCGAAACTTCGTGATGTCGAAAAAGCATGGTAAAAATCAAAGCAACTGAAACGTTGTGTACAATCGATTTCGTTTGATTCGGCCTCTAGTTAAACTGGGCAGCTTCGAACTGAAAAAACGAAAACCAAACTAATGAACTAATATATAATTTAAACGCTTATTTGGGACAGTAGCAGAACATGCATTTAATAAATTTAATAATTATTTATACATTTTAGAGTTTTTTTTTCCGAAATTATGTCAACAATCGTACATTAATATTTGGCAACACTAACCTAATGGAAATCAGTTATCTATCGTCGTGGATCTGGCAACTACGCGTCTGCTTAAAATTCTATCATTACTCTAAACTATAACTAGTGACATTTATTTACAGTGATGATATTATTTAATATATTTTAATCATTTCCATGATACCAAGGAATGATTTTACAATTTCAAATGAAATTGCTTTACGGGATAAAATTAAAATCCATTCATTGACCTGTAAACTACAGACTACAGTTGTTGCATTTTCCCAGAATTAAAATTTGAAATTGTAAAATTTGTTGTATGTGTTGTAAAGGTATTTTTTCCTTCCTTTTCCCCCCTCCTTCGTGATGTAACGGCAGCACACTCGGCACGTTTTCGAGAGGTCCAGGTTCGAGTCTCGGCGAGGGAATTGCACATTTTGCATGTTTCCAGCTTCAAAATAACATAATGGACTTTACATTGGCGCTCGAACTAAAAAAGGTGTTGAATAATGATTATTCACCACCAGGATTCGGCGACTGGGTTCCTTAATCCCCTGTTTTCCTTTAAAAGGGTGAGTATATAATGGATTTTCTCCCTTCTTCTTTCTGCATGCCTTTATGATGTAACACTCGGCGCGTATTCGAAAGGTCCAGGTTCGAGTCCCGGCGAGGGAGTTGGGCATTTTTCATGTCTTCTGTTTTAAAAAAAACTAATTGCTCCACAGGGTAATATTTTTTCTGCATAATTTACAGTGTAAGTATTCTAATTATTAATTTTACTTGCTTATTTTTTATCTACGTGTTACATATTTTGTTTTAGAATTTGCTATTTAGTTCGTTTAAGTGGCACAATCATTTGGAGGGTTTAGCATTGATTAGTCCCATCATTTCCCAGTTAGAGGATTCGATTACACTTTAGATATTTGTTCAATCGATTTAGACGTACAAAATACCACATTTTATGGCTAATTTTCACAACAAAAATTATGTTTCTGTATTGGTTTCTATTTTGTTATCTTTATAACAGATTTATTTCCAGTTTTTGTCCTCACCTTTCTTGCATGTCGCGCAAAGTAATGTTTTGTGCAACAAAATTTTTCCTTCGTGTTGTAGTTTCCGCGATATTTTCACCGGGAACCATTTCCGATGTTTCATTCTGTGCCAGTTGGATGCATCATACACATGATATGTAATCATTAAATTTTATTCTTAAAAAGTTTAACGTTTTGAGACTACAAATCAAAAACAGAACACTGAACAATTATCTGAAAAATTTAATTAGATTTATTAAAGTGAATCTATGAACGTTAAAACCAAAGTCATGGATAGGCACTCTAATGAGCATTTTTCTCGCGTATTAAAAGGTACATTAATTATTAAGTAAAATTAAGTTAATCTTAAAAAATATATAACAGAAGCAGGATATGTAGTTCTTTTCGACATCGATGTAAAGGATTTTGTATCAGCTCTGCGAAGCTTATAATTTTATTCATTTAAGGAAGCAGATAATGTATTTAAGTTTTGCGAAGCTATCATTTTTATGCACATTTTTAGCCTTCATTTTATTTTTTATGCGTTTAACCCTTTAACTGTCAAGTTATTTTGATGATTTGGGTACACAAATTGTCAAATTTTTTTATTGCAAAAACCAAATGTTTAGTACAAAATAAAATATACTTAAGTAGTTAAAAATTGATATTTTGACGTACATGGGTAAAATTTTTAAAGTTTTGTAGCCACTGCATATTTTCTTTGAGGCAGCTGTCACTCAACATGGCAGTTGCAAAGGTCGCTTCTAGTGGAGCATTATTATAAAAATAAAAAAAATTAACTATTTTCTAAAACATAAATAAATATAAGTGAATACCTATTAGTAGTTCAGTAATTCAGTCTTATGTGGTACAACTGGAAACACTTTTCCAAGCACAAACCAACTCCACAATCACTACACCAGAATCGTGATTCCTTCCTTATCTTTTCCCCATTTTTATCCTTTTTCGAACAACACACTTTGCACTGTCTTGTAGGCTCACGTTTCGCAGGAATAGGAGGAAAATGGGATATAAAATGTCGTTCAGTAAGACGGGCAGGGTTATCTATTGTAGGTGGTCTGCCAACATTCTTTTGTCCAGAAGCTGCATCATCATATTTATGTAAAAGCTCTTCTACAACTTGGATTCGAAATTCTAAAAATGTAATACGTTTCCCAACTACATTTTTATAGAGCAAATATGAGTTCCAGAGTACCTTGTCTAGTAAATGTAAAAATATTTTTTTATAATATTTTATCTGACGTTTTCGGATTGTTGGATGAAAGGATATTTCCTGATCACAGCGATCTACATCACCCATAGTTAGACCGTAATTAGAAACAATCTTCGGCTTGAGTATATCTCCGTTTTTTATTTTTGAGGCTGACCATGGAAGTATCATGCATACTGCTCATCAAACACACATCCTTCATCTTCGGTTGAAGAATCTAAATCATCTATATAACGTTTCAAAGAACTGGACGCTATTTTACAACAAAAAGATCCCATGCACCTTGAACCAAATAACCTCTAACCTTTGAAATCTTCAGTAAAGTGCTGTCATCTATTGAACTGAGCACACATTAACTTTTCCCGAGATACAGTCGGGTTTGACAAAGAGATGAAGCCGAAATAAACATCTCCCGATATATATTCGGGTATAACAATACGATGCACTCAAAAAAAAATTACCCCGAGTAATACTCGGGCGTGACATTTTCGAACACTAGTACTGTGCCCGAGATTATCTCGGGCATGACAGTTAAAAGGTTAAACTATTGCTTATGTGTATTAAAACGTTTTTTCTGAATATCATACTCTTTCCAAAACTTTCTTTTTTATTTTCCTTCTTGTCTGAGAAAAGTACTGTCAGTCTTCATTTGCATAACGTTTGAATTTATGAGATTTTGTTTCTTAGGGAAAATTTTGAAGCATATTGCATTTATTAATAAAACAATATTTTATTAATATTATAAATAGCAATTACTTTTACCCATCTGCTATGTAAAAAGTTAGACGAATTCTTTAAATGCTTGATATTTTTTTTTGGCTTGAATTTTTGAATTTTTTAAACTGTTCTTTAGAATCTTTAAAAGACATTAAATGTTTTAAAATGATAGGAAAAATGAAAAAATTGTAGGTATGATCAAAACATTTGTGTGACAACTTTAAGTAGTAACTTCGAAAATAAATCTAATTTGTATATTGTAATGTTGTGCTAGTAGTGAAATAATGTAGTTAAATGTTACTGAAAATTGTATTTTGGAATCTCAATTTTAAGACTAAATTTCTTGTAGCAGAACGCATAACTAAATATTAATATAAGGATTTCTTTCAGAAAACTCTTTTCCTTTTCTTATTTTTGTAAGAAAATAATGATGAGCTCTTTACAAACATTATATCATCTGTAAATTCTAGCTAAGTTTTCTCCAAAACATTGAATTAGGCTGCTGAAAACATTTTCTCTAGAACTTATTCAGAATTTACATTTATTGTTTCAACTTACCTTTAAAATGAATAATGGTAGACCTAAATGAATCAATTGAAACATTTTAAAAATGAATAAGTTAGAGGTGTACAGTTGCTGTTGCTGTTTACGAGTCCACAATTCATGAAGAAATAAATGGTTGCCATAGCCACAAAGAAGTCGGACTTCTACTTTCCACCACAATTTCGAAAGAACGAACCTCGGAGAGGGCCAGTTGTCTCCCACCCCTCTTCCCTATCACCAAGCCGCATACGAGGAATTTCGGCTTGCCATGTATTTGGAAGACCCATGCCGCAAATACACTACAGAGTACATATACAAACATCCATGTCATCTCCATATTTGTAAATATATAGTGTTTGTGCGGCATGGGGCATTCTCAATATGCGCCGAGCCGAAATTCCTTTCGAGAGGTTAGTGGTAGAGGAAGAAAGGTGGGAGACCCTCGGATCCGTTTCACCGGGATGCTCTCCATCGAAATTCAGCTAAATCACACTGCCACCTGTATGGTGCTCCAAACTGTTGCCAACGACAGACGTAATCTTGCGCTCCTTGCTCCTTTTCGTGAGCTTGGGTTGTCTATAGGTCTGACAAGTGAACATTAGTCAACAACAACATTTTGCACAGATTCGTAAAACAAACCAATGGAAATCATTAAATATAAAACAAAATAGATAAACGCAATATTTAACAAATACAAATAGAAGAAAACAATTTACTGTTCTTATAGAAAGGAGTGTGGATGGTGTAAGTGGAGAATAATGTGGTAGGTGGTACCATTTTAATACGGAACTTTCTTCCACAAAACTATCAGACAACTGTCGTTACGGGCCAGCTTCTTTTATCTTTTCTTTTTCTCTAAGAGCTGCTCGAATCTGCGTGAGACACACTGGCCTTTGTTTTCCAGTCTGAGATCTTGTTCCCTAGGTTTGAAATGTTTCCAAAGTGAGATAAGGCGTTGTCATTGAAAATGATGCTGGAACTTGCTACTGAGGTATTAAGACGAAATCTTTTCACAAAATATTTTATCTCGCTCTATTTTGCACAAATTTTGTGGACCATAAAAATACAGTTTTTCACCTCTTTTCTAGAAACATTTCTTACAGAATCTTTTATTGTTTCTTCTGAAGTAGTATCTCTTCCATTGTTGAAGGCATTTATGTAATCCTCTAGTAATTTCTCCACATTTTCACTGTCAACTTCATAGCCAAGGTTTGATCTTGAGACCCAGTATCATATATCAGGCATCGGCAACCTTAATTAAATCAAAATTACTTATGTATGAAGATATGGAAGGTGTGATGTACAAATGTGGAGAATTTTAAGTGTGTAAATACAACAGAACAGTTTTTCTGTTAATGTGAAATCTTTAAATGCCTCTTCCGGAAAACTAATTTTTGTAGTGTTTTTACATACAAGAAATGTAATTACTCAAAATATTCTAAAGGTATCTCTATGAAATTTCACTTTAGTGTTTTCTATATTGTTTACTAGGTTTTAAGCAAAAATCTAAGTTCTGCTTATTAATTTGATTGTTTCATATGCCTTTCTATATAAAACGATAAGAAATATTTTACAAAAAACTTTTTTATGTAATTACACATATTTTAGTAAAATTTAAAAATATCATAAACATTTTAGTTCATAACACTGATGACTGTTGTAGTAGTATAGCATAAGTAAAATTGAAATATATACAGTGGGGGAAAATATACGACATTTAACGCAAGTGTTAAATTCTCCTAAAAATTTGCAGAAAATTGGGTATGTTTCAAAAATTTATGAAATATATGTATTAAGAAGATATGTATTAAGAAGACGTTTCGTGTCAGTGGTATTTTCATAGAACAGTCAAACAAGCATAACTGAATGAACTTTATTTTTCTCTTCGATATCTAATCAATGATTTCACTGATGCTGAACTCCTGATGTCAATTTAGCCAAGTTTCGCTTATACTAATTAGCCGTCTTAAAAGGAATAGAAGATCTGGATTTTCGACAGTTAAGCTGCTCTTGTTCTTACTAACAGTAAATTTTATGTATGAACATTATAAACTAAACCGAATTTATAAGCTAAACCGAATTCGGGCAAAATAAAAAAGCCAATTTTTTTCTTAATTACGGCTTACGGACCGGCGTCGCCAAATTATTGATTTCTCCTTGAAATTATGATACAAAATGCAGCTTCATTACTTCAGCTTAGTAATCAAACAAAAAGTATTATTAGCCCAAAGGGCGTTGAAATACACTCATCCCATAAATTAAGGATCATGTCCATAAATTAAGGATAATACAAAATCAGGCAAAGGAAGAGTTAGAAGCAAAACAAAGTTGACTTATTTGTAAAGCTTATTTATTAAACAAAAGGTAAAGAGCAAAAAAAAAGATGCTATATGTTTGATATTATTAAAAAAAATTGCGATTTTTCTCCCTGGAGCAAGTCCATACGGGTGATAACCTCCGATTGAAGGCATTCACTTACGATGTTTGCACGGTGAGGACGGACGTTGTCATCCATAAACACAAATTGTGCGCCCATGGCGCCCCGAAACAAACGTACATGTTGTTCCAGAATGACGTCCCGATAGATTTGGCTTGTTATGGTTCCAATTTGAACATGCAGGTCAGTTCTGGAACCCAGAATAATTCCACCCCAAACGAGCACTCCTGCACCACCGTAATGGTGTCATTCAATGATGTTTTCTTGGTGGTAACGAGTACCTGAAGCTCTCCATATGAAAGCCCGGCGAGAATCAGACTGCAAGCTAAACCTGGACTCGTCGAAAAACATCACACAAGCCCATTGTTGCGGTGTCCACAATGCATGCTCTCTGCTCCAGGCTAACCGCAGGCGACAGTGAGTTGCAGTAAGTGGAACGCATCTGACAGGTCTACGAGCATATAAACCAAATTGCCCTAAGCGTCTGTACACGGTCTGCCTTGAAATTGTCGTACTAGTGGCTGAAGAGAGCTGACGAGACACGTCTGAGGCTGTGCTCCGCCTGTTTCTTTTGGCAGAAACTGCCAAATACCGGTCCTCATTCGGCGTTGTAACTCTGGGGCGACATGTGCTGTAACGTCTACTCACATTACCATCATCTTGGAATCGTTGCCAAAGCCTGCAGATGACGCTCTGGGCAATTCCAAGTTCGTCTGATACTTCCAGTTGGATACGCCTACATTCCAGACAGCCGATAATTCTACCATGTAAAAAATCATCCAAATGCGTTCTTTGCGTCATAACTATTCGGTTATTGCACTGAAATGCTTATAAAGCGCCTGCGAACAATTTTACTTCTTTGCCTGTATTCCTTATATATCACTCTCTTACACTCTCGTCATTGTGACGACCATCGGTGTCATCTGGTTACTTCCTGAAATTTGCATATGATTCTTGAAGATGTGTGTAGTGATTTTACAGGTGATATATTTATTTTAGAGTTCGATTTCCGCTTGACTCCAAATTATCCTTAATTTATGGACATGAGTGTAGAAGGGCTATTAATTTCATTTTGCGTCGAATCACTATAAACGGCGTATCACTTTTTATATTGTTGCCACCAAATGTTACAGTCCTGCGTTATATTTAAAGAAATTAAATGATGAAGATTCTGCATGAATATATGCATGTTTCTCGCGCTGTGATAAAACAATGGTACCAAGAGCCAACAAATTTTGAATAACGTAATCCTCCACCCGAATATGGGCACCTGGAAGCCCTAATTTGGAATTTGCTTTATTATTTATTTCAGATTTTACGAAACTTTTATAAATTTTTTATTAACATACTCAATGATTTCAAAGAGACCTATGACAACACTGTACGGGGGAGGGGGAAAACATTTTTATCACCAGCGCGCCAGTCGAAATTCTAAAGATATGCTCTTTTCAAATTATTTTGCGATATTGCTGTTGAACTGAATTGTATGGTTTACGTGCGAAGAACATGATATTTAATAAATAAACGTAACACACAAAATGTTAAAAAATCCTCTTTGGGCTTAATGTAAAATCTGAAAACTTTCAGATTTTTTTTATTTACTTTTATCTTGTTATTTACTTTCTATTTATTTTTATGCATTCTTCTTGTGCTCGTTTCATATCAATGTTTCATTATTTGTTTTTATGTATTGTATTTGATTTTTCGAACTGAAGTCACATGATATTGTGAAATGTTTCACATAGTAATTCGTGGATTCGTGGTTACCGAGACCTTTTCATATATAACAAAAACGTCCTAAGTCCTCAAAGTCTGTACCTGACACCCAATTTGGCCATAATTTCCCCCAAGCAAGTAACTTGTTGCCAGGTTTTGTTAACGAGATTTAAACAATGAAATATATTAAAATGATGTCTCTAGAAGTCTCTGAGGGCTTATTAGAAGGCGCAAGCTCCCTCAAAATAGCTTTGAAAACGAAAAGTTGCAAACTTAAGTATTCGTAACTTGAAACACCTCTCGTCATTCGAGGTATTTTTTCGTTCAAGTAATTTGTTCATATGGTGAGGAGTCCTGATCCGAGGTTCTACTGTATTTGTATAAATGTTAGTTTTGATTTATAATTATAAGTAGCAGAAAATCTGCTCTGGGCCCATCAGCGGCCGAGCGGTAACGTTGCTGAACACTGGTAGTTCGGTCTGAGGTTCGAATCCCGCGAACGGGCTGGCTGCATGGGCGTTTTCGCGGTTTTCCCCATGTGTAACGTGTATACGACCCAGTTTCCCTTAGAAAGTCCTCCTCGAAGGCATCCCTCCCTTAAGACAGATAGCCCTCGAGTGCTTTGCCGTAATCTAATAAAACCAAAACATACAGAAATGCTCTGTTCAATAATTTCGCATGCACGTATTTAAGAAATGTTTTGTCATATTTATCACTGAAAAATGATCGTGCAACAAATATTTTATTGGTATTAATTATTAAAAAAGATTTTTTACGCCCATGCTAACTTTGAAATTATGGATATTCGCACCTTAGACTGATTGTAGATTTCATAAGACAATTTTATTTCTAATTTCGAAAGAATTTTGAACGAGATACGCTTTCACCAAGGAGAAAATTTTACTAGACTTTTTGGAAGTTGAAACTCCGTGTTCTTTTCTGCTCTATTAACAAAACTAGTCGTTTATTCCTTAAAAACCCATTGCCGGCTAACGGAAAAGTGGTTAGTGACTTACGGGCTCTGGTTCGAATCCTGGAGAAGGCGTGAGTGTTGTAAATGTATACTGCATTTGCGGCATGGAAGCACCCGGAATATATGGCCAGTCAGAATGTTCTCGTGTTGTCTGTTGGCAGTGGGAAGAAGGGTTGTATTCTCTCAATTTTAGAGGTGATTTTCATTACTGCCCATTTTTCCTCAAAGTTTCAACTCATAGTTTTTAATCCCTTTGTTTCGTATTCGTACATTGCTTAGTAGATAGCGCTCTCATCCTTGCTTCTTTGATACTTGTTTAATTTACAAATACCGATTTTGCTTCTTTTCTATAAATGGTACTATTCGGTTTCGAGGGCCGTAAAAAAATTGCAGCGAAAATGTACGCGCAAAAGCGCCAAATCTAGCGTACGCGCTGGTTTCATATTGCGTAAGTTTATATAGTTCTATATTTACTAAGACGCCATTGAAATACTAGTCTAATTTTTAAATCCTTTTTTGATATCCTATGGATTTAACAATTTGGGAATTGCCCATGACGAAAACTCGGAAATAGAAAGATTGGATTGGATTATTCAATTATGGCTATCTGCCTGAAGGGAGGGATACCTTCGTGGAGGACTTTCTAAGGGAAACTAGCTCGTATACACGTCACACATGGGGAAAACCACGAAAACGCCTATGCAGCGAGCCCGTTCGCGGTATTCGAACCTCAGACCGAACTACCAGTATTCAGCGTTTTTACCGCTCGGCCGCTGGTGGGCCGAAAACTCGGCAATAGAATTTTGGGTAAAGTGCAGAATCCCCCGCTGCTTGACGCGTTTTTAAGAATTGCCCATACTCGGTATCCATGTGCACATCGACCTATTTTCACTTAAAAAAAATCTTAGAATTGCACAAAAATGGCACTGCGCACGCCCTTGACTTTATCTATGTACACATCGACCTATTTTCACTTAAAAAGTAAAAGAAAATTGACAAAAATCCAATTGTTTTTACCCTTGTAAAAAGCGGCAAATAAATAAGTGAGCGATTCTGCACTTTACTTAGAATATTTTCAAAGAAAAGGCATCATATAGAAAATTACGTTTGAATAACCAACGAGATGAAATTATGCTTTAGCGATAAGTCGGTAGCGAAATAACGATGCAGGCATCCATTCAGTTATGTTTAGCAATTTTTATATAAATTATAATAATGATCTGAAATAGTTATTTACTCTTATTCAGTCATGTTTAGCCTTTTTCATATAAATTCTAATAATAAAAAAGTATATGAAATTAACCTTTCATCTAAATTAAAACATCAATCTTAAATAGTTATTTACTATTATACTTCCTTTCTTGCCGCAATTATTAGCGTTGCCGCAATTATTTTTGGCTGCATTGGCATCAACAATAGTTTGGCGATTTTTTACGGTCCTCGAAACCGAATAGTACCCTATAAATTCCTAGACATTTTTTTCCTTGAAATTAAATTGCGTTTTACTGAGCAACTGGCAAAATTTCGTAACCCATGTTTATATTAACTGAAGATTTTTGTACATAAGGAAAATATGTATTTTAAATATCTTGGAACTGATTAAACATGAAATTTTATTGTTTTTTATTTCTAGAATCAGTAATCAAGAAATTATTTGCGAACATGGTAAAGAAATTTATCATCACCTAAAACTCAATGCATCAGAACTCCAAATATTCGGACCAACTCGTATATTGCCCACTGATGTAATTGGCAAAAATTCAGAAAAGTTAGGAAGAAAATTTAAAAAATGCATAATATATGCAAGAGAGAAACTTTTAATTTTCGTTAATTTTATTTTATTTTAAAATAAGAGAGATTATACAGCTGCTTGTTTAACTAGTTAAGGTGTAGAACGTAAAGGTTTGCCGCACAGACAATACAGTGGTTAGGAAACCTAATGCGATGCACCAGGGTCTTTATTTGAAGCCTGAGGAAGACATGGATGTTTATAAATGTATACCTATAAAAGCCTAAAGCACTAACTTCAGTTAAAAACAGTTGAAAGAATTTTTGCAATTAAAATTAGAATTTCTGCGTCCAGACAACCATTTGCTCAACGAGCAGGAAGGAAACATTTTAAGCGCACACAAATTTAAAGTTATATTTTGGTTCAAGTGGGCAAAGTGACCCTGAAGTTGGTGCACCAACTGACTTAATTCACTATGCTACTCAAAATTTCAAATGTAAATAACTAGCGGCTTCGTTATGCCTAACGCGATTTACACTTTAAATCGTTGATAATTCGACAATTATTGCATACAGATTAATGAAAGTCATAAAAATCTCAACCGAAATATAAGAATAATGTAATTCAATTACATTTAAACAAGAAATTAAGTAGTTAGATGACATATAAGAATAAAAAAAAACAGAGCTCACCGAGCCGGGTAAGTATAGCACGCCAGCAATGCTAACTTGGCAACATCTAAAGAACTGGGCAGTCGAGGCAGCTCCAATTCCATTCCCATCTGCAACTGATACCCGTGGCCACAATCACTTGGCACTTCAGTCGCGCCCTTCCACAGAAGACCCACACTTCTGACATTGTTGAGACAGAAAGCAAGCCAGCAAAACCACATCTCAGCACAGTTGAGAGAAAAAGCTGAAGTGCGTAGTTATGAAAGATGGAACCACGGCGAAGAGAAAAGTTTTGATTTACATGGGCAGTTTCAGTTCCCAATTATTACGTCATCAGAGCTGCGCGGTCGAAAGAGTGATCTAGAAATGACGCAATGCAGAGAAGTTATTACGATTTTAGAATAAAGAGGAAGAATTAATGTTTATAGTTATAATTCTGATTCATATAATTTTATCTTACATATATATATACAAGTTTGGTGCTGCGATTGCAACAAAAAAGGGAGATGTGCAAGCAGTCCTATATACAAAATTTCAACGTTCTACGGCTAATCGTTTTTGAATTATGAGAGATACACACGTACTTACGCACGTACAGACGTCACGGAAAAAAAAATCTCTTCTGAATCTATTTTAAACCCATTTTACAATCCGTTTTTGAAAAAAAATAGTCCTTTATTCTGTTCGTAGGTACAAATGTAAAGCAAAAAATTATTGTTCAAATGGATTCGAGAGCGGTCAAAATGTGTATCGTTGAAATATAATGCACCGATTCCTGTAACTTCGTAAAAGGAAGTAAAAAAAAAATAAGTTTAATAATTTTTTTGATTTAATATAATTATATTTCAAAACATTTAAGTCAGCAAAATTATTTTGTCTTGCATTTGCTTGTAAAATATTTCGCTATTTTAGTCTAATTTAAAAGGCTTTAAAAATTATATACATACATTTCTAATCTTGCCACATAAACGAAAATTTTGTAAAGCATATAAGTGTGTGAATAACAATCATATAACTCCATACAAGAAAATAATATACGAGAGACCCGGGTAGTTGCAATTATGTATATTTAAAGTCCAGACAGCTGTAATTTAAAAATGTCATGCAGAAATTCCTAGAAAACTATCAGATTTTTAATTTTAAAATGATAGCTTAAAATATGTTAAGAATTTTGGAAACACTATAAACCTCAAAACTTTGCTTTCTACACTTTCACTTCTAACTCTTGAATGTGTTGGTGGCGTCTTAGACATTAAAGAAACAGAAAAAGTTATAAGTATGTCTGGAATATTGACAGGTTGATGGATTAGTACGATTAGAAGAGAGAAATTGTTCTTGTGAAGTGGATAAAGCAGGAAAGCTATCAAACACTCATCTGGAAGAAAAGGCACTGTAAAAGGAGTGTAATAAATCTGAATTAAATTCGGTAAATTAATGTATATACCTCCATGCACCTAATTAATAATTATTTCATAGAAATATGTGCTGCCTTGCGTGTTCCTTGGTAGCATAGACGAGAACTATAAGGGCATTATTACTATGTCCTGCAAAGTACTACAGCAAAGTACTACAGAGACTGCGAAAGGGTGTAAAATGCTCTTCCATTTAACTCTAATAGAAGTTTAACAGAAGGAACTTCCCGTGCTTCAACTCAACCAGCATTTATGGCTTAAATCAAAAGTAATGAATATGACATAAGCAAGTTAGACCAGCGGTTACAGTGACAAATAGCAAGTTTGTTCTGATCTAAAGTCGGCGTGACAGGCCTAATGGCGAGAACATGGCAACGCCGCTGAATACTTTAGAGAACCAATTAGTTAACGTAGTCATTAGCAGGCTGAACATGCTCTAATTCTACCCTTTAAAACCTTCCTTTAAATACTATCTCCTTTCGACCTCATTTGAATATACGCGAGCTAGAAATTTACATTCTGGCAGGAAAATTGAAAACGAGAAAGACGGTAAAGCACATTAACATAAAATAACTGATTAATAAAAATAAATGAATTTTTATAACGTTTTTAGCATTCGTCAGAGGGATTAAAATTATGAATGGATGGGATTGGATTGGATTGAATTATTTAGATTATGACAAAGCTTACGAGGGTTACCTGTCTGAGGGAAGGTATGTCTTTGGGAAAAATATTTTAAGGAAACCTGCCTTGTATATCTGTTACGGGCCCACCAGTGGTCGAGCGGTAAAGTCACTGAACACTGGTAGTTCGCTCCTAGGTTCCAATACCTGAATGGGCTGGCTGAATGGGCGTTTTTGTGGTTTTCCCCATGTGTACGAGCCAATTATCCTTAAAAAAGCCAACCACGAAGGTTTCCCTCTCCTTAGGCATATATCCCTCGAGGCTTTGCCGTAATCACTAGCATTCTACGGCTACTCATTTATAAATTTTGCAAGATACATACATATGTATATACGTATACTTTCGAATTTCTCTTAAATCCATTTTATAAACCGTTTTGGAAAAATAAGGAATTCCTTTATTCTGTCCATACGTACAGATTTCACGAAAAAACATCGTTCAAATTTATTCGAAAGCGGTCAAAATGGATATTTTCGTTGATATATTGTAAAGATCGTGACTTATAAAGATCATGACTTGTGAAGATCGTGACTTAAAGAGAACGTGAAATATAAATAATAGGACAAGAACTTGCATTTTACGGTGTGGCAACAAGAAGAGGATTCAGAAGATTTTTATATATTTTGTTTAGGGAGTTTAAGATTTTTAGTATATTTTAATAGTTGTAAGAGTTTTAACTGTAGCAGTTAAGAGTTTAAAAATTTTAATAGTTAAGAGCTGCTGCATTTATTTTTTGTTCATTTCTAAAATTCAAATAAAAGTATTTTGTTCATTCTGAAAATTTAGCTTTGTTCTTCCTACAAGGTTCAATATCCGTTATATTGAAACGAAGGAAAGGATTTTTACTTATATGATACCCGAAATTTTTCGCCGTTTGAATACTTCCTTTATTTAGTGCAAACAAGTAAAAAGGGTGATTGAAGCTAAGATAGTCATTATAAAATAGTGATAAATGGGAGTAAAACGGATTTTTAACGTGTTTGTTGACTGGGTGTTCGTGACGCTTCTTCCGTGCTTGTTTATTACACAAAAATGGAATTTTTAAATTATGCAAAATTAATGTCAATATTACCTATTATTTAACATTACCGAAATCAAAATTCTCGTATATATTAAGTGCATAAGAAATAGTTTTCTAAATGTAAAAGAGTAACCTCAGTTTTAAACAATGTTTATCGTTTCCTTTCGAGACTTGAATAAAACAAGAGTTGAAGAATTAACTACAGAGGATTGCTCTAATTAGTTGCAAAACTTCAGCACTGTAATGCACAGTTAAAGTCTTTTAACAGCTTTGCATACAGACCGAATGTTATCCCTTTCATTTAAACTTTTGTAATATAAATAGTTCTTTCTGCATCATTAATTCATATCATTATCACAGCAGGTCGCGACAAAGGAATGTTGCGAATACTCTTCTCATTAAGTTTCATTAAGAATTAATTAAATTTGGAATGAGATAATTATCAACATAGCAGACTTAAATAATATAGTAATGAACTCCTTATTGAAAACTTGTTTAAATTACACTCGAATAAAACCTCGAATTTGCTTCTCATTTTAATCATGTAATAATAGCGCACCAGAATATTATTGTTAATATTCTGTATCATACTGTTAGCTGTGTATGTTACATTCGCAACATTCTGAGTTGTATTTAGAGTTAAGGATAAAGGAAACGTTTATTTTCCATTCAGTTAAGAGAATTCCTTTCAATTTTTTTTTTTTTTTTTAATTTAACTTGTGTTTCTAGACACAACTTTTTTTTCATCCACTCTAATTTGAGATTTCGTCATAAATGAATTATATAAACTCTCAGGATTAGAACTGCATGGTTGTTATCCCGAAGAGAGATAACAGTCCTGAATGGGATATTAATGTCGAAATAGCATTTTGTGTTGAAAAACTTAAATGCGTCGTATCACTTTTCATATTGTTGTCACCAAATATTATCGCCATGTTTTATTTAAAGAAATTAAATAATGAAGAATCTGCGTGAATGCATGTTTGTTACATTGTGAAAAAACCATGGTACCTAGTGCAATCATATTTTGAATATCGTAGTTCTTCACCCGAACATAAGCACCTGGAAGTTCGAATATTGAATTCCGAGTTTGTTTTATGATCTGTTTCACCTTTCTTAAAGCTTTAGCGAATTTATGATTAACAAATTCAACGATTTCAAAGCGAGCAGGGGCGACACTGTATAATCATTTTATCTCGAGCATGCGAGGCTGCGTATCGGAAATTATAAAAGTGTTCAGTTTTTTAAATATTTTTTGATTTTGCAGTTTAACTGAATTTTATTTGGCTTAAGCGCCAAAAACATGATATTTAATAAACAAAGTAAACATGCAAAATGTTAAAAAGACAAAAAAAGGTTTGGTAAAGCCATCTTGTCTAAACGAATACTGCTGTTCTGCTTTTAAATTTATGACAATTTTTCTGTTGATCATGATTTTTCTGTTGATGAAACTGATGAACTGTATATGGCGTAAGTTTGGAAGAAAATGATACTTTATAATAAAACTAAAAAGATAAAACAGTAGGTTAATAGGAGTCAAAGCTCAGCGAGAGCATACAAAACCTTAACAAACCCTTTTCGGCAATCGTTAAAATCCGAAAACTTTCTGACTTTTTTTTTTTCTTTTTAAAGCCGGATTTCAGAGTTATGATATTTTAAAGTTTGCTTACTCTCAAAAATTCATCTGATGATCAGAAGTATATGATTGTTAGCCCAAAAGGGAAGTTAATCCGGAATGGTGAAATACATAATGAAAGAAATGGTAAGAGTTTTGTGATTTCGGGTGGATATTTTGTACTGAGACAAATGTTATATGGATTGCAAGTCACTTGCGTAAATCTAATATTTTATATCTGCTAAGATTTAAGCCACGAATCCCACTTTTTCAATTGGGCATGATAGTCATGATTACTTGAGCTTTAAATACAATGAAAGTGAAAAATGTATTTAAGTTTATTTGATTTCTTGAGCACCTTTTTCATAAAATGCTTGACAACAAGTGTAACTGTGCTCAAAGTATAATGGGTAATTTTTTTCTCCTGTCAAGGTATTTTCTAACAAGATGAAATTGCGCAAATACGTAAAAATTAAAAAGCCGGTTTTCATTAGCATTTGAACCTTTCCTTCTGATATTTACCGTACGCTTAGAAAGAAACAAAATATTTGTAAAATGTTAGATATTATCTTGTCAATTTTATGATGTTACATTAAGAATCAGTATTATTTCAGCGCTCATTATGTTTTTTTATCGTGTGCAGTTAATGAATCTCTGACATTTATACCGGGTTTTAACGGAAGTTTCCCACCACTACAAATATCATCTGCACAATCAGTTCGCGTTGGCGGGGTTAATCGTATTTTGTCAAACAATGTTTGGCATTTGAACAAAAGACTTGCTTTAGAACATTGTGTTCTGAAATTTGAAAAACATATCCTTATTATTAAGTTCCTGAAATGGAACTATAAAGCTACCAGATTAGAACCATCGTTTACTTCCAGTTCTGTTGCAAAACGTCGGCCACAGATTGTCTCCAAATCATATGTACAGCTTTTGGTACTAAAGTTGTATCATATGACACTGTGAAGGTTTCCTACCAATAGCTCAAAAACAAGGACTATGACATTCAAGAAGCAAAGCGCTCTGGCCTCTGGCCTGCCTACTGATGTTGATAAGGCCCTCCTGGGAGAATTTGTGGAAGCAGATCGGTCGGAACTTGTGGAAGAAGATTCGTACAAGTTCAATCACTGTTTACCGCATGAGCCGACTCAAGCAGATAAGGACAGACGTGTTCGGGCCTTTTTTTTTTTTTTTTTCTTTCTCTTTTGGTAACTTTATTAAGAACGCGTTTTGGTGGAAAACTTTCTTCACAGCCAGATACAAGCAAGGAGAACTTTAGGAAACTTAGGAAAAGAATATATTGCGGCTCACGTTGGATGGGAACACTTATTTTCTGCATGTTGGACAGATTTTTTAATTGTTATATCTCAAAACCATTTATGAAGAATGTCTTAATCCTTTACTGCTTCCTCCATTTATGATCTATTCACAATCCACTGTCGACTAAACTTAGTAGCAAATTATCGTCGGCCATTCCGGTTATGGGCGCCAGATATAAAGACAGAATAAATTTAGGAGGGAGAGTTACATAAAAATAAATTACTTTATTCCCTAGAGTCGAATATGGGGTGTTCTGCTTGCCGGATCTATAGACCAACCATTGCATAAGTTTGGCAAATGCTGCTATTGGTACAGAAATGACCTTCTTTAATGAGGTTATATCCTATATCAAGTAAGAATACTGCGCTCAAAGATTACTGTTTCCTTTCAAAAGTAATGAATATTGCTTCTAAACAAAGTTTCCATTTATATCTGAAACAAAAGAGGAATAAAGTAATATATTATCGTATTTTAAACAAAATACTGGTTCGTCCAGTTACAATTTCAGTGTATATTTGTTAAATATGAATGAATATATGTGAAATTTCTTGCAACAGTTCTCCAAAGATTAGAGAAAAAAAAACTCCAAAGATTAGAGAATTCATCTCTTGTATCTTTAAAATGGCTTTTATATTATTAAATGAAACAGAAAGCGACTTCAGAATCAATTAGGGAATTCAGCTCCGCTATTGAAATAATAATCCGGATGTGGCATCATTAATTTAATTTCTCACACAACGCATTTAGGTTGAGAAAATGAGTTTTAGGACAAACTATGACGTAAAGTTCAATCCATAGAAGTCTCAATGTATTCTAACAAACACAATTAGATTATAGTGAAGTTTATTGATATACGCTACTGCTGTTCTCGTGTAGTGGAGAACAGTCCAATCAAATTAGCTACAATTAAATTACGCAGAATTTTTTTATATTTTTCTTCTAAGAAAATTTATACCAAAGCATTCAAAAGCAATCACAAGTAAGTTAGTTATAGTTTTTTTAGCAGCTTTATGTGGAGCTTTTATAACTGTTTACAAGAAAAAGCACTACTCTCCATACTGGGAAGAATCTCTTTTTGTAGTCCTTTCTTTTTGTAGTTCCTTTTTCATTCCGTCTGTTTACAAACAATGTCCATAAAATTGTCTCCGCGGAATTTATTTTCACAGTTGCTAACCTTTAGATATATATAATTCCAGTTACAAAAGTATTAAGACAAATATTCATGTTTTGGCACTTTTAATTTAAAAATCAATTATGATATCAAATTTCTCATATACATTCCCCTGAACCATATAGTTACATCTAATTTAAGATTCAAACTTGTCAAGATTCAAACTTGGCTAGCACTGTCAACACATGAAACATTTATGCCGACAAAAAAGGCCCATGCTACACCGAATTTTCCTCATGCACTGTGCCCTGATAATACAGTTTTAACCATGTCCTCATTTCCTCATTATGCTGCTAAGTTTCGTTAAGATCGAGCATTTTTCAAGTTGGAAGGACATTTTTAACATAGAGTGAATGTGATATACAGTCAAACATCCCGTTGGTGGACACTCACGAGATCAAGGCATTTGCTCATTACAAAGTCGTATCTGCTACAATGGAGTACATTGATCTTCTTCGAAGGTGCAGAAGGTATGCATTAGCTGAGCCTACCAGACACGTTATGGGAATTATTCGCTAAAGTATAGCGTCTGTTAACCGATTTAAATGTGTATAGGTCTCAATCTATCACTTTATTATTTATTAATTTATTATTATTTATTAACAGATTGTGACAGTAATCGATTAATATCGATGCAGTTGGTATCTGTTAGCTTTGAGTACGTAGAGATAAAAAGTGATTTTTGGTCTTTATTTATGAGCATAAATTACTTCTATTCATATTGATTTCATTCGTATTATATTCGTGGGGATATTTTGGGGGAATTCTTTTTTAATGTGCAAATGCACTTTTGATCATCAGTTGCCCACTCAAACCAGGTTTCTAGAAACAAAGAAAATGCCTGAAATATTAAGCAGATTTTATCAAGAATATACATTTCCTTTTACTCAAAGTTTTATATACACACAGTGTGCCAACTGTTGTTGCTTTTCCTCACATTACATAAAAAATATTGCATCAGCAATATTTCGTGTTCAACAAAGGTTTCATCCTAATTTGACATAAAAAAAAATGTTCCATTTGCCAATTAGAAAATATGTTGGGAATTCTGATTTGCAATTTAATCAGATTAAGGGGAAAAAGAGACTGTAGCCACTAATTCAACAAATAATTTGCGCGTAAATTTTATCCTTCTGTGCAAAAATATAACTCCTTCCTTCTATAAATATGCAAAAAGTATTTTCTCGATTCTTTGGAAGTTGGCGAATTGAATGCCAAAGTATCGATTAGAATTGCAAGTGCCGATGGCGATAAAAATCATTTCTTCAGAAGAACTAAGCATTTTTATTTCTCATTTGCGCTACCCTGAATAACAAAGTACACTAAAATATTCATTTCTATTTGAATAGTGTCCCCATTGTTTGCATTTCAGGAATAAGAATGGAGTGTGAATTTTAAGTGACTCTTTAATGTTCGAAAGCAAAAATTCGGGTATTATTTAAACGCTAAACGAAAGTGACAGCCACTGATAATGGTCTAATTACCTCATTTTTATTCAAGGCAGGCTGAGATTATATCATCACGTTCATTTATCAATTACCCGTCGTCACATTTCTAGCCAAAACGTGACTGTCATACCAAATTAGAAGCAAATTTGCATGCACTTAAGTGAAAGTAGTAAGGTTTCTGTCAATGATCAATCAGATAAAAATAATGTCTTGCAAAAGATTTTGTTGAATGAATGTTAGAACTGTACATTTAACATCAGACGTCAAAATGAACGTAGGAATTTTTAATATGACCTGGACGTTTAACACACTTAGTTTATTAAACATGGTAGGCTTTTTCTTTCAAGGACAAAGGTACTTTGAAATTCATGTAATAAGCATCCTTTTAGACTAAATTAGATTAAAATATACGTTAATATTCTTTAGATTATTCACGAAAGTGTCAAAATTATGTTTAAACTCATAACAAAACAGATTATAAATTTGCAGAATTACTAAATATCAGGATGTCAAAAAGTAATTTCGGTCTTCTAGTGTGAAATCGAGCTCAATTTGTGCTATATAAAAATGCATTTTAATCGGAGAAATATCTTGCATTCTGTTTAATTATGCATTAATATTGTGACCTTTTCCCATCTTTCTGTTAAGTTCATGAATTCGCGTTAAAAGAACTTCTCGTCAGCAAAAAACTCAACGAACTGCTATTTGAAGCCATCGTTATTACTGAAATTGTTACCGTTTAAGAAGTTTTGTAAACTTCGAGATAAATGATAATCCGATGTTTCAGGGTCGGAGCTATATAAAGAATACGACATTACTTTCCAAAACAAGCGCCATTAATTTCGTTTGTTTATGGCTTATCCCACCCAGTCGACCACAACATCAGATCATGTTCATGGACCCGTGGATTTCAACAGACCGAAGAATAATTCCAGGACAGGAGAGTAGTTGGCTCCTCAGGCAACCAGTGCAAGACAAGATATGGGTAGGAGTACTTTGGGTCAAGCTTGCACTTCCGGCAAACGGGATAGACTTTAATGCCCCACACAAAACGCAGAGCGCGCAGATGACCAATATAAGAGCAGTTTGTTCAAATCTATTTCATGCTACTGTTATTAGCGCAGCGTTGGGGCGGTAACCAACGTACCACTCACAATTTTGTACATGTTGTTATGGATGGAGGCCTCTCGTTGTCATGGCTGAACACGATTCCTTTGCGATTTGCCAATTCTGTCCTTTTCTCTTTAATTGCTTCCTCCAGTTTCATAAGCTGTTGGAACTAAACATCTAAGTTGACGTTTGATTGCTTCAGAGCACTCGAAATATACAACACCTTTGTAATCCCACCAAACTCACAGCAAGGTCATTTTCTGATTAAATTTAGTTTTCGATATGATTTGTACTAATTCATCATGCTTGGATCATGACCAATTTCAATTAGGGGTATTGTAGACGATCCATTTTTCATCACCACTGATAATTGGTTTAAAAAAAAAGTCGACTGTCTTACGTGTGAAATGCGTCTTGAAAATGCTTTTTTGCCGTGTTAAGTGTATTTCTTTCAATTCATACGAAGTTATATCGAATTTGTTAACGAATGCAAGACCTCTTGTATGATTTTTGTAATTGTTTTGCGTAATACATTTAAACTTTTTTCAATCTTCCCCACAGTTAAATGACGATACGTTTCAATAATTGTTTCAATTTTGTCATCATCAATTTCAGATGATCTGCCAGAACGTTTGTAATCTTTAAGTGGAAAATCTTCAAAACCAAAATTTTTAAACCAACTCTGATGCATGCGTTCTGAAGCAATTAGCAATCTGAAGCAATTAGCACCATAAACTTCACATATCTCTTTTTGAGCCTCAGCCGCTTTCTTGTCTTTATGAAAATACGAAAGTAAAATATGTCAAAAATCCTTTTGCTCGCTATAAGAAAATTATAACTGACCGTAAAATACCAGTTGTAAAAAAATATACGACATTAGTTTCTATAGCAACCTCAACGTGTCAGCTGCAAAAGCTCAATAGAAAAGAAATTATAAGATTGACAGAAGACTAACAAAACGAACATTACTCTATCGATTTTTACAAACTGAAATTACCTTCTTACCAACCTAATCCTTACTAATCCGAAAGTTATTCTTTTAAATTCAAGCCCTGCTTTAGTTTATTTCCTGTATGGTGAATTAAATTTATATTTCATTATAGTAGATATGAAATATTTTCGAAAAAAGGTTTTCTAATTTTAGAAACATTGATGCAAGTAGAACCGAGATAAAATGGAAAACGTTCCAGATTAAAGACAAATAAAATAAATAATTATGTATATTTTGCCTAGTTCTATCTTCTACAAAACATTTCATATTCTGGCCAGCTCTATGTAATAGCGTTCTTAGGTTCCCGATTGATATAATCTTCGAGTAGGAGTGGGTTTCAATGGAAAGAAAATTAGAATCTCTGAAGTCTAAAGAATCTTCTATAGTAGTATGAGGTCTAATTTAATGAAATATGTGAGCTGGTTATGTTGCTCCTTTCGATATTTCACCTGCTATATTCAATGTAAATACGTCACTTCTCATAGAAAGGTTTTAAGGAAGATCCTACGATTCTGGCCTTATTGATAGTAATTAATTTAAGTTAATCTTTCACTATAAGCAACCATTTGTTTTTGCTCCATTTCCAACCCACACTTAAATCAGCTAACTTTCAATGTAAATAAATAATACAATGTCTTTGAAAATATATACTAGACATTTATAGGTGTTAGCCACTATTAAGGCCGGAAGCGGTGGTCTCTTTATTAAGGAGGCACTTTATAGGGGGCCACTAGTGTCTCCTATGAAGGGAAGGCAAACTGCATCCATGCCTTCTTCGGAGTTCGAACCAGGGCCCTTCGCTTCCGCAGTCAGTGTCACTAACTACTTTCCCATCTGGGCGGCACAGCTTATACAAGTTGTTTCAGCAAATCCGTAACAAAATTTCAGGAAAGCCAGGGTATATCTAGACGATGGAAAAAAATATAACAATGCATGGTCGAAAGCATTTTCCTTGTGCGGTAATAACGACACAAAACACAAGAATGGGAGGGCACGAACAGGATGAGAATATATGTTTGTTATGTTTGGTGCAGAGGAAACCAAGAAATAAGAACAAAAACAAAGATCGTCATCAAAGAAGATGTTCGAAACGTATCCTCAATATGTGATTGGCAGGAGTGGTCCGGTGCATCGGCCAGCATGATCGCCAGACCTCATTTGCATTGACTACTTCCTCTAGGTTTACATATAGAAGTGCTGAGAACTTACTGCTTGCATCGTGGCAGCTGCTGAGGAAATCCGGGACATGCCCTGTATTTTCCAGAACAGTTAATCCAGAACATCAGATCTTTCATATGCCGAAGATGTAAGACATGCATCTGGGACCGGGGGCGTAATTTCGAACACCTTCTTTGTTGACGATCAAAGAAGTTGTTCTTATTTCTTGATTTCTGCTGTGCTAAGCATAATAAACATGCTTCCTCATCCTGTCCATGTTCTTCGTTTCTTGTGTTTTGTGTTGTCATTACCGCGCCAGGAAAGCCTTTACCACCATGCATTGCTATGTGATTTTCCACCGTCTAAGTGTACTCTATTCGTCTTGAAAGTTTGTAACCGATTTTCTGAAATACCTTGTTATGGTAACGAAAAACGAAATTAGCAATTAGTAACAAAGATTAAAAAGCTAATTACAAAGTCAGTAGCAAAAACCCACCGCCAGTTGTAAAACATTTCACTCTCAAATACATGGACGGTTAACTGATACTAAAGCGTTATTACTGAGACTTGGCGTCACTGCTGTAAGAGATGGTGTTCGCCGATAACATCGCGGCGAAAACATCGCGGACGAAAACGTCGCGGAGAAAACAACGCAAGGCGAAAACGTCGTGCTACAAAACATCGTGGGAGAAAACATTGCAAAGAGAAAACCTCGCAGTTCTAAAACACAGTGGTACAAAACATCGTCGTCGAAAATAAAGCGGTTCAAAAACTTCGCAATTTGAAAACATCGTCGTCGAAAATATCGTGATAAAAAATAAAGTATCTACAAATCATCGCATGACGATAGCATCGCAGACATGCTTTTTTCAGGCTTTAGTAACTTTAAATGGATATTCCCATAATGATTTGTGAGCTCAAGATGGAAAGAAGGATAATTTTTACTTTCACATTTTTTTATTAATTAATAAATTTTTGCTGAGAAAATAAGAAGGGAACTTAAGCATAGCAAATTATTGCAACTTATAGCACTTAACAGAATTTTAAACTGACATACTTAATTAACAAAGGCCATTAATAAATCAGTTTTATAAAGTTTTTACTGGTAATTTTTTACGAAAAATATAATTGTAAGTTGCATTTAATTTTCTATTCTTAAGTTTCCTTCTTACAGTTTCAGCAAAAATTTATTAATTAATAAAAAAAATGTGAAAGTAAAAATTATCCTTTTTTCCATTTTGTGCTCACAAATTATTATGGGAGTATCCATTTACAATTATTATAGCCTGCAAAAAAAGCATGTCTGCGATGTTATCGTCATGCTATGATTTGTAGATACTTTATTTTTAACCACGATATTTTCGACGACGATGTATTTAAACTGTGAAGTTTTTGAACCGCTTTATTTTCGACGACGATGTTTTAGAACTGCGATGTTTTCTCTTTTTGATGTTTTCTCCCACGATGTTTTGTAGCACGACGTTTTCGCTTTGCGTTGTTTTCTCCGCGACATTTTCGGCCGCGGTGATTTTGCCGCGATGTTTTCGGCTGTAACCTAAGAGATACGTATTCTGGTCAATGTTATAAGCTATATCAACTCCCCTTTAAAAACATGTACCAAACACCGAGGAGCAGTGTAGGTGAAGAAACCACGTAGAATAGCAGCCCTAATTGCTATCTGTTATACAGTTTTATCTTGATGACTGCTACGTTTTCTTAGATAATAATTAAACCTGTATATTTCTGGAGTAAAGATCAACTGGAAAAGAAGTGCAAATCCTAGCCGAACATAACTTAGTATTTAGTAAAACTTTAAAATCTTACAACATGAACAGTATGAATACTATTGCTTATACATAGGTAAGGTTGCGTAAGTCGTACGCCCTAACAAGACACGTCAGTGGCGGTAAAGTCGCTGAACACGGATAGTTTGATCTGGGGTTAAAATCAAGGAGAACGGGCTAGGTGCAGGGGTATTTTCGTGAATTTCTGATGCGTAACTTATATACGAGATCCTTTAAAACGTCCTCCACAAAGGCATAAGTTCCCCCTTAGGCCCTTTAGGTTCATGACTGCTTTGCAATAATTAAATAAACTAAACTAAACCGTACCACCTAAGAAGAAGAAGATCTAAATCGTAGAATCTATGAAAAAAATAAAAACTACTAGAAAAAGATCTGAAAGGTTTCAGATTTTAAATTACTTCCATAGGGGCGTTTTTTTAACGTTTTGTGTGTTACCTTAATTTATTAAATATAATGGTCTTTGCGCTTAAACCATAAAATTCAGTTCAATAGCAATGTCGCAAAATAATTTTAAAATGAGTATATCTTTAGAATTTCCTCTCGCGCGCTTATTCTTGCGCGCTGGAGATAAAAATGTTTTTCTGTACAACCTTGCCATTGCTCACTTTGAAATCCTTGAGTTTTTGAATCAAAAATTCGTTAAGGTTTTAGAAAATATGAAATCGATCATAAAACAAATTCCAAATTTCAAATTTGGTCTTCCACACGTCCATATTCCTAGGAGGATGACGTCATTGAAAATTCGATGGCTCTATGTACCGTTGTTTTATCACAATGCGAGAAATATACATACATTTATGCATATTTTTCATTTTTTAATTTCTTCAAATATAATGCAGGACTCTTAACATTTGGTGGCAGCAGTTTGAAAAGTGAAACGGACATTTATAGTGATTCAACGCAAAATCGCAAAACGAAAACAATAGTCCTTCAGGAACAAAGCCCCTTTGGACTATTGAGGGGTAGCAATATCTTGTATTGCCGTTGCTGATATTTATTACAATAAAATTCCTATTCTCTTGGATAAAATTCATAAAATTTAGGAACACGATCTTAATAGGATTAGAACACCTGTATTCTAAGTCGTACCTTAAAATTAGACAATTATAACAATTTTTTCTCTCGATTAATTTCTTTGTGATCATTGTTGTAATTAACTGTATAAAGATATTTTTTATTGTCTTGCCAACTCTAGTACATGAGTCGTGTACCGATCCTTTGCATTTAAGGCTGTGAATCATTCTCTTCGAGGTCTTCCTCTGAAATATTACAGGGAGACGAACACATTGTGAAACAATATGGCTGACTAGGAGGGACAGTTGAAGTGATATAACGGCTAATATTTAAGAGCTACTACTTAAAGCAGTATTACGACTTGCGCAATCTTACGCTAATAGAAGAAATAAAATGGATGCGAATCTCCTTACAAGAAATACACATTTTTTTATCAAAGAAGAAGATATTTTAGGAGTAATATCACATATTTTTGGTTTTAATAATAATACATGGCTGTTTGTGAAGTGTTGTAAATGTCTGGTTTCTACAAAGAGTTTGGTGCAATGTCTACACTATAACTCAAAATATTTTTCTCAAAACATTGCTTCAGTTCGTGAAATAATTACCTGGAATTTGCCGCTGAATCCCTCTTCTAAAAAAAAGTCGTCCTTTTATGTTCACCTCCACATAAAGGCCAACAATAATTGATATTAGTACTTGACTGCCTCATCTATCTCCATCCTTTTCTTTGACAGATCAGTAATGAAGTTTGTTATATGGGGAGGAAAGGAAAGGATGAGAGTTTCCAAGAATCGATGAAGCTCTTGCTGCCATTTCTGAAGATATCTTTCAGTCCATCTACTTTAGATAACACATGGACTGGCTATCAAAGTGAGCTGACGATTCTCACTGTATAAGTTCAGTTTGTAAGTTGTGGCTATTTGATGGATAGATAGCAGACTGCTGTAACTCTTAGATAAGGAATATCGAAAAGATGTATTTTGGAAACATGGTATCGCAAAAATGGTTTTTGACAGAAAAAGTGTTCTGAAAGCGTAGTAGTATGCTTAGGCATCATGCAAAGAAACACTATATTACATTAAAAGGAATTTTATTCTGTTACAAACATTACCGTACGTAGTATATTGTTATTAAACTCATATTATAGTATACTTTAATTGTAAAATTATGATACTATTTCAATAACTTTTTTTAATAGTATTTGTTTATGACTTGTTAGGCTCTATTCTTGGCCCAGTTCTCTTTAAAACGTTACATACGTAGGTAAATTATTAAGTAAAAAATAGTTTGTGAGGATTTATCTGTTTAGTTTTAATTAAACAATTAATTTTGAGGGGAGAAATTGAGGGAGAAAGAAGTGCTGTTTAAGCGAAGGTTTGCTAAGTGATTTTAGGGCGTGTTCTTCCTACATAAAGCCACGTTTTTACAGTAACTCAATAGCGATTTGATTCTGTGGCATTGAGTGTTTTTAGCCATTAAGCTTATTTCGCCGGATTTTCTACAAACCAGACCCTTTCCTGCCCCTTACTTCACCCTGTGAGCCGTTAGGCTAACCTTTCTGCATTTGATTTCAGTTCAATATTACGTATTTAGTTAAGCCAGAAGTGTTGGTTTGTGTAAACCCAATTTGGGTCATTGTTATTTTTTTCTGTTCAAATAAAAGGGTCTTATACACCCTTCTTCTGACTTTTGTTTTTGTAATCGTAAGACTTGAAAATAATTCTTCTATAGTCTTAAGTGTATGCTTCCTATGAATATTACATTTTATAAGTTCCATACGCTGAAGATCCAGCTATGTCAGTTGAATTATTAAAGTGAGTCAGAGCAATCGTATTATGCAGTACCTTTCCCTCTATGATGGACTGATCATCTGTCATGAATTGATAAAAAAATATACACGTAAACACAAAAAGTATTCTGGAAGATTTTAGTAAACATGCAAAGGATTCTGAGAAGATTTCAGTGTTTCGCTGCTGTTAAGTCATGTAGCTAGGCGTTATTCCCACTTTCGAAAGCCATATAATTTCCTCCTGGTACTAGGCTCATAAATCGTCTGTGGGTATTTCTGCCATAATAAGGAAGTCTGTAATAAAGAAAATCTGAATACTGATACAAGGAGATTGCTTTACTTGGTTTTAACCATGTCAATTTTGCTTCACATTATTCCCGAATGGGCATCTTCTGCCGAAACTCGGGGAATCGATTGGAAGTTCTCCGGAGTAACGAAAAAAAAAACACTTTCTTCAGAAGTTCTATAATTCGTGAGAATATAAATATTAATAATAATACTATCTGTCAATTTTTAATATTATGAATTCAGATTCGAGATTTTACGATATCTGAATTCTGATATTAGTTTCAAGATTCTATAACATCTGTGAGAGGCAGAGATTTGATGCGCCATCGGAGATATGAGTCTCTGTTTTTCCCTACCGGGTCGGTACTGATCACTTGGGGGTGGATGAAATTTTTGAGGAGGTCAGTGATAATCAGGAGGTCGACTGGAGGTCAATAGCCAAATATGCCCCGAAAATTTATCGGAATAATCAAGACCTACTGATCGCAAAAATTTATTATTAACATTACAGCTATATCATGTAGTAAAGAAGAAACCATATAAAATCAGGATAAGGGAAAAAGTGCACAAAAATTCCTTTATTTTTTAAATCAGTAATATTTTTTAAATAGACACATTTTTGTAACATCAATAGAATATTTCAATATATATACGTATTATATAATGTAATTATCGTTATAATATAAATAAGTATAGTATAAAAGAGTAAACGCAGAAACATAACCAAAAACAATCAAAACAACCCAAAACATCCGAAACGCAACCTAATACAACCGAACGCATCCAAAGAACGCATAATTTAATTAGAAGAGATTTTGTTATGTATAAGCATATAAGGTATTTTCTCTCTTCTTTCCACACGCCTTCGTGGTGTTCTTGGAAGCATATACACTGGTTGTCATAAATTAAGGAAAAATCACAAAAATCACGATTACTGAAAAAGTTACATGTAGAATTTAATGAAACTTACTCACAATATACAACACATTGTAAGGTATCAAATAACATAAAAAGAAATTATCAGACAAATATGGTAGTTTTTCTCAAGTTGAAGTTGTTTATTTCAATTTGAGTGTAGGGACTTAAGTTATTTTGGTTTTCGTATTTTGTTGTTTTTGCCTCTTAAGGTTGGTTAACCTTTAATTGTTTCAAAGTTTTATTGGTGCACTTTTGGTGTGTTACGTTTTTAATTTTATTTGAGGTAACTTAATTTTTATCCCTCTTTCTATTAAAGTTTATCGAATTCATATTTTCTGACTGGTGATAAGGTAAATCAATTGTAATTGAAACTCGATCTGGATAATGAGTGTGTACTTAATTTCTGCTTAAGAAACAATTTATATGGTGTTGACATTTTAATGAACTTAACTGTTAAATAATAGTTTAATTTTTACTGTACTAAATTCGCTTATTGTCTTGAAAAACTATTCACTGGTTCTGTAATTTTTCACATCCAAAGTTGTTGGCTGGGAATTCGTTTCTCAGAATTTCTTATGTGGAGATTTCTGCATCTCGAAATTCTTTGCCCAAGCGTTTCACCAAATGTGCTGATTTCTTTACCATCTGGAAGTTATACATAAACGGGACGCTGGTTGCTCTGACATATCTAGCAGAGAAATGTTAAACGGGGAGTTTGTTTATGGGAGTGAAAAGTCGTCGGATAGGATGCTCGCCATGGTCGAGTTGCACACCGGGCGAGGCTAGTGTTTCCCTCCCCTTCTTTCAGCAGAGAGGCGGTTGACTCAGCGGAGTGGCCTTGAGGGCTGCACTGTTGAACTCTGTCGTTTACCAAAAGCTGGTAGTCGGGAAACCCCTTCCCGGAGAGATTTCTATGTATGGAGTTGCTGTGCTTGGCGTCCTTGCGATCATCAAAACTTCGCCAATTATTTCAAGATCTCGACAGGTACAAAAGTTGCTGCGCAGTTGGGACGACAAGTCGGAGAAAAGAAATTTCGGATAGACGTTGGAGAGTAGCTGCTGCGGTCTGATTTGAAAAACATGCTACCTACTTCTGTCATCTTCATGGCTGACCTGAGAGAGCTTCAGAGAAATCGGACGGACACTTAAAGTTGAGACTTGCTGAATAAGAAGTCCTAAGCCTTGATCCACGCAGAAATGGCCTCTGTAAAGTTAGACGTTCGAAACCATCCTGATGGAATTGCTGCTTTGGACGGAAAATTGGAGCCAGACCTCGTCTTTGATGTTAACTTTTGTTGATTTTTTTTTTTTTTTTTTTTTTTTTGCTTACTCCTTTCTTTTCATTTCAACAGATATGCTGAAAGCCTTTGTAAGGAAGTCGATAACCCTCCACCTAGAACCCTTTACTTGTATTTCAAGGTTTCAGTGTGAATAGTTCATTTTACTCCCTTACGGTTTGGGGCCCCACTTCTAATTGTTTTTAAAGGTGTGTGGTTTTTTTTTCCTTTCTAGCGGGACTTCTGCAAAGTATGTTAATCAGCCACCTCTTAATAATTGTAATGAATATTGTGATTATCATGACGCTGTCAGTATTGTAACCTAATCTCTTTATCACCATGAATAAACGTTAGTTTGATTTTACTTACCTTGTATTGTAATTAATTTTAATTAATTTTTTTACACTGGAACATTTAGTATTAACCGAATGGGCTTTGCATATTATTTATGACACAACGCAACTCCATTTATTTTTGTATACTTCTCTTGCTATAATACTCGTATGTGCTCATAGAAATTACTCTTGAAATATAGTTACTAATATAGAACAAAAGCTGTTTTTTCAAAACTATTGCCAGTCGTATTAAAAAACTGCTTTTGATGAAATCGATTTGCAATAAATATCAATTATGTGTACTCTTTTCAAATTTCGAGTGAAGTTTTCTTTAGCAGTAGTGTATACTACTTTAAGGTACTTCATAGTTTTTGTTATTACAGAAAGCCAGCATAATTTCAAAGAAAATTTTATAGACTAACATAACGTTATGAACATGAAGTAAATTTACTGTTTTTTAAACATAGACTGATGAAACTCTGTTTAACATACTGCTAATTCAGCCTTAGGCAATGAATTAAATTGAAATTTTGAATTCATATGAAAGTCTTATTATACTCAAAACATATGAATTATATTCTTAGTTAATATGAACTTATATGGGATAAAAATACAAAGGTAGTAGGATCTGACCCTTTTTGCTATCATAAACCTTGTTAGATCCCACTAAGGGACCTGGCGACTCACGAACAGGCGTAAAAGAATGCCAGCACAGAAGAAGGGTAAAATAACTCTTTATTGTTCCTCAAACTCTGAACACAAATGCATGAACTTCGTGCTTACAATAACACCGATGACTTGCTGTGGAACAATGACTTCAAAGAGCAGGCCAAAGACAAAGCTAAAAGTGCTGGACTTCAAAGACAAAAATAAAGTACTGGACTTCAAAGACAAAGTTAAAATGCTGGACTAACAATTTGATTTAAGGCTAACTAATCTGACTCAACAACCTACCCGGCGATGTACTTAATAAATGGTCAAAAAGGAGTATCAGAAACTCAGCGTAACAGCAAGGACAAACTGGTAACATGAGAGACATGAGACTGGCTAGCGAAATCTCGCTCTGAATAAACTACATGATTCGTCTGACTTTATACTCACTTTACTTAACTCTAACTTTGCATCCTGGCGAGGAAATGCGAGCTGAAAATGAGAGGTTCAGGAAAGGTACGAAACGTAAAATAATTTGTTATGCAAAATATAGAAAGCCCTACAAGGTTTTTCTTCTTATTAATTAAATTCAGTAGTCTTTCATGAGACTGGGATAATATCTATCTATAGTGTCAAGCAGCTAATTTCTGTTTATTGAAGATAAGTATATATCGTAAACTAGCTTATTACGCTGTGTAAATGCCTTGCTGCATGTTATATAAGAACAGTATATCCTGTAAGCTTTGTTACTTAATTAGTTTTTGTAAAATTTGGTTTGATAAACGAAAATATTTTATTAAGTATATAACCTTTAACAATGATCAAAAAGGGTAAATGTAAAAATAAAATGGCTTCTCTTGCGATGCATTATTTATGTAATGTACCTAAAGTTAAAAAGATAATTCAATTACCCGGATTAAAAGCCAATTATCTGATCCAGACAGGAGGAGTCTCAGTTATTCCCCATAAAATAATAAACAACTGGATAATAATTCCGCATAAATGGCTAGAATTCTATTATATTATTTATCAGAACCATATAACAATATTTCGCATAATTATGATAACGACATGATAATGGCATTTCTCAAAATATTAACCACCATAATTTTTTAGATTACCTACACGTATAGCTAGATACGTTGGTATAAATCCAAATAAATTTGCAGAAAAAGCACTTTATTCTTTATTCTTGTTTTATAAAAGGACAATTAAAAACAGATTTTTCTAGTTCTGAATCAGATTGTTAAACTGAGAAAAAGAAGTTTTCTCGTTAAAAGGTAATCAGTGTAATGATCCACTGATGCAATTATAAAAAAAGTATTTGATTCTCATTTTCTGCGACGATAAAGAATAAAATGTTAGTTTTCTAACGTTCTAAACGAAAAAATAAAGTTGATGTGTGGATCTGGAAACGATTAAAACTTGTCTCCACTTTCTGGGAAAGAAACAAGTGTTGACATCTTGTTAGGGCCCTTGTCAGTTTCTTTTCTTTCTCCAGCCAATATTTCACATTGAGTAGGACGTCATCTCATTAAAATGCCCGTATAAAATAAATCGAATTTCATTTAATCGAAAATTGGACTCAATGAAACTGTGAATTAAAATAATATTTCACCATTCATTCCAGAAACAGTAATCTAGAGTAGTTTTACATAATTTTTCTTCTTTTTTCCATTTAAAAAAATAACTATATATCCATAACATATATAACAATTATAATTTATTTGAAGATAACTATTATAATGCAATTTTATGAACACATTATATTATGCAAAAATTAGCGACCTATTATGAAAATACACTGGTGTGCAAAACGTGAGCAACAAGTGTTCTTTTTGGCATAACTCCACGAGAAATCATCTGAGAGACATGAAATTCAGAATTAAGAGAAAGAATTTTGTATTTAAACGATGGCGAAAGCATAATTGCTCTAAAAAGGAATACAATACATACAGTATGGAATCAAACAAAAACAGGCTTTATTGAACTCATAGTATCATTACACATGATTGTCTGTACAAGAGGAAAAAAAACAAGCAGGTGCTCCTTAGTATGGGATATGCCCTCCCCTTACTGCAATGGTTGCTTCGAATGGTCTCACCATACTCAGCAACAGATTTTTCAACAGATCTTGAGGTAAGAGTGCCCATTCCTCAATCAGCATCTGTTTCAGTTGTTGGGTGTTCCCCGTAGGATGTAATCGTGTCACAAGCGTCTCCCCAAAGCATCCCACACATGTTCTATGGGGTTTAAATCAAGGGAGCACGCTGGCCAATCCATTCAAGTGATATCTTCATTTTTCAGTAGCTTCTGAACAGCAAGAGTCCGGTGTAGCCGTGCATTGTCATGCATAAAAACGAAGCCTGCTCCAACGGAACAGACGCACATGGGGAAGGATCACTTCCTGACGATAGTGATCTCCAGTTACAGAACTTCTGTCGAAAACGTGGAGCTCCGTCCGCCCGTTCAGCATAATGCCTCTCCAGACGAGATCTTCAGGACACTATATCGGTCTCTTTCCGTAATGTTACTGAGATTAAACCGTGTCCCGACCTCTCTCCAAATCAATTTGTGTCGAGAATCGCTTGTGGCACTAAAACGGTTCTCATCCGTAAGGAGGATACGACTCCATTGATGAGATGCCCAGTTTTTGCGCTCCTTGTACCACTGTAAACGGTGATGCCGATGGCAAACTTTCAAACGGATGCAGTGTTCAGAACGCAGGCACATAGGCCACCTTTGTGAAGGTGTTTGGACACAGTAAACCACGACAATTGTCGCCCGTTGCTGTTCACAGTTGTTGAGCTGTGGCGCTTGCTGACTTGTTTCGAACTCTTTTCGTCTGCAGGACTATATATTGGTTATTTGCTGCAGTTGTTTTCCTGGGACGGCCACCACCAACCTTTCTAATAGCTGTACCTATGGTATGGAAGGCTTTTATAAACGCGCGAAACGTAACTTTGTTGATTCCGAACTCTTCAGCTATACTGGTCACACTTCGCCCCTACTCCAGATTTTCGATCATTCGTGCACGTGTGAAGTCATCTAAGCCAATATTTCACGAAAGAACTCCTTGGACTTGCAGCGAATGTCTTTAATTGCATCTCTATCATTCCTTTTATGGTAATCTCGAGTTGAGCGCGCCGACCGTACGCGTCTTGCCAACGCTCACGTAGCCTGTGGCATTTTTATCTTGACATTTGAATACGCATAACCTTTCTACTGAATTGTGTGTTCAATGTACTGAACGCAAGAGCCCCTTTTCTACAATTTCATGGCTATCTGATTAAACTTTACATTGTTGCATAAGTTTTGCACACCAGTGTATAATTCAGGAGGCAATTGTCATGCATAGATTATTAGTGCATCTTAAAAAATTCACCTAAAAGCTCTTACGTGTTGTTGTGACGGTGGGCCAAAGATTATGGCAAAAGTCAATTTTAACATATAAGTTACAGTCTCCAAGAATAATTACTTAAGTTTATGGAATGTGCCCAATAAGTAAATGTATTCAAACTAGAAATAAATAGGAAATGCGTTATGAAGGCAATAATCCAATTGTTCGAATATCATAATTATAGACTGTAGCATGAAATAATATTAAAACATTTTACCTGACCTGTATAGTGCCATTTCTTTGCTTAAGAACACACAAGAAACATACTTTTGCACACTTTGTTTGTTTTGTTTTTGAGTAGCTACTCTCTTAATTTGCTAATTTCTTGAATATATATATCATTAATCGTTACATCAAGATTACCATCCATGAGAGAAGAAAAACCCACACCTGGTCGTTCTTCATCGCGTCTGTTCACAAGACTGCACATGCACATTAGATCTTAAATCATCCTTGCTAATTAATCATAATGAAGCAAAATTTCGCTTCCAAATTATATGGACAGGTATGGTGTTTAAATCATTTATTATAGCTTTTAGCGAGCACGAAGAATTTTTTTGGGCATTACAACTGCAGCAGATCAACCACAGAACATATTAGTGAAGCTTATCGAATACGTCGTTTGGAAAGCATTGTATTTACTCGAAAATAAAGCTGTGTAGAACTCTCTGGCAATTCAGTAAGGTTTTTGCACACATAGGAATATTTGTAGGGAATTGGTATTTGAAGAATATAATCGACGAATATATCGAAAGAATATAATCGCACTCACAGGCTTACAACGTGCGAAGAAAAAGTGGTGACGGAAACTCGAAGCACTCGATGGAACGATGTGTTACAAAGCCGATTCGGTCAGACTTTATGCTTTCGCGCTGAGCGAAGACTATTACTCCATCGGCGTGGCGATGTAAAAGCTTGCTTTTACATGTATTGCAAAATACAGGCCATTTTTATCTAGAAAGTTATCCAATAGGCCCCTCTCTCCTTAGATAGATATCTCTCAAGGGCTTTGCCATGTACAAATAACTCACCAACCCCTTTACCTGGAAGGTTATCAGCGGCTACGTGTTGCCATATTATGAGAAAGTATTCTAAATCTGGAAATTCATCCTTGTATTTCTAATACTATGTTTTTCTTTCATTTTTGTTTCAATAAGTCACATTGTTTTTATATATGTAGTATTTTTAAATAAAATAGAATTAATTTTTGTCATTTTCAATTTTATTCATGTTTATTTGCACTGGTTTTAAAGTAATAAATACAAGAAAATTTAAAATTTAAGCTCACATGGTCATAAAAATAGTATTAAAAAACATTATTTATTTTAATGTATAAAAGCATAAACAGCAAATTTAGAACTCAAAACATGCTCAAAATAACACATTAGCAACAAAAGATACAGTATAAAATAGTGAAGTTTATTCGATTTTTTAAAAAAACTATCTTTAACTATGTTAATATGGGTACATAATTGCACTGAAGTACATACTTAAGAATATTCCATTTCTATTTTAAACCATGAGTACCATTTCTATTTTAAACATCTGAAAATATTTAACAAAATAATCCGAAAATTTATTATTTGAAGAATATCCACAGTAAATAGTTCAGATAACTCGATGTATTCGAAATGCATTAATCCTTACCAGCAGAAAATCTTCATTCTGTTCTTTGCTTTCTAATTTTACTATTATTATATTGTCACATTACTAATTCTATTATTATCTTTACAGTTATAATTCTATTATTATCTTTACAGTTATAGAACTTTTCACAATAGTACTCATACAGCTCAGCACAATCAGTAATTACCACTTCAGACTACTCAGAATGTTAAAAACAAGACAATATATATATCTAGATATCTCTCTCTCTCGATATATATATATATACGCACACACAAATAGTGAGAATTTAGACCTAGTTTTACGAAAAGACCCAAAAGAAGTGACATTCACTACCAATAAATATGCAAATAAGAATTAAAGAAATGTGGAACTAAATTTTAAAAATTCAAAAGAAGAGGCATTCAATCAAATCTGATATATTGTTATCAAGAGGAGGATACATCAGACTCAAATGCAATCCTCCTTCCACTTGAAAACCACTGCGTTTCTGTATCCAAAATTAGCTGATGAATTATTCTAAAGTATTTCATTGTGACAGTTCATCCGAAAATTTTGAAGTCCTCCCCAACGCAGCGTAAAAATTCCAATGTCAAATGAAGCAAGAGAATTTAATTAGACATTTTTGCTGAATTTAAAATTAAAATAACGTAGAAATAGGAAAGTTCAAAATAAAAATACAAATAAATTAATCGAGAACATGAATTCAAAACTTACCAAGAGAACAAAGATACAATCCGGTAGTGAAGAATATTAAACACATACAAATGAAGAAATCCCAAATTTGAATAAAGTAAATAACTAAGTATAATTTTTACAGAATTTAAAAATAAAAAATTTAAAACAAATGAAATAAAAATGTAGAAAAACAAACTCTACAAGAAATTAAACGAGAACACTGTATCAGGTATTTCGTCCCTCCTTTCTGCATGAGTTTGTGGTGTAACGATAGCAACATTCGGCGCGTAATCGAAAGGTCCAGCTCCGAGTCCCGGTGAGTGAATTGCATATTTTTCACATCTCCTGCTTTAAAATAACCTAATAAACTTTACAAATGCGCCCGGTGGTTGATGATGATTCTTTGCTACCAGGATTTACCAGGGGGCCCTAATCCCCAGTCGTCCTTTAAAAGGAAGAGTACACAGAGGGTGTTTATTATTGTAACGATTTTGCAAAAATTTATATATAAAACAAATTATAATTTTATTTTCTAATATGTTCAGTCTGACAGCCCTTTTGTTGAACTATCATATTGCATCTTGATATCCAAGGTAAAAGTCCTTTTCTTGAAACATCAAAGATAATTTTATTCCACACCTCCTTCACAATCTCCAAGAGTCCATCCAGTGTTTTGGGATGCGTATTTTAAAAAAAGAGCGTATTTGAAAAGTCCATATGCAAGGTAATACATAGCAGATACATCAGGGAACTTTGTTGAGATACATTTAAAGGGAGTAGCTTCAATTCCTGTTTCAGTTTTCATTTTTCAAAAGGTAGGGCAGTAGATTTAGAGGTATGGTTTGGAGACTTATCCTGATGGAACTTAACACAGTGAAGATTGTTTGGACAAAAAGGGGAAATTTCTTCTTTAAAGAAAGGTGTTAAAACATATTCCTGATAGTAATCCGAATTAATTTTGACATTTTTCTCTATTTTCCTAATTTTAAGTTTTCCGTTATAAGAGAATCCAATAATAAGCATAAATGCTTTAAAATAATTCCTTGTTTTCTCTGAACGAACGTATTAAGTATTTTTCTCCTCTTTTTCGGTAGTAAATCGATATTTTTCTATTGCAATCAGATAAGTATATCCAAGCGTCATCAATTGTAACTGTATATTTCCATTTTTCACCTGCCAAATAATTTTCATACAGAAATCTGCACATAGTCTTACGCCGAGAAACATATTTCAGTGTTAAGTGATGAACACCATTTTTTTTTTTTTTTTTTTTTTTTTTTTTTTTGTTGTTTTGTTTCGATTAGCTTTAAATCAGATTTTATAATTTTGTTGACTGACGCTTAGGGTTCCTACAGAGATATTTAGAGATTTTGTAATAGCTCTTTGGAGGAGACGTGGATTTTTCTTTAAAACAGAAGATTCAACTTAATAAGAGCTGTACGTACCTTTGTTGGGTATGCATTTTTCCCCTTTCTCCCAGTCAGATGTAAACTTTGAAGTTTCTTTCCTTTCATATGAATTATGTCACTTATTTTACTTGTAGAAATATTAAAACCATCCTTTTCACACCTTTTTTTTTATCACTGAACAACAGTATTTCCCTTCAGACAAAGCAAAAATATAGCCTTCGATCTATTGTTTATTTTTAACCGACATTTTAAAGAAAAGAACATTTCTAACGCTGTAAACAATAATTAAACTTTATTCCAATTAGACGCCAACCTCATTTATTTTAAAATCAATATTTAAATTCGTGGAGGAAATCAAAATCGTTACAAAAATGTGTGAACAGCCTTTGTTATGTGATATTTATTCCCTCCTTTTTGCATGCCTTCGTTCATTCGGCGCGTATTCCTGAGTTCGAGGTTCCAGTCCCGGCGAGGACATTGCACATTTTTCACACCTGCTACTTCAAAATGGTGTTGGTGTATTTAACTATGGCAAAGCACTAAAAGGGCTATCTGGCTAAAGGGAGGGATGCCTTCGTGGAGGACTTTCTAAGGGAAACTGGCTCGTATACATGTTACACATGGGGAAAACCACGAAAACGCCCATGCAGCCAGCCCGTTCGCGGGATTCGAACCTCGGACCAAACTACCAGCGTTCAGCGACTTTACCGCTCGGCCGCTGGTGAGCCGCTACTTCAAAATAACCTAATGACTCTACAAACCTAATCAAATTACAAATTTCGAAACGAAGAACAGAAACTTTAAATTCAAAACTGACGCTTAGGGTTGCCATTTATTCTTTTGCATTTTTTCTGGTCTTGGTATTTTTCCTGGTTTTGTAGTTTTAGTTTTTAGTTTCACATTTCTTTACTTCTTATTTACATATTTATAGGCTATTTTGAAATTTACTGGTATTGAATTTCACCTCTTTTGTCTCTTTGTGTAAAATTGGTTCTAAATTTCTTGCTATTTGTCTATACTGATCAATTTTCAAGTTTTCAGCATATTGCGTGGAAATACTTGGAATAATTATGTTTTCAAATAGGAAAATTTTCTGACACTCTCTCCCTCTCTCTCTCTATATATAAACGCAAATATGAAGCTTTCATAATTATCTCTCAGTACTCTCAATGCTCTGAGCTAAACTCTGAGTTCAACTCTGAATAAACTGAACACTGAGGCCATAATTTTCCCCATCCGCCTAGAAAGTCCCAGAGCCTTTGATTTCTCTAAATTGCTGGAATGCATATATAGTTACACTTACAGATAGCGCCGGATGCAGTTACAGTTACATATAGCGATCAGATCATTTGCAGTTATACAGAGATCAGAATTTACACAGTTATTAATGAAGTTGTACATTTAAAAGGGGAATTTCTTGCCAAATCTGGCTACAAAAATTAGTCGCCAAAACCATCGCCAATTTGGCGCTATCTCGCTAAATACCTCAATGTTAAATACACCTACCCCTCTCATCTTATTTTTCCGGCTATGCTGCACTTCTTGAAGTGTCAAAAAGTAGTTCAATTTTACATATAATTTCAATAAAATTATTTACATATATACTAAATTCGCAACATTATTGTTTCTAAAAAAGGATTTGTAAAGGCTCGTTATTTTGCAACAAAAATACGAATTTCGAGTTCAAGTTTTAATTAAAAAAAATTCTAAATAACTAATTATTTTGATTGATTAGGAGTTAAGTAATGTTTTATTAGGGAACTAGAATTTAACGAACATACTATTTTGATTTATTTACATTTTATTACAAAAATAAACGAAGTTTTTAGTTAAACTATGTAATAAACATGTAGTCCGAAAACAAATATTTTATTAATCAATTAATATTTAATTATATGTATAAAAATTGCTGCTATATACCTTCCAAAGCCAATTTACAAACTAATTAAACAGCAATTACTATATATAATTAATGTTTTGCATATAACTTTGCAGCAATTGCGCAACTAGTAGAATAACTCGATTTCGCACTAAATGAATTTAAGATCATACAACATATATATATATATGTGTGTAAAAAAAATATGGAATATGTAAAAGATTAAATTAGCAAAGTAAATTTCCCTTAATTCTAAAAATAGTAACCCTTCTTTGGACTGCGTCATTTAGAGACTATTCTATGTCATATGATTTTTACGTAATTATGATGATGTAAATGAAACTAAAACTTAACCAGCCAATAGTAATTTTAGAGCAATATAAACTATTCAATCAAAATGCTTTGAGAACCAAAACTAAATCAGTCTGACTTGAGATTTCATCCTGAACATTAGACACTTGCTTTCCACGCTTTGGCCTAGCTAGACTGCTCTCTGTCTGCTGCTGCTTTTTTGCTACAAAGTTATCAAAATTGTAAGCCCTTTGGAACAGGCACATTTAATGTGCCGACTTGTGTGTAGCCGCAACATGTTGCTGTGTGCAAGATAAAAAATATGAAAGCAAACTTCTAAATTTAATTCACTATCACTTTTTTTTATTTTTTATTTCATTTGGGAAGTTCATCTATCTCTCCTAAAAATAGCGGTGAAGTCTAAACTGCGTCATTCAAATTAATCATGCGATCTTCCGTAACCCTTAATTCTGACGCCTCCTGACCAATCACCTAATTGCAAACCAAAACGTTTTTCTTCGCGTGCTTCCATCTTGCATAACTTCGCACTTCAGCTTTTGCTCTCTACTGTGCTAAGATATAATTTTGCTGGCTTGCTTTCTATCAAAACTACTTCGGCGTTCTTTATCAATAACATAAAATTCAACTTATATCAATACTTTCATTCTTTAACTAGTAGTAATAATAATAATTACAGTGGTAAGATTATAAACTCATTTACAGAAACATATATTTTTCTGTAAAATATTAATTGACTTTTATTAAGATGTAGAGGATTAATGTTACTTGAGGTCTGTAGCTCAGCTTTAGGATTAAATAGCATAATCTGATTTGTGGACTTACATTCAAATACAAATGTTTGTTCACAAATCGTCGCAAATTATAACTTAGCCATTTTTCATTGAGATCGCAAATGAAAAAATTTGAAACCATTAAATATTAATTCAAAAATAAATGACTAAATAGAATATATTCTTAATTTCCCAATGTTAATCAATAGGAAGCCGGTATTCTAGGGTTTGTAAGAAACGTGTGGTTAAAGGAGATTAATTACAAATTTATCGCTCGTCTCATTTTATAAAAAGAAGAAAAGCCCTAACTCACTAAACCGCCGAGAAGTTTTCGCTTCGAAAGAACGATCGTCAGCCTTCATAGAAAGTGTGTTAGTTTGACTTAATATTTGCTTTTGTTTCGCCTTTTTTTTTTATTTTTCGTTAAATTGTATTAAGGTTTGTGTACGTTCCGTTGTTTAAAAATAGTGGACTGTAAATTAACTTGATATTACTTCAGTATAGAACTCCAAAACCTCAGACTCCTAACGTTGACCGAAACTTCTTTATTGACTTTCAAATAGTAAGTTAGTTGAGGAACGGCGAAGACCACACAAACTCCGACTTCAGTGGCGGCTTACCAACACAAACTCAGAAGAACCTCTGCCTAGTTGAAACTCCAGTAATTGACAGCAACCTCGAAGCTCTAACCGCGAGCTTTAAAAACCTAACAAATTTGCGTCTGCGCCGCTCCTCGGTACGAAGAAAGAAATACAATTTGCATAACATCGAACATACCCCCAGCCTTGAAGTCCCAAGGGGGTTCAAACAATAAATTTAAACTGTTGAACTGCATAAACCTGAAAAAAAAATTAAAGTCTCTAAATCAAGAATTAAATGGCAAAGCGCATAGCTTTGCTATAGGTCGTTTTATTTCACCATTAGACGTGCGTAAACTCACCACTTGAACTTTCTCATCCAGACCGGGATACACTTTAATAATTCTACCTGATTTCCAACGTAGCGGAGGTAGATTTTCGTTCTTAATAAGAACCATATCACCAATCTTCAGGTCTTGTTGTAACTTGCACCACTTGGGTCTCTGCTGCAATCTAGATAAATACTCACTGCTCCAACGATTCCAGAAATGTTGAAATAACCTTTGCACGTTCCTCCAACGGTCACTGCAGCTCATGGTTTCTTGAATTTGGTTAGATTCTGGAATAGCGCTTAAAGCCACTCCGGTTAAAAAGTGTCCTGGTGTTATCGCCTCCAAGTCGCTACAATCACTTGAAGCTGGTACTAAAGGCTTAGAATTAAGACAGGATTCAATTTGGGTTATTAATGTCAAAAATTCCTCGTATGTTAAAATAAGTGTTCCTAAACATCTTTTTAAGTGATGTTTCATGGACTTGATACCCGCTTCCCAAAGCCCTCCAAAATGAGGGGGAGAGGCAGGATTAAATAACCATTTAATATTTTCTGAAGAAATATAACCCTGTAGCTGTTCATCACGTTGAACAATAGAAAAGGCTTTCCTTAACTCTTTATTAGCTCCTATAAAATTCGTTGCACAATCACTGAATTTCACACGGTTTGCCTCTACGAGCTATAAACCGCTTAAGAGTCGCGAGGGATGATTTTGTTGAAAGATCTCCAACTAATTCTAAGTGTATTGCTCTTGTAGTAAAACAAATAAATAGACATACGTAACACTTAAAGATTTTGACTCCTCTACCAGGACGATATTTAACGTTAAATGGTCCTGCTAAACCAATCCCTACACGAGAAAAAGCTCTACTTTGAGTAACTCTTGAAGCGGGTAAATCTGCCATTAGCTGAGTTGCAGTTTGCGCTCCAACTCTACGGCAGATAACACATTAGTTTATACACTTTCTTATAATATGTCTAGCATTCACAATCCGAAATCTATGTCGTATGACAGAAGTGAGTAGCTGCGTACCTGCGTGAAGATACGTGTCATTATAATGCTTAATAATTAAACGCGTAATATTGTGATTCTTAGGTAAAATCATAGGATGTTCCTGATTATTTGAAACTGCAGAGTTTCTGAGCCTTCCGCCTACACGCATTACTCCCGCGGAATCCAAGAAAGGACTTAAAGACAGTAATTTACTTGATGTCTTCAAGGGTTTACCAGATTCTAAACAGAATAATTCTTCTGGAAATTCGGCTCTTTGCACAATCCTAACAATCATAGAAGTAACTTCACAGAATTCTTCAGTAGATAAATAACCCTTTATACGCTCTGTAGGTAACTTACTACAATTATTTCTAAATCTTAAACACCACGCTAACACTCAACATAACTTTAACCATGATGAAAATCTTGAAAACACACTAGGCTCTTCAAATTTGGAAGCATTTGAACTTAAACTCTTTTTCAATTCCTTCAACATAACTTCACCCTCTAATTCTACACTTGAATTTTGCTGTACATGAATTACGGATTCGTTTAACCACTGCGGTCCCTTCATCCATAACTCACATTGTAGAAATTCTGATGGAATAAAACCTCTGGTCCCACAGTCTGCAGGATTTTCTTTCCCAGCAACATAATTCCATTGAATACCTGGAACAGCTTCTTGGATTTTTGCAACTCGATTTGCCACAAAAGGTAGCCAACGGCGAGGTTCGGACGAAACCCATGCCAATGTAACCCGCGAGTCGGTCCATGCGTAAATATTGTTAATAGGCAGTTCTATGCATGATAATACTGCATGTAAGAGGTTGGTTAAAAGTAACGCAACTCTACACAACTCTAGTCTCGGAAGAGACTGGGTTTTTAAGGGCGCTACTCTGGTTTTCGATGTCAGAAGGATGACTTTAACTGACGAATCAAGGTTGATTGTTCGGAGATAGATGACTGCACAATAAGCCTTTTCTGAAGCGTCGCAGCTAAAGCATGGATTTCTATAACTACTGCCTTCGGACTCAAGACATACCTCGGAAATTGTAAGCTTGAAAGTAAGGGCAATTCTAGATAGAAACGCTTCCATTTCCTACTTATTCTCTTATCAACGAGTTCATCCCAACCCAGCTGTAAGTTCCATAACTCTTGTAATAATATTTTCGCGTATATTATTGTTGGCGCTAACCATCCCATTGGATCAAAGATTTTGGCTACTTCTGATAAAATAGTCCTCTTAGTAAACTCTTTATCACTTATGCATACCGAAAAATGAAACATATCACTAGAGTTGTTCCAATTAATTCCCAATACTTTTACTTTCTTGTCACTGTTTATTTCAAGAGAAATACTGGATTCTCGTAAGCACTCGGGAATATTCTCTAAAATAGCTGAACTGTTTGAAATCCACTTCCTTAAGCGAAATCCACCCCTTTTCATCATTTCATTCAACTGTTGAACTAGAACATTCGCTTCCTCTTCACTTTGTGCCCCTGAAAGCAAATCATCAACATAAAAATCACGAAGGGCAATTTTTGATGCTAAAGGAAATTTCACTTGTTCATCTAATGCAAGTTGTTTCATTACTCTAGCAGACAAATATGGCGCACAGGCAGTCTCATATGTAACTGTCACTAATCTAAATGTACTCAAGGGCTCACTAGGACTATCCCTCCAAAGCATTCGTTGCCAATTTGTATCTTCTGGGTGGACACGAATTTGTCTGAACATCTTCTCTACATCGGCACATACTGCAATTTTGTGAGTTCTAAACCGTAGAAGAATTGGAAACAGCTCTTGCTGAACTCTTGGCCCAACCATCAAAATATCATTCAATGAAAGACCCGATGTCGTTTTAGCTGAAGCATCGAAAACAACTCTCAGTTTAGTCGTAGTACTTGATTCCTTTAATACGGCATGATGAGGCATGTAATACGTAGAGTCAATAAGAATCTCTCCCTCAGGCACTCCCTCCATATGTCTCAGCTCAAGGTATTCCCTCATGAAATCCTTATACTGTTCATATTTCTGAGGCCTTTTTAGAAGTGAATTTTCTAAAGATTGGAATCTACGCATAGCTAATTGTCTGGAATCTCCAAGCTGAGAAGGCAGAGAGTGAAACGGTAATTTCACAGTATATACCCCACTTTTCTCTCTCGTATATGTAGATTTGAAATAATCTTCACATGCTCTAAAGTCTGAAACACAAGATTTAATTACTGGACTAGAACTTGCGATATTCTCCCCTGAGCCAGCCGACTGAGCGCGAGGTTCTGGCCCAGGGAAAAATGGCTTAGCCGTCACTGATAATTCATTCGAACTGTTCGTATCTCCTTTACGTGCCTTTGGCTCATTTCGAACTCTTTCGAAATGCAGTAGTGTGTGATGATTTTTAAAGCACTCCTTACATTTATGTGTACTTCTACACTCGAAAGCTTTATGGTTTGAAAACAAACAATTAAAACAAACATTATTTCTCTTGACAAAATTAACGCGTTCCTGAACATTTAGATTTAAAAACTTATTACATTTAAAAACTGAATGACCGGCTTTACAATACGTACACTGCGCGCGAATCTCTGAAGCCAATGAAGTTAATTTGTCTTTTGTAACTTGTTTTTTAACACCTTGCGTTTTACCTGCTTGCAAGGTTCTGGCATGAGATTTCAAGAACTCTAGCAGATTATTAAGTGTTGGTATTTCCTCACTCTTTAATGTTCTTTCCCACCATTCTCTCATCGAAGAATCCAATTTAAACTGTACTATTAACATTAAAATAGTATCCGCGAATTGCTCCACTTTGAATCCTAGATTTTCAAACGAACATACACACTCTCTTACAGTGTCTACTAACGCTAATATCTGACTAGGAATTTCAGATTGTAAATTTGATAAATAAAAGATTTTCTTTAATAACGATGAAAGTAATTCTCTCTTATGTGAAAATCTTTGACACAATAAATGCCACGCTATTTCGAAATTCCTGTCACAAATAGTTAAAGCTTGAACAATCCGCAAAGCATCTCCTTTTAAAGAACCCTTTAAATTTTGTAGCTTTTGTGCACCTGATAAACGGTCATTATCCACTATCACCGTTTTAAATAAATCAAAAAATGATAACCATTCTTTAGTACTGCCACTAAATACAGGAAGAGTTAGCTTAGGTAAGCGTATACTCGCTATTTCACAAGATTTAGTTTCCAAACTAATGTCTTTAACATTCTTAACTCTGGTTAGCATTAAAATTAACTCATCAACCGTATCTTGTATGACCTGTTGTTCTTCTATAAATACATCAATATCTTTTTCTTCACACACTACAAATATGTTACTAAAATATCCGAAAGTTCAGTCATTAAGTCATTTAATCTAGATTTAAAAAGTTCCAACTGATCAACATCAGCAGAATCGTAAGTCACTGCAATTTTCTCTTTCAGTTTACTTAACTTAGCTTTAGCTACACGATTTTTAGTCTTAAGCGTTGTAAATTCCATTATCTAATAAGAAAGATAAAAAAACACACTGACTCATCAAATTTACTGCGACTCCGTAGCCGACGGACCATAAAACATGTACGTTCCGTTGTTTAAAAATAGTGGACTGTAAATTAACTTGATATTACTTCAGTATAGAACTCAAAAAACCTCAGACTCCTAACGTTGACCGAAACTTCTTTATTGACTTTCAAATAGTAAGTTAGTTGAGGAACGGCGAAGACCACACAAACTCCGACTTCAGTGGCGGCTTACCAACACAAACTCAGAAGAACCTCTGCCTAGTTGAAACTCCAGTAATTGACAGCAACCTCGAAGCTCTAACCGCGAGCTTTAAAAACCTAACAAATTTGCGTCTGCGCCGCTCCTCGGTACAAAGAAAGAAATACAATTTGCATAACATCGAACAGTTTGGTTTTCGCTCTATTCGATTTCCTTTCCAAAATCAGAAAATAGCTGTTTGAAAGGGTTCGCCGAAAAACGGAAATCTCCAGGATGGAACCGCGATAATATGAAAATTGTATTTAAACAAAATACACAATCTGGTCTAACAATCATAACGACCGGTACCGAATAAGACTTTTTTTCTTAAAATATTGTGTTGAAATCTCTGCACTTCTTATATGAGTATTTAAAAGTATGTTTATAATCCACTATGTATTCCCGAACATTTAGCTTCATTACAAACTGATATGCAGGGGCTGTTCGCACATTTTTAGACGATGTTTATTTTATTTACAGAAATATTTACACTTTTTGTCGTTTAGATGGTTTATTTGATAACTCTTGTAGAGCCATTAGGATTATTTTGAAGCAGGAGACATGAAAAATGAACAATGCCCTCCCCAGGACTCGAACCGGAACCTCTCAAATGCACGCCGAGTATGCTACCGTTACACCCCGATAGCATGCAGAAAGTAGGGAAAAATACCTTATAAGATCCATAACACCAACTTGACCATACTATACCATATATCTGTACCATACCTATACCATAAGGCACACTTGATTGGTTAGGTTGGTGGGGCTGCGCCTACTTCTGGTACCTTATATACTCCCCCTTTTATAGGGCGACTGGGGATTAGGGCACTCATTCGCCAAATCCTGGAGATAGAGAATCATTATCCACAATCTTTTTAGCTCGAACGCCATATGCACATACTTTAGGACGATTTTGAAGCATAGGTCCTGAAAAATGTGCAATGGCCTTGCGTGGGCTCGAGCCTGGACCTCTCGAATGCGCGCCGTGTGTGCTACCGTTACACCACGAAGGCATGTAGAAAGGAAGGAGAAAATACTTTATAACCTTATTCTTCACTGTCTTTTTGCACTGTAATTTTCAAGACAATGAAGTTTTTGTAGTCTCGGAAGAGGTGTTTTATCCCATTTTTCATGGACAGCTTTCCAAAGTCCAAGGAGGGTTGTAGGTCGATGTCTGGACAATCCACTTTCTAAAAGTGCGAACATCCAGGGCTAATACGTCAGATGATTTTGTAGGGTATATGTGAAGGATATGGCCTTGATATCTGTTTCTCAATCCATTTTTTTTTCAAGAAATTTACAGTGGATTTTGACGTGCGTCTGCTTGCCTTGTCTTGACGCACCTCTATTGTTTGGTGGCACTGTAGGTAAAGAAACGTATTTGAAATCGGGCATAAAATATGTTCCGCATAAATATGCGAAGTTGGTCTTAACACTGTTCTCTATGCTCTTTATTTTTAATTTACAGTTATATGAAAGACCAGCAACAAACATAAATCCTTTTAAAAACCTTTCTGTAGATTCTTTGAACCATGTTTTAAAATTTTTTCTCCTCTTTAAAATTAATAAATGGATCTATTGTTATTGCATTCATTTAAATAAACCCAAGATTCATCTATCGTGACAACATTTTTAGAATTTTGTCCGCATAAATATTTGTCATAAAGCATTGCATCGCATTCTGCGTTCGGCGATATATGGTGAAGAAAGACGTTGCACATCATATTTGTTTCACCTTTTTAAGATTCAAAACAGCATTATTAATCACATTGTTTACAGTTGAAGCTGAACATTTTAATGATTTTACAACTGTCATTTGAATTGGCGGATTTTCTTTTAACGTCAACATTACCTTTGCAACATACAAAACATTCCGTTTTTATCTTAGATGTGTATTTGGAACAGTTTCACCCCTTAAAGCCAAACTTTCATGTTCTCCCCTTTCTTATTGATAATATTACCTATTGTATCTTCAGATATCGAGAAACTATAGCTTTCACAGGGATTTTTGTTTTATATATATCTCGATACGAAGAATTTTCTTCTGAAAGAGTACAAACGTAGCGTTCTAGTCATTGCTTCATTAGAAGCGTCATTTTGCATGAAAAAAAATTATCAAGTAGCAGACTGTAATTTGTATTTTCAAAAATATAGCTGCATTTTAAAAAATGGTACTTTTCGGTTTGGCCGGCGCAAATCAATTTACTTTATTGGCGACAACACACAGTATACACATAAATAACAAATTTTAGTTCTCAGAAATTTTTTATTTTGAAAGCATAAACATTTTAATATCGTTTAAAATTTTGTAAAAAGACAATAAATAAAGGCAATAAATTTGTAAAAAGACATTAATTTAAGAATTTACTAAGAACTCATGGTCCAACATCCTGATTCACCGGTTCATATGACATGCCCCCAAGTGATCTCATCTCACGTAAACTACGCTACAAAAACCTAATTCTGTCAGAAATTATCTAAATTAATATCAAGTTAAATCTTAAATTAAATCTTATGGAATACAAGTTTAAATGCAAGACTTCAGTTCGTACGAATAGCTTGCTCAGAAATTATGTAAAACCGCAGTGCTTTACCTCGCTAGAGCATTCTCATTAGAATTGATGAACTTAACCCTTGCCTTCGCTTTTTCTATATTTTCGTCTTCGGGTGAGCGGTGTGATTGCATCCTAATTGACTTAATTACCGCAAAAGCCCTTAGTGATAGAAATTACTTAAATGGCAGACATATATTGAAAATATAGTAGAAAGAAATAAGCAAACCACAAATGCACGTTACATGTTTATTTGCTTGGCTAACTAAACATGTAACGTTCATTTATTTATTTATTTGCTAAGCCTAACACGTTGAAAGTAATTTCTATAATTTAGGGCATAAAATTGAACTATCTGATAAAATTTCTATGTAATTTTATGCCAGTATTGAAGGAAACAATCAATCCGATAAGAAATGGCTGCTACCTGTTAAAATCAAGCGAAAAGGTTATCAGCGAGGTTATTCCGTTTGGCATTGGTTGTACTATTTCTGGCGACTTTATCGCCTGCGCCGGCCAAGCGGAAAAGTACCAAAAAAATTTCCAAGGAGACGCCTTTTTTTTTTTTTTTTTTAACAAAAGCTCAATCGTCTAGGAAAATGTGTGAGCAGTCTCTGTATACGTTTTTCAAGCGGCACGATCAGATCTCGGAGACAGAATTTACATGCTAATTGCACCATTAACTTGAGATAGCAACCATTCCAGGGTATAATAAAACTCGCCAGTAGCCGGTGTAAGACCACTGAGCTCGTAGTACAGTCGTGTTCATATCCTTCCGAATGGCTTGCGTGATTTGTGTTTTGTGGCTTTCCCCGTGCTTATCAGTAAATTCAGTTAAGATTTCCTTAAAAAATCTCCATGAAGGTACCTTTTGTCTTAGGTAGATAGCCCTCAAGTCCTTTGTCTTAAGCAACTGAAGAACTAGGGACTTATATGCATCAGGGCTTACTGTAAGACTGTTTTTAGTCTACATTATATGTGTTTACATGGGCATACCATGTACAATTTGATACCTTTATCTATTTGAATAAAAATATTGAATTTGATTTACCTTTGAATCATGTGTCAAGTGGAGAGAGTGAGGCATTTTATTTAAGCTCAAATTAAAAAGGTGTGTAAGCATTAAAATGTTATATTTTAAAAACATAAATATTAAAAGTTGCAAAAAACATGTTTACGAATCTCTATTTTGAATTTTTCCTCAGTTCTCAAAATTTGTAGGCACGACTTTGCTTAAGGCAGTTATACTTATCCATGCGTTTCTCAAACGTTTTTCAAGGGAGGGAGGGGGGACCGCTTTTATAAATTAGAATGTTTGCAGACCACTTCAGTCTTGACCCTTTCGAAAGTAATCATTTCAATATAAGCTATTACGAATATATTTATATTTTTAAAATACACTCAATTTAAATTTACTTAACTTTTATTGGTTAAATTAGGTTTATTGGTTAGTAATTTATTTATTAAATTACTAACTATTTTAACTCGTATTAAGTAACTAAGTTAACGGAAGAAAATTTAGTTTAGTTAAAAATTAATAAATGTTAACACTCCCATTAATGAGATAGAAGACCGTGCTGATTCTTGCATACTTGCATACTTACTAGTAAGTATACATCTTGCATACTTACTAGTAAGAAACTGTACAATCCTAGTGCTTTACTATTACTTCCCGTAGTTTCCAAGCCATGAAGTTTTTAGCTTATACATTGCTATACGCAATGAATTCGAATTTTACTTTTTGTCCTTTCTGTTAACTGTTATATTTCGAAGCAGGAGAGATGAAAAATGAGCAATGCCCTCGGCGGGAATCGAACCATGGATCTCTCGAATGCGCGCCGAGCGTGCTGAGCACTACACCACGAAGGCATACTAAGAAAGAGGGAGAAATACCTTATGTAACCCCCTTATAAAGGGCAAATGGGTTTTAGGGAACCCAATTGCCAAATCCTGGTGGAGGAGAATTGTCATACACCACATTGTTTTACCGCGGGCGCCACTGTAGAGACACTAGGCTTCTTTTTTTTTTTTTTTTTTTTTTTTTTGAAGCGGAAGAAGTAAAAAATTTAAAATGCCCTTGCCAGGACTCGAACCATGTACCTCTCGAATACGCGCTGAGCTTGCTTACCACTACACCACGAAGGCATACTAACAAGGCTGGAGAAATAAATACCTTATAACAGAATGACCACTAAGACGGACATCGAGGACCACTTATAGTCCGCCGACCACAGCTAGAGAATCGAGGCATTAATCGAATAATTTTTATAATTAATTAATTTTATAGCATTTATAACCTTTTAGAAAATGCATAGATTTATTTAGGTCATTAACCTTAAATTCGAAGCTCATATAAGTCAAGAGCAAATTTTTGAACCAGTTGCAGTTTAATTTAAGTTTGCGATACAGTAATTAGATCTTATAATTAACTTACAGAGCATTTATTATAAATCCATTTCATGAAAAATATTTTTAATGGCCAGTGTAAAGTTTGAGTTTACTTTCGTTAACCTGAAAGTCTATCATTTTTGCTAAGATGAACACATATTTTACAGTTATGTGTCTTTTGCAGGATAGCTGCTAAATTTTCAAACATATTTTGCTACTATTGCAAAAATAAAATGTATAAAAGTACTAGCATAATTTTCATAGTTAATATCGAAACATAGAAGACTTTGGTGTATTTAATTTCTAAACTAAAATAACTTCATCTTAAAAAAATAAAACCGAAACTTAAAGATACGTTCATTGTAAAAGGCATGCCTCTCATTCAAAAATATATTTTGTGAGGAAAAGCTTTTTGTGATTCTTAAGAAATTCTGATTTAATATCTTCTGGAACAATCTAAAGAAAACTAAGAACAACGGAGGAAAATAAACTTTCTTTTTATTTCATAGACGATAAAATTTTGTATTGAGGATTAGAACATTCGGAAAAAGTATCGAACAGAAAGAAGAATATTTTTTAGTCTAGGTATTAAACTTATTAAATGTGTCAAAATGTTCAAAATAGAGTATATATCAAGAATAATAGTACCAGTTTTTGAAATACTTTTTAAATTATCAATTTCTCATTAAAACCAAAAGAATAAAAATAATTTTTATAATATATAAATATAATATATATAAAAATATTTTTAAAATATTCTTTTTCGTAAAATATTATTTTTAGATAAAAGTATTTTTTTTCGTAAAATATTATTTTTAGATAAAAGCATTTTTTTTTCGTAGTGTGATGTTGCCATTGCTCTTTTTGAAATCATTGAGTTTGTTAATCAAATATTCGTTACGTTTTACAAAATATGAAACACATAACAAAACAAATTCGAAATTCAAAATTCGGACTATTAAGAATTTGATGGCTAGAGGTACCGTCGTTTTCCACAATACCAGAAACATACATACATTCATGCAGATTCGTGATTATTTTACCTTCAAATGAAACATAGGGCGATAATATTTTGTGGCAAGAATTTGAAAGTGGATTCAGACTTTCATAGTGATTCGAGGTAAAATGCCATTTTGATACTAATAGCCCTTCTGGGCTAACCCCCATTTTGGCTAATAAGTAAAAATTCCATAAATTTCGAAATTAGTTAAAACATGAATAGATGACGAAAATATTTAAAACATATATGAAAAGGATTTTTCTACTTTTAATTAGAATTTTAAATGTTTTTGAGTGGATATGAATTTAATAATTTACTTTCAAAAATTTAACTTATGCATGCACCCGATCGTTTAAACGAAATCAAAGGCTGCATACGTCATAAATGTTTGTTTCAGAAAATGTTTCGTATAAGCAATATTTAAAATTACTCTTTGTGAAAATATGTGTCTAAATATGAATTACGACAATAAAATTATATAAATATTGAGTTTTGGCTGCCTCTTGTTTTCTTGAAATTAATGTGCTCAATCTGTAGAAATAGCCGGGGTAATGAATAAAACGAATCTGAAAATTTGTGCATAATAGCTTCAGAAACGCGTTACTAGAACATTCAATATCTGTTGCAGATGTCGATAATTTATGTTAAATTGATAAGTGGTAATGGGTGCTCTTGAAATGTCATTTTGTGATTTCAATTATTAGACTTCGGAATTATTAAGCATTAAGCATGAAGGGGATTGCACTTTTCCAAATTAAAAGGAAGTAATATAAGAGTACTTGGCTCTCTACGATAAAAGAATAATAAAATATCTCAAAGACAAAAGGTTTCTATTTTTGCTTGCTAGACAAAGGAGAAAAATAGGTTTGTATATGTAATTTTATAAGGATAGAAAGAACCAGTTGTTGAAAAAATATTAATTTCTAAGCACGTTGCAATTCCAAGTTCGAGTAGCGTATTTCTCGCACTTTATTCCCTTAAAAAGGCTTTGGGATAAAAATAATACATTTTTTTTTTCAAAAGCAAAATTTAGAGAGATAAGTTAGAGGGAATGTTAAATACTCTTAATATAACCGGATGTGTACCATCATCTTTAATATCTCTTCACGTAGATACATGCGAGAGATATGAAATATTTAACAAAGGTATAAATATTTGATATATTTAATATCTTGCTGAATGTATCTATTCTTGATGTATTAGACGAGGTACAGTAATTGTTATTACAATTGCTGCACCATACAGGAGAGTAGTTAGCAGAATCATATTTAATTTTTAATATATTACAATTAAAGGAAGAAATGATTAAACGTTCAGGCAATTTTTCGCTTCAAAAACCGGTACTCCGAACATTCGCCTCTGGCAGCAACAGCAGTTGATATATTGCTGAGCAGGGATTCAAATAGAATAGAATAATAGTAAAGGATTGTGCAATTTCTACGGTTTCAATTCTGTACCAAAGTTCGTCTGTCGTACTGACTAATGGATACTCTTATCCGTGTATCTCTTCGGATATTGACCAGTCGTAGGCCCTGCGTCTTGAGGAAACTTAGAATATTGTGGGCAATCTGGGATCTCGTTATTTTCTGAAGAGTGAGGACAAAGACCATCCTAAAGTTATGGCACGGCCACGGTCAAAATCTCAATAATGTAACAATGCCTTGAAATATATGTATAATGTATGGAGACTAGAGGTTTGCCGTAGCTGTTTGAATATTACAAAGCGCACAGTTGCGAAGGAGAGGAATGCTCTTGAAGAGGACTTACTAAAGGAAACTGACAAATATTCATACTACACATTGGTAAAGCCATGAAAACTAATCATACAGCCAGCCCGTTATCCTCGGCTCGAACCCAGGGTTAATAATCAGTATTCAGTAGTTTTTAAAGACTCGGTCATTGATGGAGCGAGGACTAGAGATGAAGGGTTGTATATTCAGTGGCATCCCCAAGAACAAACCGGGCTCCAGACCGGTATGATGATAAAGAATACATTCTTCCTATCTTCATCACCCTGTTGTTTCCATGCACAGAATACGGCCATTCATAATGCTATAACAAAACGTTGCGTGCTGAACGCACAACTATAGGCGTTAGTTGCGGCGTTGTAGCATCAAGAAGGCAATGGCAGCCTTGTTGAAGATCTGTAGGGTTTTAGATGTAATATACGTGGCATCTAAGGGTTGCAGGCAAAATATTCACACCGTATGCCCTGATACTTAGTGCTATGAAACACATCCAGTTCCCTGACCCAGATTAAGTGAATTTGCTATACGATGCCTAACAGCACTGACGAAATATCTTATCATCTCGGGCGCTGTTGAACAGAAGGTCTGTAAGACGCAGCACATATGTATAGATTACAAACCAGTTCGCAAAATTATCAAAGCAGTTATTGGATCTCTATAATGCGAGCAGCAATAGTGCTGTACTGACAATCTGTAATATCCCGAGCACTCTATAGGTTGTCATAAATTAAGGACTCTATTCCCCACGGTCGAATTTCGAGATGTGCAGCAATGAATTTTTTATAATACAAGACATAACTTGAGCTCAAATACAAAAAATAACGAGTAAAAGTATTTCCCGAATGGAAACCTCTGTCTATTTATGCTGCTTTGAAGTATCTTTATCCAATCCTATAATCAGCGCTTACAATGAAATTTTAGATATTTGCATATTCCAGTAAGTTTTATTTTTTGTATAAATATTAGGGTTATTGTGCTCGTCCGCCATGGTGAAGTAACTGCAATGGTTAGCAGTACATTAAGTGTAGTAAGTTGGATATGACATTAAATATTAAACTTTTGAGCTCTCCATCGAAAGAGAGAAATGTCGAAGTTGCTGAGAAAAATAAACGGGTATGGTTATGGTTCTTAGCTCCCATCTTGGTTAATTAATCTCTTAGAGAATAAATTCAAAGGGTTTGTATAAAGCGATGTAACCGTAACTTCATGCGTGATGGAAAATATGATAGCCGAGTTCGAAAATGACGAATGAATTGTTCATAGAAATATGGAAATTAATTAATAATTGAAAAGAGTTTCAGGAAATCGGTATTTCCCAGCGCCGTGATTAATCACTGATTAATGATTTAATCTGGCAAGGTGCTGAAGATTAGAACGTCTATGATTCTGCAACACTGACTAGTGAAAACGATATATCATAGCATGAAAATTAGTATATCATTAATATTACAATGAACAAGAGAATTAATTTCTGCATTAATAATTTCTGTTCGATTTATACAAGCAATATTCGTTTTTCCTTTCGGTACGAGTATTCGCATTTAGGGAAAAGTGAACCGTTATTGAAATTTTATTCATGTTGTTCAAAAAACGTGTTTAAAATTTTGAGATATTAAATCTTCCTCATAAAATCGCGTTTTCTTCTGTTTTAAGTATCCTCTAAGTTAGTCTGTTATGATGCGTCTCTTAAGATTTTTCGCAGTTCGGTTTTAGAGGAACAAAGAAATTAAAAGAAAGTGGGGGAAAACACACATCTAAATATGGTGATTGACGAATTGCATTTTTAATAGCATTTTAATAAGGTCATGTCTTATGGATGCAATCTAGGAAAATTTCTTGACAATGAAACTTGAAACTGCTAAATGACTGATGAGTTTCAACATTCCCATGAATGCACATATAATTTATAGTCTTACCGTATTATCGTAATAATTATTATTATCTGCTCTAGTATTTTAAGGAATAAAGGCACTGAAAATCCGTCTATCCGAAAGTCCTTTCGAAAAAGACTTTCAGATAGACGAATTTTGAATGAGATATTAGGCTCGAAACGGGATTTTATGTCGAAACACTTAAATGCGTTGTATCAATTTTCAGATTTTTGCCTCCAAATATTATCGGCGCGTGTCATGTTTAAAGAGAATAATAATGAAGAATCTGCCTTAATTGCATGAATGCTTCTTGCATTGTGAAAAAACTTGTAGAGTAATTAGGTTTTTTTGAAGCAAGACACGTGAAAAATGTACGAGAAGTGTCTTCTCCGGGATATATATATATATATATATATATATATATATATACACCTTTTATATAGGTAGCAGAACTTTTATTAAGTATGTACTCAGGTATCAAATTTGTGAAGGTGATCTTCTGATACTTTTCATATACAATTCAATTCAAATATCATGACTAAACCTTTAAATAAGAGAATCACAAAAAGCAAAATAATAACACCACAAATGCAATCTATAACTGAAATTTATTTTAATTTCTTATGATAGAAATTATAAGATATTTTCTCCTTCTTTTCTGCATGCCTTCGTGGTGTAACGGTTAGCACACTCGGCGCGTGTTCGAAAAGTCCAAGTTCGAGTCCCTAGTGGCTCCCGAACTAAAAGGTGGTGGATGATGATTATTTACTACCAGGATTTGACGGCTGGGTCTCCTAATCCCCAGTTGCTCTTTAAAAGGAGGAGTAGATAAAGGTCGGTCTGAACACCTAGCAAGCACCAGACTATCAGCATGCCTTCGTTGTATAACGGTAGCACACTCGGCGCATATTCGATAGGTCTGGGTTCGAGTACCGGCGAGAGCATTGCTCATTTTTCACGTCTCCTGCTTCGAAATAACCTACTGACTCTACAAAGTGCTGAAAAAATTTATTTATTAAAGATTCATGATTTACAAATTTGGTTTCTAGGAGGCATTTTTTCAGCATATTTAAAATTTATTGCGAATTTTAAGAGGAATTAATGTTTTTAAAGAAATAAATACAATCCCACATAATGGTAAGCTAAATTTCAGGAAAATGAAGTTAATATTTTAAATGCCTCTTTGAAGTTTCTATTGTTAAGTGTAAACAGGTTTTTATTATCAAAATAAGAGTTGATGTCACTGGAGAGAAATATTTGTTACAAGGTTCGGGCGCGAGCAGTCCAGAAAAATAAATGCACAAGTATACACAAAGTTTGAATAATTAATCCTTCTTCTTGTTAAATATGTACACAAATCGTGAAATGAAATAATGTCATAGCAAACATTTTCTGTCATTTGACTTACTATTATTAACACTTTATTTTAGGTATAAAGTTTTGTATACCTTCAAATGTTTAGAGACTAATTCTTAAACCAGTAGATCCCGCATAAACTGAATCTTGCATACCATAATTTGAATGTTGTTTCTTTTTTATTTGAAATTTTTTTACCTTTTTTCTAAATTATTCAAGGTCTTAAACTCTCATTTGAACTTTTCAGACGGCAGTTATTTCAAAAATATTTTGTGGTATTTAGTTTTCTCCCCTCACCCCGCAAGCTGAAATCAAAACTTCAGTTTAAGAAGAATACTCACCGCAAACTTAAAATCAAATATTTCAGGTTACTGCCAAGAAACGTTTTCTTGTGAAAATTGTTACTTCAGAAATACATATCACAAATATGTTGTATATTTCTCAAGATGAAGGGCCATGCGATTCAATTTCGTAAGGAACTAGAATAAAGTACATGGTACTTTGTCCACATCTGGTCAATAAATATAGATTGGTATTTTGTTTTACTTTTCTGTTTCTAGCGGTAACTTAATTTGATACGATTTACTGAATGTTGGCTTGAAATTACAAGAACGCTTTCCAACAAAGATTTCTTATTTACTTGTCTGTAGTAAATTTAGTGTGGTATCTACAAACAAAGAAGTTTCTTGTAAGGAAAATAAAACGTCCAGACACAATTTTACTGTCAATAAAAGAAAATGAGAGTAGATAAATGAAGTAAAGCAATTCTGACTTTTCTTGCGAAGCACCACGTAGAAAAGGAATTAAAAATTTTGTTTTGGACGAGCTGAATAAAACCCATAACTGAATAGAATTGTAACAATACGTAGAACTATAGTTTTAGCAATAGTTGACGTAGAACTATAGATGCTTAATATGTAGCTCGAGATAAAAATATGGTGTTACTTCATTGCCGGCTTATTTCCTTAAAAATCTGAGTAACATAACAAACGCGAGTTCGACATTTTCAGAATAAATGAAACCATTCGTTATATACAAATTATTATTCTATACAAACCATTCTATATTATTATTCTACATTTCTACATGAAAATTCAATTAACTTTCTCCTCTAATATTTTATTCTATTGCCCATTAAGTATTATTTCGGAGAATATCTTTCATTTTCTCTGTTAATTTCTATTGCTCCATACCTATGCCTCGGAATAAATGGCCAGATACTTTCAACTTAATTCGTTCGTCGAAAATGGCTCATACCCATCGAGCATTCAGTCGTCTCAGCACCGAGAATGTAGCCCATATTGCACCATAGAAGGTGACCGAATTACACCAGTGATAAAGGGGAAGTTCCGTTCCAATTTTGATGGAGAACGCGCTAAGAATCTACTATCCCTCCTCCTCTGCCATCAAACCTCTCGACAGGACTTTCGGCTCGTCAGTAATTTTTGTGCCCCATGCCGCTCGAACACTGTATTCTTACAAACATCCTGACCACCTTCGGAATTCAAACCAGGGAACAACGATACGGCAGCCAGCAACGTCAACCACTATACTGATTAAGGCAACTTACCCGTGTTTGTCTATTAAAGAAATTCTCAAGTTAATAATATAAAATATTATTATTGTTACTATTATTATAAGGGCACAGCCCGATTCCTTATTATCAGGACTACTGTTTCTTCTTATCTGTTTAACAAACATGTAAGTGTCCTGAGTAGAACAGTGAATTTAGGTAAAACTATGTCCTTTTAAATTGTAGAAGACATGACAAAGAAAGTAAGGATTTAATTACCGTTTATTCTTCACAATTTACGGCCGCTCCCGCACTTCGAGATACAGAGACCAGTACTTGTAGTCTGAACGTAAAAATAAGAACTACAAACTAACTAAATTTAAATAAGATCTAAACTTAATACTTTACAAAGGCTAGTAACACTACGATTGGCCTTATACATCTTTACGTATGTAGTACGCAAGAATATGGGGAAAACTACAATACGTCTTCCATATCAAGAGGACTAAACCTCTGGCCTTAAATGCGGGCGACTTAAAGGCAGATAACTGAAAGCGCCCGTGAAGTAAGGTAGCGAGAAATCTCAATTTCTCTCTCTAATCCCTCTTGACTAAAAGCCACGACTTAAATACTTAAGAGTATACAGGCACAATTTGTATAATAAAACTAACGCGTTTATTCTGGCCGGTAGTGGAAAATAAGATAGAAGAGTAAAGTTTTAAATAATATAAAAGTTAATAAAACTTAAGATCCTTATAGTATGATTAAAAAATTGGGATTGGTCAGAAATCTAAAATATCAAACCTTATTTCAAATAAATTTAACAATTTTTCGCTTCAAGACTTTTTAATCTGATTCGTTCAGTTCGGAAAACTATTTTACAAGTGTACGGGGATGATATTTGGCAGTTAAGGTTATAAAACTACGTTAACCACTAAGATTCTTCTCGTCTTCCTGATCTCTATAAGAAGTCCAGGTGCCATAACACTGAAACTGGAGAAGACAGGGATATTTGAAATATGTAAAGCATTTTCAGCATAGGGGTACTTAAAACACTCTCGAATCTAATGCTCCTTCGACTAGCCGGTGGTATGGTAGAAGAGCTTTTTACTCCTTTCCCTGGATATTGATTTAATAAAATTGGGACGGAGCTAGACAAATCTTAGATGGCGTTCAAAGCAAGGAGGTTAGAATAAATGGAGTAAGCCTGCTCCGTATGCCCGTGTAATGAAAATAAAGCCTTCCAATGTCGCGGTGTCACCTCACGACTTTACATGGCATCTGCCATAGGCGAAGTTCTGGTTGGTTTTGTGTACTCATGTACACAGTGTTGTATTCAGTGTTGTATACATGTTAGCTTTCATCACTGAATGTTTATAATGAATGTTTTATGAATGGGATTTGAATGTTTATAATGAACGGGAGACTTATATATGATATATAAGTTTCCTTTTCTACTTTTAGAGCTTAACATAAATGATTTTGTATTTAGTACGTAGAAAAATCACTATGATTTGAAAATAATTGTTTCAAATTTAATAAAATCTAGGTACATGAAAATATATAAATGATAACTATACGATACAACATGTCAACACTGGCAGAGTACGAGTAGAAGTTTCAAAGGTATTTTACGTAATTTACTCGTCTAAACCTCCGGACATTGATATTTGCTCTCAAAGTCAGTCTAAGTTTACTTAGCAATATGTTTAGTAGTCTCATCTGTACTCTGTATGGCGGCCATTATAAGTCTTGATGTCAAGTGGTTGATATATCTTTGCCTTCATTTTTATGATGCCATGCCACTCCATCTATACTAACCTCCTTAGTTCAAACGACAGCTTTACGGTCCCAACTAGAGAAAGCCCCCGTTGCTAAGCAAACAACTATTGCTAGATATAGCCAGTCAGAATGATTGGTATAAGAATTTCGAATAAAACGGGTCGAGTCGAAACAAGTTAGCGCGACTTATCAGGCTTGATAATTAATTAAGGCCATAAAAGTACATAATGAAGAATTTCTCTGACAAAAGTATCCAGAGCGTGAGACAATAACAGGGCAAAAAAGGGAGTTAAGACATCAAAGGGATGCCAAACAAAACTCAGAATATACCAAAAGTCATAAATTAAAGAAATGAACTTCAGAACAGTGGCTCCATCTGTCTCGCCAAACGCAAATATTACACTCATCATTCAGAGGCAGCAGGAAAATTAAATTTCTGTTCCATCAAACAGTTTCATTATACACAATAACAGCTGGAATTTTTATTTGGTGGCTTCATCTTTTTAAAGCGCTCAGCAAAGTACAGCAGTCTGCTGAAAAAATTAGCGAATTTGTTCCACCACAAATTCCGTCGTCATTGCAGGTGTTCCAGCAGGAGCTTTCGAATCTTGCTTAGAATATACCAAAAGTCATAAATTAAAGAAATGAACTTCAGAACAGTGGCTCCATCAGTCTCGCCAAACGCAAATATTACACTCATCATTCAGAGGCAGCAGGAAAATTAAATTTCTGTTCCATCAAACAGTTTCATTATACACAATAACAGCTGGAATTTTTATTTGGTGGCTTCATCTTTTTAAAGCGCTCAGCAAAGTACAGCAGTCTGCTGAAAAAATTAGCGAATTTTTTCCACCACAAATTCCGTCGTCATTGCAGGTGTTCCAGCAGGAGCTGTCGAATCTTGCTTATAATATTGCTTAGAATAATATAATATAGAATAAGTCGCGTGTTCAGTTCTACGTTTAACAGTTTTTGAAAGGATTTTTTAAGCAACTCTGGAGTTGGTTTGCGGTCGATGTCTCACTTGCGAATTTTCGAATAGAATTCGAAACCTGTAAAGGAAGACACATGACTGATTACATCAAATACAAGTCGGTTTTTCGTCTTTTGGCAAATCACAAGTATAGGTCAAGCGTCTTTTACTGCACTTTAGACATCTCGATGCTTTGTTACAAAATAGGCGTTCATGACCAAATCTTTGGCTGTGAAAGTAAATGCTATAGCTATTCAGCTTTATACCAATCTGGTATAAAAAACCAACCAATCACAGCGAAGCAAATACCTCTTGATGATGCGTTCGACGATTTCGCTGAATCAGTCGCACATTCAGTCAAGGTGTAACTTTACCTTCCCTGATTGGCTACAAGTTAAACCATCTTAACATTTTCTTAGTCACCTATAAGTTGCCCAAAATCTTCCCCAACAAATAGGCGCAAATCTCTGTCTTTTGCCTGCAATAAGTTCGTGGACCTGATCTGCATTGTATATAGGTCTTCGCATTACAGCAACGGAGGATATATTCTAGTATATCATATACAGCTTTATAGCTTATCATATGCATAGGTAGATGAAGAGTTATGAATTTTCTCAAATATTGACCCTAGTATGCACTTACAGTTACTAAGTTCCTCAATATATTGTAAATTAATTGTAAGTTCCTCAGTACATGTAAAGCAATATATTAGAAAATTCCAGTGTCGAGTGCGAAAACGTTTAATAAATAACCATGTATAATAACGATTTCATTATTATACATGGTCGCCAAGTCCATTATTATACGTGGTCGCGAAGTCGCCAAACTTGGTGACCATGTATAATAATGTATTTATTGTCCATGTATAACTGGGAACTAGGAGACAATTAGGTCTGGTCCATGTATAAATATAATTGGTATTGTGATTGAGTAAATGTAATTCATCTAGTATATATGTAACTGCAACTGTATCCGGCCCTCATATGCCTTCCAGTAATTTCGAGAAGTGATAAGTACTTGAGAATTCTAGTATAAGTAGAAATTATATAATAAGTAGAAATTATATAATACTGGAGAGAAGATGAGTAGTTGTTTAGTTCAGCTTGAGCTCGGAGTATTGATAAATTTCCGTGTAAGCTTCGCTCATTAGATGCACTTAGCATTGCGTTTTGTTTAACGCTCTTAGCAGTTTTAAGTGTAATTGCTGATTATATTCGGTGATACCGTGAGAAGTGGTACGAGTATTTTTGTGAAAAGAACTGTAAAGTGCTTCTTTTGGTAAAATAGGTTTTATAAAGCTATTATCGGTTCGGTGTGCATTCAATCTATTACGAACCCTTACGAGCGTAATAATATTAATATTTTAAATCTTTCAGTATCTAATTAAGGTTTTATTGTATATCATTTCTTTAAGCATTCCTTCTTCCACCAGTCTCACAGATTTGAGTTAATAGTTATATATATTTATACTTCGATTGAAAACATATCGGCAGCCCGAGCTCGAATACCACTAAACACTGGTATTATAACTGCGGTTCACATCTTGGCGAACATGCATGGGAGTTTACATTGATTTCGTCTTAAGTAAACACGAGCAGACTTTGCAAGGCATCCATGAAAGTATCTTTTCCCTTAAGCAAATCTCCCTTTTGTGGTTTATAATAATCTAACAATCCAATCCAATCCAATCCAATGTTTCTGTTAAGCAAAATTTAGACAAATTTTAAACCGTGTCTAATTTTTAAACTTGTGAAACATTTGTATGAAACGTTTTACACAAGTGTTAGATTTCTGATAGCATTAGTGTTTACTGATTATATAATCTTTAAGTGCCTATGCATTAAAGCATTTAATCATAATATACGTATGTTCATCAGTTTCAACTCATATAGGTTAAACAAACAGCATAGAATATTTTAATTCTAAAATATTTTTTAATTTTAGGATAATATTTTAAAGAAATGGTAGTAAAATTTATCGTATTGAGAAATGGATTAAAGCTTTTTGTCCTAACTTGTAATAATTTATAGTACGGTTAGAGCTATTTGATTTTCCCTGTTTCAATCATTGATTTTTCTTCCACTTCTATCACAAAGCAATCTCATAGCCCTTATTATTATACACTCCTTCATTCATTCTTTATAATCAAACCGGGCATTTCGGAATCAGTTGTTCAATTTCCTCTTTGGATCACTGTCCAGATAGCTTTTCTAAATCTCCTGCTGAAAGGTTTTTCCTTACGAATCACAAGATGTTCATTAATGTTATATACTTTCCTAATCTGCACCATTTCCTCTGATATTCCTACAGTATTTTTTGTTATGGTCTGTAATATCCCTTGTCATGTTTGTTTTATATTAGACGCAGTCTGTTCGAAGGTTATAACAAAAGTCATTATCTAGACGTTTCATTCTATGATGCTTGCTGAAGAGTTATGACATGAGACATCTCTCAAAGAGATGTGAACCATGAACACATGAATAGCCTTGACAATTCTCTTGAATACTGATTTTAAGTAACAACTTCAAAGTATCGTTAGTATTGATGGGAATGGTACAATATTGAGCTATAACTTATTAAGATGCAAAGCCACACCACATCCGAAGAATATTGTTTCTTAGCCAAATGCTGCTTGAATACTTCGTAACTAATTTTAAGTGAATTAGAATAATAACTACAAAATTCATCATTTGAAAAGCAAAGCATGCAAATAAAATAAATGAATAATAATAAGAATACTTGAAGAGTAATAATTGAAGAGTGCATACAAATAAAATAAATGAAAACCACGTAATAAAAATATAAAATACTTTAATGTAAGAAAATTCTTCATTGTATGGTAGTACCAAGCTTAGTTATAAACGTGTGGTTATCTCAAGTACAAGTTACGCGCCGCCAGCTGACATGTCGTTGCCTTTCAATAGCTGTGCGCCTCACCAGCTGATGTCGCATTATTTTTGTTATCTATTCTGTAATGTTAGAGTATCGTGAAGTAGCTTCTGTGTTTTGATGCATAGGTTGTGCTAATAAACTTGATTGTTAATAATGGAGTCATAACATGACCCACCTGAAACACTCACAATGGCAACCCCTTTACTTGCATAAAATTTTTAATTCATTCCAACGCTTGGATGTTTCAAGACTTTCGTTTCCTCCGCTCCAACCACTACCATGGAGGTAACAGCAACTGTAAAGATACCCGTTTATAATCCTATTGATCCGGCATTGTGGTTTGCTACATGTAAGTTAATTTTCGCTTTTACGAAAGCCTATTATGTATTCCGAGACAAAATTCAAGTATTGAGTCACTCATTTGCCTTTGTAGATTGCTTCTTCTGTTCGAAATGTCATTACATCGGGAACGCACTGATGCTTCTTATCAAGACTGAGAGCTGCCATTACTGAGTGTTGTGGGAAAGAAGTATCCAATAAATCCGAAAATTACTCGTCGGCCAGCAACTTGGAGACACAATCCCTCCAATACAATCCATATATATCGCAGGTTAGGTTAGATTTTATGAAGTCATCCTACGCCTGTACCTAACTATATAGTTATTTAGAATGCTCAACGTATCCAAATGATGGCTATTTGTGGCATGACATGTATAGCACAATAGCCAGATGTTGCTTGAATTATACATTTGTTAATGACAGGTGAAAGTGAGTCCGGACACCGGGCGGCTTATATAAACAAATCGTGAATTGTCCGGATCCCACAGCTGTTTAGGAGGATGTACATATAATACAGACACTTATACTAACAGGCAGTAGTCACTAAGCATCAAATAAAATAACTTTAGAGATAAATATCAAACTCTAAATACTAAAGTTACGAGTGGAACAAGCACTTATTTTACAAATACTATATGCATATGATATACTGAGAGCAATGTGCTGCGTATATAACAAATACTGATCATGCATGTTATACTAAACATGCGGATTCCAAGGACATACTGTTGCGCGAACATACTGTTAAGCTATAAGCAGTTATGATACATACTGTTGCGGGGACGGTACAGTTTATACATGCGTACATGATATTGGTTTGCTCTGTTATTCTAATACGGCAGTTAAAAAAATAATATTTTCGGGTTGTAGACAGAAGCACAAAGCAGTAGAAGTTTGCAGTCATGGCAGATATTAAATATTCATTTTATTGCAGTTAAATAATTTTGGGGCCACACACAGATTGCAACACTAATCGTACCAGAACGTAATATTTACATTTTTGATTCTTTTGTGGTATGAAGAAATGAAAAAGCAGCAGCTTAGTTATACAGAAAGAAGGAAGCAAACTGCGATGCGTTCAGAAAGAAATCATAATTCAGAGTGGATTAGATTCGATTTTATTTTGATTGGATAGTTAAGAAAACTTTTTAATTATTTCTGGCTTAAGAAAGTTGTTTTAGTGAGATATGGATCCGATATCGATTAATCTAGGAATGACTCTGTCCAGAAAAGTTTATTGGAATCTACTGTTATTTTTAGAATAGATAGAAAGGGAAAACATCCAAATTAACATGAAAACTTAAGAAAAAAATGCTAATTTAAGCTGTAACTTTGATTTCCTATTTTTATCATACACACACACATATATACTCTATATACAGAGAGAGAAACAGAGAGAGAGGGAAAAGATGTGTATATTAACGAAAACTAAATGCAAACTTAGTTACCTTTAACTTTTTCCCATCTTCCTCTTACACCATTAACCCTTAGGAAACTGAACCTTTCGCAAACCTGAATGCTTAAAATATCGAAAAGCCCGTCCACGTCCATTACCCGTCCCTTCTTGTTTCCTCCTCTCCAGATGAATCAACGCACAAAGAGGTGGGAACATTTCAAATCCTTTCTACTTTCTAACAAAGAAGCTTCCATTAGCCTTTTAGGACACGCTGTCTGCAATAAACTGATACAATGCCTTTGGGGAAACTGCACCTGCTAGTGCACACCTTAGTGGAAGGAAAGGAAACAACAGCGCAATCTCGTCAGTTTCGGGCGGTTGTGGCCGTTTAAATGAAGGTTGCCTCGGATGTTTTGGCCTTCAAAGGACTAAAATAAAGGTTAAGGCAGTTTTTAAGATTGTGTTAGAAATGGTTCAGTAAGTGCTATACTTAGTGTTCAGTAAGTGCTGTCGTTTTATAGGGTCTCCGTAAAATATATTTTACATTGATAAATATTCATTACACTTCTAATAAATTAAACGCCAAAAGTTCTATACTTCTATGTTCAAAATTCACGGAGGTAATCTGAAAGAAGATTATTCATTTAAATCTTCTTTCAATGCATATTACCAATAGAAATTTAGTATTTTTTTATCAGATTAGGTAAAAACTACAAAACAAAAGTTGCTCGTATAGCCCATCTTGTTTAAAATTGTACACGTTATTAAAATTAGCAGTTGGTCTCCATAATATTAATTATGCCTATGCTTGTAAATTCGGCATATAAATGTAAATAGTTTTGTGACTTAATTCAACAAAACGTAACGGAAACTTTTATAATTAGAATACTGTCTCTGCGGAAACCAAGTAGAATTGTTTGATTTCTTATTTACAAAATTATCTTTTGTCTAGTGTTAAACTGTTCTCAAAATTCTGTACTTCATTTTTAGAAACTTCAAACTAGTTCATATGCATAAGATTTATAGAAATGATGCTTATAGCTACTATTTCTTAAAGCTTTATATATATCCACAGGTATACACCGTGATCACAAATTTAAAAAAATTGTATAAAATACAAAATGCAATTTCTTATACTCCCCCCTGATCCGTTTCGTAATATGTACGAAACTTTATACATAAAAATTAAAAATAAAATTTTTGACTCCTATGTAGCAAAAAATAAACGAGATATTTAATTTCAAAATTCGAGATTTGAACATCATTTTCGACTAATCTTCAGTTGTCGGTTTGTAAATAAATTAGAATAATTTGAGGTTTAATTTCTTAAATGCAATTCAATGAATGGAATTCTTTTGTGACTTTTTTAGTATATATACTGATCTTTAATTTGAATTTTGTTACAAGTGGTATGACGGAAGAATTTTCTTATTCTCCAATTACGTTATTAATATTCTCATGAGATATGTAAGGTATTTACTTATTTAATATAACCATTTATTTTATGTTCCGAAACTTTACTGTCACTTGTCCTTTTCTATTCCTTGCACGTTTAATATTTCTTTGTAGCCTTTGTCTAAGTAAAACAATTTTATTCTAAAATTATACTTTTTGAGTTTACACCATTAACTGCTGGTTGGTTCTGTAAGCCCCGGCAATGCCTTCTATTCAACTTATTTCAGTTCTTATAAAAGGGTTTTTTTAACTTTCTAATGTTTCTGTTTGCTTAATTAGACGTACTGATAAATCGCTTATTGCTATTTAAGGTCTTGACTTAGTGCATGTTACTAAAAAGAGAGAGACTTTACAAGTATTATTATTACTTGTAAAGTCTCTCTCTTTTTAGTAACATGAAGAAGAATTCTAATGTACACAATATTCATTAAATTAGATATAGTTTGAATTTTTAATAATTGCAAATAATAATTCGCGAATTTTTAATAATTGCAAATAATAATTCGCGAATTTTTAATAATTGCAAATAATAATAAATAATATGACAAAATTTAAATTTGTCATTGATTTAGAAAACGAATTCTATAAGATTCATTATGTTGATCAACATTTTGCACGATAACATACCTGCATAGAAAGGTTTTTCATCTAATGTATTAACAACAGAAATCTTGTCTTCAGTAGATAATTTATGTTTAGTTAAATATAAGTGCAAGCACTTCGCTCCTCAATTTGTGTACTAGCCCTGGATATGATGCATGACTTTATGCAATTAAGTACTATATAATGTGGTTGACATTTGTCTTACGGTATTCACATTGCCTGTGTTGTATTCTTTAGAATTATTAAGGCATTTTTCTAAATATAAATATGGGGAACATATAAAATGTGGAACGTATGAAATGTTACATTTCATAATTTTTGTAGAACTGACCTTTTTTTCTAAATTTATAAAGGGCAAAATAGGAATATTTGAGCCGTTTAAAGCATTCTTATAATTGTTAGTACACATCTACTACCAAGGGTTGCGAAAATAAAGACAAGGTAAAGACTTCTGTGAGAAAGGTTCGTTGATTATGGCAACGCACTCGAGGACTATCCGCTTAAGAGGAAGGATGACTTCGTGAAGTACTTTCTGAGAGAAACTGGCTCATATATACGTTTCACATATTGAAAACTACGAAAATGCCTATCGAGGCAGCCCCTTTGCTGGAATCAAACCTCGGACCTAACTAATAATGTTCAGCGACTTTTCCGCTCCGCCACTTGGTGGGCCGTGGGAAGGATGTATATATATGTATATGAAATTTGTATGTAAACGTATGGTATGTAGGTATATATGCGTAAATGTATGTGCATTTATGTAGGTATATATATATATATGTATTCACAAGGAATCAAAGGATGTTACATATCCATATGTCCTCGAAAAATAAAGGAAGGAATAAAAAAAAACTCTAGAAAGGGGAGCTTCACAAAAAGCATTGCCTCCTATTCAACATTTGGGAATTTAGAAAGCGCCTTAAAGCTTTTATCCCGATGAAACAGAATACCTTAAGCTTTCCTTTTACGACTGAAATGTACGACTTCGAAGCAGAGAGTGTAAATATTTTATTTGGGACTTCGCTTTTAGAATATTGCTGTTTCTGAAAAGTAAACGTATCTTTTGTCTGAACCTTATTGAATCAGCTGTGAAGTCTTTTCTCTTCTCAATTTATATGGTTTAGCTAATATTTTATTTATCATACTCAGAAATGTAAATGTCAAATATAAAGTGCATTTTTAAAAAGTAATTAAGTACCTTTTGTTCAGTTATCCATGCTCTGCTTATTAAGCAAGGAATTTACAAATTTTTAGTTCAAAAATGTGTCAGCTCAAATAGTTTCAAAATGGGATTTTGCTTCGTCCACTATGCACAGTAAATTTTCCAAATTTTAGCTATAAAATATTATCGCCCTGTACTCTTTCTAAAGAAATTAAATAATGAAGTATCCGCAGGTATTTATGTATGCTGTAAAAATGACGGAACCATGAGCCATCCAGTTTTGAGTAATGTAGTCCTCCATCCATAAATCTGCACCGGGAAGCCCTAGTCTTGAATTTCGAATCTGATATTTCATATTTTGTAAAATTGCATGAATTTGTCATTAACATACTCAACGATTTGAAAACGAGCGGTGGCACGACCGTACAGAATAAAACATTTTTATCTCCAGCGCGCGAGACTGTACATAGTAAATTCTACAGATGTGCTATTTTTAACAATTTTGTGATTTGGCTGTTCAGATTTAATGGGGATTAAGTGGGAAACACAGGATATTTAATCGTTAAGCTTAACAGACAAAATTTCCGTCATTAAAAGACATAAAATTCTTTTGGGCGATGGTTAAAATCTGAGTTTAGTCTGATTTTTAATTAAATTTTATGTTGTTTCACTCACCTTATTGGTCTGCCTTGACGAACAGTAAAAAAAATCCGTATTATGTTTAATTTTATTCTTTATTTCAAAACATGTCCTGTTTGTTTTGCTTGTGATTCAAGAAATATTCAAGAAATGTGAATCTGTAAAATGTTTTTTTACTAAACGTTGACGGTTTTTTGTCATACCTTAGTATCCTAATATTTTGTGATAAATTTAAATAATTTGATACTTTAGTAGAAATATGAACATTTATGATTTTTCCGGCAAAGCTCTAGTATTGAAATCTGAAGGGATTACATACCTTGATGTTACTTGAAATTTATTGGTTATCTGACGCTATAAAAACTGGGGTTCAAATTGCTTTTGCATGATATCCAAACTAAAGGGCATTTACTAATTCAGAAGTCAAACGACAAAAATCAGCGTTATATTTTCAAAGGACTAGTTTCGATGGTTTTACCGAACCACCATCCTCAGCTGCACCATTGTGTGTTAATTAAAAGGCATTTGCAAAAACAATGGAATTTTATATTTCGACCGTTATCCGAAGTTTTCTGGGTTGGTCGAATTGGTTAAATAGAAAGTACATGTTTTGGGACTAAAAATAGCTACCGTACATATAACGCGCACCTGTAATTTCAAAATATATTTTTTAATTTTTAGATATATTCGCCGTATAATTCGCATCTTTTCCGTTACGAAGAAACTTGAAAGATACATGTGCTATGCTTTTATCTTTTGAAGTCATTCATTCGATGGTTTTCGCAGACTTTCGAACAATGGTATACTGACTTGAAAAGCGGTAAAAAGACTAATATGTGCAGGAAAAATACTTGAGGGAGTAAATAATTCTGCAAAGAGGGTGGGTTGCGTTCAATGCAGTTGTGCACAAGAATGCTATTCTAGAGTTTCAAAAAAAGGGAAAATAATTTGGGATACGAATGTACTTCCGACCCGAATGAATTAGCATAAATTTTGATCTCATGTTTTGTGTTAAAAGTGCGCGTTATACGACGGAATATATGGTAATTTTTCCATGGCAACCAGTGGAAGGGTTTATTAGTCCAAAGGGAGAATTTGCCTTGAAGGACTATTATTTTTGTTTCGGCATTTTGCGTTGGTTCACTATGAATGTCCGATTCATTTTCAAATCGTCGCCACCAAATATAATCGCCCTGTTGTATATTAAAAGTAATTAAATAATGAAGAATCTGCATAAATGTATGTATGTTTCTCGCATTGTGATAAAACAACGGTACCTAAAGCTATCTAATTTTGAATAACGTACATTTCCACCCGAATATGGGTATCTGGAAGGCCGAATTTGGAATTTGTTTAATTATGTATTTCATATTTTGTAAAACTTTAACGAATTCTTATTAACAAACTGAACGATTTAAAAGCGAGCAATGGCAACACTCTACGAGAGGAACCTTTTTATCTCCTGCGCTCGGAACTGTGTTTTGTCTTGTTTTATACGGACGCAGCCCTTCCGCCTGGTTTGTTGAACCTTATGAAGAAAAGTGGGCGCAATCCTTCCAACAACAAACGACACGAGCCGGCCTTGTCCAAATAAAAACAAAATCAATTCAGCAGCTTAACAAAAAAAAATAATAAATAAATAAATAAAATAAAATAAAAAACAAGCAGAAAAAATCACATTTAAAGAACGCCCCGGAAAGCCAAGCCTGGGAACCGAGTAACATAAAAATTAGCATAGTGCAAAAATAACGAAATTATAAAAACGACCGTGAGAACTTTTCTCTACGGACCTCAAGACGTCACAGAATATAAATAATAAAATCAAAAGAAAATTGGGACCGTGTATCGGAAATTCTAAAGATATGCTCATTGTTAATTTTTCCCGCTAAATCCTATGTGATATATCTGACTTCGAATCTAAAATTTCTGAAGAACACAAAAAAACCTTGTCTAAAACTTAAAGGTTTATTGAACTGGAACTTCAAAAATGATGAAAAACTTAACATCATAAACGAAAACTTAACATCTTAGGTGAAAGCATTCAAAATACTTTAAAGTGTCAGGTATTCCGCCACGGTGAAGAACACTTTCTTTAAAAGGACAAAATCCATCTAGCCCTTTCGGCATATATCTCCATTTTAGTTTCGCTGGATTCTGACTTCAACTCCTACGTGTTTTGGACTTAAACGGCCGGATTGGAACTGGAACAGGACTGGATCAGGACGGGAACAGGACTGGAACCGGAACAGAACGGGAACCGGAACAGGACGGGAACCGGAACAAGGCTGGAACCGGAACAATCATCCCCTGGTTTCTCCCCCTGGCAGGTCTACGCTGGCTCGAACTGAAAATGAACTGCGCCGCTACCAAGGAAAGCACCTCCTTTTATTGACGGCGGTTGCCGTTACTACAGGCGATTATGCAATTATTTAACACTCGTTTTAAAATTATTTTGCGATATATATTAAATATGCAGAAGCTTTGTCTAGCGTTTCAAGCCATCGAGATTATTCTGAACTTTGCAGATCAAGATTAATTCCCAGCTTAAGACAAGCATAGCTGGGTGGCAGAAATCCTCAAGTGCAGATCCTCATATCGTGGAGCCACGTTTACTTCTCTTCTACAGACTCTGCACTAGGTGCAAAAAGTACGTTCCATCTTACTGGATTCAACTCATCATTAAAGATACCCTATTTATAATATATTGGTAAAGGCCGCACTAGGCCGATTGCCTCTTAATTGCGTTACGACATAGACATAGACGACATAGTTATAATATTAACGAAATATAACGCTGTTAAGTGAACCTGGCGCCAGAGTGTTGCTATGGTAAACAAGTATAGTGAATTTTAAAGAGTGTATTTATTCTATTGTGGTTTATACGCTATCGACGAAGTAGATTTAATTCAATCCAATAAGCTTAAATGAAATGCAAGAAAAAAGGCCCATAATTTAATATTGCGTACAAGGAAGTCATGTGGTGTACACATCAGATTTTTATTAGTACGTTTGATAAATGTTTTATGTACGTTTATGAGTTTATGTACGTTTTGATAAATACTTAGTAAGCAAGGTTTGAAATTTATCTGTTTATTAGTTCAAAAAGAGCAATTTGCCCAGAAGTACAATTAATTTCGTTTTGCATTTTGCTTTGATTTACTATAAACATTGTTTCACTTTTCAAATTGTTGCCACCTAATATTATCGCCCTGTATTATATTTAAAGAAATTAAATAATGAAGAATCTGCATAAATGCATGCATGTTTTCGCATTGAGATAAAACAACGGTACCTAGAGCCATCCAATTTTGAATTACGTAATCCTCTTTCGAATATGGGCATCTGGAAGCCCAAATTCGAAACTTGTTTTATTATCGATTTCATATTTTGTAAAACTTTAACAAATTCTTGATTAACAAAACCAAGGGTTTCAAAGCGAGCAATTGCAATGTTGTACAGGAAAAACCTTTTTATCTCCAGCGCGCGAGACTGTGTATCGGAAATTCTAAAAATATGCTTAATTTAAAATTATTTTGTGATATTATTGTTGAACTGAATTTTATCGTTTAAGTGCAAAGAACATGATATTTAATAAAGAAGGTAACACACAAATTTGAACGTAATTTAAAATCTGGAACCTTTCAGATTTTTTAGTATTATAAAGTGATTTAAATAACGCATGAATATTAATCGAAAACCAAATTCGTGTAGGCAGATTTTAATTCCTAAGAAAGGCAGTAAAGCCTCATCATCTAAATTTATATTTAATAACTTTTCCTTTCACATTAATATTTATTTAATTGAATTTTAATTTTTCCCTTTTTTCATCTTTAACTTAAGACAAATGCCTCAGTGGCTCTTTCAAACGCACTTAAGCCAAATGTCAGAGCTAAAGACCTGAATTATGTCTTTATACATGCAATCTAAGGAGCGTTACTGAGTTTCAGGGCTCTAATATGATGCTATGACATAGCAAATAATCAATACTACTCCATGTGGGCAAATATACATTGTCGAGTGTAGGTAAGCAGTCTGAGGATCTTAACACCCTACAGGATTAATTAAATCTCACTTACAAAATCAACTCGCTGTTAAATAGTGATTGTGAATGCGAGTGATTTTTAAAATCGGTATAGGGAAAAAAATCTGTTGTGGATTTATCACGACTTCCTTGTACGGCTTATTAAATTATACACGTTTTCCCATGCACTTGGTTTAAACTAATTTCCTCGAATTAATGTAACTTAATTAACCGAATCTTTGGGCAAGATGACAATGGCATAATAAACTTGAAATTTTCAAATTAAATATCTCTGGCTGTTCTTGTCATATTTACTATCAGATTTCTTATATTTTTATTTTTTCATAACGAGTATAAAACTTTCCCAAATTTAAGTACAAGTATAGGAACTTGAAGTTATGATTCGTCATTTGTCCAAAATTATATTTTTTTAAATTGCCAATTTTCGTCGTTTAAGCAATTTTATATTTTTTTGCCTTTTATTTAAACTTATTCCCTTAAATTATCCTAATTTAATTAACCAGTTTCTCAAGGCAAGTTGCAAACGACATCAAAAACTGCAAATTTTGAAATTAAATATCCGGATCAATCTCGTCATTTAAAACACTTCTGTAACTTGAAGTATAACTACGTCCAACGATTGCGAAAGTAAAGGCCGGATAATGGCTTTTAAGCCGAATAAGCGGGTTCGTGTAATACATTTGGTACTATACGAACCCGCTTATCCGGCCTGTGTATACATGTAGGGTCTACATGTATAATACGTTTGGTATTAGAGATTACAATAAAAAGCGGGGTGCACAACTAGATATTCTAGTAAACCTATATACAAAATTTCAATGAAATATTTAAGACTGGGTATATCAATCTCAGGATCTGTCCCAGTCTTGCAGATTTCTTTGATCCTGATGAACAGGGACCTCTACCTGTTTGCCTTCGAAATCGATTGAGATCTTGACTTAAATTTACGCCAGTCTTATTGTGTTACTAATTTTATGATTCACTTGGCGTGTTTCTCTTCCGCTTTCTCTCTTTACCTAAACTATTCATTGAAAGTAAATTTTGATGCAGCCACAACTCACATCATGTTACATTTGGTCAAATGTTATGCCACACCACTTTCTCGAAAGCCAATAAAAACACGGAGACAAGTGAACTATGCAACATGTTTTCTCGTCTTCGCCTCTAGTGAGAGACTTGTGTATTTTTTCACTCTCCAGGCGCACAGCAGAAGGCGAAAGGCGTTACATGAAACCGGCTGTTAGGAAATTGTAGGGTTTATATTTATTTTAACTAACATTTATTTTAAGTTTAAACTATCTTTCCTGTCAAGCCTTACTTTCCCCTGGAACTGCCAATGCCAGAGTATGTAAATTTTAGTAGAACGCGCAAGGATTCAAATTATCAGCGGAAGTTTCTGAGTTAAATAGAAAGGAAACGAGTTCGAGGTGTGCTGTTCTTACTTCACGAGCGCGGAGGTAGTTGGCCAGAAATTGAAGAACCCCTCGTTTCGGCCTGTGTGCTTTCCTTGGAGAATTGTTAATCGTTCAACGTGATATTCAAAGTTTGCTGAATTAGCAGCGGTATTGTAAAACGCGGTGAGGTTAGTTACGTTTAGAGAGCCTCGTAGTTAGAGGCTTGTTATTATTTCTTTTCAGGTTCTTATTTTTATTTTACCGCTGGGTCGGCGTAGTTTGTGAGCGTCAAGAGCACGCAATTGTAATTTCTTAAGTTGAATAAAAAGGGACTTAAACCCTTAGCAAGACTCTGTCTAAATTCCAGTTTCAACAGTCACCTCTTGGTTGCGTGCAGGTTGGAGGCGCGCTACTCTACAAAATAATTGACTTTGTAGACTGCTTGTTTACATTTTATATCTGTAACAAGTCCAAAGACAATCCTGACTATAAATGATGCCGCTCTAATAAAGAAAACTAATTGTTAAATAATCTACCGCTTATATTTTATTACCTACAACGATGTTTTTCTATGGACTCGTATTTCTTATTCCCTAATATCAGAACCTCTGTTTATTCGACAATCAAACAGCAGAAAGCTTTTTGTCTCAAAGCAATATCCTTTCCTTTGCACCGAGAAATCGCCTTCTCTGAAATGATTTGGCTCATAAAAACAAGAAAAACTATCTTATACTACGCTACAAAGAACTGTTAACCAGAGAATAGGGGCACTATTACCTAGTTGACATGACGCCTGCCTTACACGTATTAAACCCCCCTGCCTCCAGAAGGCATTTATTATCACTGAGCACAATAAGTTTACAGTGGCATACAAGGCCTTCAAGAACATAAGTAACATAGTCATGATATACAGTAATCAGAAGATTTCAAATTTCAGATTTGATACCACAATAGAAGAAAAATAATAATACAGTCTATTAACTCCAACTTCAAAAATAAATCAGTGCAATAAGGATATTGCCTACCTACGCTATACAGATACACGAGCCCATAAATTTGTGACAATTCCATTTACTCTAAATATAAAATATCATAATCAGTTATCACATTGCCAGCAAAACGATAAATCTCTGCCATAAAAGATATACACAAGAACATAACAACAAAAACTTATACCAGATCAAGACAATGCTTAGATAAACCATTTAGGTCAAACATTTGACAATCCAAAATGAAACATAAATGCAAACGATGAAATCATATATACAGTAACATTTGGTCGAAAACCAATGTTTAACAATAGCCTAGTGAATCAACCTTATCTTCATGCAAGAGAACATCAAAACTACATACATGAACATGCATGAGTATAATGCTATGAACCCTACACTAGAAAGTTACCAATCAAGCAAATCAGAAAGCTTACCTCCCGCCACCATCAGGAACGTTTGAATTAGGCACGTATTCATGTAAACTCCACTGAAAATCGTAGGAAGTCAATTCTATTCAGAACTGATGAACCTTTACAGCTAGTAGTTCATCAATTCTGTTCATAAATTCTGTTCAGAACTGATGAACCCTTTATGCTAGGTTTAATGAGTACCACCGTAGTTGGCGGACCGCCTCGGGGGTACGTTATCCCGGTAGGACTCGCTGAAGGAAGAGCGACGGGGAGCTCGCGACTTCGGTCGACTTCTAGGAGTCTTCCCGTAAATCGAACGCTTCCCCGTATTTCTTTCGCATAACTTTTGAACGCAAATGGAACCTCTCGAGGATCGGATGATGCCCGAGACCTCGCCTGTCTGAGAGTTAAATGAAACTTGCCGAAGGAGATTGCTCCTACTTGGTCGTATCGGACGTAAAACTCTGTCGACCTAAGCTCTCGTATACCCTTGGCCGAGAAGCGCACCACTTAAGAAATCACTCGAGTGCGGAAGAGACGATGCTAAAACATGAGTACGGTAAAGACGGCCGTAACCTCAGGAATGAAATATAATAAATAGCTTTGTGGCAAAAATAATAGTATAAAATTGATATAAAAATAAAATAGCGTTGAAAAATTTTAGAACCCTTGTCAGTCATTCTTGACTGACATTTGAGAGTCATTCTTGACCTGTTTACACATAGGGAGAAGCAATCATTCGGTATCCTTGTGTCTAACATATAGAAAAGGGATCCCCCTAAGAAGGTGTATACTTAGGCGGGCACACAGACCTATATGTGCTGCCGCATGGATGTCTCAATGCTCCAGAGGTATAAAGGGGCTACATATTGGACCCTACAGTTCGTCCACATGCTGCTGCAATCGGCTGCATTTTGTGATGCAAATGACACACTGAATTTTGTGTCATGACACAATATAACTGGTACTACTTCTCAAATAAGCAATTCAAAAAATACAATGCGCAATTACGCTCTGAATTATTAATTTTGTTCTTATTATATACGTGCAAATGTATCTACGTTGATGTTCATTTACAGTGAGTTTGTTTTTTCTACCATCTGGATTGTAGTTTAAGTAACTCATTTTAAATATGCGACTTCACATTCTTTGCCTTGAGCATCTGATGATTAAATCTTAACTAATGCAAGAAAACTTTCTGTAATCCTAACTTTATAGCATAAACACTATCATAGCTATATAGCTTAGAATTGCTTTTCGAGTGATAAAATGAGATTTAAATACTAAGATCAGACTGAAATTTTTAATTTTTCACTTCTTACTAAATGTATACACTTTCTAAGATATAAATTAGACAATACGCTTCAGTTAGAAAAACTTTTCAGGGAAAAGAAAGAAAAGAAGACAAATTGATTTTCCCGGAATGGCAAAACAGATTATGTTGAAAGCAATTTTACTCTAACTGAATTATTTAAATGGCCGTTTTCTAAAATGCCTGTATTCTGGAAGACAGTTTTTTTATCAACTTTTTTTTTTCTTTTAGCAGCTGTTGTATTTCACATGAATCAAAATTTATTTTTCGCAGCTTTTATTAGCAAAGTATATCATAATAAATCAATCTCGCATATTTGCATTTAGAGTACTATAAAGTGATTATGGCGGTTATAAACTTGCAAATTTACCTCCTATTCTTTACGTAATCATTATACAACAGAAATTAAAACGCTGGAAAACAATTTACAAGGATTTATCTTCGGATGATACATGTTCGTAAATATAAAAATACAGAACTCTAATTTTTGAAAAGCATTCAAACACTATTAACATTAAAGAAACTTCGACTTGCATTTTAGCTGCTTTAATAGTGTATATTAAAAGAAAAACAACTGCCCAGACGGTTTATTTTATTTTATTTTTGAATTAAAAACAATTACTCTTGAAAGTACTACTTACGGTATTTAAAATGTAATTCTACACAAAACAAATTCACTTTCGGAAGTACAGTTTGCGGTAAATGTAATTCTACACACCAGACAGTAAATTTTGGGTAACCTTACTCTTTATTTGTTTATATATAGAGTTGTGGGCTCACATCCGTTAATTCAGCATCTACACTTCCGGGTGGAAGGGGAAAAACTGCTACCAGTTTCGTAAATTATTCGTTTTGAAATGCAAATGAAGCAGCTTCAAAATCGTTAAATATACTATCTCAAGCTAGGTTATTTGAGTATGACGATGCACACAAAAGCTGTTTGCTTAAGGGAAGGGATGCCTTCGTAGAGGACTTTCTAAGTCCTGGCTTTTATTTACGTTACACGTAACAAAAAACACAAGAACAAAAAAATATAGCGAGCCTGTTTGCCTGGTTTCCAACCCGGGTAAAACTAACAGTATACCACAGTCTTAGCCACTCGGTTATGGATGTAGTTATGGTTGTAGTTATGGGTGTGCATCTGTACGTTCATTTCCAACCATGGAAATAAATACAGGGGTTAAAATTGATCGCTGTAGAATCTTATGTGTATTCTCAGATTATAAACAGATCTTCAGTATGCAAGCTTACATCATAATCTCATAAGCATATTTGTATGGAACCTCGATTACCAGCAATCAGAATGTATTTAACTTTTATTTGTTTCCGGAACACTATGCCATTTCTTTATTTTTTTTCCGAGGTTCTTCCATCTCCCATTCTCTTATTCTCATTATCAGAACATAATCGCATCATTTCTAAAGTATGTACTTATCATAATAGGGTTCCCAAAACGTAACGAGTGGTTGTAGTGTAAAAAGAATTTGGAAGCTATTAATTGAGCTTTTAGTGATAGAAAAGTGATTGCTTCTGATTTCCAGTGTACTTTGAAATAATATGTTGTACTGTACTGTAGTAGAAAGGCATTTCTTCGTTTTTTTTTCATCTGTTGCTGATTAAGTTAAAATAAACGAAATCTTTACTTTTCACGCATACAGGAGAAAGCTACTACTAATGTAATACTCTAATGTATTTTACATTATTATACTTAAAATAACAGTACAGTATGACAGAGGTGGCCATAAAAACGCACGAAATGCCTCAGAAATACGCAATATCATACCCAATTTGATACAAGTTTAAAATAATTTAGAAGGAATTTCGGAATTTCTAATAAATCTGATGACAATCACAACGTAGAAGGCGATGCTACCTACCTTTAGAGCATTTGACAAAAAGTAAAGATCGAGGACAAACGATATACGACTTGCTTGCCGCGCCGTGAACATACGGAAGAAATAACGGAATAATTTTTAAGGTAGCAGAAAAAGATCTGAGACGTCGGTGGCGCAGATTGGAGAAGAATTCGTAGTTTCATGAGCATTAAAAAGCTATGAAAGACCAAAATTCACAAAACGACATCGCGAAAGAATCGGAGTATTTAAAAATTGAAAGCGAGTACTTTTCATAGCATCAAGTTGTAATTAGAGAAAACAAAGATACCACAAAACTTCGAGCTGTCTTCGATGCATCATCACATGCTGAAGGCAAACTATTGTTGATTGATTGTTTAGAGTCACACGTTTCTTTCCGTTTGAAACCTGTTTCAGTACTTTTAATGTCATGTAAATTTGGACTTGCGTCTTTTGGAAAATCTTAGTTGCGGCTCTCGAGTGTTTCTGAATTACAACTTGCGGCTCTTAAAAGTCCAAATCACATTATGTTTCAGCTACGAGGGACATGACGTCGAAAGGAATAATTCTCAGAACCCTCACATTTCCAGGAAAACCACGTTAGGGAACGTTCCAGGAAAACCTAGGTTACCATTTTCACTTACTTGAACGCCAAAGAGTAATCGATTATCGCTCAGATTGGTATCACGTGATCTTTCAGAAGCAGAACTTTTGTCTGATTGGTTGATCTCTACATGGGACAGAGCTTCAGCCGAAACATTTTCGGCGAAGTTTCGAAAAATCCCGCGTAGCCGGTACATCGTTTCCGTAGCTAGGTGGGACTTCGCTTCCAGCGAAGCTCTTTTTTCTAGGAATCCTCCAGTTTAAACCTGTGCTACTAGAATGTCGTTTCTCAGAAAAGTCCTATCTAGCGGGCACCATCGCTAGATGTGGTAACCTCTTTTACTGACATGATATTTGGCCACTCCTTGACTATTACATGCGGTAGAGTGCAGAGAACCTTGTTGTAATATTAATGTGAAATGTTACTATTTATTTTACTTCCGATTATTAAATTTAACAGTAACTAGAAATACTATATGTTACCTTGTTTCACATAGAGTTCATTGTTATCCGAGATTTCAAGGATTTCAAGCACCCACGGTTAACCTTACTACCATTAGATATGCGAGAATTATTGTACCTTCATCGATACTTGAAAATTTCAATTTATAAGTGTCATTGGTATATTCAACATAAACACGAAGAACATTATATTCACACGTTTCAAGTATATTTTTAGCTTTTCCATATGATAGGCGTATTATTTTAACAATCATATCAGACTGATTTTAATTTTCATTGAAATGTGTTATAATTTTTTGTTTCTGTTTTCGCAGGATTTTTTGCTTATAATGCATTCTTACAGCTCTGTGGCTATAGTAAAGGCGTGATCTTTCTTCATGTTTAACAAAAATAGATCACTTTCTAGTAGAAATCACAGTATCTTGCATTGATTCAAATATCTAATGTGGACACCACATGACTTCCTTGCACGGCCTGGTGAATTATGCGCATTTTTTCTGCACTTTAAACTTATTTTCTCAAACTTCATTAGAGATTTATATCCCATTCAATTAATTCGATTCTTACTTTGCTGCAGGGCAGAAGCACATAAAAACTCAAAGCATCTTCATTAAATCTGTAAAATATAGAAATATCTAGAAGACCAGATACAGTTAAAAAACAATTTTTACAATTAAAATTAGAGTTTGTACGCAAAAACAAGCAATTCGGCCAGTGGGTATGAAGACAGATTTTTCGGTATTTAAACTTTATCATGCTGAAGAAAATTTCGATTTTCGAAATAAATACTTTTTTAATAATATAATATGCAAATCATTCGCAGGTAAAATATATCCGAACTTGTTTGCTTAGGAAGTTTTCCTGTAAATTTGTAGCCACTTTTTACGCATAGAAATTAATAATATTTATTCTCCATTACGTTGCCAATATACGCGTATGCACAAAATTAATTGAAAATATTTTTGTTAGATTTTACAAGGGAAAATTTTGTATTCATTACCCTTCGCATTACCTTTGATTTAAGCCAACAGTTATGGCTTAAATCAAAGGTAATGGATGAAGTGAAGCTGATGATAATAAGTTTGCCCAACAGCTTCACACCTCGAATATAACACCTCACCATAACGCGCAAGCTGGCTCTGATCTACGGTCGGCGTAGTAAGCGACAAAAATAACTCACGTCATATTATGCTAATCGTAAGCGAATCAAATTTAGCAGTATGGTCTTCAAGACAGAACACACTCTGATTCTATCTCCTGAAGCCTTCCTTTAGATAGTCTCTTCTAAATCATTTGAATATCGCGCGAGCTAGAATTTACATCCTAGCAGGAAAATAGATATTAGGGCGGTAAGATAGAAAATTAACATAAAATAACTGGTTAGGAAATTAAATACCTTATAATGCAATTATGCCAAAAGCGAATTTACACAATAAATTATGCCTAAAACACTAACACAAATTTCTAACAATATGTACATGGTATGTTACACACATTGCCGACGGTAAATTTCAATTAATTACACCTATAATCTTTAGCCACCGTTGTGAAGATATGCTTTCATTCACATAAGCAAATTATGCTTATTCGATGTGATCGGCTCCGACACTGTGGTGGAGGTGTTGTTATATATGTCAAGCGGTCCACGGACAATTCAAAAGGCTTTGAAATCGTATGTACAAATGTAAATATTCCTAAACTAAGCAACGTTAGATTGCGCTCAATTTATAATCCCCCTGACAATCGCAACACAGAAGAAGACCTGCAATGCCATCTCAGTAATTTAAACCCCGCAATTATTGGAGGCGACTTCAACTCGTCGACTGGGGATGTAACAACCATTCGATATGCGATAACAATAAGGCAAATGGGAATGTAATTCACCATTACGTGGAAAACGAACCTATTTATATGTTTGTACCAGATCAGCCGACCTATCGTCCAAACAGCCTGAACAGACGCCCTTGATATATTGGACTTTTTCATTGCAAACTTCAATCTTACATTCTCTATGGAAGTGATTACGGATCTATCTTCGCATCACGTACCTGTACTAGCAAGGCTCGGTGTTAGCAAGCCTAATTTCACTCGTCCTAGGAAAATAACAGATTAGAAGCTTTTCTATAATATTGCATTGACATCACCAATTAATATTGGAAACCTAAGGACTTCAGAGGATATTGACATGGCTGCGAAAAAATTCTCAGAAAAATTGAATGATTTCCTACTTCAGGCCACCACAGAAAAGATCGACTCCTAAACTCACGGCATCCTCCCCTCACATACCAGATCAATGAGGAAACAATCCTGAGAAAGAGAACCAGGAAACAATTTAACCGCACCTGGAACACTGTATGAAAAACTGAAATTAATAGACTAACCACGCTTATCAAAAGAAAAATTCAAGATCATCGCACTGATACTTGGAATGTAAAAATTGAAAATTTAAATCTAGAATACGGTTTATTCTGGAACTATCTAAGAAGAATCAAGAAACCCTCACACAAAATCCCACCAAACAAAAAACCAGACGACTTTGCCTTAACAAATCAAGACAAAGCTGATGTTTTCGCAAGTCATTTATCCGAGCAGTTCGTCCCGAACGATATTCCTTCCGATCAAGGCTCGATCGCCGCCATTTCTGGTCATGTTAACGACTGGCTGGCAACTCCTACTCCGCACAACATCATTAAACTTGCTACTCCCAGAGGAGTCTGTGAAATTATAAAGCACTCCAAAAGCAGGAAATTCCCCGGAAACGACAGAATTCCAAATAAACTCCTGAAAAACATCCCACGCAGTGCTATCTGCTAGCCTGTGAGCATCTACAACGCCTGTCTTACTAACTCGCATTTCCCATCAGTATGGAAGCATGCTGATATCTTTCTCATTTCCAAGCCCAAAAAACCACCGGACAAATCTTCAAGTTATCGCCCTATAAGCCTCCTTTCCTCATTAGGAAAGATTCTCGAATGTCTCATCTATAACAGACTACTACCACGTCTAGGATTTCTCCCAAATGAGCAATACGGCTTCAGGAAAGGTCTTTCTACGACGCATTAGTTAATCAGGATTTCTGAGTTTATTGGCTCTGCCTTGCGAAACAAACTCAGTGTTGCACTCCTCATGTTGGACTTGGCCAAAGCTTTTGATCGCGTCTGGCATTGGCTTTTCAAACTCATCAAACTTCAAATTCCTCGTGAACTACTCATTACTAAGTCTTTCCTGGAACATCAAACTTTTTCAGTGAGGTAAGGTAATAGCAACTCTGATCCTCATTCCATACTTGCTGGAATTCCTCAAGGAAGCATTTTAAGTCCGATATACTACTTAATTTATGTGCACGACTTTCCTAAGTTCTCCAGTGACCACAATTTCCTGCTCGCATGCTACGCAGATGACACTGCGCTCATCCCAAAGTCAAGAAAACCCGACAACGCTACCCTTCAATTACAGGGGAAAATGACAGCAGTAGAAAATTGGTGTCGGACGTGGAGAACACACATAAATCCTGATACAGATCTTCCTCATCAGAAGATACAAGAGCAAGGATAATATTAATAATTCTGTTTATCTCTTCGGAAAACAAGTTCCTTTCGTAAACACTTCGAAATATCTGTGAGTCACCTTTAATAGATCCTTCAATTGTTCAGCGTACATCAATACTATCAGGGAAAAAATCTACGCTATCATGCGGAAACTTTATTTTCTACTATCAGAAAACTTAGGATTCAGTACGACCACCATCATCCGTCCCATCTTTTCATATGCCTCGCCTGTCTGGGCAAATGCAAAACGTAACGAAATTAAAAAATTGCAAACCATCCAAAATAAAATTTTACGACTAATTACTGGAGTACCTTACTTCATCAGGAAAAAAAATCTTCATAGAGATCTGAACATCGACTACGTTAAGACCTACCTCAGCAAACTGAACGAAAGTTTCTACCAAAACGCCTTTCATAACTACTTTACTGATTTTTCTGACATGCTAAACTATGTAATCATCGAAAATGACTACTTTTCTCGACCCTTCGCATCTCATATCTTTAATATATTAAGTCAAAACAGCTAAAACTATCTCATCCCACGTCGTTCTTTGGACGCTTTCTCCACACACGTTCGTGACCCAGTCACTTCATATTATCACAAGCATCTAGCATCAACAGAGTACCGAACGGATAGAGCATAGACCTACAGATCCGCAGATCGTCAGTTCGATATTCAGTGGTTCACGACCTTTGGGAGTACTGGTCTTTTCAACTTATACCGTTTTCTCGAACTTAAGTACATTATTACGACGTTTTAAAACTAAATCTGCCTTTTTCCTGCCACTTGGATTATTGTTATTAAATTTTAAATAGACTACTCAGCATTCCCCTCTCATCTATGGCACCTCCTATTAGAACTTAGCTATATCATCCTAGCCGCTAATATGTACCTCTGAAATTCCCTCCAAGTTCTACCAGCAAATTCTTCAGTTCCCAAGACATGTTTTTGGGCCATTTTCCTTCTTTTGAATGCTGATATCCCATCTTGGGATCTACTCATGTAAACCTCATCACCATGCCCATCGTGGAAACATCTCAGGTTGAAGGGGAAGTACTGCTGCCTCAGTAGAAACCCTGCATAATCACTTTCGTATCAAAGTATCCCAGCTTTCTACACTGGATTTATATACAAACAGTAGCAAAACATTAATATCCTATAATTTAAATGTAAACAAAATTTATTATTAATTGAAATATGTATAAATATTTTTGTAATTAATGAAGAAATACGTGACTAGTTCAATTTACGTACAAGCTTCTTCGGTTAAATAACTTGCATTTTGATTAAGAGCACGAAGTGTTGCCGTAGTAATGTCAAAATTAATGAAATATGTTTTTAAACCAAGAATTTTAATTCAGCTGTGACATAATAATACCAAACGAATCTTTATACTTTTATTAATAATTACTGAAGTGGAACAAATTTGTTGACATTCATTTCCTCCTTTGGGAAATTAAAAAGAAGTGGTTTTATTTCATAACTACTTAACCAATTAATTCACACTAGAACAAAATACCTTACTCAGCTTGCGAAAATGTTTCAAGACATGAATGTAAAAAATGTACAATGTCTGTGTTTCAATACTGTTTTTTAATATTTCACCTCAATGGCAGAGGTAATATCTCATTCATAAATTAAATTTAAAACACTCTCTGCGGCGAAGGAAATACCATGAAATAAAACATAGAAGATGAAAAGTAATCTAAAGACTTTATATTGCAGTTAACATTGCAAAGAAGGTCGTACATATTAAAATGTGAAGCAAATAAAAATAAAGATTAAAGAATTAAAAACTGTAAAATACGTTAAAAACTAAAAGCGAATGATTTTATATAAATTATATAATACATTATATATAAATTATATAATACATTATATATAAATTATATAATACATTATATAATGAAACTAACATCTTTTATAAATTAAATTAAAGCTGCAAATGCTCATAAAAATTATCAGTTGATTACATCAGCTTGGTATTTTAAAAGTAAAATAAAGGTTTATATTTTTAAACAGTTTATTTACTGCTTTTAAATAACTCTGTTTCTTATTTAATAACAGATTTATTAAATTTGAAAAATAAATTAAAGATCTTGTGCTTTATCGAACTAGAATATTCTCAGAATACACCAAGGTCAGTACACAAGCAAAGTTATGCTCTTCCCGACGCTCAAGTTCAATACCGTCATTTGACTTACAGAAATGGATGGAACGAGGACACAAAGGGAGTAGGAATATTTGCTGTTGAGTAGACTGTGAGTCAGTGACATTACACTCTCAAAGATTTCTAGTCGGAATGAGCGAGCATTGTTTGGGAACCCACTATACGCGAGAGCTCTTAGAAAATACGTTAAAAATCTTATGTCCCGCTTATGGTCAACACTTGCCGATAGTTACTTATAATTTCTTTTCTTACTTCTTCCCCATTCGTTTCCTAAGCATGATAATTTCTACGGATTTTTATTTTGTAGAATTATTTCATTGTTTGGTCATTTCTACAGTATTTTATACTGTAAGGGAAACGGAACAATTAAGTTAATTTTTGAGATATTTGAACATTAATTTCCAAATGGATCACAAGTATCATGCCCAAGAACCCGAGTATCATGTATCAACTTTAATTTTTATTTATCTAGTTAGTTTATTCATTTAGTCACCATTTTCAGCAAATATTCTCACGTAATTTACCTAAAAATAAATAAATTAGATATTTTCAAGAATAATGAATAAGCGTTTGAAAACGCTTTCATAAAAAATATTTTATTTATATTTCTAAAGGCCTTCGTCCGTCATTGTACATAAACTTTTCAGAACCAAATAATAGCATGTAATACATTTTAGGCATACGTTTTAAGTAAGTACTCACTTATTCCAATCTTATGCTTAAACTGTATTACATACTATAGTAATTTTGAGATTTGTGAGCTCATTTAACTCGCGTTCGAATGATCTGAAGACCAACGATATAATTAACAGAACTGGTTCCTACATGGTATTTAGCATTCTACAGTAGGCTTTCTGATGCAATGATTTATCAAACATGCAGCGAATCGCTGCGAATAACACATTACACACCACTCGCTGTGGCACTTCAGAGTTAATTTCCTAGAGTAGTACATAGTTCATACATTTCTGTGAGTTAATGTTTCAAATATGTAACACGCATGTTCTTAAATGGATCAATTTTCTGCTATAATGAATATTTTTATTAACATGACTTTTCTGATGCTCTTGTCTTTACACACAAAAGAAGACCAATATTAATTGAGAAATGTTTTTAAATAATTTTTAAAATTTATCAATAAAAACTGTTTTTACGTTTACTAGTTAAACATCTGAATCAAGAATAAGTGCGTGCATTTTAACCCTTCCCTCAGATAATTTGAACTAGCTATTTTACAAAAGCTTAATTTTAAAATCTTTTACAACTTATGATATTTCAGTGCATTCAAGGTGAAACCCTACTTGGTTCTTTTTCCCATATTTGCGTCAAAATATAGCCTCCATGTTTGTGTTCTAAAATTTAAATTTAAATGAGTGATAAAAATATGAATATAAAGGAATATCGTGTATGTTCGTTCTTAGGAAAACTTTTGCATCATTATATATCTCTGAAATGTTGATGTTCATAGCAGTGCATTCAAAAATATTTTATAGGAACATGTGTCCCATTAAAATTGTATGTACGTCATGACGATCAAAAGAATTATTAATTATTCACAAAACTTAAGAGTGTTCATTTGGAAATGAAAGACATTTTAAGGGATACTTACGAATTTTTCCTGAATTTTAGGTTTGAAGCAAATCGAATTCAATTCTGAGAACTTGGTCCGAGGTATCTAAAGGTGATCGTTTGCCTCTTTGATTGTTATTATTAATGAAAAGATTTGTTAACATAAATTTAATTCCTCGGGCTTTTATAATACTACAAAGAACACTAGGGCTATTTACATAAGAAAAGGTATCCTTTAACAGAGAACTTAAGTGAAGCTGGTTCATATTCATTTTGCATTAGAGAAAGTAGGAATATTTTTTTGCAATCAGTTCTTTAAGATCGGAATTTAAATTCGAGTTGAACTTCAGGGATCGTAATGGCTCGGACACTTGCATAAGTCGAACTGAACGTCCTGTGAATATTTTCTACTGCAGTCTCAAGTGATTATTTGTAACCCATACGGATTCTCACCTCGATGCATCTGTAGGGAAAAGCTTACTGAAATTAAAAAAACATTTACTATTTTCAGAACAACTTTATCATTGTTGACACTTTTGTTGTTATTTTTTTAACACTGCGTTTCTCTTGGTACGCTTTTTAATAATTTCTGAATGCATTTCTAGAAGTGAATTATCTTTGAATATCAACTGTTTACGGAGACTGTTTTGTATTCTCTTATAACGTTATTCTAAATTTATCAAGAATTATCAAACCATTGTCCTATATACCGAATAAAGAGTAGTTCACAAGTAACCAAACTGTTGAGTAAGGTGTAATAAATTTGATGAAAGCTGCATTTAATAAAGGCTCAGAAATGTCCTTCATCTGTTAAAGTCTTTCAGCGCAATTACAGATTTCAGAAGTTGGGATTAAATCTTGTATTTAAAAGAACAGGGAACACACTGCTGTCCTCCTCGTAAAATAAAAATTCTTTTGAGTTACTTTTTAAAATAAAAAATGTCCTAACACTGTCTTTATTCAAAGATTTTTGACAAGAACATATCTCTGTCCAAGTCTTTAACATATGCAGAAACTGATTCGCATCTACATTATTTTAAGTAAAAACTAAGAAAGTACATTCTTGTGTAAAATTAAGAGAATTAACACATTATGTCGAATTTATAAAAACCTAATGGACATATTTTAATAAATTTGTTTTGAATATACATCTATAACAGAGAAAGATATGTACCATTCAAGAGTCATTTTATGTACATCAGTGAATCTCATAGTTCAGATACGTCCAAAATCAACGTGGTGATATAGAACTAAAGTAAATAAATGTGAAAACTTAGTCTAATATGGGATATTTTTCCCTCTCGCAGCCAAACGGGTCCCAAGCCATGATGGAATAATGGACATGAGGTAGTTGAGGAGTCCTTGCAACAGTCGGTCTCTGTCTTACAGCAAGGCTATTTTCAGCTTCGGAATAATTTTCGGAGGGAAATGGCTAAATGAAATTGACCCCAAGCAACATCCTAGACATGCTGTATAGGGCTAAGATTAGAAGATCTGACTGGCTACTCTATGGTCTATGCGACGAATATCCTCACTTTCCAGGTAATCGTCGATCGGTTAAACCCAATGTGAACGAGCGTTGTCATCCATTAACAACAACCCAGGACCAATTGTGCCCCTGAAAAGTTGAACGCAGCGTTTTAAGATCTTTTTTCTGTACCTCATAGCAGCCAGGGAACCATTGTCAAACACATGTAAGAGTGTGCGACCGTCCAAACTAACGCCCGCCAAATTCTTACACCTCCAACATTGTAATGATCCTTTCCTCTGATGACGGAGGGGTAATCTCGTGTTGCAATCTCCCTCCAGGTACATGTACGCGGACAATTAGTGTCCAGACTGAAACTCGACTCATATGTAAATGCACTCTCTTGTGCGCTGCAGTGAGCGGGACTCAATCAACGGCCCTTTTGTTATACAGCTCTATCTCATGAAGGCTTAGGATAACTGTAAACCATGAAACTCGAGTTCCAGTGACAGCGTATAGCTAACGTGAGAGCTGTGGAGATGCAGTAATTCTGTATTGCCTAGCTGAAATACCCTAACGATCTAGTAACGATTCTTATTCACCATGGTGGATCTGGATCAACCTTGTTCAGAGCTTTCCCATATGAATCCAGTGTTCTGAAACTGTTTTCACGAATTGCAGTCCACATTTTGCGTTACACTGAGTTATATAGCTACCTGCGCTCGTGATTAGTCTGCTTCTAATCTACCAATAATTTTTCATCTTATTCCGTCATCCATATGTCCGTGGCTATTAGTTTAAACTGATACCTCATTAAAATATATTCAGCTCTTGAGAGAAAAACGGCGAATGTCGTGAAGTAATACGAGCACACAAATTGTCGAAAACCTTCCGTCGCTTGTACCACCTCCACAATCGCAATTATTCACATACCAACATGTACGCTTATGTATTCGACTGTGATATTTACGTAATTCTTCAGGGGCATAATTAGCAATTTTTGTTCAATATTTTTTTGTAAAAATAGATTTAATTTGCTAATTCTCTTAATTTTGCACACGAGTGTATAATGAAGACTGTTACTTATCAGAGATTCGAACCGACATTGGTAAGCCGGAATACTAGTATTTGGTCATCTAATCCACTCGGCATTCTCTTAATACTAGAAATAGAGACTTTTTACCTTGTGCAATCACAGTAGTCTCAATAGACGTGATGCTAATAATAACACTGTACAAAACATACATACCGTTATTTCTAAACCTACGTATTAAATAAAACTTGAACCCAAAAACGTTCGATTCTTAATTCATATGCATTAATTTGTCAATGACGATAAGTGTTTAGGATAAGACCTAAAACTTTCAAATTAAAACATTCTTTCTATCCTAAACGCATTAGATTCTTCGGTTTCAGATCGACATCATCAATTCATAGTTTCAAATGCTCCTAGCAAGTTAAATAACTTACGAATTTCCAAAATGTTTCTGCATTTTAATATTGAAAACAAGTTAACAGTAAAATGTACTCCGGAAAGTTTGTTTCTGGCACATTTGAATACATCCAATCTAATCTAATGCAGTTTCCCATGAAACAAATGTATGCTACTGATGTACAAATTCAGTAGCTAGTAAGCTCCTGATTTAAAAATGGTGTTCAAAGTGGTAAAAGCGTCGGTACTTCGATCGGCTTTTGAAGCCCAACAAAAGGGTTGGCTGCATGGGCGTTTTCGTAGTTTCCTTCATATGTAACGAAATGTGAGCTTCTCACAGAAATTCTTCCACGAAGGCATTCGGTTTTAGGCGGCATTTTGCCCTTTTCTACAAAAGAATTTATTTTCTAAAATGAAATACGTCTAAGCGTACGATGCTTCTTGCCCAGGGAAGGGATGCTGTTGTGCAGGTTTTGTTACAGGAAACGGGGTCGCTCTCGCGTTACAGTTGGGAAATCCCTAAAAATACCTACGTAGCCAGCTTGTAAATATTGAATTAGGTAAATTCAAATTGCCAGGTCAGTGGTCTTACGTACTCAGTTTGTGGCTGGCATATGAATAAGTATGTTACCTTTTAAAAAACATAATCTTCTGAATCTCGTAAGATGATTATCTATAATTAAAGATGACTACCACAGACAAGCACTGAATTGATGTTTAATACTGAAGTGGAAATAATCTACCTTCTACATGACAAAGTGCTAGTAAATGTAGAATGAGGATACCCCCTTATAACAGAATTACTCTAAAAGTTATAAGGTATTTTCACCCACCTTTCCGCATACTTTCTTGGCGCAACTGGAAGCACGCTAAATGCGTATTCGGGAGGTTCGAAGTTCGAATCCCCACGAGGGCACTGCATTCTTTTCTGGTTCCTGCATTGGTCCAAGCTCATGATTGTAAAATCTAATAGATTCGTATTTATGTTTAGCTTTAGGAAATACATTACGAAATTTTTAGTTTAAAAAAATAATTCAACTCCTGTACATGGAATTGAGATCTAAGCGAAAATCGACTGTCAAAATAACTTTGTTCGGCGCGGGGTGGACAGCTAATTAAAAATTCATTTGACATATGTTCTTTGAAAAATGTGTATAAGAATTTAAAAATATTTATTAACTGTCCTTCATGAATGTTAAAATAAAAAAACTGCAAAAAGCAAATGTCTTATCTAAATTAATTTCATTTCGTTTCTTAAGATTATAGAATTTTTAATCAAGTTTGCATTACTATCGGAATCTGAAGAAAGGGGAAAAGAAATTCAAGAAAGTCAACAGATAAAATATTGTAAAATAATTTACCTTTGAGTTAGTGAAAGTAAAAAATTCACATTTCTTAAAATTTCATTCAGCCTTTCTTTATGAAAAGTAATTTTTAATTACAAATTCACTCAGTACTAATTTCCTCTTGCAGCTATGTTTGTTTTTTCTTGGTTATGTATTCCATAGTAATCCGATTATAGGGAAACGTTATTAACATTTTCATGGCATTTGGCATTTAAATAACCATTGTCACTGAGAAAAATATTCATTTCACATCCTCTGCTATTTTAATCCCCCGTAAGAATGCTCATTTTAAATTCACGTTTCTTCAGGCAACCTTTCAGACAAAAATGGGGGGAATTTATTTTTGCTATATTTATAAGGAAGAATTATAATTCTTCCTAAGTTCAATAGCGTACATTTTATAAATTTATTATTTCTATTTTTTACTGTAAAATAATGCAAAATATATACGAATTAAATAGCTTTGTTCTTATCAGGCTGATATTATTGCCCACACTATATATCCATTTTGAACCAGGAAATAAAGTACATTATCCCTCTGTTGTAATGATATCGATATACCATACGCCCTCATAATAAGCTGATATTGCCTTAAATATCATACAAAATAATACGTTTTCCTGTGATGAAGCGCCTAACATCAAACTAGAGATTTTCCTTCCTTGACTAACTAGAGATCAGCCTTGAAACTAGAGATTAGCATCAAACTAGAGATTAGCCTTTGAAAGTCGATACGTTATACCTTCAAACCAACGCTATTTTGAACTGTGAATAAAGTGTCTGTTTGCACATTTTTAGACGATTTTAATTGTATTTACAGAAACATTTTATCTAACACTTTCTTGTTTTCAATGTTGTGTTTCATAACTGTTATTCTTCACTATATTTTCACACCATAATTTCGAAAGATAATAAAGTATTTTATAGTATCGAAAGAGGTGTTGTATTCCATTCTTCTTAAACAGCTTTCCAAAGTCGAAGGAGGGTTTAAGACTACGTTTCGACAATCCGCATTTTAAAAGTCCAAAAGCCCAAAAATCTAAAGATGATACATAAAGGAGATTTAGTTGGGGTACAAGTAAAGAGTATGACCTTGATATCCGTTTCTTGTTCCATTCTTTTCCCAGGAATTTAACAGGAAATTTTGAAGTGTTGCTGCTTGCTTTGCCTTGATGCTCGTCTACTGAATGAAGGCACTGTGGGTAAAGAGAAGTTATTTCATATTTGAAAACTAAGTAAAAATATGTTACTAATAATAATGTGGAGTTATTGCTAATATTTTTCTCCACTATTTATTTTTATATTGCCATTATATGAAAAAGCAACAACAATCATAAATCCCTTTGAAAAACTTTCTTTAGACCCTTTTAATCATGTTTTAGTAATGCCCCTCTCCTTATTGACAATAAATGTATCTCCTTTTATTGTAATTAAATACACCCAAGATTCATCTATTGTGAGAATAGTTTTTCATTTTCATGTTTCATTCAAAAATGTTTCTCATAAAGAATTTTGCAGCGTGTTATGAGCTCGGCGATATGTCGTCAAAATAGACGATGCAAATTATGTTTTTTCACCCTTTTAAGATTCGAAGCAGCATTAATAGCCTTGTTTATAGTTAACACTGAACATTTCAATGATTTTACAACTGTCCTTTAATTTAGTGGCTTTTATTTTAACGTTACAGGTCTTACATACCTTTGCAACCTCCGAAACATTCCCTTCTTCCTTTGGATATGTATTTGGAACAATGTTTCCATTTTAAGCCGAAATTTCACTTTTGACTTTCTTGTTGGCAGTATTACTTATCGTAGCTTTCGATACCGAAAAACTGTCACAACTGTTTAATAACTTTTCAATAAATTTAATAATATTGGTTAATTAATTCATTATTGGTTGAATAACCAATAATTTTCTTCAAGATCCACTATTTTTTAAAATCGTAACTTTGCATGAAAAAAAAATCTGCCATGTACCAGACGATAATTTATCCTTTTAAAAATTTAGTTGTAATTAAAAAAATTCCAAACAGACGATTTTTTTAATAGCAAAGCAAAGGATTAACAGATGGCCCGTTTCTCAGGACGTACAGAAAAGCCTCCACTTGCGCTTGAATTCAAGAGTACTAATAAAATCAAACTTAACTAATGCTTAGCTAAAAGGATATAGTTGTAGCTATCAAAATTCTACAGGTGTTGGACCCTAAATGCTAACCTAACGACGAAGCTGTTAAGGGCCTGAAATACGGCTAAGCATTGTAATAATAACTTTGAGAGAGTGTAGCCAAAAGGCAATGAAATTAGTGGAACTTCGATTTACGTATCGCTCTTCCTTCATTTTCATTCTAAAACACACTCTGGCAGGAAGTTTGTAAGCTGAAATTAGAAGGGACAGGAAAGTGGCTTTAACTAAAGATAACTGTTGAAATCTTAGGATAAACCTTATAGTTTCATATTTGCAAACATGTCATTATTACGTAATCCCTTTTGTGCTCAAATAAAAATTTCCGAGCTTTCGGGGGTAAAGGTGTTTTCCCTTTTCCAAAGACGATTTGAAGGTTTTCTGTTCGCAAACGTTTCTGAAGACATTAGGCAATACCGAGAGCTAACTTTGAACAATAACCGTGGGGCGGGCGGTGAACACATGTCTTATTTTTTTTGTATATCAAAAATTGCTCTCCATTTTGTCTAAGAATCCTACTAAAATAAATAGAACTTAAGAACCTTTACCAAGTAATATTTCTGGACGATTCTTTGTTCTGCGGGAGGAGAAACGTTTCGCTCATTATTCACTTCCACAAGCCCCACAAGCGATTGGCGAAACAGGGCTCCCCTTGCATTGTAGATAAAGGCTTGGCGGTTAGAATATTCAAAAGCCTCTTAACTTGCTGATAGAATCACCGCGTGCTAAACTTTTATTTCTTTAAAAGCGGAAGCATGTTTTTTGAAATTTTCTGGTAAGCATTTATATTATGTAAAGTTTGGCCCTATATTGTGCAAACGCTCGATTGGCTTTCACTGAGATGTTTCACTTTAAATGCGGGTAAAATTTTGCCCTTAAGTGGTGCGATTTCGTATTTTAATTGTAACGGTTCCCTGATTTAAAGAATAATAATTTTCTATCGTTCTTTTTATCACCAAAAATATTAGAGATATACAAAAACAGCAAGTAAAACAGCTTAAGCATCATGTAGATGTATAAGTGTTATTTAAATGAAGAGGAGGTTTGAAGCTGCTTGGGCTTTTATTAATCCATTCAGTTCACAACAGTAGAACAAACATATCAATCATACGACTGTTTGCTGAACGTTTTATGCTCATAAAATATTTGCCATACTTCCTGCCTAAAGCTGTAGACATAAAAATAAGCTATCACTTTATTTAAGGGGCTATTTGTGCATTCATTTTGAGTTAGAATAAAAGGGTATTTTAACATTTTTTTGGACTTGTTACTTAGCTACAAAAACCGAATAGCCGCTACATATTTCTTCAATATTCTAGCTTCCAGGGAACTCTATTTTAGCAAAGATATTACAGTGTGAATATTTTTTTCATTTATAAAAATGTTGGTTATTTTTTAAAGCAAAATTAGTTTAATAATCCTTTTTTAATTCTATTTTCTTGCACAATCTTGCTCCACCGTTACTTGAAAACCTTAATGGAGATGGAGAACAAGCATGTTGGTGTTATTACTAATCTCGCTTGTCCGAATCAGGCCAAGCTACACGAAATTTATCGTGCCGAGGAGTCAAGAGCCTTGGGTACTATACAAGTGAGAGTATAACTTTTCTCAGTTCCGCGCCCAATTTTAAAGAAGAGCACGCTAGAGGTACGAGTTCGAGAGTCTGCCACCCTTCTCCCCTACTGCCAGCTGTTAACTTCTCAAGAGGACTCTCCAACTATAAACCCTATCATTAATTTTTGCCTCGCAGCATATTTAGAGTGCCCCATGCCGTACAGACACTATACACAAACATCCGTGCCTTCTTTGGGAACCTAACCGGTACGGCAGTCAGCGTCGTTAACGACTATCCCGGCTGAGAACAAACGTAATAATCCTTATTAATTCAAGAGACAATCATTTTATGAAACATTTTAGCGCATTAATTAAAGTATGAGAATGGAGGTATAAGATGTTTTCTTTCTCCTTACTGACTGTCTTCGTGGAGTAATCGGAAGCACGTCCGGCTAGCATCAGGAAATCTGCAGTTCGAATCCTATTTATTTTCCATGTTTCTTGCGTCGACACACTTAATAACGGAACAAAGTTATTTCATAAAGGAATAGTTTTTGCGTCTTACTCTGAAAACCTCTGCTTACATATATTAACTTTTATTTTTGGAATGTCATTATATATCTTTAATCCTTATTTTAGAATAAGTCCAACAAATCACCTACACTTAGAAAATTCCAGTTTAATAAAATATATTCTCTACAAGAAAACATCTGTTTGCATGCTTCGCATAATCTAGGAGGATCTAAATATTATACTCTAAATTTGTGCTATGAATTCTGTGTTTTTCGTTTTTATAGAGAAAAGGTAAAGCATATTAACGAAAAAAAATTAGCTCTTCATTCAGGCCGGAAGAGTTAACGATTCAATACCACTTCTCCTTCAGCTTCCTCACTTATATAGTACTTGTCCATTCAAGATGCTCTTAATCCTCTTTAGTAGAAAAAATATAACAATATATTCTCTTTCACTGTTAACGTGCTGCACCGAGCTCCTAATTATTTGTACTTATTTACGCCTGGGTACCCGGAGGATCTTGTAGAGGTCTAGTATTGTAAAAATGATCTCCTCAGTCATTTTAAATGAACAGAACGTAAAATAATTATAAGATAGCTCTTAATTAAAATAATAGTAAATATACAAAAATCTTAATTTATTTTTCTGGAAGATGTGTTCATGTTCCTTTTCCGAGAGAGATGCCTATATACGTTTAGACAATCAGATTATTATTTCGCAAAGTTATGATGAAATTAAATTTGGACTCAGTTGATTTAGTCGTATAGTTAAAAGTGGATTTATTCATGAAAGAAGGTGCACTTTACTTAAAGTCATCTCATCATAAGGCAAAGGGTATGTTATTTTTAAAAATACTTAAGGGTTTTAACTTGTTTAATGTACAGGATTAAGTATTTTTCTTAAATTAAGCATTGATTTGAGAACCTTTTGGAACACGAAAGTAACGCCAGTAATCTGTCTCTCCGTATAATGTTAAGAGTTTGTATACACATATACCATTTTCTTATGATGGACATATTTTGTTATTTCCATTTTTAATATTTCATATTTCCTGTTTACTGTTGCTTCACATTTCCCTCTCTCACTAGTTCCTTTTGAGCTTGTTGCATCGACGGAAATATGGCCTTTCTATTGTCTTCACTGTTCTTGTCTTTCTCTCTCCATACAAACGGTGTTTTGTTCCCTTAAATTTTTAAATCTTATTCGGAAAAGTAATTTCAGCAAGGCTCGATGCTATTGCTTCTTCATCGGCTAAATTTTAGCTCTCAATATCAGTTCTGCACCTTAACAAAGCGATTAAATTTTTCAAATCTCTTAATTCCTTAAAAATACTCCGATGTATTAATTTTTAAGATTTATCAGGGTTTAATTTCTTCTTTTTGGGGAGGTCAGATGGTCGGATAAACTGTACGTAAGTTATATGTTTATATGCAAGATAAAAATAGGTAAAGCATACTTCTGATTTTAATTGGAAACAGCCCTTTTTATTCTTTATTTTAATTTGCATATTTCCCCTTTCTGTCCCCAAAATAGCAACTATTTATAATATGTCTGTCTAAACTGTGTCATTTGAAGTTAATCTGTATCATATCATCTTACACAATGCAGCAATGCAGATATGTTTTAGTCAATCAGCGAATAATATTTTAATTGAAATAAAAACTTTTTGAGGACCAAAACATTTGTCTCTTCCCCAGGCATTCTTCTCAATGCGTCCCGCTTTCCTGTTTGATTGCTTTCAACTAACACATAGCGGCTCACTTCTCTGTATCATCCATTGTTTTAAAATATATAAAACATTCAAAAATATGGGGTGCAGATGGCGCTCATCATGATGTGTAAATCAGAATAAACGTTTCAAGAATTAATTTATTCAGAAATAAAATGTGTTGAATCTACAGCTACATTTTGTTGCAAGTTGAATTCTAATGCAAGACAATTAAAACTTCTGTGTGCTAGCATTATATATTTATATGATTGTATGTATGTAATAAAGGCATCAGTTCTATAAAGTTTCCTTGTTTATTAGTAGAAGTTATCAAAATCATTTTAGAAAAGAATTATTACTAACCTCTTTGATTTTCATGACACATTAAATTACAAAATCAGGATGTTTATGACCAAGTTATAAATATAGTTAACCTTATCATGGCGGCTACCTCTGAAAATAAATCAGTATTCCTTAGAAGATGCATAAATATTAAGCATCTCTTCATTGACCACTTCAACAGAAAACCCAAATGATTTGGAATCGTGTGTGGTATCTTAGAGAATGTTCACTGGGATTATAGCATATAACTGAATTATTTGAAATAATTATATGAAATATACATAGATATAACTAATTATGTGAAAAATTAAAAAAGTATTTAAGGTATTTCTCCCGCCTTCTTAACGTTCCTTCGTGGTGTAGTGGTCTGCACACTCAGCGTGTAATTGAGAAGTCCGTGGTTCCATTCCCGGCGAAGGCGTTACTCATTTTTTCAAGTCTCCTGCTTCCGAAAAAAATTGCCTAATGCCTCTACAGTGGCGCCCAAACTAAAAGTGTGGTGGATGATGATTCCCCACACCCAGGATTTAGCGACTGGGTCCCCTAAAAACCCCAGTCGCCCTTTCAAAGTGGGGCGTGTATAATGTATTTCTCCCGCATTCTTGGCGTGCCTTCGTGGTGTAGTCGTCTGCACTCTCAGCGCGTAATTGGGAGGTTTGTGGTTCGATTGGCGTTGATCATTTTTTCAAGTTGCTGCTTCCAAAAAAATACGTAATGTTTCTACAAGTAAACTTTTAAAAATCCCCAAAACTGTAACACTATTAAAATATTAGAAATCTCGTAGATGAAGCTCCACTTTTCTTGCTCTAAAGCTTCGCTGTTGGCGATCATACGATTTGGCAACTGAGTCCCCTCCTTCCCAGTCACCCTTTAAGTGGGAAAGAATACAAGGTATATTCTTTCTCTTTCTCACTAGCCACCGTGGTCTAATCGGGAAACACGTCCGTGTAGCACTGGAATTTCCTAAATTGGAGTCCCAGTGAGTTCGTTTTTTTATTTTTCAAACGTTTACCATCCTGGAAACTCTTCCGTTTGCTTTATTTCATTTTTTTTTGGGGGGGGGGAGATTTTTTTAAAAAATCACCAATAGGTTTTTAGAATTTATGGTAATTTCGTACAATGACCTTAATTGTTAGTACATCAACACAATTCTTTTCTAGAAACAGATCATTTTCTGAAGTTTCGGGTTTTCCATGATTAATTCAAGAGCGAGAAGCTGCACAGCCATCTCAACAGCATTATGAACATCAGAGATTTTGGTAGTGTTTTTGGTCCCTCATCTACACGAACTCCTCTCTCATCAATAACTGTGCCAACATTGAGACTGCATTCTCACAATGCCTCTCGGCAATGTCATGTGTTAAGACTAACTAGTTAACCAACGGTTAAACAAATGAGGAGCACTCATCTAACATTAAGTAAATATCGGGGAAAGGGCTAAAATTTTCAATCTTTAAATTATGTAGGGTAAGGTTGCGTAAGTCATACCCCCCAAAAAAAACAGTTATAAATTGTAGGATACATTAAAAAAATGAAAATTATGTGTGGTAATCATATCTTGGGTTGTCGTTGCTGATATTTGTTTGTTACAATACAATTTCATACAGTCTATTCTCCTGGATAAAATTAATAAAATTTATGATCACGGACTCAAAACAACTTAAACAACCAGCATTTTAAGTCGTAACACCTATAGCTCAAGTCGTACTGCGTTTAGACTTACCAGTCAAAATATTATTTTTCTCAAGTAATTGATTTATATAATTAATTACAATAATGACCGCAAAGATATTTTTGTCATCCACTCCAGCCCTTAAGTCGTCTACGCATCCTTTGCATTTTAGGCACTGAATCATATTCTCTTCGCGGTCTTCCTTACAAATATTAACAGGAAGACGAAAAACATGGGAAACAATATGGTTGACTAGAGGGTAAATCGTTTTGCCAGAAGAGGTGCAGTTGGTGCGATATTACGCTTAACGGTAGTACGACTTGCACAAACTTACCCTATTAAAGCTAAAACCAACTTAATCTTAGGGAGTTCCACTGACATCGTCAGAGCCAGAGATTCTAACCAGCGCGCGTTCGCTTTTTGGCTACACTCTCTCTAGCTATTACTACGCTCGGCCGTAATTGAGGCCCTTGGTAACTTCGCCATTTAGTTAGCGTTTAAGGAACTAACTTCTGTAGAATTTTGATATATCTTTTTAGTTAAGCATTGGTTAAGTTTTATTTCTTAGTCTTCTTGAGTTCAAGCCCAAGTGGAGGCTTTTATGTACGTCCTGAGAAAGGACCACCTGTGAACTTTATTTTCAGTAATAAAGGGTCTCTTCTCAAGTTTACGCGTCTGTCTACTGAACTAAAGCGATTATTCGCTTAGCTGTTCTCAAGGTTCCACACATTTAGCTGTAAATTCTAGGTTGGAACATTACAGTTCTTTTGCAAAATGTAGATCCAAAGCCTTCTCTATTTTTAATAATCTTTGCTATAACAGTTTGAAGGAGAAAACAAACCCAATAGAGAAGGCCGAAAATGGTTTTCTTTATTCGAATGAATTTAGCTTCAGTAGAACTCGTTCAAACCTTAAAGCAACTGGTTTATTTCTTTCTATCTCTCCTATTCATGGAATAATACTTATAGCTATCGAAACCAAAAGGTATTTATAAAAGCATCAATCTTGGCTTTTGTTTCTTTCTTTAATGTTATCGATTTGATACAGATTAGCACAAAAATGTTGGATCGCCATTAATATGAAGCTAGAATTATTTTCAGATAATTATTTTTGAAGCGAAAGCTATAAGGAAGAATATTTTATATTTCCTTGAATTTATAGATATCCAGATAAATGTATTACACCAATTACTCTTTTGAAATCCGTTGTTATCGGTGCCATCGTAGGATTAACAATTTTTGTCCAAAAATAGCTCTGGTCTTTACAAAGACATTATTACGGTTATACAATGCGGCACCGCACGCCACTGTGCCATTTTGCTGGAGTAGTAATCAATGGAGCTGGGATCCAGAACAGCTGCTGAGAGCAGAACGGAAGTGATTTATGCGGGTGACGAGGGAGGGGTTTAAAGGGTGGGATGCCAAAACGCCTTTTCTATGTTTGCTGGAGATGGATTTTTAGGATGCCTAAAGATAAAATGTGATACATTAAGTTACCAGAAATGTGCTTCATCCTTATTCAAATGTGAGATTTTGAGCGGTTAAAAGCACTCTATCCATAGGGCAAAAAAGTGCTTTATGTGAACAAGCGAGTGGTTGGAGATAGTCTTTAGGTTAATTAAGCAATATTTCCTCCCTCGGCATAGCTAGCAAATAAGTAATTCAGTAACATGATTACCATTGATTATGAATATTTAGAAGAATAATGAAATAGTTACTGCTGGATACAGCTAAATGTACAGTTAAAGAGAAATAAACGTTAATGAAATTTATCTGCGTTTTCATGGAATGCTGTCATGAGGCTCCATTTTTAATCTCATCTCGTACTTCTAAATTCAACACTTGGTTTTACTTTTTCAACTGGTTTTCCAACTAAACTTTGTTGTTTCTCTTTTAATGAGACATCTTTGGTTGTAAATGATAATTATTATTACATAATTTGCGTTGTTTTATTGTCAATATATTTGAATGGAACGTGTATGATTTTAATAAGTTTTATCACTTCAGTGGCCTCTTGAAACTATAATATTTGTGAGTATGAAATAGTTTCACTACATTTCTTTTATTTACAGCGAAACATTTCATATTCACGTTAGGGAAAAGGTTTCGAATGGAAAGAAAAGTTTTTCTCGCGAAATTTTTGAAAATTGTCTACGAGTGTCTTTCAATCCATTTATTATTTGAAATGCTGAAATCACCAAAACCACGCATCGATCTCTAAAGCCAAGCAAGACCCGCCAGCGGTCGAGCGGTAAAGTACTGGTAGTTCGGTCCGGGGATCGAATCCCAGTGAACGGGCTGGCTGCATGACGTTTTCGTGGTTTGCTCCATGTGTAACGTGTATACGAGTCAGTTTCCCTAGATGGTCCTCCACGAAGGCATCCATCCCCTTAGGCAGATAGCTCTCGAGTTCTTTGCCATAATAAAATAAACGAAACGAAACTGAAGCCAATCAGAATGGGTGTTATCAGTGACAGCGTAACAAATTAAAGACATACTTTATCTGTGCGCTTGCACTGTAGTCATCAGACAAGCTGCTGAACAACAGAATTTAGAAGCCGCAGAGACTGCCCCGAGTGCTCAAAATGCTTAACGCTAGTCTGTCATATGAATGTAAACAATGATGTTAATGGATGACCTTTTTTACCATTCTTGTTTGCGTCCTGGCTCTGTATCTCGCCCTGTTGAATGTCGAATAACTCTAAAACACTGTCATTAGTGCTCCATGTGCTCTTCTGTTTTTCCACTTTTTTCAAGGTGCCACATATGTTACCATTCTTTGTTTTGGCGCTATATTAGTAGCTTTATCTTTCAAAACTACTTGCCATATAATTGAATGAAACGGACTTCTTCCTAATGAATGGGAAAATATTTCTTATTTCACTTCAGCTAAGGTATGAAAACAAATTGAAAGAAGGTGGAAAATAATTAATTAAATAATGAAAAAGGTAAAAAAGTGTCTAAAATATCAATTAAAAGTAAAAGTGAAGCCATAAAGGTTTTTTTATACCACGTACAAAAAACATGGGGTTAGAAACATCATTAGTAATTAATATGAAGCAGTATATATTCATAAAATTTACGAATTGATTAAATCGTAAAAAAATATTTCTTTTAATTCATATCAAATTAAAACTAAGACTTATTTCAAAAATATTTTTAAAATTGTGAGTTAAATTATTAAAAAATGGAGTTGTGGCTCATAATATTTAGCATCTACAGACTGAGCAAATTTAAAAAATAAATTAAATATGTTATGTTCTGCCAAATAGCAACAGTGTGAGAATTAAAATGTAAATGATATATTTTAGGAAAAAAACGAAGAAACTAACAATAAATTTAACAATAATTTTACAAACTAGAAACTATTTTTAATAAATAATTTGTACTCTTAAAATGATTATATTAAAAGGTAAATACGAAATTCGAAAGATGTAATGTGCCAAATCATTGCCAGTTCTTAAAGCGAAAAGTGCGCATGGAATTTGAAATGTTTAAACATGTCAAATGATATTGAAAGAATCATTTTACATTGCCAAAATCTTGATGATATCTCCCATTGGTGTACTGTGTAGTAAATCGGATAACTTTACCTGCTGCAAAATTACATTTGATGATTTCTTTGAAAAGAAAAGAAGCAAGAAAAGGAAGATTATTATTTGCATTTCCAAATGGCTAGCAAAATATTTAAAACTGATATTTTTCTTTGACAATTTCTTTTCTTTCTTAATGCGAAAAACACGGTAGTCAGGCTACTGGCTATCGGAAATCTTTTTTAAGTATTCTCAGGCAGAAATTCCTTTTAAAAAGAATAGGCTATGTACAGAACTTTGAAAAATGAGCATGCTTATCCTATAAAAAAACAATCTATCATCTGCATTTTTGTTTTTTAGTACTTAGAATGACGCATTTCTTTCGTTTCCTTATATATTATTAACTTGAAAGAAAACAAATATATGTATGTTGCCTTTAGAAACAGAAGAATGCTTTAAGATTCCAAGTGCTAGGAGCTCCTGCGAAACATATTACACGAACAACTAACTGGAGAAGTGATAAATACTTTTCTTGTATAGTTTCTCCTTCCCCATATAACATCAATTTAAACAGTTGTAATCAATAAAGGAAACTTTCCCGTAAGCTTGTGACAAGTAATTTGTTATTCTATAATTTAGAAACATTTTATTATTCAGAATTTTGATTCCCATGGTTGTTTTGAAATGTATTTCTTCTATTTTATTCTTCCATAAATGTAAGTGAAATGCAGATATTAATTGCATTCACGTGTAAAAATACAACATTCACGAGTTGCATTTTTATAACATATAAATTTTTCAAACTCTTCAAAACTCATTGCTATCGATTCAGATTCAAATGCAAATCCATGGTTTAGCATTTAACATTACTATGATATACAATACAACAGCTCACTAGAGGCAATTTCTATTAATTACAACTTTTTCTTGTCTTTATATGTTTACATTCCTCAGTTCACCATATTTTCTCACCTGGCTTCATACTCTGATATATAATATAACTGCGTCGGCCGCGACCATGAGCACAAACATGCATGCGCCATTCGGACCGATTTATTGATGAAATATTGGATGATGATTTATTCATGATTTATTGATGGACATAAATCAAGTTGTTTTTCCTTTCATATTTTTTCCTTTCATTTCCCTATCATTTAAAGAGTAGAGATTTAAGGAGGCAGAAAATTGCTTTTAAGCAATCTGGTATTACATGCTGATCATCATTTGTAATTAACTGTTTGCTTACATTGTGCATCTTGTCCATTTATGTTGTTATGAACTTTGTATTTAGATAGATAATTTTAGTATAATTATTATTAAAATTGTTGTATTTTTCTGTGTAATGCAGCGCAAGACTTTAATAGAAAGCTATGGCGGAAAAGTAAGAATACAGGGACACGTGTACTTAACATTGAGTAAATGGGTATCTTGGTAATTTGTATTAAATCTGAATAAATGTAATTGACCACTATATTAGCTGCAATCGTAATTCCACCCTCATATTGCTTTCCAGTAATTTCGAGAAGTTCTAGAATACCTCGCGACCTATTGAAACCCATTTGACTCCGAAGAGAGAGCATCTGGTCTTAGTTGTTTAGTTAGCTTCTGTTGTAATTGGTGCGAGTTCTGTGTAATATTGGATTAGATTTCTCTTTAGATGCGCTTTACATTGCGTTGTATTTAACGTTTTTAGTAGTTTGAAGTATAACTACTGATTATACTGTGTTATATTGTGAACACTTTTACGAGTATATCTGAAAACATTTCCAGAGTTCTGATGTATTTCTTTTGATAAGAATAAATTTTATTAACCTATTATCGGACTTGGGCATTAAATCTATTACGAACCCGTATACAAGCAACAATATATATTTTGATAAATCGGTAAAAATATGAATGTTTTTAAGCTTAAACAAGTATCCACACCGTAATCTTCGCTCTGTTCTCATATCTGACTTCTTTCTTCTAACGCGTAGTCCATCGCATCTCTTTCTTACTTTGATTACGTTGTTGCCAATCTTGGAAAAGAATTTGTGTAATTATTAGAGAAGAGGGTTGATGTTCTGCCAGTTTAGCTATGACTGTTTTACTTTAAGAATTGTTTACTTTAAGAACGCTATGCCGGAAATGAAGAACCTCATGTATAGTCTATAATTACAGCTACATCTTTATGTACAACTTGCATATAAAATAAATAAATTGTAAAAAAGAATTAAACAGTTCTACATCTCCCGTTCTAGTGGTCCAATTGGCGAGATTTAACTTGTGCTTTTTGTGCTTCGAAAGTGCGATTTAGGATATAAACATTATATTTATATATAGCATTACAATACAGATACTCTGACAATTATGGGATTTTTTTTTTTTTTTTTGAAATGACAACATTTTTTTTTTTTTTTTTTTTTTTCATATTGCAATTCCACGACTCAAATTATGCCAAAGTGCCAAATTTTGTAAAAATCGCATAAGTGGTTTTAAAAAAAAATAGCTCTGAAAATTTTAGTTCCTCAATGTTAATTGAATTCGGAATATATTTTATTAATGCTTCTCTTTTTTTTCTTTTCATATTAAACTTAATTCCTTCCTTTCACAGTTAAAATTTAAGTTCAATAAAAATACAATTCGCAGGTATTTTCTAATTTATTTTTTAAATTTATATTTTTTAGAAATTTTTTAAATTTTTGAAAGCAGTTTTGAATTATAACCTATGAACGCTTTACCAACACCTTAAAATAGATGTATTTCTAGGCATACCTTCAAAAAATTATTCTTTTGTTCAAAATTTCTTAAAATAAATTCTAGCTTGTAAATTTATATATAAAATTATATCATATTTTATATATATAAATTTACATGGCTTGTAAATTTATATATAAAATTATATCATATTTTATACATATAAATTTACATAGCTTGTAAATTTATATATAAAATTATATATTTTATATATATAAATTTACATAGCTTGTAAATTTATATATAAAATTATATCATATTTTATATATATAAATTTACATAGCTTGTAACGTTATATATAAAATTATATCATATTTCCCAAAATAAATTCACATATAGGCGCGTAAGAATTTCGAATTAAGAATTAAGAAAATGAATTATTCTTGGCATAAACTGAAAAAACTGCCCCAAGATACATCTTTAAATTTCTTATCAAATTTTACAAAATTTAACATTTAGAATAATATGAGCCATAGAATCGGAACGTAGAAAGAAAAGAAATCGGTATGCCGTTTCAGGAAAAGTTCGATATTTTTGTGTCAAAATACCTATCTTAAAACACTGCTATATATAAATCTAATATATATTCTAAGTCGTACGTACCTTTGAGACATGAAAAATGCAAATTAAATTTCGTCAATCGGTCCAGTAGAACGGGAGATATAGAACTATCCTTTTTTGGGCGTTTTTTTTTTTTTTTTTAATTGTTGTTGTTCCTCTGTTTGTTTTGCGCAGAGTGTACCAGCTCTCTTACCATGCTCTACAACACCACACAAAATTCCACCCAAACAGCTATTTTCTTTTATTATGACCCAAAATTTCCTCATACTTAATTTTGTTATAACGAGGGTTGGCTTAATGTCTAAGTAGGAGTTAATTCATCTTTAACCATTTCTATCTAATTACAGAAAATGCCATTTTGCTAATAAAGAACAAATTTTTTTAAATTTGTATAGAACCCTTTCCTTGAAACTACTCATTATATATAGAATTTTGTTTCTTTTTTAAATGAAAACGTTGGATAGATTTCTTTTCTAGATAGCAGAAATGCAGTTTAAATGAAACGCTGCCCCCTCCCGCGTGGAACAAAGTACATACGAGCTCGCTAATTAGTATATTTTTATTCCTTTTAGAATTTAATAGTGCAATGTGCCATTAAACTCTAATCGGTTAATGGGTACTGTTTCATTGGTTTTAAATTGCAAATGTTTCCCGTGTGAGTTCTATTCTCGAGTGAATTGTGATTTGATTTCACAGCAAAGGTTAGTTATAATCATTTTTGTGAAGACTTTTCGATTGAAGCGAAACATTTTTCTCACAATGTCGAATGCTGCCTTTTTTTAAGTTAATGTTATGGGGATTTATTTGATTTACTTAACAGTTATTTTATGTTTAAGCGACTTTGCTTTAAATCTTGCTTTTAACAAACGCTTTCTTGCCAAACTGCAAATCGTCTAGCTTGCGTATACAAATGAGATAAAAAGGAATTAGTATTAAATTAGTACTTAAGTGAAGGCTTTGGAAGTTGAAATCGGAGCATGCTGTGCTTGCTTGATGGCCACATTGATATTTTTGATTTTCTAGCGAATAGACTTCTGTGGCGTTGCGATATTCTTGACATTAAGCTTGTTTACGCCGAATTTCGAGTCAGAACCAACTTGCCCGATTATTAACCTGTGAAGCTTGTAGGTTAAAGTTAATTTAATTTTAAGTTATTCATAACATTTGTAGTTGAACCAAATGTGTTGGCTTTCAAAGCACGAGTCGGTGTTATATGTGAACTTTATTTGAGTTAATAAAATGTTCTTTACACCCTCTTCTGACTTTGCAATGCTTTAAGACTCAGTAATTATTCACTTGACAGTCATATAATGTCCAACTTAGTTTAAGATAGCCAGACATACAAGACATAACATGTAAGACATTATAATGTAATTTGGATAGAGAAATTTGGTATTATTTGGTTTAATTTAAGTATTTAATTTATTTAAGTAGTTGGTTTAATTTAATTCTGAATTTAATCCTCATCTTTAAAAAAAGGGGGGATATATAAAATGTAATTTTTAAAATAATTTTACTAATCTGTAAAATCTAAGATATTTAGAATATAATGCTAAATATGTGATCTTCAATTAAATTTTTTAAACATGAATATAGCCTTCTAAACAAACAAGCAAAAAAAAAAAAAAAAAGGCAAAACAAAAGCGAGTCTAAGCAAAAGCAAGTCAAATAACAAAAGCGAGTAACAAAAGCGAACAAAAGCTTCTAAACAAAAGCGAGTGAAATATAATTTATCCAATCAGGAAATTCTTTCCCGATGTTGTACTGGACAGTCTCATGTTCACGGCCCACTGTAGACTGAAATGTTTGATGATGCTGGCTTAACTTGTGAGGAGCGTCTATTCCAGAATTCCATATCTAACAGAATTTGATGAATTGCATGTTCAGGTTCATTTGTACATGGATGTGCATTTTGTTTAGCTGTCATATGAATCACCGCAACCGCTTAGTTGCCTTTACCAAGTGGAACAATCCTCCTGTTGCCACTAGTTTCACCGTCCTTCTTCCACTTTTCATAGAATGAAGTTTACGAACACTCGGCAAACACTGCCATTTCTGACATATCCATTCCTAGGCTTCGGACCATTCTATACTGGCCTTTATCAAAGTCGCTTAAATCAGCAGCCTTGCCTATCATATGCACACGTAGTAGATAAAAGGATGTCTTGGTATGCGCTCCAGTAGTAAAATAACATTTACACTTATCATATGCCATCTACTTATCACAGGAGTGGTTGTAGTGTTTTAGCTGATCAGGGCATATTTTCCTTTCATATACTGGTACTCCACTGTACGCGAAGTGATACTTTGGGTACGCCAAAGATATAGGCTCATGATCACTTGCGAGCGTATGGTCGTTTGTCCCGTGAGTGAAAGATTCTTTCACTGGTCGCTCTGTATGACTTCAGTAACGTTTGTAGAAATCAACATCATAGCTGTACCTGCTCCAAAGCGCATTCGTATTACATATCATTATTATGTAATGTAATGTATTACGTTATATTGTATTATATTACATTTAATTGCATTGCAGAATATTATATAATATTATATTATATTGGCTAAAACTCATAATTAGTTTCCTACTAGAGATCGCAATCTGAAACGTCTGGAGTTCTTTCTTGCTAGTGGTAGGACAACAGAGTTCCCGACTCGAAGAGCCTACCTCCATCGAAAAGTGCTAAATTTCGAACTTAATCCAGAAGTAGCAGAGTAGATACCAAAATAATCCAAATTTTTTCTTTCTTTCCACCGACAGCGAGGCAGCCGGTCCACTACTGGGGCAGTTAGCATACGGCCAGATAGCCCGTTGATGGAAATAACTTGTTCAACGTAACACACTTTGGTACACATTGTGCTCAAGACGAGTGCTGGGGGCAGTGCAAACAAATGCTGGACGAGACGATAGTGCAGTGATGGAAGAAGGGTGCATTGCGGGTGAAAAGAACAATAATGCACTGGTCCAATAATCCAAACTAATTAAATGTAGCTTAAATTCCTAAACTGATGCTAAGGAAATAAACGTTAAGATTTGTAGACATTGTCAAGTTGGTCAATAGAGCACATGCAATTAAGGTATCACAATTAAAAACAAATTTGAGTCAATAGGGCAACATAACGAATTTAAAAAAAGTGTAATCCTACTTAAATAACAAATACTTAAGTAACAAATACTAAAATACAAATTAAAATACATTAAAATACAAAAAAGGTTTAAATACCCAATGCCAACAAGAATCACCACAAAGTAAAATACTTCGAATACACATCTTCCCCAAGGCCTTCCCGAAATAATTTTAATAATACCAATGATGTACTATTCTGTAAATAATTTCTTAATTTCAGCAAACACCTTAAATATATCAGCAAGGGTAGCAGCACTGCTCTCAGCTGTTCTGTGGAGATCTCTGCTCTACAGAAATGCCCGTTTTCTGTACTGAATGTTTTAAAAAATTGTAGCAGTCAATGCTGTTGGTTCAATAAGTTATGCTCAGCTTAGACCTGTGTTCTAAAGAAGAAAATCGTTTTCTTTTAAACGCTAATGATTATTTACAGATAAAAAGGGCACAGAATGAATGAATTCTAAAAGATAAATTAATGTACTGATGCAGAGTTTTGGGGTGAAGATTTTTAATAACTTCAGGAATTAAGAAATTTTCAATGTTAACAATCCTCTCTTTATTCAAAGAAAATATCCCCAAATAGTAGCTAAAAAACTACTATTGAAAAACTCCGTCTATATATTTTATTGTAATTTACATCGATTATTTTTAACTAAATTAATTGTATTTTATTTTATGTTTAGTTAAGTTAAATTAAAATATATTGTTACCCATTTCAATTATATTCATTTTGTAATATTATAGTATGAATTTATGAGGAATATTTATTTTCTTCAATTAATCATTTTTGAATCAAAATGTCCATTATCGTTTACATTAGGTGCCTGAACTTCTCAGTTTCTGATATCACGTATTGAGCATAGTTTGGAATAACGTGAAACTGATTAACAGTGTTATTCGAAGATTACCTATTAAACTAGGATTCAAAAGCCTTAATTAGTTAATAATCTTACGTAATGATAATAACATCCATATGACACGGCTAACATGGAATTTACGACACAGTAATGTCACTGTGTACATATATGCCAACGTTCTATATGCTTAAATTACATTTATATCTGTCCATTAGATGAAACTGAGATTAAATTTGTGTAGTAATTCCGTCAGTTTCATCTCTGATGAGTGTGGAGATAGTAACTGGGATAGTAACTGATAAATTATACCCCAGTCGGTTATTATAACGCTCAAACTGCTCGAGATGATCCAGTAAATTGGAAATTAATTTGCTAGTTTCTCTATAATATCGTAAAGCTGGCATTGCTTTCTCTGAAAAGAAGTATTAGAGTTTTGATAACATTTAATTCTTCATTTTTAGATTAAAACGTGCTGACATCAATTTTCCTTCGTGGGGGACTTCCTCCATACAACACATTGTCTTTTGTTTGCGTTTTGTTTGGTCATGTTATAAAAAGCGAATTTTTGTATCTAGAAATTTATTCGAATTAGCATTGCTATATCTTTAAACAAAAATTTTTCAGTCTTCATAGAATTTATTTAAAACAATGGCACTTATAAAAGTAGAGTTAGCTTCGAGAAAAAACAAACACCATCTGCAATTAATGAGTGGTAAAATGCATCTTTCCTTTGACCTTGATTTCAATGCACAAGTTACTTAAAAACATCTTTCGAAATAGAACTTACTACGTGTATGGATTCACTCTTTTCAAATAATTCTACTATAATTAATCTTAGAAGATAATATAATCAATATTATTTAGTAAATAAATTATTATTAACTTACTTTGCAGCAATTGCGCAAGTAGTAGCATAACTTGATTTCGCACTAAATGAATTTAAGATCATTCAACATTATATATATATGTATATATATATAACAAAATAAAAATAAAACGGAAATAACACTGTCATATTTATCCCATACTCAATCCGGAGCAAACCATTAGAATCAACGTCTAGAACACAATGATAAACTATGTAAGATGAAAAAAACAATATAAACCACAAATGAAAAAGAGTAAAAGAAAAATTTAGATAAAAAAATAAAATCTGAAAGCTTTCATATTTTATATTACGCCCGACAGGGCGTCGTTTTCATTTACAGACACCTACATGTTTCGAGAGCACTTAGGCGAATACCACATTCTGCTAAAAATATTTAAAAACAGCATATTTTCAGAATTTCCGATAAGCAGTCACGTCACGCTGGAGATAAAGGTGTTTTATTCCCTACAGTTTTGCCACGGCTTTCTTTGAAACTGTTGAGATTTTAATCAAAAATTTGTTAAAGTTTTACAAAACATGAAAGAGACACTAAAACAAATTTCGAATTCTAAATTCAGGCTTTCAGTTGCCCAAGTTCGTGTGGAGTACTATGTTGTTCAAAATCTGATGACTTTAAGTACTGCTGTTTTTTTACATTGCGAGAAACATACGTACATTCATGTAGATTCTTCATTATTTAGTTTCTTTAAATATAATACAGGACGATAATATTTGGTGGCAGCAATTTGAAAAGTGATTCGGCTAAACAGAAAAAAAACTATTTCTTTCCCTTGACATACCGTCGTCAGAGGGGAGCACAATGACAGAAGTAAATGCATCAGCCCCTTTTTGAACTGACAATGACTTAATTTAGAAATTAATACTTCAATAAACCATAGAAAATAATCATAGAAATGTGTGTCTTTATTAGTCGAACCCCTGCAGACTCGAGTACGTATAGTTTAATTAACAAAAAGAACTGACGTTCTTTTTACAAATTTAAGTATTAAATTCTGAATTTGAACTGCTTTTTACTTTGTACATATTCATATATATAAGAAAATTTATATTAGACATATTCAACTTGGAATAGAGTTGATAATAAGTGAATTATTCTGCAAAAGAAAAAATAAATAAGTAAACGAAAGAAAGCTAAAAAAATAAGGAAACGAATTTAGTGTTGAAATTTAAAATACTACATAGTAGTACATACTCACTGAAAGAATTCTTTTCATTAAAGCAAATTAAGATTGAATGCTACTGAAAAGGAATTACAAAATTGCTGATTATTTTTTATCATAGCGATTAATTAGCTGATTAAAACTTTCACTCTTATTGAAATTAATTATAATTGAAATCTTTAATGGAATGTAGTCTTTTATATCTTGTCCAGCAGGAAGAGTACTTTCATTACTGTTACCAATTTCAATTAAAAAAATTGCTTTTGTTATTTCTTGGGCACCAGCTTTTTAGTTGATACACATTAAAGTGAGATATTTAAACGGATAAAAATTCTTTAATCGGGGACTAATTGTTTTCCTTCGTAATTGAATTTCTTGAATTAAAGCTTTTGTGATCAGATTTCGAAAAAGGAGGGACTTCCTGGATTAAAAGAATTCCAATAAACTCTAGAATTCAACCACCTATGAAGACGTCTTCCGCAGATTACTTAGCAAGAAATCTCTCCATTCCTTCATTCTTGGCTCTTCCCGTCTCAAGAACCCCGACTTAGGTGGGAAAACCACTGCAATCAACACCCATCGATCCAGAATTTCGGTAGAAGTGTTCACCTCAACTGATGTACGATCAATCGATATCTGGAGCGTTTTAGTGCTCGATTGCTTTTCATCAGTAACTGATGCTGGTCATGAATAATAAGGAAAAGAGTAAGAGGAAAAGCGACTGTTCTCAAGATGTATCTCAAAAGTAATTCCTAGAAAGAAAAATGACCATAAAAGAAAATTTAAAAAAAAAAAAAAAAAAAAAAAAAGAAGAATTTTTAAAACATTTATTTTTTTATCCTCTTGTAATGGAGTTTTTCGCTATCTATGTGATTCTCCAAAACAGATAATTTGAATTCAAAAAAGTCCGAAAAGCCTTAATATAACTTGCAAAAACAGGAAAATGCTCAGAAAAGTACAATGATAATTTGACTGTATATCCACGTTTTCAATATAATTATGTGAATAAAAATATACTCGTGCTAAAAAATAAGAAACATACGCTAAAAGAAAAGGTACGAATGTAAGCATGAGAATTAAAACATACAATTTACATATGAGGTAGAGGTGGCAGCGAAGAATGCAAATAAGCAACCAAAATTAGCATAAGACGCAATCCCGCAATCACAATCACACCCAGCGCCTAAAAAAGGGTATGCCGGGTGTTTGAGTCTGTTCGCAAGTAGCGACTCAAACACCCGGCATGTAGTAGCCTGAGATACCCAAAGTGGGAATCATGAGCCGAAGACACCATTTGCACGATAAAATGTCGGGATGGACTGTCGGGATGTTGCAAGTTGGTGCAAGACAATCTGCTGTTGCGAGAGAGATGACTGTGCCTCGTAGTCTCATCAATACACTCTGGAATCGTTACCAAAGGGATTAAAACCCCTGTAGAAGAAGTAGGTCTGAACTCCGGAGGATTACCACAGCGCACACGATCGTTTCCTGCTGCTATGTCCAAGACGTCGTAGATCACTAACAGCACGACAACTGGCATCGATCTCTCTGCTGCTGCAGGAAAGCCCATATCCCTCCACACTATGTCATGTCGACTGCGTAAAAGTGGACTGTACGCCGGACAACCTGTGGTTTGCGTTCCTTTGTCCCCATCTCATGTCAGAGGGTGTTGAAATGGGCCGTAAACATCGCAGTTGGGCACCAGAGTAATGGGGCCATGTACTCTTTAACGAGTGAGTCTATATTTAACATCCGGACGATTTCCGAAGGGCAGTCTTATGGCGATCTGATAATATTTTGGTGTTCCATTAAGTTTTAAGTCCAAATGTCTTTATGTTTCAGAGTCCATACATATTTGTTAAGGTAAGGCCTTCGAAAGCGTTTCACAGAATATCACAAATATAAAATATTTATATACCCATTACTTTGGAGAGATGTTAGGTTATTTCGAAGCAGGAGGAATGAAAAATGAGCAACACCCTCGAACCACGGACCTCTCGAATACGCGTCGAGTGTGCTCACCACTACACCACGAAGGCATGCTAAGAAGATGGGGGAATACCTTATATACTCCGCCTTTTAAAGGGCGACTGGAGATTAGGGGACCCAATAGCCAAATCCTAGTGGTGGAGAATCATCATCCGAAACCCTTTTTTAGTTCGGGCGCCACTGTAAAACATTAGGTTTTTTAGAAGCAGGAGACGTGTAAAAGGAGCAATGCCCTCACCGGAACTCGACCCTGGACCGCTCGAATACGCGACGAGTGTGCTAGCATTACACCACGAAGGCATGCACAAAAGAGCGAGAAAATATCTTTTAAGATGAGTAACAAAGAAATATAAATTCCAAACAGAATGCAGTTTTGTATTGCCATGTGTTCCTCTACGTACTAAATCTCAGAATGTGAATAATCTAAAATGTGTTATAAAATTTTTAATATGACTGATAAGTTCACTTTAAATAAATTTTAAGAAAAATTTCAAACACGGTATGGTATCGTCTTAACTTTTGCTTCATGTTTTGAAATTTCATTAGGTTTTTTAAATACAATTATAGAATTTTCGTAGGATGGTATAATGTACTTTTACTAAATTATTAACATATATATATTTTGTATTAGCAAAGACAGGCACTCTGCTGAACATTTGCAAAATATGTATTTAAAAAATCCCTCTAATTCAAAATAACAAAATCTTGTATTACCTATATAATTTATTTGTTATTTATTTTCAAAATGACTGAAGGAATTTTGAATAAATCTATATACTTATGACATTCATTAAACTAAATAAAGAAAACTTCAGTTCTTCAAGTACCCAGCCATTAGACAATTTTCCGTTGGCCATGTAGTATTGCTGAAATTTACCCCCCAGAAATGTGGAAATTAGCAGATATGACCATGTCTTTAGGTTACATTTGAAATCTTAGATAAGGCATTGACATTTTTCTGGAATTGTCTTAATCGAATAGAAGCACTTCAAATCCATTGATCTGGAAGTCCTCTTTAGACGTTGGCGACAGGACGGAAAAGATAAGAAGCCTTTGAACTGCGTCCCTGAAGGTGCGCTTGATTAAACATGCACAGAAGTCATAATGTCATTACTTGTATTAAAGGGTTAAAGTCAAAAGCCAGTGATAGGATTAAATTCTGACTCACCCATAATTTCTCTGATTTATCCACAGTCTCGTCATTCAAATATGCACAACTAACAGCAACAAAGTAATTGTAATCTGATCACTGAAAATGGTAAGATTAATAGCGTCGAAAAGTGTTTAAAAATTTTTATCCCATTTTTTTCTTTGCAAAATAAAAAATTTCCCCCTTTTAAGATTTTACCTCAAGTGGTTTAAAATTATAGAGTGTTCTTGAAACGACTAGGTTGACGTTGACTTTTTGCCCTTTGACCAAGGTAAAACCTATGCTAGATTCTCGTGAAATTAATAAGGATTATTTCAACAGCAAGGTCGATCTAAAGTTCACTTTTTAGTTATGTTATATTCCATATTTGAAAGCATCTGCTTTATATAACTTAAGACAATTATGTTTTATCTCTAATTCCTTATTCAAAACGTAGATAATGTATTACATTTTGTTTGCATATGAACATTGAAACATTCAAACAGTGGCTAATAAACATAATAGCATTGAAATGAAAGATAGTTATACATGCATGGTGGTATAGCAGATAAAACAAATCTTACAGGAAATTCTGAGATTCCTGTACTACTCAAAATTAAGCAAAACAGAAACCTTGAGCTTGGCGTAGATTTTAATTGAAACTCTTAATGCTTTCGAGGTACATCTTGCACAAAGGAAAATCAGACAGTTCTATATCTCCCGTTCTGGGGTCAATCTGGAATAATTGACGAAATTTAACTTGCTCTTTTCAAGTCTCCAAAGCGACCACCTAGGACACATATTAGATTTATATATTGTATTGTTATAATACAAGTATTTTAACGCAAAATCGGACTTTTTATGAAATAACATACCCATGATTGTTTCTATATTTCGATTCTATGACTCAAATTATGCCAAAATACCATGTTTCATAAAAATCGCGCTAATAGCTTTTAAAAAATTAACTCTCAAAATTTTAGCTCGTCAATGTTAATTCGGTTTGGTATACATTTATTAATACCTCTTGATTTGTTAAACTTTCCTTCCTTCACAATTCAAAATTTAATTTCAGTCCAAATAAATCTCATATCATCTGATTTATTTTTTAAATTTGCATTTTTATAAATTTTTCGAAAATATTTTTGAATTATAAAAAATACAATTTTTACCATCACCGTAAAGTATATGTATTTCTAAGCATACCTTGCAAAAAATTAGGGATTTTTATTCAAAATTTCCAAAGATATACGTGAATTTATATATTGGCGCATTTTGAAATTTGACATATAAGTTAGAAATTGTAATAAAGTCAAACGTGCTTTACGGACTTTTTTTTATTCATTTGAAAGAACGAACGATGCAACATTTTTCCGCAACGAGGTTTGGGGTTTATTCAGATTACAGCAAAACACACTAGGGTTATCTGCCTAGGGGGAGGGATGCCTTCGTGGAGGGCTTTCTAAGGGAAACTGGCATGTTGCACATTTTGAAAACCACGGAAAGGCCCATGCAGCCTTCCCGTTCGCCTGGAATCGAGCCCAGGTCGGAACTACCACTGTTCAGCGAGTTTACCGTTCTGCCGCTGGTGGGCCCATGCCCAGTGAGAAAAGAGAAAGAAATATAGGTTACTATATATTAAGAATTTTTCCAGTTGCATTATTCTTGGCGAAAACTGAAAAGGTGCGCCAAGATAATTTTTTTAATTTCTTCCTAAGTTTCTCATCAAATTTTACAAAGTTTAACATTTGAGCATAATTTGAGTTGTAGAATCGAAGTATGGAAAAAAATTGGTATTTCACTTTAAGCCCGATTTTGTGTCAGATTTCCTATGTGACAATAATGGCATATATAAATCTAATATATATCCTAAGTCGCGCTTTCGAGATATGAAAAATGCAAGTTAAATTTTGTCAATCGACTCAGTAGAAAGGGAGATCTAGAACTGTCACATTTTTTGTGCAGTCTGTACATGTCCCTCTTCATGTGAAGCAAACATTTTTGAGCAAATTAAACAAAACAATTGTGATTTTTATGTTTCCATGAAAATTCTACAATGTAGATTTACCGAGAATTCTTAGAAACAGATTTTAATGATTGCAAACTTCGATGGGACGTTAGCCCAGAAAGGCTATTAATCTAGAAACGGCATTTTGTGTCTAATCACTATAAATGGCTGTATCACTTTTCAAATTGTTTCCAACAGATATTATCGCCCTGTGTTACATTTAAAGAAATTAAATGATGAAGAGTCTGCATGAAAATATGTATTTTTCTCCCACTGTAAAAAAACAATGATATCTAGAGCCAACAAACTTTGAATAACGCAGTCCTCCGCCCGAATATCGTCACATGGAAGCTCGAATCTTGAATTTCCAGTTTGTTTTATTATCTATTTCATGTTTTTTTAAACTTTAACGAAATTTTGATTAAGGCATTCAATGATTGCAAAGCGAGCAGTGGCAACACACTGTACATAATAAAATATTTTTATCTCCAAAGCGCGAGATTCTCTGTCGAAAATTCTAAAGATATGCTGTTTTTAAGTATTTTTAGTCCAATGTGGCGTTAAGCCAGATGTTCGCGAAACGTGTATGTATGTGTAAAGGAAAAAAACGACGCTTTGGGCGTAATATCAAATCTGAAAGCTTTCAGATTTTTTTGAGTCAATTATAGTTCCCCATAAAAATATAATAGGTTTATGCGACTGATATCATATAAATTACCCTTTTTTATAATTTATTCATGTTACTACATTGAATTTCCATATCTGAAGAAAATCTGCATTTTTTTTTTAGTAGTATGTCTTTCTGTGCTAACTTTATTTATTAAAAATCGCGCTACGCAACATATTCAATTCAACATTAAAATCACGAAATATTGAAAAACAGTCTATCTGAAGAATTTCCTATAGACCATTTCACGCGCTTGAGATAAAAATGTTTTATTCCGTACAGTGTAGTCACTGCTGTCTTTCAAATAGTTGAGTTTTGTTAACTAAAAATTCATTAATGTTTTACAAAACAGGAAATATTGTATTCGAAATTCAAAATTTGGACTTACAGGTGCACATGTTCGAGTGGAGGACTATGTTGGTCAAAATTTGGACTTACAGGTGCACATGTTCGAGTGGAGGACTATGTTGCTCAAAATTTGATGGCTCTAGGTACCGTCGTTTTTTCACTGTAAGAGGAACATACATACATACTATACTTTATACTATTATACATACACTTTATACTATTATACATACACATTATACATACATACTACACATTATTTCATTACATAATTTCTTTAAAAATATTACAAGGCGAAGCATTTAGTGGCAACAATTTGAAGAGTCATACAGATGTTTAATAGAGGAGACTTAAAATCCCGTTTCGGGTCTAATAGTCCGTTCCGGGTAACGCCGTTTGCGGCTGCAAAACAAAAAGTACATTTATCCGAACTTTTTGAATATTTCGATTAATTGTGACCCTAATTAGATAGCCCAGATATTATTTTTAAATATTTTTTAAATAAATATTGTTTTTAAATGATTCACGCATCGTAATTGAGTGGAAAAATAGTCTAAAAAGCGTTTACTGAGCATTAAAAATAGAAAAATATGTTTCTTAGCATCGTCGACAATGCTTGAAAAGATCCCGCGAACGGGCTGGCTGCATGGGTGTGTTCGTAGTTTTCCCCATGTGTAACGTGCATACGAGCCAGTTTCTCTTAGAAAGTCCTCCACAAAGGCATCCCTCCCCTTAGGCAGATAGCCCTAGTGTGCTTTGCCATAATTAAATACACCACACCACACCACAGTGCTTGAAAAGCATGTATCCTGCCGTTTCGGGAGGGGCTATTGCAAACATCTAAAGTGGCAGATTATAGTATCTAAACTTTGTTAATTCATAGTTTAAGTTTCAACTGTTTAAGTTACAACTAAAATAAAGCAATGACGATCTCTGTTAAATATGTACTAAATCTTTATCGATCGAATTGCACAGATACATACACTATGAAAGAAAAAAGCTAAAATCAGTTCTGGAACCAATATTTCGAACTTTTTTTAATAAGCTTCTTATACTGTTGTTTTTGAAAATTGCTTTTCTTTCTCCTTTCTCTTTTTAAGTACAATGTGTAGTTTAATAGCTTTCCTATTTTATCGATGACTTTAAAAAAATGCTACATTTTTCAAAGATAAAAAATAGACGAGTTTTGGGATTACAATCAGATTATACCGTACCTAATATAGGTCAACCTTAATGGAAAAATGATAGCACTTAAGATTTCTACAGTTTTCTATTCTTAGGATTATTTCGTACGTTCGTTGCGGTAAAAGCTTGCCAAATGCAAGATTTAATGGAGAAGTATATATATATATATATATATATATATATAAAGATTATGGCTCTTTGAGATAACATAATGTTTTTTCCCCATTCAATTTTTTTAGATGATTTCGTTGTAACTCTAATTCTGTAAATGCAGAAATTTTTATAGTGCAGTTGAACTCAACTAAAGTCATGTCAAACACATTCTCATTTATTGTTTTTTTTTTTTTTTTTTTTTTTTTCAGTAAAGACATACTATGCTTTTAGATAAAAGTTTTCAGAAAAGGTTTATATAAAAGCAAAATAGTTTCTTTTAATAATAAAAAGTAATTATTAAAAGAAATATCTGATTTGGATGTCCCCCCCGTATAACGTTCTTGCTTGGCCTATTAAATTATGCATATTTTGCTGCATTTCACTTAAACTTATTTCCTAAAATTTAATTACAGATGTATTTCTCATTCAACTAGTCTCAGTTTGCGGCAAAGAAAACATAAAAACTCAAAACAGCTTCATTAGAAATTGTAAAATACAGAAACATATAAAGCACCAAATGCATTTAAAAACAATTAAAAAATATTTTACAATTAAAATCAGAGTTCCTACGCCCACACAAGCAATTCGACTAGGAGCAGAAAACAAAAATATTGCGTGCACAAAAATGAAAGTTGACTTTCGGTCAGACTGGGCAAAAAGGACACTTATGCTGGATAGCAAACTAACTTAATTCATTATTCTACTAAGAATTTCAAATGTAAACGAATGACAGCATCGTTAGGCTTAGTGGCACTTATACAACTTTTAAATTGTTGATAATTTTACAACTATTACCTCACCGAACCGTCTAATATAGTGTAGGTATATATAAATATTAGAAGGTATATATATATATATATCATAAGGTATATATATGTTTGCTGCAGCCGATTGTAACAAAAGTGAAGGTGCACAACTACTTGTTATAGCAGTCCTTTATACAAGATTTCAATATTCTACGGCTAATCATTTCTGAGGTAGGCGAGATACATACATAGCTATGTACAGACGTTACGAAAAAAATGCTTCTGAATGTATTTTAAATCCATTTTACGATACGTATAGGAAAAAGGAGTCCTTTATTCTGTCCGTATGTACAGATGTCACGGAAAAACTTGGTTCATGTAGATTCGGGAGCAGTCAGAATATATACGATACCCGAAATGTTTCGCGATTGCAATACTTCCTTCGTACAAGGAACTAAAAACCGTATTTTTGTAAGCTTTATGAAAAGTCTTTATTCCAAATATGTCTGACGATTTATTTTTTGTAGTCATTAATAATAATTGATTGCTTAACACTAAAACAGAACATTTTGTCATAACAGATTTTAATGTCGAGGATAAAGTAAAGATGTATTTACTGGCTCAGTTTTACTCATACGCTAATGAAGAGCCAATATGTTGTGTGCCACAAAATATAGCACTTTTAACAAGATTGTAATGAAGGTTATCAATTTGGAAACAAACACGGTCCCCAAAGTACAAGTAAAATATAGGAAATAGTAATCTTGCACAGTTCCTATAAAAGAATATAGTACTAGCGGTTATAAAAATCTCATAATCGTTTTCTGATCGAAAAATATCTTACAAAATTCACTCCTCGAATGTACTAAATTAAAAAAGTGACTTTTATGAGTTATTACTATTACAAGCGGCAAATCACTTTTCCGATTGTTACCACCAGATATTTTCGCCCTGTATTATATTTAAAGAAATTAAATAAGGAATAATCTGCATGTAATGTATGCATGAAAAAAAGACATTTGAAAAAAGGCGATACCTCATTAAACTTTGAATGTGGACCTGGAAACCAGAACTTTGAATTTCAAATTTTATTATTACAGCAAAGGGGCAGTTTGACCAGAAGGGCAATTAATTGGCATTTTAAGTCGTCCACTATAAAATGACGTTTCATTTTTCAAATTGTTCCCACCAAATATAAGAGTTCTGCATTATATTTAAAGAAATTAAATAATGAAGAATCTGTATAAATGTATGCATGTTTCTCACATTGTGAAAAAACAACTGTACATAGAGACATCAAATTTTAAATAACGTATTTCTCCATTCACATATGGGCATCTGAAAGGCCAAATTTGTAATTTGTAATTTGTTTTATTACTTCTTTCATATTTTACATCGAATTCCTGATTAACAAACTCAACGATCTCAAAGTGAACCATGGCAAGCAACACTGTACAGAACAGAAAACACTTTCATCTCCAACGCTCCAAGACTGTGTATCGGAAAGTTTAAAGATAAGGTCCTTTTTTAATATTTGCGATATTGCTCTTGAATTTAGTTTTATGGGTTAAGTACGAAGAACATGATATTTAATAAATAAAATGAACACACAAAATTCTAAAAATGTGTTCTTTTTGAGCGTAGTTGAAAGCCTCTGAAAGCTTTCAGATTTGATGCTTTTCACTTATTTCATTTTTAGTCCAAAGAGGCTTTGTCCCTGAGGGACTATGCGATTTTACGTCGAATCACTCTGAATGCCCGTTTCGCTTTCCAAAGTGTTGCCACCAAATATTATCGCCCTGTATTACATTCGAAGAAATTTAATAGTGAAAAATCTGCATAAATGTATGTACGTTTCTCGCATTGTGGCAAAACATTATAAAACGGTATAAAAGGTACCTAGAGCCATCCAATTTTCAATGACCTAATCCTACTGCGAATATGGGCATCTGGAAGCCCATTTGGAAATTGTTTTGTTAACGATTTCATATTTTTTAAAACTTTAACGAATTTTTGATTAATAAACTCAAGGATTTCAAAGCGAGCAAAGGCAACGTTGTACAGAAAAAACCTTTTTATCTTTAGCGCGTGAGACCGTGTATCGGAAATTCTAAAGATAGGCTCAATTTAAAATTCTTTTGCGATATTGCTCTTGAACTGAATTTTATGGTTTAAGTGCGAAGAACATGATGCTTATTAAATAAAGGTAACACACAAAATGTTAAAAAAACACCCCTTTGGACGTAATTTAAAATTTTAAACTTTACAGAGTTTCTTTATTATTAGTATCAGTGGTAGCTTCTGATTTAACGAAATTAAAATTGCGTGTTTTATTCCTAAACTCTGGATCTGTCATATCCAGTCACTGCATCTATCATTTGCATCGACACTTCATTTATTCTGCTACTAAATAAAATGCCACATTGAAGACTAAGAACAAAAGAGTAAAATTTTTGGACATCAGCTGGTCATGACAGTTTACGAAGTTTCATATAATAGTCACTGCTAAAATTTTGGAAACTTATCACGAATGTGTATCTTTATTTAGCGCTCACAGTTACAGTCATAAAATAGTTTAAAACTTGTAACTATCTTTAACCAGCAAGAGACGAAACATTCAACGCATTTTAACTACAATAAATTCCGAACAACTTCGCTGAGTGCTTTTACTTCTGTTATCCTTACTATAAGTTAAACCATTCACATGTTTTAGCAGAGAAATGAATGAAATTACTTACCGTTTTTGGAAATTTACTCACGCTTCCGCTAAAGATAGTTCCCTTGGAAACTTGGAGCTTCAAAAGGGAGTTGGGAAATACGTTGCAGGAATTTTTATCGACCGTTTTTAAAATACATATTTTGTGTTTAGCGTGTTCTTTTTTTAAACGCTTAATACGGTATACTGTTTTTCGCTCTAGTCAAGTGTAGTTGGAAATCGTTAGTATTTCACAACAAAGTTGTTACAATTTCATATTATTTTGCTGAAAAAAAGTGACAACTTTCCAGAGACAATGGTTATTTTTATAAAGTATATTTAATTTTTGAGACTTTCATAACCGAAAATGTGCAACAAAACTCAATGTTTTTCCTACGTAATATTTTTGTGTGTGTTTTATTGTCTATCAGTATAGCTTCATAGTATTTGGTTGAACAGAAATAAACTAATTAGTCCTTGAGGGACTGTTGAGCTAATAAATATAAATTATAGTTTATCTCTTAAACCTGATTGCTCTGGCCTGACATTTACGCGAGCGAAGACACGTAGGGGTGGATTAAAGGTTTGTAATGTGTTTTCAACTTAAGTAATGTGTAGATCACCTCCATTAGAATATTCATTTAACATACGTAAAACATATAGTCATAAAACCCAATAAACTTAGCTAAAGGGCTTTCGAGTTAAGTAATGTGCAGATCGTCTCGATTAGTGTATGTATTTAGCACACATAAAGAACGTAGTAATAAAACACAATGAACTCAGTTAAAGCAATTTCAAGTGACATGCAGATCGTTTCCATTAGAATATGCATTTAGCATACGTAAAGCGCGTAGTCAAGAAACCCAATGAATTTAGTTAAATGACTTTCAAGTTAAGTAATATGCAGATCGTCTAGTGTGTGGTAATAAAACGCAATGAACTTAGTTAAAACATTTTCAAGTGACGGGCAGATTGTTTCCGTCAGAATATGTACTTAACATACGTAAAGTACGTAGACATGAAACCTAATAAATTTAGTTAAAGGGCTTTCAAGTTAAGTTATGTGCAGATCGTCTAGTGTGTGGTAATAAAACGCAATGAACTTAGTTAAAACATTTTCAAGTGACGGGCAGATTGTTTCCGTCAGAATATGTATTTAACATACGTAAAGTACGTAGATATGAAACCTAATAAATTTAGTTAAAGGGCTTTCAAGTTAAGTAATGTGCAGATCGTTTCCACTAGACTATGTATTTAATGTATGTATAGTTATAAAAGTCAATGAACTTGTATAACTGAATGTAATTAAGTACCTTCTGCGTAAGCAACCGAAATATATCTTAAGCGCCTCCAGCTTTCGAGTGGCTATGTCTCTGAATATTAGAAGTTTGAACCCTGACTGCATGGCAGGTTTTTGCAGCTTTTACCATGTGTAATGTGAATACGAGACAACTTCCCATAAAACAGTCCTCCTTAAGAAAAATAGCTCTCGTTTGCTTTGCCATATGCAAATAACAATAACATAACTATAGCCAATGTTTTGATTTGATTATTTAATGAAGTGTTCCTTGAAGAACTTTTGATCTGAGTTTTATAATTGCATTTATATTACGCATCTGAATATCTATGAATATTTATCTATATTGTGAAAATTATACATGTATATGCAGATATATGTATACTTTTACTAAAGATAAGTTGAAAAGCGTTCTTTAAATGCAATGATTATACCATCCTGGAAATCTTAAAAAACATTTTATATGAAAATTGAGATAAAGAAAACAGTGTGAAACAAATAAAGCATTTTGCATTTTGAACTGAGTATTAAATAAATTGAATTAGTTGAAATTTGCTTAAAACCCGTTTGAATATTTTTTTTTTTAATTTGGACCTTTATTTAGTATTATTAAATAATTATATACATATACATATATGTATGACCTTGAAATTTTGAGCAAAAATTCTTTTGTTAACAGTTTAAGATATACATTTCTTTAAGCAACTATTGCACTCTTCCGTAATTATTGTCATGCTATGTATGACTCGGATATCTGACTCACAAGTGAAGGATTTATAGTTTGAATCCCGAAGAAAACATCGTTAATTCTTAAGTTTCTCATTTTGAAAGTTCCAGTAGTCTTTACTTTCATGTCGCAAGTAAAATGCTTAGTAGATAATTCATCATCACTTGGATTTGGTCGAATGAGTTCTGTGCGTGTCCCAGTCGCCGTTGGGTAGGTTGTGAGGAATTAATCGCATAACCCTATACGTGTACTTTTGTAATGAAAGTGTTTAACACATCCATCTGTCAAGCAAATCTGTCGTTCCAATTCACAGAATGGCACAGTTCAGTTTTCACATTTCTGTCTCCGAAAATCGTAATAATCTCTACACTGTAAAACCCCTATATAGGCAGCCCGAATGAATCACGATCATCCCAAAAGTAGCACTGTTCAACTATCTTAACTTCAGCTATCTTAAATTCTCTTCAGGTTTTTTGACTTTTTCACTGCCTTAATTCGAAAAGGTTTGAAGTTAGCGTGTCGAAGCTTTAGATGGTGTAGTCATCTAAAGATTACTTAAATATGAATCAGTCTTTAAATTAGTCCTAATAAATTACAATAATATACGTAACATAGTAAAAAAAGTAGAGAAAAAAAGGAATATTAATTTTGTTATATAATTTTTTTTCCTATCGTAACGGTTGTATAATGAAAAGGGGGAAAATGGCATGATAAACTTAGAATTTAATACTAAAAATTAAGAACAAGTTAAAATCGGGGTAAAAATGTGCATAATATAAAAAAAGACAGGACAAAGTATATAGGGAAGCGTGGGAGATTAAAAAAGATTTAAAATTCTCAGCCACTAATTTTCAGTAGGACAAAATAATTCAAAATACATTACGGATTTGTAATGTATTTACGGATTTGTAAGATAAGTCACACATACAAGTAATTCAAAATACTTGTATACGTATAATAAAAGAAAAATATTAAACAGATTGTTTTCGCTTCGTTTCACAGAAAGGAAAAAGTCTGATGTAAACACCACATGACTTCCTTGTACGGTCTATTAGGTTATACTCATTTTTGCTGCACTTCATTTAAAATTATTTCTGAGAATTTCATTATAGATATATTTCTAATTCAATCGATTCAGTTCTCACTTCGCGGCAAGACCAAAATACATGAAAACTCTACACATCTTCATTAAAAATTGTAAAATAGCTCTCGTTTGCTTTGCCATATGCAAATAACCAAATAAGACATAGCAAGAATAGACACTTTAAAGAAGAATTTTTACAGCTGACATTAGAATTTCTACGCGAAGAGAAGCAATTCGACAAACAGGCAAGAAGACAAAATTTTATATATATATATTTTTTATTTTGGATAAAATATGGAATAATTTTGAATGTCATTTTACAAAAATGTCAATATATTTTTGCATTGTATGCGTTTGTGTATTTAAAATATTTAATGGTAACACTTGTTGAAGAATCAAAATGCAATTTATTCTCCAGTGTTACATAGGGCAGTTCCAAAGACATGTTTACAATCGTCGAAAAACTACGACAAACACGCTGAAACAATCAGCAACACAGCCTTCATTCTCTCTCAAACTAATCTCGGAACTCAAGATACACTACTACACTACTCAAGATACTTCTAGTTCGCGTACAGGCAGGGTATATATAGCTTTAACGTACCTTCGATAATATACTCTGAAAAACCGCGAAGAATGCGTTCTAGAATTTTCTTGCTCCGTCTACGGCATTTCGCCAATTTTGTCTCAAAATGGTCAATTTCTAGCCAAATCTGACAAACCTGCCTTTCCTTTCCACTATCTGGGAACCCTTACCCCACTCTGCGGGGAAGCTTTCTTATTGCAGCTGGGCATATCGCAACACTATATATTTATATTCAATTAGTTTGTTTAAACTACTTATATATTTGTATTTATTGTATATATTGGCATTTATTTGTATATATTAGCATATTTAGGGCAACTAATAACATATAAGATTCAAAATATAGTCATATTTCAAAAATTTTAAAAATTAAATATTTTTTAGAATTATATCCTTTTTTGTCTTGGTGTAAGTCAAGAACTGCTCGCATACGTTTAAGTTTCTGGGTAAGTTCGGAGCCGTTCAAGTATTTTTTAATTTATACTTTTTCCTTGGATTATATTAAAAGTTTTTTTTTCACTTCAAGCGTTTATATTGTAATTTACCGGTAATTTTTTTTTGGAAATTTAACTTTTAATAATATTTTTATAATTCTTCAAACTAACGCAAATTTTAGAACATCTGCAATACTTCGCTCAATTTTTTGTAATATGAACTGATCTACTTGGGAATACATTAATTTTGATAAAAATCTTTCCTGTAGGATAGAACTTTATTTTGTTAAAACATAATCTAAGCTTTTAGATTTCATGCAGACTAAAACAAATGGTGGTATATCAAAATGTTAAATTTCTAATGATGAAATTTTCTTCTTCTTCTAGGAACTAGTTTCCGATGATCCTGATCAGAGAAACTGGAAAGGAATTGGCATCGCCCTCCTTGTAATAGCCACCGTTTGTTCGCTTATCATCACTGCCATTGTACTGCTTACGCCAGGTAAGTCAGTTTTATTATCAGATAAATGATCAAAATTTGAAAATCTAATTTGCCATAAGCATCTAATTAAATGAAAAAGGGAATAGAAATAACAATGAAAATGAATTAATGACACTAAACAGAATATCTAAATGGGAATAATTTATTCGTTTAAAGGAAGAAATCGATATCAATAATTTTGTTGTTTGTGTTAATGTGTGTTTTCTTAATGAAACTTAATGTTAAGAATGTAGCTGATTTTGATTTTTGAAACTTCTGTCTTCCCACCTAAACGTATGAGAATGAGGATGCCTTCCTGGGGGATTTTTTAAAGGAAATTGGCTCATATCCACATTATATATAGGGAAAATCATAAAAACACGCATGTAACCAGCCCGTTCGCCTACAATCGAACTCACGTCGGAACTACCAGTATTCAGCGAGTTTATCGCTCGGCTGCTGGTAGGCCTGTTTAATAACAGAATGAAGGCTCACTGATTACAGTCATTTTCTTCTTGTTTAAGAATCAAGAATATCGGTTAAATGTCATAACTGGTTTTCATGTTCCTATGAGTACCGGTTATCCTAAGTTCAGTCACAGCCCATCCGGATAACTCTATAACACTTTCTGTAAGCCTAATATGTATTCTGTAAGCCTAATATGTGTTTATTTTAATGCAAATGAAATAATTTATTTACTCTTTTATTGTAATTTATTCCGACAAAGCTTACAGAATTAAAGAATTAAAGTATTTTTGCTTGCTTCAAGCAAATAAAAATACATAGTTTTTGAAGATAAAAGTAATCGATGTTATATTTTTTTTTTATCTAATCATTTTTATTCATACTTCATAGAATAATTATTTATATTCTTAAGATTTGAAAACTAAACACGTAATTCCCTCTTTATTTCTAATGTCCTAAGTTTAAAAAATAAGAATAAATAAATATGATGGGAATAAAAAAGAGATGATAATAAAAAAATAATAATAAAATAAGGTGTATCTATTTGACTAAGACATTATTTGTTTACTGAAATAAAATAGTCTTGGTTTATTTAATTACGGCAAAGCATTGGAGGGCTATCTGCCTAAAGGAAGCTTTGTCTTCGTAGAGGACTTTCTAAGGGAACTGGCTCGTATACACGTTACACACGAAGAAAACCACGAAAGCACGCATGCAACCGACGTCTTCGCTAGGATCTTTACCCCGATGAACTACCAGTGTTCAGCAATTTGACTACTCGGCCAATGGCAAGCCTGGAAGAAAATGAGTATGTATAGATAAGTACAGTAAATTGATGGCGAATTATATGTAACTTTTGAAAACTAATGGAAAATAAAATAACTTTTTTTAATAGCTGGTTGAAAGATTAATGATACTTAAATAAATAAGAAAAATCTAAATGTTGCTTCAAAGGATTTTCTTTAAGAAATAATAAAGTGCAATACTGATAACTGGATTTCTGTATAGTTAGTATCCATACTGCGTATGGTGTTTTCGCAACATAAAATTTTAACGAGTTCTTGAGCTTGCTCTATATTTTATTTGATATATTTTTAAAAATCATTATCTTTTTTAATGAAAATCGGATCTTTTTACAGAGCAAGACCGAAAAATAAATGACATTAATTTATTTAGAAGAATTTGAGTTTATTAAAAGAAATAAAAAATAATATTATACTTCTTTATATGAAAATTTAATTGCTCTTTAATTCTCACATAAACTGAATAACTGAAATAAAATACTCTCGATTTTCCATCACCATTTAAAACAGATAAACATTCAAATGCCTAGGTATAGAATTGCACAATTTAATTTTGATTTTCAGTTCTGTTACTTTAGTAGACATAATATGAAAAAATCTTAGAAAACTAATTCTTGAATTTTTCTTGACATTTTTCTCATACATTATGCACTTCTTCCACTTCAAAAATTATATTTTATAGTTTTCAGTCCTTTGTATTTCAACGCCAATTTGTATCGCCAATAGCGCCAAATAGGCAACCATTAGTGTCACTTTTTTCTTTTGAATTACTGTCCTTTGTTCTTTTGTTCTTCCAATAGTAAGTTCAAAATTTTTGCTCTCAGTTAATTACTAATGCATTTTATAAATTATTACGTATTACTCTGAATTTTAATGTTAGTAAACTATATATAAAGTGTATATATTTTACTTATGCTCTTCTAGGCATTCAATCTATTTCATTTAAAATCTGTTTTTGCGTATTTTTATTTCATCTAAAAGAATGGTGACTGGGTAGAGGAGGCATTTAGAATTTTGCAATAAACTACTATAATTAAATGACTTAAAATAGTTCATCATTTAATTTTAGGTGAATAGAAACCAGTGCTTTTTCTAGAAACAGAGATACAATTGAATCTGATTTACCTCCTCTTGATAACGTTGAATCAAATTTTAAGTGTATGTTTTTTTCCCTTTTATAATTTTGCGCATTTCTGTTGCTTTCGGGATTTCTTCTGGCTTATAAACATTGAGTTAATGAGTTTCTTTTGCAATTTTAATTGGGAAATGTAGAGTTTTACTGGATTTAAATTTCATTTCTTTCATATGTTTGTGGTTTTGGTTCTAAATTTCACACTGTTTTGTCTATCTATCTATATACTGTTCAATAATTTTGTGACAAATATAAACGACTGTATTTCGGAGGATATGTTTCTTACCTAGAATGAAACTGGAAAGTCATTTTCATGAAATTTATATTTTTTATACATTGCACTAAAATGCATATGGAAGTGAAAATTTCTCAATAGAGGCACTTTAAACTAACAACAAATTAATTTCTAACTCTTTACTTAATTACACTGATAGATATATTATTAATATTATATGTCATTATTATGTATTAACATTAAACGCTTATTAACTGATTTAATTAGCTGATTTAATTAACTGATTTAATTAGCTAATGTATTAGCTAGTCAGCATCGTTTTAAAACATTACCAATCTGCATTTATAAACCAATACCAGAGTTTGCAACGTGATTGGAATATTTCTTAGATTTTTACTAAATTGAAATAGATGTCATTCTTTGTGATTCAACCTGAATAATCTCTGCGGAGTTAGTGTCTTAAGCTGTAGTCTCAATTTGATTCATAACTTCTGTAATCTCTGAGTTGAAGCAATATACTATATTAAAAGAAAATTTCAGAGCTTTCGCTGGATAAAAATGCCAAAACCAAACCAGGAAGTACAGTAAAAAATATTTTAATAAATGGTTTTGACATAACGAAAATGTTCCTGCAGTATTCATTCCATCAGACTAGTTCGTTTCGTTTTGTTTATTTGATTATGGCAAAACACTCGAGAGCTGTCTCTATAGGGATGCCTTCGTGAAGGGCCTTCTAAGGGAAACTAGTTTGTACGTATAGTTACAAACTAGTTTCCCTTCTTTGTTACATATAGTTAAATCCACGAATTTTGTTGCATATAGTTAACTACTTTGTTACATGTGTTTGTTTGTAACATAAGATCTTTGTTACATATAGTTAAATAAATCCACGAAAACGCCCATGCAGGCTATCCCCTTCCCCGAATTCGAGGTTCGAACCGAACTACCAATGTTCTGTGACGTTACCGCTCGGCAGCTGGTGGGGTCCACCAAATTAAACATGTTGCAATTATAAGCAATAACAAACAGTTTTAGTTAGAATTTTGAATTTCCATACAAAAATTTGAATTCCAGTACAAAAATTAAAGTAGAACTTTAATTCAATATCTGTTTAGCATAGCTTAAGAATAATTATTAGCAAACAAAAGAAACCACTGTCATATTTAAGAAGTAAATATTCTTTGAAGATATTGTAAGATTCCAACCTTTGAGTTACATCTAAGCATGAGGAACCTTAAGAAATGGTAAGCGAATCATCGCTTAGTTCAGTAGACAGAAAGCAGAACTCAAGAAAGGTTAAATACCCTTTATTATTCAAAATAAATTTAACATATGGCTCCTTCTTGTAGTTGACAACAAAGCCTCCACTTGGGCTTGAACACAGGAATACTAAGAAGTAAACCATAACTAAATTTAACTAAAACGATATAGCCGAAGCTATCAAGATTCTAGCAGAGTTGGCCCCTTAACGCTAACTAAACGGCGAAGCTATCAAGGGCCTAAAGTATGGCCGAGCGTAATAATTGCTTAAGAGAGAGTAGCTTAAAAGGCGAACGCACGCTGCTCAGAATCTCTGGCTCTCTAACGAAGTCAGTAGAACTTTGTCCTTTCTTCATTTGCATTTAACGGCGCTTCTAAAAACGCGTTCTGGCCGGAAGTTGTAAGCTGAAATTAAGAAGCTATAGAAAAGTGGCTTAAACTAAACATTAACTGTTCAAAACTTAGGATAAACCTTACAATCTAAAGCAAATTATTATTTACTTTCGAAGCGCTATTTTTAAAGTATGAAAAATAAAAATAAAGCTCTATTATACTCTTTCTGATATAGGATTAAGGCTGTACATACAGTGAGAATCTATAATGAAAGAAAACCAAACTTTTTGCCTTAACACTAGAAGCGCCGTTGGGGTCATTTTGACCTTTTTTTCCAATTTTACGCGTTTTTTTTAACATACAGCTGAGCTTCGAAGCTGATATTTTTTTACTTTTTCTAAAATGTTTCCAAGTATACTATGCCACTTTTTCATATTTCTACGTTAATTATTTAAAAAAACAATCGCAGATATACCTAAAACAGCCAACTGGGGTCATTTGGACCCTCATAAGAAAAACGACACTAGGAGCACTAGGCCATTCAAAACTTTGTGCAGATGATTTGTGGAACAAGAATTGAGGACCACCTGTGTTCAAAGAAACAATGTCACGCAATCAGTTCCGTGAAATAATGCGGTATCTCAGATTCGATGTCCGAAGCACCAGAGCTGATCGTCTCGCCACTAACAAATTTGCTCTCTCTTCTGTAACCTGGTACAAGCTAATGGAAAACTTTTATTTATGCTATAATCCTGGACCAGAAATAACCGTTGATGAACAATTGTTGCCTTTTAAATCAAGATGTAGATTTATTCATTATATGGCGAATAAACCGGATAAGTTTGGCATCAAATTCTGGCTAGCAATTGATGTAAAATCCAAATATGTTTTGAAGGGTTATCCTTATCTGGCAAGGATGAAGAACGACCAACTAATTTACAACTTGGGGGAAGTGTAGTTCTCAAATTACTGCAACCACATCTAAACTCCGGACTCAATGTAATTTTTTTACTTCTGTGAAACTTGCAGATGAACTTTCTGCGAAATAAACCACAATTGTGGGGACGATGCTTCTGAATAAGCGAGAATTACCCCCATTGCTGGTGACACTTCTTCGGCACGATATTCATCTTTTGCACTGAAAAATGGAGACAAAACACTCCCAATATATAGGTGCAAGAGCAAAACGAATGTCGTGATTCTGAGCACGATGCACAGTAATGTGTTTGTTGACGACAGCATAAAGAAAAATCCGAACACTGTCACTTACTACAACAGTACAAAATGTGGCATTGGTGTCGCAGATCAGATGCTGAGGAAATATAGTACAAGTAATGGAAGTCGCAGGTGGCCTGTACATGCTTTTACAACGTCCTTGACATTGCTGAACTCAATGCTTGGATTATATTAAAAGAATCCTTGGGCACCTCTCTTTCCCGTCGAGAATTTATTCTTGCACTCATGGAAGAACTACGAGTTGGTGCAATACACAACAAATGCCCCCCAATTGCTCAAATACAGACACTTAAAGGAAAGAAATGTGCATTTTAAAGTTGCAAGGGACAAAACAAGACTGTTGTCAGCTGTGAGGGATGCCAGAAACCGATTTGTGGTAAATGTGTTGATGTCTCTGTCAAGCGTTCATATTGTATCACCTGCGGTAATGTACAACAAACTTTGGAAAACTTTGCGTGTTTATTCCCAATTTATGTTTTTTGTAATTTTTTGCATATGTTCTATTTTCCTCTTTTTGCATTTGTATTTTTTGTTTGTTTTTCAAAGATTTTGTTTTTGCTTTTGTAATCTTACATTGAAAGATATGTGCTAATTTGCGCTAATTGCACAAAAAAAAATTCTAAAGTATAAAAAATAAATAAAAACCTCTAAAAACTCTTTTATGTGGTCATTTCAGCATTATTTCAATCATTTACTGTGTTTCTACTTACATTTCTTAATAGGGTCAAATTGACCCCCAATGGCGGTTTTCGGTTAGTCTGAAATTCGGCTGTTCTAGTGTTAAGTGTATTATTTTTGATAATCTCAGCGTAACGTTTAGGTATTTCTTCTATTCAATTTTCATTGTATTATTCTGTAGTTATTACTCCACACTATTTCTCTTGTCCAGTGAGATTTCCTGAGGTATTGATGATATACATTTTTGTACACATATTTTTAGGCACATGATTGTGAAAGCCTTTATCATAGGGTAATATTTCTTTCTGAAAGAAGGAATTTGCGATAAGGTGGTACTGTTCCGGTTATTATCATTTTTGGAAATGAAATCAAAACTCATATTATTGAGTGCATGTATAGTAAATATTATTATATTTTTAGAGTATCTGTGACAAATATCTATCCATATTTCCATCACTGCAATATATTGTTTGGTTGATCTCTACATTATGGTAACTTGGCGTTTTTTTGGCGAAAATTTGGCGACCAACTCTCCTACAGCAACCCTCTATTTTTTTTTTCCCGCCGCCATTTTCTCTTCACGAAGTAAAGACATGTTTCTTTTCTTTTTATCTACTGAACACTTCTTCCAACAATCTACTAGCCGAATTACAACTTATGCTAGAAATTTTATCTAACAAAACTGCTTAATCATGACAAATATTCACTGCAAAATTGGGAAAAAGGGCACAATACCATACTCCTTACGCGTTTTTCAAAATAACACATACACATAAACCATGTACACGCCGACTTATTTTTACTTAAAAAAACATCCCAGAATTGCACAAAAATGGCATTGCGCACACTCTTCACTATATCCATGTACACTGCTTTTTTCTCATAAATTAGAAAAATTTCACGAAAATACATGACAATTTTCTCAATCTTTAAACCCGGTAAAAAGAACATATATGAAATTACCTGATCGCGAAAAAGTATTTACCCTTTCCGAATATGAACATTTCCACATATAAAATAAATAAAATATCCAAAAATTTTTACCTCTAAATCATCAATTATATTATACACGTCACCAACGAATTCATACCGCAAGCATTACAAATACTTAGTATCAAATATTTAAATTATTTCCATGCACGTTTACTTCAACTAAAACGTATACCAAATTCCTACAAACATAAAATTCACAAAATAACTATCATTTAATTAAAATATAATTAAATTCAAAAACACTACTTAATATAAATGAGCACATACATTAAATTAATACATACATAAATACCCATTTCGAATTCACTTTAGTTACGGCCATGGGATCCAAAAATTCACGAGCACTGTTTCACACAACACAGAATAAAGCCAAATACGAAATTTCCAGATTTTTTCCCGATTTCCCCCCTTTTCCGATTAAAGAACCGTAATTCGTCCATTAATATCACATGACATATCCCATGATCTCTCATTTCCCTCACACAAAATAATGCGTAATCGGAACTGAGTACTGCTCACATTATTACCAAAGTGCCAGGTAGTAACCTTTATCGCCTCCAAAATGTCGCCAAACTACCAGTTACCATATTGTAAAGATGAACCTATTGTTTCATGACTACTCCCATTGTAGTCCACTAATTTTAATTAAATCTGTTGTTTGCTCAAATCTTCCATGGTTCATATTTTGCACATCTTTTACCCTCAAAAGCAATGATGTTGTGTTTCGCTCTGTTTGATAATAACACTTTTTGCCAATTCTGACATGTTTAAGTTTCATAAATGTTAGTAAGAGTCATTTTAAGTTTGTGAAACTGAAAACGAATTTTCAGTTGGACGAATCTACAGTACACTCCATATAATTTGAAAATCTGCTCTCTTCGTACCCTTCTAGCACGCATCTTTATGTCATTACTGGTGTTTATTTTAACTGCAATATCGATTGCAAAAGGAAAGGAATTCTTTCTCTTAAATAATAAATTCTATGATCTGTTTTTGGCATAGGTTTTCAATGTCTGCTGCTTTTGGGTCGATCAGAACATGCGCCATCTTTTGAAACTTGCACCGCGTTGCCTTACAAGCAGTTCTGAGCTATCTATATACATTAATGATTTCATCAAATGTCTTACTTTGCTTCTGACGCATTTCGTTTTGCTACTTTTTAACTAAGCTGCGGATTCTGAGGTCTAATCATGTTAATGTCCCACATAAATGAACTTGAGCAATGAAAGACGCAATTTGTACTGATTCCGACATTTCTACAGCAAATTACCAAAATAAATTTACTGAAAGTTACTCGCTAGATGGCTCGTTTTCTGTTTTTATCCTCTTCGCATAAGGTAACAAAAATAAAATTGTAAAGTTTGCGTTTTGTTTACATTTTTGCTACTAAGAACTGGAGATAAAGAATACCAAGATAAATAATGCCAAACATAACTCCTGTATTGTAACAAATCGAACAGAAATGCACTGTTGTTTTACATGCATAGAATCAAAATAATAATTCATTTTCTTAAACTTATGGCCTGTTGTATATCAAATAAGCTTGCATCAACTTTAATACGAAAGTTTGAAGAAATAGAGAATGTTTATGCAAGTGTTATTGAGTTGTTAAGATAAGGAAATTATGTTTATTATTATTATTAATTTAACTCCGATTTTTACTAGTTACAAAAGATTTAAAGCCTTGCTTTTAAGGAGTCAAAGTTTTGCGGTTAGTCTTGAATTTTCTTGCGCTGCCAAAAAGTGAATGTTTCAGAGAAACTTTCATTAAAAATGCTTTAATTCTCAGCATTTAAAGAATTTTAAAAATTGTATTTCTATGATTCTAATCCGATGTTAATTTAAATGTGCTGTTCATTCCTTACCCTGCCAAAAATAACTGCATTATATTACTGCCATTTATATGAATGGATTAAAGAGGGAGACAATTGTATTTCTCTTTAATTTCCCAAGAATTATTCAAAAACTGCCATTTGTGTTAAAGTTGAAAGTATTGAAATTATGGAAGAAGAAAGAATGGGAATTCGTTTCATCATAACTCTAATCAAACAGTTACCAAAACTCATCAAGTCCAAATGTAAGTATTTGCAGCCCATAAGCCACATTTACAATACGATTTTACTTTCAATGTAAAAGTGAGCTATCATTTATCATGTGCAAAAATTAAGTGGTACTTTTGGTGAGGTTTTTACGATGAAGTTTGGAAACATTTTTCTTACTTCTACTAGCTGTACTTCTTGCTTTCTCTAGGCTGAGAAACATCTTTGTTTATAATACAAATTAATAATTTTCGGTAACGTTTTTTCAAATGAAATGAAGACTAATTTAAAAATTAAATATATTTAACGTGACGGTTGCTTATATGTCTTGCTTTACATAAATTGCTTTAAAAGTTCCTTTCAAACAAGTATTTATCGCTGATTGTTGGCTGTATGCCATATTTCCTTTCATAGCTAAAAACCAAAGAAAGAAACTGGAGTTAAGTGCACATCTTCAACCCAGAATTTTTTCAGTCTCTTTAAAGTAGATATTCCTTTTTATAAGCTAGGCAGACAATAAATCCTTTAAATAGTTTCAAAAACATCCCCGGAAGCTCATAACAGCAAATGAAATGAAGAGAGGACATACAATGCTTTTCCTGTCACCGAAAAAATTTACAGTACGAGTTAAGTACTTTATATTCCTGGCTATAAAGAAATCAGTAGGCGTAATATTTTATAACTACCGTTTTTATCATTTTCTAATTTAAGGATTTAAAAACTCTGGGGTTTATTTGTTCTTAAGAAAAAAATTCCTTTTTGGTTGTAGTCAGTTTGAAACAATGTTTTATTCTTTTCTCCAAGAGTTTTAAAGTCGTGTAGGGAAAATCCTAGTACATTTCAGATTAACCTTTTTCGATTTTATATGAGTTTTTATGTAATATAAATTTGTTTCTTTTTTCAGTTTGTGAGCTCAAATTTACCGGGAGAACGAAATATGTTTTTGACAAATATTAATCAACTTTTATGAAGCTTTAATTCATTTTTCCCTGATGAGTTCTGAATTAAAATTTCAAAAAAGAGAGATTAATTTTTATATTTTTTTTTGTCTCGTATATATTTTCCCTTTTTGCATTTTTAGTTTTCGAGTTTGTACTACTACGATCGTTTTTATTTTAAAATGTTTTGATTTTATCTTTAACCCTTTTACAAGAATTCAATTATTATTATTCTTGATTGAATCACCATGCTTTGACTCCAATTTACTTTTAACTTTAGATGCTTTAAGATTATTATATACACACACACACATATATATATATATATATATACCGGGTGATCAAAAAGTCAGTATAAATTTGAAAACTTAATAAATCACGGAATAATGTAGATAGAGAGGTAAAAATTGACACACATACTTAGAATGACACGGGGTTTTATTAGAACAAAAAAAAGTTATTGTTATCGGGCATTTTTTCTTCGAGGAAATGCTTGATTCTGGTTTTGTAACTGCTACCGTGACGGGTGAGAGGTACGCCGATATGTTACAGAATCGCATCGTCCCCAGCCTGGCTGATAAACACCTGCTGGACGGTACGATTTTTATGCAGGATGGCGCTCCACCCCATATTGCTAGACGCGTGAAAGATCTCTTGCTCGCGTCGTTTGGTGATGATCGTGTGCTCAGCCGCCACTTTCGTCATGCTTGGCCTCCCAGGTCCCCAGACCTCAGTCCGTGCGATTATTGGCTTTGGGGTTACCTGAAGTCGCAAGTGTATCGTGATCGACCGACATCTCTATGGATGCTGAAAGAGAACATCCGACGCCAATGCCTCACCATAACTCCGGACTTGCTTTACAGTGCTGTTCACAACATTATTCCTCGACTACAGCTATTGTTGAGGAATGATGGTGAACATATTGAGCATTTCCTGTAAAAAACATCATCTTTGCTTTGTCTTAATTTGTTATGCTAATTATTGCTTTTCTGATCAGATTATTGCTTTTCTAATTATTGCTTTTCTGATCAGATTATTGCTTTTCTAATAAAACCCCATGTCATTCTAAGTATGTGTGTCAATTTTTACCTCTCTATCTATATTATTCCGTGATTTATTAAGTTTTCAAATTTATACTGACTTTTTGATCACCCTGTATATAATAAAACAAATGTATATATACATAATACCGCAAAATTTAAGAAATTTTAAAATTCAGATGATATATATTATTAAACCCGCACATTATGCTGCGAAATTAATTTAACAATCAAGAGAAAAGAATTTAATCAAAATTAAATCATGAAAGTGCAACACTTCAACAGGAAACATCAAAATCTAAATCAAAACTAAAACAATTCAAAGCAGTAACTTCAATAAAATCAATAAAACACAATAAATTGATACAAAATAAAATATACAATTGTTGAAAATTCCTTCCCCTTTTCTCAAGGAGTATCCGAAGAAATTTTTAACAGAGCCGCATTTCTGAAATATATCTAGATGAGTTTAAATTCTTAAAGCATTTCAGATTGAAAATAAAATAAAAAATTAATTGCTAATCGAAACTTTTTAATTTAACGATCAAAGTGCTTTAAAAGTGCATAAAATTTTTAAAATGTTAATTTTATAATCATCATGATACAGTCTACTCCGACGTGACCTTAAGACAAATGTTAAAGGGAAACTAAAAATTGAAAGAATAATACTTCAGCAAGAAACCAGGAAAAACATTGAATAATCAAAAGCAATATGACAAATATAGTAATAGAGCGCTTATATACCTAAAAGCAATTAAGTCTATATTTAACTACCGCAAAAGGACACGTTAAATGAATTTATTGCTCAAGAGAACAAAACTTAGCAACAGGAATTGGAGTAATTTCTAAAACTGTGTAATCAGGTTCTCATTACTCCGTACCGACAAATTTTTTTAACCGAATGAAATATTTTAAAAAAGAATAAGTTTGAAAACTTTTGATTACAATTTAATAATTAAAAAATTGCCATTATTGTTTTTTAAAACGTTTTAAATATAAGAAATTATGCTGATATTTCTCTTAAGTAAAATTTATCTGTTGCAATGCTAAATCTTTATTATTTGGATAAAATTAAAATTTAACTCGGAAGGGATTTCAGTTTTAAAAGATGCAGAGTTTATTTCTGCATTTCAGTTTGGAGCATAACAACAAACTTAAAACTATTTTAAAAAGTCTGGAAATGTGAGCGTATACTGGATAGTTTTACCTTATAAAATCAAACATCAGTAGGAGGAATTGGCTAACAAATAGTCTGCGGATAGATTTGAAATTTAAGCCTATCTTTGAAATGCTAATGAAAAGTCCTTATGCGATATTTTAAGATGACTTTACAATGTCTCTGTTGCGCTTGTTTGATCTCATAAGTTAGGTATGATCTAGTAAGAAATTTAGAAAAATATTGCACTTTGAAAAACTAACATATTCTACTACTTCGAAAACTTATAACTGAAATTTTGAAAAGTAAAATACACATATATATATTTTTAATTTAAAAATAAGAAAATTATAAAATTAAAAAAACCCTAAATATGAGTTTTGTCTGCAGATTTCAGTTTAATATCTACAACAGTTGGGTACTTACTTATCGTAACCACCTTAGTAGAAATTCCCAGTGCTTCAGAATACGCGAAGCTCTGGTAATCACGCGCATAACAATTACTCAGACAACAATATGAGTGACAAATATTTATTCATTATTATTAATATAGTGACATTATTTCTAACGTCGCTATTGTCGTATACGTTCGTTTTGTTGTATTTCAACTTCCAGTGCGTTTTATAGAAAAACTACGTAGGTAAGTTGAAAAATAAGTTTCCCCTGTCGACAGAGTTGTGTATGAAAATCAAAAAATAGAATGAGACATTAAAGATATGACATACTTTTATTTTATTATTCTCGTACGAGTACGTTGAGACATTTGTCATATCGCTTGATAAGCTTCAAAAAGTCCTCCAAGAAAAATTCACGCTTTGTATATGGAAGAAGCGTTGAACGGCTATGGGCGAAAGGCGACACAGCAGGAAAACGCGCAAGTCACCGATACACAATCGGGTAGAGGTGGCTGCAAATCAAGCAGATGGCGCTGTTGCAGTGCCTGCGCAAAGCGGAGACCAGCCTCTCATTTGAGCCCCGGTAGGTATGGAGAGAAGTTGCGTTTTGAATTCGTGGTCAAAGGAGGAAGTGAGAGCGGTTATCCGCTATGAATGGGCACGTGGAGTATCAGGAACAGAAATTCATAACCGCCTCGTGGAAGTCTATGGGCCAGGTGTGATGTCGAAGCAAATGGTGCGGAGATGGTGTCGCACATTCAGTGATGGACGTCAGCAAGTGGAGGACATACCGAGAGCTGGACGGACGCGCACGGCCACTACAGATGCAAATGTCAGGAAGGTGGATGACATAATTAGAGCGAACCGGCGTATCACCATCGATGAAGTAGCGGAAGAACTTGGAATCTCATATGAGCTCAAAACATCATCCACGACATTCTTCGATACAGAAAAGTGTCAGCACGATGGGTGCCCGACAATTGACCTCGACAGACAAGGAACAACGTATGGAAGTCAGCCTGGAACATCTCGTGCGTTACCATGAAGATGGCAATGACTTTCTGTTTCGGATTGTGACGGGAGATGAAACGTGGGTCCACTCCACCATTTCACGCCAGAATCGAAGGCCGCATCTATGGAGTGGAAACATCCGTCATCACCTGTCCGAAAGAAGTTCAAGACAACTCCCTCTGCATGTAAAGTGCTCCTCATAGTTTTCTGGGACGCCCAAGGAGTTTTGTTGCTGGACTTTTTGGATGTTGGAACCATCAATGCTACGCGCTACTGTGACACCCTGACGAAATTGAAAGAGGCGATACGGAAAAAGCGGCCTGGCCTTCTCACATCTGGCGTCCTGCTGTTGGATGACAATGCCAGACCACATTCGGCGACGGCAACGCAAAACCATATTGCAACTCTTGGTTGGGAGCGCCTACACCATCCGCCATACAGTCCTGATCTCGCACCAAGCGACTTCCATCTGTTTCCGGCTTTGAAGAAAAATCTCGGGGGAAGGCGCTTTGGAAGCAATACTGAAGTGAAACAAGCCGTTCAACGCTTCTTCCATATGCAAAGCCCTGATTTTTTCCTGGAGGGCTTTTTGAAGCTTATCAAGTGATATGACAAATGTCTCAACGTACTCGTACGAGAATAATAAAATAAAGGTTTGTCATATCTTTAATGTCTCATTCTATTTTTTGACTTTCATACACAACTATGGTAACCTATTTTCTATTCCCTTTCAGTGTGTACGAGCGGAAAAAGGTGTCGCTTTCATTCTTTCAACTAATTTTAACGAACTGCGTAAACCACATATGACGTTATTATCGCTTTTAACAAATATGCCAAATTTCAAAACGCGCCAATATATAAATTTGCGTATTTTTTGACAGATTTCTCGGCGAACATTTACAAACAAGCTAACTCTAAGTTTGTAAATGTTCGCCGAGAAATGCATCTACTTTAAAGTGATGGTAAAAATTTTATAGGTAACTAATTTATAGTTTAAAATTATTAATTTATAATTAAAAATTTTATAGATAAAAAGTTTTCGAAAAATTTACAAAATTATTTAAAAATGCAAATTTTTAAAATAAATCAGGAAACACCTGTGAACTTTATTTGGATTGATCCTTAATTTCGAATTATGAAAGAAAATGTCAAGTAACTTTAATAAAGAAAGAGATATTAATTAATATATACCAGATTAAATTAACATTGAGGAGCTAACATTTTAAGAGCAAATGTTTTTTAAATTACTCGTGTGACTTTTACAAAACATTTGACATAATATGAGTCGTGGAATCGAAATATGGAAAAAACATTGGCATGCCATTTCAGAAATTGTTCGATTATGTGTCAAAATACCTATGTTTGAACAAAGCTACATACAAATCTAATATATATCTTAAACCGCGGTTACATGTGGTGCAGAATTTTTGTACATTGGACAAAACAATAATTTTACTATTGCTAACAATGGCGTCATGAGTACTTTTCTGACTACAAATGAAGTGCTACTTTATCTTCAGGTGTCTGTTATGGCCGTTTTCCGTTCGATAATGCACGATGCAAGTAGCACAAATGACTTCAGCTTTTAGAATGGACTATGGGATCAGTTCTCCTTTCTACTTTGTTAAGCTTTTTATCTACTGAATATGAAACCTGGAAAAGCTGATTGCTTCCAGGAAAAGCTTCCTATTAGATTATTCTTGCATCTTCCGTGAATGGGACTGCTTGCATCTCCTTTGAATGGAACCTCAGTATTATTGTATTGATACAAATAACACTATTATTGCTGAGGTTGTAGAACTCAGTAAGTACTTTGCTTCTTATTGTTTATGAAAAATTATTCAATTTTTAATAGTTAATTTTCAGTATTTACCCTCTGTCCTGTTTCTTCTTACTTTACGTCGCAAAATTCCTCTATTTAGAAGAAGCTTATGCAAATCTAATTTACTTGTGTATAAACTTTAAAAACTACGATTTCTTAAAACTAAAACTTACGTTGAATCCTAACGAGATTAACTACTGGTAAAAGAACTGCTCATTGCTGCTAGAAGTAGAATCGTGCACTGTTAAAAGGATTAGTTAGCTTGAATCTGCAAGCCCTTTTGTGAAGGATAAGTGGAAATTAACTTAGACCGAACAGAAGAGATTCTTATTGATTGCGTAGCAAAACTGCGGAATTATTAGTAGTTTTAGACTAATGACGTATGTTTTCGAAGTTAGCGAAAACTTAGTTAACTTTCGAAGTTAGCGAAGTTTTTGTTTTTTTAAGGTAAACCGTAAGCATTGGTTCAAGCAAAATTTTAATAACTGTTAATTTAATTTTAAGTACTTTAATCCTCTGCGATCAATAGTTCTTTTTAACACTTATACAGCCTAATAATTGTTCTTAGCATATTCAAGAATTACATCTGCGTGAATTTAATATTCTTTCTTTTTCTTGAAAGTGCAAGTATCTCTTCCAATACTTTTGGGAGATCATTTTATTATATATATATAATTATCTAACAAAATTACTGGAGGAGGTAGATGATATTAATTGTGCTCTATATGCTGAAGATTTGGTTTTCTGGACATCGGCTAGGAAGGAGAAACAAAACCATTTGATTGATAAAATAAATATTGCAATAAAAATTCTCTCGAATAGGTGTGATGAAAATGAGATGGAGATTAATATTGAAAAGTCAGTATATCAGACGTTAAATTGACAACCAACTGATATGAATTGTTTACAGGGACACTTTGCTGAAGGAGTCACATAATACCAAGTACCTGGGACTCGTATTTGATAAGAAATTAACGTGGAAGAAATATATTGAGAAGATTACTTCGAGGGCAAAGGATAGATCAAGAATTTTGAAGAGACTTGCAGGTGCGAGGTAGAGATGCAGCAGAGACACTCTTAATTTAACGTTTAAACTGTATATTAGAATTGGATAATATATATTTAACTTATTACTGCAAGTCTTTTATAACATAGTAAAGAGGTAATGAATAAACTGGAAGCTGCTCAAAATCAAATCCTGAGATTGATTACTGGGGCAGTTAAAAACTACTCCTATTCAGGCTATGTTATTGCTTACAGATAATAAACCAAAAGAAGAGATTGCTAAGGAAAAGGCCTTGTGTCTTTATGAAAAATTAATCTGCATTCGAGGTAACAACTGCTGGAGAAATTATGACACAAACAAAAATAGAAGATAAAAAACACAGACAGGTCTTATCCAGAGAATCCTGACCATAAAAGAGAGACTCGATATTCTTCTTGTTGCTGAATTTTTTCCAACTCAATTCGACCATCGGTAGGTTGTTTGGAGGGTGGAGTCCACTTGATGCAGCCGGTGCATAAGAAAGTGACACGCTAATTGGAGCTGAGGGCTATTGCTCTGGAGACTGTACACACCAATTTTCCTGGTCAGAACTGGTTGCATATATATACGGATGGATCACGCCTGTCTCAGAATGGAAATCTGGTGTCTTCTCTGGCTTGCTTGCATTCTATTCGTCCCTTGGTCCGTGTATCACTCCATTTGATGGAGAAGTGGAGTCCATTGGGTTAGCTTCTCAACAACTGCTTACTAGTTGTGAAAGTTTTGATAATGCTGCTATTTTGTCAGATTCTATGTCGGCAATACAGCCTATTATCTCCTTGAAACCTGCCAACTCGCAAAGTATTAAAGACTGTATATCTAATTTAAGTACATTATAAATATTACACAAAAAAAATTACTTTACAAAGGATTCCGGCTCACTATGGAATTTTTGGTAATGAAATGGCTGACTTTTTAATTAAAAAAGGAACCACAATCCTGCAGATTCCATCGAAACCTATCCCTTATCCTGCTGTAATGCGAGTAATAAAAGAACGCATGAATAATGACTTTTGATCCAGGCAAGCAGAGCAAATTAAATTGGAATTATCTTTTAAAAGGAAATTGGTGTTGGAAGAATTATCTTTTAAAACTACCCATTGCCTCAAGACGAATCGTTGTCGCAGCCTTTCGGTTAGACTATACAGGACTGCCTTGAGGGTCATTTCTTTAGATTTGACATTGTTTCGTCCTCTAACTGTATATTATATAGGAGAGACACTTCTCATCTTAAGGAATGCCGTAAAGTGAAGTACTGGGCAGGCAAGAGAGAAGCTTCAAGATCTTCAGACTGTTTGACTCTTTACTTCTGACCAGATTATGTTCCAAATTTTACATTTTGCTCTTTTTCATGTCTTTGTATTGAATGTACTTGTCACACTCTAGTCAATGATTGTATGTTCAAGTGCTATAACTAAAAATTAAAAAATTCTTCTAGCATGAAAATTTAATTTTTTTTTTTTGAATTACCCTCATAATTATAATCTTTTTAACAAATACAGCAAGGCTGTTTGTAATCCGTTAGTGGAAAACGCGGAGATTTCGCACACGTTTCTTTTACTGCAGTTAAAATATTTACGAACAAAAGATTTCTTGAAAAAGATTGGATTATTTAACTCTAATAGCGTACATGAGGTCTATCTGCCTAAGCTTCACCCCTCTTCCCCATACTCGCGAATGAAAATTAGGTTTCGACAGATTTTAAGTGCATGTCTAATGCAAAGACCCAGATGTCCGTTGCATACCCGAAATTCGAATCCAAACTTAACGGTTTAGTAGTCAGGTAATGTCACTATACCTTCTGGGACGTTTTTTCGTACATTAAATGCACAGTTTATACTTCTGTTACAATCTGAATTTATTTTATTTAAACGATGTATGATAGGCTTAAACTAATTTATTTCATTCAGGTTCATACAGTCATGCTTCTGTTTAAAGAGCTACAGTCTACTCATGAGAAGTTGGTCCTCGTAGTGCGTCTGCGCATGAGCGAAAAAAACTAAATCCATTTTCAAGATAAAATAGGAAGTTTTGCTAAAATGGGTCAGTTTACTTTTAAATTTTGTTAAGATCTAGTTGTATCTCTCGTTTTCAAATTCAAGGCACACAAACGATCAAAATTTTCTAATAAATAATAAAGAACATCAGTGTTTATATGGGTGGGGTAAACCTCGAACTATTTCTTTGTCCCCTAAAATGGGAATCCAACTTTTCCTGAAAGCTTGTGAGGTTTGTATTATTTTTACTAAAAATTATCTTAATTTATTAACCTTTTTCTGTCATAGCGAAACGGTTAGTCAGAGCATGTGTCGCTAGCGAGTGCGCACGTTGTTGCTTTTACCATCTCTTTGAATTCTGATTCTCGGCTTCGCATTCTTGCCGCCGAAGTTTAATATCACAACGGCGTAGATTTTTGAGTCAACTTGCTAGGTTAAAATAATTTATGTAGTCTTGAGCTACTAGCTTACATTTAAATTTAGCTTAGATTACCATTACCTTTAGTTTTCTCTCCACAAATGGATGATGGATTTGTAAGCAGAAAGACTATGTCTTCTGTAAATAACTTAATTCAATAAAAGCGTCTTTTACATCTTTTTGCTGTCGTATTTATCTTTTATTCTTAGCGATAAGTCGCTAACAAACGTTCAAGTAGATCTAGTAGCAGTTTATATTAGCTAAGAAGACTAGATCGTACAAGCTTCCAACAGGAGCTCTTCTTTTGCTGGTTGATCAAAGGCAGACACTTTTCAATGGCTGAGAATGGCAAGGAATGACCAACGAATTTCAATATTCTTTCCGCCAAAAGCTTTCTTATTTAATTACGTTTATTTTTCTTTTACAAAAAATTTCTATTTTCATTATTAAAGGCAGATTTAAAAATTAAAAAAACGTTGTTTCTCACAGGCTTTACGTTTTGTCAGGTGTTTTCTGTGATTTAAGGAAGTTTCTACCAGTATTAAAACAGTTTTCCCATTGACGAATCAGATTAAAGAATCGGGATGATCTTTTGGTAGAATGCTTTTATCTGCCGCAAAAAATGTCTGATGTAGAGTGCATTTCATCACTATCTTGGTTTGAAACTGTCGTCCTTTTGGGAAACTTTTCATACAAGAAATGTTCAAAAAATCACACGTTGAAAGATCTATTAGACTACTGTCGAGACATTGCTCTATTAAAATCAAAATTGCTCTATTTCATGATTTTGCAATATTAGAAATCGCTTTATCATGTAAAAGCTTGAACTTTTTAAATTATTAGTCCACATACTTGTTTTGTCAACACCAAACGACAGATAAGACCAGAAGAACAATCTTAAATGGCATCACCAGCTAACCAGTTATTTTTCTCGGACTGAGTAGCTTGGAAATGTCTTACAGATTCCTTTTTTTATCCTTACCTTTAAAAGATAAATTGATTAAAGAAAGGTAAATCCTATTTTTTATTTCGTTTTTCTCAAAGAAAGATCAAATTCTGCTTAGTTTTTGAATTAGATCTTCTTTCTTGCCCTCCATTCTATTTTCTCTATTTTCAGTCATACTTGAAATATTTTTCTTAAGCGAAAGAAATGGTTACCACTCTCTTCTCTGAGTTGCCACATACGATTCGAAGTTTGGAGCTTCTGACTGGAAAAGCCTTTTCCCGCTACAGCTTCTAAATTAGAACTGCACATGCGAAACAATCAGGGATGAAATTTTCCGATGTTACCGATCTCTACTCAACAGCAGTCTAGTGTCTTTAAGATATATGAATTTGTTTGTCTGATTAAGTTTTATCACTTTTCTCGTAGTAAATGCTGATTAAAGCAGCATAAAAGAACAATAAACAATTTTAATTCTTGAAATTTACCCAACTGCATTTTGCTCACTATTCTTAGCAGATACTATCATACTAAGATATTATCCATTCTGTCACTAAAACGGTAAGACAAGGCAAATATTTTTTTACTAAGATTATTAGTATTTAGTTTGGTCAGATATTAACTTTCTCAGGTACCCTTTTTGATTTTGACAGGGCTAATTTTCAGCCAACCAATTTATCAGGAACTTTAGAAAATAAAGGAACAACTGTGGTGTTTTGCAGATGTTAATCTTCTGTATTTGTTGCATTTATCTCCCAAGCTGACAGAGTAAACTAAACATAGTTGCTGCCTCTGATAATTTGGTGCAACAAGGTCTCAAAATAAGATCATTAATACTTCCGTAGTAAATTTAAAATCTTTTTGTGTGAATCATTTCTGAATGGGCCAAAAGTAAGCTCATATTCCCAACTGAAACATGGAAACTTGAGTTCATAATGTTTTTTAGTTAAAAGAACTACGTATTCTCAGTAATGTTATACTTAGATGCTGAGTAATGATCACTCTGTACAAAAGCAGATCGGACAGTTCTACATATCCCGTTCTACTGGGTTGATTGTCGTTATTTAACTTGCATTTTTCATGTCTCGAAAGCGTAACTTTGAATATTAGGTTAGGTTAGGTTACTTAATTACGGCAAAGTCTCGAGGGCTATCTGTCTAAGGGGAGGGATGCCTTCGTGGAGGACTTTCTAAGGGAAACTGGCTCGTATACACGTTACACATGGGGAAAACCACGAAAACACCCATGCAGCCAGCCCGTTCGCGGGATTCGAACCTCGGCCCGAACTACCAGTGTTCAGCGACTTTACCGCTCGGCCGCTGGTGGGCCCTTGACGTAGAATGTATATTTGATTTATGTATAACGCTGTTCTAAAATAGGTATTCTAACACAAAATCAAACTTTTATGAAACGCCACATGTTTTTTTTTTTTTTTTCCCCGTTTTTCAGTTCTGCTACTACTATTAAGTTTTGTAAAAATCACACGAATATATTTTTAAAACTTATCTTTCAAACCTTTAGCCCCTTAATATTAATTGAATTTGGTATATATTTATTAACATCACTTTGTTTATTAAACTTGCTTGATTTCTTCTTTTACGGTTCAAAATTTAGATTCAATTTGAACAAAATTCATAGATATTTTCTGATTTATTTTTTTAATTTCTATTTTTAGTAATTATTTTAAATTTTTCGAAAACATTTTTTGATTTATAATCTCTAAAATTTTCATTATAACCTTAAAACCCTCTGAGCGGCCAGGGTTTTTGCTAAGAAAGCATGAATTTCCCAAAACTACAATGAGAATAAATTATTTTTTTGATTTTAATGTAAAAACTCTCCTATTATTTCATACCTGGATTTGTTTCCTTTTGATATATTGTCTTAATTTCTTTGACATATTTTACGTTTTTCTTGGACGTATAATACTCTAGGCCGTATATAAACGGCTTTTCCGCTTAAAGGATTAAAGTAGGTGTAGTTCTAGGCATAATCTGTAAAAATTCAACGTTTTTTATTCAAATATTCCTAAGATATATGTGAATTTATATGTTGGCGTGTTTTGAAATTTAACGTATTGTTATAAGCGATAGTAATGCAAATGCGGTTTACGCAATTTGATAAAATTATTTTGAAAGAATGAGCGATGGACCTTATTTTTCCGCTCGTGCTCACTGAAGAAGAAAGGAGACGAGGTTACCATACATTAAGAATTTCGCCAAGTGAATTACTCTTGGCGCAAACTGAAAAAAGGTGCTCCAAGATAAATTTTTAAATTTCTCGATAAGTTTCTCATTATGTTTTACAAAATTTTTATTTAGGCGTAATTAGAGTCGTAGAATGGAAGTATGGAAACACATCGGCGTGTCGTTTTCAGAAAAAGTTCGATTTTGAAACAAAATCATCATGTTAGAACAATGCTACTTAATCTAATATATATTCTAAGTCTCTCTTTCGAGGCATGAAAAACACTAGTTACATTTAATCAATCGGCCCACTAGAACTGGACATTTAGTACTGTCCTTTTTTTTTTTTTTTTCCAGAGTATTTCTCCATAAGCAAATACTATAAGACAGCTATTACAGTGCTGCTGCTTCAGTTTTGTTTACCCACTGGTGATTTATTATCACTGGATATTAATTATTATTACTGGATTTTTTACCCACTGGGTATTTTTTTTATCTTCTGTATGGTTACAATTAAATGTCTATCTGCGCATCTTCAGTATTTTTAATTTCTGTCTCCAAAACAGTGCATATATAAAATGATTAAAGACACCTCTGCTTGTATATTGTAGTGCTTTTTAACTTTCATAAACAATAATATTGTTTGAAAATTTATTCAGTATTAAATGGGACATTTGCATAATTAGAACATTCCTTTTTACATGATTTGTTTAGCGTTTTCGCAAGTATTATATCTAAGCTGCATATCTTTCTACATTAAACAGACAACGCTCAAAGACTTTAAAACCTTCATAATGGAAAATTTAGTTTATATTGCTTTGCCTTTGAGAAAGCAATTTATACTTTTGGTTCGCCAGGATAGGCATCATAATGTTTAGAATATACAAGGGGTTTCTAAATGAATATCGGGGCTTTAATGCGTATACTTACGTAAAACTTAAAATCGTAATTAATCCATAAATTGAAAGAGCAACTCAAACAGCTCTGTTTTTTGATGCGCCAGAGAGCGCTAGGAGCAAAAATGATGTCTAGTGAACAGAAAGCTTTTTGTGTTCTGCCGTTTGCAAAGACTGAATCTCTAGTTACTGTGCAACGTGCGTTTCGGATTAAGTTCAGATGTGATCCCCCAAATTATAATAACGTCCGTAGATTATATCATCAGTTTGATAATACCCGCTGACTTTGCAAACGGGAGAGTACGGGACGACCAAGGGTTAGTTGGACCTAGGGTTTTCGACTTGGTGTGTGCAGTGTGACGAAAGGTGCTTGTATTGATTGTAAGTTTATAGATATAACTGATTGAGTTACTCTTTCATTTCATGTAGTAACTGTAATTTTAAGTTTTATGTATTAATTATAATTAGAATTTTAAGTTAGAACCCCGATATTCATTTAAAAATACCCTGTATAATTAAGACACAATAACACGCCGAATAAATACTGATTCAGAAGTCAAACAAAAATCAGCGTTTTGTGAATTAACGCTGATTTTTGTTGTTTGACTTCTGTACCCTGTATAACTTATGATCATTTTTCTATTAAACCCAGCTTCTGTATTTCTAGATCAATTCAATTAATCTAGAAATGTAAAAGCTGGGTCTAATAATAGGAAAGGTCCAATGCTCAAATCATAGAGGATATACGTAAAAACCCTGTATCAAATAGCAGTTTTATTACAGGGTTTCCACTGATGTCCTTTACAATTTTGCGGGAAAAAACTAGCTTTTCATGTTTGCATAAGTCTTGCAGAAAAGTATATAAAAAATCAATTTGGTCGCTTTGCAAGGTTTCCTACACTACTGTTCCTTACTTTCCCAACTTTATCTTACCCAGAAGATATATCGTCGTCATAATATGATTTAACACTGCATAATCTGAAGTTCAGAAATATGAAAAAATAATAAAGTCTACTTTGCTATTACTTGTAATTCTATCATATTAAAACTAAACAATGATATTTACCGCTACTCGCAAGTTTCAGATTAACGCAAAATGTTTATGCGACAAGAATTGCGTCTGTCAAATATCAGCTCTGCTGCTATTCGCTCTTGCGTAATGTCTACTTCGGAACACATAGATCAGCTCAATCACCATCAGTTCAACCAGACATAGCTTTTCACTGCAGAACGCGTGTTAACAAGGCGGGACAAACAAATAACTTAATGTTGTCAATTAATGCTCACTAAATACTAAATATCGATTACATTCGTTATTCAAGTTCAATTTAATTTGCATTCTGTTGAAAGTCGACAAAAACATAACTAGCACAGCAACACAGTGAAGAATTAATAAAAAATAACTTGTTGGTGAAATAAATTTTAAAAATTCATTAAAAATTTAATTTTATTTCATGATATAAAATAGTGTATAGATGCTTTACGTACAAGACATGAGTTTGAATTAAATAGGTAAACTTTCTCGTCGGAAGAATTTGTCGTCCCCAACGATGGATTTCCTCCGAGAGAAATTTCCTTTAAAATATTCCACTCACGCGCTATAGTCAGTTGTCATAGGAAACCAATGATAGGAAATCGAAATAGATCTCATTTGAATATTCACAATGCGTGATATTCAAGCAAAAGCTTCCTCTGTAACCGCCAAGGCTCTAATCCTTCGCATCTCAATCGGATCTCCTATTTAATGGAATGTATTTGCTTTCAGTCAACCAAATCAATTCTCTGCAGCAATTGTATGCATTTATTTTCTTTCTCTTTCCTATGTCATTTAAAGCTTTGGAATATATAAAACAAGATAATGAGGTTTCGTTATTTCTGGGAACAGTATCTAAAATATCAAACAAGAAATAAAGCTAGTAGATTTGCCCTTAAATTTCGAATTCTTTTAGGTACGTATCTCTGTGTTACTTTGTTTGATGTGACTTAATCTCATTTGTATTACAGTAACATCACAACAAGCTCCCGAAATTCTTCGTGGCAAGGAGAACAAGATCGCGCCTGTCGTTGGCAAGAGCCGTGAACACCTTACAAGTGACAGTACGACTTGGCTCAGTTCCGCTCCCAACTTTGATGAAGAACACCCCGAGAAGGCAGGTCCGAGGGTCTCTCCTCCCTCTCCCCCTATCATTAACCTCTCGAGAGTTCTTTCGGTTCGCCGCATATTTAGAATGCCCTCATGCTGCACGGATCTCTACATTTTCAAACATCCATGTCTTCTCCAGGATCGAACCCGGGATCTTCGGTACAACAGTAGGCTCCTCTAGTTGCATATGGGCCAAATGGGCGATCTAAAAACAGCTGACGAGCCAGAACTTTCTTACTAGTACGCTTATCCAGTCTGTAATATACAATAAAGGCTAGATTTTTACACCCGAAAATCAGCTTAAAATGCATGCATTAATCACCAACTAAAGCAATAAATTTCACAAATAATCATGTTTACTATTGTAGGGATTTATATTTATTTTAAGGGGGCTCATACACCTTAAACCCTTCATGATCTTCGATTATGTGACTGTTGCAAGAATTGGGATATTTAATCTATTTTAAAAGCAATTATTTCCAACTTTTTACAGCTGACTACATAATATAGCTGCTTTGGGAACTGGTAACCAGAAAGTTTGTGTTGCCACAAATATTTTTGTAATTTAATCCGCTTTGGAACAAAATGTTTCGTTATGTTTCCACTTTGCGTGCATGATATTTTAAATATGGCTAATGGTACATACTTGAAATTGGATGGAATTCTTTATACGGGCACTATCTTCTAACTAAACCAAAAATGTGATGAATATTTTAATATTAAAAACTTTTATGCACGAAAACATTACAGATTTTTTAATAAAATACATTTTATAATCTCAACTCCAAATAAAATAAAAATTTAACTTGAAATGATTAATTTTTTGGTTCACAGTAGTTTCCAAATGTTATAAATGCTATATATTAAATATGGAATTAAATTATGCAACAGAATGTTTTAAACTGTGCGCGCAAAGTGGAAACATGGCGAAAACCTTTTGTCAGAAAGCGGATTAAATTATAAAAATATTTGTGGCAACACAAACTTTCTGATTACTATTTCAGAACGCAGCTATATTATCCAGTCAGCTGTAAAAAGTTGAAAATAATTGCTTTTAAAATGAATAAGTCAACCCTATTCTTGCAACAGTCACATATTCGAAGATCTTATGGGTTTTAAGGTGTATGAGTCTCCTTAACTAAGAAGTTAAAATTTAATTTTAAACGCTTTCCCATAAGCCTTCATTCCCCTAATTGTCAGTGCCAGAATATTTAAATTTTGTAGCGCGCATGCTGGAATGCAAATTTCTACTTTGAACAAAGTATTTAAAAGCCGAGTTTCGGTAGGAGAAAGGAGAGAGTTAGCCTCTAGCCGCCACCTACTCGGTGAACCGAAGATTCAGTGAAAATTGGCTCCCGGTTAAAACCTATCCCAGTAGAAAAGCATTTTTCAATTCTCCGAATGCAAACGAGCATAATGCTGGAAAAGTAAGGTGCAAGTCCAAGAACAAGGTGAACAGAGGAGTCGATGTTGTTGACGAGAATTCTAAAGATAAGCACCTTAACCGCCACCTCTGCCGTAGATATGTTTGCTTATTCCTCGTTCAAATAGCTTAATTGCATTTATTTGCTGCGTCTAGCTTCGAAGGGGGTTTAAGTTACGGGATCTCGCTGAGCCCTGTAGTTTAGTGCTATCGTTGTGTTAATATCCTCAAATTTTAGTTTCGCTATTTGATTTTCAGTTACCGCCCAAGCAGAGGCGAAGTTTATTTGCGTCGAGTTTTCCCATTGTAAATATTAAAGAGCCAATAAAGGGTACTTTACCCCTTCTCTTGTGTAGTTTCCTGCTACTCCAGTTTCATACAGAAATTTATCTACACTACTATCAGTCAATGTGCTCATTCTGTAAACTTATTTTTTATAATTATATAATCAAATACCTCTTCAAGCATCAACAATTGTAACAGAGATCTGTTTCGTGTTAACTTTAATTTAATAAAGAGCTGCAGTCTTTTAGTAAAGTAAGCGATTTGTTTAATTACCAACTCAATTTTCGCAGTTTCGTTGCCTGCGTCCTTTGCACGGCCATTAAAAGCTTTGGAAAGTTAACTGATATGTGTCTTTCCGCATATAAAGAAAGTTTTAAAATTTGTATTTCAGTTTTCTCGCCAGTTCTGCTTTCAGTCTAAAGATTTTAAGCCATTCATCAGATCATCGCAAATTCCCCTTTCGTAAACCATTTTAATAGCTCATTTTTTTTGCTATGCTTACGGTTTCAGCTACGTTTCCGCTTCTGATTGGATTTGCTGCATTTTTAAATTGCATAGGATGTTTCCTTTTCCATTCAGCAGTTTTTACTTGAGCTGGAGATATATTAATTTACTTAGAAAGTTCCACTTTAGTGAACGTTTCTTCACCTTCCTTGTAAACGACATTTATTTTTTTCTCTATATTGAATTTTTCTCTATATATATTATTTTTTTCTCTATATTATGACACCATCTCATGCGATAAATTAAAATCATATGCATGCTTCATACAAGCAAAGGCAGTGAGGTCAAGATTGGCTTCTAAAGCAATTTATCACATACGCATGATTTCTTCATGAGATTAAAAGAAAATTTCTCCGTCTTATTTCTTTCAGTATTATACGGGCAGAGCAGACCTTCAGATCGCCAACAGAAAAGTGTTATTAATTTAGGGTCGTGAAATCTGCGAGTACATGAAATGTCCGTGTGGTTTTTGGATTGTGTGTTCCATAGAAAAATTCAGCTTACTTTATTTTGTTGTTACAAGAGGAACAAATGAGTTTCTTTTTTTTAATAAACACAACAAGTTCCCCATGTACCACATAGTATCACATGGAGCTTACAGAAGTACGTATGAAACACAATACAAAATAAACAGAAGAGAAAACTGAAATAAAATTAAGGATGATTACAAAGTTTTACAATAAACTGACAAAAAGTGTTAAAAGCACTTCTCTCGGAAATAAATTGGTAAAACTCTGGAGGCCAGTTAATATTAAAATTTTTCAGTCCAGTTTCAAGACTTTTCTTTCGCTCTCATATAGGACATAGAAGAAGCACATGTTCAACATTCTCCTCGCCGCCGAGGCCACAGTCACAGACAGACTCAGTACTCAAATCTGTTCAAATAACTTTTAAAATTCCCATGTCCAGTAAGAAACTGGGTTAATTTGTAATTTGTGAAGAAATGATGACATGACAATCTCATTTTAATAGAAGGAAAAAACCTCCTAGTTAGACTCCCTTTATTTGAATTAATGAATTCGTGATTCCACGACTCCACAATGCTTTCATACATGACCTTCTTATAAAAGGAATTAGGGATATTGACAAAAGTGTCAATTTCCCGCTTAGTCGCAGTCTTAGCAAGGAAATCGGCTCGTTCGTACCCAACAACACCTGTATGACCTCGAACAAATGAAAATGAAACCGAAATATTTTTATCCTTTAGATTTTTCAGTTCTTTTTTAATCTCGATAATGATATTATTAGAAGAAGAAATACATTTTAAGATCTCCAAGGATGAAAGGGAATCAGTACAAATGAGATAGTCTGAAACAGCACTGAGACCCATTTGACGGCTAAGTTTAAGCACAAACGTTCAGCTACGAAAACGACACATTCATCTCTGATTCTAAATTGAAAGTGCTAAAATTCAAGACCATTTTTGAAGACAACAAATGCGAGACCAACCTAGCCATCAATTTTGCTGCCATCAGTGTAGCAAGTTACAGGCGAATCATCTACGATTTTATTGCTAAACTGAATAAAATTAACAGCATTTCTTTCTGAAGGATGAGGGAGATCAGATAGAGGTAAAATACAATCATACTGAGAGACAGTAGAAGCAGAAATATTTTCCTTATAAGCAGTAGAATGAAGAATGACAATGTCAATTGGAGGAAAGCCAGAAATTGCATAAACAGACTCATAGCTTACGGTACGATATCCACATATGATCCGCAAAGGTATCCGGCTTTGAACGCGTCGTAAATATCTATAATTTATCTTCTTCTTGAGCGATATACCCCAGACTCTAGAGCCATACATAATGAAGGGTGCAATTCCTTGTTTATAAATGAGCGAATGGATGTTGTAATTAATACCGTATGTGTTGCGTGCAATACGACTTAATCCACGCTGTTTCTCTTTTGGCAGTCCTTTTCTGCCATTCTGTATTTTTCCTAATCTTCGGAGTCATAATCTATCTCCTGAAAAAGCAAACAAATGCTTCGCCTGATTGTTTAATAGATTTAATAAAGAAAATTTCATCTGATTCGATTCTCAGAAAGATTCAAATGTTTATTCCAAACATCGAGGTATTTTTCATTAAATTCGACTGTTGGGTTTTGAACATAAGAATTTTCGCCCTTTACATGGGATATTCTGTGAAGTAATATCTCTTGATTTATTATTAAGTTTTCCTTTTGATTCAAACGTTAATAGCAACACAAGGGAAAAGTTAGACAGAAACCTCGTATCCCAATTACACAATATTACATGACATTATAAATTCCAAGCTAAAGGTAAAAATCATATAATATGTGGATAATTATGAATGATGTAAATATGCTATTTTGATAAGGGTCAGAAAAAATTTAAAATAAGAGTATTTTTCTTTATTTTAACAATAGTTTCAAAAACCGGAAATCTATTATATATGAGAAAACGTTTATCATTAGAAATTATGACTGTCTTTATATATATAAACGAGGTTCAATCAAATACAGAAAATATGTTTGTCTCGTTGGTAAGATGTATTTAAATCTTACAACATATGTCGATGAGTGCATATCGAAAATAAATAAAGGTGGAAAAAATGGTAGTTTGAAACTCCTCACAATAAATTACGCCAGAATTAAAAGATGGTAGGCGATAATTCGTAACCACCAGTATTTGGCGACTGGGCACTCTAATCCCCAGTCAAAAAGGGAGAATATGTAAGGTATGTTCTCCGTTTCTGCATGCAGGTCGTTGTGTAACTGAAAGCAGGCTCGATGCGAATTCGAGATGTCTGGAGCTCGAATCCCGGCGAGAATTTTTCGGATTTCTTCAGTTTCCTGTATTGATACAATCTAATGACTCTATAAGATATAAAAATGAAATTATCGATAAGTCAAACTAAGCCGTCATGAAGCACCGTATGCATGGAAATATATAAGATGACCATATCTGTCATCTTAGTGGCTTACCAGATGTTCATTCGCAATATTTTTCTGCACTATACGAATTGATTTCCCAGATGACTTATATTTATCTGCTTTGAGTAGTACTGGTACATTTCAGTTTTCTTTTATGGCTGATTAGATAAATAATATCTAAGTCACTGGATTGGACGTAGGAATCTCACTACCACGATCTTCGAATCTGGCATACTTGGTGTTTCTCTGGGGCAATCTGAAAGAAATGATGCATTAGATGCCACTTACTACAGGAAAAGACCTTAGGTGTTCGTCTTATCCTGCAGTTTACTTTTGTGAATACCGTATCACTGGATGGTGCTTAGTCAGCCGTTCCACGACGCAAACAAGCATGTTTCGGTATGATCTTTGGTCACTTTGAGCATCTTTTTGTGTAAACATAATGCCATATGTTCTTATTTCCAATGAAACTTATTTTCCGTACCCCCGATGCAATGTCACACATTTTCTTTCTCATTTTTCAGAAAACTATTGACTGTTCTTGAGTCATCTTTTAGGTATTTACAGAATTTTTGCGTTCCTGGGGGAATACTCTGTATGTTCAACAGTATTTGCAAAATAACTGGATGACACAATGACTTTAAATAATTATGTAAAATAAAGTCATAGTTTCCCTTGAACATGAGTTTTAAATCTTAGATATTCGAAATACTTTTAGAGCGCAGACATAACTATTCACTCTGTTAATGAGAAACTGTGCTGAAGTTACAGTTACGATGAAATTTCAATGAAAACTGTTAAATAAATATTTAATAAAATCCGCAACAAAAAGAGCTGTCTGCTTAAAATGAATGTACATCCTCACATATTGAGGAAACTAGATGCAGCAGTAGACATGCTTGATAAACCTGAAATTGCATGCAAATTTCATGCTTTACCAATTAATTTATTAGGAACCAGTAACAAAGTAATAAGAAATTATACCTTTCTATATGTTATCATATAATATTTTTAATTAATTTTCCGTAACTGATGTACGATTAATTAATACAACAGTCGTTAGGATTTTTAAAGTAGGAAACTCGAAAAATCAGCAATGTCCTCGCCGGGACTCGAACCTGGGACTCTCAAATACGCGCCGAGTGTGCTAATCATTACACTACGAAGGCATGCTGGAAGGAGGAAGAAAATACCTCATATACTCCACCTTTTAAGGGACGACTGGGACCCAATCGCCAAATCCTGGTGATTAAGAAACATGATCCCCCACCCTTTTTTTAGTTCGGGAGGAATTTGTTTTTATGCGAGAGGCATGAAAAATGAGCAGTTCCCTCGTCGGGACTCGAACCTGGACCTTTCGAATACGCGTCAAGTGTGCTACCGTTACACCACGCAGGCATCCTGGAAGGAGGGAGAAAATACCTTCTAACATTTTCTTTATAGCTGTTGCATTATCCCGAATTCAATTTCTGGTGAATTAATTGGTTTAATTCATTGCCGGTAAGCTAATTAATTGCTGGTGATGATGGGACATGTTGATTTGGGGTTTAACAAATTATATTACAAAGGTTTTTCAAGATATACGTTTGTCTGTTCTTAAGACACGCGAATAAGCATTTCACACTTGAAGTTATTTGATCTGAAGTAATAAATATTATTTTAACAATAAAAAATATTTCTAATTTCTTCCCACTATAGCTAAGTCGACAGTAAAAAAAAACTTACGAAATAAAATAAAAACCTAGGTTAATATAAATAAGGGATAAGTTATTTTTACTAAAGTAATTTTTGTAATAACTAACTACTCTGAAATTTTGCATTAATCAATTAAAAAACCGCCAGCAAGATAATTTACCCGTAATATGAATATATGTATAAAAACCTGATGAAATATATAATACAGCTAAGTTTAAAGAATATTTGAATATTGTTTATATGGCGGTATAAAAGCATACATTTTTATTCAATGCATGCATTTTGAATAGTCTTGTCTTGTAGTTAAAATATGCTTATTGAGATATCTAAAAATTGGGTGCCCACCAATACCATAAAAACAAGATTTTCAGATCCGAATTTATGAAAAATTTTAACAAAAATAATCTTACAAAAGCAAATATAAAAATATTCTAACCTTGGTAATATGTAACTAAAAACTGAAGTTTCAGACCTAAAGAAAAGCACCTGAGGCCCTGGCTTTAGTACTTGGAGCCTTATCTGGTTTCTGGCAGTTCGACACGGTCATCAAAATTTTGCTATAGTTTTGTTATTTTCTTATAAATATGAAGGTTCTGTTAAAAGGCATTTTTCAAATCTTTTAGCGTTGAAGCCGTTTTACCTTAGGGCTTTTTTCGAGACGCATAAGATTTGATAGTTAAGGGAAACATTCATCGTATGCTATACCCATTTTATGAGTAATGGAAATAAGTTATTTTGCCATGAGGAAACTTCAAATATTCCAGACTTAATTTTATTGCTTGAAGCAAATTTTAAATAGTTAAACATTATAGTTGTAATTGCGAATTTAGCTAAAGCAAACAAATGCATAATTCTTGTATAAAAGACTCCTATATAACTGAATATTTTCATTATCTCTTAAAATTAAATATTTATATTGTCTACCGAGGTGAAATAGAATATTCCCTTACGAACTACATTTTCATTTATAGCCCAAATGTGCAATAGTCCAGAATGGGTATTAGTCTAGATACAGCATTTTGCGTCGAACTATTAAAATCGTCGAAATAATTTTCAAATTGTTGCCACCAAATATTCTTCTTCTTCTTCTTCTGAGACACTACAGCCTACTGCTGGCCAAGGCCGTCTCTATCAGTCTACGCCATCTGGACCTGTAGCAAATATTATCAACTTGTATTATATTTAATGAATTTAAATAATGAAGAATCTGCATGAACGTATGTATTTTTATCTCACTGTGAAAAACCAACCGTGCCTACAGCCATGAAATTCTGAATAACGTAGTCCTCCATCCTAATATAGGCACCTGTAATGCTAAATTTTGAATTTCGAATTCGTCTAGTTCGTATTTTGTAAAACTTTAAGGAATTTTTAAACTCAACGATTTCAAAGCGAGCAGTGGCAGCACTGTACGGAATAAAACAGTTTATCTCCAATTCGCCAGACTTTCTATCGGAAATTTCTAAAGATATGCTGTTTTTAAATATTTTCACTCCAAAGGGACGTTAAGCTAAATGCTCTCGAAACTTACATGTGAACGTAAATAAAAAAAACGCCCCTTTAGGTGTGATGTAAAATCTGAAAGCTTTAAGAATCTTTGATACCTTATTTTATTTATTCACATTCCGTACATTTTAAATATTATAATTTACATAATCAATATAAAAATTTCAATGTTGTACGTAAAGATGTAGATAGTAAACGCATATCTAAATGTCATAATTAGTTATATTATCGAATTCAAACTAAAGCAAATAAAAGTAAAATATCCCGCGTTCACAAAAGAATGATTGTGACGATCAAATCTTAAACAGAATAATTTACGCGAAATAAAGTATTAGAAAATGAGAAAATTATATTTTTCCTTTAAACAAATATTATAGTTTAAAATTATTTTAAAAAAGAGGACAGCAAAAATTAAACTAGAAATCTCCCAAAATTAAACTAGAAATCTAATTATCCAGACTAAATAGGACTACAATAGCACCCATCTGGAAATTCCCGTAAATTTGGATAATTCGGTTATCATATTTTATATGTTATCATATTCTATATATCATGTGGTTAAACATATATTTATTGCTATAGGATGAAGAAATAATCGATAGAAAATATAAAGGCAAACATCTCTGACTTTAAACTATCTAGGCAAACAGAATCCAAAATAGCAGAGCACGGGAATCATGGAAAAGCACAGACCTAGACTGCTAGGGCTAGTCTTTGAGTTGAGTACTTAGTTGTTTGTAGGTACTATAACTCTTGTTAAGGATATCAAATGCTCACTAATGAAATTTTGGTCTAGACAAGCACTGTAAATGCTGCAGGAAACAATGTAGCAAGGTCAGTAGACAAAGTGTGGCAAGGTTTACAGTAAGTTTTTCCAACGCTGGAGTTCAGTGACGCATAGAAATGTTAGAAACTAAGAAACAAACGGGAGTATTTTATTTTGAGCACTCTATGAGACAATGACGCTGTGGGAGAGCCAACCTTGTGGTGTAATAACCCAGGTATATAATGTTACCTCTCTTCGTCATCTCAATGCAATGCCGTCATCAGCATTAAAATTAATGTCGTCTTGATACATTTTGGATTTGTACACTTTGTACACAGAAAACTCGTTTTTTGCGCTTATAAGCCATTATAGGAGCTTATAAGCTTATTATTATAAGCAACTGCCCCCGTAACGTCATATTCACCTAAGTGGTAAATAAGAACATAAACTGTTGAAAAAAACTAAATACTTTTACTTCCATTAAAAAATCAAACCATACTTATTTCTATAGAACTAAACTATCAAAACGTTGTTCCGTTCCTCACTCTTTTTGTCGTAAAAATGTTGTAAAACGTTCAGGAACTTAGTGAACTGTTTAGCTACTTATCGCTGAGTTCAAACAACTAAGGATGTAGACTCAAGAAGGTTAAAATTGCTTCTATTTCACTCAAACTAGAATAACAAGTGGCCCCTTTCTCGGGCTTACAACAAAGCCTTCACTTCGGCTTAGAATAAAAAATAAGAACTAAACTATAACTAACTAAGACGACTTAGCCGAAGCTAAACGCAAGTATATAACGTAGTTGGCCCTTAATTTAAACTAGCCGGAGAATATCAATAGGCACGTAATAATACGGCCGAGAGTAACAGCTTCAAGATAGACTTAGCTGGAAGGTGGTGGTGGTGTATTTAATTATGGCAAAGCACACTATGGCTATCTGCCTAAGAGGAGGGATGCCTTTCGTGGAGGACTTTCTAAGGGAAATTGGCTCGTATACACGTTACACATGGGGAAAACCACGAAAACACCCATGCAGCCAGCCCGCTTAGCTGGAAGGTAAACACACTCTATTCAGCATTCGTAGCTCTCTCTCGCGAAGTAAGTTGAGCCTTCGTTAAATACTTCTCCTAACTCACTTGCATTCAAAGAAAAACTCATTGTGGTAGGGAGTCGTAAATGGAAACAAGAATTGATAGGAAAGTTTATCCAAATTAAAATAACTGTTATAATATTATTTTTATTTACTTATTCACTCAATCAGTTTTTGTTTCAAAAAATAGAGCAATGAAATTAATTTTATTTATGGAAACTTCAAATCTCATAACTTAATTTTGTTCCCCTCTCTTGGAAAAGGAGTTTATTTCTCCCGTGTGGAAAGAAAATCAAATCGATATTTAATCTATTTTTAGAAATGAAGTAGTTGATACAATAAGCAATAATTCGCAGATTAATTACAAAATAGGCCTATATACGATTTTCATTTGCTTTACTAATAAATAAGTTACATATGTAACAAATGATGCGTTGGTATATTTTTAATATGCGATTATATGTTATTCAAATAAATAAAATGAATGTGTACGGCATGCTTATTGATTTACAGTACATTATTTTTTGCCTTAAATCACTAAAAATACCACAAATATTAAATTTAATTAATAGCTTCTTAATATGAAAATAGATTAACCGTTTCATCTTTTGCATTATTTAAATCTAAGTTTAAAATTGTAGATTAAAAGCAAGTTTAATTTTCCATGGCATGAAAAGAGTACCAAGCTAATTGGATATATAAAGTTCTATTGAGTTTTATAATCAAAGAATTCCAATAAAGGTAGCTTATAATAATGTCCCATAACTCTACCAGATTCTGGGTAATAACACTGGTTAATCAAATAGCTTCACGTCCGCGCACAAAACCTAATAATTTACACCAGCTTTCCGAGGTCATACCATGAAATTCAAAAGAAAAAGAGGGGTTTGTTGCATTAACATCACATTAGGTAGCTTGTTATCTGATACATCTCCATAGTAACACAAATGGGCTTATTCGATGGCTTAACGTATGCCTGTCTCTTATTCATCACCAGTTTGCAACTAAACTGCCAATCTCTTGCCACCATAAAACATCGATGGTGAAGCTGCAATCTCAGGTATGATTCTGCAGCTTTAGATGACTTTTATTTGTGGGTAAATCGACCAGTAGAAAAGATGAATACCTGTTCCGCTTGGCATCCCGGCCGTATCACTTGAAATATGTATGAAAACGTAGTAGCTCACAAAAACAATTTACGGAATAATCGAATACTGTCACCCTCATTTCGTTAACGAGATTTATTCGAATAAATAAATTTCAAGGTCGAAGTCAGAAAGAATATTTTGCCTTAGATGAAAAGAACTGATAGGAAGTGCCGATGCATTCTTCTTGTATATTGCATTATACAATGCTCTGCTAAAATAAACAGTGAGTTTAAATAACTGGATATATTAAACAAGTATTCAAAAGACTTCCTGCATCACTTCCTGTATGTCTTCAGTTTAGGCTCAAGTATCTTTTCAAAAATATTCATCACAGAAACTGCTGTGATATCCAGCTCAATTTATTTTTCTCTCCACTGTTATCCTCGCAAAGAAATAAACTCCATAGCATAATCCATAGCCATAGCCCAAGCAATTAATCTGTTTCTAGAAAAATGCGTTTAAAGCTTGAAAACTTTGGGGAAGAAAGAGTAAGGGAATTTATAGAATGATTCCATTATATTAATAATACCTTCTTTTGAAAATATCCGTTTGTCTGATATGGCAGGGAGTAAATTATTAAACTCCAACCATAGAAATCATTTAAATGAAAACATCAAATTATTCATTTTCGTAGATTTAACATTCATTGAGAATTCATTGAATTTCTTTAACATTCATTGAATTCATTCTAAATGAAAGCTAGATGCCTCAATACAAGACTTAAAATCGTAAATATAACATTTTTCTAATGACTGAACGAATAAACAGAATCAATGCGTAATTTTATTAGCACAAAGAGGCAATTTAACCCAGAAAGGCTATTAAGTTCGTTTTGGCATTTTGCGTTGGTTCCCTATAAATGGCGTTTCACTTTTAAAATTGTTGCCACTAAATATTAGAGCACTATATTATAGTCAAAGAAATTAAGTAATGACGAATCTGCATTGAATGAATGTATATTTCTCGCCCTGTGAAAAAACAACGGTACCTAGAGACATTAAATTTTGGATGACATAGTCCTCCACTCGAATATGGGCACCTGGAAGCCCAAATTTCGAATTAGTTTTATTATCTGTTCCATATTTTGTAAAGTATTTATACGTTTTTGATTAAGGAACTCAACGAATGCAAAGCGATCAATGGAAAGGAAAGAAAAAACATTTTTATCTCCAGCGCGCAAGACTGTGTATCGGAAAGGTCTAAAGATATGCTCTTTTTAAATGTTTTGTTGAATTGAATTTTAGGGTTTACGTGCAAAGAACATGATATTTAATAAATAAAGTAGCACGCAAAACGTTAAAAAAAGTCCTATTTAGGCGTAATATAAAATGTGAAAGCTTTGAGTTCTTTTTTTTCCCTCTACTAATTTTAATGTGTAAATTTGGTAAAAGTGAGTAATATGTAGTTTCTCTTCGAACAATTTTTTAAAAATATTACGTCAATATAAAGTAATTATAAAACACATTTTATTTTGTTATTTTTTCCAATAACAAGGGAAATGACAAAGTTAAGATCTATTATCTGTGTAGAAGCATTAGGCTATTTTGAAGCAGGAGACATGAAAAATGAACAATACCTCACCGGAACTCGAATCTGGACCTCTCCGAATACGCGCTGAGTGTTCTACTATTACATAATAAAGGCATGCTGGAGGGTGGGAGAAAATACCTTATAAGTGATATCAGAAATATAGGCTAATACGACTCACATTGAAAACTAAGGTGCAGTTCTGCGTGTTCTATGAAATTCGAATAGAAAAATATCCGTGATTTAGTCTTAAGACACTATACGGTAATTTTATTGGTAATATAATAAATAAGTGACCAAAAATATCGCTTCCAATGCTTTAGTACTATGCTATACAAAGCTTCAGTTCAGCCTAAGAATCGCCCAAAGTGTTTCGTATGACGCAGATGGCCTTCAAATTGATTTCTTCATGGTAACAAACAGGTAACATGGATGTTCTTCATGGTTCACAAACAGGTAACATGGATGGTTTTAAATACCAGTTCGATGAATATGCTGTTCTAAACAGTCAATAGTTGAGACTCGTCAATATTTGAGACTCGTCAATATTTGAGCAGAAGTGCAGCTTAACATCGTACTTAGGGTGGATATTGTCAAAATATTCGCTCCTCCATCAGTTTTTACTTTGATCATGTCCAATAAATTTGCTTTATTTTTAATATTTAAACTTTTTCATTTTGTTACACATCAACAATATGCTAGTTATACCACTTTCGATCGTTTTATGCAAGAAAATATAGAACTTTTTCTCCCTAGGTTTGCCGGCCCTCACAGTACAAGCAGCACAATATGTATAATATCAGAAAGAATTATGCGAAAACAAATAAGTCTAAGCAGCATTCATTTTGAGGATAAACACCGGAGTAAAACACATTTCAAACTTTATTTGGAAAAGTCACTAAACTGCATCCGGTCACATTCCTCTTTTTTTCCAATGAGCATGACGACGACACCATCTTAAACGGAGCACTTTGGAATAGTGAGTGAGACTCAAACAATTGATTTTCTCGCTTTAAGCCCAACCACGTGGACCTCCACAGTTTCTTTGAGCCAGACGATAATAGAAAGTAGACTTCCTATGTAGTGAATGCTTTTTGGCCACCTATTTACTAATTCACTGCTTAAAAAGCGGTTTCAAGCTTTTGGTATGACACTTTTTAAGGATATTGAAACTTTGGAGGGCCTTCATTTATTTTTAGTCTCTCCCTCCCCCTCGAAACCTCGAGACTTCTTATGAATCACCTCTATTTCCGTTCACGTAATAATTAACGGAAACTTATTGCTCTCAGAAGTCACATTAAATTAAAACAATGAGGCACGCTTAATTCCGACATTCGCCTAACGTGTTGCCATGTGCTCAAGTTTTTAGCGCATTTGCATATTCCAATTTCGAATTCCACAGTAGTCCAATAAAGAGTTCAGTTGCATATAATTAACATAAATAATTACAACATTTGACAACAACTATTTTTTTCAGATAATCCTTTAATTTTGAAAAGCAGTGTACTGGATATTAATATGACGGATAACTCATGTTTTCCACTTAGAACCGCTTTTCGAGGAACTACAATTTTAGCTTCAAGACACGTTTCTCTTACAACCTTTAGTGTTTATGTAAAGCTTTCTTTCCGAAAATACTTCATTTTCTTCAATTTTCTGTGATTACTCAGCAAGACTGACGAATGTCCAAGAAATTAGAAACTCTAATCCTGGCTGAGATCTATCTCGTCAAAGGTCTAAGCTAATTCCGCTCAGCATGGAGTTGTGATTAATGGTAATAAATTTGTAAAACATCAAAAAATATCAATTACACTTACCTAGACATCTGTTTATGCACGACTGTAGACAGTATTAACTTTCGTGGTAGCCGAAAACTTGAAGAATCAACTACACCATAGCTGGGGATCGAACCACGGATTTTCCAGTTATTAAATGCTAACCTTTACACCATCACGGGAGGGAGTCTTTACTCGGCTGTTTATAGCAGCTTTAATAAAGTGATACGCTTAATTTTAAGATAAATTTTAAAATCTAATTACCGTCTTGTACGGATAAGTGTAATCTCGCTCAGCCTTCATATATTGTGCATTTAATCCTTTGTCTGAGAGAAAGGGAACACGTAACAAATTTTAAATTATACTATAGAATGCTTGGACAGCCATAATATTTCGTGCCATTCTGATCTGCGCAATTAAGATATCCTCTTTCTTCTTTCCGAAATGGAAAAAATTTCAAAATCGGTGAGTTTCCCCTCATTTTTTAGAAATACATTTTAGGTTGTTCGCTTTTTACCCGATTCAGAATTTCAATAAAACCCATCGAAAATTCAATGATATTTTTAACGTATCGGAAAATATTAGATTCTTGAGTCTTGTTACAGATTATAAGATCTTCTCAAGTAGCATACGATTAGACAAGAACTCTAAAAGACAACTGGTGAGTTTTCACTAGGCCTTATAAATGCCACAGAGGATGTAAAGAACCGTTTATAAATCAGAATAAAAATTAACAGACAACAGCAGCTCGTGCTTAGAGAAGCTCGTGCTTTGGATTTACATCAAAGGTAATGGACAAACTAAAATTAATGAAATTTAACTACAGACTAATGGCTTCACATTATAACTAGAACGCAAGCTGGCCCATCGAAGTCGGCGTAAGCATGTCTAATGCAAGAATATTTCAATGCCTCAAAATACTGATCTCTAGAGAATCAAAGTTAGCAGTGTGGATTTCAAGCACGCAGAACACGCTCTGATTTAACTCTCCAAAACCATACTTTATGATCCTTATTTCTAACAAACTAGAATGTAAATTTCTAGTTCTATCGCGCGAACTAGAAATTTAAATTCTGGCAGGGAAATGAGAACGAGGCTGGCAGGAAAGAAATTTAACATAAGAAACGGATTAGAAAATTAAATGATACTTTATAAGGTAAAAATACAAACGGTTGTATAGATGTATTTTATACGAATTTCTAGATGGAGTGAAGCATGAATATTTCTCTCATCTTTGCGAATACAGTAGGTCTCTTTCGACTACGGTTCAGTTCTTTATCATGGAATCATATCGTGGAAGTATACGGTAATGTCAATAGTGAATAAATAAAAAATTAAAAGAGATCTAATTAGCAGCTGTACTGAAACTGCTCTTTGATCTCAAAAGTTCTTCCTCTTCTTCTCATAATAAAAAGGAATGTGAAGTCTTTTTTAAATTTTTTAGAAATACGGCAAATTAATATTTAATTAGAATTTGTAATCGTTATAAAATAAACTACGAGCAAAGAAATATTTCTAATTAATTGCTTTCATCATTTAATAGTAAACAAAATGCGTTTTACTTCCATCATATTTCTTTTTAATTAGCTCGAAAATTTTCTAGCAACGGTGGAAAAAACATTAACTCTCTAATTACCTTTTCCCCTTTTTCATATAATTATCATGTCCTATTCGTTTTGAAATAAAATCTAAAACTGATAAATTAATAATCAAGTTAATACAATGTTCTGGTCGGGTAATTAATTTTGAGCTTACTAATTAATTATAATACCACTGGGAATTCTAAAAATCTTTCAGTTTGTTGGTTAATATTTTGCGTTTGTTCTAATCTCTCAATTTTAAAAATGTACAAACAATCATATTTCTTATTATTAAAAGTAAGAAGGGAAAACCAAGTAAGTGCAGCATTGATGAGTGTTATTAAACTTCCTTAAAATATTTAAAATTGTAATAAAATGGAAATTACGAAAAGTATTCTTATAGACTCTGGCCTTCTTAGGTAGCATAAAATTAGACCAGAACTCTAAAATACAACTGGTGAATTTTCACCATGTCTTGTAAGACTTGGTAAAAATAGGGTGTAAAGGACCTTTTAACTTAAATAAAGTTTAACATTCGACACCAACTCGTGTTTACAGAAGCCAATAGTTTTGGCTTAAATCAAAGATAATGGATGAGCTAAAACTAAACAAATTAAGTACGACTAAGGGGACAGTACACCTTTAAAATTTTCAAAAATTCGATTTTTCAATTTTCTGATATTTTTATAGCCCAATCATTTCTGAGTAATTTGGTGCAATTGTTTTTTTCATACGTTCATTAGTTTGCGAGATATGGAAAATAATGTAAATATCGAAGCAGCTGTTTTTCTTACACCAGCAATGATCGTGGCAGCTGCTGTAGTGTTTGTTTATAGTTTTAAAGGGCCTCAGTTTGGATTTCGTGTGCTGAAAGCCAGCCATTGCTATTTTTATATAAAAATATGCCAGTGGAAGAAGACGAGATGAAACGTTACTTCTACTTTAATTTTGTTTTGATACGTTATCGCTTGCTTATCACGTTGTAGTAGAAAATGAGAGCTAAGTTTAAGAACTGTGATTTCGTTTGAAGTTTGTTGCCTTGTTTATAAGATTTTACCGTGGCTTATTGTGTGTGTTTACTAATTCTATTAACTAAATAGTACGCTTTAAATACTCTTTACAAGTACTTTATTAATTTAGTTATGAATATGGATTGTGAAACTCCTAAACGTTCTTCTGGCAAGCGTCAGAAGAAGCGAAAGTTTCATGGTAATCGTTTCACAACACCAGACAAGCAAAGCATTTTTGTAAGTGCTTCAGTAAGAAAACTTAATTCTAGTTGTTTTGAAAACGTAACTGCTGATTCTAAATTTAAAGGATATAGAATTTTGGATATCGAAATTTTATTCAGTAATATTTTCAAGTATCTGTGTTGTAAACAATGTGGATCAGATGTACAAGTGTGCGAAAACAACACTAATCGATTATCTTCAAAATGTTTTCTGCTTTGCGATACTTGTGGTGAACTGACTTATTTTTATTCTTCGTCTATGATGGGTGACAAGAAAAACATTCCAGAAATTAATGAAAGATTTATGTATGGAATGAGATGTATTAGTCAAGGTCTTGCAGGTATGCGCACATTTTGTGGTGTAATGGACTTACCACCACCTATCCAAAAATCTGCATATTGTAGAAAATTAAGAAAAATGCTGTCGACAACTTCAAAAGTTGCTGAAATGTCTATGTCGTATGCTGCGGAACAAGAAATTGAAGCAACTGGCTGCTCAGACCTCACAGTTAGTGGGGATGGATCATGGGAAACGCGCGGCCATTCATCACGCGTGGGATTTGCGAGTGTAATTGGTGCAGAAACTGGTAAAATTTTAGACATTGAAGTACTTTCATCATACTGTAAAGGTTGTGAATCTTGGAAAGGGCCAAAGTATGGAGCACAATATCTTTTATGGAAAGCAAATCATGAACAAAAATGTATCAAAAATCACGAAGGATCTGCAGGTAAGATGGAAGTTGATGGAATATGTAAAATATTCAATCGTTCCATAGAAAAGCACAGTGTCCAATATGTCAGCTATATTGGGGATGGTGATACGAAAACATTTTCTGAATTGCAGAAAATGATAACTATGAAAGTGATATTGTGTTGAAAAAAATCGAATGTGTTGGTCATGTACAGAAACGAATGGGTAATAGGTTGCGACAATTAAAAATCAATATGAGAGGAAAACAATTGGCTGATCATAAGCCACTAAGTGGAAAAGGTCGATTAACAGATAAAGTTATAGATCAAATCACAACGTACTATGGTAATGCTATTAGGAGCAACAAGGGATCGTGCATGGATATGCGTAAAGCTGTGTGGGCTATATTCTATCATAAACGTTCTACCGATGATGAACCTCTTCACGAATTTTGTCCACAAGGTGAGAATTCATGGTGTGCGTTCCAAAGAGCAGAAGCTGCTGGTTCTGAGAAAGGATTCCAACACAAGAACAGCATACCAGCTGCAGTGATGGACTGTATAAAACCTATATTTAAAGATCTTTCAGATCCCAAACTTTTGAAACGTTGCCTTGGAGCAAAAACACAAAATTCCAATGAATCATTTAATTCCCTTGTGAGGAAACTATGCCCCAAAACAAGCGGATCGAGTAAACTTATCGCACAGCTTGCTGCATATGAAGCAATTATATCATTCAATGATGGGAGAATAGGTCGACTTGAATGTATAAAAAGAATGGGCTTTCATGTAGGACAGTATGCAATTGAATCAGCAAAAAAAGCTGATAAAAGTCGAATTTTTGATGCAGAAATTAGTAGTTCAGCTATGAGTTTAGAAAGTCGCAGAGCAAAACGCATGGCAAACTCTGTAAAATTTGAAACTCAGAAAGAAATAGAGGGCATTCTATATGAAGCTGGAAAATTTTAAAGCTGTTTTATATTTTCTTTAATAAATTAAAATATTCTATAATACTTGTGTTATATAGATCTCTATTATATAGATTATGATCAACTTTTAACTATCACTTAAATTTTCTTCTTTTATTTAAGTGAATTTGCAAATTTTGTATTTTTTTAAAGAATTTAGCTTTTTTTCGAAGATATTTGTGGCACGTAAGTATACATAAGAAGTCATATTTTTGTCATTTTTTGATGTTTCATTCCAAAATTTATTAATACACTGGCAAATAGTCATAGTTACATGTATAAAATGTATTTTTTCATGAAAGTTCAAAATAGATTACTTTATTCATAAATTTATACTTTAACTGCATTTATCTCAAAACGCTGTTTTTACAACTTGCGCGCAGGATATTTCCAAAACTATTTAAGTAACTCTTTTGCAAATTTGTATACACTTAACAACAATTATGATTACCCTTGTGTTCTACTGACATTGATATACATTGTAAATTAACACTTTTATGACCTTCTTAAAAGCAAAAATTATGCAAAATTAATTTATATATATATATTGTAATATTTAAGAATAAAAATTTTAAAATAATTAATATATAATAGAACAAAATTAGAAACTAAATCTTTTCTTTAATTTAGCATTAAATTTATTGCTAAAAAATAAATATAAAATTAAATATCTGGCGCGCAGTGAAAAGTTGAATTTTCGAAAAATGAAAACATAATTTTATTTAAGATAATTTTTAAGTATCTAAATATTAAATTTTCTTCATTAATTATTTTTTTATTTTATTATAAATAATGGATCTACATACTCTGAAAGTTTTATGCATATAACTGGAATAGTTGTTTTTTAAAAAAATGAGAAACATTGGTCAAATTTTTAACATTTTCGGATTGTTAAAGGTGTACTGTCCCCTTTGGCTTCATATTGTTACGAAATGTACAGGCGCGGTGAGATGGCTTCCCGCGTTGCGATAAAATAACAAGGGAAGGCAGGGTTGCCACCTATGGCGAGAAATCGCCTGTTTGGCGACATTTGGCGACAAAATTGGCGATATACCATGGACGGTTGGAGAACCTTCTGGAACGAATTCTTACCGGTTTACCCCAGAATATTCCCGAACACAAGCCGAAAGCTCTATAAACCCTACTGGTCCGCAGTCAGTTAGTGTGCGTCTCTCATCGAGAATGAGTGTGTCTCGTCTAGCGAGTCAGTCTCTGCGGAGTCGATCGAGTTGACAGCCGGGCAGCGAGTGCCGAGTGGGTCGTCGAGTCCACCGAAGGAGTCTGTTAGTGAATCGCGGTTAGTGCATCGTCGAGAGAGCGTCTTGAGCTCCGGAAAAGACTGAACCGGAGAGTCAGGTGCTGTGCTCGTGTGTCGTCGAGTGCATCGCGAGTTGTAGCGTGGAGAGTCTCGAGAGTACGTGGAGTGACCAAGCTGAGTCGGGACCTGTACTCCGGAAAGCAGAGTCGGCTGCTTTGCAGGAAGCTGTCTCCACCGTGATAGCCTGATAACCTGAAGGCTGTGTCGCTGTTCGTGTCAGCGTGTTTATAGTAAATCTTCGACGACTGTAAAACGTGTTTTGGAGCTGTCCTGACAATATTCGCAAATAAAGTGTGTTTCGATACTTCATAAAGTGTCGTCGTTATTCACTCCAAATCTACACAAACCCCGTACGAACGTGAAGGAAGGAAATAACGCAACAACTGGTGTCAGAAAGAAAAGGAAAAACATAACAATATCATAACTAACGCGCAAGCTGACCGTGACCGAAGTCATTGTAAAATAAACTAATGGGAAGAATAACACAATGCCACAGAATACCAATCGCAAGGAAAACAAATTTAGCAACGGTACCTTCAATTCGGCAGATTTTATTCCCTAAAATCTTTCCTTAAATGCCTTCTACTTTCTACCTCATGTGAATATCGCAGGAACTAGAAATTTACATTCTGGCAGGGAAATGGAAATTAGGCTGATACGATAGCACATAAAATAACTGGTTCGAAATTTAAGTGATATTTTATATTCTAACAAACATTCCACAGCTTACAATTCTTCATTTTACACCTGAAACATTAAATTTAGCAGAAATTTAAAGAGGTAGCATATTGCTACGAAATGCCAGCTTCCCTGCAACGCCGTGTTAGGTTTGCCATAAAGCGGCAAAGAAAGGCAAAGTTGCAGATTTGGTGCGAAATCGCCCATTTGGTTACATTTGTCAACGAAACTGGCAATATACCATAGACGGAACGAGAACATTCTAGAACGAATTCTTCCCGATTTTCCCGAGAATGTTCTCGAAGGAAGGTCAAAAGCTATACCGTGACTGTACGCGTAGCAGCAGTGTATCTTATGCATGTTAAGTTCAGTAGTAGTGTCTTGGGTTTAGAGATTAACTCAGCGATCGACCGAGTATTTCCCATAAATTTCAAGGCAGGTCAAAAGCTATATAAACCCTGCATGTACGTGGAATAGCAGTGTATCGAGTTTATTGTGAAGAGTATCTTTAGTAGTGTAGTATTAGTGACTTGAGTTTAGAAATTAGCTTGAGAGCGATCGGCCGAGTCGGGATCTGTACTTCAGTGTTTTGCCGTGAAGCTGTCTTCACCGATAGATCCTAATAGCCTGAAGGCTGTGTTGCTGATGGTTTCAGGGTGTTTGTCGTAGTTTTTCGACGACCGTAATGCGGCTTTGGAACTGACCTAATAATAACGATGAATAAATTGAGTATCGATTATTTATCAATCACTCCAAATCCACGAACCCGCAGAACACAACAATATTGTTCTGAGCAAATGTGAGGTATTTTCTTTAAACTTCTTTATTCCGATAATAAGTCTATATTCTTATTTCATCTTTGCATAGAAAATTATGTCTAACTGCTTTACGCTACAACAATATAACTACGTTTAAAGAAACAAGAAGCTCAGTTATTTCTGTAGGTTTCAAAATCGTTGTCTCATTAAGGAATTAGAGCTGATTATTTAAAACTTATTGTTAGATGTAATGAGCTTAAATAAGCTGAGTAAGACATCTGAATTTATGACACAAGCTATAAGCTCGAATATATGATAATGTCAGTAGTTTGGGGACGCAAGCAGTGGTGATTACCAATAGTGGTTGCATTAAGGATTTTAATTATGGACAATAAGCACGAGTATTATTAAATAAATTCATATATCATTTAATGTAAAAAACAGTTTGACTCTTTTAAGGAAAGTGTAACACAAAAAATAATTTTTTGGCTACTCTGAAATTCAATAAACGTCTACTTCTGTATCTGAGTTATTTGGAGTTTGCATATTTAGTGCGATTTCACACAGTGGGAGAGTTGCATTAACATTCTTTATAACAGTAAGATTTATGTGCCGTATATTCCCGTGCATAATGCGTACTTTTAATACAAAAAATAAGATCGAAATTTATGGATGCGCGTTTTAAGCCGGATATAAGAATGATGGTTTAAAAATAAGGAAAAAAATCAGCATACAAAAAATGTATTTTTATATGTATCTGAATATTGTCTATTTAAAAAAAATAACGTACTTTATGAACGTAAAAACTGTATTATCGGATAACAAGGAAAGTCCGTCATGCTCGTCTTTCGTTACAAGTTCAGACAAGTCGTCGAATTCTGTTTCATCTTCAAAATCATTGTTATTCTGAGCTATAAATAAATAATCATCAGCCGTTCCATCTTTCACCAACACCAAACATCCTTGCAGAACGATTTTCATTTTCTGTCGCAAGAATGGTTTCAAATGACTGCAGAAAGACAAAATATTGACAGCTAATTTCGAGAATTCATGCGGGTCGGAAGGGCATTCTTTCCTCATATTCTGTCACTCTTTCCTCAAAACCATAGAATAACATTCTTGTGCACACCTGCATTGAATACAATCCACCCTCTTTATAGAATTATTTATTCCCTCAAGCATTTCCCCATGCGCGTATTTTTCCCCTTATCGCTTGTGAATTCAGTATACCATTGTTCGGAAACGTTAAAATCTTCGAATGAAGAACTTTAAAATATAAGAGCACTGCACATGTATCTTTTAGGTTTCTTCATAAACAAAAGGGTACGCGTTATATGGCGAATATACGTAAAAATTAATAAATGTAGTTTAAAATCATAGGTGCGCGGTGTATGCCAAAATACACAGTATTTTATCACTGATTATTCTTTGTTATGCTTGAAATAAGAAACAAAACAATGAAATACGAAAATTTTTTCCTATTCTTTTAACCCTTTCTTCTTTCCATTCGACTTATAGCATTCATCTCCTCTTATATCTTTATAAAGACGTTTTAAAGAATAACTCTAGTGGAAATATCATTCGACTTTTCTTATGCAACCTATGCTTTCTTTTCTTGAATGAGCCAAACTTCTGTTCTTTACTTATACCTTTTCAGATGACCGTTTCTCGGAAGAACTGAATCGTTTCTGAAGCTTTAACTATCGGTTCTTTGATAAAGAACAAAATTCAGAGTTCTTTCAGTGCTTATCCGAATGAAAAAAAAATAGTCAATACATTTCAAAAGAAAACGGGAGTTCTTATTCGTTAGAAAAAACTTTCGTTTAAAGATAAAGAGGGGGTTAAATTAAGCCATTTATTTATATCGGTAGGGATTTTTTGGATTTCTAGCTTTCAGTTTCTTTAAACCGATAACGAGACTTTTGTTAGCTTTCTATATTTACTTCCGAAAATGGGGTTTTATACAGATAAATGTCTTATTGTAGCCTTAAGAACAGGAAAATTACACATGCTTTTGTTTGGTTTTCTTCTCCTTTCCACCGCTATTTTTACTCTTATTTTCAGCGCTTCAGCAGTAAATGCTGTTTTTCAGACCGGGCTTTTAAACTCGGATCTGTCAGTTAAACAACAATGTGAAGTGTTTGGAGAGTTAAACCCTTGAAGGCTGTTTATATTCCTTTTCATTTCCGATTTTGAGATGGGATGGGTGTCTTTATAACGCTATAAATCATTTCACTCTCCTCTACACAAAGGATTTTCTTGGCACTTGATATTTAACTCATCTGACTTCGTCATGAATGTGGCCCCACCAACCATTATACAGCGGTAGTTAAGACCGCTGGATACTGAGAGTTTGTCCTGTGTTTGATCGAGGTGCGTGGTTCGTTTCCGGCTTTCCCGTCTGTAACTTGAATATGAGCCAGTTTTCAGTAGAACGTCCGCCACGAAGGCATGGCTTCCGTTAGGTGAACAGCCCCCCTTATGCTTTTCCACATTCATATAACCCAACCTAATCATCAATGGCGCCTTTTGACACAGCTATATAATTATAGGTACTTACGTATTAACGCAGTCACCTTGGCACAATTTAGGATTTTTTACAGATGAAAAGGTAGATGTTACTTATTCTGAGCAAATTGGTTTTTTTCACGCCTTTTTTTACATAAACACTTTCTGTTTGCCAAAAGTCGAGAAATATTATTGTCATATGAAATGAAAACATACTTTGGCAATTTAAAATACAAATTTTAATCATTAAAAAAGGATTGCAAGATACATTAAAAAATAAACACTTACGGTCTTCTTCAGATCTTCCAGTAATTTTTTTCCGCTATTCTTCTCTCAAATTACACAAAGATATGTTTTCGTTTAAAAAAAAAAATCAGAGAATTGGAGACTCGACTTCATGCAAATATCGCCGACAACGGCTATTTAGAAACGCATTTCCCCTTTGTTCCCTTTAAAATATTTTCAACAAAGTTCTGTATTCTTGCAGAAAGTTTACCGCAGTTTCTTCCATTGCTAGCAAATTCTACAAGTTCATATTTTAAAACTAAGTTTAGGGCAAAAAATATCACGATTTATTTATAAAAAAACTTGGAATACAAAAAAAAAAAAAAAAAAAAAAGGGGGGGGGGGAGAGTATGCGAAAATGGCGGCACTGCTTGATTGAAGGATTGTTATGAGTATGGTTGCCGGAAGAACTGTTATGTGCATGGTTGCCAGAATTTGGCAGATTCTGAAAACTTGGCGACTTTACTTTTAATATTTAATTAATGTGTTTGCATTAATTCCTAAGTACCTAAGTATAACGTTTTCAACGAAAAACTCGAGTCCGTTAGTATATTAGCAATTTATCCCCTGATTTATTTTCAAACAATAATATCCTTTAAGGCCAGTATTTTAATTTAAATTGCCCAACTATTACAAGTTAATCAAGTTTTTTTTTTTTTTTTTTAGTTTTATTAAATAAAAGATATATCCACTTTAACAGCTGATAATTCTCTTAGTGTTCTCTTTTAAATTTAACAGGTTTGAAATAATAAATGGAATTATTCTAAATATTAATAAGAAAAATTTGTTCTGAAGTACTATTAGAAGTTGGAAGTTGTAGTTGAACTGCAAAGATAGTTTTAAAGAGTGTTTCTACCAATATGATTTACCATCACTCAAATTTGAGATACTTTTAGAAGCAGACAGAACGGCTCATAACGTCTTCTTAAGTGTTTTCGAATGCCGTAGCCATTCGCGTGTTCCACAAGGGAAAAAAACTATAGAAAGGTTTTTAGAATTGAAGAAAATGTGTGAGGCAAGCGGGTCGTGAACGAATTTCAAAAGTCGTACTTTGAAGAGCTGCCATTGGAAAAGTTAAATATCAAGCATAATCCATTATCTTCGTGAAGGTAATTCCGGACCAATAACTGTAGTTTACACAATCTCAAAAGGTCTTTTATCCAACAGTAATGATAAAATTTTCAAACCAACTCAAATAAAGCAGAACCAACCATGACCTTAATTTTCTTTTCAAACATCCGCATCAAAACCTGTTCACTCTTTTCTCTTTTATCTGTGAGCTGCCGTTTCTGTTCAATCCTCAAGTATATTTATACGAATGTTTCAGAGCTGTTTAAGTTATTATTCATCGAAATATACTTCAATAAAGATGATCTGTAAAAGTTTCATTCATCTTTCTACGTCATCATTTAACCATATAATTATTGCTTATATGTATTTCTATACATTACATACATAAATAGTATATTACATACGTACATACATGCACACAAAGGTAAGCCGTATTTTGAAGGTAAGAAGAAAAACGGACATGTGTATAAGTTAAGTGCACAGTTAATCAAGATTACGTACACATATGGGTAGCCATCTGTACGTGTGTATGTTTTGTCAAGATTGTAATGTCTTCAACATGACAAAATATAATATAAAGTGTCACATATGTCAATAATTAAGCAAACTAAGCATAACTAAAATGGGAACAAAAAGTAAAAGCAAAGATCCACAACTGAGGAAAATAATCAAGTAAAATACAGTGCACTCTCCTTTATTGGAGCTCAGTGAGAATCGTAAAAGTGTTGGAAATATCGTAAGTATTCTGGAAATCGCTTCTTCTTAGCGAAAATTTCCGGGACTTCAGCATCATTTTTTTTTTCTTCTAAGTAACAAAAATTTCGAACTACTCGCTTTCGAGCTTGTTCTATTTGAGGACTCCTATATTGTTCAATATCGGAAATAATAAATCCCTCCATACTACTGTTATGTTTCTTTCTGCTAAAGAAAAGTAGACATTGGTAATATCAAAATTCTGGAGCATAAAGCTGTCATCCTGTTTATTCCGTGCTATTACCATCATCATCTCACAGAATCACGATCGAAACACGTACTTCAAGATTTTCCGCTTCAGAACTTCTTTTATCCCATATCCGCGATTGGATGAAAAAGCTTCTAAAACCCCTGTCTGAGAGTTTACCTGCTGCTTGAGTTACGGGCAGAGGATGCTTCCTCCTCTCTTCTTTGCGATCATCAAGTAAATGTTAGGTTGCTGGTTTGCTAAAGACGATCAAGGAATTTTTTCTGCAAGTGATGTTTACGTGAGCTGGAATCTAGCCATACGGTTTCAAAATGCTGTTTTGTCTTGAATTTTTGATGGTCTGTTATATTTCGAAAAGATTATATCCAGAAAGCAGTCAGCTAGAATAATTGCTTTCCCTGTTTTCTTGGGGTTTTTTCCCCTTATAGTTGGTGTTTGTTTAGTCTCATGGCCTGCCAAGGTGGTTTATAATTTTATTCTTTAAAAATGAAACTGGTGTAGCTTAATGTAAGTAATAAACGAATTCGAAAGATAACAAGATTCGGAAAACACTTCAAAATTTCAACAATTTTTATTTATTAGTTTTGTCATTCTAAAGTGTTTTAGCAATTTTGAAAAGAAACATAAAATATGTGAAGAAGTGCTTTATGTTTGAATTGTTTACCTATCAGCATTTCCAGTTGAGAGTTTTAAAAAATATAAAAAATATATTGTGATACAATTATTTTTCAAAGTATATGTTCATTTATTTCAGTTACTGTTTTAGCGAAATTGTTTTTTAAATAATTTGCTTCAGGGAAAAAATGCTATTTTTAGGTGCATTGATAAAAAAGCTAAAGGCACTACTATTTTTTTTAAATTAGACTTTTTGTTGAGTAATTTCACTTTAATAAGCTAATAAATGTTAACATAGACGTAATCTGAATAATATCTTTCACAATTACAAACTTCTTTTATTCAAGACTAGCAGCTAAGCTGCCAGCTTTCAAATGTACCGAGAAAATGCCTGAAGGGAACACTAAACGTTAAATTTAAAAGCTGCGCAGAATTTTACTCTGCAGAACAACTTCATCAAAGAATTTTCAAAAACAATATATTACATATAACAAAATTACAGTGAAATAAGCAATATCCCTTAATACAACTATTCAAAATGATGAGATAAAATTAAAAAGATAAAATTAAAAAAATCTGATTCGACTTTTGAAAAACTCGCTTCGAGGTGCACTGGCTCTTGTCTAGATGCACCTATATACCAAATTTCGTAGCCCTGGGTCTATTAGCTTACGTGCAGCACGAACAAAAGACATACAGACTCTTTCTTTTATTATATGTAGAGACTAGCCGCTATGCGGCCAGACTTCCACAACTGAGGAAAATAATCAAGAAACCATAAACCTCTCGACAAATGTCGTATCCAAGTACTTCTTGACAAACGTCCAGTATCCAAGAGAAACATTAAATTTAAAACCTGAACAGAACCATCGCCCTCATTTTTCTGAGTGGCAACAGCACCACTCAGAAAACCATCAGCATTATTGGCATCGGCAACAATGGATATATCAGCAACAATGGTTGCGTGTAATTGTTGATGCGATTTCATCGAAAAACATAAAATAAAAAATAAAAAAACTCATTCGAATTTTGAAAACGCTGCATCGTGGTGCACTGGCTTTTGTCTAGATGCACCTATGCACCAAATGTCGTAGCCCTGAATCTATTAGTTTACGCGCAGCACGAACGAAAGACACACACACAGAGACAGACTCTACTATGTAGAGATGGCAGGATCATTTTTATATTATTGAAAACCAGATTGCATGAAAACGCATGATCCTACACAGTGCATAGTATAATTCAGATATATTTTCTTTCTAAAAAAAGGAGTTCTGTTGTGGAAGCCCTTTTAAAGCTAAACTAGCTGTTTTCACATTAGACATCAAAAAAACAAGAAAGACTTGCATGCAGCCAGCCCGTTCGCGCGGCTTTAAGCCTGGATCAATCTAGACTGGAATATGATTAACGCGGTTATAAATGATGAAAATGATTACATGATGAGGATTACCTCATACCTAATGAGGAGGAACTTTACAGTTTTGCATTGCGCCATTTCTTAGAATTGTGTTCATTTCTTAGAACTGTATATAGCATGAATGTGATGTTTTATGCTAATAAATGTGGAAAGGTAATGGGAAACAGCTCTTCATCGAAATATATATCAGAAATGATTTGCAAAATAAAACTCGGATGTCAGACGCCATCATGATCATGATTGAAAACTCAGGGAGAACCAGGGAGATTGCTTTTGACAGGCTTCAGTGTAAATATTCTGACTTTACCCATACAATAGCCAAAAACATGATTCTTATCGCACTTTTAAAAATCTGCATTATGTCGAAGGTGAAGCTAATGTTATCAAGTTGCAGTAAATATTTACTTCGGGCAATATAGTCGAATTGTACCATTACTGGAAGCCGATACGATGGCGAAAGGTAGCGAGGCTCATTGTTAAATTTCACGGTTTGACCTCTTATTCTAACGGAAATTCAAGCGCTCCAACCCGTTACTCCATCCTTGAGGGATACAAAATAGAGGAAAATTTTGATCGAGAAATAAAAATTTCAACATGTTTACGTCAAAGCTAAGAGCAAGAATAAAAAGAGATAAAAGCTACCTGTCTAGATGATATGATAAAAAACCCGTTTACAAAGCAAAAATGTGCAGGAAGATTAATGTGCTCTGCTTATATAAAACAAAACTCCTGAGCTTCTAACGGATTCGCCTTCAAGCAAGATAATAAAAGTCGCTAAACTAATAGTCTCGGTAGTCCCTTATAATGCTAACCGCTTTTTGCCAACGAGAAAATTAACTCTAAAAATATTACTCCTCTGAAATATTTCACGGAAAATTGACGTGGAGAACCATAGTCTCCACAATTTTCCATTTACCAAAAAGAAGAGATAATCTATGTATGCAACAGATTAAGGACAATAACCATTAAAAATATTTCTACGAAGTCTTCAAATTGGAAAAATTTGGGCTTAAAACGAAGCTAAACGTTTTATTTACATTTTACAGAAATCTGGAGTAGATAACTTAATATTCTCTTTAACTATCACATAAAAAATACAAACTATAAGGAAGCTTCTTTGATTTTTTGCTCTGAAAACAGCAGAGTGTGACTAATGTTAGATAACTAAGCTGAAGTGCTACTAAAGTTTATAGGCGCTTGTAAAGTTAATTTAGTTATAAATCAATAAGTGCTTAGGCCTTTTAATATTGCTGCAAAATGTCCAGCTGCTGTGAGATACCCGCAAAGCGAGATTACGGTTGCCAGATTTGGGGCGAAATTGCTCATTTGGCGATATTTTGTGACAAAACTGCCGATATGCTATAGACGGAGCGAGAACATTCTAGAACGCATTCTTAGCGGTTTTCTCGAGAATATTCTCGAAAGTAGGTTAAAGTTGTATATACCCTGCCTGTACCGGGAAAAAGTAGGGTCTTGAGTTTAGAGATTAGTTTGAGAGCGATCGACCGAGTCGGGAACTGTATTATAACGTTTTGCCGTGAAGCTGTCTTCACCGTTGTAGCCCAAAGTCTGTGTTGCTGATTGTTTCAGTGTACTTTTCGTAGTTTTTCGACGAGTCTAAAGTTGTCGAGCTGTCCTGTGTAATAGAACTTACTGGCGAATAAATTGTGTTATGATTCTTCATTAAGTGTTGTCATCAATTACTCCAAATACTCAAAACCATAGAACGCATGAGTGTGTAGAGAATGAGTAAGGCAAGTTAGGTTACAATTTTTAAAAATTTTTGGAGTATCAATTCAACGACATAACATCTTATTATCAGTTATTACTTCTCTTAAACGGACAATTTCGTACGGTTAACAGGTCTTTTTGGATAATTCTGAATTTTTAAAATTTCCTAACATAGAAAGCATAAGAATGAAAAATAATTAAATTGCTCTCTAATGATTAAATTTACAAATATGTAGGTTCAAATACATTCAATAATGAAATATCTTTCAAATACATTCAATAAAAAATATGTCATAACAATTATATTCTTTCACTGTAAATAAATGGTACTAGAATCAAAACGCGCAAAAAATTATGTTATACAAAAGTCCAAACTGCAAATATAGAAAACACAAATAAATAACTTACAAAATGCAGGGGAAAACACAGACTAAACTAAAAAAATAAAGAATACATTAAAAAACGCGAAATTATAATTTTGACTGAAACCGATAGCTAAACAGTTAAATTAATAATTAAAAATTCAGCTACACATTAGCTCGAATTATTAGCATATACAATACGCATGTCCAATGTATTAGCAATTAAATCCTTCGATACTATTTCACAAGTTTAATTCTAAATTTAATGCAGCTGAAATTAATTAATTTTAATATAATCAATTTTTCTTCTTGAAGAAAAAGCTGTAAATTTCTTGAGTTTTAACATTATGTGTAGTTAAATGTTTAAAACATACTTAAAGCTGTAATCCTCTTATCAAAAAATGTTAGATTAAAAAAAAATCTTAAAAGCATTTAGCGTAACTGTATGCTGCATTAACTAATTAAAAAACTTGTTTACATTATAAGTTTGTTAAGGCTGTCTTAAGTTTTAAATACACATCTAAAAAATGTACAAAATAGGGCAACTACGTATGTTTTTCTTTGAAATCAGCTGTTTAAAAAAACGAACAAAAAATAGGTTTTTCACTCAAAATTGACTTTATGTGAACTTTAAAGCATTAAATATTATCTCTCATCTATTAATTTTTCAAATTATTTCATAAAATCCTAACATAATTTACATAGCATCATTTAATTTCTGTTTAGAAAAATAAGTGTTTGGAAAGGCATTAAAAATATTTCTCTTGTATTTCAGAATTCAACACATTACATTTTTCAGTTTTTCGTTAGAAAATTATTAAAGGAAGATTTAATAAAGATTTTAATTATTTAGATGTATTTTCACATTTTTAAAATTCAATAAAAAGTAATAATTCAGGAGATATATTAACGCCCTAAAGTTCTTAGTGATTTTATGTTGTTTCTTCCAATTCAACTGTCAAAGGTTTCACTTCAGACGGCATATTATGCTTCGGGTAGAAATTACGTAATGATCTGTACTGGCGATCGAAACTAAGAGATTACATTTGGTTATTTATCCGTTGATTTAAATAAAATTTCGCATGGACGTATGTTGATATAATTTAAAACAACTGCTATAGAACAGCCATGGTGCATACGTATAATGATGCGTAAATTCATCGGTTCAAAAAGGGTACCTAAACATAGATTGCAAGACCGAACAAAAGAGAAGGTCTCCTTCAATAGTCGCCCACCAGCGGCCGAGCGGTAAAGTTTCTGAACACTGTTAGTTCTCCCCGGGGTTCGAATCCCGTGAACAGGCTGGCTGTGGGCGTTTTCATGGTTTTCCCCATGTGTAATGCCTATACCAGCCAGTTTCTCTTGAAGTCCTCCACGAAGGCATCCCTCCCTTTAGGGAGATAGCCCTCGAGTGCTTTGCCATAACTACATAAAAGCAGATCAAACACCTTCAATAGCCAGACAGCTCTGGTAACATAACTTCATTCTAGAAATAAGGCAGTTTATGAATCCCAGCGTTAATCTCTCTCATTCCTGCAGTAGCTCTGTTTCCAGGTACTAGAAGGTTCTGGGAAAATAAAAGTTTTTTTTTTGCAATTGCCTTCCCAAGAGCATCTCAGTTTTGTTCTGTAGGTTTCCGTGCTGGCTGGCGAATTCATCGGGTTAATAGCCTCACTTTTCAGAGAATCGTTGGCCAGATTAGCCGTATGTGGACCAGTGGACCAGCACTATCGTCCATAAAAATGAACCGACGGCTAAATGCACCCCTGAAAAGTGAACCATTGGACCAAAATTGTCGTCCATAAAAATAAACTGAGGACCAAATGCATTCCCGAAACGTGGACCACTAGACCAACACTGTCGTCCATAAAAATGAACTGAGGGCTAAATGCGCCCCTGAAAAGTGGACCACTGGACCAACACTATCGTAACCTGAAAATCTGTGCCACCTGCCTAAAATTACACTAGTATATATCTATCTATCTTCAATAAAAATTTTCATTTAAATCTGTTCATCAGTTTTGGAGATAATCGACCAGCTGTTATTAGTGTTCATTGGCAATTCTTAATAGAAATAATAAAATTAATTTGAAACATTGTGAACTGCCAACGTTATCTTGGAAAAATAGTTCAAATTAAAATATGTTCAGCTCAGTTGAGTTTATCGACATAAGAGATTCTTATCAATGATAAATTTCCTATTATTAGTTTCAGAAATGCACTAAATGAGTTTCGATATGCGTAATTTCATTTATTAATAATATTCCATATTTATCCTAAGACTAGCAAATATATCCTTAAAATATGCATCTTTTCGTTTAAAATTACATTTTTTTCTCTCTTTCATAGACAATTTTATGTGTCTGAAATATACGGAAATTCTAAGGAGCAGTGCAGATAAAAATATCGAACCATCTTCCTTATCTTATAGCTTCAACAGCGCAGAGTCTGTCGCGCATCTTGGCGCTGCTCGCATGTAACCTTCATTGATTTAAAATACTCAGCTTAAAGGCCAGTAAAAGATTAATTAGGAGCAGGAGTAATGTCGCCAAACGAGCGATAAATTTTGCGGAATAGCTGTATCTTTCCTGCTACAAATCATGATGAATCCTTTGCTAAAGTACGTTGAAGATGAACTTTAAAGCCCCGCAGCGAATTTAACTGAAGAGCTAATTTACCCTTTCCTTCAGACTCTTAAGTATATTCGGATACGATAAAAATCTTAAAGAGAAAGTGGGAACTAAAGTATAATGTTTACAAGGTATCTTGCTTATTTATTAAAAAATTACCATTGTTTTCTGGATTCACTTTAAAAGCGTTTATACAAACAATTAGGTTGTTTAGTTAATTAAAATGAGACACATGAGTACTATCAGATGGATGCTTTTCTTAGAAGACTATCTAAAGGATACTTCATATGGAGATAATCACGGAAGCACATATACATTAAACACATCTGCCTGACTTTGGATCTAAATTAAACTACGAATAGGTGTGGTGGTGGTGTATTTAATTATGACAAAGCACACTAGGGCTATCTGCCTAAGGGTAGGGATGGCTTTCGTGGAGGACGTTCTAAGGGAAACTGGCTCGTATACACGTTACACATGGGGAAAACCACGAAAGCGCCCATGCAGCCAGCCCGTTCGCGGGATTCGAACCTCGGGCCGAACTACCAGTGTTCAGCGACTTTACCGCTCGGCCGCTGGTGGACCCAAACTATGAATAGGAAGAGGTGTTTTCACTAATGGTAACAAATTGTTTAATAAGGGTTGTTCAGCTTTTGGTCGTTAGTGCTACGAAAATAAGCTTAATTGTTTAAGACCAGAAAATAAATCTATGATACCAAAGACAGAAATAGTTGGAGTGTCCTTCAATAGGGTACTCATTCTATCTGCTTTATACTTCATAAAAATCTTAGAAATGTCTAAAAATTTCTTCATTTTTTCCCTTTAAAGAAATATATTTTTAAAAAATATGAAATTGGAGTGTGTCATTTTTCATAGCAAAAACAAGGTAGTGAATTGAATCATGAAAATAAAATTCTGCGATTTCAATTTTAACATTTTTTTTTTTATTATTTCAAAGAATTCAGATTTTTAGAGGTCGCTCAAAAGGGTTTGTTAAGGATTATTACTTTTTCAGTCTACAAGTCTATCGTTACATTTACTCCTACTAACCAACTGTTTGGTATTCTTCGCTTTATTATTAAGCATCATTATCTTCACGCTTACGCCATGTAAAAGTAATATTATTTATAAAATATTAAAATATAGTATAATTTTAAAAGTAGCATAGTAATATATCTTTAGAATTCCTGATGCAGCGTTAAGTGTTAGCATACATTTTTCTGTTTTTTCAACCTTTTCTTTCTACCTAAACATTGTTTATCATAACAATGTTTAGGTTTCTTAGTAAGATAGCTTTACAAATCATTTTTGTCTTTCTATTATTAACGTTTTGTGAGTTTAGATATAAAATATCACATTCTTGGCACTTACATCACACAAAACAAAATTCGATTCAACTACAAAATCAAAACATATTTAAAAACAGCGTATCTTAAGGGTTTCCCACAGATAATCTCGCGCGGTGGAGATAACATTTTTCTTTTTCTGTACCATGTTGCACTGCTCGCTTTGGAATTGTTGAGTTTGCTAACCAAAAATTCGTTAAAGTTTTGCACATGATAAAACTGATAATAAACAAATTCGAAATTCAAAATTCGGTCCTCAAGGTGCTCATGTTCTGACGGATGACTACGTCATGGAAAATTGGATGGCTTTCGGTGCCGTCGTTTATTCACAATGCGAGAAACATACATACATTCAGGAAAATTCTTCATTATTTAATTTCTTCAAATGTAATACAGAGCGATAATATTGGGTGGCAACAATTTGAAAAGTGATACGCCGTTTGCAGTGAATCGTCTCAAAATGCCGTTTCGAGTCTAATATCCCATTCGAGCTAAAATTGTCAAAATTGATGTATTGATTAAAATTGTTGTTTCTTATCCCAAATCCCCGCTTTCAGGCTTGTGGACAAATCTCGTGATTGATCATGAGTAAGCATGTTTGCACAGACATTAGACGTTTGACGCTATATGGCATTTCCTTCCATTTAACCTCTCTAATTTATCACATAAAAAACATGCATTTCTGATCATTTACATAAATCTTTCAGCTGCGTTTTCTTAACATCTGCATTATTATACAATCCTATCTCCAAGATGTTCTGTCAGGTAGTACATAAGATGTTTCATATCTTTAAGTACAAAACTGAAGAAGACGTTGTTAATTAATTTTTATAGGTCTAATATCAAAATTAGAAAGCTTCCAAGCTCGGCTAATTTTGGTAGGTTTTGTAGCTCCTGTATAAACGTCCTCAAAATTTATTTAAAAATATCGTTTCGTAACCGGTGATATAAAGTTAATGAAATCGTTAAATTCTTTTTCAAATTTCGTGAATTTTGCATGTAAAATTCCAGCTAATTTTTTTTATTTAACTGTAAGATTAGTAACTTCACAGATGAAGGGTTAAAAGTACCCTTTATTAGCTCTAAAATTTATAATTCGTCAACTTTACGCTAACATACTACGCCTCCGCTTGAGTGGTAACTGAAATCAAAGAACTAACTAAAGATTTGAAGATATGTACAAGCAGTAGAACTAACTTACGGGGCTCAGATAATTCCTGTTTCTTTCGAAAACTAGTGGCAGCAAGTAAATGCACTTAACCTAAGCGAACTAGGAGCAGACGACCTGGAGACTCTGGGAGCAGACGCTTAAGCAACAGAGGTTACGGCAATAGCCTGTCTCTCTATTTCTTACTGAACCTCGGTTTTTGACCTCTTTCCTAAAAATAGAATTTGCATTCCTTCACGAGCGCTACCAAATTTAAATATTCTGGCATTGACAATTAGGAGAATAAAGATTTATAGGAAAGTATAACAAATTAAATAAAATTGTTATTTGAAATAAATATAAATTCCTACAACTTATCAAAGCATAACGAAGATTCTTTGGCCAACAGGGTCCGTTAAAAAAATTTATGCTTTACCGTTACAGATGCCTTTTACTACCTGCGCTGTAACCCTTTTCATAAAATCTCCATATCCTTATTATGCGAAACTTGATAACGGTAAATACATGCTTGATGGCAATATTTAAGAAACTAAAATTTGTAGTGTCCTTTTAATTACCTTTTAATATTTAAGAAACTAAAGCTTTAACTCATCACGAAACAGAAAATTTTGTAAACTTTACTCAATCCGAAATTTTAAATGAGTATATAGCTCTTATTTTACGATCGGTGTTTGTACGGTCAAACATCTACTTTTGAAAGCGAAAGTACTGAGTACGTAGTATCTGCCTGAAACAACGTCAATCTATCTGCTGTGCTTATATAGTGTCTCAGCATCCTCAGCAAGGTAACGCAATATCTAAAACATTCTGTAAAAAGATTAATAATAAGAATATTATTCATGTTAATAATATATAATTATATAACAATTCATTTTATATAATTATATGAGAATTTATTTTATATAATTATATAAGAATTGACTTGACATTTGAGTGTTATAAACCGACCGCTTTATTTGCGACACATTATTCATGTAGTGCCACCACACCAGTAATGTTAATACCATTACGTAAGATCAATCTTCAAAACATGTAACAGGTCCTTAATTCGAGCTCTTGCAGATCAGTAACTTTCTTAAGACGAGACTTTAGACTTTTATGACCTCATAAGTAAAGATCCAGCGGGAAGCCATTCAAAGGCAAGTATCAATGTCTAGTGCCTTTGAAGCTTGAGGAACTAGTGCAGTGGTAACAATGGAACAGTAAATAAAATCAATCCTAAACCTACGATAAGGATGTCTAATTTTATTAAGATCGCCTCTATGTTTATCACTTATATTATTAGGGTGATATTAGGATCAATTTGACAACACAACTCGAATCTGTATGTCTTTCGAATGATACTGATGTCTATCGAAATCTGCAGTCCTTGGAAGAACTCCTGAAATTTTAATCTAGTGCTGGTGTGATATGTATACTTTTGCATGACCTCCAAAACGTAAGTAGGATGTTATTATATGGGCTTCAAAGGAACGTTTTCGTACAATAGGTTAGCTGTCACAATGGTCACTGTCATAAGATGTAAAATTCATTAGCTTCGTTTACATCTGTAGAAAACGATCTAAGCCATATCTAATCAAGGATGGTAAATTTCCACAGGGGTGAATATGCAGCAGACACAGAGAAATCGTCGACCAGATGTCAGTTCGTGTTTGCTTCGCTGTGAGTGGTCGATTTCTTTTTGCTTGCGAAATTAGGATATTTACACAAAATCTTTATATCAGTTTCCCTGATGCAACAAAGTCTAGTTTACTAGAAAGGAATTTAGGCTAATGTCTTTTAAATCCATAAGGATTCACTTAGCACGCTCTCGATGACATATCATGTCTTGGGAAACTGGCAAATAATTTTAACAATACCAATGATGCTGGACTTAAGAGTTTTACCAGGCGGCGTTTAAATGTTGAAAACTAAGTGAATAAAATAAAAATAATTTTGGGAATGATTATTATTAATTATTTAAAATATGAACTTTAGGGAATGCAAAGTAAAACGATGGATCAGGAATAAATAATTTAACAACGTAATAACTATATTAAATTAGTTAGCACTGTTATTTTGAGAATAGAAGATAATTCTTATGTCCCGTGTTTACCTTCTAATATTGAACTTCAAAACTTAATATCCGAAGAGTATTCCTTCTACATGGTAAATGTAGGAGTAATCATAATCAAATCATGAATAACTGTTCTACTATTTAATAAACTTACTTCCATTTCGAAGCATTTGGTCTCATTTCAGATATTAAAACTGAAGCTAAAGTAAAAATAACTACGTATACTATCATGAGTCTCTTGATATTTACGTTCTTCCTTCGCCAAAGCCAAAGATATCTAGGAGGAAAATATTATCAGATTAACAGAGATTCTCTCTGAAACACGATTCGACCATCACACTGATGTGAAAAGTTTTTCTCTGATTTCTTTTTCCACGGGCTGTTTGATTCTGAACAAGATATAGTGAATAAAATAAAGAGTTATCTTAATTAATCCTAGCGCATTATCTACGAAGTTATTTACAAAATAATTTTATTTGTTTGCAATTTTTGCCTAACGCGTTTAAAAGGTTTGTCACAAATTCAGTTTTTCTTTTAAAGAATAAGTATAAAGTAAAATATCGTAAACCAATCAGGAAACTGCATGTAAGGAAACACGTAAACAGAATGCATCTCAGAGTTAAAACATTTCAGGTTGGAATCCTTAACACGCGGAACTTTAATTTTGTGTTTACGTTTTACGGCTTTACTTTAAAAATTTAAGAATCAGTCTTCTTAAAGATGAAATACTTTTTGGAGAGACCTTTTTTTCCGTGGTCTCCAGCAGTTGTGTTGTTGTTACTAATCTTGCTCGTCAAACCTACGAAATTCGTCGTGGCAAGGCGTAAAGATAACGACAGGCGCAGTTAGCAAGAGCCTTGGCTACCGTACAACTTTGCTCAGATCCGCCTCCAGTTCTGAAAGGAGAGAACATGGGAGGAGGGAGTAAGACGGATCCTCTTTCCCTAATACAAATCTCTCGAAATGACTTTCGTCTCGCAGCATTTTTAGAGTGTCCCCCTGCATCATAGACATTATATACATTTAGAAACATCCATGAATTCTCCGGAATTCGTACCCGAGCTCTTTAGTATGGCAGTCGGCTGCGCTAACCAGCATACTTTTCTAAAAATACGTTTGCAGTCGTCGAAAAGCTACGACAAACATGCTGAAACAATCAGCACCACTGCCTTCAGGCTATAACTGTGAAGATAGCTTTACAGTAAAGCACTAAAATATAGCTTCCGACTCTGTACGGTCGCTCTCAAGCTGTTCTCTGAACTCAATATATTCAAGATACTCCAACTCCGCGTACCGATAGCTTATATATAGCTTTTGACCTGCCTTCGAGAATATTCTCAGAAAAACCGGTAAGAATTCGCTCTAGAATGTGCTCGCTCCGTCTATGGTATATCACCGAATTTTGTCGCCAAATGGGCGGTTTCGCGCCAAATATGGCAACCCTGTCTTTCCTCCCCCCCTTTTTTTAGTTCGTTAATTCTTCTTTGATTTTTAAATTAAAATTTATTGTATAAAACATTTTTATTTATTTTTTAACCATACAAACGTCTCAGTAATAGGGTGCACCTTAGAGTCGTAGACATTTCCGAATAAGAAATCGAAATGAATTATTAAAAAATATTTCCTATGTATGTTTGTTAATTAAGGAAGAGACAAAACAAACAGGGTTGTTTTATTAAGGCCACCCAAACTCTGCACAGCCAGATTCCTCGATTAGAATACATAAAAAATGTCGAAAGAATTGTACCTGTACGACCCATGGCCTTCTATTGAAATGCAACAGAAAGGTGTGAAGTCATATGAGGTGCAAGGCAGCGAGAACGTTATTAGAAACATGATCATCCATATTAGCTTATGATTACGTAGAAAGACGTTCAGAATGGCCACTTCGCATATCGAAGTATGCTTGTGTGTCCCGTGGAATGGTTGACTGTAGACGTTGCATAGCGTGATGTCCATCAATATACATGCAGCGTGAAGACACTTACTTTCTTCAGTAAATGGGTCTCGATAGATTACGATTCTTCGCACAGCAATCAAGATTCTTCACATGGTCCCATAGAAAAAATTCCAGAGGTGTGGGGATCGTGACGGCCATAAAACTGGACCCCCGAATCCAATCCAATGCTTCATCATTCCATATCTGCCAAGAAGCGCTGAAAATGCATGGAAGGTTAATCATGCTGCAACCATAAAAGACGGGACGGATATGACGTCATACTTTCTTTTGCATTTGGTTCGAAAATTATATGTCCTACAGGTGTAGTTCTCTGGTCATATTTTAAGCAATCCAAGCGAAGAATCTGGCTCTGCTGAGTTTTGGCGGTATTTATGGGAAACCCTGCAAAATTAATAATAAAAAAGTGATAAATTATCGAAAAGGTTGTATCGTTTAATCTCACTTTGTACCTTAAGCACCACTTAGGTGACAGTATCACTTTGCTCAAGTCCGCCCGAATTCGAAGTCCACCTGGCGACGAAGGTTTCACAATTCCTCTCCCTTTACCACCAAATCACTTGAGAGGACCTTTCCTCTCATCATATACACTCATGTCCATAAATTAAGGATAATGCAAAATCAGGCAAAGGAAGAGTTAGAAGCAAAACAAATTTGACTTATTTGTAAAGCTTATTTATTAAACAAAAGGTAAAGAGCAAAAAAGATGCTACTTGTTTGATGTTATTAAAAAAATGGCAATTTTTTCTCTCTGGAGCAAATTACAAAAAACACCTATTTACAAAAAACCAATATTACATGGTTGGTATGATTGTTAATACATTGTATGTCTCCCAGACGATGCAATACAGTCCGTACAACGCCTAGGCATGCTGAGTATCAAATTATCGATCTGAGCTTGGGGGATATTACACCACTCAAAACGCAATGCTCTCCGAAGTTCCGGTAGACATGTAGGAGGAGGTTGACGGGCTGCAACTCGTCGGCCAAGCATGTACCACACGTTCTCTACTGGATTCAACTCCGGTGAGAATGCTGGCCAGTCCATACGGGTGATATCCTCCGATTGAAAGCATTCGCTTACAATGTTTGCACAGTGAGGACGGGCGTTGTCATTCATAAACACAAATTGTGCAGCCATGGCGCCCCGTAGCAAACGTACATGTTGTTCAAGAATGACGTCCCGATAGATTTGGCTTGTCATGGTTCCAATTTGAAGATGCAGGTCAGTTCTGGAACTCAGAATAATTCCACCCGAAACGAGCACTTCTGCACCACCTTAACGGTGTCGTTCAATGATGTTTTCTTGGTGGCAACGGGTACCTAGAGCTCTTCAAATGAAAGTCCGTCGAGAATCAGATTGCAAGCTAAACCTGGACTCGTCGGACAACATTACACATGCGCACTGTTGCGGTGTCCACAATGCATGCTCTCTACTCCAGGCTAACCGCAAGCGACAGTGAGTAGCAGTACGTGGAACGCATCTGACAGGTCTACGAGCATATAGACCAATCTGCTCTAAACGTCTGTACACGGTATGCTTTGAAATTGTCGTACCAGTGGCTGAAGAGAGTTGACTAGACAGATCTGAGGCTGTGCTCCGCCTGTTTCTTTTGGCAGTAACTGCCAAATACCGATCCTCATTCGGCGTTGTAACTCTGGGGCGACCTGTACTGTAACGTCTACTCACATTACCATCATCTTGGAATCGTTGCCAAAGCCTGGAGATGACACTCTGGGCAATTCCAAGTTCGTCTGATACTTCCAGTTGGGTACGCCCACATTCCAGACAACCGATAATTCTACCACGTAAAAATTCATCCAAATGCGTCCTTTGTGTCATAACTATTCGGTTATTGCACTGAAATGCTTATAAAGCGCCTGCGAACAATTTTACTTCTTTGCCTGTATTCCTTATATATCACTCTCTTACACTCTCGTCATTGTGACGTACCATCGGTGTCATCTGGTTACTTCCTGAAATCTGCATATGATTCTTGAAGATGTGTGTAGTGATTTTACAGGTGATATATTTATTTTAGAGTTCGATTTCCGCGTGACTCCGAATTATCCTTAATTTATGGACATGAGTGTATTTTGAGCGGCCCGATGCTGCACAGATGCTATACATTTACTAACACCGACGCTTTCTTTGGAATTCAAGCGGTACGACATTCACCGTCGCTAAGCACTATATAGTCTAAGCGGCTGCAAGCTTTTATTTTAATTGTTTTAAATTTATATTTTTCCGTCAGATAATTTACTACACTTAGATTATAATTATTTAATGTATTTTATACCTTTATACATATACGAACATTTTTCATGAAAATTAAATAAAATTAAAAATAAATTTGCAGTTACCATATCTAAAACAATTTCTCGTAACTTTATTCATTTAGAAATCGATTTCAGTGACGTCCAAAATAATAATAATATATTTCATTTTTATATCCCAAGTAACTTTATTTTTTTTTCAATGCGGAATTTTCAGAAATGTTTTTACCCTTTATTCTACTATACTAAAATATTTTAAGGAAAAAATGCTCTTAACAAAATATCCACAATATCCCAAATTAACTCTCAAGTAGTTAAAGAGTTCATTTTGCTTAAAATGAAAATTACGAATTGATATAACCAAACGAAATTGATGTAACAAAACGAAAATTACGAATTGATGTTAAACTTGCGAATTGATGTAACATGTAGTCGGAAAATTTTTATTTCTTTAAACATTCTTTTTAAATTTCAGTTTTTAATATTGGCGTAAATATAATCTAAACAAAAACAGATACAGAATTTTGTGTTACAATATGATAGATGTTGATGCTTATGAATTCTTACAAAGCTTATTTACAATTTTTATGTAGAGCCTATTACGAATATCGTGGAGCAGAAACAGTCTTTATTTATGGAAATAAAGCAGTTGCCATAAAATATTGAAAGAAAACGGGAATTGCTGTCTTTCCTAGGCATTATTTTCTCGTTTTCAAAGAGTAAATATTCTTTCTTTATCCACCCCAACATAGTAAATGTGATGGATTGTCGCGAAAAGATACAGGAAGTTTTATCCAAAGTCTTTATTTTATGTCGGGTCCAAATCTTCCGGATACAAAAGAAATTTACGCCACGACACAAAATTTTTGTTTTCGTTACAAAAACGTCCTTAGTTCTTCTGAATATTATATTTTATTCTTTTATCAGTGAAGTAAGGACCAAAATTTTTATCTTCCCAATATTTTTCGAGATAATGCTTAAGCCAGTCGAGATGGAGTAGATTTGCAGACACCCAAGAAGACAGCCTATGTTGTTCAAAAGTCGTTTGAGATAGTTTCTTTTGTAAAGTTTATATCGAATTCCTAACCATCTCTTTTTCTTGAAATATTCTTTACGTTCTGACTTTGAACTGTAAAAAATTCCTTGTGGAAGTCTATGTAAAATAGACGAGATAGGAAAACAACACGTTGGCCAATGTGTATACAGCTAAGAGTAACTTGTGATTCGACATAGTGCAAAACCTATAGAAGGAGTTCTCAACCAGAGAAAAATTTCCCCCTAGGGGGAATTTTGTAATTTCAGGGGTCATACTTATTTTACCTTGTAGAGACATTAGGTTATTTTGAAGTAAGAAACATGAAAAATTAGGAATACCCTCGCTGGGACTCGAACCACTGACCTCTCGAAGCGTCCTAACCACTATACTACGAAGGCATATTAAGAAGGCAGGAGAAATACCTTATAATCTGTTAAATATTTAGCTTTGGTTTATGAATATAAAAGAACTACTTTTATTCAAGTTTTGGTATTTAACGACATCTTGTACATTTTTTCTTGTTTAATTTATAAAACAAAATACTAAAAAAAAAAAAAAAAAAAAAAAAATCTGGAAGCTTTCAGATTTTCTATTACGTCCAAAAAGGTGTTTTTTAACGTTCTGTGTATTACCTTCATTTATTAAATACGATGTTCTTTCTACTTAAAACTCATAAACTTCATTTCAACAGCAATATCTGCGATAGACAGTCTCCCGTGCTAGAGATAAAAGTGTTTTTCCCGTATAGTGTTGCCATTGCTCGCTTTGATATCGTTGAGTTTTTTAATCAATAATTCGTTAAAGTTTTACAAAATAGGAAATAGATAATAAAACCAATCGAAACTCAAAATTAGGCCTTCCAGCTGCCCATGTTCGGGTGGAGGAATACGTTTTTGAAAATTTGATGGCTCTACGTACCGTTGTGTTTTCTCAATGCGAAAGACATACATACATTCATGCAGATTCTTCATTATTTTATTTCTTTAAATATAATGCAGGGTTCTAATAGTTGGTGGCAACAATTAGAAAAGTGAAACGCCTTTTATAGTGAAGCAAAGCAAAATGCCAATAAGAAAATTAATAGATCTTCTGGTCTGCCGCCCCTTTCGTCTAATAATCTAAATTTAGGTAAATGTACAATACCCGCAGCTTATTAAACTCACAGATTAATAAACTCGCCCACTCATTACTTTCAAATTTCCAAGAACCAATACTTATACTTACTAATTAACAGAAACACCGTTGTTTATTACACTCATCTCCACCGCCTGTTAAACTTAGCTTGGCAAAAGACTGATTCTTCAGTGCCATGATATCACCTATCAAAATTTTTAGTAAGTTATTCACTTAACGTATTGTGGACCAGTTCTTTAATCATTTAGGTATACAATACTTTAAATTGTTTTGACCGAAAATTTTCTATCCAGCTGACCTTGTACCTGTAAGACACTGTTTTCAGAGTTCTTTGACCACAGTAGCTTTCACAGCGACAGAATATCCTTTATATAATCCTTAACATATCCTTTTATTATAAGGATAATAAAAACACTCCTCTAGAGACACAGCAAATGAGTGAGAATACCTTTGCCTAATGCCAGCTGAGAGGAGGTAAGTGATAAGTGATAAGTGACGGAGGACGTGGGCACTGTCCCTTTACCTTAATGGTTAAATCAGTACAACACCACGTCCGCCATTATCCAGAGCCGCCGATGGGGTTCGCTGCCGTCCAACTTTCCGGGTTCCAGTGTTTGTTGATATACGTATAATAAGAACAGCACCACCAGTAAAATCATTAATAATATTGAAAAAGCTGAGAGGAGATAGAAATGCAATTGCTGTATTCCATGAAAATAAAAGAGAAACACGCGAAGGGAAACATAAAGTTAGTAACACAACAACCTGGTTTGGAGTAAATTTATGTCAGGATCTGATTCGATTTTGCGCGCAAACAACTACAGGTTCCTCTTCGTCAGGAACGAAGAAATCTGCAGCTTTCTTTGCATCAGGATGCTTTCTTTACAGTAGGATCCTTGTCTTTACTTTGACAAATCTCTTTGCTCCTGGCGAAGAGGGACCTGTACCTGTTTGCCCTCAAAATTGATTGATATTCTTGACATAAATCTATGTCAAACTCAAGGTTGTTTGTGTTACTAATTTTATTTTTTGTATTTCGTCTTTGAGCACTTCCTTATTCAAAATCTTCCTTTTGGGACAGACCCATTATGGTCACAAAGAGTTAGAAAAATATTTATGAAAATGCTGCTAAAAGCATTTATGTACATTTAGAGTCTGTGAATGGGACGAGAGTGGTAAGTATAGACTAAAGATAATGCAAGGAAAACTTTGCTCCTATTTCAAATCATAAAGGAGGAGATCGATTAAACGGACAAAGAGCAATCTTTCTGCTGGCTAGAAACCTCAACTTTGAAATCTAAACGATAAATTTAATAAATAGTTAATAAATTTTAAATTCAAAAATAAAACATTAATTTTTTGTTTTTTATTTTTTTTTAAATTTGTTGTGTACTTAACTACTAACCTGTCGAACATACCAATCAAAAAGACTTAAGCATGAATGAAAAAGATAAAATGTTAAAAGATTTTTTGATATTATTTGTAACTGCAGCCACAGGAAAAATGAATTTAAAAGGGGAATTTCCTAAACCCCATTATTCAACATACCTAAACAAAGAAATAAAATCAATTAAGAACTAATAAAACAAATTGCGTCAAAGAAATCCAAAAAAAGTCGAGAGACATTGAAGCTGCTTTTCTAGAAAGTTTTTAAGCTGTAAAGCTAAAAAATGTTTTATTTCTGGAGCGTTTTTCAACTAATTCGCTAGACACAACTGTGGTAAACGACGTCTCACTTGGTCTGCTAAATGATACAAACCACAGTTTATTTATAATACAGACGAAACAGCACTGCGTAACAGAACCAGAACGCACATTATTACCAGAACGCTCATTAATATTTAGGAGGGAAACAACAGCTGGTGTAAGAAACTGAAGGAATGATTTGTTTTGATTTGTTTTGGTTTATGTGATCACGGCAAAGCCTTAAGAGCTATGTACCTAAGGGGAGGGATGTCTTCGTGGAGGACATTCTAATAGAACTGGTTCGTGTACTCGTTATACATGGGGAAAACTAAGAAAACGACCATGCAGCGAGCCCGTTTGCGGGATTCGAATCTTTTCCCGAACTACCAGAGTTCAAAGACTTAACCGCTCGGTGCAGCTGAAATATACTCAGTTTTACATTTTACAGCATAGTGTTGGTAATGAAAATATGTAGTATTAACTCTTCGTATTTTGTTGATCTATCATGTTTAGATACTCGTATATTTAGATAACACTTCACGAGTATCTGGCTAATGGGTGGAATGCTTTCGTGAAGGATTTTTTAAAGGAAATTATTTTGTATCACGTTTGAAGAAAATCTCCAAACCTACCAGCCAGCTCGTTCGCTGGAATATGAACCCAGATAGAACTACCAATCTTCAGCGATTTTAGCGTTGGGCCGTTGATCGGACGATTTGGCTACGTACGTTACTCTCACTAACGTACGTAATAAGCCAAATATATTATATTTATATTATTAATATATTATATTTAAAAATATAATATATTAATAATATAAATATAATTATATTTAAAAATATAATATAATATAGTACAGAACTCTAGCTATGCATAAATCCTGTTACCAGAATTTAGGATATATCCGAAAGTCCGAATATTCAGATTTTTTTCTTCTTTCTATGCCAAGTATAGCCGAGTTTGTTGTTAATTTATTTGCTTGTTTTTGATTCTTTAATTGACTGAAGTAATGTAGAAACGATAATGCAGAGGAGTACATATCTTCAATCCATTAATGTAGTTTAGATGAAAACGAACAAATGTAATTTGGTTTATATAGCCATTTGGATTATATAGCCTATGTCCATACTAGTGGGAAAATGATCCTCTTATTTCAAAATATAAGTCGATCTGTTTATATACAGAAAGTAAGATTTTGGAGCAAAAATTTAGAAAAATAACCGATGAATAAGCTGAATTTAAAATCACACTTTAATTTCAATTACGACCCGACAGCTGTTGAAAGCCCATCAGCGGCAGAGCGGTAAAAAATTGCTGAACACTGGTAGTTCGGTTCGAGGTTAGAATCCCGTGCACGGGCTGACTGCATGGGCGTTTTCGTTTATTCTACCAATGTGCAACGTGGATATGAGCCAATTTCTCTTAGACAATCCTCCACGAAGGCAGTTCTTCTCTTAGGCAGATAGACCTAATGTGCTACCAAACTACCAAGCCTTATTTCAGCCACAGATTTCACCAAAAGTACGAGCGATTGGTCACCTTAAAAGATCTATCTAAGATCTTGAGCTGCATTCGAAAAAAAGGGGTAGAAGCATTGAATGAAGAGGTACTTTTGATATGTGCCAAACGTTTCTCTTTCTCTGTTCTAACGTTTGAGCACGGCATCGGTTGGCGCTTTGGCAACAGCCTGACGAACTTTTACTCTGATTCTCATTTGCAATAATCATTCTCAAGCAGTTACAAACTTTATCCTTTTAGGTACACTGTAACCAAAAATGTATATTTCTTCATTTATATCATACAGTAGAAACATACAGATTCATTTCTATCATACAGTGGCCAGTGGCCAAGCGGTAAAATCTCTGAAGACTAATAGTTCTGTCTGGGGCTCGAATCTTGGTGAACGGACTGGGTGCATAATCGCTTTCGTGGTTTTCCCCGTGTGTAACTTGTATATGAGCCAGTTCCCCTTAGAGATTCCCCCACGAAGGCATCCTTTCCCTTAAATAGATAGCCCTCGCCGTATTTAACTCAACTAACTAACTAATTGTTATATAGTATAAAATGCGCTGACAAAACCGACTGTACTCCTACTTTTAAACTAAAAGTTAACACATTTGCTACGGAATTGAAGAAAGCAGATGATAACAATTTTGACTGTGAAATGAGGACGATAACGTTCACTCGAAATTGTCTCTGCCATAGAGTCCGAGAATTAATAGAAAATTCGCAACTTCAAATGATATAAAGATATTTGATTGGCGTACGTAAGAATTCAATAAAATCAGAAAATAATTTTGAACTCTATGTAAAGGGACTCCAAACTTCGGTAAAAAGCATTTGTTGAAAATTCTCGGCATTGATATATATATATATATATGTCGTTCAAATTTTGTACACACGCTTTTGTGAATGACAATATAATGTGTCGAAACGATATTTTTCAAGCTTCGATTTTGATTTTTTTATCTAATATTAAACTATTTTAGCTGATATCCTCATTTAAGAACTAGATTAAAAACCCCAAAATATTACTGTTGCACCATCAGATAGAGCAAACAAAAATCTTTTAAGTGAAGTTGGTTTGAGATTTTTAATATAATTTCTAATTTGGGGACAAATTCGTTGCAGCTTTTCTACAGTTTCCAGTGATAGAATTAGGCGAAGCAAAGGAATAATTATTCGTGGTTGAAAAATGATTTTTCAATTGAATTATTTCAAACTAAAAGGAGGTAAACATGTATCATATATTTTAAAGGGAACAAAAGATTAAACAATTAAACACGGGGGAAGTGTGCAATGCTCTCGCCAGGACTCAAACCTTTGTGTCTCGAATACGTACTGAGTGTACTAATCGTTACACCACGAAGGCATGTCGGAAGGAGGGTGAAAATAGGAACTATCCAATCAAATGCAAAGAGAACCAAAACTAACTCATTCTGAATTAAGATTTCATCCAGAACGCAACTGCACTTCTTTTCAACGCTTCGGCCTAGCTGTAATGCTGCTCTCTTCTTCCTGCAAAGCTGTCAAAAATGTCAATATTTTAAAACAGACACAAGTATTGGGCCAAGTTGTTTATGGCCGTAACATGTTTATTATGGACTCAACATTCTACGTTCTGTGCTATCTACGCTTCTACACCTATAAGGTATTTCTCCCGCCTTCTTAGCGTGCCTTCGTAGTGTAGTGGTCTGCATGCTGGGCGCGTATTCCAAATGTCCGTGGTTCGATTTCCGGCGAAGGAGTTGCTCATTCTTTACCTTTCCTACCCTCAAAATAATCCTAATGTCTCTACAGTGGCGCCCGAACTAAAAGGGTGATGGATGATGATTATCCACACCCAGGATTCGGCGGTTGGTTCCTCTAAAAGAAAACACCAGTCGCTCTTTAAAAGGGGAAGTATAGAAGGTATTTCTCGTGGTGTAGTGGTCTGCACCCTGAAGGTGTATTCCAGAGGTCCGTGGTTCGATTGCTGGCGAAGGTGTTGCTAATTTTTCATCTTTCCTGCTTCCAAAATACTTTCTACACGCCATCAATATTTCTACGTATCTGTGCTATCAATATTTCTACAATATCTGAGTCTATCTATGAGAGTCTATCTCAATCTGATACTGCATCTGAGTCTGCTTCATTACTTATATATATATGTGCAAGTTACTGCTTTTATTTACATCATGAATAATAGAACCATGAAAAACATTTTGTTTTCGAAGAATACGTTGAGAAATTTAATATCATGAAAATTATCTGTGTGCGGAAACAAATATCAGTTTTTAAAGCATATGGCGTAATTGCGGTCACAGGCGTCATATCTTCTTTTACTGTAGTAAAGCAATTATCGATTCCGTTGCCTTATTTTGTCAACAAAAAGTGTCCAATACGCTTCCTTTTGCTGCAGTAGAAAAATTTTCATTTTTTAACCGCATTTTCTTTATTAAAATAAAATGCAATGAACAAAAATATGAAATTTTCTCAATAGTATTATAGCAAATATGGATTTAGCATTTATAAGGGAGATGGGAAATGATTTAACAAGCATCTAGAAAAGTACTGGTTCCATTTAGCCCAAATACTTAAAGGTCTCCTGAATACTTTTAATTTTATGTTTAATGATACATCGATTTATTTAATTAATATATTTTACAGTATATCTAAGTAATACAGCAATAGTTTATTAATACTTGCCCCATTAGTAGAATGAATGAATAATGTTTATAACGCCATCATGAACACAAATTTTCCTTTCATTTTTGCTTCCTTGTGCGAAATAAAAGAAGTACTGTAGTCGTGAAAACTGTTGTTTATCATACTTCAACTGAAATATCCATTTTGTTTGTTCCCAAATCCATTTTGACTACTTTTTTGCTTGATGCCTGTACTTACGGATAGAATAAAGTATACTTTATTCCAAAACGGATCGTGAAATGGATTCAAAAGATATTTTTTCTTGACGTCTGTACGTACGAACGTCTGTTAGTTTTCGTGACTTCTGTACGTTTTTCGTGACGTCTGTACGTACGTTTCGTACGTCTGTATCTATCTCGCATAACTCAAAAACGATTCGATTAGCCATAGAACATTCAAATTTCTTACATAGGGACTGCCATAACATCTAGTTATGCGCCTCGCTTTTATTGCAATCGGCAGAATCGACACTATATATATATATATATATTATGTATACATATCAAATGTTGTATGTTCTTAAATTCAGTTAGTGCGAAAACAAGTTGTTCTACTGCTTGCGCAATTGCTGCAAAGTAAGTTAATAATAATTTATTTACTAAATAATATTGATTAGATTATCTCCTAAGTTTAATTATAGTAGAATTATCTTAAGAGAGTGAATCTTAAAAGAGTCAAAATTGAACTTACTAAGTATGGATTCACTCTTTTAAGATAATTCTACTAAAATTAAATTTAGGAGATAATATAATCAGTATTATTTAGTAAATAAATTATTATATATACATATATATATATACCCACTCCCTCTTCCCAGCTTAAATGGCCTTACATGACCTTTAAGTTTGCAATCGTTAATCGTAGTCATATACTTCCAATTACAGAAGTGTTTTAAACACGAAAATATTCATGCTTTGACAATATAGGACTTTTAAAAAAATAATTTTGGACATATATCCAAATTTAACTTTTAATGCGGTCTTCCTGTTCCTATATTTATATTTGGGAAAGTTTTAATACTCGTTATGAAGTAATAAAAATATATGAAGTTTGATTCCCGACGACAAAAATTGACCGGGATATTTAATTTCAAAATTTGCTGTTCTTGATGTCATTTTCAACTTATCTTGAGGGATCGGTTAATTAAGTTTTGATTAAGTTAATTAAGTAAGTAAATGAAATACAGCAAAAAATGTTTACGATTTCATAGAATGTGGAAGGAAGTCAAGTGGTGGCCACATCAAATTTCTTTCTAACACGTATTTTGCTTATTTAATATATAAAAGGAAAGATACTTTCATAAACTAAAGGTAGAACATATACAGTAATTATCTTTATTCAAGATACAAAAAGAAGAGGAAATCGTTAGGAGTTAGGCATACATTACATAATGCCAGACTTTCTTAAAATCGAACATGGATGCTTCCTGAAATGATGATTTTTGCAGTCTAAAAATATATCTCTATCACCTTTTTAAACTCGATTTATTTTCAAAACAAAAGCGAGCCTATCCACCCGTTGTCGCGCGCGGTTCTAAACTAGAGCCAGCTGAAAATGTTGCCAAACGCAAATGAAGTCATTTTCGAACGATGCATTTTATTTATAGAAACCTCCTCAAACAGGCAGGCAATATTGAATATCAAGAGGGACGGCAACAAGTGAGTTTATTCTTCTGAGCGTCAGAATGAACTATCGCTTGAACAATGAGATAATGGGGAGCAAAAATAACCCTGCTTATTAACGAGGCTTGAAGGTGCTTCGGAGTAGCATAACGAATGCTTGGAGTGGAGGAATGCGTTTTGCTGACGGGCATTTTCTTGGAGAATGTGTCTTCCTTTATTTACCAACAATTTATCATTTATGAAAATGCTCCTGTCTCAGGAGTAGCTAGCATTGTCTTGATTAATAAGCTAAGAATTATCTAGCATTTAGAGAATGTTTATCATGTGTGGTTATCTCTTCCACGACTTGCTAGCTAAGCTTTTAAGTAAAACGCATAATTCTTTCGTGGTGTATAAAGAAAGCGCTGAGTTAGTATGTGAACCTCTCACATAGCTTGCTAATATTGGGTTATTTGCAAATATATTTATAGATTAGAGACGCAGCCCGTATCCGCTTATCCGTTTCTTAGTTTTTATATCAGGGCTTTTGAGAAATATAAATATTTACACTGATAATATTTCAAATAAAAATGGCCATGCAATAATTCGTTTTGAATATACGCAGTGAAATTCTGTACAATGAAAACAAAATAAAAAGACAAATATTCTAAAATGGTCGTTGCAAATAAGTTACATGGCACAGGTGCGAAATGGTGTGGTTTTTTTTAATATACCAGTGCGTTAATTAATAATAATAATAGTATATTATTATTAATATTTATTATTATTTATAACCTTTTCATTTTGTTTCCTTCGTTTTATAATTCAATTTCATTTCAGTAATTTGTACCTTTATAATAAAATGTACCATTTAATTTAGAGTTTCACGTAAATTCTTTGTGTGACGTGGAATGGCAACATTTCTTAGAATTTAAGTTTCCCTGACGGTGTACATGACCCTAATAGATAGTAATCTGGTAGTTTTGTAACATTACGTAATGTAACATGACTCAAAAATTGGAAACTTTCCCAAATACCTCATTCAGTATCAAATAATAAAGTAAATATATAAGTAGTAATTTGAACTAAATTAAACTTAAATAATTACTGAAAACTTAGTAATTTGATTATTTGCATTGTAGTGATTACTGAAAAACTTAGTAATTTGATTATTTGCATTACAGTTCAGTATTGGAAACCTGGCGTGCATTCTCGCTGGGTTAGAACTTTTTATTTTTCAAGGACATAAAAATATTTATTCATACTTAGATGTTTTTACATGATTAATGGGAGCATTTCTGTAACACATAATTACGGTTTTGAGGCGGGTTCTGGTCCACCAGCGGCCGAGTCCGGTCCAGGGTTCAATTCCCGACAAACGGGTTGGTTGACCGTGCCTTTTTCGTGTTTTTTCGCATGTTTAACATGTATAGGAGCCAGTTTTCCTTAGAAAGTCCTTCGCGAAAGCATTCCTTCCCTTACATACATATCTCTCGAATGCTTTGTCGAACTCAAACACACCAAACCAAACCAGACGGATTCTCAGCAGCTGGAGTGTGAATAAAAAGTTTTATGATACATGGAATAGCAATAAGGTCCCATTTTAATAAGGGGCGATTTTTTGCGAACTCTTTCAAGAACGTTTATTCCGTGAATAACAACACTTAAGTGTTAAAAATAACTCAAATGGAATTTCCGGAAAGAGGTAGAAAGGATATTTTATCAATGTATGGGCTACTGTTTTTTTTTTTTTTTTTTTTTTTTTTTTTTCTTACACTAAAATTTTGCTGCGTCCTTGATTTTTCTATTTTACGTATCAAACTGCGTTACGTTACGCTACAAGATCTCCATTCACTCTTTACTCGATCATGGAGTTTTTTAAATGGAAATCAAATGAGCCGTTGTCGTTTCACGCAGTATAAGATTAGCAATTCATCTTTCAAGTTATAATAGTACATTAATTATAGTAAAATAAGTGCTTTTGTGATTAAAAATTATCCGTGAGGTTTTTAAGTAAAGTATTATATGCGTCGAGAAAGTGGATTTAGAAACTGAAATTAAGGAATGGCATTTCAACCTTTTTCTTAAATTTCATCTTTCCTAATTCTGTAGTTTTGGTAGTATTTAAATTAGTAATAAAGGAAATATTTATATATTATACACAGTATGTTTTGGTAGCATTTAAAATAGTAATAAAGGAAAAAACTAGTATTTTGTAGTAATAAAAGTATTTTCTACCTTTGAATGAGTTTTAAAGGCGCCTACAAACAGAGAACTAAGCAGATAGAATGTAAAACACTCATGTTAAAAATGTCTGACTATTTGAAGCAAAATATAGAATGTTCTTTGTTATAGACACAATCGATATTATATTTTCAAATGCAACTGAATATTCTGCTTATAAATTTGAAACATTATATTATTTATTTATTTTCTTAAAAACAAAACTTTGTTACTACCGTTCTATGCGGCTACTAGCAGAGTTATTTCTAAGACATATAACTTAAATTTGGAAACGAAGTACTTTGGAAACAAAAAACAACTACTGAGAAACAAATCTGATCACACAAATTTATAAATATATATAGTATCTGGGTCCAGTGCATGTGAATGCTAAACAATTGTAGTTTAAACCGAACTCAGATCTCGGGGAACAGTTTGGTAGCTTTAGCATTTTCACTGCTTTCCTCAAAAGATACTTAAAACTTAGTCAGTCTCCTTTGGAAAGACTTCCATGGAAGGCATGCCTCCACTTATGTATTTGAGCATTGAGCCACTAGAGAATTTGCGTGCTTTACTATAGTTCGTTAAGAAATAAAATTTATTTTTCTATGTTAGAAGGAGAGGATTAGTATTTGTGAAGACTTTTTATTAAAATCTATGCAATGATTAGCTTTTCTTTTCTTTTTTTTCCCAGATTCTTCTTTCTGAACGCAAGTTTGGGAAATAATTATAATTTGCATTGTTAATAGATATTCATTTGAATGCTGTAAGATAGAAATTTTATCCGGTATAATAATAATGAAAACAAAAGTTAAATATGATGTTGTAGAGTACCATTTAAGCTTCTTACTAGTTATTTTATGTTAACTTTCTGTTCTATCAGTCTCGTTTCCACTACCGTGTCAGAATGTAATTGTAGCTCGCGAAATATTCACATTATATATAAAGAAGAAAAAGAAGATTCTGAAAGGTGAAATCAGAGCGTGTTCTACCACGTTGTTAACTCTAGTGATCAGTATTTTGCAGCTTTGAGTTAATCTTGACGTTAGGCTTGTTTATGTCGACTTCAATCAAAGCCAGCTTGCGTTACACTGTGAAGCCGTTAGGCTACACTTAAATTTCATTAATTTTAGTTCATCCATTACCTTTGATTTCAAGCCAACGCTAATGGCTTCTCTAAGCACTAGTTGGTGTCATCTGTTAAGCCTTATATGATTAATGAAAGGTCCTTTGCCCTCTCTCCTTGTCTCTGTGGTACTTATAAGACATAGTGATAATTCGCTACTTGACTTTTAGGGTTCTGTTACAATTTTTGTGCTACCTAAGAAGGCCAGACCATGTAAAGTCCATTGCTGATTCAGTTTCGTGTGAACTTCAACCAAATTTATAAAATGCTACTAGCATATGCAATAGCTTCTTAGAGAGAGCTGTATACCGAACCTGGACTACTTGTTTGAAAGAGGAGACTTTACTTGCTACAGGTTTTTCTTCTTTTCCGTTACAAATACATAGAGAGATGTAGCAAGAGCTACATCTGATACGAAGTTAATATCGAGGGAAATTTGGATAACTTCTGAAAGGTCAAATTAAATGGCGAATTGGTTTAAAGTAGTTTAGAAATTCTCTTCCTTTCGTGCTTTTGAACTTATCAATAAAGTGAAATTCTCGGGTATAGAGGACGGATCTTCATTCATGAGGCATTATAAAATTCTTCGTGAAAATGTTTTTGCATATGCAGTAGAATGCCGAAAATTCTTAGAATTTAGCTTATGTGAGCCTATCCGATATGTTAAAACAAAATCAAATACAAAAGTACACTACAGTGCACATTTCTTGGAGGGTTGAAAATAACTTTCAATTTTTGGAGACCAGAATAATTGTTTTCATTTAAGTCATCCATTTTATTCTTCATAACAATATCATCAGTTTTTATTCTTTGTAATAATATCACATAAAAGTTACCCACACACGTTTCCCGAGTCCCATACTTTTTCTTTCTATCAATCGTTCAAAATTCCGCAATGTAGCTTCAGCTGCATACATTATTAAATGCAACAACGCTTTAATAACGCTTCCAACTATAGAAATTACCGTATTCTCCCTCTGCGTGCTCTGGTAGTGTAAAAGGTTAATACGTAAAGCCCCCAAATGGGAGATTCGTAGTTTGAATCCCATCTACAGCACAGTTGATTTTCTCATTTTTTGACTCCGACTCCAGATAACCCAATACGCTGTACAATAACGCCCAAGTCGAAATGAAGTTAGCAATAACTTTTCATTGCCTGGATTTGGTCGACATTGACTTGTGTCTCTCTAATTATTCTTTAAGTGGAGATGAAATTATGGAATTATCGCATTCTGTGGCGCGTAATATGGCGGTTTAGCTTTTTTTTTACATTGGCACGTGGTTAGATTTGTGGTAGATTTGACTCTTTTCTGGCTCTATAAACTATGATATCGGCATTAAATTTTGTGTTTATTTGTGTGTTTTTAAATTTAATGCTTATATTTGCTTGTTTCATGCTTATATTTTATGAAAAACCGATAACCTAAAATCTCTGAATAACAGAACCACTATACACCATATGCTTTTATAAGATCTCAACGAGATACCCAAGTCTAGAAATCATATCCCTTCAATTTGGATTTCAAAGGAAAAACGCGTGTCTGGGAAGAAGTAAACAGAATATAGCGAAGTTCTTCCAATGCTATTAATTTGCTAGATACTGTTTAATCAAACTGCTGCATCAATGATATTTAGAATTCCAGCAATTCTCCCATGCACACTGCAGCAAAACTGCTCTCTATACTAAATGGCATTGTTACATCACTTGTAGTATTATACTTCGATATTCAACTAATGCATTATTTTGTTTATTATGTGAAACAGATAATTCTGGAAAATTTTAAAGCTTCGTTTTTATGAAATATACAAACCTTCAGTAAAAAAAATCACTTTTCAATTTCTTAATACTGCAGTGCAATATTACCTAGGCACGTAAATTACCTAGGCATTAAATATTTTTCGTTTTTTATGTTCTCAAGCAAGAAATAAATATTAAAATATTTAAATTAAAATATGCCATTGATTATAAAGACATAAAAAATCTATAAGTCAAGAAAAGCGACCGTCAGCTACACTTATTCTGAAATCAGTTTTTCAAGTTCCTCACCAAATAAAAGAAGACTTATACTTCTCACTTTTCCCCTGAAGGAATGTAATATAAATTTATTCTTCCTAACGTTCTACGAAATTCCCAGATCAATTTCTTAGTACCTTTTGAGAATGATGGCATCTGTTGATATCTAGAAAAAAAAATAGAAAAATTCGTTTTCTCTAGACATCATCATCTGCAGTATGCTTGAAATTATTTGTTCATTTTCATGTATATGAGTATATAATTTTAGTTATAACTGAACTCAATTAACTTAAAGTGTATAAGAGGTTGCAGCACATTCTTATTAAAAATATAGACTTTTTCGGACCTTCGAGATTATTTATTTCACTTGAAAGAAGCATTATAATTTCGAATGAAATAAGCCTAAACTGTATGATCAATTCTTAAATTTTTCACGTCCAAGAAACAAATTTTCGAATGATCTTTTCAAATAATATTTTATGGGCTTTTATCTCAGCTGACATTTGGAATGCTTGCACACTTTTATCTATTCTGGATTTCATCCAGCGAAGTTCTTAGAATGTTTCTAAGATTTTCTCTCGATTTTTCACATCTTGCTAAAAACCTTTTATAGTAAAAGCCTCTTTTGAAATATCTGCGAATACTTTTAAGCAAATATACTTGGCTATACATCAAATAACTAAGCAATCTAAAATCTGATACGTTCCCCATCCATTTCTGGTGAGACTGTTGCTGAAAGGAAAGCATAATCAAGATGTCGAAGGAATCTTAACACCACCGAGTTTCTGAAGTTAAAAGATCTGCAATAATCTAATTTTTCCGTTCTATATATGAAGCAGAATAAAATTTAAAATAAGTATAATAAATAAATTGTTGCGCTCCGTACGCTCCATGTAACGAAAGACTTTGATTGCATGATGGGCTTATCTACTAATTGTTCCAGCTTGGCTGTAGAGACTTTAAATTATTTCGAAGCAGGAGAAATGAGCAGTGCCCTCATCAGGACTCGAACCACGTATTTCTCGCATACCCGCCGAATGTGCTGACCACTACACCAAGAACGCATGCTAAGAAGGCAGGAGAAATACCTTATATATTCACCCTTTTAAGGGTGACTGGGGATTAGGATACCCAAGGTGATGAATCATCATCCACCACCTTTTTTAGTTCGAGTGCCACTGTAGAATTATTTGGAATGTTTCGGAATCAGGAAACTGAAGACATGAGTAACGCCCTCGCCAGTCCTCGAACCACGGACCTCTCAAATACTCGGCGAGTGTGCTGACCACTACACCACGAAGGCATGCTGAGGTGGGAGAAATGCCTTATAAGGCAAGAAATCGTATTTATTATCCAGTCTTTTATCCAAGATTCATAGTTTATTATAAAATAAGTGAATGCGAGGTCAAATCTTCAAGAGTGTGAATTAATTTTAGCCATAATGTGAACACTTCAATCGCTTACTAGGCAGATGTTACACTGATTGCTATTAACTCTGCAAAAACCAATTATGATCTCAACAAATCAAATTACTACAAAATCGTGTTTCGCAAATAGAGTTGTGGTACTGCAAGTGACAAGTAAACCTTAATGCAAGTAAATTTCAACTACTGATTATTAGAAGAAATAACATATCTAATTTCCTCTAAGTTGACATTTTCGATATTGAAATTCTCATAATGAGCAAGGCGCAATATCTTGGTATCATTGATTGTGACCTGAACTGGACTCATCACATCGGAAATTTCTAGCGGAAAGGGTATTTAATTTTGATTAGGCCGCTTCCTCTTATTGGAAAATATTCTAACCTTAGTTTAAAAATGAAGCTATTAACTTTTGCAGCTAACATTATTCCTGTGGTATCATATGCGTTAGCTGCATGGTTTGCACCTGCCAAAATAGGCATCGGTAAATTATCCAAAATAAATTTATCCAAAATTATCCAAAATAAATTTCTTCGCATTATAACTATTACATTATAACTATTACGTTTTTTCGTCTATAATTCGTTGCTCCAAAGATAAGATCCAAATAATTTACAATTAATTTATTTTTATTGATCTTATTAAGTTTTAAACAGTTGGGATACATGTTGCTAATTTCATCAACATTATTATTGTTAAACTAATAATATCATCAATCGCTTATAATCTTAAAAAAGTAAGATTATTTGATACAAGAAGAGAATTCAATTTTTCTACAATTAAACTTACAAACTGAAACACCAACCTCTCTAAAACCGTTATAGAAAACACAGTTTTTTATTCAGATTACCAGAGTTAAATAAGTATGTACAGAAATTGAACAACAACAAGAAATTCTTCATCTTACTAAAATTTTACAAGATAATGGAATTCCAATTAACTTCATTAAGAATCTATTTAACAAAGCTGGAATGGTCTACACCCTATAAAATTTTTTTAAGTAATGAATTTTTTATTTGAAAGTTCAAATAGAAAAAAGGGATAAAGAAAGATATTTTAAAGGATTTTGCAATTTAATTTGTGTGTTTATATATATTTGTATTACTGTGCGATTTTTAACAGGGGGCCTACTCTTTCCAAAATTGTCATGGTAAGTCCATGGCGTGAAGACTATTCTTTCCAAACCTTTGTATTTGTCTTCCTTTTTCTTAATGTATGCTTTAAAAAAAATTTTTAAAAATGTAAAATCTACTTGACATCTAGCCCCTGTATGGCCATGTAAACTCCCAGTGCAGCCTTACGGGGCTCCAGCGAGTTGCTTCTTCCAGATAGTGGAGGACGTGGGACATACGCCTGTTTACCTATGCTATACGCCAGGCGTCCCCGTCCTCCGTCACCTGTCAAATGTATGCTTTAAAAATTAAAACATTTAAAAATTACTTCCTTCTAATTCAATTTTCTGCGCAATTTCAAAATTTTAATCGCCAATTAGTTTCGCCAAAGACGCCAGACTGGCAACCATTAGCGTCTACTTTTAAGTTTCGGTCGTTTGTTCTTCGTTTGCGTAACTAATAATATCAAGTTCTGATAATATAATAATAATATAAGTTCTGAGTCAAGTTCTCTTATAATTTTTATGTATATTTGTATTATCGTATTTTATTTGAGTTTAATTTCAGTAAAATTTATCTAATTATTGTTCTTTTACTTTATTGGACATTGAATTTATTACATATGCATTCGTTTTTGCATATTATCATTTCATTTTCCGGATTCCTTTTCGTAGACAAGGCGTTCGGAATTTTCTGGTGAACTGTTATAATTAAATATTATAGAATGGTTCGTCAGCTAATTCTGAATGAACAGAAACGCAGTGGTTTTCACATGAAGTGAGATTCAATTGAATTTGTTCTACCTCCTCTTGATAACGTATATACAGGTTTGCTACTACCGATTGCGATAAAAAAAAGAGGCGCTTAACTAGATGTTTTAGTTGTCACATATATTGGACGCCATTTTGTTTTCACGATGTAAAGGCTCTCCTTTTTTTTTTTTTTTTTTTTTTTTTTCAACATTTTTTTCCCAACAATCTGCTAGCCGAATTACGCTTATGCTAGAACTTTCATGGAACAAAAGTGCTTAATCATGACGAAACAGGTGCGAAATTGGGAGAAAGTGCAGAATCGCCCACTGCTTGCCGCGTTTTTAGGAGTTGCACATACACGGTGTCCATATACACGTCGGCCTGTTTTCACTTGAAAAAACATCCCAGAATTGCACAAAAATGGCATTGCGCACACTCTTGACATTATCCATGTACACTGCTAAAGTCCTAGCTAGTAACCTTTATCGCATTACCAAAATGTCGCCAAACTACCTGTTACCATATTCCAAAGATTAGCCCAAATAATATTTTTGACATGTTATGGACCCATTATGGACAATTTATTTGTGAACTATTTATGGACAATTGTGCCATTGTATGTTATTGCATTATATTTATCGTACTTCTCAGGAGACTCATAAGACTGAAGGCAGCCGATTCAATATCAAGAATAAGAACATTCTTATTAAATTATGATAATATGTATATATGAATTATTTATAGCACTATGTGCAAAGTTATCAGTGTAACAAACCTTAGTATTGTGTCATTCTTAGTAGATTATGATATTATGTGTATATGTATTGTTTGTAGCAATACGTGCAAAGTTGTTAATGTTATCAACCTTGCTATTGTAATTATTTCTTTCTGCTAGCGAACTATATATAGATTTTCCTTCCGCTGATTAGACATTATTCCATTTTGTCATTACCGTTAGTCGGAAGCCGCTAGACGTTTAAAATAAATAAAAATAAATGTACATACACGGGTGTGCAAAAATTAAGGACGAGACGGTTTTTTCAATATAACTTTGTACAAAAGCTTTCCTAATCAACACATTTAATACCGTAAGATCCCCAATACGTAAGAACATGAGTAATGTAAGCAACACTTACTAAAAGAGAAATCATAGGAATAAAAAGAAGCTTTAGTGAAAACGTAGCATGGAACACAATGCGACTGACGGCCAAAACATCCTTGTGATGGGTGTCCAGCAGGAAACATCCGGTCTTTAATTGGGGATATGACTGCTAGGCAGGTTTCACAGCGTCTGCCCAAGCTGAGAATGAGGGTGTCAATGAGTTGTTGAGGCATTGCTGCCCATTCGCCTTGCAGCGCAAATCGAAGCTCCGGAATCGTTACTGGTGGTAAGGTACGAGCTGCCAAGCGTCTGCCTAAAAAATCTCATACATGCTCGATGGGATTGAGATCCGGAGATCGTGCCGGCCAATCCATACGTTCAATATCCTCACTCTCTAAAAGCTGTTCGGCAGCTACTGTGCGATGACATGGTGCATTGTCGTCCATGAAAAGGAACTGCGGACCCATAGCGCCTCTAAAAAGACGCACATATGGAAGAAGAATCGAAGGTCTGTACGACTACCAAGCATGATGCCTCCCCAAACGGAGAACACCGCCACCTCCATACCTGTCCCTTTCAATGATGTTCGAGGGATGATTGCGGCTTCCCCCTCTCCAGATGAGTATGCGATGAGAATCGCTACTCAGACTGAATCTGTTCTCATCTGTAAAGAGTACTTGTCCCCATTCATTGTCTCTCCAATTCCGGTGTTTCCGGTACCACAGAGAACGCCTTCACCGATGGGCAGGCGTTAGAGGTACACACCGTACAGGGCGTCGTGCAAACAGACCGCCACCGTGCAGTCTTCTGGCCACGATAAAACGCGATATCGGTCGTCCAGTCGCCTGTGTTGTGTGTCTAGCGATTTCTCCCGCTGTCTGCCGCCTGTTTCTTCTGGCCTGTAAGGCAATATACCGACCACTACTAAATCCCCGGATAGCTGTTCCTGTAGTTTGAAATTGTCTCCGAAGTCGTGAAACGATGCTGTGAGCAATTCCGAACTCTGCAGCCACACTTGTCACACTGCGACCTTCCTCCAACTTCCCAATGATTCGACCTCGGGTAAAAGCATCCAGATGTCGTCTAACAGATTGATTATTCGCCATTTCTCGCTGAGGCAGCAACTCGGTGTGATTTTAACTGCTATACGGCGTGCAATCTCTTTGCCAGAAATACTGATCTGACACCGACAACATGCTTTATACTACTCAGACACTCCCCCATTACGTCTATCTGCATATCTGCCCATGTGCTACCGTACATCACCTTACTTAATCTCCTGATTGGTCTTTCTGTCCGCTCTGCCTCTTCGTTCAGCTGATATGCTAATTTTTCCACTTCGTCCTTAATTTTTGTACACCAGTGTACATACGTATATATGTACGTGCAGACATCACGAAAAAGTCCCTTTTGATTCCATTTTAAATCATGTTACAATTCGCTTTGGAAACAAGTGTCGTTTATTCTGACCTTACGTTCAGACGTTCAAATGGATATTTCCTTTGAAATATGAAATATGATAGCCGAAATTTTTTGCGATTGCAATACGTCCTTTACTTCGTGTAATGCAGTAAAAAAGGAGACGCAACGATTTTTTTTCTCCTATATGACAAAAATTATTAAAATTACCAATGAAACTTCGTTTCTGAAGTAATGATATTCAAAAACATAGAAAAATGTAATTCAAATTGAAATGTGCCTTTAGCCTTTTGCAGTGCAACAGACACGCAGCAAATAAATAAATGTAAATTTTGCTGCTGAAATATGCCCTGATATTATACGTTCGTATATTTTATGTCATGCTTTTAAAGTGGTGAATCACCGGTTTTATTTTTAACTCTTTTGTTATTATGTAGGATAAAATATACAGTGCAGGAATACTACTAACCACTTTGAATATAGGCTAATGTAAATTATCATGACATGTAATGCGATGTCTTAGCAATTAGCTTGTTAATAAATTATTGGAGGAATGTTAAGTGAAATGTGGAAACACAAACGTATCATCTGATGCATATTTATTGAAAATAATATAAGATGCATATAGCCTTGTAATAAGCATTGGAAAAATAGAAGTAATTTATTTGTATAGAGCATGTTTATTTCCCTAATTCAGAAATCCTATAATAGCTTCCAATTTCTAATATAAAGCTTCATTTTAATTCGTTTCTATTGACTAATTTTAGTACCTATGCATGTTTAGATGCATATAAATTTCGTAAAATATCTGTCAGGTCGGTGTCAGAGCAACCCATGCAAAGGCATAGGGCGGAATAATTTAGGGAGGGGGGCAACATTTGCATAATTTTAGAAGGGACCGGCAGCAAAAAGTCTAGCACTGGACTTGATCTTTCTATAAGTAATTAAACATTAGTCTTGATGGAAGGAAATATCCTAGGAAAGAAGTTCGGTGTGGTTTAGTCGATTATGACAAAGCATAGTAGGGCTATCCGACGAAGGGGTGTTTGGTGTGTTGAGTTATGGCAAAGCACACGAGAGCTATCTGCCTAAGGGGGGATGCCTTCGTGGAGGACTTTCTAAGGGAAACTGGCTCGTATACACGCTGCACATGGGGAAAACCACGAAAACGCCCATGCAGCCAGCCCGTTCGCGGGATTCGAACCTCGGACCGAACTACCAGTGTTCAGCGACTTTACCGCTCGGCCGCTGGTGGGCTCCGACGAAGGATAGAGATGCCTTCGTGGAGAATTTTCTAAGAGAAATAGTCTCGCGTACACGTTGCACATGGGGAAAACTACGGAAACACCTATACAGACAGCCCTTTCTCCTGGAATGGAACACAAGTCGAAACTAGCACTGTTCAGGAATTTTACCGCTCGGCCTCTGTTGGGCTGCCTGGGAAGAAATTATTGACTGCTTTTAGTCAGGTGCACTTTACCATGTTAACGTCCTTTGCCATTTGGCGAATGTTTTCTAATTTCCGACTGGTTTATTTCTTTATTGCCGAAATTAAATTTTATTATTGCCAAAAATTAAGAGCGGATAATTAAGACAGCGTATTAATAAGACGGTTGATTAATGGATAATTAAGACTAAATAAACATATATAGAGATAAAATTTAATTATAATTTAGATTAGATTTATCAAATTAAAGGCTACATAAGAATCACGGAGACTCGTTTAAACATTTGAAAATTTTATTTATTTATTTATTAACTTCGATTGTGCATACGAATAACGTTATCTACTTTTTATGATAATTTTTACTGGTGAAAGTCTGAGCAATGGTCACCCTTGTTTTATTAAATTTACTATTGAAAACTGTTTTTATTCTTTTAATAGGCTACATAAATCTTACTAAATACATTCAGCTGTTTTGGCAGTTTACATGTTTGCTCGATTGAGCAGATCATGCGTGCAAAGATATAGTCATATGGTAAAATGCCAATTCAGCAAAGTTATGTTAGTGTTGGTCAAACTGAGTAATTGGCAATCAATTTGAACTTATCAGTTCTAGAAAGTAATTTCTGAGAAAAAATCTGATCTCGCCGTGCTCAAAATGGCATAGTCATTTCAGTACAAACTAAGTCCGTAAAATTAAGAGGAATTCGAAAACTTTCATCCGATGAAAAACCGACGCAAGTAAAAAAAAAAATTGTCTGAAGAACTCAGATTTAAGTTATTACTGTAGTGTAGATAAATTCTAAATGAGAAAATAGAAAGCTGACGAATAAAATTTCAGTTATAAATTTTTAACAGAATTATGAATAACAAAACAATGATAAGAAAAGATATGATCTTACTCCTCAGCAAATATCTTAATTTTATACGCTATTGTGTCCAATGTATGATTTTTTAAATTCCTGTTCTAAAAGTATTCTGTGTATTATTTACTTTTAAAAAAGTGCAACCTGCGAATAAATTACCAATTCCTCATAATTTTTTAGATCCTAACAAACGTTTATTTTTTCGGTTCTGTTCTGTTATCTAGACAGTATTCAGAAATATATGTATATATGCATGGATGCATGTGTGTCATGTATGTATGTGTATAAGTACGTACATATGTATGTATGTATATACCACTCACACATATATGCATATACATACATATACACGTGCATACATAATATTTGTGAATCCGGTCCTGATAGTAGAAGAGTATCATTTCTTCCTCAAATGTAAAATACGAAGAAGGCGCATTCCTTAAGAAGCGTTTAATGTACAGAATGCCTCCTGAGACAAATAGCTCTGAAAAGCTCTGTTTTAAATGAATCCCAAGTGCTTTTTTTAACTTAACTTAGGAATAGAGCAGTTGCTAATAAAGACTAGAAGAAATCAATCACCTACAACAGTAGACTTATACCGGAGGCTCCCGGAAGCAATTTTATACGGTTTGTGAATACATTTTCCGTTAATTAATTAGCATTATTACGACATCATTTGTTATGGCAAGAATTTGAAGATGGGCTCAAGATTTTAGTGATTATGAGTGAAATTTTACATTATTTTCGTTACCATTAATGATGAAACTGAATAGCGAGCGCCCACAAAGAGGCCCACCAACAACTGAACAATAAAAATCGCTGAACACTGGTAGTTTGGTCCGAGGCTCGAATCGTGGCGAACAAGCTCGCTGCATGCGCGTTTTCATGGTTTTCCTCAAATGTAAATATATAAGAGGCAGTTTCCCTTATAAAGTCCTCCACGAAAGCACTTCCCTTAGGCAAATAACCTTTGAGTGCTTAGCTATGATCAATTAAACTAAACCAAGTCATCCCTTTAAATGGAGTTAATTCAGTTACGCTGAGACATAAATCTTATTCAAAGATTTGACGATAAAAGTTTGATTAAACGTTTTTCGATACTTGGATAAATGTCCTCAGGTACAAATTTTTGCAAAACGAATAGTCTCTTTGTTTGTGAATATATTGGTATGCAAATATTTTAACCGAATTTTAAAATTAATATGTCGAAAAAAATAATCAGACTAAGCAATAAACATCAATAATTCACTATAATTATATAATTCCTAGCAATTTTCTTTCAAGTTTTATCGAAACGGAAATGCCATGACGTAATGTAACTGAAAGCTGCAAATATAAATAATGAAGTCTGTAACAATTTACATAGACGTATGTGTATTTTTTTCTGTATGCATCAAAGAAGAATTTAATAAATAAAAGGGAGATAGTCATTATTTATTAGCTGACAGATAGTCATTGTTTATTCTAAAATTAAGCTTAACTGGAAAGATTTTGTAATTTGTCTATTTTTAATTTCAGTTAAAATTCAGTTATTTAGTGGCTAATTTAATACGTTAGAATCATTTTAAATAAATATCAGTACATATAAATATCAGTAATATATAATACATTAAATATATAAATACCAATAATCTTCAAAATTTAATATTTAGCTATCAGTACGTTTAAATTACAGAATGTAATCAAGAGAAAGCCTTTAGATTTCAGACAGAAAATAAATATTAATTGGAATGTTTTCACTTTTGTGTAATAGATATTACCATTTATGCAAGCTTTGAAAAATATTTACTAAATAAAATTTTTAATTTAGTTTGAAAATATTGCTTCGTTAGATGCACTTTTAATTTTGGTAAAATAATAAATTCAAATAAATTCTGCCAGTAAATAAATAAACAAATAAATTCGGCCCATCAGTTGCTTTTAGATAGCGCAATCTGAGTTTGAGAACACTGGTTTACAAATCTCAGGTCTGAATTGACTTTTATTGCTTTCTCACCAAATAAAACAATATAGAAATTAATCTTGTATTATAATTTAAAATAAACGTTTTGAGTAATGAAAACTGCATATTTATTATCAACTGTTATATTATTTTCATTACATGCACATTTATTATCAACAGCATTAAATTTAAGAATTATAATTTACTTTTATGCTGTATCACGACAGTAGTATTTACCATGAAATGTTTTTAGGATTGCACAAATACATTTTTATAACTATAGAGAGAATTTGAAAAAGATTAGTGTGTGTTAGATATTAATCTTAATTTTATATACTTGCAAATATAAATGCTCTAATATACAATGTCGAATTCTATGGAAATAGCCTTAAAGTTTTCTGTGGCAGGTGCTCTATGTAGAAGCAAAAAAAAAAAAAAGATTTTCTTTATACTATAAGGTGAATTTTGAGTTATTAAAGCAATTTTTGTGCATTAGTTTATTAACAAATGCCTGTACATTCCCATTCAAATTCTCAGAAAACAGAAATATTAAAATAAATTGTACACGTTTTTGTACAATTGAAATATTCAAGAACGAATTTACAAATTTAGATCATTCTTCTACCTATATTTACACTACCTGACATTGATTATGCAACACCAATAAGGAATGGCCAGAAAGTGATGAAACTCGACAAACAGAAACAGACAGCAGCGAACAATAAGTTTTTTTTTTCTCCCGAAATACTAGTATACATAATAAGGAGCGAGAACAGTGTCGACTCAGTAGGTTGTAAGACCACCCTGAACGGCGATACATGAAGCAACACGCTTAGGTACAGAATCAAGTTGACAACGGATGGTGTCCTGAGGAATGGCTCGCTATTCCCTGTTAACCATTTGCCACAGTTCGTCTTCTGAACGTGCTAATGGCAGGGTCTGTAAATGGCATCCAATCACATCCGAAATGTGCTCGATTGGTGAGAGATCAGAAGAGAATGGTGGCGAGGGAAGCATCTCTACACCTTGCAGAACACGTTTGCTTATGCGAGCAGCATGTTTTCGGATGTTATCCTGATGACAAAGAGCACTGGGCAATCCCTGAGTGTAGAGGAGTGTCGCACATCATCTACGTATTGTTGGACCGTCATAATGCCTTGAATACGTCCTAGAGGTGTCCTGAAATCGTACGCAATTGCGCCCTAAACCATAATGCCGCGTTGTCGCCTAGTGGGGCGTTCCACACTTGCTAATGGACTGGACCTGTCTCCACATTGATGCCACACTCGTACGCGGTGACTGTCATTGGGGAAACAGAAGACTGACTCAACTGAGAACACGATCCTGTGCCATTCCGTCGTCCACATCGCTGGAGCCCGGCACCATAAAATTGACAGTAAATGGTTCTGGTAGATATGGGAACATCCACGATGTCTTGAACAAGATTCTTGTCATTCAGGATGTCTTGTCTCATGATTGCAGAATGGAGGTAGAAGTGGTTTATGGGTGCCCCACCGCTTATCGGCGAATGCGTCGATCCACACGTGTTAACGTCACTCTGGATGCACTGACACCTCTGGAACTAGCCACCATTTCCTTGTTCCAACCATGGTTGCCACATCCGATGCACTCTGAACGCGTCCAGGTGTGTGTCAGCTACGAAAAATGAACATTCTGCAGGTTCGTTCCCTTATATCTTCCTCAACGTGCGCGGAAGAGCTCCGCATTTCACATCATTCTCATAACTCGGTGGTGTGTGTCTACCCTGATTTTTTTCATAAATTTCGGGACACTCCTTCTTGGTGTTGCATTTTCAATGTCGGGTAGTGTAATTCAAAGTCCATCCTTAAAAATTTTTAAATGAACATAGGCAGGAGCTAACAAACACTTCTCGTTTTGACGGCTAATATTTACATCTTGATACACTTTACTGATGAGACATTTCTCAAACAATAAACAGAGTAATCTATAAAGAAAGAATTAAGAATATTTTTTTAAATTTTATTATTATTATAATTATTTTTAACTTTGTTTTTCAACTTTCGATTTTATAAGGACTTGTAGTCGCAATGTGTAATAGACGAAAATCTTTATTAAACTTATTTTACAGAATGTTTCACATAAATATGAATAATACTTTCGTCTTAACTAACTAAAGCATTATAAACATTTCAATTATTTAATTTCATAAAAGGACTGTGTGAAAGGCTATACGATTTTACTGAATCATCTTATGTTCACACAGTTTCCATAAAATTCTGCATTATACATTAAGGTAATTTAATTATTCGAATGCGATGAAAATTTTAGGAAATAAAGAATCCATGCTAACCTTTCACAAATGTCTTTTTATAATGGTTTATTAGACCATAAATCCTTGAATGAAAAATTAAGAAATTTAAAAAAATTTAATAAAGTTATTTTCCATCAGTAGATATTTTTTAAATCATCAGTTCAGAATATTTGCTTTTCTTTGAAAGTTCAAAAGGTGTAGCACATAATAGGAACTATACTTTTGAACTCATTTCGTTTTAAGTGCAGAAATAATTTGAAGACGGTAAAATACTTTAAAAGATCCAACGGAAACGAACGCTTCCTTTTATCACTGCGAAGAAAACATAGTTATTTCGCTCTAATTCTTTTCTTGTCTTTACGCTAACTCCTTCTTGTAGTATAAGTATCTCTCAGCATAACTTAAACTGGGTCACAAACGTCAGAAGTTAAAACTACTGAAACTGGATGGTTCCTTTCTGCATGATCTAGAAACGCTCTTGCAAAATATTCCGTCATTCAAACTTCGGTGTTTTGTTTAACTAAAAGGGTCGCCAATGAATTGTCTCCACGTAGGGTTAAATGAAAGAACTGGACTGGCGCCCGGAAGAACGAATTTTTTGTTTGGTTTGAGGTACATTCTTGCATTTGTTTTTTAGCCTTTGGAGCAAATGTCTCGTGTGATATCATTTGGTTTTGGTGGGGAAATGATTTCACGACCAAAATAAATATTATATCTGTGATCTTCTATGTTGGTACTTATTTTCCTTAGATAGAAACACAGTTTAAGCTGAAAGAATGTTAAAAGGGTAATTTGGACGGGCTCCCAAATTTTTTATCAAAAATACCACAATAATGCAAATATAATATAAATAAAGGCTTATTTTCTTGAAAGAGATATTTTTCTTTAGCTTTCTTCATTTCAATTTTAACAAATCAATTTCATATATTTTTTTTACTTTCTTGTACAAAGTAAAGAAACTATTGTAATCGCGAAAATTTTGAATATCATCTTTCAAAGGAAATATCTATTTTGACCACTCTTGAATGCTTTTTAAACGATATTTTTAAGTGACATCTGTATGTACAGACAAAATAAAGGATACTTTTTCCCCAAACGGATCGAAAAATGGACTAAAAATGCATTCAGAAGAGATTTGTTTCGTGACGTCTGTATGCAAGAAACATACATACGTAAGTACGTATATTACTCGCATGCAGACGTCACAAAACAAATATCTTCTGATCGTTGAAATTTTGCATATGTGACTGCTATAACATGTAGTTGTGCACCTCCCTTTTTCGTTGCAATAGGCCACATCAAACATATATATATATATTGCCACTTTGTTACCCGACTCAATGAGCTCAGTTTTTTTCTCTCTCTCTCTCTCTCTCTCTCTCTCTTATGTGTTGGTAAATTGTGCATTTCTTGCTTTAAAATGATTGAATTACGTTATGATTGTTGTGTTCCCGTTAATGTTTTCATACCTTTAGTTAATATGCATGCAATAGTTGTAGAATAATCGGCAATGTAAAGGCTTAAATGGTTCTAAGCCTACAGAATACCTTCATTTGTTTACATTTGAAACAGTAGTAAAGTGAGTTAAGTCGTTGGTGCACCAACTCAGTGTCTTTTTGCACAGTGCGACAAAGGGTAAATTTCAGTTTTGTGGCCCCAAAATTTTGTCTTCCTGTCCGCTGGCCGAACTGCTTGTTTTTGCGTAGAAACTCTAATTTAATTATGATTTTTTTTACTGTAACTGTATTTGGTGCTTTAGGTTTTTCTGTGTTTTACAATTTTTAATTAAGTTTGAGTTTTTATGTATGACTTACCGCGAAGTGAGAACTGAATTGACTGAATTAGAAATATATTTCTAATGAATTTCGCGGAAATAAGTTTAAATGAAGTGCAGCAAAAAGTGCGTGTAATTTAGTAGGCCGTAATTTTGAATGAGAGCACCTCGGGGGGGAGGGTCTCCTACCCCTAGTCCCCTACCAATAACCTGTTGAAAAGATTTTCGCCTCTGCGCATATGCTCTCATGCCGCACAGGCACATACATTTACGAATATCCATGCCTATTCAGAGGTAATCAATCAATCAATATATGCTTGCCCTTCCTGCAACTTAATGCAACTAGGCTGACACCCGAAATCCACCTCCGTATCAGGCGGGAGGGCCGGACATGTCCGCTAGACCTCTTAAAGAGATTAATACTAGTACTCTTGCTACGCCGGGGTGCCTCAAATCCCTGCGCAGACTTTTTAGAAAACTCTCTCGAATCCTCCGGGGCTGAACCGGACCACCGGATGCTTACACACCACGGGTCTCGGAGACCACCCCGGAGGGAGGACCTCTACAGACCTATGTCAATTTGACGATCTGACCGGCCGTTGATGCGCACCTGCCAGTACTACACGGCTGCCCGTCACCGAAGGTCATTACCCGGAATACGCAGACTGACTACGCTACCAGATCCTCCGGTTCTGGGACTTCTGCAATCCCCTTTGGTCCGGCCGTATAAACGACCTTCCCTCAGGTTCTGGAACCGTCAATCTCAAATTGCTTTTCCCCCAGAGTACTCTCTGTCAGGATATAGGATCCAGCCAGTTGCACCCCGGGGGTTACTCAGAGGTAAAACAAATTAAAGTATTAAAAATTTAAATGGAAAAAAGTATAAACTGAGAAAGCTTTTAAAAGTGTACGAGATGATAAAATTCCATGCAATTTATTACACTTTTATTTAATTTACACCATAAACTGGCATTCGTTTTTTTTTTTTTTTTTTTTTTATTCTGACCACTTCGTTACCACTAATATCTGTCTTAGTTGAAGATTCTCTCCTATAGTTTATTTTCCATTTGCAATATTTTTTCCTTTTACCGTCTTTGAAACTAATTTTTACTAACGAAGCATTTACTCTTCCCTCACGTTTTCTGGTCTCTAATTAACGCTCGTTGCTCATTGATCTTTTGAATATTTTATCATCCTGTCCTCTAGTGGTTTTATTTCTCCCATTAAACTGGACTTCATTCCTACGTTCAGGTCCCAATCACCGCTAATTTCCGCTCCCTTTTCCGTAATCACCACTAATTTCTCTTTCATCACGCCCAGATCTTCCTTTTCATCTGCACGTTTCAACCTTTTTTATTCAAAAAGGATTATGACGTCGTAACTTCTTAAACCGAACTTTTTTTATTAGATTTTCAGTGTTTCCACTCCGATAAGCATCCATTTATTTAAAGTTTTATGGTTTCGAACTACAGGGTGATCGTATACGATCTTCAGTTTGTGACTTTAAATAAGAAAAGGATCTTTGCAATTTGATTTTTCCAGCACGTAAAATGTTCTTTAATAAATTTTAACAATATATCAGATTTTTTTTTTAACTTTCTACTCTTATTACTATTATTAGTCCAAAGCGGCTTTGTCCCTGAAGAACTGTTGTTTTCGTTTTGCGATTTTGTGTCGAAAACTTTAAAAGGCTGTATCACCTTTCAAAAGCGTAGCCACCATATATTATCGCCCTGTCTTATATTTAAAAAAGATCCATCAAATTTTGAACGACGTAAACGTACTGCGAATATGGGCATGTGGAAGCCCAAATTCGGAATTTGTTTTATTATCGATTTCATATTTTGAAAAAACTTAACGAATTTTTGATTACCAAACTCAAGGCTTTCAAAGCGAGCCATGGCAACGTTTTACAGAAAAACATTTTTATCTCCAGTGCGTGAGATTGTGTATCGGAAATTCTAAAGATATGCTCAACTTAAAATTATTTTGCGGTATTGCTCTTGAACTGAATTTTCTGGTTTAAGTGCAAAGAACATGATATTTAATAAATAAAGGTAACACACAAAACGTTAAAAAAAAGCCCCTTTGGAAGTAGTTTAAAATCTGAAACTTTTCACATTTTTTTATTTTATTTATTTTTGCATTACTGATATATTAATTTTACATTCTGCTATATAATGATATATTATAATGGTACCGTTACCTGCATACGGATTCGTAGTAGATTGAATGCACGCAGAATCGGCGATAGCTTGTTAAAATTTATTTCCCAAAAGAAACACTTTACAGTTCTGGAAATTTTCACTAAAGTACTCGCACAGCTCTTAAGTATCACAGAGTACAATCAATAGTTACACTTCAACCTACTAACAACGTTAGACACAACGCAACGCAAAATGCATCTAAAAGGCGAAGCTCTCACGGAAATCTCTCGACACTCCGAAGTCAATTCTGAAGTCAACACTCAAGTCTTTTACTCCCTCCGGGCTTACATAGTTTTTCTCCGGGCGCTGAGACATTTCCAATATCCTCAATTTCTCCAAATTCCTGGAAGGCATATACAGTTGCAGCTACATATAGGACCGGATGCAGTTACAGTTACATATAGGAATCAAACCAGTTACAGTTATGCATGGATCGGACCTAAACGTCGCCAGGTTTGATGACGTTTGGCGATTTCTCTCAAAATTTGCTGAAAAAAATTAATTGCTTAAGCCATCGTCAGTTTGACGATATCTCGCCAATTTAGCGAAAGAGCCATTTACTTCTACTGTAATCGTATTTTTCTGGCTGAGCTTTGGATTCTTTAGGCATTGCATGTGACGTTATTCGACAGCTACTACGATTTACATATATCACTAAAATGACCTACATATATACAAAAATTCGTAGCAGTAAACACTTTCATAGGGGCCGAGAAATAATGATGATTCTCAAGTTTCCATCTGCGAATCTTGATTTAGTGAAACTGTGATCCCGATGATGTGTTTCTGTAGTATAATATAAAAGTAATGCAGCATAAAAATCAGTCTCATTATCCATAAAACTTGATAAAAAATACTTTTTTCCAAGAAGGTTTGACTTTCAAACTGATTTTTTGAACAGAAAGATTTACAGAATTCGTTATTAAATGAGCAGTCGCTTTTGTTGTTGCGACTGATCTCACTTGTCTCAGATTTAACATCAGGTTAAGGGGTCATGAATTTTATCTCGACCAATGGGCCACGAGTCTAACGTGGTCCATTGGAACGTGGACTTAAGTCTTGGGCACCTTACAGCTGACAGTGCGAATTGCCATGCACAGTTCCATTTTTGAAGTAGAATCCCCTGGGAAACGAATCTCAAGAGCCTTCTATCCTTCTTCCCTTTCGAACAACAACTCGAAAGGACTCAACAGAATTTTAGTACCTCCAAACCGAAATGACACTATATCGTTACAAACATCTATGCCTTCATTCCCTGCTACGCTTACTTTTGTCTTTTTTCGTGGTCTACAGAACAAATGCTGCCATTAAGGAAGTATTGTAATCGCGAAAAGTTTCAGACAGCATATTTCAACGAAAATATCCATTTTGACCGCTTTTCGAATGCAATTTAACGATTTTTTTGCGTGATATCTGTACGTAAGGACAGAATAAAAGACTCTTTTCCCCAAAAAAAATTATAAAACTGCTTTAAAGTGAATTCTGAAGAGAATTTTTCGTGGCTTCTGCACGAACGTATGTACGTACGTATCTCGCATAACTCAAAAACGAGTACCCTCAGAACGTTGAAATTTTGTATATAGGACTGCTATAACATGCAGATGTGCACCTCGTATTTTGGTTGCAATCGGCAGCACCAAACGTATATAAATATATTTATACATATATCCAGCCTGTTACCTGGCTCAGTGATCTCAGTTTCTTTACTTTTATATGTTTGTAAATTGTACATTTTTTGCTTTAAAAATGATTGAATTATGTTGTTCTTATCTTCCGGTTAAGGTTTTTATGCCTTTAGTGAATCTGTATGCAATAATTTTAGAATTATCAACAATTTTAAAGTTGTTTAAGTGCCGCTAAGCCTAATAATTGTTTTGATGGCGGCCACTGCTTGTTTACATTTGAAACAGCAAACTAGTGGATTTGTTGCAATCTAGAGAAACTTAGCTTCGCAACAACAAAGATAACGCCTTCATTTATTATTGCGAATTAAATCTTGCTTAATCCTTTCTGGAATTTTTTCGAGGAAATAAGTGTTTAAGATTTACTTCGTAATTTTTAATACATATATTTTGAGTTTTTATGTATTTTTGCCTTGTCGCGAAGTGAGAACTGAATTAATTGAATGAGAAATACTTAATCGTCTGTGAAAAATTGTTTCTCTTTTGTTTCGTGTGCTTAATTTCTTTTATACATCGTTCTAGATTTATTATAGTATTTGAATAGAACATGTAGCAACGATTAGATAATTCTTTTAAGGATATAAATTTTGTGCGCTCTGAGTTATAATTTGAACGAAATAATACTGTTAAGTGAATCTAGAGCCAGAGTGTCGCTATGGTGAACAAATAGAGTGAATTTTAAAGAATGCATTTATTCTATTGTGGTTTATGCGCCGTCGGCGAAGTATATTTAATTCAATCCAAAAAGTTTAAATGAAATGCAAGAAAAAATGCGTATAATTTAATATTCCGTACAAGGAAGTCATGTGCTGTACACATCATATTTTTTATTTCAGTGTTTCTTCATTGGTTTTGTAATTTCCACTATAACTGTCAGTCTTCGGAATAAAAGAGAAATGCATAATTCTAATTTCTGTACAAGTTCATAAGATATTCAATATACAATCCTAAAACCGCTGCGTAGGTATTGAGGATGTTGTTATGTAGAGATTTTAACTTAAGACGATATTCCTGATTCTCGAAAACTAGTAACAGGAAATAAAAGGTAGGCGCTAGTAAAACTGATTGCGACTAAGGTAAAGGATCCTGTTCGCCCTGTGTCTTTTATAAAAAGAGGAAATATCTTTTCCGTCCCTTAATGAGGAGCAAGCCTCGGGGACTGATATTTGAAAAAGTCTTTCTTACGGATGTATGTTGAAAATCTGGAAGAAAAAAATTAAAACTGATTCCGTTGCGGGAGGTTGCGAAGCGGCGATTTTCTAAAAAACGAAAACAGACTTGAGTGGGGATTGACGACATTTATCGTTCCTTGAGCTATAGTACAAAGAGAGTACGCTAACACATTCTTTCGTGAGAAACTTTTGTTGGGTGTGCTGTATCTCCGGAACGCGACTCAACCAAAATTGTATTTTCACAAAATCAGCAAGAAGAATGTTTTTCGGTGTTCTTAAGAATTCTTTCGAAGAATGTTCTACTTGAACCACTGCCACTATATTTTGAAAGCTTTATTGAAATTCATGTAATTAATGTAGCTAATATACGGAGTTTCAAAGTTTATATATATGCTTTGATAAGATAAATTTCTCTTAATTCTTTTAGTTGTCAACTTCATTAAAAAAACTAATGATAATAGCACATTTTTATAACAGTCCATTGATTTCAAATCTGTATGAGAATGATTGTAAGATTTAATAATAAATGTAATATAAGAAAAAAATTAGTACAAATAATACGAATAATGTTTCGTTTTAAGCATTATTTGTGCCAAATTCTGAGTTCTATTTATCATTTTTCTCGTTTTAGAAAATTGAAATTAGTTGTGTGATTTTTTTTTATAGTTTAACAGTTGAGTACTAAATATTTACTTTTTTTAAGAGTCATATTAAAGATTTTTAAATTTCAATGATTTGGTATTAGTAGGTGGCAGAAGGAAAAATGGTTTCATTTTTAAAAGTAAAATATTTGTTTAATTTCTTAAGAAGTTATATTTCAGAAAACTCTGAAATTTTCATACCTGGAATTTAATTTACACATCATACCCGTTCACGTATATGTTTGAGTAAATATTTCTTAATGTAAGGAATCAATCTCGTACAAGTATATATCTTGTTCCAAGTATACTTCCACGTGTTAAATTGGAATTGAAAATATAAAATTATATATCCCTTTTTCTAAATTCTTTTTTATGCCATGAAAATACACATTGTAAAATGAAACTTTTCACTTGGCACTTTACAGGTAAATGTCATGATATTAGATATGCTTACATTTAATTTACAATAAAGTTTAAATTCAAAAGTAACTCATGCTTAGTACTAGACAAGTTTTGCAAAATATGAGTAGTATTTAACTTTAACTTTCACTTTGTTTTCTTTTCAGAGGATCAGGGGCCTAGGATTCGGCATCCTCTAATGGAACTAGATGACGTCATGGAAGGTGTATACGTTCCAAGGTTATTCAATGGCTCCTGGATATCAGGTAAGGTGCTGTCAAGTTTGAAAATCTATATAGCTGCAGGAAAAATATTCCAGAGGTGCATCGAATATGGAATTTCAATAGATGGAAAGAAATATTCAAATTTCTTCTCGAGAAAAGGCATCGAAATATTTAAATTTCCTTTCAATGTCATATTTTTCAAAAACGTTTATTTTGAGAAGTTTTTTAAAAGGGAAAAGGAAGTGGACTAAGTCTTATAATTTTCTTTTCCGGATAACTTTATGCTCGTTGTTGATTTCAAAACTTTAAGAACTTATGGGACAGAAAACTTCCAGATGCTAGGTATACTTTCCACTAAAAATAATTTCTGTATCGTTACTTTGAGTAAATATCTTTTTTATATATGGTGATCATTTAGCTAACATTTATTTCTTTCTAAATTGTAAGCAATTAGTCTTAGATATGAAATGAAAATATTTATTAATAACATTTTATTATTAAATATTTGAATTATTATAATTTTATATAAAATTATAATTAATTTACGTGTTCTTGGTTATTAGAACTTTTATGGGAATGTCTAGCGATTATTCACTGGTCTTCTTACAACTATATAAAATAAGTCCAAGGAAGGCTTAAAATACCCCTTTATTCACTTAAAGAAACATTCATAGATGGCCCCTTCTCGGGCTTGTAGGAAAGCCTCCCCTTGGGCTTTAACTTAAGATTGAAGATAAGAAACTAAACTAATTCTAACTATCTTAACTTCAGTCGAAGCTGTAGAGAGATAGCTAACACAGTTGGCCGCAGTTAAACCTCACCGGCGAATGCAACAGGCACTTAAGACTACGGCCGTTTATAGTAAGATAGGCTTAAAGTAAGGACGTGGCAGAAACAGCTCTAGTAAGAGATGAGCTCTTCTACTGAAGTGACTGAATTTCCCCATTAAACACTTGTTCTACTTCATTTAAAGGAAAGGGTTTCAAAATTAAAAATAGCTATTAGGAAATTAAAATAATCTTTAAAACTTTATCTAATAAATACGTAATTCTTAATTTGACGTGAAATCATGTCTTTAGTAACATTTGGCGATATGCCATACACAGATGGATAATATTCTAGAACGAATTCTAATTGGTTTGGCCCAGAAGGCCCACCAGCGGCCGAGCGGTAAAGTCGCTGAACACTGGTAGTTCGGTCCGACGTTCGAATCCTGTGAACGGGCTGGCTGCATGGGCGTTTTCGTGGTTTTCTCCATGTGTAACGTGTATACGAGCCAGTTTCCATTAGAAAGTCCTCTACGAAGGCATCCCTCCCGTGAGGCATATAGCCCTAGTGTGCTTTGCCATAATTAAATACACCACCACCACTAATTGGTTTGGCTCAGAATTTCGTCGAAGGCAGGTATAGAGCTAAATAAATCCTGCCTGTACGCGGAGTAGCAGTCTAGTGTCGAGGAGTATTGTCAGAGTATCTCGAGTTGGTGCACTGAGAGTGTGCATCGTTGATGCTATCGAGTGTTTCGTCGTGTGCATCGCGAGTTGTAGCGTGGTGAGTCTGGAGAGTACGTTGAGTTCCGAGAACGACCAAATCGAGTCGGGAGCTGTACTCTAGTGCTTTACCGTGAAGCTGTCTTCCCCGTTATAGCCTGATGGCCTGAAGGTTGTGTTGTTGATTGTTTCAGCGTTTTTGTCGTAGTTTTTTGACAATTATAAACATGTTTTGGAGCTGTCCTGAGTAATACTGGCTAATAAATTGTGTTTTGATTCTTCATCAAGTGTTGTCGTCAATCACTCCAAGTCCATGTACTCGTAGAACGCAACAGTATTAAAGGAAAAAGTGCTTATGGACATGTTTATTACTTAATTCTCAATGCCGTCAGGGCCGGGAGCAGTTTTTAGACAGAGATTTTTTTATGCTTTTTGTTATTTTTAACTTTGTAAACATCATTGTAAACATCATTAACTTTGAAACATCATTTTTGGTATATGGAGATAAGAAGTCTTTTTTTTTCCCTCTGTTCTCTTAAGTTGTCTTCTAGAAAGCCTGAATCCATTATTTTTTATAGCTATTGCTGTTGCAGCTTCTGTTTCAGATAAATTGGATATTCTATTCGGAATTATGATGTGGGAAGGCTATAGATTTTGTTTTGTACAATTTTTTTTTATTGTCATATATGTTCTTTTTCATTTTTTTTCTAAGAGTTGAAATTTTTTTTCTTATAAGTTTCCTGTATATTGCTTGTTGTTTCGAAAATATTTTATGTGCATTATACCTTTCTTCTGTTATTTCTTTTTCATTTGTCTTTTTAATGCGCTGTTTTATTTCTTTCGCTTCTAAGATTTTTATTCCAGTAAGTATATTAACATCAGTAGAATTTTTAACTTTGAATGTTTTTTCGCAGTATTTTTGAATAGTGTTAAGTATTTTTGATTCTAAGTCATCTATTTCTAATTTATTCTCTGTTTGTTGAATTTTTATTATTGTTGTCTTTATTTCTGGAGTGATTGATGCGATAAAGGTTTTGATGCTGTTGTTTATTATTTTAAATCTTTTGGTTGTTATTTTTTGAGTTTATTTCAAAATATGTTATATTTTGATCTGAGATATCTTCATTTTCTAGAATTTTCCGTTCTTTTATTAGCAATCAATCATAAGATAAGGCCAACCTTTTTCTGTTCTAGTTTCAAATGTTGAAGGGGTGCAATGTTCATTTAATACAGTTAAATTGTTTTCATTAATAAAGTCATCAACTTCGGATGCTCTTGTGTCTGTTTAGTGTACCCATATTTCAATAACATGAGGGATGTTTGAAACTCTACTTATTATCGATTTTAACTGATCTAAATTGGTGGAAATATTTTCATTGGATGGTGCGTAGAAGGAAGTTATGAATAATTACTATTTTGTAGAATTGATAGCTATTGTAATAATGTCTTTTGATGAGAAGATTATTGAGGGGAACCAAATGTTATTTTATTACAGGTTTTGGCTGCGCTAGCTAAAAAAAATGAGATTACTTTCTTGATGTTGATATAGGCTCAAGTTTGATGGGAATAGTACTTGGATAAGTCTTATGTCAGTTTGGTTATTGACTAGAAATATCTGTTGCAGTTTGAGCTTTTTGTACATTAATTTAAATGAGTTCAATTGCAAGATAACTTGTTTTCTTTGTCTTTACCAAGCGGAATTGTCTGACAAAGGTCAGCACAAGCCCACGACTTTCATCGTGGCGAAGAGTTATGTGCGCCTGTCATTCGCGAGAGCATTTGAGCACCATATAGGCAACAGCTCAACTTTAGCTCAGTTCCGCCGCCAATTTTGAGAGAGAACACCCCGGGGTGCCGGCTCTAAGGGTCTTCCACCACTCTTCTCCTACCATCAACCTCTCGAGAAGACTTTTGGATCGTAGCATATTTAAATTTCCTCCATGCCGCACAGACACTATACATTTACAAACATGAATTCCTTCTCCGGGATTCGAACCCGGGCCCTTCGATACGGCATTCAGAGTCACTAACCACTATACCAGTTGGGCGTCGCTTGATTGATTTAAAAGTGTTGTTGGATGGGGAGTAGTGATTGTTTAGTATTATAAATTGAGATCTTGGTTGTCATTTTTTAAATTTATAATGCTATAGTCAGTATGATCTTTGGCTTTTTTGAATTTCTGGATAGTGCATTGGACAGCTGGGTTCATATGCATCGTGATGAGCATTTTTATTACAATTATCAGCCCTGTTGTAAAGATTATGTTTTATGCAATGTGGTCTCACTGCCTTACGATTTTTTATCTTGTGCTTTTCACCACAAAATGCACAATAAGGCCTATGTGGACAGTTTCTTACTCAGTGATTAAATTATTGGCAATTATAACGTTTAAGAGTTCCAAAACTTCGAATTTTTCGCCAGATTGCCAACTTTTGGCGATATCGAAATCCGGTCCCGATAACAGAACAGTATCGAATATTTTTTGGAAAGATAACTGTACTCATGAAGCCTATACAACAACTTCTTTAGTATGCACTTACTTGACCAATAAGATTAATAAAGAGCGCGTCTTCGTGAACGTCTTCGTCATTTCACCAAAGTATTATTCTACTTCATACTGTAGATAATGGTATGTATTTCCAAATACAGTCAAGGAATTCTCAGCCATGACCCCAAACTCTTCGAACATATGTTTAATAAAGTATTTCTAATATGTGAAGAAGAGAATAGCTATCCGCAACAATATTCTCCGTTTTATTATTTTGTTTTGCTTAAACTACTGCTGTCATCATATTTCGTCAGAATACAAATTAGTTATAAAGTAACTAATTTGTATTCTGTTTTAAGTATGAATAAGCTCAGAGTATGAATGAGTTTGAGTTTTCAGAAAGATCGCTTGGCAGCACTTAACTCGTAACTTTGCTTTAGCTTCAGGACTTCTTTACCATCTTGAAAACAAGAATAACTAAATTGTAAAAAAGCATTATTTTCAGGTTTATTTGAGTTGCAAGCGTACACAAAAATAATATCCATAACATTTCTACTAATATAGCATGACATAAACTATTAGACGCATATTATACGCAAAAACTAGTAACTGTAAATATAATTTCACATCAATTTTGAAAGATACTTAAGCTTAATGTATTACAAATATAGCGAGGGAAATTTTTTTCATTTACACATAGAGCATTGATTTGTAAATTATATATCTTTATGCTACTTAATTTATCTATAATATTTCTATTTTTGTAATGCATTCATGCAGTAATGCCAGATAATTAATATTCGAAACGTAAAGAAAATTCTTATTTATTACTCATTATTATTAATTTTTTGAAGTTTTAGAGGGAGGCAAGAATTATAAAATTTATTTTACGAAATATATGGAAACTGAATAAGTTTTAAAAATAAAGCAGTTTTTATTTCACGAAGTAAAGGAAGTATTGTAATCGCGAAAATTTTCGGGTATCATATTTCAACGAAAATATCCATTAACGAGCGAAAATATCCATGCAATTAAACGATGCAATTTTTGCGGGATATTTGTACATGAGAACAGAATAAATTACTCTTCTTTTTCCAAAACGGGTTGCAAAAATAATTTAAAATGGATTCAGAAGAGGTTTTTTTCTGACGTCTGTACGTACCTATTTATGCATGTTGAAACGTTGAATTTTGAATGTTGAAATTTTTTATAGGATTCTTATATGTTGGTAGATATTGCGTTTTTTCTTTAAAATTGATTGACTTCTAACTATTGTTCTTCCGGTTAAGATTTTATGCATTTAATTAATCTGAATTCAAAAGTTTTAGAATTATCAGCAATTTAAAAGTTGTTTAAGTGCGGCTAAGCCTAATTTTTTTAAACATAGCAGCCATATTTGCTTATATTTCAAATTTAAAATTTAGCAGAATAGTGAATTCAGTTTCTGCACCTTCAGCGGCTTTTTGCCAACTGGGACGAAAACTAAATTTTCAGTTTTGTGCATCGAAGAATCTGCCTTCTTGCCCGCTGGCCGAATTGCTTGTTTTTACGTAGAAACTCTAATTTTAATTGTAAATTTTTTAATTGCTTTAATTGCATTTGGTGTTTTATATTTTTCTATATTTTCAATTTTTAATAAAGATATTTTGACGTTTTATGTATTGCCTTGTCGCAAAGTTAGAATTGAATTAATTGAATGAGAAATATATCTCTAATGAAATTCGAGGAAATAAGTTTACATGAAATTCAGGGAAAAAATTGCGTATAATTTAATATTCCGTACAAGGAAGTTATGTGGTGTACATATCAGAATTTTTAATAAAGTGACTATGGTATTCTTGAAAAATAGTCTTTCATGTAGCTTTATAAATCACTAAATTCTTATCTGTCATGAATTCAAGATAAAAAACTGCAGTTTACGTTGATGAATGAATATTTAGATACTGTTACATATAAACTGATATAAGTTTACTTAAAAAATGTTCTACAGTTGTGGAATATATCTTTTGCGAAAATAAATGAAAATTTTTTATCCATTTAGAATGGCAGTTAAGAAACTTTCATTCAAAAGCAGGAACTTTAAACATATATTTTATTCCCACAAGAGAGAATTATTCAATATACTTTCAGGAAAGTGTGAAATTATTCATAAAACTTATTGATAAATGATTCCTTTAAATAAAGCATCTTCTGTAAAATTTTAGTTCGGATTATTTTCAAAAATGTTTTCACTGTCAATTTATGGCACATGAGCAAAATGCATTACATTAAAGCGCTTTTTGAAAACTAAGAGATGACAGAATGTGGAAGATTAATCAAAGATTTTTTTAATGAGAAAAAAGTATATATACGGAAAGCTTTCCTTGTACATTCTGAAACCTAAAAACGTCATCAAGAAAAATTAAATTTTTTTCAACCTTCAGAAATAATTGCTATAGTTTATTAGAAATTTTAAGATCCTTCTGTTTGTAGAGAGTCGATATTCTTAACTTTATTCGAAACTGTAGTTTCAAGTTCTAAAAAAACTGAAAATATGTAGAATCTTATATCTAAAATTATGTATACCTGTCAAGTGTACAGTACCCAGACCAAGTGATTTTTCTGTATATTAAAAGATTAAATTTCAAGACACCATTGTCAGCTGTAAAGAAGTTAGCGAAAATTAATGTAGTTTAACTGTTTAAAAACTCTCAGCAGATATAGCTCCAAATTTATTTCCTTCTGCTTTCAGACAAATGGGAAAACTGATTTTTTTTCTTTTATTTTAAATCAAATTACTTATCAGCAATCATTCTTTCCGGAACACATACTTAACCAGTTAACTGTGGTATAACTTAACGGTATAACTGGTTAATTGTGTCGCCAGAATCGAGCCATGGCGAGTATATTCGTCAATCACAGAGTAAGTTCCGCTGGTAAGATATTGGATTAAAAAGATGGGTTTATTTTATATAATTGAAAATTGTATTACTAACATTTACTTATTTGGTTAACATAATCCTATATTACATACATATTAAACTAAAAACAAAATAAATTAAATTAAATATTATATATATAAAAGTAAGAATTTAAATTTCTGCTGTGGAGTGATATTCAGCGAAATAGGGTACTATGCACAATGAAACTTTGCGAATCGAACACGCGATTCCTTCCTGATCTTACGTTTGTAGCAATGCGAACACCTTCGCGTAGTTTTTTTTTTTTTTTTTTTTTTTCGATGTTCCGGGTATATAATCCGGAACATGATTCTCACCTAATTGGCTTATATTAGGTCTAAATGGCCGAGTTTGTGTCGATTTATTTCTTTCAATTGGATACGACGCAAAAGTGTCTTCAATAAGTTTGAGCAAACAGTTGATACGCGATAATGTTCCATTATTTGTATTATATAATATGAATGCATTCAAACACATAATGTCTAAGAAATAGAGAAATATCTTTTTGTAGTACTTTTTGAGTCGTTTTCTTGCTGTGGAGTACCGCTATGATAATTTCATCGCTCATATCCACTCCACCCATTTTTTTATTATAATCAATCACTAGCTCCGGTTTCTTTGTTAATATTTTTCTTTTCTCTGTTTCTATTACGTTATCTTTATGTACAGTACTTACTAAATAAACCTTTCTCTTAGCTTTCCATTTCATTATACGCATGACGAGTATACTCGTCAATACACGAAATCGTGCCGCTTCTCCATTACGAGTATACTCGTCAATCACAGTTAACTGGTTAAGTATTGGTATGCAATGAAAAGTAAGAAAATAAGGTAGGCTAAAATTAAGAATTTAAGACCCAGGGTATTTTCTTTCTCCTTTCCGCATGCCTTCGTGGTATAACGGTAGCACGCTCGGCACGTGATCGACAGGTACAGGTTCGAGTCCCGGCGAAGGCATTGCTCATTTTTCACATCTCCTGCTTCGAAAAGAACCTAATTATTGTACAAAAGAAGATCTAATTCAAAATTCAAACGCGGCTATTTTAAATATTTACTGTAAAAAATCTGTTCTTTACTGAATGTTTGAAAATCCTTTTCACGAAAAACGTGCACTTAAAAAAAGGTACTTGTAAAGTCATTATATGTTTTTATGCTGGAGATGTGAAAAATGCGTAGTGCCTTCCCTGGGACTCAAACCTGGACCTCTCGAATACACCGAGTGTGCTACTGTTACACAACTGAGACATGAGGAAAGGAAAGAAAGAATACCTTATAAAACTCAAGGCTTAGTCTCATTCAAAATCGGATAAATGCATGTAAATAAGAAGAGAATCTTAAATTGTATTTGTGTATTGTTAAGTTTTCCTTGATTGCACGACATTCAAACATATGTCATATTATAAAACCTAAACAAAATTTTAATTTCTAATCCAAATTTTATCAGTAAATGCAATTTTTTTTATATTTTATGCCATAGATTCAGGTACAAATTCAGATTTTAAAAAAAAACATTGTAAGTATATATAATATTTGTTTTACTTTGAAAAAGAAAACGTTTGTTGAAGCTAAATTACTCATTTTATTAACCAATTAACCGTGATTGACGAGTATACTCGTTATGGAGAAGCGACGCGATTTTGTGTTTTGACGAGTATACTCGTCATGCGTATATTATGTTAATGAAATGGAAAGATAAGAGGAAAGTTTATTTAGCAAGTACTGTACATAATGACAACGTAATAGAAACAGAGAAAAGAAAAATAATAGCAAAGAAACAGGAGCTAGTGATTAATTATAATAAAAAAATGGGGGGCGTGGATATGAGCGGTGGAATTATCATAGGGTACTCCACAGCAAGAAAACGACTCAAAAAGTACTACAAAAAGATATTTCTCCATTTCTTAGACATTATATGTTTGAATGCATTCATATTATATAAAAAAAAATAATGGAACATTATCGCGTATCAACGTTTTGTTCGAATTTATTGAAGACGCTTTTGCGATGTATTGAATTAAAAGAAATAAATCCACACAAACTCGGCCATTTAGACCTAATATAAGCCAATTAGGCGGGAATCATGTTCCAGATTATATACCTGGAACATTGAAAAAAAAAACAACCCTACGCGAATGTGTTCGCATTGCTACAAACGTAAGATCAGGAAGGATTCGTGTTACTGGTCTTCGATTTGTGTATAGTTCCCTGTTTCCCTGAATATCACTCCACAGCAAGAATTTAAATTCTTACTTTTATATGTATAATATTTAATTTAATTTATTGCGTTTTTAGTTTAATATGTATGTAATATATGCTTATGTTAACAAAATAAGTTAATATAAGTAATAAAACTTTCAATTTTATAAAATAAATCAATCTTTTTCATCCAAACTTTTTCATCCAATATCTTACCAGCGCAACTTACTCTGTAATTGAGGAATATACTCGTCATGGCTTGATTCAAGCGAATGGTGCGCACTCATAACGAGAGCGCTACAGTTAAATGGTTAATTAAATTACACGTTACATAATAAAACGAATTGCTCATTTTTGGATAGTACAAGAAAACAATCGCTTACTTCTGAATACCGTAAAAATCTTTTTAACCGCGGCAACCAGATTTACCGGTACGTGTGAAGATCTAAATTTAAATCCGAAATTAAAATCCATGAGATAATACAAAAATATATAATGGGCTAAATTTAATCGTGGAAAAAAATGCGTTATATTTCTGCTGACTACCGTAACAAGGGTACCCAACCAATGAGGCAATGAATTATCTGGATTATGAAAATAAACTGCCGATCTCTTTTATGCGTCGAAGTGTGAACTTCGAAGGTAACGTACATAATTTCCAGCAACAATTTACATCGAAAGACGTCAAATTTATGTTGTCTCTTGCAAGGAAAAATGCTAATAACATAACTTTATACCCTTCTTGGCATAAATTGTGACTTATGATTATGCTTGGATAAGATCAGTCGAGTGAGGACAATTCTCATGGTTTTAAAACACGTTCGGTGCTCGTAGCCGACATATTGAATTTCGTTACACGGAGAAAATTCCTAGTAAGGAAGAGGAGGTGAAAGTTGGATAGATGTAGACAATTTAATTGCTGTCATCTCTCAAGAAGACAACGAAATAATTGCTCATGTCCTGAAAAAGAAGAAGATAAGGAAAAGGAGAGGAGGACTAAGAGGAAGGCGCCATGTAGAATAAGAAAGTTTGTAGAGACATTAGGTATTTTTGGGAAGCAGGTAAGAAGAAAAATGAGCAAACCGCCTTCGTTGGGAATGGAACCACGGACCTCTGGAATACCGGCCCAGCGTGCAGAACAACTACACCACGAAGGCACGCCAAGAAGGTGGGAGAAATACCTTATAAGTTACGTGGAAGGAAGCTAACGTGGGGTTGCAGACTTTCATACGATTTGCCGAGAAATATTCATCTATGTCAGTACAGGATGTTATGAAGCTTTACTGAATACGGAGCAAATCCTTAAAAACTACGCCGACAATCTTATAAGAATGTAGACATTCGAATGCCAAATCACTAAGGAATTTGTAAATTTCATGGGTTAATAAATACGGTAATTTTAAAGTATTGTTAGCTCGAATGGGCTAGTAGTCTCGAAATGTGATTTCGCTTATCATGAATTCTAAACATATGCTGCTATGCAGCTTTTAAAAATCTTGCGATTTTGTTGTTGAATTGCATGTGGCGTAAGTTCGAAAAAACGTTGCTTAATGATATAGCTAACTAGACCCTTCAAAAAAATTCTGAAAGGTTTCAGATTTTAGCCGAAAAGATGAAAGGCTTCAGATGGCCGAAAAGGATCTAAGGCTTTTCGCTCTACATGTCCACCTTTTCTTGATTACTGTACGTAAACATGCCTTCTGAAATCCACGCTAGAAATAATGATGTGTAAAAGAATTCACGCTTTATGCTGTCTTTTACAGCGCAGTCTAGCGGTTCACAGGCTACTCTCCGCACATGCACTGTATTTTAAAAATTGCTTGTTTAGATATTTTCTATCACCTCTTAAATTTTTGCCCATGAGTTTCGAAACACCCTGTATGTATACTATATATATATATATATATACATATATATATATATATTTGGTACTACCGATTGCATTAAAAAATGGAGGGTGCGCAGCTAAATGTTACAGCAGTCTCAGTCTCTTATATAAACTTTCGAATTCTACGGCTAGTGTCTTTTTGCTATGGGAGATACATAGATACGCAGATGCATACGTACATATGTCGCGAAAGAAATTCTTTTTGAATTCATTTTAAATCCATTTTACAAAACTTTCTAAAAAACGAGTCCTTTATTCTGTCTCTACGTATATATCAATATTAAAAAAATGTATATCTAAATGGATTCGGGAACGGTCAAAATGGCTATTTCTATTGAAATAGGATACCCGAAAATTTTATCCATCAGAATACTTCCTTTACTTCGCACACGTAAGGAAAAAATGAAATTTTCCATATTGTTGTATGCTTCATTTTACTAGATATTTCCACTAAATATTTGTTTAATAAACTCAAATAGACTCATGTAAGCAGCTTTATATTTATACATGGTTAATATTTTATTTTAAATTAATTTCTTTGAATCATTTAGGAAAATGATCTCTTTATTGTTTAAGAAAGGTTTTTTTTTTTTTCATATGTTCTTCAGAAGGTTTAGTGAATATATTTTATTTAATTTTTTTTTTACACTTCAGGTTCAATCATAGAAATATCCCAACATGCCATGAATAATATGATCTTTATGATAAGGATTATTGTGTAGAAAACGAATTTACTGTTCATTAGTAAGATAATTACAGCATATAAATTTCATTCTTAGCATAGCATTCCTTTCATACATTTTCCGCATAAATATTTTTAAAGAAATTAACAGCTTAGTAATTGATTTGTCTTTTCATTACTGTAATTACATCAGTACCCAAAATTCTATTAGTAATTATAATTGGTAAATAAATTTCTTTATCTATGATGGACAAATCTTTTCCACTGAATTCCTGGGACTAAACATATTTATGAAAATTACGAAGAAAATTAATTTACGTGGTATTTTATATATCTCTATATCCCGTATCACCAAGAAAAAGATAATAACATAGATAATAACGAGAAAAGCTTTCCATCACTTTAACAATCGCTTCCCTTAATTTGAACTTTACAAACTGTATTCTTTGGTTGTATATCTTCTTTATTTACCCTTTTAACAGCGGTACCTGTATTCATTTTTTCAAACGTAAATCAGAATTCTTTTATTTGAATATTATTCAAATTACCCCAGATTACAGGAGACTGGCTCATATTTATCATGAATAAAGTATTGCAAAAAGATGTCTATCATTGTCCACTTCGTGTTCATCACAGTCAGATCTTCTCTGCTATACCATTTACTGATACGTATTTGAGTCAGTTGGTCGGTGGACGTTTTGAAACTGGACAACGTGCTAGATGTTTCGAACTCGACGACAGTTTGAAAGAGGCTATTGTCGCCATTTCACTCCAGTACATATCCATATACAGCTAACGAAACGCAAACCCTCAAGAATGCGCTCATAGAATACGATTTGTTTGATAAAAGCGTGACGGGATTTTTAATAATTACGCTGATGCCCTACAGTCCGCTTCCCTACAAAAGTTTATTTTTATTTGCATTGAGCAAAGTTTATACTGAAGCTTAAGGTCCATTGTTAGGTCCTTCAGTTTCCTCTGTCAGGGGAAAAAAAATTCTTACGTGTTTCCTATTATCTCATTCTATACTTCTTTCATGCTATGTCGAATTCCGACACGCATGTTGAATTATTACGTACTACGTCTGCTGAATTCCAATACGAACTAATTAATTTCGTGATTCCATTTTTTGCAATTATTTTATGTTCCCTGTATTGATTTTACTCCTGAATTACGTTAGTTCATTTAATGAAGCACCACTGTTACCTTATTAAATACATTTCTCAGCATACGCAACCATACATGCTTTGTTTGGATAGTGCCAGCCGAAAACATGGCGGCAAAAATTTCGCGGGCGAAAACGTCGAAGAGAAAACAACGCAAGGCGAAAATGTCGTAGTACAAAAAACATTGGCGAAGAAAAGAAAGCAAACAGAAAACACCGCAGTTCTAAAACATCGTGGTACAAAATCGTGGTCGAAAATAGAGTTGTTCAAAAAATTCAGTTTAAAACCATCGTCTTCGAAAATATCGTGGTGGTAAAAAGTAAAGCACCTACAAAGCATCGCATGACGATAACATCGCTCATATGCGTTTTTCAGATTTTAAAAGTTGTAAGTGCGTTTTCGCATAGTGATTTGAGAGCGCTAGCGGGAAACAGGGATATTTTTAATTCTATATTTCATATTTTTGAGTGAATTAATAAATTTTTCCTGAAAATGTAAGAAAGAAACTTAAGCATTTAAAAATTGAAAATGAGTAGAAAATTAATGCAACGTATAGCAGTTAATAAAGTTTTTAAGTTTACGTAGTTAATTAACAAAGGTTATTAATAACTTTATCTTTTTATATAAAGTTTTACTGATAATAGTCTAAAAATGTTTAAAAAAAAAGAAGGACAAATAACTGCATGAGGTTCCCTCTACACAAATTGCTTAGTTAATTATCAAATTATTTCCTTTCACGTTGTTAAGCTGTTATTGTCTTAGAACGCACATGTGCGATGTTATCGTTATGAGATGATGTGGAGATACTTTATTTTTTACCACGATATTTTCGAGGACGATGTTTTTAAACTGCGAAGTTTTTAAACTGCGAAGTTTTTAAACTGCTTTATTTTCGATTACGATATTTTGTACCATGATGTTTTCTCTTTGTTTTCTTTTCTCCCAAGATATTTTGTACCACGACGTTTTTTGCCTTGCGTTGTCTCTTCTGCGACGTTTTCGTCCGCGATGTTTTTGGCTGTAACCGGATTGTGTTTGATTACTGAAAAGAACACATGATTGTCTGTTTAAGAAGAAGGGATGTCTTCGTGAAGAACTTTCTGAGGGAAAAGGGCTTATATTCACTTTACACATAAGGAAAACCAAGGTTACTATCTTTGAGCTTTATCATAGATTTTTTAGAGTAAATGACGTTTTGGCCAAACAGCGGCCGAGCGGTAAAATTGCTAAACACTTGTAGTTTCGACCTGGGATCGATTCCAGGCGAATGGGTGGGCTGCATGGGCGTTTTCGTGGTTTTTCCCAAGTATAACGTGTATACGAACCAGTTTCCGATATATAGTCTTCCACGAAGGCATTCCTGTCTTTAAGCAGATAACCCTTGTGTGCTTTGCCAAATAAACCAAACCAAAAGTAAGTGATGTTACTGAGTCATATTCTGTTCAAAAGCAACTATTCGCTACTTTCTTTCACCGCTTCTCTCCCTTCTGTAGTTTCGTGTATATGAGCCAGTTACCCTTAGAATGTTCTCCACGAAGGCATCCAACCTCTTAGGCACATAACCCTCGAGTGCTTTGCCGTAATCGAATAAACTAAACCAAACCACTTATGTAACTCAAGGGACGTCGTTGAAATGGGGTGTTTGAAAAAGACATAATATTTCTTCTCTACTGACCTTGGCGAAAACTACAAAAACTGCAACGCAAGCAGTTCGTTCACTGGGATTTGAACCCAGTTCGAGCATAGAGCAAGAACCCAGGGAACAACCCAGCTATGGTGAGCCAGGCTCTGTAAAGTTAGTATCGCAGTTGAGATGACAAAGCATATTGACGTTAGAGGCTTGTATTATTTAGGCTTTCCGTTTTAAGCGTCCAGTTACATAACGCTAGTACATCACTAATCATCCCTGAAACAGAGAAATTAGAATTTTACCATTCTACACTTTTAATTCATCTTCCTTGTGCTCTGGCCTACTGCCAGTTCTGTTGGGTATTGACACTGTACGTCACATAATAGATGTAATTTAGCATTTAGATCAAAGTAATACATTGCTTAATCAATTGAGTGGCTTAAAAAGCGCTATACGTAATACTTATTAATCTGTAACACTCGTATGGGCGGGCCTTTTTCTGCTATTTCAAGTGTAACCTTTACCCCTCAAATGTTACTTAAAAGCTATTATGAGAGTTATCACTAATAGCTGAACTAAATAATGAAAGCACACAAACAAAAAATAGCTGGACTCTTTCTAATTTGATGTAATTTTTACAAATTCATGTACAATTTATACATATTAGACCTAAAAATATTACAGCATAACATATTCCGGCACTGGCTACATCGAATGTGCAAAGGTGTACAAAACGGGCTCTCAACCAGGGGGGAGAAATGTCATAGTTTCAGAGGGGAATGCGGTCAACCTTTTATTTAAGCTGTGAAGTATTTACATTCTACGGCTAACCGTTTTCGAGTTTTGTGAGATGCGTACATACATACGCAGGTACGTACAGACGTACGTAAATTTTCTTTTTGAATTCATTTTACAATCCGTTTTGGAAAAAGGAGTTTTTTATTCTGTCCGTATAGACATCACGCAAAAAAAAAAAAAAAAAAAAAAAAAAAGGGTCGTCCAAATGGATTAAGAAACTGTCAAAATGGGTATTCCGTTGAAATATAATACCCGAAATTTTCGCGATCACAGTACTTTCTTTATTTCGTATAAAGAAGTTAAAATTAGCCAGTCAGCTGTTTTTATATTTGGCCCACGTGTTTGAGGCCACTAGCAGTTGGTACGTCCAGCTAGCGCTGGAAAATCCGTTATTTGAATTCTAAAGAAAGATCAGTTGATTTTTGAGATTTTCTGGTCCGAAATATCTGTTCATTTGTACAAATTAAATACGTCGAATTTACAAAGACAAAATTCAGAAAATTTTCATTTTGTGCAGCTTTGAAGAGAAAATGCTATGCGTAGGTGGATGTTACAATACATATTCCTGTAGTTCATATATCATTCAAACCTCTTTCTTTGTTTCAGACTGAATACATATAGATTTCAAATCTTCAATTCGAGCGCATTTGATACTAAACCGTATAAAACAGGTATTGATTTCTTTGTTTTGGGATGTCATAAATATCAAATAGTAAAGGAAATGGGAATATGTAGCATTAATATTTTAGATTTTTCTGTGACGATTCATATGTAGTTTCTTTCGGAAGGTCCTTCAGTAAAGCAGAACCTAGATGCGTAGAAGTATACATACGAAAGACAGTGGAAATACGACATTAAAAAACTCATACTATATGCAGATGAACTACCATCCAAAAACACCATATTAATCAAAACGTATAAAAAGATAAACAAAACTCTTTCCAGCTCAAAGCTATATTATTTAATCCCAGGATAGGAAACTTTTTCTTTTATCTTTTCTGCTTACCGTTTATAAGGTCGGCATTTCAACCAAATTTCACTTTTCAGAAATCTGAGACAGTTCTTGAATATTTCAGTTTTCCGGGAAACTCTGCGCAGTTCGAATCATTTTCCCCGCGTGCCGCTAGAGGTCGTTACGGGCGAAATAAGAGCTTTTATTTTTGTAACTTCGTGGAAGACAGGCGATAGCTTCAAACTAGATTTATTTATTGCAAAAGAAAGGCGAGATTCTGAAAGATTAAACTCGGTTTAGAAATGAGAAACTTGCATATGTAAAGCTTTGTGCAATATTTATAATTTGAAGCATTAATTTGTGAATTCTCAAGTAAAAGTTTAACTCCTTGTTCTAAAATTATCAATTTTAAAATAATCATGATTCCGTTTCCCCCTCCCCACCACCAAAAAATAATAACGCAATTAATTCAATAAAAATCATTTTTAAACGGATTTATTAATTCGTATTTGACATTTTCTAGTAGAAAAAAAACATTATTGAACTCCTGAAAACTCAGTAAAGTATTCAAAAATATTTGAATACTCTTTCGTAATAACATCCAAAATTCTTTGTTGAGACTTTTATGATAATTGAGATTTTTACTTTTATGATAATTGAGAAAAATAACAGGCGAAAGAGAATAAACATCTAAACCATCGACAAAGGCATAGTTTTAAAAAACTCATGAAAAAATTCGAGTCATTTTAGGAAAATTATGAAAGTGCTATGGTCACCACATGACTTCTTTGTACGGCCTACTAAATTATGCACATTTCTTGCTGCATTCAAGTTAAACTTATTTTCTCGAATTTCATTAGAAATGTATTTCTCATTCGATCAATTGAGTTCTCCTTTCTCAGCAAGGAAAAAATACCTAATAACTCAAAACATCTTCATTAAAAACTATAAAATACAGAAAAACCTAAAACACCGAATAGAGTTAGAAACCGTTAAAAAAACAATTTTTACAATTAAAATTACAGTTTAAATTAATTAAAATTAGGCAGAAAGACAGATTTTTCTGTGCACAAACTTTTCTCCATTCGGCAAAAAGACACTGAAGTTCTTGCAGAAACTGACTTTAATTCACTATACTACTAAGTTTCAAGTGTAAATAAATGGCGACGTCGTTAGGCTTAGTGGAACTTAAACAACTTTTAAATTGTTGATACTTCTTCTACTATTGCATGCAAATTAACTAAAGGCATAAAAACTATAATGCAATATAATTTACAATATAATTTTTATCACCTTTAGAGCAAAAAATGCACAATTTTACCAGCATCTAATAATAAAAATCCTACCCCGCCGAGCCGGGTAACAGAGTGGATATATATACATATATGTACTTTTGGTGCTGTCGATGGCAACCAAAAAGAGAGGTGCACATCTACATATTATGGTGTCCACCGATAACATCGCGGCAAAAACATCGTGGACGAAATCGTCGCGGAGAAAACAACGCAAGGTGAAAACGTCGTGCTACAAAACATCGTGGGAGAAAACATCGCAAAGAGAAAACATCGCAGTTCTAAAACATCGTGGTACAAAACATCGTCGTAGAAAATAAAGCTGTTCGAAAACATCGCAGTTTAAAAACATCGTCGCCAAAAATATCGTGGTAAAAAATAAAGTATCTACAAATCCTCGCATGACGATAACATCGCAGACATGCTTTTTTCAGGTTTTAATAATTGTAAATGGATATTCCCATAATGATATGTGAGCGCAAGGTGTAAAGAAGGATAAATTTTACTTTCACATATTTTATTAACTAATAAATTTTTGCTGAAAACGTAAGAAGGAAACTTAAGCATAGAAAATTAAATGTAACTTATAGATTATAGTTTTCATGAAATATTACCAGTAAAAACTTTATAAAAATGATTTATTAATGGCCTTTGTTAGTTAACTATGCCGGTTTAAAATTCTATTAAGTGCTATAAATTGCATTAATTTTTATGCTTAAGTTTCCTTTTTATTTTCTCAGCAAAAATTTATTAATTAATAAAAAAATATGAAAGTAAAAATTATCCTTCTTTCCATCTTGCGCTCACAAATCATTATGGGAATATCCATTTACACTTATTAAAGCATGCCTGAAAAAAGCATGTCTGCAATGTTATCGTCATGCGATGATTTGTAGATACTTTATTTTTTACCACGATATTTTCAACGACGATGTTTTTAAACTGCGATGTTTTTGAACCGCTTTATTTTCGACGACGATGTTTTGTACCACGATGTTTTAGAACTGCGATGTTTTCTCTTTGCGATGTTTTCTCCCACGATGTTTTGTAGCACGACGTTTTCGCCTTGCGTTGTTTTCTCCGCGACATTTTCGTCTGCGATGTTTTTGCCGCGATGTTTTCGGCTGTAACCACATATTATAGCAGTCCCCATATACAAAATTTCAGCATTCTGAGGCTATTCGTTTTTGAGTTTTGCGAGATACATACCTACAGACATCAGGAAAAAAATCTCTTCTGAATCCAGTTTAAATTCGTTTCATAATCCGTTTGGGGAAAAGAGTCCTTTATTCTACCCGTATCAGATGTAACGCAAAAACATAGTTCAGATGGAATCTAGAGCTGTGAAAATGGATATTTCTGTTGAACTGCAATACACGGAATTTTTAGAGATTGCAATACTTCCTGTACTTCGTACAAGTAACAACCCTTGACATTAATAAGTATTAAATAATAATCGAATTTCACTACTAAGTTTCTTTTGCTAAAAAATGTTTTTAACCTAAAGAAACTTAGTAATAAATATTTTTCTAGAATTTTTAATTTTTTTTTGGGGGGGGAATTTTTTATCTGTTTATTGGGAAAGATGACGAGGCATCCGCACTTGAGCTAATTTGGAACTGGGAAGAAATAAAATCTGCCTTAAATGTAGCTTGTATTCAGTCTTTACTTATAAATCAAAACAGATTGTATAGCTTTAAGAGAAGTTGAAAATTCAAGAAAAAAACTGAAAGAATTTATTTGTGCACATTTCGACAATCTGAAACATAATGATGGGCAAACCCGAAAGCAAATGAACACATTCTTAAGATTTTTTCCGTTTTTACTATTCTATATTTTAAAAAAACCTGGATAGGGGAAAGCGTGACAGCACCGACACAAACACTCCGTTCATTTGAGATTTAAAGCTGTATTCGAACTAACCAATTGTTCAGCTGTCTTATCTACACTGCTACTTGTCAGCTATTTAGTGCACTGCATTTCAAAATAATACGCTTATAATTAATGAATTCCTTTTTAATTACCACAGAAATTTCTAAAACCTCTAATTGTTAACTGCAGTTCTGTAGTTTTTAAACATAAAAAGAACCTTTTTCAGTCGCAGAAGTAAAAATGACGAAACTGAAACATGTACCTATTTAGGAACAACAGAAGAGGGGAGAAATTAAGTTCAAAATTAAAAAATTATATGTTGATAGAAAAGGAAAGGCCATAGAGCTAGATATTAACAAAGAAGTTACCAAAAGTAACTGAGAAACAAATTTGGTAAAGAGATATTAGAAGTAGGTCATTAACCGAAAGAGAGATTTTTATTAATGTGAAATGTATGCAGAAATTTTAATTCGCCAACTAAAATTTTTTTAATGACATTAACCAGGGAAACATGGGGAACGTAATTTACTGACCAACCATGATGCGTATACAAGAATTTATAAATTTCGATATTTTATTCCCGAACTTAAATCTCATTTCCTATGGTACGAAATTTTAAAACAAGCATAGGAAATTTACTCTTTTTGCACCGAATTCTGCTGCTTGCAACTAATTTCCATAAAATCCTGTTTTAAAAATTTAAATAGTGGCTTTAGATAATGGATAAATTAGAAATCAGTGCATTCTAGCGTCATAATACAAACTTAGTAGAAATTCAAAAGTTATGACTTACGAAAGTAAAATATAGGACGCAATTTTTGCAACTGTAAATTTTAAAGAAATTCTACGAATACGATAATGAAAGGCAAGATCTTCGAATTTATTTACCCTCATAAGACCAGTGTTGTTGAATTATCAAGTACTGTTTTAAAGAACCTATAACTAAAATTTACAACCGTAAATTATAAATTTCTTGCGAGACATAAAATTCTTTCATAAAATATTTTTACAAATTAATTACGTATTGAATAGGTAAGTGTTAAAAGAAATGATTTTTATAAAAAGTCCAGCAACATTCGAAAAGCATTTTCAAAACATAAAGGAAAATAAATTTAAAAACGCATTTTATAATTAGTAACTAGCGCGCCTTTTCCCCATATCTTAACAAAATTACGATTTAATTTAACTTCTGAGAACTGTACACAGAGAACTGTAAGTCAAATTTCTCGTATTGGCACTTTTCATTTAAGAGCAGTGTATTTATCATAGCGTGCCTTAACATTTCCAGGTTTCCACTGAAACCATACACTGGTGTGCAAAAATTAAGGACGAGACGGTTTTTTTTTAATATAACTTTGTACAAAAGCTTTCCAAATCAATACATTTAATACCGTAAGATCGCCAATACGTAAGGACATGAGTAATGTAAGCAACACTTACTAAAAGAGAAATCAGAGGGATAAAAAGAAGCTTTATTGAAAAAGTAGCATGGAGCGCAATGCGACTGAAGGCCGAAACATCTCTGTGATGGGTGTCCAGCAAGAAACATCCGGTCTTTAATAGGGGATATGATCTCCCCTGACTGCTAGGCAGGTTTCACAGCGTCTGCCCATGCTGAGAATGAGGGTGTCAATGAGTTGTTGAGGCACAGCTGCCCATTCGTCTTGCAGCGCCAATCGAAGCTCCGGAATCGTTACTGGTGGTAAGGTACGAGCTGCCAAGCGTCTGACTAGAAAATCCAATACATGCTCGATGGGATTGAGATCCGGAGATCGTGCCGGCCAATCCATACGTTCAATATACTCACTCTCTAAGAGCTGTTCGGCAGCTACTGTGCGATGACATGGTGCATTGTCATCCATGAAAAGGAACTGCGGACCCATAGCGAATCTAAAAAGACGCACATATGGAAGAAGAATCTCGTTACAATAACGGGTCCCGTTGACTGAACCTGCGTCGAAGATGTTAAGGTCTGTACGACTACCAAGCATGATGCCTCCCCAAACGAGAACACCACACATCCATACATATCCCTTTCAATAATGTTCGAGGGATGATTGCGGCTTTCTCGCTCTCTCCGGATGAGTATGCGATGAGAATCGCTACTCAGACTGAATCTGTTCTCATCTGTAAAGAGTACTTGTCCCCATTCATTGTCTCTCCAATTCCGGTGTTTCCGGTACCACAGAGAACGCCTTCACCGATGGGCAGGCGTTAGAGGTACACACCGTACAGGGCGTCGTGCAAACAGACCATCACCGTGCAGTCTTCTGGCCACGGTAAAACGCGATATCGGTCGTCCAGTCGCCTGTGTCGTGTGTCTAGGGATTTCTCCCGCTGTCTGTTCTTCTGGCCTGTAAGGCAATATACCGGTCATCTGCGGGTGTGGTTCCTCGTGGACGACCACTACTTAACCCCCGGGTAGCTGTTCCTGTAGTTTGAAATTGTCTCCAAAGTCGTGAAACGATGCTGTGAGCAATTCCGAAGTCTGCAGCCACACTTGTCACACTGCGGCCTTCCTCCATCTTCCCAATGATTCGACCTCGGGTAAAAGCATCCAGATGTCGTCTAACAGATTGATTATTCGCCATTTCTCGATGAGGCAGCAACTCGGTGGGATTTTAACTGCTATACGGCGTGCAATCTCTTTGCCAGAAATACTGATCTTACACCGACAACATGCTTTATACTACTCAGACACTCCCCCATTACGTCTATCTGCATATCTGTCCATGTGCTACCGTACATCACCTTACTTAATCTCCTGATTGGTCTTTCTGTCCGCTCTGCCTCTTCGTTCAGCTGATATGCTAATTTTTCGACTTCGTCCTTAATTTTTGCACACCAGTGTATAGTAAGCTTTCAAACAGATAACATTTCACCTTCTTTCCTGTTACATTCGTCAACAATAAAAGTTCATGTTTCATTCTTCTTTGTCTCTGCAGTAATTGGATCCTTTCATGCAACAGTCCAAAGGTATTTTCTCTTGTTTCAGCACCAGATTTTGGCAAGAAAAGGTTAATAAAAGCAAACATATGACAAGTTTTCATATACAAAGTATATGAAACATTTAAAAAATTTGCCCAAATAATTTTTTTATGAATGGCCAGACCGCAAGGGTTTTTTTTAAACATGTTTAAATGAAAGTCTGCTTGCTGTTCATGAAAGCACTAGTATCACGATTTCAGATAATCGATCAATAAAAATAAATAAATAAATAAGTTATGTGTTTCTGTATATTTACATATCTGTCTATCTCTCTCTATATATATTTATGTGTGTGTGTAATGATTCCACGATTTTGGAAGCACTGATGTACGAACAGTGAGACATAGAAGCGTAACAGTGTTCTTTAGCATAGGTATTTGATCCATATTAAAGAGGAACAAGTCGAGCCGGATTAATTTGCTTTGTTATTTAAATTCGCGTTTGTGCTCACAATTCACTTGGCACTCCAACTGTGCCTATTTCCAGAGCATTTACATTTTTGATACTATGGTGATAGAAGTGAGCATAGATGATTGTAGCAGCGTCTTGTCAGGATGAAAGCGTGCTGTTGTAAAGATTATCGTTTAACCAACGTAGTCGCTCTGCTTTACATTTTTGTATGTTGTTTTTCCCCACAAAATGCACAGTAAGGTCTACGTGGACAGTTTCTTGCTGAGTAATTAAATTATTGACAATTATAACGTTTAATAGTTCCAAAACTTTGACTAAATACTGCAAGATATAATACAGTCGTGTAAAGAAAAATATCTCTTGACGGCGAAACGTCCTGACGGCGAAACGGTCACGTTGAAACGGCCACGGCGAAATGGCCACAGTGGATAGTACCGTTCTCGACTCCAAATTCCTCGAACATGTGTTTAATTTCTAATTTGAGAAACATTTGTAATTTGAGAAAGAATAGCTATCCACAATAATATTGTTGCGTTTTTCTTTTCTTTTTTCTGACACCAGTTGTTACGTTATTTGCTTCCTTCACGTTCGTACAGGGTTCGTAGATTTGGAGTGAATAATGACGACACTACTTGATGAAGTATCGAAACACACTTTATTTACAATATTAATGAGGACAGCTCCAAAACACGTTTTACAGTCGTCGATGAACTACTATAAACACGCTGACACGATCAGCGATACAGCCTTCAGGTTATCAGGCTATCACGGTGGAGACAGCTTCCTGCAAAGCATCCGACTCTGCTTTCCGGACTACAGCTCCCGACTCTGCTTGGTCGTTCTCGGAACTCCACGTACTCTCGAGACTCTCCACGCTACAACTCGCGATTCACTCGACGACACACGAGCACAGCTCCCGATTTTTTGATTCAGTCGTTCCCGGAGCTGAACACGCTCTCTCGACGGCGCACTAACCGCGATACACTAATGCCCCGTTCAGACGAGGGCGTAAAGGTCATAAGTGGTTAAAGCCGAGCTCCGTTGCCAAGGCAACCAGTCACTGCTACGTGACAGAATCTGGTTTAGGGCACAAGGTTCCAAGGTTTCAACTTTACGCCGAGTTTGGGATAAGCGTCGACCAATCAGAGCGAAGCTAAAACGAAGCGGCTTTCTTAAGACGATTTCGCAGTCACATCGAAGGCGACGTTTTTTATATTATGGAACACATCGTATCCGAATGAGTTGTAATCGTATCCGAACAAAATAATGAGTTGTAATCATATCCGAACGAAATAAAGAGTTGATCTCGCAAGAAATCTACAATGATGACATGCATTTTTAATGAGTTTTTAATGCATTTTTTAATGAGTTTTTCAATTTATATTGAAAAATATGAATGAAACTCGTAAAGCGAAAGTTAAGCTCAGGATTATGCACGCTGTGTATGATCCTGTAGATGACTGATCCCTTCCAATATTTTTCATTTTATTATGAAAATTCTTTAAAAAAAGCATGCTTGCAAAAATTTTATTTTTTCTGTGTAAATTATATTATTACTTTCCTTCTGTCTATAATTTTTTTTAATTATTACTGTAATTTTTTTCCTGTTTAATTATTTTTGTATTTAAGAATAAATTTATTAAAAAAGCTGGAAATATTGTATTGGTATTTGCTTCAAATGCTGATTTTCTTTCCAAACAAACTTCATGAATTAATTTTACTAAAACATCAAATCAATATCAAGAATCTGCTGTTTTTTAAACAGTAAAAATATTACTTAAAAAAACTATTTTCACTTATTTAAGAATAGTCACAATAGTCAATTCAATAGTGTAAGCTTTGTATAAGTAATAAAAGATTAATCTTTTGAGAAAAATGCTCTTATGAATTCCAAGAAAGGAAAGATGTAGTGAAATATCCTTAAAACAGCAGTCAACAGTCTAGACAGTTTTGTCTCCTGTTAAAGTCCACTTTTGTCTGTTCTGTTTTTTAATTACGTTCTCCATGAAAGGAATTTACTTTTAATGAGACTAAATAGCACACATAATTCATAACATGGACTATAATTTAATGAATAGTATTTGTTATTATTAACCACTCTTTATTACTATCATTTGAACGGAGTTTTGATCATTAAATTCATGCTATTTCTCTGGTAGAAATTCCTGGATAAGGTATGAATGTTTATAATTTTGATGTATTTGAAGACTTGGGTACCTAAAATTTGTCAATGTGAAATTACTTTTGAGATTTGGTCGTAAATAGAAATGACAGCATATCTTGAAATTAAATTCAGGGGTGCAGCTTATACATGCAAATTATTAAAAATAGATGTATACAAACAGCTGGTAAGACAGCAAAATGTATTTAATGATTGAGCATAAAATACATTGTTGGGTGAACGTTTCCTAGTATTGTACTAGTTGTGTTTGCTGGTCATTGTGACCAGTTGTGGGATACTAGTACTAGTGATAATTGATACTGGTAGTGCAGCAAACTACTATAGTGATCGACAGGGACAGTGAATAAAGAGTGCTAAGCACACATGTTTCACTGTCACAGAAACATGTTCCTTTTGATTGAAAATAATAATAATAATAATAATAATAATAATAATAATAATGTATGGTAAGTACTGTTTTTAGCTTAACTGCTTTCACACCTGCAAAATAGAAAAATATTATATACAGGCTATCTGTTAGTTATCCTCAAGATTTTTTTTTAAATTAGGCATATTTAGAATATCGTATTTCTCCTAAGAGAAATTATATATAAAAATTGAAGAAGGTTTTATGTAGTATATAAATACGCATGTGCATGTTTATAGTATAGAGAGTACTACAGTACAATGCAGAAATATTCCATACTGCTTTGTACAGAAAGATATGTGCCAAAGTATTGGTCTTTCAAAAAAATATCTCTAGACCATTTTGTTATTTTTTTTTACCTTCTTCCGTTGCCTCTTGGCTAATGAGAAGGGCAGATAAAAGATCATTCTGTTGAGCCGGTAAAACTTTGTGGCGAGTTGAAAAAGCCATGACACAACGAAAAAAACAAGCAGAGCGAACGCGGGAAATCAATCGAGCGGGAGAACAGCGTTGTAGACATTCCACGCACGCGCAAGTTTAGCTTCTCTCATTGGCCATGGCTTACACCTCGTTTTCGCAGGTGTGAACGGGTCTCCCGTATTTTATGCCCTTATGACTATGCCTCTATGTGCTTTACGGCCACTTCTGAACGCACCTTAAAACTCCTTCAGTGCACTCGACGACTCACTCGGCATTCGTTGCCTGGCTGTCAACTCGATCAACTCCACACGGCTCGCTAGACGAGGCGCTCTCTCACACTGACTGCGGACCAGCAGGGTTTATATAGCTTTCAGCTTATGTTCGAGAACATTCTGGGCTAAACCGGTAAGAATTCGTTCCAGAAGGTTCTCCATTTGTCCATGGGACATAGCCAATTTTGTCGCCAAATGGGCGATTTCTCGCCAAATATGGCAACCCTCCCTTCCCTTTCCATTTTATGGCAATCCTAAAACTGCTTTGCGGGAAAGCGATCTCACCGCGCCTGTACATTTCGTAGCAATATTCAAATCACAAAACTCATAAGAACTATGTTAATTAATATGAGTGTTTTATTATTTTTATTTTGCTTAAACTCCTTCTGTCATCATATTTCATCAGAATACAAATCATAAGGGCTTAACCCTAAATTGTTTTACCGTAATTTTAAATGTATCATCTTAAAGCATTTGAATTCAAACCATCTGCCCACCGGCAGCAGAGCGGTGAAATCATGAAACACTTTTAGTTTGATGTGGATTCAGATCTCGTGAGGGTTTTCCTCGTGTTTGAATAATAAATATGAACAGTTTTATTTAAACGACCTCCACGAAAGGACCCGTTCCCGCTATGACTGCTATGTGCCTAAAGGGACCCGTTCCCTTACGCACATAGCGGTCATAGTTTTGCTGTAATCAATATAATTCAATCCAATCAAATCTTCAACCTTTCAAACGAATTTAATCAAACTTCATATACATCCGTGCGAAAAATTAAAAGAATTTGCAAATTGTGTCAATTTTTACGAAACGTATTAAACCAAAAGTACTAATTATGCCTCCAAAGAACTAGACAAATATTCAAAGTTGAATACATAAGCGTACATATGTGTATCTGCGTATCTCTGACTGTGGAGGTGACATAAGAACTTGGGGAGTTTTCGGCGATTTGTGTTCTCGTCATCGTTCATGATATATCTGGAATTTCTCGCAAGAAGTGGGGAATTTTTATAAGGTGGTAAAAAGTAGGTTAAAGGTAGTTATATAAGATAGTTAGTTTTATAAGGTAGTAAAATGAGTAGCCACGAGCGTTTAGATGGCGGAATGAGAAGGAGAATCCAGCCAGCCACAAAGGCAGTTAGCTATAGAACTCCGTGTAACGCCCAGTGACATCTGAAGTATGCTGAAAAAGTTTCAGAATAGTGGATCCATATCGAGAAGGCCTGGACTAGATCGACAAAGATCTACAACGACGAATGAGAATCGTTATTTCGCATTTACACCTCAATGACAAATGACTGCTACGGTATCAGAGCTCCCACGTAGCTGTATGTTGACACTGGAACCCGAGTTTCACGTGAGCTGTTTGCTGCCACTGAAAGTCTGAAGTTGCCCGAAGGCTTCATGAGATAGAGCTGTATGCCAGAAGTCCCGCTGTTTACGTCCCGCTCACAGAATACAAGATATGGTGCAGATAACATGCACCTTGGACTAGACTTCAGGGACATATTGTGCTTTTTACATATGAGTCGATATCCAGCCTGGATACTGATTCTCGACGCACCTGTATCTGAAGAGGGCCTGGAACACGATTTCATACCTTCCTGGAAATCAGGAAAATGGATCATTACGGTGATGGAGGTATAATGTTTTAGACAAGCGTTATGTTGGACGGCCGCATATCTCTACATGTGTTTGACGAAGCCTCACTGACTTACTTCTATAAGGTACAGAGAGGAGATCTTGGAAACCTATATTCGAATTTCAGGGGCGCAGTTGGACCTGTGTTCTTGTTAGTGGACAATAAGTCCCGTCCACATAGGGTTCAGCTGGTCGACAATTACCTGGAAGGTGAGAATATCCGCCGCATGGATCGATCCTGACCTTAACCCTTAGCATATCTGGGCCGCTTTTGGGAGAACAATTTCATCTCGCCGTCCCCCTCCGAAAACCAACCCACAATTGAAAATTGCCTTGTTGCAGAGTGGGATCAACTACTACAGGAACGCCTCAACTGTTTCCTGTGGAGTAGGCGTCACGCTGAGTTACTTGTCTGGCTGTGAGAGAGAACCATTTCCCAAATTAGATTCATTATGATTTGTTATCGCAATACACATTTTGGAAATCTTGCACTATGAGCTTTACTGATAATCATGCGTACATAAAATGATTTTTGAAAGATACATCTCTTTCTCTGTTATAAATATATATTCATACGAAATTTCATTAAAATCTGTCCATTAGTTTTCAGAAATCAACGTAATGGGCAAATTCTCTTAATTTTGCACACGATTGTAGATATTTATTTTACCGTCGCAGAATAAAACTGATGTTTCTGAAAATATCAGAAGTTGTTTCATACAGATCTCTTCAGAAAGTTGTTCTAGGAGTATGTGATTCTAATTCTTGTGACATTCTTCTCAAAATTCCTGCATCCCAATTCTGGCAGATAAACACTTGAGCAACACTTCATTTATGGCATGTAATTATATCTGAAGTACCTCATTATTAAAAACATACCAGCCGGTCTCAGTATCTATTACATGTTTGTTTTTATCATTATTGGAAAAGTACTTGAAACATATACCTCTTTTTGTAATCACTTTTTAATTACGCCAGCATTTTTAGATACTTTTTAATGTTTGATGTTTTTCACCTCTTTTATAATACATTTACTTTTCTCGATGGTAAAGACATCTGAAGAAAAGGAGGCTTTTCTACCAGAATATAAATGAATAACTTTCAGCTTTAAAAATAAATTAAAGAATATAACAATTTTCAAGCAAACATTTTGTTTTCAATCATAATAGAAGAATAACTGCAAAGAAAGAAAAGAGAAAAAAATTAAATTGAGTTTTTTATCCAAACTTTCTGAGTATGAAAATTACATTGCTTCAAATCAATATTTATAAGTTATTTTGATCCTTGCGACAAGTACACTGATAGTGAAACTTATAAATACTTACTCCTAGGATCATTTCGGCAAATATTTTGTTTAATTGCTTCAAAGATTGCTTTATTTTAAAAAGAATTCTTGCTTTAAAAATTCTACTTGCTTTTTTAATTCGTGCCCCCATAGGCTAAATTACCATATTTTTTTTTATTCAAAGAAAATTGGCTGTTGAATGTTTTACTACAGTTACTCTGCTTGTAATCTTAAGCTATAAAATTAATGAATTCATTGTGAATAGGAATATTTATCAACAATTTGTCTGTCAGAACTTGAATCCTACTTCCTACTTGCTAATTGGACGTGTTTAACACCATACCCCGACATATGCTTTCTACTTCAGTATAACTTAAATGTCAATCACCAACATTCATGTTATGCTCGAAATCTCAACAATAAAAAACATTGGCCATCACAGAGGATTGAAAATTGACAAGAAGGGTAGAAAAACGTACAGAAACTGTGATAACTGACCGAACACAGAACTGTATATATTTTTTATCATCCGGCCATCCTTGCTGAAATATTAAAAATTGAGGTCCTGTTTAAGAGACCGCACCTCTAGAATGATAATATTTTGCAGATTTCCACGGCTGTCATCTTCATTTATGGCACTATTTGAATAGGCTTTATCACAGATATGACAACAGCAACAACAATCTTTTACATCAAAATTAATTATTACTCACTAATTTTTACTATGAGGTGGGTTTTGAATCATTATTAAAACATCATTATTACTCTGCTCGTTTTTGAAATCTAAATTGATTTCTTGTTTCTTGTGGCACTTCTAATTATGATGCGAGTCAAGATGATGTTCAACAATCGCAGCAAGATTCGATCTATCTTTGCGTCGTCTCCATACCTTCAAGGGCAGAACTAAAATTCATCACTAAATACTACCCTCTGCCATTCATTACTCCAAAAGAATCGATATCGATAATGTTTCAATCCTTCATGTGGGTGGATTGGTGTGTTAAGTGACGGCTCAGTGGACAGCTTGTGTGTGTTTTTTTTTTTACTTTCCAAACCTTTCAATCGTCCTATCCCCGAGTTAAAACTACTCGCATAAAATACCTTAAATCATAAAAATCAACGTTCATTTTGAAAAGCAAATGCACCGTATTTTGTTATGTTTCACTACATTTTGCGATATTATACCTTATTTGTATATACTGTACTTATTTATACTTAAACTATATTTCACAAATTTAAGCGTTATATAACTCTTTAAAATTTCCAGCTAGTATTTCTTTGATCAGATCAAGGTATGATTATACATTAACGACTTCTTTCGATTCACATCTGAAAATTGTCCACATCTTAATAAGTGATGAGTGACCAAAGAATAAAGCCATCATTATTTCGTCGGTACGGTTTCTCGTTGTACTGGCTGTAAATGGTTTTAACTTTCTGTATTTCTATTTGATTTCTCTTACTTGTAGTGTAAGTAGATTACTTTTGTCAAAAGTATCCTTTTTCGATGTACATTGATAGCATGCTTTTCCATAACTGACAAGTCGGCCAAGGCATTGATTGGACATCGAGTCCAGGACATTCTCTCTATCGACACAGCCCTCCCCATACCAGTGGCCGGGCAGCGGAAGTCTGCTGAACATTAATAGTTCGTTCTTAGTCTGAATCCAAGTAAACTTGGCTTCATTATTCGTTTTCCTGGTGCTTCCCATATGTGACGTTTTTCTCCCCGTACGCAGATGCCCATTGTGTACTTTGCCAAACTCATCTAACCAAACCAAACCATAGATAAAGACTTTTATCAACTCTACCATCCTTAACTAGTTCTGGAAGATTTCTGCTTTACTACGGGCTTATCATAATTTGAGCTTGAATAATTTATTTGACTGTGTTGTGACGCTCGCGCAAGTTGATTTTAATAATTTTAGTAATAATTATATAACTTGAGAATGTGACCAAATATATAGACGTTATTATTTTAAACCTCTGAATTAGACTGTCTCCTTCGAATCCGTTCATTGATTTCTCTTGAGTTACATTAATGATTTCTTAATTTCATATAATTTTACACTGTTTATTCAAACTTCTGCCTTTCATTTTCAAATCATTGTTGTTGTTGTGTCCATATTACACGGAAGAATGATTGTCAGAGTCTACTCCAAAGAGAGGTTATTAACCCTCCAGTTTTGAAGGCGAGCGTCCCGGGGGTGGACCCTTCTCTCCTTCCACCAAACCACACGGGGGGACTTTCGGTTCGTCACATATTTAGAGTGCGTCCGTGTCGCACAGACACTATACATTTACAAACATCCATGTCTTCTCCGGGATTCGAACCCGGGCCCTTCGGTACCGCAGTAGGCTCCCCTAACCACTATACCGTCTTGGCGACTTTCAAATCATTAAATACCAGAAATATCAGTGTAATCGGAAAGTAATACAGCATCGAGATAGACAGCTTGAAAAGGAAAAAAAACGTTGTCTATAAATTTAATTATGAATATATCCACGATTTTCTGTAACTTATGCAAATTCTTCAGACACCTTTTCCATGCTTTCTTTTAAAGAATTCCTTTGGTATTACAGCAAAATAATTATTTACGACATTTTTGTCCACTAGTTTACTTTGTAAATCCTTGTCTTTAAGAAACGCTGCAGTTATTTAAAACTGGTAGGGCTTGGATGAAGCACTTTTCGAATTCATAAGCCGTTGAGTAGGAATCATCCATTATTAAAACTTTGTCGAATCATTCTTACCAGCTCATGGTGTGCATCAGATCAGACGATTTATGCAGATCCTTTAGAATTACACTATGTGAGAAGACAACAGATGTCTGCGTCAATGTTTTGGTTATTTTCTAATGGTTCGAAATAAACCATGCCTTCCATGTCTCACCTCGTACGCTGCATTCGGTTTGGAGTCATCCCTGATTATTCCATTAAACCTGGTTTGTCTTTTGCTGCCCGCTACTGTCTTTCTTGAGTAACATTAGCATGAAGAATGATTGTTTTCACCTCCATTCCATGAGACTTTACCTTTACATTTACTAAATATAGCTAGCTATACGGACCAAGGTCATATAAAAATTAGATTTCGCAATTTTTTACATAATGGATCTTTCTTATTTTAAAAATGTCATAATATGAATATGTTTCTTATTTAAAGCGTTTTTATATGTTCTCGGAATACGATTGCAATAATAAAAGTCGCAAGAGCAACTTTTGTGAACACGGAGTAAAAATAAGCCAGTTTATTTTCCCGAAGTAATAGTTGTGTTTTGGGAGGAAAATTGCATTTTAAAAATTATTTTCATAAATTTTTCATCCTATGATAAATGAACTGCATTTAGAAATGTCTGGTTTGGTTTTTATTGGTTTATTTGATTACAACAAAGCAAGCAAGGGCTAACTGCGTAAGAAGAGGAATGCCTTCGAGGAGGATTTTCTGAGGGACACGAGCTCGTATACACGAGCTGGAGAAAACCACGAAAACGCCCATGCAGCCAGCCCGTTCGCCAGGATTCAAGCCCAGGATCGAACTACCAGTGTTCAACGACTACTACCGCTGGGCCACTCATAGACCTGTAAAAATCCTGAAAATCAATAGTTAGGGAAATAACAACCATAGTCAATATCTTCGAAAACCTGCACAATATTTTCTGTTTATGCATTGTACCTTTGCTCACAAAAATGCTTACGTACCATTTGTGAACATGGTTACTTTGCAATCATTTTACGAATTGTTTTCATACTGATACGGTTGTTTCACGATGTACTCCCCATGTTTCGATTGGTCATTGTAACAATCTTCGGCGGAGTATCGATACGTAATAATTTTCGAAATTTATGCTCTGAACTGGCCATTTAAACCATCTGTTTTCCAAACGGTAACGCAGTTTTTCTCTATCTCTAAGCCCAAGTAGGTCACCCTTTTCCACGCACGGCTTCAACACCTTTTAGCGAGATTAAAACCACAGATAATGTTCTTATTGATTGCGTGTTTGAACTTGCTTTATCATCTCTATCCCTCGGATCCAGACGAGAAAAAAAAAGGAGAGAACTGCTGATGCAAGGAAAAACGGCATTCTCTCAACTTGAAAACTGAGATTTTCTGCGCCCCTGCACTATCCATTTTTGCCCCATATCGCTTGCCAAAGCATCGGAATAGTTAATCGGTGGAAAGAGAGGGTTGAGGAAGAGGAACTGTCTCGCATGACCGGAACAAAAATCACGTATTTTCAGATTCGTGACTAGAAATAGTTTATTGAAATGTGTCCACAAAAGAGATACAGTTCTCACGAATGTTCTTCAATTCAACTTCTCACTCTTTGAAAACCAGTAACTTCTTTTTATTTATATTTTGAATTTTACAGTGACAGATATTTCTTCAGTATCCACACTCTTTGGGTTGTAACAATATAACTGCTGAAAAATTGCAACCATAGATATTCATGTAACACAGATTTTTGGTTACTGGAATTAGTTCTCTGAAGCTATAGCTAAGAAAATATTGGGAAGTAAGAGACAGTTAACCTTAGAAAAACCCTCCAAGAAGAAACCACTGCTTTTAGTCAGGTAGACCGAACGCGCTATATCATAATTAATTAATCATTCGAAACGCCAGTAAGCAGATATTTGAAGAGCTTCGAACAGATTCACTTATATTTAACTATAATATTGCTACGAATTTTGTATATATGTAAATAATTTTAGTGAAATTTTAATTTTTTATGTATAATGCTTGAAAGAGGAGATGCTTTGCGAGAAAAATAAGAATACAGGGGCAAGTTTATTTAACATCGAGTAAATGGCTGTCTCGCTGAATTGGCGAGATATCGTCAAGTTGGCGACGGTTTTGCTGACTAATTTATAGCGCCAAATTTAGCGAGAAATCGTCGAAAATTGCCAAACATGGGGACATTTTGGTCCGGTCCCTGTATAACTGTAATGGCATTATAATTCAATAACTGTAATTAATCCTCTGTGTAGCTGTAACCGTAACCCCTATTATGTTTTCAGTAATTTTATATATGACGCATAAGAGATTTCTCTGTGGCAGAGGGAAACCTATATAAGGCCCAAGAGAGAATCAGTTCCTCAGTTGTTAGTTTAGAGCTGAATTCGGAGTATTGAGATATCCGTGTTAGCTTCGCTGTTTAGATGCGCTTTGTATTGCTTTTTAAACAGTTTGTAGAGTAATTACTGATTGTACTCCGTGATACTGTGAAGAGCTGTACAAGTATTTTTGTGGAAAGTTTCAGAACCTGTGACGTGTTTCTTTGGGTACATTGAATCAAGCCATCATCATTTCTGTGTGCATTCAGTCTATTACGAACCTGTACGCACGGATTAATATTTTATGAATTACTTACGTTACAGGCAAATATCATGTCTTTTTATATTAATGATAGTACTATAGCTGAGTAAGCGATGTCTTTTATCGTTTATTTTCAAGAAAGTTTGTGAAGATAAAGGATTTTTTCCTCCTATTTTTAAACCTAATCTTCATATTTACGTTACCAGTATTAACTCCAATACACTGCTACTTAGCGTGCAGGCAGGGTATTTATAGCTTTTGACCTGCCTTCGAGAACATTCTCGGAAAAACCATTAAGAATTCGTTCTAGGATTTTCTCGCTCCATCTATGGCATATCGCCAGTTTTGTGACCAAATGTCGCCAAATGGGCGATTTTGGCAAAAGCTGGCAACCATGTGTTTCCTTTCCCCTTTCTGGTAACCCTAAACCTGCTTTGCGGTGAAGCTATCTTTTCGCAGCTGGAAGTTTTGTAACAATATTGTAAAATATGGAGAAGCAAATAATCAGATTTATTCTGTTTGATGAAAATTTCATTTTCCATGTAACTTATACTATACCACTTTACTGTATGAGAGTGCATTATTCAGACCAAGATGACATGAAATATGTTATTCAGATTATGATGGTTAAAAATTATTTGAGATAAAGCAGGTTTCTTTTTTTCACGTGACTGAATAGTTTGTATACAGAAAACCGCACTAAAAGCGAATTCGATACGCGCCATATTCAGTTAGAGCTATTTGCTACAAGAAACCTATTTCTACTTTAAGATGCGATTGATCAGTTATGGGACTTTTATGTTAAGAGATATTTTGTTGCCAATCTGCTGCAACAAATATTGTTTAAATGCAATAATTATCGCATACATGTTCAAGTAGTCTCTTTAACTACGCAACTAAAAAGATAAAAATCACACCATTAAAGAGATACTTTTCTCGGCTACAGTCAAATTTCGACGACAGTGTAATGAAGAATTTAAATTATATTCTTATCTTTACTACAGCATGCATATATGTGCCCATGCAAACTCTGACGAGGGAATTACTTCGCAGTAGGGGTAGTGACAAAGAGCACGTGAAACGTATTTTTTACGCGTTTTGAGATAATTCGGGCTATAACGTATTAAAAACAATAGTTCAAATGCGCTAAGTCTTAACTGCAGACTTGACATAACTAGAAATACGCATGTGCGATTTAACCGATGGGTGAACGGGTATGTAGTGCTTTGAATGGAAAGCATAATATTTTGTGTATGATAATCGTTTAAAATAGAATTAGCATGATATCATACAGTGTAATTACAGCACTTTTTCCCTTCTTTTGTTTGTAGCGAGTACTTTTAGAATACATTTCTAAGAGAACAAGCAACTGTCAATGTACCATTTTATTATTATTTTATTTATAGTTCGCAATGGCTTACCATCATAAATTTCTAGAGCTTCATGAATATCACTCAATACAGGGTGTTCGAAAAAGGTTCATTTCCTTAAATTATTGGTCCTAGTAATTCTAGTATCTTTTAATCTAGTATCTTTTAATAGATATGACTATATTACATTATTATCTTAATGTGAGTAGAGAATGTTTTGAGAAATGTGTCCATTAAGCTTTCATAGCCTTATAAATTTTTAAAAAACATACTTTTACAATCAAAATTCACATAAGTATTAAAAACTAAGAAACTGAAGAACAATTCAAATGTGTTTTTTTAGTTGTCCCCGCCTCTTCAGACTTCGGAAAAATCTTAACATAAACACTTTGTTGGCTATTAATGATTTTATACTGCGTAAAAGAGCACCCGTTATTAATTTTAAATTAATCATGTGTAAATGTAAATATCTTCTTGAATTTTAAATATACATGCTTAGAATATGTGTTTAATTTATAACGCATTGTGAACATTTCATAAATTGGTCTTTGGGGGAAGCACACAAAAAGTTAAATTTTATATTTACAAAACCGTTGTTTACTATCCTGTAATCATAGACAATCGCCGAATGTATTCATTACCCATAATGCGATAGATACAGTTATATGAACATTTATGAAAAATATTAATCATTAAACAATAATTAAACAACATAACAGTATTTTTTCGCATTAAAGTTTTTAATATATTTATATCTTATCAAAATTACTGTAAGATGTGTTAATTCCTGTAAAATGTACTATTAAAGGGTATTCCGAAATTGACGCACTATATGAACTTTGCGCCATTTGGAGGATAAAGTGTTGCCAAAGAAAAAAATAGCGTGACAGCTGACAGTTCAAGGTTATTAAAAATGCAGCGCTACAGGAAAGAACAACGCTTTTTCATTGATGAGCAATATTTTAAAAATAATGAAGGTTTGGCAGCTACAGTTTGCAATTTTCGCACAAAATATTAACTTCAAATATACAGAGATAGAGTGATTTAACTTCAAATATACAGAGATAAATTAAGAAATTTAGGAATATTAGATCAATTAGTGATCTTAATCATTCTGGCCGTCATTCAACAAATAGTACTTTAGCACAAAACATTGAAGCAGTTCGTGAGTGTGTTGCTGAGAATCCAGGAACATCAGTTTGGTACGTGATCGAATTCGAATTGAGCATGGTCAAGAATTAGATGTTTCGAAAAGTTCTCTATGCCGTATTCTCAGGAAAGATTTTCTTCGTACTTGCAAAGTTCAACTGACTCAAGAATTGAAGCCTAATGAACATGCCCAGTGAAGTGAGTTTGTTGAATGGGTTATGGAACAACAAAAAATAAATGCACATCATCAATAAAGTCATCTTCAGCGATAAAGCTAATTTTCATCTTCATGGCTTGGTTACTCGGCAAAATTGTTGTGTCGAGAAAATCCACGAGTGATTGTTGAGAAACAAATGCATCCACAACGTGTTACTTTTAGTTTCGGATTTTAGGCTGAAGGCATCATCGGACTATTCTTTTTACAAAATGTGATTGGTCAGGCAATAACAATTAATGGTGCTCGCTTTCGCGATATGATAATTAAGTTTTTGTGTCTAAATTTCAAGATATGCATGTGGACGACATGTGCTTTCAAAGAGACGGGGCTACAGTCAAGAAGTGATTAAATTACGGAATTCATTGCATTCCTAGCCATGTAAAATGGCCGCTCAGATTATGCGAGTTAATATCGTTGGGCTTTTTTGGAGGATGTTTTGAAGTTTAAAGTTTATGCCAACAAGGCCACGACCACCCACGCCTTGAAGTAGAAAAGTGTATCAACCAAATTAATCCACATTTATACAAAACGGTCATGAAAAATTCTGATAAAAGAGTGCGATGTGCCAGCAAAGCCGTAAAGGCCATTTATCCGATATACTGTCTCATAAATAGCCTTATACTGTTTACGCTACTAATCAATAAAAAAATTACAATTTTTTATTATCAACCTCTGTCTTCTATCAAAATTACTTTTTACCTTTAGTTATAAAATCTCCTTACTTGAAATATTCACAGACCGAAAATTAATGAACAGGATAGACTTTTAAAAACTTCGTGAGACCTGCTACTTTTTAACCTTTCAGTCTGAATTTAGTAGGAAACTGCATGTAAAACTATTATACGATTTTATTCTTAAATATAGTTTTGCGATAATCTTAGTATATGTTTTGGGAATGTTGTTAGGTATATTTTTGGGAGAAAATATTCATTTTAACTCATGTTACATAAATGTGATTGACATCTGAGCGTAAATGATTTATCTACTGTTTTTCTTTTATGGATTATTACAAATAGAATTAAAAAACAAACTTCAGACGTTTTTGATATTGCCTCCCATTTTATATTTCTTTTAATACTTAAATCTACTAACCTTCTCTATTTAAAATGAATCAAAATGCTTTATAGTTTTTACAATAAATAAAAGTTTCTCACGCTATACAGTGTTTACACTTTTTACCAATAAGAAGTAGTTTTCTTGTTCTAGAAAAATAAAATAAAATAGTTTTTCTGCTTAAATATATTGCTTTTTTCTACTAAACGTAAAACATCTTTTCCACATGTTAATATTCTAACATTTCGTGAATAAATTCTTAAAATTGGAATAAAGTCATCTAAAATCATCTTATTTGAAGGCGGAAGAAGAGGATCTTTTCTGTAAGGGATAAAAATAACACACATAAAAATAATTCAGAAAGAAGTACAAAAGAGTAAGAGTTGTTTCATTTATTTGTAACAAAGCCAAATCCATCTGAAACAAGGCGAAAAGTTTCAAAACTACCTATAATCCCAGTCAAGCGCTTTTAGCTTTTAGAAAAATTTGTTACGATAACATTCTTTCCAGTGTAAAAAATGTACTTGCTAAATACTGTCACTTTTGCTTCTGTTTTTGCTACTGTAGGAAAGGGAAAATACTTTCCAAAATACATCTCAATTCAATTCGGATGTATTCTTTGATAAGACAGGATGTTGAGCAGTATTTTGTTTGAAACTGCAGTATCTTTTGTCATGAAAAATTATAATGGCAAAGTAAATTAAAACTGCATTAACGAGGAAGTAATAATGATGTGTCAGTATTGAATTTCATTTAATTTTTGTCTTCCATTCATCCCTTTCATTTTTTACCGAAGTATTCTATTACGTTGTAGTGATTCATTTATTGTATTTTTCTGCAGTTTAAGAATTATTGAAATACATATTTATATATGAACATTATCGGAAGCCTTGTTCATAGAAGTAATACAAGTGTACCCTCATTTATATATATATATATTAATTACCCTTTGCAGTTTATATATTATTATTGGTGGATTAATTGATATTTCAGCATTTGCATATATATATATATATTATCGAGAAAGACAGAAATTAAGATACTACCTTTTATATGGTATTGATTTCTCTACTTTGTTGTAGTGGGGGGCAGCTTGCTCCTTTTGCCATTTCAGTTTCCTAAATTATTAGTTTTAATTTTTAATTTACAAACATGTTTTGCCTCTTATTTAACATTTTTCATAATTTATCTATTTTTTATATATACGTTTAATTTCTAGTCGCATCGAAGCAGGTTATATCTTCGTGAATGAATTCAAATAATAATAAATGTTATCATTAATTAAGAAAAATGTTTAGTTTCCTAAAACCTTTTTATTTTGTATTGACATATTCTCATTTAATTATTTTTAATTACCTTAAATTCCTTTATTTGGATTTAATTTTCTTTGACTAGTTTTGCTGTTCACCCAGATATAATTCACAAACGGAGCTCTTCCGATAATTCTTTCGGCTGCTTCTTGAGAAAGACCAGAGAAGTTTCAACTGTTGTTTAGCACTGTGTGGATTTTGTCTTATAAATTTATATTTAATTTAGTTTATTTCACAGGTTTTGGGTATATTCCAGTTTCTGATGCATATATGTAGTCTATTTCAATTGACATTTTCTACCACAATGCGCTTGGCACTCTAATCGTACTTATTCTAGAAGATTTACATTTTTTATACTATTGCGATAGAAAGAGAACAGCGAGGCAGCTTCATAGCGAAACAGAGGTAGAAGCAAAAGTGCGCAGTTATCCAATATGGCAGCTTATTAAGAAAATGTTTTGGTTTAAATTCCGAATTAGTTACGTCATGAGCCTTTTGCAAGTCATATGATATAGACTGATCTAGAAATAATGGAGTCCAGAAAAACTCCTCTCCTTTCTGCATGCCTTCGAGGTTTAATTAGAAACATACTCGACGCGTATTCGAGAGGTCCAGAGTTCGAGTTCCGTCGAGGGCATTGCTCATTTAACCTAATGGCTCTACAGATTTACTCTAAATTACAGGGAAATTTTATTGTATCATTAAATATAAAGTCTTTTATTGAATAATTTTAGGTGTATTTATTTTTTAGGCCTTTTGAATTACATTTATAAATATAACCAGGGGATAGCTAAGGGAGGAGAATATGTTCCAAAATTTACGTTGAAACAGCTCAATTCAATTTGTTTGAGTAGCATAGTTATAACGTTAATGTGATTGGAAATCTCCATTTATAGCTTCCGGCTGTTTACTGCAACAGCTTAGTTAAGATGAATACGATGCTGTGCATACAGATGCAGAAGATCTCGTCATTTGAATACACGTAATTAAATTAATGGAAGGATATTATTAAATAGTTGTTTAATGTATATGTTAACCATTAAACAACTTAGAATTTGAAATTCCTCATGAGGATGTATCGACTTATGAAACGTGCGAATTCCATACTAAGGACAGACTGCTGATCTCTTAAGTTCGCTCTTGTGGGACAGGGATGCTCTTTTGGGACTCAGACATTTCATACGTGTCCCATTAGATTCGCATTACATCCACGTATTTTTGTGGATAAGCAATTGACAATTGAAGTTACATCTATTTAATTTAATTCGGTTTAATTCTATTTGTGACAAACTCCACCAACATATTTAGAAAATAAATGAATAAAGTGTATAATATTCTTATACTATATATTCATAAATAAATAAATAAAATGTGTAATTATATTATATATGCTAATGAAAACATATTTATCTATTTCCGACTAAAAATAAAAATTTGTCTACTTATATATAAACACAAAACATAATTAATATATTTCTGTATTTAAAAAGGAATCTATGGATATTAAATGAAACAAATCTGATATGGACACCACATGACTTCCTTGTACGGCTTATTGAATTATAACCACTTTTTGGTGCATTTCATTTGAATTTATTTCGTTGGATTTCATTAGAGATATTTTTCTTATTCAATCATTTCCGTTCTCACTCCGCGGCAAGGCAATTTGACATAACTCAAAACATCTTCAGTAAAATTTTTAAAATATAAGAAAAACCTAAAACACCGAACACAGTGAAAAACATATATTTGTGATAGTTTTTGCAATTAGTACAAGTTTTTGCAATTAAAATTATAGTTTCTACGTAAAAATAGGCAATTCATCTAACGGACAGAAAGACAAAGTTTTCGGTGCGCACAAATTTAATGTTGACATTTGGTCCCAGTGGACAGAGCGACACTGAAGTTTGTGCATCAACTGACTTAATTCACTTATACTATAAAAGTTTCATATGTAAACAAATTACGTACATATGTTAGGAAAAAAATTCTTGTCCGAATCGATTCTAAATCCATTTTACAATCCGTTTTGGGAAAAAGAGTCCTTTGTTCTAACCGTACGTATAAGTGTCAAGCCAAAAAAAAATCATGCAAAAAGAATCGGGGGTAGTCAAAATGCATATTTTCTTTGAAATATAATACTCGAAAATTTTCGAAATTACAGTACTTCCTTTACTTTGTAGAAGGAAGTAAAAAACAGCTCTGTTATCTCCACATATTTTTACTGGGATCTTGATTATTATTGCCTTAAATAGTTAATGAAACGTAGAAAATTTAAGAAAGAATCAGAATTCAGTATTTAATATTATCGTTTTTGTTTATCATTTGATGGTCGTTTCAGAAATCTTCAAAACATTTTGTAATTTCCTTAAAAAGACTCTTAATAGCTACAAATATATCAAATTACCATGGTAAAAAATTTGCAACCAACTTATGATGAAAATAAATAGTAATAAACTTAACAAAATTAACCGGAATAATTTTTGCATGTCTTTTTTATACGTTAATAACTTTTATACGACATAAAAGTAGAGTTAATAAACACCTCTGTGAAGTATTTATTGTTTTTCATTAGCGGGTTTTGTGCTCTAGCAAAACAAAATCCTTTACAATTTGAGAGAAAGTGTTGCTGAAAGCTTCTGCGCAAGCGCTCCAAAGAAATAAATCTACAGTTATGACTTAAGTATCTAAATAATTTAATAAATAATTCAATAAATAAGTAATTTTCATTCATTAATTAAGTACATAAACCTCCAACTGGGGTTAATTTACAATAATATAATATCATAGCATAGTTTTTTTAACCATTTGACATTGTTATTTTCAAGAGCTTATTTTAAATAAAACGTTTTATATTCTGTAGCTTGAATTACTAAGGAGCAAATTCCATAAAATGTAATAATCGTTTGATCATAACCGTTCAGTTTATAATTGCTCTAAGAGCTAAACGTAAACATGTATGGAAGGTTTACATTCATTTTATTTAAAAATATGAAAATCACTGACTTTTAAGAGCTGCATAATCGCAATTTTTTATAAAGCTCTTGATTTTTATCTTTTTACTTTGTTTGTTGAGATGTTAGAGAGTAAACTGAAATTTTTAAATTGTATTTTTCCATTTTAAGGCTAAAAATTTTACTTGTAATTTTAGTGAACGACATCAAAAAATCCGCTACACGAAAGAGAAGAATTTAATGCATAAACTATATCAAGCATAGTGAGCTTTTCTTTAGGAAATCTTTTATATGTTATGTTCCGGCTTTAAATTTAATGCATCTGAATATTGAATAATAATTTAAATATTGGTTATAAACATGACCATCTCCTACTCATATACTATAAAACTGTCTAACATTATATCTGTCGAGAAGAATTCATGTATTATTTCTCCAAAACCCATCGGAAGCACTTTTAGATGGCGGAAGGAAAACTCTAAGAGGGTCTGTGACCTCATTGGAGGAGGCGAACCTCAGCATTGCCGGTTCTGCACCCTCTAGTGCATTTCGACAATAACCTAACGATGAAGAATAAATAAATACTTTTTATTAATAGTTCCCAAATGTATTAATTATTCGATTTTATTGTAAATGTTATATTAAGTAACTATTAATTAAAATTAGCATTTATTAGTAGTACATATTTATTTATTTTTTAATTTAATTTTAAAATTATTCAAGAGTTCGATGTTATTTTTACGTGTAATTGCATCCTGAGTAAATATTAAATTGGTTTATTGAATCATAATTCAATAAAGCATTTATAACAATTTAGTGTATGATTCAGTTTATTAATTTAACCAAATAATAATAGGGAAAAAATAATTCCCCACTTATTATAGAACACTTTCTGCAATGTCCCCACTGGAACACAAAACTGCATTTTTTACCACAACCAAAATGTAGTATCCCGCATCAGCTATCAATTTTGAGATTGTACGAGAGTAAAGATTATATTACGGAAAAGATTTAGTACGATGCATTCTTGCTGCTATCGAGCAGAAAAAAGAATGTGCTGATGTCATGCACATGCTGACTTTGTTCTAGGATAAAGTAAATCCCAAACGATCTCTAACTTTTCAGAGAAAGAAAGTTTATTTCATCCTGGCGATAGATATTTCATCAGAAGATGGTGAAGCTTTAAGAATGATGAAAAGGATAGAACTTTGTGATTCAGAGTTTAATCGCTTTACAAATATTATCTTCATCAATTAAAATCTACTTGTAATTGAATAAAGAAGTTATGAAAGAAGTAATAAAGTTATGAATAGAAAAGTTATGAAATTACGAAGTTATGAAGCTATATTATAAGTTATTTTCTCCCTCATTTCTGCATGCCTTCGTGGTGTAACGGTAACATATTCGGCGCGTATTAGAAAGGTTCAGGGTGAGTCCCAGCGAGGGCACTGTTAATTTTTCACGTCTCCCGTACAAAAACGCACAACTAATGTCTCTACAGTGGCGCCCGAACTAAAGGGTGGTGGATGATGATTCTTCACCACCAGGATTTGGCGATTAGGTCCCTTAACCCACAGTCGCCCTTAAAAAGGGGGAATATATCCACACTTTCTGCATGCCTCGTGGCGTAATGGTAGCATGCTCGGCGCGTATTCGAGAAGTTCCAGCGAGGGCACTGAAAATTTTTTTCCCTCTCCTGCTTCAAAATACCCTAATGACTCTATAATATGTGACAAAATAATGACTCAAAGAAATGATCATCCTGACGATGATGATATTCAAAAATTTTCGTATTTCACAAATGTGCTGTAGGTTTTAGAAACACTGAAATATTATCTTCAAATTTTTCTAAATATATATATATATATATATATACGTATATATACGCAACTCAAACGTAATAATTAAATGCTGCTGTTAAAATTTTTGTAATTTGCTGTTGTACTGTATATGGCATTAAGTGCAAAGAAAACTATGCTTAATAATAAAGCTAAAAAGACAAAAAAATTAGGCTGATAGGAGCGAGTGCAGCAGATGACCGGTTGACAACGAGCTCGGGGAAAGCATAAAAGACCTTAACAAGTTTTCTTGGGCGATCATTAAAATCTGAACCCTTTCAGAATTTATTTTCCTGTTTTTTTTTCCGTAGGCCATCAACATAGTACACGAGTTTTGTCATTTTTCCAGAAAAAAAGAAGTGTTGATGATCGAATTGTTTACTGCGATTCTTTTCTTTTAAATTTCGCTCATAAATGGCTTTTGTCCCAAAATTAATTATATACCTCAAAACTTTACAAGCATTTCAAAAGCTTTACAAATATTAGAAAACTTTGCAATTACGTAACTAACAGTAGAGAAGAAAACATGTAGTACATCACACCTGACATTATGAATGTGAATAACAGAACAGCACATACAGTAGACATTGTGTCTGTAAATTTCATAACATTTCTGAAGACATATAGCGTGATTCTAGCAATAAGCCTTCAAACTACTTCTTCATATACTTGCGATATAGTCCTCTTTAATAATTAGAAATGGGATTATGTAATGTAGAAATTACTAGCATTCTCTAAATAGCTCTTGACAGATCAATATTGCTATGTGAAGACATTATTACATTTCTGAAAAAGATATTACATGCTGAATCTACTAAGGGTGTAATATATAATAATTTAATTAATTCATTTGAAGAAGCTTTATTATTATGTCGTTTCTATTAGATGAAAATACCTATACATTTACACATATGACACTAGAAATATGCATTTATTTTACGTAGGTTCATCTCGGATTCCTTTTCAGGGCACATTACAAGCGGCAATCCTTGATTACTGATGAATAATTTATTAATTTCTCAATCTGCTAGCAACTATTTTGTTCTATACTGAGGAGAATTTTCTCTGCTGTTTGTTTCTCAAGTGGGAAATAAACAACGTAAATTTCTCACAAAATAAAATCTCGTCATACGTGTTTAGAAACTCAATTACAAGTGTTATTCACAGAAGCGATAAAGCTGAAAAAATAAACCTATAAAAAAACCTTTACTGTTATGTAATTAACAGAGGAAAAGGAAACGATAATAGCAAGAACGTTTTATTATTGATTTAAAACGCGCCTATGCAAATGGGTCAAATTATTCAATAAATATTTATCAGTGGTTGATGATAGTTAGCGGAAGCAGGCTGGCTCTACTGGACTTTGAAATTCTTGCAACTGTAGCTTCTTTGAAAAATAGGTACACTTAAAATCTGGCGAATTGAAATGAAAAGCGAAAAGGTTTATAAAGTAGTTAGTGGGAAAGGAAGGGAGGGAAATTACCCTGAAACCCTATCTCCCAGATGCACTTTAGTAAGCTCAAATAACATTAGGATAACTTCTCAAAGCTGTTTCTAATAAAAAAAAAAAAAGCTATGAGCAACAGAATTTGATTTCTCATATATTAGTATAAATCAGAGGTTCTCAACCTTTTGATTAACTTTATTAGCTTATTATTTCGATTATTTATTTTAATTTTTTGTTTAGAGGGCACGTGCTATCTAAACAAAAACTGAAAACGTTTAGTACTACCACTACAAAATACTACTGCCACCACCAGTTTTGAACAAAGCTCAGATCGTTTAAATTTTCGAGTGTTAGAGAAAAACCTCAATCAGGATGTTGAGGTTTTAATTTTTGAATTTAATAGTTAAAAATATCTTGCTTCTTTGCGTACCACCTATTTTGCTCTTTCGCACCACCGGTTGAAAACCCCTGGTATAAATGATAAATAATTCATCTAAAGATACCTCACTAGATGCAACTGAATTTTTAATTTTTCATGGTTGGTCGATTAAACGACACACTGAGAAAAGTCTTAATCAGTAAACAAAAATTTAATCAGTAAAATGCACTAATATGTTGGTAAAAAATTACTATTGTAGAGACATTAGGTATATTTTGGAAGCAGGCAAGAGAAAAAATTAGCAACGCCCTCGCCGGGAATCTAACCACGGACCTCTGAAATACCGTCTCAGCGTGTAGAACCACTACACCACGAAAGCACGCTAGGAAAGGGTTAGAAATACCTTATATACTCCCCCTTTTAAATGGCGACTAAAGTTTCTAAGGAACCAATCGCCAAATCCTGGGTGTGGAGAATCCTCATCCAACACCCCTTTAGTTAGGGCTCCACTGTAGAATCATTAGGTAATTTTTGAAAGCAGAATAGAGGAAAAATTAGGAACGCCTTCGCCAAACCACGGACCTCTGAAAAACCGGCTCAGTGTGCTGACCACTACACCACGAAGGCACGCTAGGAAGGCAGGAGAAATACCTTACACTATTTTGCACCGAAGACAAGACTGTATCCCGTGAAAGACGATGCTATATTTTTAAGGTATTCCACAAGTAAAAGGGAGTTGCATGTACAGGAACTTTCATACTAGCAAAATTAATTTATATTCTTCATGGATTGAAATCAGAATTTTTCAATAACATCACGCTTTAATTAAATACTAACTTATCTCACAAGAAATGGATTTTCTTTTCTAGTGTAGTGTGTACTTGCCGTGACGAGATGAATAATCTTGTTATTTTTACTAAAGCTGTATAAACAAGAGTTCTTGAAGCAGGAGAAGCGAAATTATTGAAAATGTAAAAATTGCTACGATAAGAGGTTACTCAAACTCATTTGGAGCTCTAACAACAAGAAAGATACACTTTTCTTACACCACATCATTAAGTTTCGTGACTCCTTTGAGCCAAAAATGGAACGATGATCGAATAAATAACAGCACATTGGTCCATTCAAAAATTAAAAGTTCGTCAGAATACTAGAAAAGTGAAAGCTATAGCCATGTAGCATTGTGATGACACCATCTTATTGCATTCCGTACCTCTAAGACAGATCTTCAATATATGTTATTATTATCTATTTTTCGAATTCAAATTGTAACCAACTTTGCAAAAGAAAGAGCAACAGCTCCACAAGAATCTTACAAAAGACCGCTTTATTCAAACCATCAAACGAATAGGTGTACCATGACTTTCACATTGATGACAACGAATGCTGCACAATGCTGTGACAACATCGAGAGGCAGTTCCAAAGCTAAACTTTATTTGTTGAATGCAATTAAATAAATTACACACATTTTTCCTTATTTACCTACCACTACAATACACTTGTGACAGCCCTCAAGCAGTTTCTAAATTCAAGAAGAATAAATGCCTTTTAACTGCATGTTGACTAATTCTTCCACCGCATCAATAATATGCTCATATTTGAATTTGTTCGCTTCTAAATTCTTTAAGCAGACCTTTACGCCAGAGAACAGGGGCTCCGTTGCCTTCCACTCTAATAGACTGCCTTACACAAATTAAAGACCCTGCTTCCGGAAGCTATATACTTCTTGCTCCACCTTAAGCGGGGTGAGTGGCAGGTGAGACGGCAATTATTGAGTCCTAAAACAAAACGATACATGGGCAAACAAGGCCAGTGTGCAACAGAGGTCTCAATACATAGTCTGGATTTACAATTTTTCTTCTAATACATACGTCATTAACAAGCATACCACCCTCTTTTAAACTGAAAGTTCTCCACGAAGACAGACACTCGCCCAAGATAGTCCTTGGGTCATAATCTACCTAATTCAATCTTTAACCCACTTTAGTCAAAATTCTGATGATAATTTGCTGCTTGATCCTTTTGTAAACATTCAGCTCAGACATATTGCTTGCAACTGACATGGTGGATAGAGAAACTTAAGGCTAAGTATTGGATGTGTTTGCCCAATGAATCATGGAACTTAAAAAAAAAAAAAAAAAAAAAAGAGCATGATGTTTTCTAGATATATCTGAAACTTTCTCGCACAATATCTTGAAGTAAAACGGAGTAATTTTTTAGTGTAAAAGTTAAGGTACAAGAGATAAATTAAATAAATTTAGTTTTTACATTTTTTGCTGTGGGTATAACACATGTATGATTTTCCGGATGTCATATTTTGTAGAGTAGTCAAAAATCGTCTATTATTCAGGTCATTGTGACAATCTAAATCACTGCAAAATTTTTGCCGTGTCGTTTTCAAACACGACAAAGAAATGTTACAAATAAATATGTAAAAGCACAAAGACATTAAAATGAATCTATTTGTAAATATAATCTGACATGAAATGTTATAAGTAACAATAAAAAAGCACAAAGCCATTAGCGAATTTATATTTAAATGTAGTTTTAAATTTATTTCTCTTTAATTTTGTTCTAATTCATCTATCAATATTTATACTTTATTACTTTCATTGCCTATAAATATATATGTATTTTTAAATACTTAATTTAAATTTTTACATAAAAAAACAAAACTAGAAATGCAAATTAACACAATGCAGGATAGTATTGCTCACAATATATGAGATTATTAATAGCATTCTCAGTAAATTCGCTGTAACCATGCCTGTTAGATATATGATTGTGGAATTGTGAGCTAAAACGAAAAAACTCCGAAAACGTTTCCCAAAGGACTAATTTTCTTTTTGAAAATTTCTTCTTATGGTTCTTGAATCAATGATCCATTCTCAGCGTAAAACTTTAATGTTCACTCCGAAATTCTGCCGCTGGTTTAAGAAGTACCTGAAGGTAGTATTAATCAAATAAGTTTACAGTTGAATTGTTCGCAGTATTTTATTTTTTGTACCTTCCTAAATGAAGCTGAAAAGAAGCCCTGGGTATGTTGAAAATAATCTAAACAAAAACTGGCATTCTTAACGTTTCCCTTGTTGTTAGTTCTTTCTAAAAGAAATTCCAATGCTCGTGACTTCCAGAAAGTCTTTAAATTGCAACTTACATCATCTAGTTTAAGAAAACTAAATTGCATTCTTAGAAGCCCGTATCGCTGTTTTTACGTGACATCTGTACGTACGGACAAAATAAAGTACTGTTTTGCCAAAACAAATTAAAAAAAATAGTTTTAAAATGGGTTCATAAGATATTTTTTCTTGACGTCTGTACGTATGAATGTACGTATCTCGCATAATTCAAAAACGGTTAGGCATAGAATGTTTAAATTTTTTATAGGGGACTGGTATAACTAGTCTGAATGCAATAGTTCTACAATTATCAACAATTTAAAAGTTTAACTTCCCGAGTTAAGCCTAGCGAACCGCCATATGCTTATATTCGAAACTCGATGGAATAGTGAATTAAGTCAGTTTCTGCACTTTCAATGCCTTTTGCCGAGTGAACCAAAAGTCAACTTTCAGATCTGTGCACCGAAATATCTTCTTTCTTCCCCTCTGGTCGAATTCCTTGTTTTTGTGTATAAACTCTAATTTTAATTGTAATTTTCTTTTTTGACTGTATTTGGTGTTTTATGTTTTTCTGTATTTTACAATTTGTAATGAAGATGTTTTGAGTTTTTATGTATTTTTGCTTTGCCGTGAAGTGAGAACTGAATTCATTGAATGAGAATTATATTCTCTAATGAAATTTCAGAAAATAAGTTTAAAGGAAATGCAGCAAAAAATGCGTATAATTTAATAGCCCATACAAGGAAGTAATGTGGAATCCACACCAGATGTTTTTCAGTTAATGCATATGATATTTCGCCACGGAGTTCCCGCTCACACAGGGATTGAAGGCAATGAAACCGCTGACCTACTGGCCAAGCAAGCAGCAAGCCACGGATATATTAGAAAGACCAACTAAACTTCCTTGGTCTCATATTAAGCGAACAACTTTGACAAGTCTGCTACAAAATTGGCAAAGTAGATGGACAGAGGCAGAGGTAGGACGAAAGACATTTCGCTTATTACCAAAAGTTAACATGGAAATAAAGACCCACTGTGCTAGTCTAACACAGTTCTTGACAGGTCATGGACCATTCCCAGTATACCTGAACAGATTCAGACTTAGATTCAGACCTTTCTGCGAATGCGGAGAGGAAGGCGACACGAACCATGATTACTTCCATTGTGTACATACAAGAACCTGGCACTTGAAGAAACCAGCGGACTGTGCCTGGGCAATGTGGGCGTCTAACGCACTCAAAAACAGAATAGCTCTTGGTAAAATAGAGAAAATCTCAAGACACTGCCTAAGCAGGAACAACCGTGAATAATATTATGTTTCAAATGTTCAGAACTTAAAGCAGAAATCTAGAATAACGCTTAGTGCCTGCAATTATCAATATGTAAAAACTGTTATTAATATGTAATATTCAACCTTGTTACTTTAAAGTCTTCCCCCCCCCGTGATGGTATATAATTCCGTTTGGTTCATGTCCGTGGTCTGAAGCCATCATAGCGGTGCACTCACTCACTAATTTAATTGTATCTATGAATATAATCTTCTTGTCCGCTGCTAAATAATTAGTTTAATATATTTTATTCTGATTAATTATTATTTAAAATTAATTGTTGGGAATTTTAAAACGAGTTGCACATCTGTTTGGTATCAAACTTTGCAAATTTTCTATGGCCCAAAATAAAATTTGGGCCAATAATAAGTTAGTCTATGATTACCTCTTTCACATATTGTATAGAAATCTCTTCGTTAGATTTCTCAACTGCACTTGCACCATTTGATTTCTAGACACTCTATTAAAGACCGCGATTTAAATGTCCTATGGAAGAGAGAAATCAAATTTTCTCTTGAACTATGCAACAGAAAACTCGTTATGTTTGTCTGGTACGTTTTCATTAAAGTCTTTCTGCTACATCAGACTGAAAAATTTTGGTACATTTCTTCCCCCATGACGTTCGATTACTAGACGAAGTGGAAGAATCGGGAACAGAAAGGATGAATATTCTCCAATTTTATTACAAAATCTTCCGAAAATTCATTGTGTGAAAAGAACACGTCCTACTTCACTTTTCTCATTATAAAGAAGCTTTCATCAGTTTAAAAAATTTTCTTACATTCACAGGTTGTCAACGTTAAGATGCGATAACAAGGAAAGGTTATATACACTGCGCAGGAAAAAAATATACATATAGCATTGTTCTAATATAGGTATTTTGACACAAAATCGGACTTTTTCGGAAATGAGAGGACAATTTTTTTTCCGTATTTCGATTCTACGACTCAAATTATACCTAAATATTAGATTTTATAAAATTTGGTCGGAAATTTACTGAGAAATTTTAAAATTTATCTTGGCCCATTTTTTTCAGTTTGCGGCAAGACTAATTCACATGGCAAACTTCTTAATTTATTACAACCTATTTACCTTTCCTATTTTCATTGTAGACGAGCGGAGAAATAGCCATCGTTCATACTTTCAAATAATTTTAACAAAGAGCGTAAACCAGATTTGACGTTATTATCGCTTATAATAAATATGCCAAATTTCAAAACGCGCCAGTATGTAAATTCACTTATGTCCTAGGGCATTTTGAATAAAAAAACTCTAATGTTTTTCAGGCTTGCTCCGAAATAAATCTACTTTAAGATGATGGTAAAACTTTTATAGGTTATAATTCAAAATGTTTTTCGAAAAATTTATAAAAATTATTTAAAAATTAATCATAAAAAAATGGGTGACTTGTATTTGGAATGAACCTAAATTCCGAATTCTGGAAGAAGGAATCAAGTAAGTTTAAGAAAAAAAGAGATATTAATAAATATATATCGAATTGAATGAACTTTGAGCAGCTAAAATTTTGAGAGCTAATGTTTTAAAAACTACTCGTGCACGTTTTACAAAACTTGCAGTTTGGCATAATTTGAGTCGTAGAATCGAAATATGGAAAATATATATTGGCATATCCTTTCAGAAAAATTCCAATTTTCCTTAAAATACCTATTTTATAGCAATGCTATATATATATATATATATAATACATATCCAAAGTCGCGCTTTCGAGACATGGAAAGCGCAAGTTGAATTTCGTCAATCGGCCCAATATAATGGGAGATATAGAACTGTTCCCTCTCCCCCCGCCTTTTTTTTCGCAGTGTACCTCTACTCGGTAATTTTTCCAATAAACATTCAGCTTCATGTGAAGCTAGCTTTTTTCGGAAAACAGTAGATTTTAAAACCCGACACCAGCAAAGAAAATAGATCAAAATATCTGATGTTGACACCTCATGACTTCCTTAAATTATACACAATTTTTGCTGCACATCATTTTAACTTCTTTCCTCGAATTTCATTACAGACATATTTGTCTTTCAAATAATTTAGTTCTCATTTCGCGACAAGCCAAAGATACATGAAAATGCAAAACAGCTTCATTAAAAATCGTAAAATACAAAAAAACGTAGAGTACCAAATACAGTTAAAAGAGTTTTTAAAAAAAATTACTGTTAAAATTAGAGTTTCTATGCAAAAATGAGCAACTCGACCAAGGGACAAGAAGGCAGATTTTTCGGTGCAGAAAACTGAGTTTACTTTAGGTCCCACTAGGCAAAAAGACACTGAAGGTGCAAAAACTGACTTGATTCACTATATTACTAAAAGTTTCAAACGTAAACAAATGGCTTCCTCGTTAGGCTTAGCGGTACTTAAATCTTAAATTATTGATAGTTCTATAACTATTGTTTGCAGATTAACTAAAAGCATAAAACCTTAACTGGAACATATGAACAACACAATTCAACCATTTTTAAAGCCAAAAATGCACAGTTTACCAACATAGCAAAATAGAAGTACTGTACTCATCGAATCGAGTGTGTGTACATAATTAAATAATATGCAAAAGATTAAATTAGCAGCATAAATTAATTTCCCTTCTCTATTCTAAAAATCTATTTGCACTGCGTCATTTCGAGAAAAATCTATGTCATATGATTCTTACGTAATTATGATGATGTAAATGGAACTAAAACTGAACCCGCTAATAGTAATTTTAAAGCAATATTAACTGTCCGATCAGAATATATAGACAACCAAAACTAACTCAATCTGACTTAAGATTTCATCCTGAAAGCATTTGCTTTCTATGCTTTGGCCTGGCCGCACTGCAGTCTGTCTGCTCTTTCTTTCTTATTGCAAATTTATCTAAAATGTAAAATTTCCTGGAATAGGCACAATTAATGTGCCAATTTGATTGTCGCCAGAACATGTTTGCTAAAATAAAAAATCTGATGTGTACACCACATGACTTCCTTGCACGGAATATTAAATTATACGCATTTTTTCTTGCATTTCATTTAAACTTATTAGATTGAATTAAACCTACTTCGCCAACACCGCATAAACCACAATAGAATAAATGCATTCTTTAAAATTCACTTTGTTTACCATAGCGACACTCTGGCTCTAGGTTCACTTAACAGTATTATATTTCGTTCATATTATAACTCAGAATGCACAAAATTTATATCATTTAAAGAATTATCTAATCGTTGCCACATGTTCTATTCAAATACTATAATAAAGCTAGAACGATGTATAAAAGAAATTAAGCAAACAAAACAAAAACGAAACAGTTTTTCACAGACGATTGAGTATTTCTCATTCAATTAATTCAGTTTTCACTTCGCGACAAGGCATAAAAACTTAAAATATCTGTATTAAAAATTACGAAGTAAATCTTAAACGCTTATTTCCTCGAAAAAATTCCAGAAAGGATTAAGCATGATTTAAATAATAAATGAAGGCGTTATCTTTGTTGTTGCGAAGCTAAGTTTCTCTAGATTGGCAACAAATCCGCTATCCTGCTGTTTCAAATGTAAACAAGAGCAATGGCTGCTATCAAAAACATTATTAGGCTTAGCGGCACTTAAACAATTTTAAAATTGTTGATAATTCTAAAAATATTGCCTACAGATTTACTAAAGGGATAAAAACCTTAACCGGAAGATGAAACCAACATTATTCAATCATTTTTAAAGCAAAAAATGTGCAATTTACAAACATATAAGAGTAAAGAAACTGAGATCACTGAGCCGGGTAACAGAGTGGATATATATATAAATATATTTATATACGTTTGGTGCGGCCGATTGCAACCAAAATACGAGGTGCACATCTACATGTTATAGCTGTCCTATATACAAAATTTCAACGTTCTCAGGCTACTCGTTTTTGGGTTATGCGAGATACGTACGTACATACGTTCGTACAGACGCCACGAAAAATTCTCTTCAGAATTCATTTTAAAACAGTTTTATAATTTTTTTGGAGGAAAAGAGTGTTTTATTCTGTCCTTACGTACATATATCACGGAAATACATCGTTAAATTGCATTTGAAAGAGGTCACAATGGGATGTTTTCGTTGAAATATGCTGTCTGAAAATTTTCGCGATTACAATACTTCCTTTTTACTTCGTACAAGGAAGTAAAAATGAAGATTTAAATCTACCTTCTCCTCCAATTTCCTGGTCATTATGAATCAACACTTCTACGACATCAAAATTCCTCCTCCTGCTCCTGAACTTACTACATGTATATATATATGTATGTATGTATATACGGATAAAGCGGCCGATTATAGAAAAAGGGATGAAGATAGCTGCACATGTTATAACAGTTCCATGTACAAAATGTCATTGTTCTACGGTTATTCGTTTTTTGAGCTGTACTTTGACGTCAGAAAAAAATCTGTCTTCTGAATCCATACTAAATCCATCTCCACCCCCCCCCCACCAAAAAAAAAAGTATGGGAGAGAACCATAGAAAAGAGTAGCTAAGAATTGGTTTAAGTAAATTAATTTATCCTAGCTTTGTGAGTTATTTTTTAAGAAAAGTTCAAAACACGGAGTACAGAAACGGTTAGCAGACATTTGTTTACAGTATTAGAGTTCATGATCATACCCCTTACACATTTTTACTTTCCACAGCTTACGAGAATTCAAACGGTAATTGAAAAATGTTATTAAACGTATGTTGGGCCGCTGATATATGATTAACAAACGAAGATCGATATACGCAATATCGATTAAAATAACTTGAGTAATAGCAATTTTCAAATGCAAATAATGATATCGAATAATAGAACCGATTTTTAAGGAATGCATACGATTTCTTTATCGACATAAGCTGCTTATTCCTTAACCGAATGCATGAAAAAAACATTAGACTAATATCGGTCTGCGAAAGAAATTTTTTTAAATTTTCTCACAAAAGTAAAAACTTGATTCTTGCGTCATCTAACGCTGGGATATTTGCCAAGAACACGAATACTGAGATTAAATTACGCTTCAACCACCCTATCTTTGTTGCAGGACAAGCGTAGTAATATATTATGTCTACCATTTCTAATTTCGGAAGCTATACATATATAACCCAGGTTATGTACCCTAATTCTTTTTTCATTTAGGCCAACATGATAAATCTAATGTTCGATTCAGGTAAGTCTGTGGGGAAAAAAATTCTTTTTTATATAGTGTGATGTAGCAGTATGCATAATATACCATGTACTAATAGTATGCATGATATACTTAATACATAACATAATGTAGTATGATATATTATGTATTAAGTTTGGAATCCTAAATGTTTATTACTCACACCAGTGCTATGAACAAAAATATTTTTTACATTCATTTTACATTCATTCATTTTACATTTACATTTACATTCATTTAATTTTATTATTCGATCATTTGAGCGAAGAACTTTTTAGACTATTTATCAATTTCCTATTTTTCATTGCAAAAATTTACTTCATAAGGCGTAATATAATAGAGTTGTTAAAAGAATTTTTATCATAAAGAAGAAAAATAATGGAAAGTTTAAGACATTTGTTAAGGTGAAACAGAATTCAGGTTCTTCCATCTGACAGGCTAATATCTAAGCAAGTAAAGTCCTTGCTTTTCTTAAATCCGTTTTTAAATAACACTCATGTTTAAAGTCTGTCACCACTTCCCTTAGGAAAAGTACTTATGTTCAATTTCAGATGAAAATGGAAGGAATTTTCATTTTCAAATGAAACTGGGTTCTTTGTAAAAAGTAATACATGTGCATATTTGATGAGACATATCTTGTCTGTAGCATATGTTAGAATGAAGTGTCATTTGTCTTATAAGATATGAATTTTTGAAAAAGCATCTAGGAAATTCAAATTCCATTTTAGCTAAACCACCCAATCAACTGAAACCTTTTATGTTTGCTTCATGCCTTTCTTAGACGTATAAGAATCTCCTTCCATTCAGTTTGCATCCAGTTTAATGCCTTAGATTACATGTTTCATTATATTTATTTATCTGATTTCTGAAGGTAGCAGTAATGTTCATTTTTAACTCTTCCAAATTGTGCGTATTGTTTACGAACACAGTTTATTCAACAGTCGTAAAAGAGATAGTTTAGAGTGATTAAAGATGATATGATTAAAGGTGATCTTTACGATTATAGCCTTTGAATATGAATCTGTGGCCTAAACACTTCTCCGTCATCTTCACTGTTTTGAGCCATTTTATTACATTGAAGATATTGATTCTTCTGCTATAATGCAAAGAACTTTCTAAGAATATCTTAGAAGCTCTCAGCGTCCATTTTGTTCAAAAAACAAGGCCCGATAATTTTCTCCTTGGGGCCACAAAACGATAGGTTTTGCAAAATGACGACGAAATTCGATAAACAGATGCATACTTTCAGAACTCCATGTTCGGTAATCTTTTTTAGACACGTTCACTTCCATGAAATTATTATTTTAAAAAACACGTAATCTAAAATCAAAATGTATTCATGTATTAAGTTTTTACAGAAAACAGAGAAGTAGCATAATACGGCAGTATTCAACAGCTGCTTCATGCTTCTCTACACCGAACAAAACTACACCAATTAATATATCTTATATATAATGGGAATCTTAAACATACCTCTTATATCTAATAGGAAAATATAACAATCGAACAACTCCTGCAACCAAAATACGTACAAAACCTTGCAATCTTAAATGTACGATCCTTTTTTAAATACAGCCCCCAGTCATATTCTCAAAAAGCTGGTGATGTTTCTTCCAGGTACTTCCTACATTCAAACACTTGCAAATTGTTCTTAAGCTAGCCACAATTAGGTACTAGGCATTCATCTCCATACCTAGTTACGTTGGTCCATCAGCGCCCGAGCGGTAAAAGCCGCTGAACACTGATAGTTCGGTCCGAGGTTCTAAGTCCTGGCGAACGGGCTGGCTGTATAGGCGTTTTCGTGGTTTTCACCATGTGTAATGGGGATACGAGACAGTTTTCTTTAAAAAGACCTCCATAGGCATGCCTCACTTTCCCTATAGTGCCTAAGGGCGGAGTACGAAATAAGCAAAAAAAAAATACCTGGTTTACTTCCGCTGTCACTTTTCTTCATATACATATACATTCAAACTTTACAAATACTCGCTTTTATTACATCTGAAGCTGCTTACCTTTCTCGAGGTGAGCGTTTTAACCCTCTAAGCGGCAAGGCCGTATATATTACGGCCTAGAATATTTTTGTGATATCTGTAAGAACGTATATATACGTGCATATTAAAATATGTCAAAGAACTTAAGGCAATATATCAAAAGTACACAAATCCAGGTATGAAATATTACGAGAGTTTTTACGTTAAAATCAAAAACATAATTTTGTTCTCATAGTAGTTTTGGGAAAAGCATTATGTACAGTGAACCTTTATCTACAATACAACAATTGGAAAGAGAGCAAGCTCACTGAAAGACTTAAAAATGATACTATGGCGATAAATTTGAGTAATCATATTTTACGTAATTCGCGGCACTCTTTTGAGATTTAAGGAAGAAAGGGATCATCTGTTGTTATTCTATTGTAATTTTTATCCATCGAAACGCAGCGACTAAAATTTCTGTACCTTGTCTACCGCAAAATCGAAGTCTAGATTTATCATTTGTTGTAGCTGTGAGACTTATGATTCAAATTTTGCTAAAAGCTAGTTTTAAGCTAATTTCTGTTCTATGTTCCGTACCGCATCACAATACTTGCTAACAGCATGAGTCTAAGCAAAGTGTTTAGAAATTGGCGAATCCTAATTGTGAGACCTTTGGAGTTCCTTGAGTCTGTCGCCTTGCCTGTCGAAAATCTATCAAAGAACTGTAAAACTCCTGTTTAGAAGCTTGGCTGAGTTCGTTAAGTATTAATGAAAATTAGTTTTTCATTCCAAGGCCAAGTTTTTCGTAGATTTGAGTTAGGATATTATTACAGTAAATGATAACCTTAAGTTAAGAGGAGGTAGTCTGTTGTTGTAACCTTGATAAGATGATCTCGACTTGAGTTGTGATCATTTTTTTATTAGTACCAAGTCCTGGTTTTTTGATTAGTTACGATTATTCCCAAGTCCTCGCTAATAACATTCATGTTAAGTTTTAACTTGTTTTTAAGCAGTGTCAAATTTGATAAATTGTTCAGTATGTAATTTTTATGGTAACTGTTAAGTTTTGGAACAAGGAGTTCATCTAGAAGTTGTATTGTTAATGTCGAAGACTTTAAGTAAAAAATTATATTGTATAGCTAAGTTTAAAATAATTTTCCGTGCCATTCTATCCGGACTCAAGTCTCGGCAAACGGGCTGGCTGCTTGAACATTTTTGTTGTTTTCTCCATGTGTAACGAAAATACAAGACTTTAGGAAGTCTTCAAGAAGGCATCCCTTCCCTTATGCAGATAGCCTTAGCATGCTTTGCCATAATAAACAGATCAAATCAAGCCAAATCAAAACATTCTGTAAAACTTGCTTTAAGCCTTATGTTACTAAATAACTTAACTTACAATTTTTTGCTATCATTGCATTTATCAAACGTATAATATATTTTGAATTCTCACTTTTTTTATAGCAAAACTACTTTCAGCTTTCTTTCGCTAATCGAAAAGATACTACTTTAGGTGTTTTGTAAAAGCGAAATGGTGTAAAGTGGACGCAATGTAATAGTTGTGAATAAAAATCTCAAACTATTTATTAAGATAATAATGTTGTGAATTAATTAAGCAAGCATAATATTTAATTAATAAAGATATTATTTTAACGCGAAATATTATTTTAGCAGAAAGATGGAATGTTGATGAAGAGAAAGTCTTTAATATGCGTCATATTGGAATTCCCATCGAAACGTGTCTAACTTTGGAAAAGACAATGCTAAAGTTTTCTTGACACCATTAATGAATGCATTTTTATTGAAATGTCTAAATGAGGTATGCTATATTGAGAAGATTACTGGATTACTGACTGTGAAAACATTCGTGTAGATGGGGAGGTTGTTATATGGTAAGTCTCTGGTACGAAAGCTGTCGCATGCCGTGTTGAGAAGACGAGAACATTTTTGTGTAGTAAGATGGTCGAATAAACCAAAAGATTTGTGAAAACGTTTTGCGAAATGACATGTAAAACATTTAAGAGTTCGATCCCTTAACATTTCTGTTAAAAGATACCAACTCACTATGATAATTCCAATTGGTTTTGAGGTACAAGGACATTACTATTGAAAACCTTGCTTCAGAACATGAAAGTTACCATGAAACTTCTACTATATTTCTTTCACAAGAATTCTGATACATGTATATAGATCCGTGACTGAGTGAAGTATCCATTAAAAGATACAAAGCCAATTTAAACTATTACGAAAATAGAACTCGGTATAAAAATAAATTCTTTTCTCTGCAATCCTTTCGGTTTTATCACTCTGGATGATTGCATCAATTTAGAAGACACTCATAACGGCTCTTCCAAATCTCCCATTGCTAGAATGCGACCGAGTGTCGTTTATTTTCTGTAATGAGAATCTCCAGACGTTTCGTTCTAGATATAACGAATGGGAAGTCGAGCGTTGTAGTTATAGCTGAGATTTATTTACGAAAACGTTTGACAAAGAAATTCTTTCTACAGCTCTTTTCCTGCTTTTGTCATTTGTACTGGAATGCACAGCTGTTGAAAGACGAATACAGTTCTGAGCGAATTGAAGTATAGTTGGTCATTAGAGAAAGTATCCAATTTGACATAGAGGTATTTCCCATTTCTTAAGAATTTCTATTTCAGCCACAATACATATATAAACAAATCACTATACACATTAAAATTAACGAACCATTCCGAGTGTATCCTTCTGTTGAATATTCTTTATCTTCTTATTATCCGTAATGATGTATATTTTGAAATTAAATCTTCGCTTTGCTTTTCTTTCTTAAATAGCTCAAACTGAAGTTACTTAAACTTGAAACTACCTTTAAAAGCTGATAAAATCTGATTCATGAATAGCACAACCGGTTTCAAAAGCTATAAACTGAATCTGACCGACTTAGACCATTAATATCCAATTTTATGAATGCATACAAATTATCTCTTAAATCTCACAAATTTTAATTCCGACTTTCAGTTTCCAAAAATAAATACTTATTATTACATTTTATGCGTAGTATAATTGACTATGTAAAAGCATCTACTTAAACTGTAATTTATATATTTGTTCGCATATGTTTTTAAGGGAGTTTAAGATTTTCTTTCATAAAAAAATACTAAAACCTGCTTTCCATTATGGACATATGATCAATAAAGTTATATTGAATGCTTAAAATGAAGAACAGGAGTGACATCTTTGTGTTTTTAACAGTAGAATAAAATTAGTAAGATTATCAAGATCTACTTAAGCAAACCAGACTATCTCACTGGGAAAGATATTTTAGGAAAAAAATTAAGTTGCGAACACAGCGAATATTTTGATGATTTAAACTATATTTATTATATGTTAGACAGTTTATCGATATAAGGAAAGTTCAAACCCCTTGCTAGCGTTTTAATAACACTAATTACATAAAGCTTCCAATGTTGGTGATTCATTTGCTGAAACCTGGATGAGAGAATTTCTCCAATACAAAGCGCGGGTTATAACTTAAGAGTACATGCCATTGCATTTATTTACATAATGCGCGTCTGTCCAAGTTATTGGAAAACTTAGAATTAACGGAAATTTTAGCTCATTTGTACTGCGTTAACGTTAGTTCAAATTTTAGACAGCTTTTAACATAATGTCATAAGTTAAACTATTTCCCAAGTACAAATGTGGAATTAAGGTTTCATTCTGAAGTGTAGATTCCTCAACCGATCTTTGTTTTCACAACCGTTGATCGTAGATATATACTCCTATTCACAAACATGTTTTCAGTAGCGCTAAGTTTCGTGCGTTGGCATTTTTTAATTTAAAGAAAGTAGTTTCGTAAAAATTACAAAATTTAACTTTTTGCATGTCCTAACGGTTTTTTTAACTAACTTTTTGAACTCGTGATAAAGAATGAAACACAAAACGTTTGACTCTAGCACAACAAAAATTGTCTGGAACATTTGATCTAGAAATCGGGGATCATATTCAGGGACCATATGCAAATTGAAGAGAGAATTCTTTGCATTTGTGCGTCATTAAAAATAAAATTCGTTCAAGAAAACGATTCTAGTATTAAAAGATTACATGACAAATATTTTTAAGGTGGATTATTGTGAAATATATATAATATTATATAAGGTATTTCTCCCGACTTCTTAGCATGCCTTCGAGGTGTAGTGGTCAGCACGCTCGACGCGAATTCGAGAGGTTCGTGGTTCGAGTCCTCACGAGGGCATTTCTCATTTTTCATCTCTCGTGCTTTGAAATAACCTTATACCTCTACAACTACAATTTTTTTTGGTCAAAAAGGAGTCTTATTCACAGAATCAGAACTGGCAGGCTACAGTATTTGCTTGTAGCTAACACTGAATATTGTTTGTATTAATTAAATAGGAAAACAAAACAAAAATCCGAAAGCTTTCAGATTTTATATTACAGCTAAAGCGGCGCTTTTTTAACGTTTTGTGTGTTACCTTTATTTATTACGTATCATGTTCTTCGCACTTAAACCATAAAATTTAATTTAAAAGCAATATCACAAAATATTTATAAAGAACAAAATTGAGAAAAAAGACGACAAAAATGAAGACAAACTGAAGAGAAAATTGTTGTGTTTGTTAATCAAAAATTCCTTAAAAAGTTTTACGAAATATGAAATAGATAATAAAATAGATTCCTCATTCCAAATTTGGGATTCAAGATGCATATATTCGAGTGGAGGACTACGTTATTCAAGATTTTTTGTCTCTAGGTGCCGTTGTTTTTTCACAGTTCGAGACACGTATATACATTCGTGCAGATTCTTCATTATGTAATTTCTTTAAATATAATGCAAGGCTGTAATATTTGGTGGCGACAATTTGAAAAGTGAAACGCTGTTTTATAGTGGACCACGAAAATGCCGAAAAGAAATTGATAGCCCTTCTGGATAAATTGCCCCTTTGGGCTAAATATTTGCACTTTTTTTACAATTACCACATTATTATTCTAAAGTAATAAAACTTAATGAAAATATAATTAATGTACCTTAAGATTCTGAAAATTTATAAATGACTTGCGCAAAAATTCTTTCTCCATATCGAATATAACGATAAGTAAAATTCAATGTCGAATTATCGTAATTTATGTATTAACCGACCCTCAATGCAAACTTAAAATAGCACCAGAATGACTGCTCACTCCATTCATGGATTTCTGCTGCTTTGCGTTAGCTTGCTGACAAAGCTTTGATTGTTTTGATTCCCCGCGAATGATTATTGAGAACATGCGACGGTTTAAGTCAGGCTTTCTTGATGTTGTGAATACATTCCAACTATAGTAGAACTCCAACTATCCGAATCGATTGGGACCGGACCCCATTTGGATAATCAAAAAATTCGGATAATTGGATTTTTTCCAAAGAAAGGATCTACGTACACTTTAATTAATTACTCTATGTACTGTACGTTCAAAATGGAAGAAGAAAAACTATTTTTAAATGAAAATAGTTTTTAATTAATTAAAATGAAAATGCAACACTTTTAAGTACATGTTATACAGCGTACTATACAGTGCTTACAAGTGCTGAAAATCATTGCTTGCTGAATATCTCGGTCAAAGTAAGGTGTCTGACGAACACCGTGTCTGCAGATCTCCTAGCCAGCCGCTTGAAAGGATGAACAATCAAGCTTTTGAGCTAAGCTCTTAGCTTTTTCACAAGGAATCGGACCCGAGATTGGATTTCCCATAGAACGTTGCTGCAAAAACCATTTGAAAACGACATCTTCTAAAATTTTGTTTGCTGCTGCCTTCATTGATTTTCTTAAAGAACTTGTAGAGACATTAGGTATTTTTGGAAGCAGGCAAGATGAAAAATATGCAACCGCCTTCACCGGGAATCGAACCACGGACCTCTTGAATACCGTCCCAGCGTGTAGAACCACTACACCAAGAAGGCATGCTAGGAAAGGGGGAGAAATACCTTATATACTCCCCTTTTTAAAGGGCGACGAGAGTTTTATGGGACCTAGTCGCCAAATCCTGGGTGCGGAGAATCATCATCCACAACCCTTTTAGTTCGGGCGCCACTTGTAGAGACATTAGGTATTTTTGGAAGCAGGCAAGATGAAAAATATGCAACCGCCTTCGCCGGGAATAGAACCACGGATCTCTGAAATACCGGCCCAGCGTGCAGAACCACTACACCACGAAGGCGCGCTAGGAAAGCGGGAGAAATACCTATAAACTTCCATCTTCGTTTTCAAGCTGTGGCACGAAGTTTAAAAGTGTAGGTTTTGCTCCTTTTAATGTATGAAATCATGGACTGTCCAACACTACGTTTCCCTCTTAATTTGTTTTTTAAATTCTGAAATCGATTCGGATAGTCGAAGTTCGGATAATTAGGAGTTGTACTGTACTTTGAATTTTGCTTTTCTCTTCTCCCTGCACAACAGCGAAAGTTCCGTTTCTGTTAATTTCAGTTCGCATGATAGTCAGATACAGGAATCAAACTTTTTGTGTAGTTGTACCCTTCACACGGAGTATAGCATTTTCCTACATATAATTATAGACACCGGAAGACAGTACAAAATGTTAAATGTCATAATTTTTCATAAAATTTACTTCGTTAGATGTCCTAAATTTTCAGAAAATTGACTTCGTTAGATGTCATAAATTTTCAGAAAATTGACTTCGTTAGATGTCATAAATTTTCAGAAAATTGAATTCAGAATGCCAAAATATGAATCTTTGCGTCATTTAAAACTTTTTTTTAATTGAAAGTATGTATCTATGACCAACGATTGCGAAATTAAAAGTTGGGTAAGGACGTTTTACACTGTATCTTCGGACACAGTGTATAGAGCACAATACAATCAGTGTGCTTAATATTCATCGAGGATTATTGAAGCATTTTACAAACATTCTTAAAATACTTTGTTCATTTATAGTTCTGAATGTTAGCATTTAATTTTAGCAATTTATCATATCTGTGTCCTGCCAGGAATACTGAATAAGGCATTCTTGTTGCTATCTGAGACAAACTTAAAATGAATGAATTCTCACTTGCGGAAGACAAATATCTCGCAACATGAATTATCCATTTGACCCCTATTACTAATATCCATTATTTCCATCTCTTATGTCGAAGATATCATATCAAAAAATTGGTTTTGTTTGTTTCCTCCTGTCGTCATTCCATTATTTTGTTGACACGCTCGATGAATATTGTTATTTCGTTGCGCTATTCGAGACGCTGGCTAGTCTTAAGATAATATCTTTTACCTTCATCCAAACAAGTAATATCTACTTGTTTTTCTTCACGTGAAGGCTTTGCATTATCTTCTACTCTGTACGTAAAAACTAACATCTTATTGCATGAGATCATCGTGCTGCATGCTTAGGAAATATCATTATTTTGTCTCGTCATAAATATATACGCAGAGTTATTTACTAAAGTTAACCCCAAACTAGGTTTCAATTACTCTAATTTTAAATGCCAGTTGCATATTTTCTTCCGTCTATTACTATCTATATACAGAAGCATGTTCGCAGAAATTTTACAGTAAGTCTCGAAAGCTAAATTAATATTAAAGATGATCAATAGAAGCAGAATACAATTAAAACATTAGCGATTGGCCCAGATTCCAAGCCCGGAGAAGGCATGGTTGTAACTGTTCGTCCGTCTCTTCATAGGAGGCAACTATGGCCGCCTATTAAGTGCTTCCATAATGAAATGCCCACCACTTCCGACCTAATGGCCATCTTCCGGCCTAATGGCTATTAAATAAAGCGTCCGGCCATTAGAAAAAAGGTTAAAACAATTTAAATTAAGGAAGTGTTTCTAATCATCGTTACTGAAAATGTATAGTTGTTTTCAGAAAATTAAATAAAAAATCTAAAAAGGTGGCATGAGAAAAAGGTTTCCACAAATGGTTAATTCATTACTCGGTTAAGGTTATTATTCAAATTAATGCTAAAATTAAGAAATTGTTTATATCAGCAAAGTTTGGTGCAATATTTCGTTTTCTGGGTTTCAGTTAATGTTCCTCATAAAATTTTGAACCAGCAAAAAATTACTTTAATTTGAACCGTTGGTACTTTTTTACTTCCTTGCACGAAGTGAAGGAAGCATTGAAATTGCAAAAAAATTCGGGTATCATATTTCAACGGAAACATCCATTTTGACCTTTCCCGAATTGGACGATTTTTTTAGTAGCGTCTGTACGTACACACAGGATAAAGGACTCTTTTTTTCTAAAATGACTTAGAATGGATTCAAAAGGGATTTTTTTTCATGACGTCTTTACGTACGTATATACGTAGGTTTCGCGCATAATTCAAAATGGTTAGCAGCAGAACATTGAAATTTTGTATATGGGCCAGCTACAACATCTAGTTGTGCACCTCCCCTTTTTTACTGCAATCAGCAGCACCAAACGTATACGGTATGTGTACGTATGTATGTATATGTGTACCCACCGCTTTACTCGGCCTTTTTTCTCGCAATGATTGGTCGTAGTTATATATTTCCAATTACAGAAGTGTTTTATATTACGAAAATATTCATGTTTTGGCAACATCAAGTTTAAAAACAATTCATTTGCGACAAATAGCGAAATCTGAATTTTAATGCGGTCTTTAGATTCCTATACTTATATTTGGGAACATTTCACACTAAATATGAAAATAAAATTATAAGAAATTTAACTCCCGCACTTAAAAAATGGACGTTGATATTTAATTTTAAAATTTGTAATTTTGGATGTCATTTTCATCTTGCCTTGAGGGATCGGTTGTTCAAGTTAGAATAATTCGAAGAAATAAGTTTAACTGAATTGCAGCAAAAAAAAATTGTGTTATTTAATAGACCACAAAGAAATCATGTAGTGTTGTTCACATCAGAATTGTTTTTTTCCTTTAGGGAAAACGACAGCTCATTAAAATATGGCCTTTCATCTCATTTCTAAAACATGTTTTAATGAACAGTTTTCGAAATATTTCATGTTTGAAATTTACTCCCAACTCTCTGAGACTCTCTAACTGAAGTTTTATTGATTATTTTTAAATTAGGAAGTAAAATTCTAAGCCTTTAACAGTTCTGAATGTTTTCCCAAATATATACTCAGAATCGAAATATTTATATACGTCGAGTCGAGAAAGAAAAAATATTGTTTCGATTTTTTATATTTACTACAATTGCTCGTAGATTCGAATTCCTGAAACATTTTTTAATTAAAAGTTTTCGAAATATTTCGTGTGTGAAAGTGTGTCAAAGTTTTGCTCTGAGCTCTCTGAGACTCTGTTCTTGCACCTTTAGTCAATTTTCTTTAAGAAGTAGAATTCTAAATCTGTAAGGGTTTGAACGTTTTCCCAAATACACTGGTTATCATAAATTAAGGAAAAATCACAAAAATCACGATTACTGAAAAGGTTACACGTAGAATTTTATGAACCTTACCCACAATATACAACACATAGTAAGGTATCAAATAACATAAAAAGAAATTACCAGACAATTAGTATAGAAATTAGCACATGTATAAAATGTACAAATCGAAGATGTCAGTTTGCTATAGTAAAAGTACACTCATGTCCATAAATTAAGGATAATTCGGAGTCACGCGGAAATCGAACTCTAAAATAAATCTATCACCTGCAAAATCACTACACATATCCTTCAAGAATCATATGCAAATTTCAGGAAGTAACCAGATGACACCGATGGTACGTCACAATGACGAGAGTGTAAGAGAGTGATATATAAGGAATACAGACAAAGAAGTAAAATTGTTCGCAGGCGCTTTATAAGTATTTCAGTGCAATAGCCGAATAGTTATGACACAAAGGACGCATTTGGATAATTTTTTACGTGGTAGAATTATCGGCCGTCTGGAATGTGGGCGTACCCAACTGGAAGTATCAGACGAACTTGGAATTGCCCAGAGTGTCATCTCCAGGCTTTGGTAACGATTCCAAGATGATGGTAATGTGAGTAGACGTTACAGCACAGGTCGCCCCAGAGTTACAACGCCGAATGAGGACTGTATTTGGCAGTTACTGCCAAAAGAAACAGGCGGAGTACAGCCTCAGACCTGTCTCGTCAGCTCTCTTCAGCCACTGGTACGACAATTTCAAGGCAGACCGTGTACAGACGCTTAGAGCAGATTGGTCTATATGCTTGCAGACCTGCCAGATGCGTTCCACTTACTGCAACTCACTGTCGCCTGCGGTTAGCCTTGAGTAGAGAGCATGCATTGTGTACACCGCAACAGTGGGTTTGTGTGATGAGGGCAGGTTTAGCTTGCAGTCTGACTCTCGCCGGACTTTCATATGCAGAGCTCCAGGTACCCGTTACCACCAAGAAAACATCAATGAACGACACCGTTATGGTGGTGCAGCAGTGCTCGTTTAGGGTGGAATTATTCTGGGTTCCAGAACGGACTTGCATGTTCAAATTGGAACCATGACAAGCCAAATCTATCGGGACGTCATTCTGGAACAACATGTACGTTTGTTTCGGGGCGCCATGGGCGCACAATTTGTGTTTATCGATGACAACGCCCGTCCTTACCGGGCAAACATCGTAAGCGAATGCCTTCAATCGGAGGATATCAGCCAAATGAGACTGGCCAGCATTCTCACCGGACTTGAATCCAGTAGAGCACGTGTGGGACATGCTTAGCCGACGAGTTCCAGCCCGTCAACCTCGTCCTACATGTCTACTGGAACTTCGGAGAGCATTGCTTTTTGAGTGGTGTAATATCCCCCAAGATCAGATCGATAATTTGATACTCAGCATGTCTAGGCGTTGTACGGACTGTATTTCATCGTCTGAGAGACATAGAATATATTAACAATCATAACAACCATGTAATATTGTTTTTTTGTAAATAGGTTTTTTTTTTTTTTTTTTTTTTTTTTTTTTTTTTGTAATTTGCTCCAGGGAGAAAAAAGCGCTAATTTTTTTAATAATATCAAACACATAGCATCTTTTTTGCTCTTTACCTTTTGTTTAATAAATAAGCTTTACAAATAAGTCAAATTTGTTTTGCTTCTAATTCTTCCTTTTCCTTAATTTATGGACATGAGTGTACCTTCAATATGGAATATAATCGCCTCTAGAAGCAATACAGCACATACATCGATGTGTGATGCTTTCAATTATGCGGTCTATCAGTTCCATAGGAAGCGAGAGCCATTGCTCTTGCAAAACAATTGCAAGCGCGACAAGGGTCTGAGGGGGCGGATTGAGAGCAGCTAGACGTCTCCCTAAAGCATCCCAAACGTGCTCGATGGGATTCAAGTCCGGGGATCTAGCTGGCCACTCCATGCGCATAATTGTTTCCTGTTGAAGATAATCATCTACGATGCGAGCCCTGTGTTGTCTTGCGTTGTCGTCCTGTAACAGGAAAGCATCACCTATTGCCCCGGCATATGGGCGCACATAAACAACAAGGATGTCATCTCTATAAATCTGAGCATTCACGGTTCCCCTTGGAAAGACATGGAGTTCTGTGCGTCCAACCAAAGAGATGCCACCCCAAACACAGACACTGCTCCTTCCGTATGCATTTCTTTCACGGATGTTTTCACAGATGATAACGGGTTCTAGGTTCTCTCCATATCAAATAACGCCTACTATCGCTTTCTAGACTAAACCTGGACTCATACGTATAAAGAACCGCCCTCCATTAATCAGGCGTCCAGTGGACATGTTGTCGTGCCTATTGCAAACGGAAATGGTCAGTTGCAATGCAAATGGTCGCTCCTATGGCGTAACTTGAGCGGCACGCAAATGGTTGTTCGCCTCGCATACAGACCACCTTCGTGAAGTCTTCTACGCACGGTTGATGCTGACACCAACCTCTCGGTGGCTGCAGCAAGGGAGGATCTAAGAAGAGTCGAAGTAGCGGTTCTATTCCTGAATGCATATAATATCAAATATCGGTCATCCGCGCTCGTCGTAGCAGTTGGCCGTCCCTGGCTGAACCTCCTAGGTGCCGAATCTGTGATTTGAAATTGCCTCCAAAGTCTATGAACCACAGAAGGACTCCCATTTAGCCATCTGGCCACTTCTGTTTGACTTTGTTCTGCCCCTAGTCTCCCAATGGCTTTCTGTCGTAGTTCTGCAGACAAATGATGCCTGGAGATCATTGTTACGAATTGGCTATCTCAGATTTCTGATGTCACTGTCACAGTGAAATATGTGGGCTTGCTCTCAAACATGGACTTTTATGTTCCTCGCAGATGATGTATTATGAGTGCAGCGCCACTAATTTGCATATTGGAGTTTTACTCAGTTACTCTTACTTGGCAACATATTCAAATTTTACACGGTTTGGCTTATTTTTGACGGACTTATCGCTATTTTTGTGATTTTTCCTTAATTTATGTTAACCAGTGTATATACTTAGAACCGAAATATCTGTATATGTCGAGTTGAGGAGGAAAAAATATATTTCAAATTTCTACGCTTACTGCATGTTTTTGGTATAATTTTGCCTAAGTTTGTTTTTTACAGTTCTACACCATTTGATAAGGTTAATGTTTTCGTATTCAACGCTTTCTTTTGCTCGGATTTCTTTTGCTTCGACTGGAAAGATAAAACTGCAACTGTGATTTTTCGTGTTTCTCGAAACTCTGCACGTATGTTAACAAATTATAATTATGCGCAGAATTATTATTATATTATAAATCATGTCACCAAACTTAAGTTTACATAAATAGCAAACTTTCACTCATCTTTGTAATCAGAATTAATTTTGATCCAGTTCTTATTACATTATTACGTTGAATGCGAAGTAAGCTTTTCCATACTTTCCCGCTTTCATGCTTGATGCGTGGTTAACATGGATGTTGAATTTTAATTCCATGCAAGGCTTAGTTACTTTTTTGCAGCTTTCTTGGCGCCAGATGAGCAGTGGGTTTGGCTGTTACCCTGAGAATGCGTAATTGATAACTAAGAAAAAACACAGTCATATAAAAATTGTAGTTTTCAAAAAAGTACTTTCTCTAAACAAAAGTAAAGTTTAAATAATATTTCTATGGTAATAAAGCGAAAAATATATAGAATATATTCAAACTGTTTATCATATAATGTATTTTCTCCCTCTTTCCAGCCTGCCTTCATAGTGTAACGGTTTTCACCCTCGGCGCCTGTTTTAGAGTTCCAGGTTCGAGTCCTGGAGAGGGCTGATTTTTCATGCATTATGCTTCAAAAAATCCTAATGACTCTACAGTGGCGCCCGAACTAAAAAAAGGTGATGGATGAGGATTCTTCACCACCAGGATTTGGCGATTGGGTCCCTTAATCCTCAGTTACCCTTTATAAGACAATTTTCTCCCCCCTTACAGCATGCCTTCGTGGTCTAACGGTTAGCACACTCGGCGCGTATTCGAGAGGTCAAGGTTCGATTCCTGGCGAGGGCATTGCTGCACTGTACATCCTAACTGACGGTTCAAATGTAAAAGATGTAACCCTATTGACAAACAGAACACAAATTAAGAACAATGTATAAAACATGAGGATTTATCTAAGTAATATACTCAAAACTGTTATCATGGACTATTTACTGTCTTATTTAAAAATAAATGCAGCGAACTGACTCATAGAAAACTTCTCCCTAAAACGACCACTTTTGAAAGTGACCAGTATTTCTCGATTCATAAACAGATATCCACACTGAAAGTTGTCTCTTTAATATGACCATCTTCGCAGGAGGCCAACGTTGTCTGAAACCATGGTAAGTCATCATACGGTGTGGTGTATTATGGCAAAGCACACTAGGGCTATCTGCCTAAGGGGAGGGATGCCTTCGAGGAGGACTTTCTAATAGTCATCATACGATTTAATGCAATTTGAGATTATTTCCTAATAATAATTCGGAAATGCTTTGAAATTGAAAAACATTTTGTGAAACATCGCCTCATTTATAACTTAACCCCGATATTAATAGATTAAATATCAAATGTAGTTATTTATATAGCATTAGAGATACGTTACAAGAAATCTGCCGCAGTACATCATTCAATGGGAATAACAAAACTTATATGCATAAATAATACATTACATTTATTATTTTAATTATATTAGTTTAAAAAAATCGGCTAATTCAGCAGGAAATCTACGAACGCAAAAACGCTTTCATTTATTTTATAAGGTATTTCTCCCGCCTTTTTAGCGTGCCTTCGTAGTGTGGTGGTCTGCACTCTGGGCGCGTATTCCAGAGGTCCGTGGTTCGATTCCCGGCGAAGGCATTGCTTTTTTTTCGCTTCTCCTGCTTCCAAAAATACCTAATGTCTCTACAGTGGTGCATGAACTAAAAGGGTAGTGGATGATGAATCTCTACACCAAGGATTTGGCGATTGGGTTTCCTAAAAACCTCCAGTCGCCCTTCAAAAAGGGGGAGTATATAAGGTATTTCTCCCGCCATCTTAGCGTGCCTTCGTGGCGTGGTGGTCTGCACGCTGGGCGTATATTCCATAGGTCCGTGGTTCGAGTCCCGGCGAAGGCGTTGCTCATTTTTCGCTTCTCTTGCTTCCAAAAAATACCTAATATCTCTACAATTTTTATTATTATTAATATTATTCTGTAAAAACATTCAAAAAGCTAATTTGAAATTGAAAAACTGAAAAAGTGTTTTTGTATGTTGAAATATATTATAGATTAAAATTTTTTGTTTTCAGTCTTTTAAAGCCTATATTAGAAAATTGTTTCTAAATTTAAATAATTCTGATTATTCTGGAATTTTCTTTGAGGAAGTTTTGCTGTGAAATATCTTAAATAAATTTGGTACATTTCAGAAATGAAAGGAAAAATCTTTATTTTGTCAGGAATTTTCCATGAATACTAATAAATGGCTAAACTTAAAAACTGTGATCTTCTGTTTTGTAATTGAATTAGGTTCACATTTCAAAAAATTTCGGGAGTAGAGTAAAACTAAAAGAAATAGTTTTAGTTGAGTTTAGTTCAGTTTTCTTTCCATTCTTAACCCTAGCTAGAATATCTTGAGTGAAGGAATCAAGGATAAAAACAATTTTAAAAAAATCAAATTCTTGAAAATGAATGCGTGAGATCTATTCGAAAAGTTCCCGAAGTGTTTTGCATTTTTTTGGCATTCTTACAACTTATTCAGCCAAGGCGTCTTCGAAATATTCTGCTCTCCGATTGATATTCTGCTCCCAGTACCGATTTCAGTTCTTGAAGCTGCTCTGATGAGATTTTTTGCCGGTCGTGCGTAGATCCGTGAAAGAAGTTTTCTTGCTGTCGTCAATCGGTTCAAACCTTCGTCTTTTCAAAATAAAATTAACTTTGGAAAGGGTAAAATTGCACATCTTTCAATCTAGGAAAACTTTTTTCGCCACTGAAAACTGCGTTTCGTTTTAGATGTCAAAAGCGTAACCTTAAATTCCACCGCTTGTGACGATATTTTTTTATGAAATTTCCATTCAAAGAGTTAATTGTCTGCCTTTCTAACAATGGGTCAACATATGCAAGACGAATTTTTCGATAATTTAATGCATTTCCATTTTTCTCATAGTACAAAATACTGCTTAGTTATTTCTTTTAAATTTGATGTAAAAGTTAGCGTTAATAAGATTCTCATGAAAGCTGTTACATCTCGAAATTCACAGAACATATAAAATGAGCTCTTAAACAAAACAACGCAATATTGAGCCTATTCACACTAAGAAAACAAGTCGAAACAGAGGTTTTCGGCCATTATCAATGCTGTTCTGAGCTACCTAAAGTATAAATGTGCATATTGGATTAATGTTGGATGAACAGTAAAGAACAGCAAGTAAGTAGTAATAGCATAGTCTTGCAGTCTGTGGCCCTTGAAATCACAGTTCATGCTTTTAGACTTTAAAAATCGTTTGGAGGGCTGTTAAGGTTTTTACGCTCTTCAGTGACCTCATAGTCTACCAATTTGCTGTTGCACTCTCCTACTAACCCAGCTTTAGCCCAAAGGGCGTTAGCCCAGAAGGGCTATTAATTTCGTTTTTGGCATTTTGCGTCAGAAAGTTTGAATGTCCGTTTCACTTTTCAAATTGTTGCCACCAAATATTATCGCGCTCTGTTATATTTATTTAAAGAAATTAAATAATGAAGAGTCTGCATAAATGTATGTATGTTTCTTACATTGTGATAAAACAATAGTACCTAGAGTGACCAAATAGCGTAATCTTCCACCGAAAATAGGCATCTGGAAGCCCTAATTTGGAATTTGAAATTTGTTTTATTACCGATTTCATATTGTAACACTTTAACGAATTTTTGATTAATAAACTCAACGATTTCGAAGCGAGCAATGGCAACACTGTACGGAAAAAAACATTTTTATCTGCAGAGCGCCAGACTGTGTATTGGAAATTCTAAAGATATAAGCTTTTAGTTTTTTTTTTTTTTTTTTTTTTTTTTTTTTTTTACGTTATTACTAAGCATCACTTCCTTAGCACTTACACCATATACAGTTTAACAGCAAAATTGCAAAAAAACATTTTAAGCAGCAAAGCGCTATACGTTTAGAATTCCCAATGCAGCGTTAGGTGTTGGCATATACTTTTTTGTTCTTTCTTATTTTTTTCAGTCTTTTCTCACTTTATCATATCAGTTCAGTTTTCTTACTAAAAGCGCTTTATAATTTTTTTTGTCTTTTTATTATTAACTTGTCTTTACTTTATTTATTGAATATCGCATTCTTGATGCTTAAGCCTAGTAAAACTCGATTCAGCAGCAAAATCAAGAAATATTTAAAAACAGCAAATCCTTAGAATTTTCGATACCCAGACTTCTACGGTGGAGATAAAAATCTCTTATTTCTTGCAGTGTTGTCATTGGTCGCTTTGAAATCGTTGAGTTCCTTAATCAAAAATTTGTTAAAGTTTCACAATATATGAAATAAGTAATAAAAGAAATTCCAGATTCAAAATAAGGACTTCCAGGTGCCCATGTTCGGGTGGAGGACTATGTTATTCAAAATTTGATGGCTGTAGGTACCGTTGTTTTTTCATAGCCGCATCAATTTCCATAAAACAAGAGCTTAATTACTTTCATTGCTTCAAACAATTTGGTAACCGTTCGCATTTTCAGCAGTGAAACTGAAGCCATTTTAGCAAAGGAAAGCGAAATCTGATTAATATTAACAACACACTCTCTAATCTGTGTTCTTTACTAATAATCAGACGTTTTTCTGAAATTTGTTTAATTTTTTTAATTCTTGGTTAAACTTCGTACAATAGTTTTAAGATAATGGTAATTCCTTTCAGAATAAATAACTTTTATAGCCTAATGAATGATAAATATTCTGGTAGCGTATCGTAACTTCATGCGAAAAAAAGGAAAATCTCAGCTATAAGATTATATGTCAGCTAGAAGAAGAATTGGTTATATTTAGATCATAAATTATTTTTAAAAGAAATCAAAACCCACCTTAAACATTCGAGAAAAAGTCCTTGCCTGTATTAATGGCAGGTCGTTATGATTAACTATCAGTACCCGAATGACAGAGACAAAATCCTTTTTCCCCAAACAATAGCTGCCAATTTTTCCTTTCCTTTGTACAAGCACGTCTAATTTTCTTTTATAATATTAGTCATTCCATACTCCTTCAAAAGGAATATTCTGTAACTTCATTCATTATCTCGAACGTTCCTCCATTTATGTGACCCTTCGGAGTTAATAAATGTCATTGAGCGCTCAACTTGTAATCATAAAAAGTGGATGCATTTCCTTTCCATCCCCTTCCAAATCACTTTGCGTTTGCCGTTTTGATTTTTGTTAGCTATCAGAGGCTTAAATGGATGGACTTTTGCGTCATTTTTGTTCCAACAAATCGCTTACTGATTCTTTGTGTCTGTTTTAGATAAATTAGTTTGCTTTTACATGAAGATGAATAACGATCTTTTCGGATTCATTAAATTTCAGGTTTCGACTCTTTTGTTGTCAGAAATTTGATGTGAGGCGGCTAAGTTATGCAGAATTTTGAATTTTTTAGCTGCAGAATATGGGTCTTTTAGCTTTGAAAATTTTGGTAAATTTACTATTATGTTTATTTACGTTCCTTTACTCTGATTTCAGTAGAAGGTGTTTAAGCTGACATATTTCCAATTGTCATATTACTTACTTGTTGATTTTCTGCTATTTATTATTTATCACATTTTAGGCAGAGTGTTAAAAGGGTTTATAACGTAGTCCTTCTAATTTCGGGCCATCATGTTACACTCCTAGAGGAACTATCATGTATGTTTCCTGACAAATGTTGCCATTCCAAGGGACATAAGTTTATTTTTAAATAGCACGTTTTCAGAGACTTGCCATTCGACATTGCATAAGTCCTTTAATTTATTTTTCAAATTGTAACCGTAGTTGCTTAACAAACTACGTGCATAAAATAAGTGTACTTCTTAATATATCACATCCTTATTTTGCTTTCTAATAATAAATCTGATTACTGTAATATTTAATGCGTGTAAATGATATAATTTATAATATTGTTACGAATTTTGTATTTAGATAGGTAATTTTACTAGAAGTATAATTAAAATTGTTGTATTTCCCCGTTCAATGCTGCGCGAGACAAATGTTAAGAGAAATCTGTGCGGGAGTACAAGTAAAAATACAGAGACACGTGCATTTAACATTGTGTAAACGTATATCTCAGTAATTTGTATTGAAGTTGAATAAATGTAATTTATCACTATGTTAGCTGCAACCGTAATTGCACTCTTTTTCTTTTCAGACATCTCGAGAAGCAGAAAGTACTAGAAATATCTCGGCCGGTTGAAAACTATTTAAGACAGAAGAGGGAGTATCTGTCCCCAGTTGCTTAGTTATTGTTTTTGCGAGTTGTTTAGCTTCGCGTGAACTGAGATAGCTGAGTGAGCTTTCTCTTCAGATGCGCTTTGCATTGCGTTGTATTTAACGTTTAGTAGTTGAAGTATAAGTACTGATTATACTGCGTGATATTTTGAACACTTGCACGAATATCTTTGAGGAAAACTTCCATAGTTCTGATATATTTCTTTTGATAAGAATAAGTTTTATTAACCTATTATCGAACTTGTGCATTCAAGGACTCCTTTACAACATATTATCAGCTTTTTCCTGAAGAAATTCCTAACAGAAGCGATCACTGTTTTTACAAAGACTACATTCGTGTCGTTCATGGTGCGAACTGTTATTTCAACTTTTAGTGTAAGGAAATTTGCATATTATCCCTTGTTTATGATTCCAGTTGTTTCTAACTCAAGTAAACTTAAGATTATCGTGAATATTACGATAAAAATTATCGATGTATGGTTGTATAATATTAAATAATCCATCTGCTGTATTGCATTCGACAACAAACTCTATTACCTATTGTTACTACTATCTTATATTGCTTTTCTGCTTAGGACATTTTGGGGGAAAGGGTGGCGGGTATTAAAAATTATCAAAATGACTGTAATTAATGCCCCTGCGGAATTGAAATTTTGATTTCTCACTCTACTCTCAACTTTTGTAATGATTATCTTTGTCCAATCTTAGACATTCAGAAGTTTAAAAAAGACAGACTGACTTTTTATGACTACAATTTTGTTGCTTATACGTACTGGATGATTTTGTTGTTGTTGTGTGACTGCTCTCTCTTGCCTGAATCAGAAAATGCCCACAAAATTCCTCCTGACAAGGAATATAAGATCATGCCTGTCGTTGGCATTGTCGAGCCTTTTGCACTATATACGTGACAGTATCATTTTGCCCACTTCCGTCCCAGTTTTGACGGAGAGCACCGCAGGGGGTAGGTACGAAGGTCTACTACCACCAAACCACACGAGAGGACTTTCGGATCACTATATATTTAGAATGCTCCCATACTACAAAAACACTACATTTACAAACGTCTATGCCTTCTCCGGGATTCGAACCCGGGCTCTTCGATACAGGAGTCAAAGTCACTAGCTACTATCCCGTTTGGCGGCATTGGATTTCGTAGACCTTTTCTCAAATAATTCTGCAATAATTTTGGGTTTCAGAATGATTGTTGCATTATATATTGACTTATTCTCATCCTTACTAATACACTCAATAAAGAGGCAGCTTATTTTTAATCTATTTCTTAAGCCCAAAGATTTTTTGAGCTTGAATAACTGAAAAATTGTATCGATCGAATCGATTGTAAGTATTAAGTAACTGAGAAATTGTGGGATTTGAGAGCTCCCTAAGGGTTACTACGAGGAGGAATTTTTTCTGCTTCACGTGTAAGAGACTATCTTACGACTATCTGTACTAGTATATTTGTTATCCCTTTTAGGGAAAGGAGTTTATTTTGGGTTCAAAAGCTTCATTAAAAGTAATGAGTCAGATATTTTCCTCTAATTGGCCAAATTTACATTATGATGGAATATTTTAAAAGGAAGGATTCTTTCTGGGATGTAACTAGGGACTCAACTTTCAGATTCCTCATAGAGTTGTTCGTTATTTTACTGAGAGAGATTAGAGAGATTTCTGCTGATCAGGGAAAGAAATGAAAAATGAGCTCATTATTTTTAAAATAAAATTTCAAACTTATAAAGAAAACATGCCAGCATCAGCAAACCTGAAACAAAGAGTTAAATGGCTAAATTCCGAGTAAGTACTCCAAACAGAATTATATTAGTTTATAAAAAATGGCTATTTTTTCGACGAATACTCATAAGTTATTCGATGTTTATTTTGTTCAAAATACTATGTGAAAGAATTGGCTTCTAGATAAATGTTTTGTGAAGTAATTATAGTGTGAAGGCTAAATTTTACAAATATCAAACAAAAAAGTGTTACGAAATTTAAAACTAATGGCTACCAAATTAAAGACTGAAACTTGTAGAGACATTAGGTTTTTTTTTTTCCTTTTGAACCAAGAGACATGAAAAATATGCAATGCTCTCGCCGGGACTCAAACCCTGGACCTTTCTCATATGCGTCGAGTATGCTTCCAACTACACCACGCAGGTATGAGGAAATGAGGGAGAAAATACCATATATACTCCCCCTTTAAAAGGGCAGCAAGGATTAGGGGATCCAATCGCCATATGTTGTTGACGAATTGTCTTATCTTTTAGTTCGGGCACCTAGTTATAATCGCCTTTCTAGTTCGGACGCCACTTGTACAGTCATTAAAATATTTGATGCTGGGGACGTGAAAAACGTGCCATGCCCTCGCCGGGATTAGAACTCCGGACCTCCCAAATATGCGTCAAGCGTGCTTCCAGTTATACCACGAAGGCATGCGGAAAGGCCTGAAAAAATACCTTATAGTAGTTCACTACATTTCTACACCCTGCTTAATGACTGTTTTCATTTTCCATGCTTTATTTGTTGCTAATGTAATAGATAAAATTTCCTATTCGAATTTCAACGACTTTTCTCTGTACGAGGAGTAATACTTACTTTATTAGAATCAGTTATTTTAATACCCCTTGCCTAAATTAATTCAGTTTCATTTCTTAACAATGTATGTATATCGTTTCTATGATCAATACTTTCTGACATTCTAATGATTCAAACGCAAAAATCACTGTAATTGCAAATATTTTTCGAATAATCATCAACACATAATCAATGGCGGCCGTGTGAAAGTCACTGAACACTGGTAGTTCGGTCAGAGTTTGGAGATCGACGAACTGGCTGACTGCATGGGCGTTTACATGGTTTTCCCGGTGTGTAAGGTGTATACAAGTCAGTTTTCCTTAAAAATCCTCCTCGAAGACATCCCCCATCTTAGGCAGATAGCTCTCAAGTGCATTGCCGTAATCAAATAAACCAACCAAACCATGAATCAGCCGTAGCCTGAAATGTTTCTCTATAATGTAACATTAATTACATATAACTATAACATTAATTACATACAACAATAACATTAATTACTTACAACAACTACGTACTACAAACACTACATACTCCACTATAACATTAATTACATACCACAACTACTTCATATAACTACTTATTTATTACATACACTATATACTCCACTATAACATTAATTACATGCAACAATTTTAACGTCGTATTTTAAAATTTACCTCCTTTGACAGAAAAATAGCTGTAATCTGAATGAGCAGAAAACGGTACTGTAAAAAATGGCTTTAATCTATATGGCTTTCCGACAACAATCATTTTTCTAGTTTGAACATTTTACATAGAAAACCTCATTCCATCAAATATGCTTTTTTTAATAAAAACTTTTGTATAAGATTAGATATGCTTAATCAAGATGTATTTAAACTTGTGAAAGATTTGACAAACGGTATTTTAAATACTGTTGCGTTTTTTTATTCTTCTGACACCAGTTGTTACCTTATTTTCTTCCTTCACGTTCGTACGGGGTTTGTAGATTTGGAATGAATAACGACGACACTTGATGAAGTATCGAAACACACTTTATTTACCAATATTAATCAGATAGCTCCAAAATCACTTTTACAGTCGTCGAACTGTTATAAACCCGCAGCCTTCACACTGTCGGGCAATAACAGTGGAGATAGCTTCACAGCAAAGCTCCCAACTCTGAGTACAGCTCCCAACTCTGCTTGGACGTTCGCGGAACTCCCCTTACTCTCGAGACTCTCTATGCTACAACTCGCGATACACTCGACGACACAACAGATCACGGCTTCCGACTTTTTGATTCAGTCGTTCGCGGAGCTCAACACGCTCTCTCGACGATGCAGTAACCGCGATACACTACGAGACTCCTTCGGTGCACTCGACGATCCACTCGGCACTCGCTGCCCGGCTGTCAACTTGATCGACTCCGCACGGACTACACTGACTAACTTGAGACACACTCACTAACTCGCACTCGGCGAAGCGCACACTCTTTATCAACTCGCTAGGCGAGGCACACACACACTGACTGCAGACCAGCAGAATTTATATAGCTTTCGGCTTGTGTTCGAGAACATTCTGGGCTAAACCAGTAAGAATTCGTTCCAGAAGGTTCTCCATCCGTCCATGGCATATCGCCAATTTTGTCGCCCAATGGGTGATTTCTCGCCAAATGTGACAACCCTGCCTTTCCTCGCAATTTTATGGCAACCCTAAGACTGCTTTGCGGGGAAGCCATCTTACCGCGCCTTGACATTTCGTAACTTTACTCTATCTCACTCTGCTAGTCGATTTTGCTAAGAAAAGTTGCGCAAAAAGAAAAAAGGTTCTGTTTATTCAATTCATTATTTGCGTCATTTCCCTAGGCGGAATTTTTGTAGACGAAACTACCGCTATGCAAATAATAATAGTTTTAAAAAGCTTGCCGGAAAATATCTATGATGAAATTCTCTTAAATTCTTCATGTCACAATCTTTATATATTAAAGTTCTGAGAAATCGTCGTTTAAATTATTGCAACATCTACACACGTCAAAGGAAAACGAGACTAAGTAAAAATAAAAATATTTTTATAACAATCTCAGAATTGAAAATTGTCCTTGTTTTTATTATTATTAAAAAGCGTTTCCTTCTTTCACCAGCATGTAGGAAGCAATAATACATTTCTAGTAATTTGAAAACTCCACGAGTCAAAGTAAATTTAATATAAATAGTAATATAAATCCTATTTTAAAATGCATGCTACTTTTTATTATATTTAATTACCTGCAGCGCAATTTAATTAAAACGTGCCTTTACTGCATTAATTCCATTCTTATCTCTATAAGGTATGTTTTCCCTCCTTTCTGCATGCCTTCATAGTGTAGTACCCTCGGCACGCATTCGAGAGGTAAGATTTGAGCCTCCGAAGGACATCGTACATTTTTCTCGTCTCCTGCTTCAAAATAACCTAATGACTCTACAATGGCACCCGAACTGAAAGGTGGCGGTTGATGGTTCCTCACCACCATGATTTGGCGACACCCAGTCGCCCTTTAAAAGGCGAAGTATACGAGGCGTTTCTCCCTCCTCTCTGCATGCCTTCGTGGTGTAACAGTAGCACACTAAGCACGTATTCGAGAGGTCCAGATTCGAGTCCCGGCGACTGCATTGCTCATTTTCCGTGTTTTCTAATTCAAAAATTCTACACCTCTATCGAATGTTTCGAACTAAAAATTTAAAAATTGATGCATTAATTTGAAATGTTGTCTTCAAGTGTAAATAACCATATTTCCACAATTTAAATTTTTTATGTTAATTCCACGCCCAATGTAACTATTGAAAGAAAGGACCTCGAGTCTTTCACTTCATCAAATAATTAATGTTCTTTTTTATCTTTCTTTATTTAAGCTAAAATATTTTCTACTTAAATTAAAATGAAAATTTTGTTTTGGTAACATTTCCGTGGTATTTCCGTGGTTCATTTGGTAACATTGAAACGTGATAGTTTCAGCTCCAGTAGTAACATTAATTGAATATAATAATCATATAAACTAAAATTAACCAAATTGAATGTGTATATATTTAACTGTTACATTTTCTACTTAAATTAAAATAAAAATTTTGCTTTGGTAACATTCGATTAGATAATTTCAGTTCCACTAATAACATTAATTAAATATAATCATATAAACTAAAATTGATCGAATGGAATGTTTATGTTTCTAGTTGTTTACCTAATCGACAAATAAAATTACAATACTAGCTCTTTGGGAAAAATTATCATTATCTTCTGACATGAATATAATTTATAACCTCAATGTTATTCCGTTTTCTTCTTGTTCCTTTTATGTTTTTTTAATTCATAAACTTCAAATTTACCTTAAAATCAGTAAAATTTATGAAATTTTACAAAACACAATATCTCAGTCTAAGAGAGATTAGAGTAGCATTTCGATTCTTCGTCGGAAGATCACAAATCTGACAAGTACTTTGTTATATTAAATATTGTATTTATGACAACATAATAGCTAAAGTAAAACATATTTAATTTTACGAATAACTTTATCGCTTTCTAGCCATTTTAGCATTTTTACATTTGCTACGCAAAAGGAAATATTTGTAAGAGGTTCTTGATATACACTGGCCATCATACGCAACTTAATAACACAAGGTATGTGGTTCATTCACGGCTAAAACAGGTGTCATTCTTTGAGGCATCTACTTTAACAAGATCGTTGGTTGATGTCTCTTGATAGTTCGACTGTGGCTACATTAGACGGTCCCTTAGCTCCTATAAGTTATTTAATTAAGATGATCTGTTTCTCACAACCGAATTAAACCGCGAATACTTGTAGATTTATCTTCGGGGAATTTGATGTCTACGGCAATGAAAGGAATTCCTCGTTATATTTTCGTAATAATTCTTTAATCTATTCCTTAGAGTGACATAAATCATTGCCCTGTTGGAACATGCCACCTCCATGGACTACAGTCGCCAGCTGCAGTGTTTAAAGTGGTGTGAATTGTCAGGGTTTGTTCTGTAAGAACGTTGACTCTTTGCCTTCCAAGAAAGTATTTGCTTGGGTCTTTATTATTGCTGAGACTTTCCACCCGAGAACAAAGCGTGCGCAATTACGATATCATCCCCATGTTTCATATCTCATAAGCTGCTGTGTAGTAGGCTATAATGAGTATGGATGTATTCGATGTTAAACTGCAGAAATAGAGAATTACATACGCATAATGCAAAACGAAAGTGTTAATACCAATGCACCCTGCACCGCAGCATAGCATTTCATAAGGAAACAAAGGACCAATACTCTAAACATAATGAAATATGAATTTACAGTTTTAATATGCTTAAATACAGTTGCTGTATGTAAGACCTTATTGATCTATGCTGTGTACGTCAGTTATTAAATTTTAAATATGTGAATTAAAATTTGAACATAATAGATTAATTTTAAGCAACATTTGTGAAAATTTAAATATAATGAATGAGAGTATCATATAACAATAGAACATCGTTTTTCTTCCAATTTCAACATAAATCAGTTCATCGGATTTTCTTTGTTCTCGAAATACAGAAAAGAATTATTTTGAAGTGCCTGTTATTCATTTTTTTTTTTTTTTTTTTTTACTTCCATTACCTTATTTCCATGGCAACGTTTACTGTGCACTTGTTGCAACTGTCATCTGAGTGTTTTTCCATTATTAAGCCTAAACTATATTATATTGTAAGCGAAGAAAAATAATTCAGAATCATTTCAGCAACCAATCGTTCTTCTGATTGAAACAGGAATTTATTTAAATAAACTTATTTTTAGTGTACAGTGGATTGTTTACTTTTTGTGCGTTTGGAAATCATTATTTGGCGATGGTATATGAGGGCATAAGGAGAAGAACAAATGAAATATTTTCATGTTACACAGTGTATCACATATCTAAAGTACAGTTATTTCTTGTTGTATTATAAATTGTATCGATGAAATTAATTATGTTACCTTTTGAATGTAATGCAGTCACCAAGGCTTTTGTCAGGTTTTTTTTTTTTTTTTTTTTTTTTTTTTTTTTTTTTTTTAATTTTTCATGCATGAAATAAAATGTATAAAAAACTAATATTTATGAAATCTCAACTTTAAGGCTTGTTTTGATTGACTATGGCAAAACACAAGATTGATTTGACTATGGCAAACACAAGAAGGCTATGTACTGAAAAGAAAAGATGCTTTCGTAAGATAAGGCTCACCAGCGGCCGAGCTGTCAAATCGCTGAACATTGGAAGGTCTGAGTTGGGTTCGATTTCAAATGAAAAGGCTAGCTTCATGGGCGTTTTTGCGTTTTCCGCCCATGTTCAACGTGTATATCAGCCAGTTTCTCTTAAAAATTCCTCCACGAAGGCATCCCTTTCCTTAGGTACGTAAACCTAGTTTGCTTTTCTATAATCAACTAAATCGAAACCGAGCCTTCGCAGGAACGTTCTAAGAGAAATAATTAGCTCGTATTTATGTTACTCATATAACTTTTAACTTTTAATGTGTTCACAAACAGCACAACGTGTGACTCATATCTGAAATAAAACCGATTTTCGTTTCAAAATTATATATGCCAAAAATTGCGCTAAATTTTAAATTTAAAAAAAAAAATCTTGCATTTATTCACTACGATTTAAAAAACAATGAGTTATAGCTGAAACTTCTTTTATATTTCTACTCTTTGCTGTTAAATATTATAAAAAAACTACGTCAAATTAATATGCATATAGCAGAATTAGTTGTTGAACACTAGAAGAGAAGTTTTCAGATATTTGTAATATCATTGCCTTTGATGAGAGGTTAGAATCTACATACCAAAATTGTAATTTAAAGCCGTTATCGAATTCTACACCGCCCAGATGGTATAGCGAGTAGAGAAGCCTACTGTGGTACTGAAGGGCCCGAGTTCGAATCCCGGAGAAGTATGGATGTTTGTAAATGTATAGTGCCATTGTGCCATGGGGGCGCTCTAAATATATGGCGAACCGAAAGTCCTCTCGTATGGTTTGTGGTAGGGAAGAGGGTTGGCAGACCCTCAGACCACTCTTTGGGGTGCTTATTCTCAAAACTGAGGTAGAAGTCCAATCTTCTTCAGGCTCTGCCAACCATTCTTCAATTAAATACGTTGACAACACAACAACATCGAACTCGACAAAAGCAAAGCAGCGTACAAACATCACGCAAAAAAAAAAAAAATCGTCCAAATGGATTGGGGAACAGTCAAAGTGAATATTCCCATTGAAATATGACAAACGAAATTTTCGACGATTACAGTACATCTTTTACCTCCTACATGAAAGTCAAAAGTAAAGCGAAATTAAAAACACTGCTTGGGAAAAGTAATCGACGTCAAACATGATTTAAATGTGTTAACCTCAACTACACGGATAGGGGTGTATTTTTTTTTAATTTGATACATTTAAATTCAACCGGCATTACTAAAGGAATAACTTTTTTACGCAAACAATTTTTTCTAAAATTAAAAAATGTGAGCAGCTCGCACATCAACGAGAGTGTCCTAAAAATTAGCTAGTTTGAGAATATACGCGTTTTAACTGGTAACGAGAATTCTAAGAAGAAACACTTGTTGTTCGGTGTTGCACAATCGATTGATCTCTATTGAAATAATACCAAAAAAACTCAAAATTAACAATGTTATCCAATGTTACTTGCGAGTTCCAAGTTAAAACAAATTTTTAAGTTTCAAGTAAAACGAAATTTCTTCTGTGAAAGTACAGGTGACAGGTGACGGAGGACGGGGACGCCTGGCGTCTAACAGAGGTAAACAGGCATATGTCCCACACCCTCCCCTATCCAGACGCAACAACTCCCTGTGGCCCCATAAGGACGCACCGGGAGTTTATCGATACTTCAACATAAATTACTACTTACTCATAAATTACTGCCTACTGATAACATATAAATTCTGCTTTTTCGTAAATTATCGCATACACATAAGTTACTGCTTGTGCTTGTACCTGAATTACTGCTTACACATAAATTACTGCTTACACATGAAATACTGCTTACATTAATATGACTACATTAATATGGTGCATTAATATGATGCTCAGTTACATATACATGCTACATTACACGTTAATTTGATACATAATTACACATTATTATGATACAAATACTGAAAAATACTGCTTACACATTAATATGATACACAATTGCATAATACATTGTACATATGGCAACATTCAGATCGCAGTTCACTCATATTGGGTTATTCAGTGCGGAGTATGAAACAAAATGCTGTTTCAGTTAAAGAATATACTACATAGTTGCAATGCACCGTTGCGTTACACACATATACTGTTGCACTATACATAACTGCTACTTTACACATAAGTTACTGCCTGCTGATGACACATTATTACTTATATAAGTTACTGCTCACACTTAAAATTCTGGTTACACATTAATATGATACATTATTACATATAGCATTGTACATATGGCAACATTCGGATCACAGTTTACACGTATTTGGTTATTCAGTGCGGAGTATGAAACAGCATGCTGTTTCAGTCAGGGATTATATTACATAGCTGCATTGTGCATAGTTGCGTTATACCATTGCATTACATACATATTCTGTTGCATTGTACATAAATTACTACGTACTCATGAATTACGGCCTACTGATGATACATAAGTTCCTGCTTACACATAAGTTACTGTTTACAGACTAGTATGATACATAAATACTCATAAATTACTCCTTACACATAAGTTACTGCTTGCATATGAAATACTGCTTGCACATTATGTTAAATAGATACTCATTAATTACTGCTTACACATAAGCTGCTTGCACATGATTTGCTGCTTGCACAGAAGATACTACTTACATATTAATATGATACATGATTACATATACACATTACCTTACACATTAATATGCTTACATATACGCATAAATATATGCATTATATTACACATTATTACTCCTAAATTACTGTTTACACATAAATTACTACTTACACTTGAATTAATGCTTGCACATAGAATGCTACTTACACTTTAAATAATACATAATTACATATACTCATTACATTACACATTAATATGATACATGATAACACATTAATATAATACAAATACTGCTTACACATTAATATGATACATTACTGCCTATGCATAAGTTACTGCTTGCACCTTGTTACAGCTTATGCATAAATTACATGTATAAGATTACATACATATTCAGTTGCACTGTACGTAAATTACTACGTACACAGGAATTGCTGCCTACTGATGTATAAGTTCTGTATACATCAGTAGGCAGGTACTGTATAAGTTCCTGCTTACGCATAAGTTACTGTTTACATATGAAATACTGCTTACACATTAGTATGACACATAAATACTCATAAATTACTCCTTACACATAAGTTACTGCTTACACATTAGTGTGATACGTAAATATTCATTAATTACTGCTTACACATTAGTATGATACAAAAATACTCATTAATTACTGCTTGCACGTAAGTTACTGCTCACACATATTCCTGCTTACACATGATTTGCTGCTTGTACAGACAATACTGCTTACGTATTAATATGATACATAATTACATATACCCATTACCTTACACATTAATATACTTAAATACATGCATTACATTACATATTATTACTCATAAATTACTGCTTACACTTGGGTTACTGCTTGCACATAAAATACTACTTATACATCAATATGATACATAATTACATACACATTATATACATACATTATTACATATACACATTACACATTAATATGATACATAATTAAGCACACACATTTGAAATACATGACAAATAAATATACATAGAGAAAACACAGTTCAACACAAAATATACAAAACATAACAGTACAATGATACAAAGTACATACGATACGACATTAAACAGCATAAAACATATATAAACATTACGTTAAACACACACATTGCATTAAACACATAAAACATATAAGGTGCACAGTTATAGTGGCAGTTCAGTATAGTTTCAGGGAAAGTACTTTACAGTGGCAGTACTAGGCACATTGCGCAGAATGTACGCAATACCCACAAGTGAAACACTAGCGGTATACACATTGCAGTATGTGTTGTTGCACAGTTTGTTAAGGCAGAATGCAGTCACTGAGACCATTATGAATAGCACTGTTTTATAATGGGAGGCAAAGGTCTTGGCCGTAGGCCTTAATGGTGTTAACGATTTTGCACACTGTGTTGATTGCCGCTTTATTTTTAAGGATAAACTTGTGGAAGGCAGGTATGTTCGTGGATTCCGGGAAATGGTGCTGTTCTGTGAGTGGGCACCGGAAGATATAGTGATCGGGTGTCCCCTCTTCCCCGCATACACAGCGATCCGTATTAGAAATAGTGCGTCTGTTGAAGTAGTCCGGGAAGGGACCGTGCCCAGTTACAAAGTTAGTAAGTGGAGCGTTTGCTATGAGTCTCTCCGTTGTCACCATCGGCAGAAAGCCATACACTCTTCTTCCTGTGTTTCCATGTTCCCATACTCTTTGCCACCACTGGACTGCTGCGCCTTTCAGCAGTCTTTTAAGATGTCCCCCCGGGGGTCGACGTAGAGAACTCTGCGAAGCTACTGGCTAGGATCTGTACCTAGGCAGTCTCGGCCACGGGGGTATAAAATTTATGAACTTGGTGGTTCTGAAGGCTCTGGGAAAGGTCACTTATTGGCCGGCCTCGGAGTCTGGCACGTCCTAGCGCGGCGTGGTGCTAGTAACCCGTGGGGTTTTCCCCCGGGGTCGCTGGGTAATGTCCCGCTGCGACGGGCTCGCCCGAGCGACTGGCAGGAGCATTAGACAACCGGTGCTGCCTGGTGTCGTATCCAGGTGGTGCGCGGCTCTGCTGGAGGGTAATAGTGGAGGTTGAACCTCCACGACGTGCCCGAAGGCAGAGTCGACCTGTAGTGAGATTTAGTTACTCGGAACAGGGAAGCCGAAACCCATAGTCTTTTAAGATGGGAAGGTGGCGCCGGAACAGCGATGGGACGTGCGTTGATGTTTGAGGCTGCCTCTTTGGCGAGCACGTCCGCTGCCTCATTACCTGCATTGCCTTCGTGAGCTTTCACCCACGTCATGTCCACGTGTACCTGTGGGTTATCTTTTAAGAGTTTTTGAAGGCGGATGATCAACGGGGAAACATGGTTGTGTTTGCTTAGGGCCAGCAAGGCAGACATACTATCCGTATAGAGATCAGCTTTTGAGATTTTTCGGCTTATTAGATATTCAACAGCAGCTGTAATTGCTATCACTTCTGCCTGAAAGACGCTATTGCTGTCACCTAGGTGGCCTTTCCAATGATGTAATTCTTGGCTTTGCCAACAGTGCAGGAAAGCACTGCCAACGCCTTCAGCATGTTTAGAACCATCAGTGTAAAGTGTATGGTTGCTGATGTGCTGTATTTCCTTGTTGGGCTGTTGCATGATGTGGGTGTGGACCCCTAGTCCTTTATGCGCTGGATGTGTGTGCAGCGGTGTCTTGGGGTGCTCATAAAGTGCTGGACTGTAGAGAGTACCTGCGAAGGAGGCGTCTTTCCTCAAGTGAAGGACTCTCGTATATGTCGCCTCTAGCTCGGCCTGGATGTGTAGAGGGACTATACCTGCTAGAGTAAGGGCGGAGCTCGTGGCTGTTGTGCAGTATGCCCTGCAGATGCTTATGACAAAAGGGCGTTGGAGTGATGTTAACTGCTTGATTTTCCTCGTTGTCATCGGTTGAGCCCAGATGGCAGCTGCGTACAGCGCAATCTTTTCCACCACCGTGCTATAAAGCACTTTTTGAATGTGGGGATTTAGTCCCCAATTCCTTCCTTGAAATTTCCGTGTCATTCTGGCTATAGCGGAGGTTTTTGCTCTCTGTTGCTGCAAATGTGGCACCCATGTTAAGCCAGAGTCCCAGACCACTCCTAGATACTTCTGTGTATCCGTGAATTTAATGTTGCGGCCAAGTAATCGGATACAGGGACGACGTACAGGCCTCGTGCCCGGTCTCGGGATGAGGAGTGCAGAAGACTTGGTGATAGAAATCCTCAGCTTAAGGTCTTCGCATAGGCTTGCGAACTTGACGCACGCTTCGCTGCCATTGGCTTCAATTTCGTCTCGTGTGCGACCTTTAACAAGGAGAGCCGCGTCATCAGCATATGCAATGATAGTTGTGTGATCAGGCCACGTCGCTTCGAGGATTTTGTTAAATGTCAGGTTCCAGAGCAAGGGCCCTGCACAGGACCCTTGTGGGCAGCCTCTGACTTGGGTCTTAGTAACAATGCCATTATTGTTTGCCATAAGTAATTGCCTATCTGTGAGATAACTCTCAAAGACTTGGTAGATGTTCTCCGGGCATTGCGCCTCTCTGAGGGCCTGCTTGATGGCGGGCCACCAAAGGGTGTCGAAAGCGCTCTGGAGGTCTATTGAGATGAATGCAGTCTGAAGATTCTGTGAGCGATTAAGCTGGACTTCATCATATATTCGTTGAAGGGCATGTGTGGTTGAGCAACCTGAACGGAAGCCATATTGCTTGGGACTGAGGAAGTTGTTTTTGTGAATATGATACTTTAGCCTGTTAACTATGATCTTTTCATAGATCTTACCCAACGCTGAAAGGAGACAGATCGGACAAAAGGAGCAGGGGTCTATTGGGTTCTTATCTTTTTTGAGAAAAAGTACCACGTGTCCCTTCTTGAAAGCTTGTGGAAATACTCTGTGGTGCAGGAGTTTATTGAAGTAGAGGCGAAAGAAGGTGGGCCGTGCTCGGAAGGCGACCTTTAAGATTGCATAATCAAGTCCGTCCGGACCCGGTGCCTTCTTCAGTGGTAGATGGCGGAAGATGTGAGTGATTTCCTGCATTGTAATGGGGTCATCTTCTGGCGTTCTTGGGATCTCTGTGGAGTTTCTCAAAAGTCGCTGGGCCGTCGTGTCATCCTGTTCTGGATCCGCTGGGAAGATTGCATCAAGCAGTGCTGTGGCCGTGGACCCTGCTAAGTCAATTGTTTGTGGTAGATTCCCTGGCTGCACTGGCACTTGTGCCGGCTGGAAGATTTTCTGCGTGGCCAGTTTATGAAGGATTTCGTAAGGATTGCTGTTGCTGGTACAAAAATTGCGCCAGCTGTTGATTTTGGCTTCTAGAATTGCTTTTTTATAAGTAGCCCGTGCTTGTCGGAATGCAGTTAGCAACCTTTCCGTTTCTGTGCCGTCTACAGCCGTTCGGAGACGGCGACGTAATGATCTGCACCTTTGGCGCATTTGTCTCAGCTGCCTAGTCCACCACGTAATGCCTTGCAGTTTCTTGGCAGTCCTGATTGGTAGAATTCGCTCGCATGTGTCCTTGAGAGTGGTGAGAAGATTATCTGTGTAGATATTCATATCATACTGGTCATTATGCGTATTAAGCTCCATCTCCTCTCTTCTGAGAGTTTCGCTGAGAATGCGATGCAGATGCCTAATCTTGCCACCCGGAAGCTTAAACCTTTTTAATATGCTAATGCTGGTGTCTACTGGAATGAGGAAATGGATGTACTTATGATCGGAATTGCTTTCATCATCCATGACAGTCCAAGAGTAAATATTGTTGACAATGTCCGATGTTGAAAGGGTCAAGTCGGGCCAGCCTTTATGATACGAGTTGTCAAATGTCGGCTGTGCTCCGGGGCTGTTATGCAAATGCAGGTTATTGCTCGCCATGAAGTTTTCCATTTCGTGGACCTTAGGAGTCGTGTCACGGTAGCCCCAAATGACGTTGTGGGCGTTGAAGTCGCCTCCAATGATGTGTGGTACCGTAGGACATTTCAGTCTAACGTGATTATATGCTGTAGTTGCGTCAGTGAGGTCATCACTGGGGGAGGAATAAACGGAGCTTAGTATGAACTGTTGATTGTTAAAGATAACTAGTACGGAGACGAAATCTCGTTCCATTGAAACCAGGAAAGGTGTCCAGGTAGGGTTACAGCAGGCAATGGCTGCTCTGGGTGCCTGCTCTGCTGTGGATTTCCTTTGGAAGATCTTCCATGCCAGGGGAAAACTTGCCACCTGGCCTTCACGGCAGTATGGTTCCTGGATTAGAAGAAAGTCTAAATTATGATGTATTGCATGTTGTATGGCTTGGGTTGAGGCAGCTTTTGCTCTCTGCAAATTAATTTAATCTGCAAATTAATTTTATCTAAAAATTAATCGTATGGGTGTCTGGTGCTGGGTGGTTTCCACTTTTGTTTCGGGTCGATCTTCAGTGGGTGGATTTTTCGTTTTGTGTGGCGTCCATGCTGGTGCGGAGGTACTTGGTCGTTGTGCGTTATTCGTAGATTGTGCTTCGTCGGATTCGCTCAACACACCGTGCATAGGTTGGGCATCGGATGTCGTATGCTGGATGGTTGCAGGGCATTGTACTATGTGTTCGGAAATTTGTATCTGCGCAGTTGATACAGGTGGGCTGGCATGCGTGGCAGTCCTTGATGCTGTGGTTGCCCGAACAGAAAGCGCAGTAGATTTTATTCGTGCAGCCTTGTTGAGTATGACCGAACTCTTAGCATCGGAAACATCTCTTGGTATTGAAGTGTTCCGCGATGCGGTGTCTTTGCCAACCAATGAATAATTTGGGCCATTGGAGGAGACTTCGGTAAGCTGCTGGCTGGCACTCCACGATCCATTTAACAGTATTTTCTCTGTCTTTGAGACGGTAGAGGATCTTTGCTGATGCTTTGGATAGATGGAACTCGGAGCTGAGCGCTTTTTCCAATTCTTCTGGCTGGACATCAGGTGACACACTGTGTATGGCCACTCTCGGTAATCTGGTCTGTGGTTGTCTGGTCTTGACCAGATCTTGCCCCTGTTTACTCTGTAGGGTGTTGACTAATTTCGTTGCGTCCTCTTTGGTTACGCAGTCTACCGCTAATCCTCCCTTCTGCAGGTTCCGGATGGTGCTAATTTTGACTCCCAGCTTTTGTAGTGGAAATTTCTCGTTGAGGACTGTTTTCAGGTCTTTGCTAGAGGTTGCTGTATTCTCTGTTGGATAAATGAGAATAGTATGCTTCAGCTTCGGGGCGGCAACTTGTGCGTAAGATTTAACGCGTGTGCTGTTGGAAGCTGCCGTCTGTATGGTGATCGGTGCTGTGAGAACTTCTTCCTCAGTGTTCACACCTATTTCAGTAGTAGGCCGAGGGTTATCGCTGTCTGGACCCTGTAGGGCCAGCTCTCTGAGTGATTCTATTATAAATCTTATTTGGTCTCGTAAGTCAGCTGGAAGTACTGCTCGTTTGCCGCACTTTGTTTTGCTGATGCGCAGAGCCTCGTCTGCAAATGAATGAATCTTCTCCGAGTAGCTTAGAGTGTCTCTCTGGGCTGGATTTGTAAGGTCGAGGTCCCTTGCTAAAATGGAGTTGTCACTTTCTTGCATATTTCATCAATTGCTTAGTTGCAGGAGAAAGTAAATTATAATCACTTTGTCGCTGAGAACACTATTGTGAACACTTGAGCTGTGTGCTAAACACAGATTGGGTAGAACACTGTTGCAAATACTTATACACTTGAACACAGAGCACTTTTATAAACACTTGGGATGTGTGCTAAACACTGATTGCCCGGAACACTTTTGCTAACACTTGCACAGTATATTATCACAGTATGACATTTGTACACTTTAACACTTCGGCACTAAATTAGTGTTGCATTATACACTACACATTATTCTTGGTGATCGTGCACATAGTTACACTATTTAAGCAATTATTACACAGTTACACTATTAAGCAATTTACACTATTTAAGCAATTAAATACCCTATTTAAGCAATTGTATACAATTTGTACTACACTAATCACTAAGGTTACTGGGGTGCAGATAAAGTTTTGATTACTTGAACACTGAATTAATGTGGCACTCTATACTTAATATATTATTGTCATTCGCTACCTTGTATATTGCACAAAAGTGAAAACACTGCTGAGCACAGTAGATATGCGAACCAAGGTGCAGTGAAGATAAATGTTAATTAAGTGGTACCGATAATCACAAATAATTAATTAATTTGAATTACTAAAGTTAGATCATTACTTTCACAAATGCCAGTTAATACATTGTGATTGATAACGTTATCAGAGTGCAAGAAAAAGACAGCAATTATACTTGAGTACAGATAATAGGAGAACTGAGATACATAGCAAATTGGAGTAAATTTGGTAGAACCGATAAGTACAGATAATTAATTAATTTATTTAAGCGAAAACCTAATAGTCCGGTTTCTCTAGAGATTTTTTTTTTTTTTTTTTTTTTTTTTTTTTTTTTTTTTTTAAAGTCTGTATACTATTCGTCACTTAAGGATGACCAGTAAATTTAATGTAGTTAAATAGCAGATATTTGCGGTAATTGGGAGACGAGATAATTAAGTATTGCTGCTAATTAAAAAATTAAAGAACAAAAGGCCTACCTTGGCCGTTATGTTTCTTCTGTTTTCATCTGTTGCTTGCACTGCAGGTAATCCAATGTAATCCGATTGAGAAAAACACAGAAATTATAGGTAAACACACTCACACTGCACTGTATAATATCGCAAAAATTGAAGAATTTCTTAAGTCCCGAAAGTTGCTGAAGAAATTAGTAAATTCAGAAGTTATTGACGGATTTTCTCCAAATTTTGAAACTTCCACTTCCTGGGGCTTGAGTTGAAGAATGCCGTTTATTCCAGAATGCTACGCCAATTAGGGGCTTAATTAGCAGGCTGATTAGTATTACTCCAGTACCTCTTGTTTACCTTTGTAAACTGGTTTCAATTCGAGGACGACGGGGGGGTAGATGACATCCGGTTGACCGTCGGAGTGGGAAAAGGTCAGAGTTCACCAAATTAAAACGTGGTAAATCATATAAAAATTAATTTCGCGACTTCTAATTATCTCACTGCTATGAAATTACCCTCAAAATACTCGTGAAGATGTGGAGCGTCCAGCAGTATGAAAATCCAGGCTCATCGATGAAAGGTGACTGCTGGGCGGGCGTTCAAATACGCGTTGTAAGGCTTACTTGGGTATTCGAAGCGTAGATGAAGCAATTAATCTGTAATTAATTAAACGGTGGACCAATCTTGAAAATTTTGCATCGATGTGCTCCTTAAGATGTTGGCTATCCACTGCAGGTGATTTTAGCTAGATGCGCTGCGTATTTCCGCGAATGCTGGGGTAGAAAACGGAGCAACAAAGGAATCACCTTCACACACGCCGTCAACCTCACAACCTTCTGTGAAAGTACAGCTTCGCTTCAACTCATTATTACATCAGGCCATACTTGGAGCACATAAATCAGTTCCCTCGCCGATTGTTCATTCGGACGATTACCTCATCAGCGGCCGAGCTGTAAATTCGCTGAACACGGCTAGTTCGATTCAAGGTTCCAATCCAGGCGAATGGTCTGGCTGCAAAGCGTTTTTGTGGTTTTCCGATAGGCCAGTTTCCCTTAGAACGTCCTCCACGAAAGCATCCATTCCCTTAGGCAGATAGCCCTTCAGTGCTTTGCCATGATTAAATAAACCAAACCAAAACCATTTAATCGGTAGATCACTTTCCAAGGCCGTACACAAAGTGTTGGCAGGTAGGATAAACAACTAACTTGGCGATGCCAGTCTACGCTCATTTAATATCGCTTGTACTGGCTTTTTAAGTTAAATTTAATTTGCGTTACGTTGAATGTAGAGGAAAACATAGATACGCAGAGAAGAATTAATAAATTAAGTAAACCTTACAAGTTTATTAAAAGTTTTACTTTGATTCACAATGTAGAATGATATAAAGATGCATAACCTAAGTGACATGATTTTTAAAAAAATAAATACACTTTCCCTTTGTAAGAATTTGTCCTCTCCATCCAGAGGTCTCCTTTAAAATATTCCATTCACGCTCTATAGGCAGTTGTCATAGAAAAACCATGACAGGAAATCGAAATGGATCTCATTTGAATATTCAAAGTGCTTGATATTGAAGCAAAAGCTTCCATTGTAACCGCCAAGGCTCTAATCCTTCACATCTCAATCGGATTTCCTATTTAATGGAATGTATTTGCTCTGTTTCAAACAAATCAATTCTCTGTAACAGCTGTATAAATTTAGACTTCTCTTTTCTGCCTCGTTTAAATCTTTGGAATAAATAAAAATCCTTCGCTTTAATCTAATGATGTTTCGCTATTTTCAGAAGGAGTATGTAAATATCAAACAGGAAATAAAGCCGGTGGATTTTAATCGTATTATTTATATTTTGGGAGGCATAGCTCTATGTTATTGCGTTATAAATGATGCTGCACTATATTTAAGTTATTAGCAATTCTTCCCGCGCAGCAGCTTTGCTACAAATGTATTTAAACGCAATGCGAGAGCATCCAATTTGCGCTGAAATCCGGTGACAGTGTATGGGTGCGTATACTCAAAAGAAACAAACAAAAAAAAATCTGAGGTTTCAGATTTTAACTTACGTCGAAAGGGGCGGTTTCTTTAACATTTTGTGTGTTACCTTTATTTATTAAATATCATGTTCTTCGCACTTAAACCATAAAATTCAATTCGAGAGCAATATCGCAAAATAATTTTAAATTGAGCATAACTTTAGAATTTCCGATACACAGTCTCTCGCGCTGGAGATAAAAAAATTTTTTCTGTACGACGTTGCCATTGCTCGCTTTGAAATCCTTGAATTTGTAATCAAAAATTCGTTAAAGTTTTACAAAATATGAAATCGATAATAAAACAAATTCCAAATTTTAAATATAGTCTTCCAGATGCCCATATTCGCGGTAGGATTAAATTGGACGGCTCTAGGTACCGTTGTTTCATCACAATGCGAGAAGCATACATACATTTATGCAGATTCTTCATTATTTAATTTCTTCAAATATAATACAGGGCGATAATATTTGGTGGCAACAGATTGAAAAGTGAAACGGACATTCAGAGTGATTCGACTCAAAATCGCAAAACGAAAACAATAGTCCCTCAGGGACAAAGCCCCTTTGGACTAATGATGTTGCCTTTAATAATTTCAAATAATAGATTATACATTACTGCAAAATATCGGAATTAATTGGGTTGGCTAGAAAATAATTTCGATGTTTTAGTGTGAAACAAAACTCATTCCTTCCTATACAAAAAGTGAACTTTGTCCATCTTCCATTCTGTTCGATGACCTTTCGTCATCTTTCTGGTAGCTTCATGATTCCAGGCTCATAGAACTTATCTAGTCTGTATCAGCAAAAAACTCAACCAACTGCGATTTGAGTTCGTTGCTATTGCTGAAATTTTTACCGTTTAAGAAGCTTTGTAAATGTCGAGCTAAACTATAATCTTACAGTGCAAACTTAGTGGTATATGGAGGACGCTGCATCACTTCCCAACCAATCTCCAGTAATTCCATACGTGTTTCTACAGATGTGTGAGGACTCGCAATGTAGTGGTGGAATACGATACCTTTTCGATTTGCCAGTTCTGAATGTTTCTCTTTGATTGCTACTTCAGTTTCATAAATCGTTGCCAGTAAACATCCGAGTTGATCGTTTGATTGTTTGGAAGCAGCTCAAAATACACAAAAACCTTTCTAATCCCACAAAATTGGCGATTTCTTACTGATGCAATTTAGGCTTCGATATGAATTGTGTTGAATCATGCTTGGATAATGACATTTTCTATTAATGTTATTGTAGACGACCCATTTTTCATCACCAGTGATAATTCGTTTAAAAAAAAGGATTTGTTGCATTAAGTTTATAATGCGTATCGCAAATATTGATTCGTTGTGTTAAATGAATTCCTTTCAGTTCATGCGGAACCCAAATATCGAGCTTCTTAACGAGTCCAAGACATTTTACGCAATTTTCATTTGCTGTGTCTGATAGATTTAACCTTTTTACATTCTCTCGTACAGTTATATAACGATTCGATTCAGTTATGGCTGTAATTTTGTTATCATCAACTTCAGAAGTTCGACCAGAAAGTCGGTCATCTCGAGTGAAAAATCTCTAGAATGAAATTTTTTAACCAATTCTGACACAAGTGTTCTGTTAACACTATAAACTTCACATATCACTTTGTAAGCCTCAGCCGCCTTCTTGCTTTTTGATTTGGTTTGGTTTATATGATTATGGCAAAGCCTCGGGGACTATTTGCCTAAGGGGAAGAATGCTTACGGGGAGGACTTTCTAAGGGAATTGGCTCCTATACACGTTACACATGGAGCCAAAACGTTCGCAGAATTCGAATCTCGAACCGAATTACCAGTGTTCAGCGACTTTACCGATCGGCCGCTGGTCTACCTCTTGCTTTTGGAAAACAAAAAAGTAAAATATGTCGTAAATGTTTGTTTCTGCACCCGATATTAAAATGGATCGTAAACTAACAGTTGTAACAAAAATATACGGAATTAATTTCTGTTGCAACCTAAAAGTATCAGCTGCCAAATTTCAAAAGAAAAAAAATATATAAGATCGACAGAAGAAAAACAAAAGGAGCCTAACGCTATCTATTTGAGCAAATCGAAACTACGTTCATGCCAACCCAACAATTTTACTAAAATATTATAAAACTAGCTTAGTTTCCATAGTCTATTGAATACTGGTCTCTCCATTCCATTTGAATAATCATTTTCAATCATGCGAATAACCATTATAATCATTTAATAAGCATATCCTGATAGAGCACCTATGATACCACATAACCATATGAATTAAGGTTGTATTATAAATTACGTAAGTTACAGATATTTTAAAAAATAAGGTAAGGATATAAAATATTGTGATAAAGTACAATTTTTATGTTTTTTAATTAGTTAAATGGTGTGTGGTTTTAATTTGAAAGATAAATTAACTATCCTCTGACACATAAAATAGCAAACACCTCTGATTACTGACAATTTGCCGGGTACTTTTGTGTTCTGAAAGGCGTGATAAATTAAATTATGCATGATGCCCAATAATTCTGCGATGCATGGTAAAGTAAAGATCCTTAATCACGTGAAACAGCGAATTAACCGGGCTGCTAGGATGATAAATGCCTTAATACCGTATTATAACATAATGGAACACAAAAAAAAAAAAGTGGAATATAAATTTTAAAGTACGGGATGCGCAACGTTCAGATTATAATAAAAAGTGAAATATATGTACATTCTGGACATTTTGGAAATTCCTTTAATAAATATCCGTAATCTTTGTCGGTTTAAGTAGTGACTCTCTTGGGGAATAGTTATTACCGATGTTAGGTTGTTTTATCAGATTTACTGACTACTTTGATATCTAATAATCGTGAGAGGTTTCATTATATTTTTTGAAATATACTGTTACGAATTTTGTGCACGTGCAAATAAATTTAGTGAAATTGTAGTATTTTTTGAATAATGTAACATGAAATGCTTGAAAGAGAAGATACAGGTGCAAGAGGAAAAAGAAAAATACAGGTGCAAGTCTATTTAACATTGTATAAATGATTATCTCGGTAAATTAGCCACATATCGTGAAGCTGGCTTTGGCTTTGACAACTAATTGCTGTCGCCGAGAAATCGCCAAAAGTAGCCAAACTTTTCAACATTATGATCGGGTCTCTGTATAATTGATCCTATAGGTAACTGTAACCATATCCGTCTCTCATATGCCTTCCAATAATTTCGAGAAGTGGAAGGTGCTAGAGATTTCTCGACAGCCGGGGGTGGAAACTATATAAACTATTCTATACTACTAAACTACATATAGATAAAGAGAAAACTATATAACTCCGAGCTATATATAAAACTATATATATCTGGGCGGCCGGTCGGAGAGTATTAGTTTTTCAGTTGTGTTTTAGTTCGGAGTATTGTAATATCTCCATTGCTATATTGTAATATCTCCATTGCTCCATAATCTGAACTTTTATACTATAAATATAAATAAGTGTAATAAAGGTAGTTGCAAGCTTAGTTTTCTAAATATTAAGCCTAAGCAAATATTTGTAGTTACAAAGCTTTTCAAAAATAAGTTTAGGAATTTTATGGCAACAGTTTCACCATTGACCACAATACGGTTTTCAAAAATAATCTTATTTTTTATTGCGTCTTTAAAGACGGGTTTCTTAAACTTCCTTTAGTCGAGACCCCTTTTTATCACTGAGATTCTTTCGGGACCCCATAAGCACTGCGCAAATCCGACACACGCGTGAGTGAAACTATCAGTTTTTTCACTTGTACAGTAATATACTATTGCAGTTTTAGGTCGTTAACTTTAATTTCTAATTTTAAGGCATAGAGCAATGTGAAAATTTTAAATAAGTAACAGACGAAATGACAGCGTCACGTACACATTTATATTATAAAAAGAATGCGTAGAAACGTTTTCTTTTTCTTTGTTTATATCGTCTTATCTTTATCTATTTTCAGATACATTGTGTAAAAATATTTGGTAATCGTAAAATTATTATAATAAGAAATATCAAAAGTGCTAAATGCTTTGGCAATCCCTTGCTGCAGGTCCCGCGACCCACAGTTTAAGAAACGCTGCTCTAAAGCAAAAATGTATACTTGAATTTTTTTGGGGCTTTCTTAGGTTAACTATAAAATTTTCCATAATTTTATCAAGTCCTAAATTCCTAAATTGAATTGTCCTAAATTCTCAGAGAGATTAGTTAATAATGGTTCCATGGAGGTGGAGGTAACATTCAATAACAAGTTCTGTTTTATAAAATGCTGAACCATTAAATACTCCATATTTGCGATACCTTTCACTACGCCCTTTTAGCCCGCACAGTTTTACGTTGTTTCACTTTAATGTGTTCTTTTAGTTTTCTTTCGAGTCTGATGCCCTTCCGAAAAAAATAAGAATTTATTCTGTTATACACCCTGTTTCAAAAAGAATATACGTATTACAAAGTGTTATTTTGTCCAAACTATCGATCACTGCGTCTCGGCTCGGCTATTGGCGAAACGAATACATAGTCTAGTTTATATTAATATCCGCTAGATGTCAGTTGTCTTCTGTTTCGCGCGGTAACCGTCATATGTTTAAAATGGCTACTCCGCTACAGAAATAAGTTTTGTGCAGTGGCGTAGCGAGAGGGGGGCATGGGGGTGCCTGATGCCCCGGGCGCCGCTCGTAGAGGGGCGCCAAATGGTCTCCAAACAAGATTTTCCGGAAAATTTCAGTTTTTATTTTGATCGATTTCTGGAAAATATATTTAAACTTAATAACTATTGTAATTATTTATATATAATTAATTATTTATTTTCTTGATTTGTTTGATAAAATGTGTAACAAAATGTTTGTAGTACATCAACCAAAACGTTCTTCCTGACCACTTTATTTCTCCAAAGTAGAGATATATTTATATTTTTTTTAAACGAAATGCACGTATATGTTCTGCTTTTATTTTAAAACGATTTCTCAAACATATCCAGTTTCTAAAACCCGATTCCATAATCTGGAAATGACATTTTGGGACAATCTTAACGCTTCCGCTACAATGGATTGCGTTTGACTCTCCTGTAAACGACTGATGTCCTTCCTGGCTACCGATTCAACTATGTCATCTTGCTGAGACATCGTATATTCACTGCTACGAAGCATTCAACGCATGTGAATTGTTTTTAATCTCCTATTACAAAAGGAATACTGCAGGTCGCTCCTCACTCCTTATCTAAAACGCATAGTTTTTGACGTCACAAACTAAATTTGCATATTCCCAAGTTTGTAAACGTTATAATTTTCCTTTATAATCTCTTCTATTTCCTTTTGTTCAGAACGGTTATCGATTATATGGTTATTTCATACAGAACCCACAATATCCCCTAATTGTTTTGAACAGTGAATGTGACTGTATGACGATACTCCGCAGTGGCAAAGAAACGGAACCTAAAACTCCATTACAGATCTATAGATAAAATGTTTTTCCAAACCTAAGTGTCGCACTTCAAATACTACTTACTATTTCATTATCAAATGCTAATTATGAACGTTCGTCCAGCATATTAAATAAATTTTCACATATTTACGATCAACGATGTGACAAGATCCCTTAAGTCATCTAGCATTTTTAAGTGTGGAAAGAGAAAAATTTGAAAGGGTCGACTTTGGTGAAGTAAATAATAAATTTGCTTCATACAAGGTAAGAAAAATGTATACATAGTAGTTAATTGTATTCATGTATTATATTATTATTAATAAATATAAGTGCTCGACCAAGTCGAGGTGCACGTGATTGAAGGGAGATGAGGGCAAATTAAAATTTTAAAGTTGTCTGGTTGTGTGTCTGACAATTTTAGATCTTTGGCACTCCAAGCACGAACGTGTCTAGTTGGCTATGTCCTTTTGCATGCTAGGCCATACGAAACGTTGGTGTATCATTTTTTTCCGAAGCCTTGATGCCAGGATGTGACAGACGATGTAACTGACTAAAAATGGCATGGTGAAATCCGGACGGAACAAAGGTCGAAATCTTGAATCCTGAACATCACAATTAAGTGATTTTCCAGGTGACAGCTGCATCGGCTGCAAGTTGAGATTGGTGGAAGATTTGCTTTTCAAGAGGTTTTGTAGTTCTGAATCCTGGTGTTATTCATCGGCAAGGGCAGCAAACTTTATTGGCGAAGGAACGGCTAGTTCTTCAATACGAGACAAGGTGTCTGCAACAATATTCTGCGAACCCTCAATATAACGGATAGCTGTTGAAAATTGCCCTATGAAGTCTAGGTGTCTCATTTGACGAGGAGAAGTTTTATCCTGTTGAAAAGCATAAAGCATAAGCCTTTTTAAAGGGCGACTGATGTTTTCAGGGAACCCCATCGCCAAATCCTGGGTGTGGAGAATCCTCATCCTTTTAGTTCGAGCGCCATTGTAGAGACATTAGGATATTTGGAAGCAAGAGAGATTGAAAAATTAGCAACCGCCTTCGCCGGAAATCGAACCGCGGACCTCTGGAGTACCGGCCCAGCGTGTAGAATCACCAGACCACACCACACCACGAAGGCCCAATAGGAAAGCGGAGAAATACCTTATAAACGTAGAGTGATAATGGTTTAGATGCGGAAGGATACTGCAAATTTGTTGACGAAATTAAATCATTTTTGCATTTTTGGAACGCTTCGCAAGATTCTGCGGTCCAGGTTATAACACGTTTATCGTTTTTCTCGCTTCCAACCAAAAAAGAATTTAGAGATGCTTGTATGGTTACTGCATGAGGTAAGAAACGTTTATAAAAATTGAGCATAGCAAGAAATCTTTTTAACTTCTTCACTGTAGATGGTTCGGGCATATCGCGGATAGCGGTGACTCTGGAAGGGGTTGAACGCCATCAGCGGAAATTTCATGACCAAGAAAGGATACTCTTGGTTGACCAAAAACGCATTTGGAAGGATTAAGACTTAACACCGTACCTTTGAAAACGTTCAAAAACTGTTCTTAAATGTGATGTTCACATTTGAGAACTGTTCTCAAACTCATGTTCTTGCTCTGTAGAGGAGGCGATTAAGACGTCATCAAAATAAAGTACACGAAAGTCGAGGCCGATTAACACCTGATTCATGAAGAGTTGGAACGTTTGAGCAGCACTGCATAAGTCGAAAATCATGACCGGAAACTCAAATAGTCCAAAAGGCGTAATAACCGCAATTTCAGCTTGGTTAACAGCTGGGACTATCAGCTGGGTTAACGGGCATTTGGTGATACGCCCGCTCAAGATCAAGGGTTTTGAAAATAGCTTTTCCCTCTAAAACTTGCATACAGTCTTGAATGCGCGGGATTGGGTAACGATGAGAAATTGCAGCTGCATTTAACCGGCGATAATTGCCACTTACCATTTTGTTTCCGAACTAGATGGAGCGGACTGGCCCATGAACTTTTTGAAAGACGGCAAATTCCCTTTTCCATCATGTATTAAAATTTCTCTTTGGCGGCTTTAAGCTTGTCCGGAGGTAAGCGTCTAGGTTTAGCGGCAATTGGAGGTCCGTTAGTTTCAATATAATGTAGTACATCGTTCTTGGGTTCGGAAATACCCATAACTGTGCGCGCGATTGTAGGGAATTCTCTGAGAAGTTGATGTCATGGGGAGTTACCCGAAATCAGTTTAATTCTCAAATCTTCACTATTGCAAATTACTCCATGATAAGTTAAGTTGGTTATGGAATCTATAAACGGCGATTTTTAATATCGATAAGCAAAGGAAATTTATGTAAAAAGTCAGCGTCAATAATAGGGCAGTAGCAATAATAAATTGTCATTGGAAGTTGCGGCGCAATCTTAAATCTACATATATCAGGCGTTCACCAGAAGTTTGAATAGGAGTTCCATTTGCTATATAAAGTTGTAACTTAATAAAGCGCTTTTATTCGTGAAAATGTGGTGGAACTACAGAAACATCAGCCGGGTGTCTACAAGAAACCTTAAGCCCGAATTCTTTTCGATGACGAAAAGGCGTGCAAAATTCCGGCCGCTGTCATTCATGACTTCGACCAACGGCCCTTCTCGTTTCCCTGGTCACGGTGGGTGGCATTTGTTGGCACGGTGGGTCACACGGAGGGTGGCATTTTTTTGCCTTGTTTCCAAATTTGTAGTGGTAAAAAACAAATACCCGGAGGAGGGCTTTCATAACGTTTCCTCAGTGGGTTAGGACGTGTATTTAGACTACGTGATGTGGAGAGGTTGCGGTGAAAAGGTTCAGCTTGGATGGCTACTAACTGAGCAACCTGTTTGGACAAATCATCAATTTGAGCCTGTAACGCCACAATACCTGGACCAGGAGCCTGCACTGCGTGTATTTGCGCAGGAATGGCCAGTTCGTGAATTTTATCAGCGATTTCGGGAAGATTGTTAAGTGGCTCGCTACTGGCCGCTAAAATGGTTTGCATGTTAGATGGGAGTCTATTCGTCCATAATGTTTTAAGAATGTTATCCGTTAGGTTACCGGCGGCTAAGTCTGACATTTTAGATAGCAACTAAGAAGGCCTTATATCACTCAACTGTAAATCGTGCAACAGCTGCTTGATTTTAACTATCTCGGATTCTTCATAAACAGAAATTAACCTTTTTTTAAAGATTTGTATTTGTCCGTCGCCGGTGGATTCAAAATTATTTCACGAGCTGATTGCCTTACCTCTGATTCTAACGCGGCGATCGCTGTATAAAATAGAGTTTCGCCGACAGTAATGTAACTCAATTTAAACTGCGCATCCAATTGAATGAACCATAACGATGGGTCTCGGCGACAAAAAGGCGGTGGCTTAACTGCCGCTCATGCCAATTGTGAAACAGCATCGTTGTCAACCACTTTAGATCAATCAAATATGCACAGTAATAATATATATAGAAAAATAATCAATATGTATATAGTGACACAGTTTCTTGGTACTTGAAATCAGAGAATTTGGCGGCTCAAATGCAGCAAATTATGACAGAAATACACTCATGTCCATAAATTAAGGATAATTCGGAGTCACGCGAAAATCGGAATCTAAAATAAATATATCACCTGTAAAATCACTACACACGTCTTCAAGAATCATATGCAAATTTCAGGAAGTAACCAGATGACACCGATGGTACGTCACAATGACGAGCGTGTAAGAGAGTGATATACAAGGAATACAGGCAAAGAAGTAAAATTGTTCGCAGCCGCTTTATAAGCATTTCAGTGCAATAACCGAATAGTTATGACACAAAGGACGCATTTGGATGATTTTTTACGTGGTAGAATTATCGGCCGTCTGGAATGTGGGCCTACCCAACTGGAAGTATCAGACGAACTTGGAATTGCCCAAAGTGTCATCTCCAGGCTTTGGCAATGATTCCAAGATGATGGTAATGTGAGTAGACGTTACAGCACAGGTCGCCCCAGAGTTACAACGACGCCGAATGAGGACCGGTATTTGGCAGTTACTGCCAAGGCACATTGGTCTATATGCTCGTAGACCTGTCAGATGCGTTCCACTTACTGCAACTCACCGTCGCCTCCGGTTATCCTGGAGTAGAGAACATGCATTGTGGACACCGCAACAGTGGGCTTGTGTGATGTTTTCCGACGAGTCCAGGTTTAGCTTGCAGTCTGATTCTCGCCTGACTTTCATATGGAAAGCTCCAGGTACCCGTTACCACCAAGAAAACATCATTGAACGACACCGTTACGGTGGTGCCGGAGTGCTCGTTTGGGGTGGAATTATTCTGGGTTCCAGAACTGACCTGCGTGTTCAAATTGGAACCATGACAAGCCAAATCTATCGGGACGTTATTCTGGAACAATATGTACGTTTCTTTCGGGGCGCCATGGGCGCACAATTTGTGTTTATGGATGACAACGCCCGTCCTCACCGTGCAAACATCGTAAGTGAATGCCTTCAATGGAAGGATATCACCCGTATGGACTGGCCAGCATTCTCACCGGACTTGAATCCAGTAGAGCACGTGTGTGACATGCTTGGCCGACGAGTTGCAGCCCGTCAACCTCCTCCTACATGTCTACCGGAACTTCGGAGAGCATTGCTTTTTGAGTGATGTAATATCCCCCAAGATCAGATCGATAATTTGATACTCAGCATGCCTAGGCGTTGTACGGACTGTATTGCATCGTCTGGGAGACATACAATGTATTAAAAAATCATACCAACCATGTAATATTTTTTTTGGTAAATAGTTTTTTTTTTTTTTTTTTTTTTTTTTTTTTTTTTTTTTTTTTTGTAATTTGCTCCAGGGAGAAAAAATCGCTATTTTTTTTAATAATATTAAACATATAGCATCGTTTTTTGCTCTTTACCTTTTGTTTAATAAATAAGCTTTACAAATAAGTCAAATTTGTTTTGCTTCTAAGTCTTCCTTTGCCTGATTTTGCATTATCCTTAATTTATGGACATGAGTGTATATTGACTCATCGGAATGTGGCACAACGCTTGAAATCACAGGTGCATATTCGTGCAATATTGAAGATTGCTACTCGTAATAAATACGGGTCACCAATTATGGTAGTACAATTTTTTTAGACAGATCGTTAAATAATTATAACAATTGAATAGAATGTTTTTGGTTGATATGGGTTACCAGACTGGCAGAGTTGAGTTGTAGTAGGCAAGTTGCCACATATCTATTTATCTATAATGTATCGTTACTTTTAATTGTTTAAAAATTGTACTTTTTAAAAACACTTGTATAAATATGTAAAATAAATAACAGCTTTTTATCTAATTCTAGATCATCGTATGTCTGATTTTTTCGCCGACACAGATGCATTTCCGAACCCAAGGCTAGTGTAGTTAGGTAGTGACTATTGTTAATATATTTTTGAGTATTTTATGGCAGATTTAGCATTTTATTATTATTTGCATTATTTTCCTATTACGAATATATTCTATACATTATATACTGAAAGTTTTTCTTTTTTGGGGGGGGCGCCAAAATGGTATTTTGCCCCGGGCGCCAGTTATGCTTGCTACGCCACTGGTTTTGTGTTCTCGAATTTGACACTCTGTGACTTCTTCCTGTGGGGTTTCATTAAAGACAATGTTTATGTACCACCACTCCTACAGAATCTGGAAGAGGTGAAGAATCGGATTCGTACTGTCATAGTCAGTACTGTCATAGTCAGTCATCAGTGACGACGAACATGCTTGCCCGAGTATGGGAGGAATTTGAGTATCGATGTGATATTGTTCGTGTCGCTGATGGAGGACATACTGAACATCTGTAACATCTCTAATCTGAACTTGAGAGGTTCGTATGTATGTGTATAAAGTTTCATATTTGTATGTCATACAGTTTAATAAATATATACATTTGAAATACGTATATTCTTTTTGAAATACGTTATATTTAATCTGTCTGTTATTAGCTATTAATAAGCTAAACTATTGAAAAGCTATAGATGCAGTTCTTAAGAATATTATTAGGACTATTCTTAAGAATATCATTTCCTAAACCTGATTGGTTTAAATAAAATTGCATTTAATTCATGATGTAATTAGTTAAAAATATTAAATATTTTTATCGAATTATCGTTCCTTTATTTTATATTATTTATTCGTTCATTTTTATAGAATCCTCATAAATATCATTCTTTTTTCAGTTAATCACATCAGTGTTCAGCTTCCTAACACAATGTTTTCTTGTCTTTTTATTTCTAATATTTTGAGGGTTTTTTTAAATTATATATTTTTATGATAATTGTAGGAGTTAAAAAATAGCTGTTGTTTTATTATTTTCTTTCTTTTTCAGATCATGAATTTTTATACAGAGATGCTGACGGAGCAGCTACAATATTCGACGCTGACACTCTTCAAAGGACGGTCGTCATGCCTAACACAACATTTGTAAGTAAATTGTTTACATCAAATGCCTTGCATCTATTGAAGAAAACGTCAACTAATATTGTGTGAAATAAAATGAGTAAAAAATATTTAATAGAATGCTTATTTTTTTTAACTTTAGAAATCATCATTAGAAAGTGGTTATGTCCACTTACTTAAATAATTATTTCTAATTACTTTTTCATTATGATTATTCAGTAAAATGTTAATGAAAAACTTATATACATTTGATTTTAATCATTATCAAATGTAACAGCTAATAATAATCACCTACAATTATTTCAAATTTACAAATATCATAACTTCTGTTTTTACCAGGTAGCTCTCAAACAGCTGTAAATCATTTGTGTCGTGTATTTGTTTTTTAATTTAGCATTATAGTATTAGTCAATAAACAATTTTATAAACTTGTCTGTCAGAGCATTCTGAATTTTTTGAAAATCCTCTTTAAAGTAATTTGGAGTCTTTATAACGCTGGATAGAATAATTAAAAAATGCATAATATTTGTTAAATAACTTTCATTATAAAAAACTTGTTCCAACATAGATCGGAAATGTTCAACATAAATCGGGAATGGACACATTTACTTAATTCATAATTCCGCACATTTATTTAATTTTATTCAATTTATATTTAAACTATAACAAAGATAGTTTATTTGCGTGAATATGAGTCAGTTTCTCTTAGAAAGACCTCCACGAAAATATTCCTCATTTTAGGCAGTTAGCCCTATTATGATTTTGTTACAATTTATTAAACAATAATTTGATCGCATTTATAAAAATACGTCAATGTTAAAAAAACCTAAATGGATAGGATTTATTTTCAGCATTTATTTTTTTAACCTGCATACACAGATAATTACTAAAATCGCTATACCATTAAAGAAAGCAATTATAGTTTAAAAATACATTATAATGGAATGATGAACTAATTAAAATGTGTGATTATTTTGAGGTACAGAATTTGCAGAAATCAGTACCTCGATCATCTATTTCTGCAATAATAGCGGCAGTCATACGACTGGACATGGAGTCGAAATAGACTTTAAAGGGCAGTTATGGGTATTGCTGTCAATGTGTCTTCTGCGCTTGAGTCCATCTGTCATACTAGCCGGCGATTATTGTCATTCAAATCTGTCTGCAATCACTTGTTGTTTTCAACTGGTGAGTAATCTTGAGAAATCCTGGCCAAAGCTGAAGTCGAATATTCTGTGTATTAAGAAAATGTAGGGATGTGGGGGAAACATACGGTCTTGCAGTGTCCTGTAGAAAAATGGTAGAACGAAAACCCGAAACTGTGGCACAGGGCAGCTATGATCATTAAAACCTCAGCAGCATCAGGTGGCTAGATAAAAGATCGGATGTGAGGACTGGAAGTGAATTGGATATGTACCCAATTGCCCCTATACTGTCAATCTAGGTGCTAGGCCGGCATTACGGTGAAGGATGTAAATTTCCACGATCGTTTCCCTCCATGATTCTACCCACGGGTGCGCTATTAGCAAACGCTGGATTCCCCAGGAAACATGTCACGCTGTCGGCGCTTCCATGTGCGTCATTGAATACATCAATGGTCGTGACTTCGGGTAAGGTGAAGCAAAGTTCGCGTTTTTGACAATCCGTTGTAAAAGCATTCACACCCTTTGTAAGGATACTTGGTGCTGTACAACGCATCCAGTTTCTTTACTTTTTCTGTAGCATTTTATTTGGTAACGGCGTTTTACTTTATTATTGAAATTTGTATATTATTTTCTAACTCTGCTTACAATTTAGTTAAAATTGCTTAAGGTTTTATAAATGAATTTCTAGCTTTGCTTGCTAATATAAAATGGTTTTTTGTTACGTTTCTTTTATCTTTTTATAAGCTATTTTTTATGCATTTGACATTCTAGCATTTCTTTTCTTTTATTTTATTTAATTTGTTTCTTTTCGTTAACTTCAAGCAGATATTATAACATCCTGATTTTACATCATTTTTAGTAACTTTATTAGTAACTTTTATAATACTTTGAGAAATAGCATTTGTCTTCTCACTTGAATTATTTCAAATATTTATGTTACCTGAAGTTTCGGGAATTATTTAAAAAAATGAGTTATATCATCATGCAGTTCATGCTTAAGAATCTGTTTCCGTTACCTGCTGTATCTAAACTAAGAGAAGACTCTTAAAGTACAATAATGCTTGGATTTGTAAAGCAAAATCTTATAAGATTTGAATAAGCAACGCGGCTAGTAAAATGTTAAAGCTGAAAAAAGTATTTTTTATGAGGAAGAGGTATCATGCAGATCAGCGGCTTTTTCCCTGACTCTAGGGATACGGATTATGAAGTTGCTTATGTATTTCCAGAAGAGCTTTAATAAGCTATATGAGAAAATTAAGCCTCTCAGAGAACTTGAAATTGACGAGTTAGCAAGTAAAACTCCAAGAACGCTCATGAAAGTGAGGTAAAATTGGGAAGACAGTTGTCTCCTGTACTGCATGTGTGCTAATCAGATTGAAAGCGACGAGAGACAAAATTCATGATACGCAAGAAAATAATGGCAGTTAAAGATAGGTTACAAGGATGGGCCTCTAGCAGGTAATGAGCATTTATAATTTATTTCAGAATCTTATTCTGTACTAATATAGAAGCATATATCTTTGTCCGAAGTTTGTGGAAGTCTGCCTTTGTGGTAATTCTATGCTACACATCTGCCACACTGCAGATGCGTAGCATAGAATTGGCCTTATAATGTATAGGTCTTTCTATTTTTGTTCAGAGACAATTCACAGTAATTTCCTTGGACGACAGAAAATGTTTGACGATACCACAGGTTTTTCCTACGATGTGCTTAATATGACAATCTTCCTGTAACTTACAGAATTCCGTTCTTATATACACGTAACTTTGCATCTTGGTGGGATCTGACAAAAGTAGAAGTGACAGTACAGATAAAGGATAATCGATTATTTAATAAAACTTTACAAGGGGTTTCTGTGAATTTTTTAAATCTCAGTAAAATGATGAAGGTTAGACATTATGAAGTACGTATTCAAAATTATTTCTAGATTGTTATAAATAGCAGCAAACAATATCTAATTTCTAAAGTAAAACGAAAAATGCTGGATACATATTTATAAAAGGATATTTTATGTTCCACAATTCAGAATAATGAATAGATAATTAATTGGAAGAACAAGAAGTCAAAAATCGAAATGTTCGAAAATTAAAGGGACATAAAGTTTTGCTTCATAGCCCCAGTTTCATTATTTGCATATTATTAATTTTAACCGGAAACAGAACATATGACATGTACATTTCAGTATTTTAGGCATGATACCCATTTATCTGTTCGGTCCAAATTGGCATTTGTCTGTTATTTCTAACTCTTAGTAATATATTTTCGTACAAATTAGGAGGGAAGTGGACGTTAGCAATGTGAGTGCGAAGCAAGTACTTATAAAAATAATATAATATGCTACGATAAATGCGAGAGCCTTTATTATAATAAAAGTCAGACTTTCAAATTTTTAAAGTGTATTTTAAACTTTGATGTTTCTAAATTACGCTCTTCATGCAAACGAATATGTTATATATCTTCAAGTCATAAGTATGACTTAAATAAATTTATATGTTTAATATAAATTCTGTTTTCCTTTTGTATGCTGGAAGGGATGTATATATTTTACATTAAGAGTGAAGCAAATATGTTTTATTTTCATTTTCAGAGACAAATGAATGTTCATCAATATAGCATATCTCCAGACAGAAGATATATTCTCCTCGCCGTAGATTATAAAAAAGTAAGTAATATTTCGTTTGCCGATGAATCTCACTATCTTGTTTCTTACTGCATTGAGATAAAGATTATACTTTCTGGTTTTTATCTTTGCAGATGTACAGACATTCATTCCTAGCAAAGTACAGAATTTATAATATTAGCAACGAGTAAGTACTTGTGGACCCATCTAAACTTAGTGTAACACTTTTCAATCACTCACTTTTAGCACTGTATTTGTTGTCTTTATGTATTGCTGTTGGTGTAGTTCTTTTGTTTTGTTATTTTATGTTCCAAGTTCCTAAATTTGATCACCTCAGAAACTGAACTGGAAAAATTCCTTAAAAATTAAGCACTTAACTGAAAAACAATTTCACAACTAAGTATCGCTTAAAAGATTGGTCATTGAGCCTCCCAAATGGTATAGGGGTTAGGGGAGTAAACCGCTTAGTTGGCTTCCGACCCAGGTATAGATATATCCATGCAGAATTGGTTACCAATTCGATGGGAGTCAACCACTAGCTGCCAGGCCGCAGCGCTGGGCAGCCCCGGTTGAGCAGACGACTTTATAAAAGGCAAAAAATAAATATATGTGTGCAAGGGGTTACGGGAACCGACTAAGATACCAAAGGGTTGGGTTCGAATCCCGGAGAAGGCATGGATGTAACTGTCTGTCCCTTCGTAGGAGGCAACAATAGCCGCCTATTAGGTGCCTCCAAAGTAAAATGATAACCACTTCTGGCCATAGAATTCGCCATTGCCGAATAGGCAAGTTCCCGCCATTTGATAAACAAAATGATTGATCACTGATCTGTAGCCGAATCTTAAGAAACGTATCACATAAGGTAGATTTTCATAATGTGACAAACTGGTTTATGATTCTTAATCAATATACTTGATCGAAACATACATGGTGAATCTGGACAATTGAACAGAAATTTAGGGGATGATAGAAGGCAGCTATGCGAGCAATATTCGTCATAGAATGTATGGTTGGAACACAAGCGGTGAGTAGTTAAAGGATAGTTTTCCCACTGTCGCATTTAAATAATTAACGCAAGGATAAAAGGAGATACTTCAGAAAACATTTTATTAACAGAAATGTATGCGCGATGGTTACTGAAGCACATTTACGAAGACACTATGCATTTCCCGAGTATCGCCAGCAGCAACGGCCAACCTGACGGTTATACCTACAGGGTGTTTCATAGATCATGGGACAAACTTGAAGGGGGGTGGAGCGTACTAAAACATGCATTTTTTTGTATAGGAATATAGGGTCTAATGTGACGCATTAAAGCAGGAACGCAAAAAGAGACACGAGGAGAAAATGTGTTTATGTACAAAATCAACGCAAATTGCTTCTTTGCAGCAATACAGTATTCGCAATAAATGTTCAAAAAAGGGAACACTAACAGCAATAGGAACTACAGATGTGACTGGGCTGGCAATGCAGCGGTAGAGGGCGGTAGTGAGCTGGACAAACCACGATCCGATGCATCAGATGGATCATTCGCAACCTCTGATGTCGAACGTGATGGATGAGTTTACGCACAGGGAAAAAGCTGACGTGCATCTCATGTATGGTGCTGGTAATGGGAACGACAGAGCAGCGCTACGGTTGTACCAGAAATGGTATCCGAACAGGCTTATTCCGAAGCACACAATGTTCAAGAGGTTGCATTGGTCTCTGTGTGAAAACGGGTCATTTGAAGCCACCTCTGACACTAGGAGTGGAAGAAGAAGTGCACGACAACCTCGCATTGAAGAATCCATCTTGAACACTGTGCATGAATCACCTCAGACAAGTGCAAGAGCTACTGCACGTCGTCTGCAGCTGAGTCATTCCACCGTTTGGAGGGTATTGCATGAAAATGGTTTGCACCCATGCCATTTTCAGAGAGTTCAATTCTTGAAAGAGACAGATTACCCTCTTCGAGTTCATTTCTGTCATTGTTTCTTGCATCCTTAATCTATACAGTCCTTAATCTTTTAATGATATCTTAAATAATTTTAATACCGAACTAATTTTTAAACACCTCGAAGGAAATCTTTTCGAAGTGTTTATTGATTTCATTTCGCCAGTTTGTTTTCCTGGAAAAATAGAAAGAAGTGCCACTGAAGTTAAATATTTGTTGCAAGCTAAAAAAATAAATATACAACTACGTCTTGAAGAATTAAATAATATCTTTCCTAATTAATTCCACCAGTCTCCATGTAGCGTTAATTTACGACGAAATAATATCACAGCATTTTGTTTCCTATTTGGCTTTGCTATTTTGAATATTATTAAATATAATATTAATATGTCTTTAATACGAGGACTAATTCTTAAGGTAGGAGCCCTGTTGTAACTGCTCAGCTTAAAATTATTTTAGGTCTTTAAATGAAATCTGTATATTAAAATAAGATACAATTTAAAGATGTTATAATTTTTACAGGTTTTTAAATATTTATTAAAATTTTTATGCTAAATTCTGTCATCTAACAAATAGGTTGTAATCTGAAATTTTCAGATTTTGATTTGTCTTGAGTTTGACTTCGGGAAGCTTTAAACGAGTGAAGGGTTTACTGACTCTTTCGCCCTGCAGGGCACGTATAAACGCTTACGTTCTGTTTATTTTTTCTGAAACGACTGTGACCAAATTCATCATAGTCTGAAAGCCTACTTTATATGATTTACATCTTAAAATATAACTATAGTTTCCGACAAAGAAAAACGAAAACCGTTGTTTTCGTAAAGACATATTTAATCCGGCAAGATTTTTTAAACATGCCATGCATATTTTAAATTCCTTAATTCAAGTTTATGTACATATTAAACAGAAGGAAAATAACCCTTCTGTAAAATATAAAATGTACCATAAGCTTTCCAGTTCTACATGTGCAAATCTGTGCTTGTACGGATAATTTTTGCTCTCATTATTTTTTTAATTTAATGGGCTTCTTATTTTAAAAATCAACATGAAATTGGGAAAATTATACCCAGATAAACCTGTTTCAGTTTATAAAATATATAGCGTTAAAGACATATTTTATCAATTCAATTATTGTTGCAGGTGTTATTTGGATTATGGCTCAATAAACTTAAAATTTTTACCTTTGTCTTTTAAGAAGTACGAAGTTCTAAGAAGTTCTTTTTTGAAGTACAAAGAATTAGGAAACTATATTCGTGGCTATTATTATTGTATCCCTTAGCGAAAAATTAGGTCGTGCATAAATTTATTTAAACTTGGAACTGTGTTTCAAACCAACTAGATATTAGAATATTGCGTGTATGTAGTTTGCGAGAAAAATGATTTAATTAAAAATTTGCACTGTCATAGACATATGATAAAAGTACAGCAGAAATTTATTCATTACATTGTATATGCTGGGGAATGTTTCTTCAGATAACTGCAGGCTGCCCATAGTTTATTCACCGGATAAAGATATGTTTTAAGTAATACAGAATAAGAGAAAGAGAAAAAATTCTTACTGAATTTTATTTAGCACTTCAAAGAATTTTATATTAATACACTTGAACATGAGCATCACTAGTTGCTCAGAGAATATAAAGTCTGTTCTGTATTTCTCTTCCCTGGTTATAAGCTTTAGCGTGTTGTTTCTGTGGTGATTCGATTTTTAATTCCGCGATGCTGCGAATCTCTGCAACATAAACACAGTTCTTCAGATGTTCCAACGAAGTTGAGTGGTGTGACTTCTTGAGAATGGCGTGGCTATGAAATTGGCGCAACTCTACCAATCCAACAGTCTGGGAATGTTTCAACGAAGAACACGTACTTGTGTAGCCCAATGACAGAGGGTCCCATTCTATTGAAAAAAAAACATTTGGCTGTATTTCTTCTAATTATGCTAACAAAACCAACTCATCATATCGAAGTAATCATCCTAATTAATTGATGACTCCGAGAAAAGAAGGGACCAATCATTTTGTTATGAATTAGTGCTCATCAAACATTAATTTAAGGGTTACCTCGCTCAATTTTCCCTCACAAAATGCGGATTTTTTTCATATACAAATCTTGCAGTTATGTGGATTAACCTCTCCTCGAACATGAAAATTTGCTTCGTCAGTTTTCTGGGAAAATTTATCATCATTATTGATGCATTCAAGAATGTCTGCAAAAAATTCCTTGCAAACGACTCGTCTGATTTGTTGGCAAATCTGAAGTTTATTCGCAGGTAGTTTCAACTGTTCCTGAGTAACTTTATGAACATTCAACCTGTTTGAAGGCTAGACTTTACTGGGACTACACACAAATACATCTCGAATGACGGAAACATTTTCATCACTGACGCTTGGCCTCTTTACAGTTCCTTTATTCAAAACTTGTCCGTTCTCTCGAAACTGTTTTAGCTATCTTTTATTTGAATGTTCCTTTGGTGAAAATTTATTGATTTCATGGCGGAAACGTTTTTAATCTGTTTTCGGCGATTTCATTGCCCTGACCAAAGACCGCACATTGCTTTTTTAATGCATGACGCATTTTGTACGTAAACATACAAGATCCCTGTTGCCGGCCCCCGAAATTAGGACAAACGAAATTTCTTGAACTAAAGATTATATTGATATAAATTATTCTCTATTGATTCGTACAATTACATTTTAGTTACTTTTAGTTAAATCATCTAAACATATTTGTATCTTGCACATTATTTCTGCCGAAAATTAATCTTTGAACTAGCTGAACTTAATTTTTACTATTAGAAAAAAGCTTTATTGAATTTTCCTTCCAAAAAACACTATATAAAAAATTATAGTTGCTCAAAAACTTAATGATTTATGAATTAAATGTAAGATTAACAGTATCTTGAATTTTTTTCTCCAGGCATGTTGTGCCTCTACTCCATGATGACTCCAACGCCATGCTACAGTTCGCACAATGGGGACGGGGAGGAAGTCAACTGGTAAGTGATTTCCAAGTATTCTTTTTCATCTATGTTCTGTTCAGAAAATATAAGAATTAATTAAAGTTTATAAAGTTTTCTAAAAAAATAATATACATATATATATGATAATTTGGTTGTATGATGAGAGAGCTAGAGAAAACACTCATTACTTTTCAGTCGCGGTTGGAATGGTGATGGTGTTACAAGGTACAACTGCGTAGTTGCAGTCAGATGTAGATGTTTATCATGACGATTAAACATACCGTAATTTCCGGAAAAGACGCCGCGGCGTTTACGTGTTTAAAACTTAAATTTTCAGCGGGTGCGGCGTTTCTACCCATGCGGCGTTTAGGTGCACTAAAAATAAAATATTTCCTATGATGGTCAATGTACATAGTTTGGATGGCCTTGTCATTGTGCATAGACTGGTGCTGTTCCCACACAAAAGACCACTCAGTTGCTTTTTGCGAACGTTATTTTGTTTACATTCTTTCCCTTGAACGGACCTACATGCTTTATTCACCCTAAACGAGATCTCAGAACAATAACATTCTTCCGCCTTTCAAATCAACATTCTCATCAGTTTGAATAGTCTCTCTCCTCTGCCATTCGAGGAATCTTCCAGGACCCATCCTCTCCCCACCCCTGCCTTTTCTGCAATTTTTTTCAGAGGCGGACACGACTCCACCTGCCTCACAATAACGAACTCTGACGTATTTTCCCTTCAGCATGAATGTATTTTTCTTGGCATTCTGCCAAATACAGATCCCATCAGTTTGGGTACAAGTACGTGTTGGATAGTTTTTAAGTAAGAAGGGAGCAGAAAATTTTTGAAAATGTCTCTAAACGACACAGAAGCTATACATTTCTTACCTTTAATTTATTTTTGAGTTATGGTTTCATTTCATGCATTTTTCTTAACTGGTATGTCATATATCAGGACTTAGGTTGAGTTTTTGCATCTATACGGCCCACGACGATGTCACGCGCAATTTAATCTATTGCGGCGTTTACGCTGATGCGGCCTTTCTTCCGGAAATTACGGTATTTTATTTTTGAACATAAACAATTCTTTAGAAGCGCATTGTATAAATTACTCATCACAATGAATTGAATCTGCACTATACTTATATCACATTTTAAATAGTAGAAGCTACAGCTAAGCGTAAAGATGTGTGGTGTGTTATTCAAGCAGGAACAAGCACAGGGAGAGAATGCGTATAAAGCAGCTAGAGTATTTATAAACTCGGCTCCTTTGCTTCAGTTTTGAATGATGATTGGATAAAAGCTCACAGCACTGCAGATGAAATGACGCAAATGGCGTGGTGCAGGTTCTTTGAAGTGGATGTATTAAAATTAAAACCAGAAAATTATACGGGTGCTATTCTTTTCAGGCCACTTCTACCTTCAACCATAAACAGGATGTCGTCTGCATACGCTGCGCAGTTTTCCCCGTTTTATGTCTCTGAATTTCTGGAATGGTGTATTTGTAACTATCTTCCATACGGATGGTGTCAGGCATGAAACTTGATCGACACCACATATAAGACACAAGTATCTGAATTCTGCAAAACACTTAACAGGAAAATTCAAACGTTTTAGGCTGCTTTTTCGTCTTCATGTTCCTTTGCGATCTATGTCTAGCAGTTCTGTTTTGTGAGTCAAGATCTATAGTTTATTTTCTGGCTCATTGCAGAAATTTTTCTAGGTATGCCTGTGCTCTTGTCTGCAGTTCACTCCTTATCATAGTAACCAACAGGAAGTCTTTCTGCATAGGCTATTCAAAGCCAACGTATTATTTATCTGAATTGCTGGAATGATGTATTAGCAAATGCATTTTGGTCATAGGCATTAACCTTTAGGGACCCTTCTTGTCGTAAACTTAATAGGTTTTTCCTCGATGGTTAGCACTAGCCATTATAGGCGTTCGCCCTTAATAAGGCCGAAAGCGGGAGTCACTTTAGTGTGAAGGCGCCTAAGAGGTGAGCCATAGTTGGCTCCTATGAAAGGACAGACAATTTACATCCACGCTTTCTCCGTGATTCGAATCCGGGCTCTCAATAGTCAGAGTCATTAACCACTTTCCCTCCTGAGCAACTCTTGAAAGTAGTACTGTCGAAATTACACTGTCTGTCTTATAGGTGTCTACGCAGGATCTTATCTACGGTGTCTGGGCATGAAGCTGCATCAAAAGTGCTGATGACGAGGCCCTCACAGTGATGTTAAATACGTCTAAAATAAAAGAGCGTGTATCTACATTCTTGTTGGCAGTAAGAGTCGACATAAGTTTAAAAATGCATGTTGCGTAGAATAACCTGCAAGGGAATTCTATTGCTGAGGATAAATTGCAGTTGTGATGCATAGATGAAAAATGAAACCAGAATTTATAACTCGCACCAGTGATTTTACAAGTGCTGGACGTAGGCAGAGTGGCCTGTATGAGAAAGGGTCTGCAGCGTCTTTATCAGTCTTCAACAATAAAGCTACTTCTGCTTCGTCCGTGTCTCGAACAGAGCGGCGCCTCCAACAAGCCTGTAAGCTAAGCCAGAATCAGTTCCGGAATCAGAACTGAAAAAGGCCAAAGGGTCCATTAGTGCCTCCATGATATGATACATTTCAAAAGGCAAAGGAGGAGGCTCAGTACCAACTTTGTTAGTACATTTCCAGCGCCGGAAGCTATACCTAATTGTCGTTTGCAACTCTGTAAATTGTCCTCCACAAAAGTTTATCTTGATCATTTAATGTGAGTTAATAGCAGCAGCAAAAAATGTGCGACTGTTAAAGTAAGCTGTAGATTGTTAAATGGTTTTAATTTCTGGTAGTGAATTTCACTTGCTTCATTGGACTAACTAACTTCGTAAAATATGTTCTTCTTAAGATTCAGATCTCAAAATTATATTATAGTTCCTCAAGAAATAGATTAAAAAAGAGGTAGATTGCCATATACTCTCTGCAGACGACTGATGACATAACGTGATATCTCATTTCAACCTTCGGTACTTCAGAGAGTGGTATTTTAGATGTGGCAAAATAGTCGTGCCATTTCAGACCTTTTTATTTCCTTCCGCTAATGTTCATGATGAAAACTCAAACGTCATGCCATTTCAGCCTTTCTTTCACATAAAAAAGAATTATTACTCAATTCACAGTACTTCATGGTTTAAAATGCACTATATATCCGTCAAACTGATTTCACCGACCCATAATAAATCTTAGCCATCGAATATTATTCATTAAAGAGAAAATCCTGTGAAGTAGAAAGTCAAAAATAAAATGAACGTATTTTAAATAATCCGAAACAAACTGTTCATGAAACAAGGAAATCCGAAAAAAAAAACAGCTTTTTAAAATGGATGGATATTGCTTATTTCAGCCGGAAAAGAAGTATAGATCCTCCATACTATACAGTAACTCTGTTGGTAAATGGCCGTAAAAACTGCTATTCCCTAAAATGTGACTCAGCATTCCAATCAATCAAATGAATATTTTTTAAAAATTTAGTCAGTAAAATAATGAATCCATTCTATTAAAAATTGTTATAGGAGCATCTATTATCATTTTCATGAGACTATGGATGTAAGATAAAAAAATATGTAAATCAAAATTGTAATTTGAACTAGCGGGTAACCCCTTAATTCCCCCTCTTTAATCTAAAAATCGTAATAAATTTTTTGAACGGCGTCATTTCTAGATCAATCCATCTTGCATGGTTTGCGCAACGTTACTGATGTGGCTGTTCTTGAACATGAACTCAAAATTTCGAGACCTGAAACCTGTTTAATCTAAACCAAAACCTTTGCCTGGTGAGCCTCCATATTGCAAACTTGCGCACTTTAGCTTCAGCTGTCTGGTGTTCGCCGATAACATCGCGGCAAAAACATCGTGGACGAAAACGTCGGGGAGAAAACAACGCAAGGCGAAAACGTCGTGCTACAAAACATCGTGGGAGAAAACATCGCAAAGAGAAAACATCGCAGTTCTAAAACATCGTGGCACAAAACATCGTCGTCGAAAATAAAGCGGTTCAAAAACATCGCAGTTTAAAAACATCGTCGTCGAAAATATCGTGGTAAAAAATATAGTATCTACAAATCATCGCATGACGATAACATCGCAGACATGCTATTTTCAGGTTTTAATAATTGTAAATGGATATTTCCATAATGATTTGTGAGCGCAAGGTGTAAAGAAGGATAAATTTTACTTTCACATTTTTTATTAACTAATAAATTTTTGCTGAAAACGTAAGAAGGAAACTTAAGCATAGAAAATTAAATGTAACTTATAGATTATACTTTTCATGAAATATTACAGTAAAAACTTTATAAAAATGATTTATTAATGGCCTTTGTTAGTTAACTATGTCGGTTTAAAATTCTATTAAGTGTTATAAGTTACATTGATTTTCTATGCTTAAGTTTCCTTTTTATTTTCTCAGCAAAAATATATTAATTAATAAAAAATAAGTAAAAATTATCCTTCTTTCCATCTTGCGCTCACAAATCATTATGGGAATATCCATTTACACTTATTAAAGCATGCCTGAAAAAAGCATGTCTGCGATGTTATCGTCATGCGATGATTTGTAGATACTTTATTTTTTACCACGATATTTTCAACGACGATGTTTTTAAACTGCGATGTTTTTGAACCGCTTTATTTTCGACGACGGTGTTTTGTACCACGATGTTTTAGAACTGCGATGTTTTCTCTTTGCGATGTTTTCTCCCACGACGTTTTCACCTTGCGTTGTTTTCTCCGCGACGTTTTCGTCCACGATGTTTCTGCCGCGATGTTTTCGGCTGTAACCCAGCTGTCTTGCAGTCAAGACGCTTCCTTTGCTTTTTCGTACAGCTAACTACTCCTTCATCTAAAATGTGATATTTTGTATAAAACTATGGGGTGCTTATTGCGCCCATGATCATATGCGTGAAGAAAAGTGTATTTTCGATAATTATTTTATGCCCATCAATAAAAATTACATTCAATACGGCCACGTCTGTCTACATGTCTTTCCTTCGAGTGTCATCTTTCTAACCACACAGCAAAGTCTCTCAAAGTTATAACGCAGAGAACCATCGTCAATCCATTGCAGCTTACTCCAAGTCATCATATTACTTACTTATTATTATTGGATATCTTATTAATTTTATATATATATTACACACACACATATATATAAGATAAAAAATATGAATCTCAAAATTACCAACTTTAATTTATCTTTTTAATTCCTGATTTTAATTTAGCTACGTCCCCTTCCTGGAATCTAAAATGTTTCATCTAGTAATTAATCCGTTTCTTGTTTGTGTAATCATGCTGCAATGCGGCAGCTCTTTTCCACTCGGATTAAAGGAAATTTTTACTATAACTATCACTGATACTATTGCGTACCATTGTATTGCAACGGTTATATATATATATATATAAATCGTTGCAAAATTTCGCCTGGTGAGCCTCCATATTACATATTATATATATATATATATATATATATATATATAATATTCTCATTCGTATAAAGCTAATTTAAAATTAAATTTTCATAATTTAAAATTTTAATTTAAATTAGCTTTATACGAATGAGAGAATATTTGTTAAATTCAAATTTCATTCCTTTCAGAAAAAGCTCAAGAGAATTATTTAAATTTAATTAACTTTACTATTAGTTCTTATGAAACATATATATATATACTGTTAATTTTCTTTTCATTTTATCCTTCCTTATGAATCATCATTTTTATGGTAATTTTCGACCAACGAAATTATAGTCAATTTCATTTATTAAATTAAAAGAAAGGAAGATGTGTGTGTATTATTTTCATGAAAAAAAATGTACGTTAGCAATTAATTTTGATATCCGCTAAGATACAAATATGCTTATGAAACATCATGGCACTGGAGAAATCGTTAGCAACTAGGAAAAGACACAAAGAAATAGAAAACAATTTCCACATAAGAAATCATTCTTTGAAGCAATATGAAAAAACATGATCAAATATTTACAGATGGAGAATAACAGAAGGAAAAAATGTGTGTGGATGCGTATGAAAATCTTTGTTAAAGGCACGAGAGATTGCGATTATTTATATTTCGCTTTTCTCATTTACAACCATGATCCATGGTTTCTGTTCTTTCAAGTAACTGCAAAATCGAAAGTTCTTAGAAATTTTCTCTTCAAATTCTTCTCATTTCTTAAAGTTGAGTGACTCTCAAGTTATAAATCTTCTTCAGTATCTATTGATAATAATATAAGACCACTTCCCTTTATTGATTTGCAAATGTTTCTTTTAATCTTCTTGCGAATCCCTGACGCGCATGAGCTCAGATTTGATTGAAAGCGAAAGAAAGAGATCTCAGACATTTTCTGCTTGACTGCAATTCGGTTCACGTCTTGTTGCATTAGATGTAGATATCACATTCAGTTTCCCTCTGAATAAGCTTAATCTTACTTATCTCAGTGAGCAATAATCGTATCAGGCTGTTACACAATTCTTCTAATAACGCTAAATTAGAATGACTGAAAATATTTTGCAGTAACTTATAAACAAAATGAATAACAAAGTATAATCTAGGAAACAAGTAGAAAATGTGGGAAACAAAAGATAATTCTTCTGAAAGTACTTCTGCTTGCATATTTTTTTACTCTAGCCCTTATAAGGAATATCTGATAAAATCAGTAATCTAAGTATTTCATTTATATCTATATTTCTGAGCTAAAATAAGCAATTTTCCTTTCTATTTTCGTTCGTATTCGAAATATACTAAATACTCTAATCTAATATACTAAATACTAAATACGTTAAGCCCTTCTTACTGTGATATGGTAAGTCCGGCATGTTTCGCATCAGTAGCCAGAAGCTTAAGAAGATTGGAAAACAGCTGCGATCCAAGACTTTTAGAATACCGTTAACATCTCAAAGAATTGGTTTTAGAAGTTACCAAAAGTTTAAAAGAAATTGAAAATTTAAAAGCTTAAAAGTCATACGATTGAAAAGAAATTTTAGTCTAGTCATATTAGGTAAATTATTTTAGTTTAACGCCTCAAGCAATTTTAACCTAAACCTTCCCAGCATGGCTAGTAGTTTAAGAATTAACCCTAGAAATAAAAGTACATAGAATATAAAATTTTAGAATTAAAATGAGCTATTCACAAGCTCAGAGCCATATATTGGCAAAAAGAATTACTGTGATAATATTTCATGGTCACCTCACTTGTATACTTATTTAAGTGAACAGGTACATTTGAAATTTCAAAATATACCAAAACTGTAATACATTTTTTCTTCCTTGTACGAAGTAAAAAGGAAGTATTATAATCGCGAAAAGTTTCAAGCATCATATTTCAACGCAAAAATCCATTGCTTGACTTCTGTACGTAAGAACAGGATAAAAGACTATTTTCCCCCAAAAAAATTGCAATACTAATTTTAAATGAATTCCAAAGAGAATTTTTCGTCGCGTCTGTGCGTACGTACGTATGTATCTCGCATAACTCAAAAACGAGTAGCCTCAGAACGTTGCAATTTTGTATATAGGACTGATATAACATGTAGATGTGCATCTCGTATTTTGGTCGCAATCTGCCGCACCAAACGTATATAAATATATGTATATATATCTCCACTCTGTTACTCGGCTCAGTGATCTCAGTTTTTTTATTCTTATATGTTTGTAAATTGTGCGTTGTTTGCTGTAAAACTGGTTGAATTATGTTGTTTTTATCATCCGGTTAAGGTTTTTAAATAGTAATCTGCTTTCGTAAATCTGCATGAAATATTTGTGAAGTTATCAACAATTTAAAAAATGTTTAAGTGATGCTAAGCCTAATAATTTTTCCCGTGGCAGCCATTGCTTGTTTACAGTTGAAACAGCAGAACAATAGATTTTTTGCCAATCTAGAGAAAGTAAGCTTCGCAATAACAAAGATAAAGCCTTCTTTTATTATTGCGAATTTAATCATGCTTAATCCATTCTGGAATTTATTCGAGGAAATAAGTGTTTAAGATTTACTTCGTAATTTTGAATACAGACATTTTGAGTTTTTTGCCTTGTCGCGAAGTGAGAACTGAATCAATTGAATGAGAAATACAGAATCGTCTGAGAAAAACTGCTTCTTTTTTGTTTTGTTTGCTTAATTTCTTTTATACATCATTCTAGATTTATTATAGTATTTGAATACAACATGTGGCAACGATTAGATAATTCTTAAGATTATTTAAATTTTGTGCATTCTGAGTTAAAAAAATGAACGAAATGTAACGCTGTTAAGTGAACCCGGCGCCAGAGTGTCGCTGTAGTAAACAAATATAGTGAATTTTAAAGAGTGCATTTGTTCTATTGTGGTTTATGGGCTATCGACGAAGTAGATTTAATTCAATCGTGGATTTGGTTCATGGATTTGGAGTAATTGATAACAACACTTGACGAAGAACCAAAACACATTTATTATCCAATATTACTCAGAACAGTTCCAAAAACACGCTTACAGTAGTCGAAACCTATGACAAACACGCTGAAACAATCGGCAACACACCCATCGGGCTATAACGGTGAAAAGAGCTTCACGGCAAAACACTAAATACAGCTCCGACTCGGGTAATCTCTTTAGGAACTCAAGATACTCTTCACGATACACTCGATGATACACTGCTTATTCGCGTACGGGCAGAGCTCAACGCACTCAAGATACTCTTCGTGATAAAACTCACGATACACTCGATGATATACTGCTACTCCGCGTACAGGCAGGTTATCTATAGCTTTTGACCAGCCTTCGAGAACAATCTAGGGTAAACCGGTAAGAGTTCGTTCCAGAATGTTCTCGCTCCATCTATGGTATATCGCCGATTTTGTCGCCAAATGGGCGATTTCACGCCAAATCTATTAACCCTGCCTTCCTTGCTATTTTCTGGCAACCCTAAACCCGCTTTGTGGGCAAGCTATCTTACCGCGACTGGGCATTTCGTAACAATATTTTAAAAGTTTAGTATAAAAGCTTAATAAAATTCGAATTTATTTTTATTATTATTTCTTAAAGATACACGTTCCCTTTATATAGAAAATGACTTAATTAATCAAGACATAGCTTAGAATTTACTCACCGAATCCTTGGGCAGGAAAATTGCAGCAAATGTTTCTCAAATTTGTTTTTTATTTTTCTAGAAATTGAAACCAATTTCCTGAAAACGATAAACACCTCTTTACAGTCTTTAGGTGTTTAATTAAAAGACATATTAAGGTTAGTTTAAATGCTTAGGATATTTATTAAAAGTGACATGGATGTTATGTTATGAGCAATATAATGTCATTATGAGTAAGCGACTTGATCTATATGAGTGCGTCCTACGGCATGGAACGTCTTAGGTAATGTTGTTAGGGCACCTTGATTTAGAAATATTAAACTATCTTAGTTGGGATATGATGGTCAGAAAACAGAACCACTTTATTTTTTGGTACTAATATTTTTGATAATTACATGAATAAATTCTTGGACTTTTAGCCCTCGGACCGGCTGGAATTTTCGTTAAGAAAGTCCAAATTTGCACAAAATATTTACCACGAAATACCATGAGAAAGAACTATTTTCTTAATTTTAATGTAAAAAAATTTAAATGCCTGGTATTTTATAACTGAATTTCTGTGCTTTTAATACTTTACCTTAATTTCTTGGACATGTTTTAAGATGGAAGTATTATGTTAACCATCTTACAGATATTCTTACAGATATGTTGTTCTTATGTTCTTACAGATATCACAAAAAGTACTTTACGCCTTATCGATCAGACGGTTTTAAGCGGGTCAGGAGATACGCGTGTATTTGGCATTAGACTATAAACACTTGTGCCGATAATATGTCTTTGCCTAGCTTTTAGGTTTGATCAAAAATAGTCAGCTGATAGAAGGCAACACTCATTCTATCCTTCTTCTCTGGACTCTTGGAAGATTTTCGAATCGACTAGGCGTGATATTGTCGCTAGCCTCCGATTTGGATACTATCCAAATCAGATGCCACGCTAGTGCCTATCCAAGTTAGTGACTATGCCATGGTCAGACGATGGAAGCTAAACGTGGCGTTGTCGTTAACCTCCGATATGGAGGATAATGACTATGCCACGCCTAAGAGTTATTATGCTACACTAGTGACTATGCACGTTAGTGACTATGACACGCTACCAGAATGGCATTTAATCGTATGCTCACGTAGAAGTATAGCTCCAAAAATAAAACATATAACCCAATGACTTTCAAGAGCGTTGTCACAGGAAGACAGCTTGTGCAAACACTATGTCTTTGCCTAGCTTTTAGTTTTGGTTCAAAAAAGTCAGATATTGGAAGCCAACACTATTTCTATCCTTCGTCTCCAGCCTCCAGTCTCTTAGAGAATTTTCGAATCGACTGGACGTGGCGTTGTCGCTAACCTCCGATATGGAAGATAGTGACTATGCTACTCCTATGAGTAACTATGCTACGCTAGTGACTATGTACGTTAGTGACTATGCATCGCATCCAGGATGGCATTTAATCGTATGATCACATCGAAGTATAGCTCAAAAAAATTAAACATATAACCCAACGACTTTCAGGCGCGTGGTCACGAAAAGAAAGAGTTCAGAAAATGGTAAATGGCAGCAGTAAGAAAATGTTTAAAAGAAAAACGATTTTTAGAAAAACAGCAACTGACAAAATATATAACGATAACAACATTTTAACGATGTTGAAGTGAACACGCATTAAAGGATAAGTGTCAATGACGAGACAGGAGTTCTGTGGATATTTTATCTTATTTTTGTTTTTTATATGGCTAATAATTCTTTCTTTTATGAAGTGAATAACAAAATGTGAATGCATTTTAGTAGCAATGGTTTTTATTTTAATACCAGCACGGATAGCTTCAGTGTAATGTTAGTTTTGAAGGAAAAGGAAAGCTTAAAACATTTAAGAAGCTAGTAAAGCTTAGATTTATGGCGCCTTTATTCTAAACTTCAAATAATGTAAGCTACAACAGAGAAACATGTTAATGCAACTTTGAGTTTTTAAACATCTTATTTTTAATCAGGTTTATTACATTAGTCGCTATGGGGGTCACCAGTTACCGACATCTGGTTATTTCAGTAGCGCTGTGGGGGTATGTGATTGGCAAAGTACACTGATCTTTAAGGTATGGTTCAGTGCTGCCAGTCACACTCTCTGTGAATTTATTTCACTATATTAAGTGACTGACGCGACTTTTCTGCATATTGCCGCGATTTGGCCTGAGAACATGCTTTCAAAGAAGCATGATATGTGCTCATTTGGGGAAGAATGTGTGTAAAAAATAACTCCTTAGGTACAAACATGATTTTATTGATGAGAAAATAGAAAATATTAAGATCTGGCGCTCATGCAAGGTGAAACATTCGTAGCGTGCAGTAAAATTTTTCCAGTAGAGCCGTAACTAATGACGGCCATAATAAAAAAAACATTAAAGTTTGTCAAAAAAATGAACCAAAATATTGAAACAATAATTGTGTTTATATACCCGAGCAGAATAAGCCTGAAAACTAACAGTCATTTTTCAATCAATTTGTATAAAATTCTATGGCCATCAATGTGTTAATAAAATGCGCATGCTCGTTGATTTCCGAAATCTAATTCATTAATGGAGAAAATGGCCTAAACCCCTTAAATGATTAAATCATGTAAAATAATTGAAAGAAATTTAAAATAGGACGTAGTCGTCGAGGCTTGAAGTGGGTTATTAATATTGGTTTTAAATTATTCAGATATTTTCAAAAAAATAAATCGTGTTTGTTAATGTCCTTAATGGATTTCACTGTCATTACCAAAACTGAAAATAAAACGCATGAATAACCGATGTGAAAACATACAAGAGCCAGCTTATGGAATTTTATATCTGAAAATCGATAAATGCATTCTGTTAGAGGATGAAAAATGATATGCATAAGAAAAAAGATGTTTTAGGAGAGTATGCAATGAAATTCTGCACTCGTCTTTTCAATGCCATGGCGCCTATCGATTATTTGAGATATCGGCAATATCGATTATTCTGATGCCCTTCAAGTTTCATCTTTGAATGTTATATTGATTGCCTGGTTCTAATATACTTATTCCGGAAGTTTTCCGCAGGACCAAAAGGAAAAACAGATTGCCTCTGAATTGTTAACTGGATTTCCAGTTTCAAAGTGGCTACCATTTATTAAAATAAACTGAGAACTTTAGACTACGTGAATTACAGAACTTGGTTTTGTGTTTATAAGCACTATCCTTCATTTAATAAGAAAAATTCACAGTGGTTTATAGGATTTTGCGTTTATTAGCCAGTTATCTTCTTACACTTCTACTTCCGACGCCTCCCAGAATTCAAATTAGTTAATGTGTTTAATCACAGAGTTCTTGAATGCGAAAAAGAACTTTTGGCAACTATCGCTGACCGTCTCGCTATTGCTTCTCCGATCGACTGAATTACTTGAATTGGTTCGAGCTTTTCTGGCCGTAATTGCTCTCAAGAGATTAAGGGCCTAAGCCAAAGCTTATAAGTGCTGTTTCCCTTTGCGAAGTTTATAAGGTTTTGTCTCCCTCTTTTCTGCATTACTTCGTGGTGTAACGGTAGCATACTCAGCGCGTATTCTAGAGGTCCAGGTTCGAATCTCGGCGAGGGCACTGCACATTTTTCCTATCTCCTGCTTCAAAATAACCTAATAACTCTACAGTGGTTCCCGAACTAAAAGGTGGTGGATGGTAATTCTTCATCACCAAAATTTGGCGATTGCGTCCCTTAATCCCCAGGTCGCCCTTTGAAAGGGGATGTATATAAGGCATTTTCTTCCTCCTTTCTGCATGCCTTCGTGGGGTAACGGTAGTATACTCGGCGCGTATTCGAGATGTCCAGGTTCGAGTCCCAGCGAGGGCATTACTCAGTTTTCATTTTTTCCGCTTGAAAATAACCTAATGACTTTACAAGTTAATATTTGAATTTTGCTTTAACTTTTGTTTCTGTTCCTACGAAAGGTATGTAACCATCAGGTTGACGATTAAATAAACAGGTTTATTTTTAAACTTCTTCTGGGTATCAATTTATTTACACGAAAGTCAAAAACAGGACGATAAGTCATTTGACTGTCTTTATGGATCCAGCAGTTAACATTCAAAGTAGTTCGCATCTGTACACACTTGGATTAATTCTTCATTTTCTGTACACTTATTGAAGTTTTCCGATAGTTTTGAATTTTTATTGAAAACATTTTAAAATCTTCTAACATGTGGAAGTCAAAGAATTTACATTGGGTTATTTATATTGGAAGAACTTCACGGAGTTTTGCTTTAAAATGCCTGTCTAATAATGTTGTTGTATTAATAATGTTGTCTAATAATGTTGTTCCTTGTTCCTTGTATCAATACTAGGCTGGAGTTAGGAAAACAACCCTTATAGTCTTCGGCTTTGTAGAATTATTTAACAAATTAAGGAAGACAGGGTAACCTTTCGATAGGCAAGAACCTTAAATAATGAACTGAGCTGTTCCTTGAATCGAACCTGTGATCTTCTAATTTCTAGATGGATGCGCTGACCACTACAGCGCAAATACACATGAGAAGAATATCTTTGACTGTTTTCATTGCCTCCCATTTAAAAAGCAATTGGGGAAAGAAGCAAAGCCTGGTCTGCCAAATTAAGCGATTATGAGTTATCGTCCAAAAAATGTTAATTCGGCTCCAAACTAGAATAATTTATTCAAGATTTTTTGTGAGAAGCAATCTTAAAATATCATTCGAGCCTATATCAGAAGTGTAACCCGAGTCCATTTGTTAGCTGGCAAGGACGCTGATTTTGCTCTGCTATGGAAAAATGTCCTTGCAAAATTATCCATTTCAGTCCAGTCGAGAAAGGCTTCCTTAGGAAGCTGGCTTGTAATCACTTGATACAAAATAAGAAGCCGGAATTTATGCAACCATCTAATTCAGATGAACTCCATATGAACTAGTAGCTCGTTAGTAGTAGTAGTTTTCGCAGCTTTAGTAGCTCGGTTTTTTTTTCCCGTCTTTTGCTAGTGGTAAGCTAACTAAAGTCTATACGCGCCCCGACAATTTAATGAAACGACGCGGCTGGTAGTACTCAACTCAGTCCCCCGAAATTATGCAAGAGGCGGGCTACCGAACAAAAAGCCACCTTGGAGATGGTCCGGACACATCAACTGAGGTCCCGGTGCCCACATCACCAGGAACGACAGCTTCAAAAATACCTCCACCTGCAACGCAGGCCCACCCCTACACTGGTCAACCAAGACCTCCGTCCCAGAGATCAGAGACCACGATGGGGTGGGCTGAATGCCTGGAGCTATGACTGGTTATCAATGATGCTACCCACCAGTACTACACGGGCTACCCCTTCCTCCAGGCCTTTCACGGAATACCAAGGACAGCGGTGACTGGACGCTCAATGGCCCAGGCGCTATTTGGCTACCGATGCCATAGTTACGGGGATTTATGCAATCCGACCCGTAAAGAGTGGAGATATGCCCCACCCCACGGATAATCGGGAACCGTCAGGCTCGTAATTAATATACCCCGTGGCCGAGACTGCCTAGGTACAGATCTTAGCCAGTACTTCGCAGAGTACTCTACGTTGATCCCCGGGAGGGATTTGCTAGTGGTAAAAGACTTCTATTAGATCTATTACTAAAGAAAATACAGCACTGTTACAGAGAATTTGAACACACAATGAAAATTATGCTTAGCATGGGCATCGTTAAAATAGAATCATTGTAACATTCCGTTCAGCAAATCAATAACTAATTGTTTCTTTGATACAAACGAATCAAGCAAACGGGCTAGCTGCTTGAACATTTTCTTTTGGTTTTCCCCATGTGTAACGCGTATACGAGCCAGTTTTCCTTAGAACGTCCTCCACGAAGGCATCCCGAGATAGCCCTCGAGTGCTTTGTTATAATTAAATAAACCAAACCACACCAAACTAAACATTTCTTGATAAACCTTTCTGTGGAATTGCAAATTCTCTTAAACGTGAAGAGAAACTATGAATGAAGAATTTCGATAGCAACATGAAACAAAACAAAATAAAGTACTTCTTGCCCAACTATGTTGTAAGTTCATCGAAAATGATTTTTATAAAAACAGTCTGGTAATTATAATTTCTAATGTTGATCCTTATCGTTAAAGCTTCAGAGGCAATTGGTATACTTTTATAAGAAAGAAACATCCTTAAAAATTAAGTCTTGGTTAAATGCGAGTAAAATAATTTTTCATTGTGAATTCAGTTTGTAAACTTTTTTATCCATGGACCTTACACAATGTAATCTTTATTCTCCGAAAGAAACAAAAGAGAAAAAAAAAAGACCAGATACAAGTTACGCTACACAACTTTTACTGTTGTGTTTTTAGAAAGAAAAAAAATTGAAAGATCGACAAAGAAAGGAAAAAATTTTTGGAGAATGAGATTTACGAAGTGAAACAATTTAGTCAAGCGAAAAAAAATTATGTGTTCTGGACTTTTTTTTTTTAATTCTTTCTTTACTAAATGTACTGTTTCAGAATAGGAATGAAACTCGTTCATTTATTTTAAATGATTGTTCATTTTCTTAAAATTTGTTTTTTACAGGTTGAAGTTTATGATAATTTTGTTTTGTAATTTGTTGGAACATTTTGATTAATTGGTACTTTATGATAATTGCAAGACAGTTTCATTCAGTTCAGGAAAAACCTTGAACTGTAATTTAAATATTCGATATGCTTAGCAGAATAATTGCATTTTAAATTGCCTCAGAAAATTTTAGATTAATAAAACACTTGATATTCAAATCTATTAGTTTAAAATATGGTATCAAATCAAAAAAGTTGATTTTATAGCCAAATACAAAAAGTAAAAATACAAGGCATAAAATTATTAAATTTTATTGTATTAAATTATTTAATGTATTATTAAATACATTAAATGTTTCGATAAATATAATTAGTTTTTACTGAACTAATGTAGCTTTCCTTTACCCTGTTGTTAGAATAATCCGTTTCAAGAATTACTATTTTAAAACTCTGAAAAAAAAATTTATTATTTTGCTAGAACTATCAAATCCAAGCTTAAATGTTTTGATTATAGGGATAAAATTATTTTAAAGTAAAACTTGCTCAAATTAACATATTTTAATTTCTCTTCTGAACCTGCGATACACCAAAACCGAACGCCAAATACTGTTTAAAACAGTTAAAAAAACAACTTTAAAATTACAGTTCCACGTCAAAACAAGCAAATCGATCAACGAGAAAGAAGATCGAATTTTCGGTGCACGAAACTGAATCTTGACTTTTGGTCCAAATGGACAAAAACATACTGAAGTTGGTGTACCAACTGTCTTAATTCGCTATTTTATTAAGAGTTTCAAACATAAACAAATGGTGGCCTTGTTAGGCTTAGCGTCATTTTATTTTAAATTATTGATAATTCTACAGCTATTTCTTGTAGATTAACTGTAGGCATAAAAATCTTCACTGGATCATAAAAACCACATAATTCAATCACTTTTAAAGCAAAAAATGCGCAGTTTACCAACATATAAGAATGAAAACACAGAGTTCACCGAACGGGTTAAGAGAGTAGGTGTATATATGTGTGTGGTGTTATATTTTTGGGAAGCATAGAAGAAGAATCAGCTTGCAGTCGCTGTAGCTGAGTTTTAAGGATTACAGATGAAGATAAAACTTGAACTTGAAGAATTTCCAGTCTTTATTTTCACACATTTTAAAAAATCATCATAGATCATAGATCCAATCATAATCAAATCCGATACATTTCTACGATTCAGTTATAATGAATTATGATACATTGCTATTTACTATGATTCTTAAAATTAAGACACAGGCACTTTAGACGGGGAAGCAAAGCCAGGAGATACTAGCAAGGTGTGAGCTAGTAGAAGTGACGTAATTAACAGACAGGGGTTTTTATACCAGAGTAGGTGCGATTCTAGAGATAAGCTATGATTGGTTAGTTATTAGTTTTGGTTACCCTTTGCAAGCAGCGTTACGTAACGTCAAAAGATCTCGAATTAGAGAGAACAGATGAAATTAGGGAAATTACCAAATTTAGAATGCTAATTTTGAGGTCGCTAATTATTTTTTAAAGCAGCTATCGTATTTTGTTATATTTTACATACATACAGGGTGTTTCATAGATCATGGGACAAACATCGAGGGGGTGGAGCGTACTAAAACATGCATTTTTTTATAGGAATGTAGGGTCTAAAGTGACGTGTTAAAGTAGGAACGCAAAAAACCGACACGACAGGAAAATGTGTTTATGTACAAAATTCAACGCAAAGTGCTTCTTTGTAGCAATACAGTATTCACAATAAATGTTCAAAATAGCGACCACCAGCAGTAATAAATGCTTGATAACGTCGGAGAAGGGATTGACGAACATTTTGAAAAACGACAGGCATTTCGGGCACGCTTGCAGCCGCAATGGATAGTCGAGGTCCTCTAGTGGGTCAACGGGAATCTCGTAAATGATCCTCTTCAGATGGTCCCATAAAAAAAATCCAAGCTGGATAAATCTGGCTAACGGGATGGCCATCGAACGGGTCCACTACGACCAATCCATCGGCCCGGAAATGTCCCATCTAAGTAATTGCGGACTCGCACGTGGTTATGGGCTGGTGAACTATCTTGCTGGAACCACATGCAATCTCGAACGACAGCCGGAACATCCTGCAGCAATTCCGGTAGCACCTCTTGCAGGACAATATGATAACATAAACCATTTGTACGTGCAGGTAAGAGGAATGGGCCTATGAGGTAGTAGTTAACAATACCCGTCCCTACATTCAACGGAGAAGTGTTGTTTGGAATGCATGTGGACGTGTGCCGTGTGGATTATAAGTTGCCCACACGTGCATGTTGTGGCTATTGAAAAAACCGTCCTGTGAGAAAGTTGCCTCGTCCATGAATAGCACATCCAATGGGAAATCCGCCTGCGCCGCACACTGCTGCAAGAACCAATGACAGAAATGAACTCGGAGAGGGTAATCTATGTCTTGCAAGGCTTAGACTTTCTGCAAATGGTATGGGTGCAAATCATTTTCATGCAATACTCTCCAAACGGTAGAATGACTCAGCTGCAGACGACGTGCAATAGCTCTTGTACTTGTCTGAGGTGATTCATGCACAATATTCAAGTTGGATTTTTCAATGCGAGGTTGTCGTGCATTTCTTCTTCCACTTTTAGTGTCAGAGGTGGCTTCAAATGACCCGTTTTCACACAGAGAGCAACCTTTCGAACATTGTGTGCTTCGGAATACACTTGTTCGGAAACCGTTCCTGGTACAACCGTAGCGCTGCTCTGCCGTTCCCATTAGCAGCACCATAGATGAGATGCATGTCAGCTTTTTCCCTGTGCGTAAACTCACCCATCACGCTCGACATCAGAGTTGCGAATGATCCATCTGATGCATCGGATCGCGGTTTGTCTGGCTCACTACCGCCGCACTGCCAGCCCAATCATAGCTGTAGTTCCTATTACTGTTAGTGTTCCCTTTTTTGAACATTTATTGTGAATACTGTATTGCTGCAAAGAAGCACTTTGCGTTGATTTTGTACATAAACACATTTACCTCTCGTGTCGTTTTTTAGCGTTCTTGCCTTAATCCGTCACTTTAAACCCTACATTCCTATACAAAAAATGCATGTTTTAGTACGCTCCCCCACCCCTCCAAGTTTGTCCCATGATCTATGAAACATCCTGTATATACCTACACTCTGCGATATATATATATATATAAAAGTTGTTTTGTAATGATATATATATATACACACACGTCTGGTGCGCCCGATTGCAACAAACAAATAGAGGTGCACAACTACGAGTAACAGCAATCCTATATACAACGTTTTTCAAAGTTCAACGCCTGTTTTTTTTTTTTTTTGTTTGTTTGTTTTTTTTTGTTTTTGTTGCACGAGATACATAAATACGTACGTACGTACATACAGATGTCATGGAAAAAATCCTTTTTGAATCCATTTTAAAACCATTCCGATTTTTTTTTTTTTTTTTTTTTTTTTTTTTGCGATTACAGTATGCTTCCTTTACTTCATGCAAGGAAGAAAAAATAATCTAAATAAAAGGAATATACTGATGTATGTATATTAATTAAAATAATTATTACAATAATTTAACTAAAATTCTTCTCACTTTCCCGTTAGTTCCTTCTCTGATGGTTTTATATCTTTTATGTAGTTTATATGGAATTTTGTCTTCGCTAAGAACGAACTACCATTCTGAACATAAAAAAAAAAAATTTAAAAAAAAAAAAAAAAAAAAAAAACGACTAATTTTTTGAAATTTTAACAATCCAGTCTCCTCCATCCCCCCGGCCCAAGTTAACTGAATTCGTCCAATGTATCGGCTTTCCAACAACTGGGTTTTTCCGATGCCAGTCTTCCGATACAAAGGCTTAAAACTTGAAGACAGTTTGAAGAATTGATATTTCGAACAGATTTTCAGAGAACGAGAAAAAGTACTAAAATTTGGGGACAGCCGGGGGATGGAGTGCTTCGAATTCTTGGAGTTTCCGATCTAATCCATCATATTTTATTCTTTTCTGAAGTTCAAATATATATATATATATATATCACATACACGCTTAAAGTCTTCCGTTGTTGCATATCCTTACTTGTTAAGTATTCTCAATTGTTGTACTTGCATATTTTTAAAAACATATTGGAAGCATAAAGTTTTCTTTTCTTTTTGATTAAAAAATTAATTTGAAATCTCTGGGAGATACTTGTAGCTGTATGTAAGCTTATTACTTTCATTCGTTTTATAAATTAAAATATTTTGATAACAATTTTTCATATATCAGACCAACGAAATTCTTCCAAAAAAAAATAGTAACAATAAAATTTTTAAAAAATAATCTGAAAGGTTTCCGATTCTAAGTCTCCCAAAACGGTTTGTTAAGGTTTTTAACTCTCTCACTGAGCTTGCAGTCTGCCAGTCTTCTGCCGCATTCTCTCCTACAACTCCAGTATTTTTTCTCTCCTTAGATTTATTTTTAAGCTTCCTTTTCTCCTCACGTACGACATATCGAATAAAAGAGCAAAATTACAAAATTTTAAAAAAAGCACAGTAGTATATGTTTAGAATTCTCGACGCAGCGTTAAGTGTTAGCATACATTTTTTTTCAGTCTTTTCTCAGTTCATTATATCAAGGTTCAGTTTATTATTTTAGTTATCGATTTCATATTTTGTAACACTTCAACAAATTTTTTATTAAGAAACTTAACGATTTCAAAGCGAGCAATGGCAACATTTTACGCCCCTCCCCAAAAAAAAGCATTTTTATCTACAGTGCGCGAGACTCTGTATCGTAAAATCTAAATATATGCTCATTTTAAAATTTTTATTGCTGTTGAACTGAATTTTATGGTTTGAGTACGTATAACGTGATATTTAATAAATAAAATTAACACACAAAAGGTTAAAAAAACGCCCCTTTGGACGTAATTTAAAATCTGAAACCTTTCAGACTTTTTTATTATTTATTTTTTAAATAGTAGAAGAAGATAATTTTTATTTTTTTGTTATTTAATTGCATGAATTCAAACAGAAAGTATATGGTATATTTTAAGTTCTGGTTAATGAAAGAAATTTAATATCTAACATTTTATTATTTTGAGAAGATGCTTGTCGAAAACGGTGTCATTTGACATGGGAATGTAGAAGATTTTTATGCGCATTTGAGTTTAATGGGCGTAGTCTATATTTATTCCGAAGTTCTGAAATTTGATCGATAAAAGTCACTGTTATCTTGAAATGCAAATGACAGTTCAGTTTGAAGAGACTTCGAAATGCTCGGTGAAACGTCAGGAGGAATAACCCACAGTCACTCAGAGTGAAAAACTTATCAGAATTTTATACAGTACAGTCGTACATCTTTGAATAAGGAAGCTTATGTAAAAAATTTAAGATGCAGTTTGCATAACTTAAAAGGGAACATGCAGCACGTTTCTTCTCAAAATTCTTTAGAGAAGATTTAGTGTCTGCCTGTTTAGGAACAATATACAAAATGTTATTCACATTATATTAAGTTTGGAAAGTTGCTAAAATTGATGCCCGATTACGTATATAGGTAGATCATCTTAATAAGGCATTGAGAAAGCACCGGTATTCTGCAGGCAGTAAAAATACTGTTACTTCCAAAGTAGAATAAAAAATAATAATGCTGGTCTTTACGATAACTTACCATACTTTACGTACGATGTGGCAAAAGTAAATGAACACGACACTAGAACTTCATAATTAGGAATACAAGCATAACCCTTTTTGCGTTACTGTACCCTGTAAGCATTATTAAGTAAAAAATCTGTATATTTTACGGAAAATTACACAAGGGCAGAACACTCGGCTATAAGAGAAAAGCAAATTTGTAACCAAACTGTAGACCAAAACTGCACAGAAGTAATCACATCATTCTTAATAATACAAGTGTACGGAAAACTATTATTCCTAGATTATTCTACCCCGAGAACCCACACATCATGATTCTATCTTCAGAGTGGAATGCCTATTCCTTTTCCAAAGACATGTTTAAACCTATCAGCAAACGCACAGCAAATAGTATTTTTTGTCAAACATTCAAAACAGCCTAGCTCATTAATTTCAGAAATTGCTGGTTTTGTTTTTGCATATTAGGAATTAAAATGAACCAGGCATATGTATTGTTGCATTCTACGGGTTTGTGAATTGTGAGTAATTCATTACGACACTTTTTATGTGAATGAAAACACAATTTATTTGCCAGAATTACACAGGACAGTTCCAAAGACACGTGTACAGTTGAAGAGGAGCTACGAGAAACACGCTGAAACAATCAGCAACAGATAGCTTCACGACAAAGCACTAAAGTACAGCTCCCAACTCGACTGGTCTCTCGCAAGCTAATCTTTGAACTACTCTGAACTCTGGATATTCTACTACACTACTGAATTCAAGATACTACTACCTCACGTACAGGCATAGCTTCAACATTCTCGAAAAAAACGCTAGGAATGCGTTCTAGAATGTTCTCGCTCCGTCTATGGCATATCGCTAATTTTATCTCCAAATGGGCGATTTCGAGGCAAATCTGGTTGCGTGGACTCTTACTTCACGGCAGCTGGGTTTCGCAATAATATGTAAAAGGAGATTATTAATTTGGGTACATTAGAGGCATGTTTTATATGTACGTTTGCTTTGCTTTGCTATCGATGTGGCTTATGAGCTACCACATTGAGTGAAACTCAAATCTCTAAGTATTAAGCCCTCAAATAAGAACGTGCAAAATCAAACTAATATCGTCTGTTTTAGAGAATCTACAATCTGTTTCAACAAGAAAAATACAAGCTCAGCTCTCAAGGCCACATTACTGGATTAGCTAGCTCAGCTAAGATTGTATTCTTTGGCTTTGCGTTATAGTTCCCGACATTTTAAATTGTTAAGCCGGTGATATGTTTCAGCTAACTTCGCTTTAAGTCATTTGTGTAGCCCTTGGCTACTAGTTTTAAATTTGGATTTTCTGTTGCTTTAAGTTACGTAGCCACAAGTGGTTGCCTGATTTCTCAAGCACGAGACTTGTGTTTATGCTCCATTATGATTTAATACAAAAAGTTGTATTGAAACCCTCTTAAGACTTTGTAGTTCTTTTCAGACGAGCGGTAATCCGCTTCAAGTCTGTGAGGTGTTTGGACTTCGTTTTTGCTGATAAAGAATACCAAACTTCATACACTAACAGTATAAATCTTTACGTTTATTGACTAATCACTCACCTGTACTCCAATTAAATCTATAAACAACTAGGGCAATAAACCTTATCATCCTTTATTCGGCTGTTCGTGCCTGAAATGGTAGCAGCAAGTTTAATAGATGACAGAACGTGGCCAGAGTAACTATTTGTATTACATAATGTTTCGTGGAATGGGAAAGGGGAACACGAAAACACTGTAAGTACAAAGAACAGGTAAAACCGAAAAGTTGTTTTAATCTCAGATATTTGCAAGAAACAGAGTTTGATATTTACAATAATTGTTCATATGCCGCTCATCCGCGATAGTAGTTAGTGACTCTAACTACCGTACTGAAAATCCCGGGTTTGAATCCTGAAGAAGACATGGATGTTTGTAACTGTATAGTGTCTGTGTGGTATGGGGACACTCAAGATATGTGACGAGCCGAAAGGGGGTGTGAGGGTTCACGGGGGGATCCGAGGGTTACCGACCCCTTTCCCCTTCCACCAATCCATACGAGAAAACTATCGGCTCGCCGCATACTTAGAGTGCAGCCCAGGGAGACGTGTTTACAATCCCATTCCCAAGATCAAGACAACAATCAAAACTAATAGCAATTACATGACGTATTTCCTCACTGGTCATGGGCCCTTTCTTTCATACCTCTGCCGCTTTGGCTTGAGAGAGAATGGTGACTGTGAATGTGGGGAGGAGGGTCATCCAGATCATTTTGTGTTCTCCTGCCCACACACAGCGCTTAACAGCCTCAAGCAACCAGGAGCCAGATTCTGACAAAATTGGTTCCAGAATCTACAAAGTAACAGAGTTGCCCAGCGAAACTGAAAAGAATAATTGACTACTCTTCAACCAAATTACTTTGAATTCAATCAATTCAAAGCAATTACTCTTCTGACCCTGGAAGATAGTAGTCATAAAAGTCTGTATAAGCTAGTTCAGTATGTCAGCAACAGAGTATGTGATATGTATGTTCAATATGTAATTTTGTATTTATGCTGTGCCAGGTTCTCATACATAGAGTTCGTACTGTATCTGAATGCTGTAATGTATCTGTACATGTTTATATCTTTTATTTATGGTAACTTATTTATACTAAGGATGACGCGTACCTCAATGGCATGCTTCTTGTAAACTTTAACTATCATGATAACGTATATGTATGGATGTATATATTAATATGAGTGAGAGTATGTATACTTTTATTTGTTTCGGAATATTTATGTATGTAAGTGTGTATATATCTGTATATGAGTTTGTACTCTGCTCAGCCGGGGCTGCCCAGGGCTGCGGCCTGGTAGCTAGTGGTTGACTCCCGCCGAGTTGGTAACCAATTCTGCATGGATATATCTATACCTGGGTCGGAAGCCAACTCAGCGGTTTACCTTCCTAAGCACTATACCGTCTGCGCGACTGTTGTGAAATATATTAAGTGTATGTGTTATACTATAATAAGGGGCTTGGAATTGAGCTTTGAGGCATGTCTGTTATAATGAGCCTCTGAATCAAATATGGGTTTAGAACTCTGGCGCTGAAAATCTCGTATGGACGAAAGATGCAATAATACGAATTAGATTACCTGGGAAAAAAAATTCAGTAATTTATAAACATGGCCATAATACTGGCAGCAATTAAATGCTTTCACAACATCCAGGAATATCGTGATTTGGGGTGACTGCTACTGAAGCCTTCTCTAATAGTGCTGAAGACATGGAGTAAAAGGTAAACTAAAGGTCTAATGCTTCGCGCAGCCGGTGACACTTGCCAAGGGTTATTTCTAGTTTTTCCGTACTCCTCGTTTGTCAGCTTCTCGGATAGCATTGTGTCTACAAATTTTGTTTTGCCAGGATGCAGTTTTATATAGCAACTTAAAATAATGCACCTCCTTCGAAATTTTTAAAAGAAAAATATATAGGCAGGCAAAACGTTTCATCATATCCTGCGTATCCTAACGCTACCTGCAGCTGTTTCTTTGCAGTTTCACGTTATAATTTAGGACTTTTAAATTTCAGAGACAAGATGAAGTTCCGCTTTGATTGCTTTCGATATCGCTTTTTATTTTCGACAAAAATATTGATTTTACTTCAAAGTATTTTATTCTTATTATTATCATAAATAATTAATTTTATTAGCCCAGACGGGACGTTACTTCTGAATGGGGCTTAATCTCCAAATGGAATTTAGCGTCGAAACACTTAAATGCGTTGTATCACTTTTCCAATTGTTGCCACCAAATATTATTGCCCTGAATTATTTTTAAAGAAATTAAATAATGAAGAACCTACATTAATGTATGTATGTTTCTCGCACTGTGAAAAACAGAGGTACTTAGAGCCATCAGATTTTGAATAACGTAGTCCTCCACCTGCACATGGGACATGACATGGAAACCCGAATTTTCGAATTTGTTTTATTATCCATTTCATATTTTATAAAAGTTTACCAAATTTTTTATTAAAAAGCTCAACGATTTCCAAGTTAACAGTGGCTACACTGTGTGGAAAAAACATTCTTATGCGAGTCTGTCTGTTGAAAATTTTAAAGATATGCTGCTTTTAAATATTTTGTGATTTTGTTGTTGAATCGAATTTTATGTGGCGTGATTGCCGAGAATGTGGTATTTAATAAATAAAGTAAACACACGAAAGGATAATAATAAAAAGACAACAAAAAGACTTTTGTAAAGCCGTCTTAGTAAAAAAAACTGAAAATTGATATGACGAACTGAGAAAAGACTGAAAAGAAACAAAGAAATGCATGCCAGTATTTAGCATCGCGAATTTTAAACGTATACTGCTATGCTGCTTTTAAAATATTTATAATTTTGCTGTTAAATTGTATATAGCGCAAGAAAATTGTGCTTAATAATAAAGCTAAAATGACAAAATATATAGACTAGTTAGAGTGAGTGTAATAGCAAACTGGGTAGCGTGTGAGCTCAGCGAAAGCGTAAAAAACCTTAACAAACCCTTTCCAGCATTAGTTAAAAATCTGATACCTTTTGGAATTTTATGTTATATTTAGCCCAAAGGGCGTTAATGCAGAAGGGCTATTAATTTCGTTTTATCATTTTGCATCTATTCACTTTCTGCATTGATACCCTTTTCAAACTGTTGCCACCACATATTACAGCCCTGTATTATATTTAAAGAAATTAAATAATGAACAGTCTGCATAAATGTATGTATGTTTCTAGTATTGTGATAAAACAAAGTTACCTAGAACCATCCAATTTTGAATAACGTAATCCTCCAGCGAATGTAGGCATCTGGAAGCCCAAGTTTGAAACTTGGAATTTGTTTTATTACCTGTTTCATATTTTGTCAGACATTAAAAGAAATTTTGGTGAAGAAACTCAACGATTTCAAAGCGAGGAATGGCAACACTGTATGGGGGGGGAAAACATTTTTTATCTCCAGCGCGCGAGACTATGTATCGAAAATTCTAAGGACATGCTCATTTTAAAATAGTTTTGTGATATTGCTGTTGAACTAAATGTTATGGTTTAAGAGAGAAGAACATGATATTTAACAAATAAAGATAACGTACGAAAGGTTAAAAAAACGGCTCTTTGGGCGCAATGTAAAATCTGAAAGCCTTCAGATTTGTTTTTCTTGTTTATAGTTATAATGATTTTGTATTTTTATTTATTTTACCACTATAACATGCATCTTTTTTTAATAAAAAATTAGTAATACGAATTTTACATATTGGAAATGGTTTAGTTATAACAAATGACAATAGAATTTTGAATCCTGCAGTACGCTATATTCTTCTGCTCTGTTAAGGAGGAAGAAAAACTTTTAGAAAGAGAGAGAACATGTTAAAAACATAGCAAATGTCCGTCAATAAGATGGATGATCTAAGTGTTCTGGTCTCGGTAGGAGGTGAAGATTTAGATCATTGTTGAGGGCTGGTTTTACCCAACAAGAGTACATTAATGGCTTATTCTAAGTCGTGTGCTTTAAGAAGAATGAGATGGAAAAATACTTAAGCTGGGGTTTCGTTATAAATCAATCAAACATCAACTATGTTCAGTTCAAATTCCTGACGGGTGTTTGATTCTTAAGGATTTATTTTTGATTAAAAACCGTGAAAAATAAACGGAAGTCTTTCATAAAGTAATGTCAACTTTCGCTAAATAATTTAATATTATTTTTATCGCCTGTGTTATCAGATTGAAACATATTACACTGTGCTGTATTGTTAATTCTTTGCAGCGCTACGGTATAAATAAATTGCAAATTTTGAAGATTTGTAGCATGAAAATGCCAAAATATTTGTATTTTTCTTTTATACATATGATTTAGATACTAAATATGTGAAAGATGTGAAATTTGATAAATCAAGCAAGTAATATTTTATTATAAGCGTTATAGTCCCATACTTAAAAGAAATAACTTTTACATTAAAATATATACGTTATGATTTGTAATAAAACCTCGTTTTACGAAATATCTTTTGCAGAGAAGCTGACATTACGCAAAGCTATTACAAAAGAAATAATCTTTACATAAGTTACTATTTTTATCAAATTTGAGGAACGAGCTACTAGTATTGTATTCGCGAAAAATTTCGGATAACATATTTCAACGAAAATATCCATTTTGACTGTTCTCCAATCCATTTAAACGATTTTTGCGTGAGATTTGTACGAAACGGGCAGAATAAAGGAATCCTTTTCACAAAACAGATTGTAAAATAAATTTAAAATGGATTCCGAAAGAATTTTTCCGTGCTATCTGTACGGATGGACGTATATATCTCGCATAACTCTAAAATGATTAGCCGTAGAACGTTGAAAATTTATATATGGGATGCTATAACATCTAGTTGTGCACCTCCCTTTTTTGTTGCAATCGTCAGCAACAGACATATAAAATTTATACATATATATACCCACCCTCTTACCCCCGGTTCAGTGAGCTCTGTTTTCCTGTTCCTATATTTTGTTAAATTTTGCATTTTTTTGCTTTAAACGTGTTTGAAATATGCTTCATTTCATCTGCATTTAACTAATGTTGAATTATCAACAATTTGAAATTTTAAGTCGAGCTACGAGTAGCGATGCAAACCTTGTTTGCATTTGAAATTCTTAGTGAAATAATGAATTAAGTCAGTTGGTGCACCAACTTCAGTGTCTTTTTGGCCAATGAGACCGAACGTTAACTGGCACTGAAAATGTTATCTTCCTACCCGTTAGACGAATTGCTTGATTTGACATAGAAACTCTAATTTTTAACTGTAAAAATTTTTTGTCAACTGTGTTGGTGTTTCAGTTTTTTTTTTTTTTTTTTTTTGTATTTTACGATTTTCAATAAAGATGCTTTGAGTTTTTATGTATTTTTGCCTTGCCGTGAAGTGAGAACTGAATTGATTGAATGAGTAATATATGTCTAATGAAATTTGGCATATATTACTCATTCAATCAATCCAAGAAATAAGTTTAAATGAAGTGCAGCAAAAATTGTGTATAATTAAATTAATAATTATGTGCCGTAAAAGGAAGTCATGTGGTGCATACATCAGATTTTTTTTCGTGCACTAACGCTTAACTTGATGAAACGTTTGTGTAAAACAAAATTTCCAGCTCAGTGTTTTAAATTTTATTTTATTTATTAATTAATTTAATTTCATTAAAGTATTAAAAAATCCGATAGGTTTCGGATTTTAAATTACGGCCAAATGGGCATTTTTAATGTTTTCTGCATTACCTTTATTTATTAAATATCACGTTCTTTGCGTTTAAACCATAAAATGCAGTTCAATAGCAATGTAGCAAAATAATTTTAAAATGAGCATATATTTAGGATTTCCGATACACAGTTCCGAGCGCTGGAAATAAAGAGGTTTTTCCCCCGTAGAATGTTGCTCTTGCTCGCTTTTAAATCGTTGAGTTTGTCACTCAAAAATTCGTTAACGTTTTACAAAATATGAAATCGATCATAAAACAAACTCCAAATTTCAAATTCGGTCTTCCATATGCCCATATTCGTAGGAGGATTACGTCACTCAAAATTCGATGGCTCTATGTACCGTTGTTTTATCACAATGCGACAAATATACATACTGTTGCGTGCGTACGGGTTCGTTACGAAATGAATGCACAAGTCCGATGAAAAATGAACAAAAATTTATTATTATCACAACAAAAATGCTTAAATTTTCTCAAATTATCATGCAGTATTACAATATCTCACAGTAGTTATCTTTTAACTACTCAAATGTCCAATAGAACGTAATTCAAAACAGCTAAAGAACGCTAATCCGCGAATTCGCTACAATCAACAACAGTAGTTTTCTAAACAACAACAAACTAAGCAACTACTACAAACTGAGATGTTTTCCTCCTTTTATAAGATTTTAAAATCACGCGCTAGAATTTTCCAGTACTTTCTCGAAATCAAAAAGAGATATTTATTTATTTAATGCACGCGCTCTTGTATTTTCAATTTTCCGGCTTAGCTTTCTTTTAATATTCGTCACGCGCTGCACTGCGCGAGAAATAAAACCAATTAATTTATAATTGAACTAATATTAGCTTTTTAAATACCAAATTCGTAACACTGCCCCCTTCCCAAGGATTGCACGTCCCGGGCAGTACAATCCCTGGACAGGAAGCTAAATTTACAACTGTGGCATAAATGCATTAATAAGCATTACATTACAATAATAAACAACATGAACAATAAATGCAATACATAAAACAAATCAAATGCTATCAAATTCAAATCAAATACTAAATGCAAATCAAATACTAAATACAAATCAAATCAAAGACACATTTAAAAACAAAATGGACCATGGTCTTATACTATTTACAATTATTTACATTATGTACTATGGCCATAGTAATGTGCTAACCTGTCGTAATGAACGACTTTAGGTTTAGAGTTCGAAGACTTACGAATCCGAACCACGACGTCATTCAGCCTGTTTAGGACTGTGTACGGGCCATCCCAAGGTGACTGTAATTTCGGACAAAGTCCTTTCCGTCGAGTCGGATTCCACAACCACACCTTGTCTCCTTCGTGGAATTGATGTTCAGTAGCTCTTGTGTCGTATCGGGTCTTCATCTTCTCCGTCGCCAAGTTGACTCGCTCTCGTGCAAAGTTGTGCATCACTTCAAACCGGGCCTGGAGATCTTGAATATATTCCTCAGACGATGAAGGAGCATCCGGAAGGCGGCCAAACAATAGATCACAAAGCAGACGAAGATCACGACCGAAGAGCATTTGTGATGGAGAATAGCCGGTAGTCTCGTGGACAGCACTGCGGTAAGCCAGTAAAAAGAGTGGTAATTTCTTGTCCCAGTCCTGTTGGTTTCTGGAAACCACTAATGAGAGGTTATTAAGGATGGTTCGATTGAACCTCTCTACCATGCCGTCCGACTGGGGATGCAATGGCGTCGTTTGAGTTTTGTCAATGCCGAGTAGTTTGCATAGTTCTTTGATTATTGCCGAGGCAAAATTCCTTCCCTGATCGGAATGTAACTGAAGAGGCACTCCGAACCTGGAAATCCAGTGCTGTATCATTACCTCAGCTACTGTGACAGCCTCTTGATCAGGAACAGGGTACGCTTCAGGCCACTTGGTGAAGTAATCAATGACAACGAGTATGTATTTGTTGCCATCAGCAGTTCGTGGCAGAGGTCCTAAGATGTCAAAGGCGATACGTTCAAAAGGCGCCCCTACGTTGTAACGTTGCAGCTTGCCTCGGCTGCGTCTCTTCGGTCCTTTCCGACCTGCACAGGCATCGCAGGATCGGCACCACTTTTGCACGTCATCCTTTGCATTATTCCAGTAAAAGCGCTCACGAACTCTCTGTAAGGTCTTCATTATTCCAAAGTGACCTCCCGTAGGGCTGTTATGTAGTTCTTTAAGGACATCAGGAATGCGGGATCTTGGAAGTATCAGCTGCCATCGGAACGTCTTCCCATCATCCGATTCAAATTTCCGGTATAAGACGCCGCTTCGAATGTGAAGTGAATCCCAGAGTGCCCAATACTGTTTGGTTGTAGGACTACAGATAGAAATGTCCTGCCAGGTAGGTTTTCTGGTTGATGATTCCATCAAATCAATTATCGGTTTAATGTCGCGGTCTTCCAGCTGGTCTTTCCTGACTTCATCATCACTCCACGGTTCTCGATCAGCCGATGTCGATGTTGTAATTTGTCTTGCAACCGGAGTCCACCCTGGAACAATATCGGCAGCTTTCTTGGCAAGGTCTTCTAGACAGGGCGTCGGCGTTTCCGTGTGATGATCCCTTACGATGACGGATAGTGATGTCATATTCTTGGAGTCTCTGTATCCACCTGGCTATTTGACCCTCAGGATTCTTGAAATTTAAAAGCCAGGTCAATGATGCATGATCGGTGCGGAGCAGGAATTTTCTGCCATATAGATAGTAATGGAACTGTTCTACGGCTTTGACTATGGCGAGCAACTCTTTCCTGGTGACACAATAATTCCTCTCCGGTTTAGACAGGCACTTGCTCCAGTACGCCACTACACGTTCTTGGCCGTCTATTTCTTGGGACAAAACAGCACCGACACTTTCATTGCTCGCGTCGGTGTCAAGAATAAATGGTCGGTCGAGCTGAGGATACGTCAGGATTGGAGCAGATGTTAAAGCCACCTTTAAGTTGTTAAATGCATCCTCGCATTCTTTTGTCCACAAGAATCTTTGCTTGCTCTCTGTCAGCTTGTGAAGGGGTCTTGCGATGGAAGAAAAGTCCTTCACGAATCTCCTATAGTAGGTGCAAAGCTCTAGGAAGCTTCTCAGCTGATGGACATTTTCAGGACGTTTCCAGGATTTAACCGCTGATACCTTTTCAGGATCCGTGCGCACACCTTCTGCAGAGATGACATGTCCCAGGTAAGTCACTTCCTTTCGGAACAATTTGCATTTAGCGGGACTCAGCTTCAGATTGGCTTCTTTCAGTTTCTGAAGCACCTTCCTAAGATTTTCTAAATGTTCTTCAAAACTCTTTCCGACGATGATGATGTCGTCCAGGTATATCAGGCAGGCTTCGTAGGAAAGACCTTTCAAAACAGTCTCCATAAGACGTTCGAATGTTGCCGGCGCATTACACAGCCCAAACGGCATCACCTTGAATTGCCAAAGCCCTTGTCCCGTAGTAAATGCCGTCTTTTCTCGGTCTTCAGGCTGTATTTCTACCTGCCAATACCCACTCTTTAAATCAAGTGTTGAGAACCACTTGCTTCCAGAAAGAGTGTCTAGAATGTCGTCAATTCTAGGAAGAGGGTAACTGTCTTTCTTCGTAACCTCATTCAACCGGCGATAGTCAACGCAAAATCTTGTTGAGCCGTCTTTCTTTCTGACGAGAACGATGGATGATGCCCATGGACTCGCTGAAGGTTCGATGACATCGCCTTCTTCCATATCTTTTAACAGTGTTCGCACCTCTTCCTGTTTAGCAAACGGTAGACGTCTTGGATGTTGCTTGATCGGGGGATGATCGCCGGTATCTATTCTATGTTGTGTCAGAAGACGAGCGGGAGAAAACAACTTGAAGATCTTTGATGACGCGATCGGCAGCATTCTTCTCTTCATCGTTCAATTGCGCATTCTGCAATAACTCCGATGTAATGCTCTCTGATGAGGACACGGATTCTTGGATATTGCTCTTTCTTTCAACGCTGGTTACTGGAGTACATGCTGCAACCACGTCGCCTTTCTTAATAACTCTCGCCTTCTCAGTTACATTGGCAACTCTCACCGGGATAACCATTCTCGATAGGTCGACGAGTGTTGAGGCTACTAGTACTCCTTTCGGGCTATTACAGTTATTGGGATATTCTATGATGCCGTAGCGGAAATCTCTGTTTTCGGCTATAGATCCAGGGAGTAAAATTTCTGTTCTTGCCGGTATTGTGATATTGTCTTGTGCTATGATTCTGTGGACAGATTTAACTTCTTCATTATTAATTCCAAATAATGTTATGTCCTCAGACGCAGAATGCAATTCGTTATTTTTAAAGTCCAAGGAAAAATTGTATTTCCTTAGAAAGTCCAATCCGAGTATGCAAGAATCAGTGATCTCTGCTACATATGCCGTGTGATGGTAAGCGGCACTTCCAAACGTGATGTTAACATTTACTTTCCCATTGATGTCGATCTTCTCACCGGACACAGTCTGTAGGGTAACGCAGGGCGGCATCCAGATAAGTTTGCTTTCCAGTTGTTGAGCCAAATCTTTTCGGATGATGGTAACGTTGGCTCCTGTGTCTATCGTCATATTGCAGGGGACTCCGTTAATATGTCCTATTATGAAAAGTCCATTACTGCCGCCTCTCACTGCAGAAATCTGAAGCGCTTTAAACTGAGGCTTTTCATTATCTGGCAACCTCCGCCCCGCGAGATGGCCACTAATTAGTTTCCCTGCTGCTTGTTAGAAGCGGTCTTAAAATCAGTACCCTGGGGTGTTTTGCAGTTTCTTCGTATGTGTCCTTCAGCACCGCAGTTCCAGCACTTAACGGTCGGTTTCTTCTCACCAATATTCCGTCTCAAGGCGTTCAGTTGTCTAGTTAAATCGTCTAGACGAGCGGTGACTTGATCCCCTGGCTCCTGGACTTGAGCAGCTCTGACTGGGTGGCGGTCTCGACGAGTGGCTTGCTGGGCTGCCTCGAATTTCATGACGTACACTAGAGCGCTTTTTAAATCTTTTACATCCGCCATTCGTAGAGCTTTTTGTATTTCAGTATCTCGGATGCCATCGATGAAATATTGCAGGGACAGGATTTCCCTTGTTTCTGTCGGGCACTCCGAAAAGGCGTGATGTGACAGCCTTTCAACATCCGTGGCGAGCTCCTGAAGTGATTCAGTGGGCTTCTCTTGACGGGATTTTAATTGAACCCTGCTGTAGTCTTTTAAACATTTCTCGCCAAAGCGCAGCTCCAAAGCGCCGGACAGAGCTTCGAAATCTAACCTTTTGTTTTCGGGAAGAGTCCGCTGCGTCGGCTCTTAAAGAAGCGGCGAGATGACAGGCCTTAGCTTGGGAATCCCATCCATTCGCATCCGCAACGATAGAAAACTGGGTCTTGTACACTTGCCAGGATGTCTTCCCATCATATGTGGATAGCTTCAGAAATGGACGAGCAGGCATCGGTAAGAATTTAAAATCATCATTCTTGCTCCCTGCCGTCGCTACGAATTTCTTTAACGTTTCCATTTCTTTGGCAACTGCAGAAACTCTCTCATCAATTTGTTGTTCGACTTGGTGTTGGACGGCACAAACTCTTCCTTCAATTCGTTCCTCCACAGCCGAAACTCTCCCTTCTATATGTTCTTTTACAGAAAAAACTTTTTTTTCTATTTCTTCTTTCACCGAAGAAGCTCTTTCTTCAATTTGATCTTTTACGAAAGAAACTTTTTCTTCAATTTGTCCAACTTTATTTTCAACTGTGTCAATTCTGCCTTCCATAGCTTCAAATTTATTTTCTATTATGCAGGTAATTTCTCTTTTCATTTCTTCTTGACATGCTTCAATCTTTTCTTGACCAGCTTGAACGGCTTTCATTTCGTCCTTAACGGATTCCTGTCCCAATTTCATTTCTTCTTTAAATGAGGCAAAGGCTGATATTAACTGCCTTAATTGCTCTTCCATCGCTCTTGTTATTGGCATTCAAACCCCACTCCTGACACCAAAAATTGTTGCGTGCGTACGGGTTCGTTACGAAATGAATGCACAAGTCCGATGAAAAATGAACAAAAATGTATTATTATCACAACAAAAATGCTTAAATTTTCTCAAATTATCATGCAGTATTACAATATCTCACAGTAGTTATCTTTTAACTACTCAAATGTCCAATAGAACGTAATTCAAAACAGCTAAAGAACGCTAATCCGCGAATTCGCTACAATCAACAACAGTAGTTTTCTAAACAACAACAAACTAAGCAACTACTACAAACTGAGATGTTTTCCTCCTTTTATAAGATTTTAAAATCACGCGCTAGAATTTTCCAGTACTTTCTCGAAATCAAAAAGAGATATTTATTTATTTAATGCACGCGCTCTTGTATTTTCAATTTTCCGGCTTAGCTTTCTTTTAATATTCGTCACGCGCTGCACTGCGCGAGAAATAAAACCAATTAATTTATAATTGAACTAATATTAGCTTTTTAAATACCAAATTCGTAACAATACATTTATGCAGATTTTTCATTATTTAATTTCTTCAAATATAATGCAGGACTCTCACATTTGGTGGCAACAGTTTAAAAAGTGAAACGGACATTTATAATGATTCAACACAAAATTGCAAAACGAAAACAATAGTCCTTCCCCAAATAGCACAGCAACGTCGTAACGACGTTGCAAACTCGTCGCGGATGTCGTTGCAAAAGCGTTTCAATATCTCGTCTTTAAGACGCCCAGATGTCCGCGAACATCCACTGTTCTGCAACCGTTGCAAAGACGTCTTTATTATGTTTTTGCAGATGAGGTTTTTGTCGCATAGGCGTTGTTATTGCGTCTTTCGCAGGTGATATTTTGGTTGTGAAAGCATCGTATCACGACTTCTTAAAGACGCCTAAATGTTCGCAAAATTCCACCTTTTTTGCAACAGTTGTGAAAATGTCGTTATTATGTCCTTGTGTTACATATTAATTTATGCAGAAAAATAAGCTTAATAATTAATATATTTTCTTCTTTTTTTAAATTTTGTATTCCTTGTATTTATCTAAAGTTTAAATATTTTATCATTTCCCGAAAACCAGAAGATAATACAATTTTTTCTCTTTAGACTAAATATGCATTAGTAGCCTTAATTATTTTCAGTACTTTAAACTATAGTTTTTAAATTTCTCTTTAGACTAAATATGCCTAATTAATAATAGCTTTGATTATTTTCAGTACTTTAAACTATGTTTTTTAAATAACTTCAATTCTAACTTACAATTATTTAAGATTTCATCATTTTTTCCTTTAAGTGAGAGTAATTATGAAAGTGGTTATTATAAATATATAACATTAATAGTAGGTTTTAAGAAAATAAAACTCAGTTAGACATAAATAAAAGTAAAGATACATATGTGGGTTAAAAAAAAAGGTTTCTGATAACAGCGTTATCACATTTATTTCTATTAAATCTCAGAGACATTGAAAATTGCCACTGTCATGATAAATTAGGAAGCGGTTATTAAGATAACATAATCAGTATTTTACCTAAACTCAAGTATAAATTTATTCGCGTTTCACAGTAAAAATATTAACATTAACTTCTATATCTCCAAGATATGCAAATTAAAGACAGTATAAAGTAGTTAATAAATGTGACCAAAATATACCTAAACATAATAACTTCCCATATTCATATCTAAAATGAAATAATAACCTAACAAACAACATACATAACAGCACTATTTAAGAAAAAGCATTAACTAGTAGTAATTCAGAAGTCAAACAACAAAAATCAGCGTTATACCTACAAAAATTTTCACAGGACTAGTTTCGATGGTTTTACCGAACCATCATCTTCAGCTGCAAAACCGCAAATCAACAAGATAGGAAATAATGATTAGATAAGATAAGAAAACCTGAACAAGAATAAGCAAGTGGCGCCATCTGTTGGCGAAACCAGAACTAAAACATAATTTCTCTAAAAGCCGAAGGCAAATTTGGATTGGAATTAGGATCGTTAACTAGAACAGAAAGATTTTTATGAATGTGAAATGCCTCTAGAAAATCCAGTTCTCCAATGGAAGATGTTTTTGAATAATTTTGGCAGCAGAAAAATTGAAAGTGTGATTTTCGGACCAGCAATGTTGAGCAACAGAAGACTTCTGTGTTTCCTTTTTTCTAACATATGCCTCATGTTCTTTGACGCGAAATTTTAAGGCTCTCTTAGTTTGGCCAATGTAAATTAAACCACACTGGCAAGGAATCCTATAAATACCCCAGGAATTCATATCCGGAATGGGGTCCTTGAGTATAGAAGTTGGAATTTTATTGATGGGAGAATAAACAACCCGAAAGTTAAATTTCTGCAAAATATGTGCAACTTTATAGCTAATTGATGGAAAGAAGGGAATGACAACAGAATTTTTATAATCTCCTAAAATAAGAGTGTGGCTTTTAGTGTGTTCAGATGAGAATTTTTTAACTGCTTGATTAATAATGTTGGGTGAAAAGCCCCTGTCAATAGCTATTGCTTTTAAATAATTTAGTTCTTCATCAAGGGCTAGTTTGGAGGAGCAAACTTGAAGAGAACGGAAAACATAGGAATAAAATGAAGCTAACTTTTGTTTAGTCGGATGACATGATTTAAAGTGTGGTGGAAGGCAAACCGATGAAGGTTTACGGTAAACTGTAGTACTGAAGTTGGATGTGTTACGTGTGACCAGAATGTCGAGAAACGGAAGAGAATTGCAAGTCTCAAGTTCAAAAGTGAACTGAATAGAAGGATCAATAGAATTCATTGTTGAAAGAACTTTATTTAAATCATCTTTATTACCTTCAAACAGGGTAAAAGTATCGTCTACGTAGCGGAACCATGCCGGGAAGTTTAAAGTTTCAAACAATTTTGATTCATAATAATGCATGTAGATATCAGTCAGGATGGGACTGAGGGGGCTTCCCATGGCTAATCCCTCAGTTTGCTTGTAATATTTATTTTGGAAAACAAAATGTGTTTGTTTCAAACAGAGTTGAGTGAGAGAAATTAGCTCCTCAATTTCGATGCAAGAGAAATGAAATTCGCGAAGTCTGGTTTCTAGACATCTTAATGCACCCTCCACTGGGACATTGGTGAATAATGATTTTACATCAAAAGAAACCATGAGTAAATTACTAGGAGAAATGTTTTTAACCTTTTTTACAAACTCTATGGAATTTTTTATGGTGTAAATCCTTCACCTTCGGACTTATCCAAAATAAAAACTGCGATCAAATCTTCGCAAATCATTTCAAGCAACTTAAAACATTCGCTTATCCCATCTGTTGCGAATTGTGCCAGATTATATGCTCTTCCCAAAATTCATAAAAGTGGTATTCCTTTCTGCCCTATTGTATCAAATTTAGGTACTGCCTCGTATCCTTTAGCTAAATATTTAGTTTCTAGATTTTCCACTCTATTAGACAATAACATTTACACCATAAAAATTCCATAGAGTTTGTAAAAAAGGTTAAAAACATTTCTCCTAGTAATTTACTCATGGTTTCTTTTGATGTAAAGTGCCAGTGTGGTTTAATTTACATTGGCCAAACTAAGAGAGCCTTAAAATTTCGCGTCAAAGAACATGAGGCATATGTTAGAAAAAAGGAAACACAGAAGTCTTCTGTTGCTCAACATTGCTGGTCCGAAAATCACACTTTCAATTTTTCTGCTGCCAAAATTATTCAAAAAACATCTTCCATTGGAGAACTGGATTTTCTAGAGGCATTTCACATTCATAAAAATCTTTCTGTTCTAGTTAACGATCCTAATTCCAATCCAAATTTGCCTTCGGCTTTTAGAGAAATTATGTTTTAGTTCTGGTTTCGCCAACAGATGGCGCCACTTGCTTATTCTTGTTCAGGCTTTCTTATCTTATCTAATCATTATTTCCTATCTTGTTGATTTGCGGTTTTGCAGCTGAAGATGATGGTTCGGTAAAACCATCGAAACTAGTCCTGTGAAAATTTTTGTAGGTATAACGCTGATTTTTGTTGTTTGACTTCTGAATTAGTATTTATTCGGCGTGTTATTGTGTCTTAATTAACTAGTAGTGTTTGAAAGTATAAATAGCAGAAGGAAGGTAACAGAACTAAAATTTCCAATTAATAAAAAAAATATTTGTGTTTTTAAATAGTAAGCAATTAAAAGTGCAATAATTAAGAATTGCAGTATTTACTAATAATGTTGATGTTAACACCATTTCTTTCGATCATATGTTAATGTATTTACTTAGTTTTTACATTTTAGATTAGTGGTAGATTGCAATAATTATTTCATGCACTTTTTATAATCAATAACTTTCCTTTTTGTTACTGTACAGAAATAATTTAAATAATATAGTATACGATAGTAAGCTAAGTACGTTAAAGTAAGCTCTTCGTTAAAGAGAACACGATGAAACTTTGTGATTCTATTTATTATCAATTTGTTTGTTATCACAAGCACATAAAGCGTAAGCGAAGAAAATAGAATATACTTAAATTTAATAAAAAATAAAACCTGATTTCCAACATTTATTTATTGAGATAATCTAATAAACATACATAACGGTAATTTTTAAAAAAAACGCGAATTACACAGTGTTTGAAAGAATAGATACCAAACGAAAAGTAATAAAACTGCAATTTGCTATCAATAAAAAATATTTAGTTTTTTTTAATATTACACAATTAAATATCACATAATTATAGATTACAATATTTCATAGAAATGCTAATGTTTCCTTAACACTAGTTTTTCTATCATACATTTCATACACTGTTTAAAATCATTAACTTTTCTGCATAATTCTGTACAAAAGACAATATACTATAGAATGTGCATTATTATTAATTTTAATAATTAATTAATTGCTTATATTATACATATATCTAATTCATCTTCAGCCGTCATATTAAGTACTGGTACCAGACCAATAATTTCTTTGTATTTTGAAAATAATGAATATACCATAACAGCTTGAATTGTTGCTGCTTCTGTACTGATTGCATTTTCAGCAAAACTAGAAAAAGGTTTACCGTTGTATGTTATTTTTGGTTTTATATGAATTAATTCTGAGAGCCAACTTTTCAATATGAATACAATAATCGATTAATATGAATGATATGCGATATAGCACTTAGGACGTTATAACCGAAGCACAAAGCTAATAAGAATATCCAAATATTGCACCGCTGAAACCACAGCGATTGGAGATAGACATTATTTCCACAGAGACACTTTTTCACGAACCACAGAGACACTATTTCACAAACCACAGAGACACTATTTCACGAACACTATATTCCACAGACCACTATAGACCACAGAGACAATGATAAGATTCTCAATGCGTTCTTTGATTGATAGTACATTACATTTACTTTTAATATAAAGAATATTATTTATATCAGTCATTGTTTGATTAAATTTCAAACATGAAGTCAGTCTTTTCAAACTCCTTACACGTGGCATCTTTACCAAATTACTTGAAAGAACTGCTGGAATCTGAATTAATAGCGCAGTTGCTTGTTCGAATTTGGCAGCTAGCCAAAGCGCGCAAATCTCGAGATGTTCGTTTATATAAGCATCCAGTAAATAATGTACAGGTCTGCTTCTCCTGAGTTTTCCGTAATATATATTGGTCAGCCGTGAATTCGTCCTTACTTCAAAAATAAGAAATAAAGTCATATTTCATTAGTGAAATAATTGCTAACATGTGATTTGCATTGATTTCGGAAACATGATTTTTTAAAGTATATAAAATGCATAACTTAATAACTTACTTTATAAATTAGTTTCATTTTTAAATATTTTGCTGTAATATTTATAAAAATAGTTTAAGTATTAATTATTTTAACAAAATTTTAAACAATTATTTAGCACGTATTTTTGGTACTAATTAAATTTAACAAATCAAAAGTATTTATATTGTATTAAATTAACATTTCATTAGATGAAGCTCTCTTAGATTAATATATTTAGATGAAATAAAGTAATGAAACATTGCAAAGTAAATCTTAGGCGGACTTCAGGTTCTTGAAAGGGCAGATTTGGTCTCTTTTCTATCTAAAAGTAACGCTGATGAACTAAAATAAATGCTAAAACGACCACGTCTAAAAGCGGTCATATCATGACGTTTCAGCGACGTCGGCAAATTGCCAAGATGCAACGGCAAATATTTTGTGTCTTCGCAACGTTGTAAAGACGTCGTAAAAGTTACCACGACCACTTTGCAACCTCTCGGACCAGTTTGCAACGACGTGTTCTACATGGGTCAGAGACAAAGCCCCTTTGGACTAAAAAGTTAGTCATTAAAATATTAAATATTTAAATTAAATACGGGCAAATAAAATACTACTTGTCTACATGCACTTTAAATCAGTCAGATATTAATTAAGTATTATTATGATAAATTTAACGCGAATTTCAGCGAGTAAATTATTTTAATATAAATTTTATAGCTCTTTAAGCCCGAAGTTTTCTGTAGCATTTGTAAGCCATAATTTTTTGTAGCTTTTCTGTAGCTGTTTTACAAGCAAGTGAATTATAATCATTAGAAACATTATTCATGTCTAGAATATTTAATTTTGATAAGTATGTTTGTTATCTAAATAGCAAAATAAAATTATCTTCATTAAAATTCCTGTCACATATGTGAAAAAAACATCTTTGCCTCCCAACAATAGCTTTTAATTCAATTTTTAGGATTGATTAAGATGAGAAAATTTAAACCTTCCCTCCACCAAAAAAAGTTCTGTTAGTCTTAAGAGTTTTTCAGATGGTTAATTTAATTGAATGTCCAAGACTCAATACGTACTTAATTGAGTTTTAATAATTTAGATTGCTTGTTTTCCAAAATTGGAAAATAACTTTATATTTTCTTTTTATTTTGCAGGTCTTCGTACAAGACAGCAACATGTTCTACATGCCACAATTCAGTGCTCTCACAAAACCAAGAAGGCTGACGTCAGACGGAGAAAATGACGTCATACTCAATGGCATTCCTGATTGGGTATATGAAGGTTTGTTTCCTGTCCTGTTAAGTAGATGAAACTTTTTAGGTTTTCCTAATTATTTATCCTTGGTTATCCTTGGTAATTTTTATCCTTCGTTTATAAGCTCTGATTTTTATCGTTACCATGCATAAATACCATGCATAAATTATGCTAACTAATATTCTTTCGTATTTTGCGCCAAAATGGAAAATTAGTTCATTTGTGTTTTCTCTTAAGATAATTCCAAAAACTGAGGTAATTATTTATAATTGTAATTATTTATAAATGTAAATTTTGACAGGTTTTATTTTTCATAGAGCAATTTTTTTTACGGATAGAAAAAATTTACATTTAATAATCCACTATTTATTTACTCCTTATGATATCATACTTTGTGTTTTAAATAACATCATATAAATACTAGTTTATCAGCAGTAGGTTTTTAAAAGGTCTAAAAAATTTAATTATAATAGTACCAAAACATTTCTTGCAATTTTGCGATGTCTAGGTTAAAAAGAGTTTCGAATGCGTTACAAAAATTCATTTATACTGGGAAAATATTTATAAGATAAGAAATTATGATTTACAAAAAAATTATTAAAAAAGGGAAATTATTAAAAGTCGCGTCGCATATTTATCAGCAAAACAGAATTTTTCTCCCCAGTTTTCTAGAAATAACTTACTTTTAGAAAGTAAAATATTTTGATTTCGAAGTACGTGTGATTAAAAGTGTAAGAAGTGTAAGCATACGCTATGGTTTACTGGTCTACTATTTGAATACGGCAAAGCACACGAGTATTATCTGCCTTAGGGAAAAGATGCCTTCGTGGATGAGTTTGTAAAGGGAACTAGCTTCTATTCTCATTAGTTTAGAGGAAAACTTCGTAAACCAACCAGGCAGCTAGTCCATTAACCTTGCATCGAAGTGCCACCCAATCGGTATAGTGGGTAGAGGAGTCTATTGCGGAAACGAAGGGCCTGGGTTCGAATCCCGGAGACGGCATGGATGTTTGTAAATGTATTGTGTCTTTGCGGCAGGGGGGTACTCTAAATATATGGCGAGCCGAAAGACATATCGATAGGTTATTGCATGGGAAGAGGAGTGGGAGACCTTCGGATCCGTCCCCCTCGATGGATTTCGTGGGCTTATTCTGATGTTACTGTGAGACAAGCGAGATAAGTAACATGAGTCATAACACCTTCCACCAAATCCTTCCACCTTGCTCGAACACCTTGCACCTTGCTCGAACTTCCGGTATTCAACGATCTTAACCCTTCTGCCACTAGGGCTTAATTAGGAGCCATCCTAAAATTTGCCGGAGAATTTTTTTTTTTTTTTTTTTTTTTTTTTTTTTTTGTGTGTGTGTGTGTGTGTGATTTTTATTCTGTCACAAGAGAAGTAGACGTTTTATTATTATCATAAAAAAAGATCATGCCATTTACTAGTATCAAAGATTTTATATTTCCTATCACTTAAATTTCGTTCATGTACAATAGAATAAAATTTATTAATCATGAACATTTTTCCTATTCGAATGTGGAAATAGCAATTTAAAGCTAAAAGTGTAATTTCATCTTTTATGTGCGAAATTACATCTGTTATTTATGAAAATTTTATCTGAAAGAATTCTGTCATGATAATGAATCTTAAATTTTGGTGAAAATTAGTAATGAAAAGTGTTAGTGAGCCTGTGTGAGGCGTAAATGAATCTTTTGATGACGAGTTTCGAGGCTTCTTGTTATGGATTAATTATGTGGTCTTCTTTAAAACGTTCATCTTGATTACCATCATAATATCTTTCATACAACTTCTCTTTCTCCTACTTGTAAAACCTACTTGTTCTACTTGTACTCTTGTAAAACGATTCAAAAGAATTCGTGTAATAGTAAGAGGAATCTGTACTACAGTATTTACTTCGCTTATATATAATCAACCATATGTTGAGCAATTTGTTCTGTAGATAGAACTTTGGAATGAAACTCTTTAGTTTCTAATTTTTTCCTCGATGAAGATTCCGATTCTAAAGAAACCGGCTATTCATCTTCATCTTCAGCATTTGATTCATTACCAGAGTCAGCATCCTATCCTTCATCGCCACCAGTGCCCATTTTGTGGAAGATATAAGAAACATATAGCAATTTAGACACAGAAGACAAACTTTTGTTGAACTTTTATATTACAATTCATATCACTGAATTAGGATGATTCAGTGATTTTTGTTAAATCTGTAAACCTCAGAGAATTAGGGTGATTCTCTTCAAACTTCATTTAATCGGGATGATTCATCCAACAGCATGGAATTAGGATGATTCTTGAAAAATTCACTATATGGGGTTGGATCTCCGTCTGGTTCGAAGCAACTCTTGAATTCTTAAACACTGGCTGTTCTTCAACCGGCTAAATCATTCGCATCCTGCTTTGGGCTGCCAATTTATAGCTAGGGGTCATACATCTAAGCGTTATTATTAAAGTAACACAATGTTTATTAAGAAATAATCCAAGAAGATAATCTGCTTCCAAATAAGTTATTTCTATAAATTTTATTTGAATTTAGAAACCAATTATGATTAATTTAATTATTGATTAATTTAATTTAGCCCAAAAGGGATGTTAGTCCTGAAATGGCGTTTTGCGTTAAATCGTTATAAATTACCAAGAGGTTTCGTTCATCTTAAGGTTTGCTGTAAATCCAGAACAATGGCTCCTGAATATAACTTGTATTTCCTCTAAAGGAGATCGTAAAAAACCCACCCAATGTCTAGATTTTAAACATTCTGCAGGTGAATAAAATAATAGAATCAATCATTCACTACACTTTTCTAACTCTTTCTCACCACGCCAAACCAACAATGGAAACATTTTCACAGCTGGCTGATTTATGTATTTTATTTGTTTTATATTCGTTTACTGAAGATGGCATAGGTAGAACTTGAAATGAAAGAACTAATTATTTCAAACAAAATTATAAAGAATCTCAAAATTTCCTCCAAATATAGACTTTGTATTTATAACAATTTTCCTGTATTGGAATATTGGTTTGAAATAAATAGTGTTAGTAAAAAAAACATACGAAAAACGAAACCACGTCATGTTTTATACAAAGCTCTAGATATCAGACGTCACTGTCATCCCCATCGAACCAACACAAATCTTTGAAATAGATCATGGATCATGCCCAGATATACGAATGGTTCTTCCTTCTTATATATTAATTCCCCTGCAGTATTTGTCTGTCCTCCAAGAATTCTGGTAATATTCGTAAGAAACGCTACCTAATTTTACCTATTTCTTCTTAATTTCGGATAAATACAAAATATTATCTCTACGTTACAGATACTCCACAACTTATGATGAGCTACTATAAGCACAGCACAAAAATGTTGAAAACTATGTTCATTACTCAAGTCGAAGACTACATAAATTACGAACTTGCAATAAATATCTCAGCATATTAATAAGATAGGGATAGCATAGCTTGCTGCAGATGATGATAATCTTACTGCGCTGTCAAGTTCTATTCTTTTTACCCTAACTCTTATCTTATGATCATTCGGATGCGATCAATATATAGAACATAAATATAAAACATTGTTCCTCACAAACCGTTACAGGATTGTCAAATAAACAAAAGGGTGTCCGAAATTGGATTCCATGGAGAATTTTTAGCCCAAAAGGGTTGTTAGTCCTAAAATGGCGTTTTGCGTTGAATCGTTATAAATGGCGTATCACTTTTCAAATTGTTGCCTCCAAATGTTATCGCCCAGTGTTATAAAGAAATTAACTAATGAAGAATCTTCATGAAATGCATGTTTCTCTCATTATGAAAAAATAGCGGTACCTAGAGTCATTACATTTTTAAATCCTCCTCCAGAACGCGGTTACCTGGAAGCCCGAATTTATTTTATTATCTATTTTATGTTTTGTAAAACTTGAACAAATTTTTGATTAACATAGCCCAACGATTTCAAAGCGAGCAGTGGCAACACTGTACGGAATAAAATATTTTTATTTCCAGCACACGAGATTGTCTGTCGGAAATTCTTAAGATTTTTCTTATTTTGAATATTTTACGATTTTGTTATTGAATCGAATTTTATGTGATGCAGTATCATCATAATAATCCATTCATAATAGAACATTAATTAATTTTTTAAGGAAAATTTAGTAGTACACGTAATGTTTTAATATTACACGTTTAAACAACTTTAATTATTTCGCATGAAAATTCCGTGTAGTTGAAAGCCAACAGGTAAATAAATGGATAAAAGAAAAAATTTCTGGCATTTGCTTTAAAGAAATTAATCTTGCAATTCCTTTGTGGAAACCTAAAGTCTGAAAACTGGAAACTTCCGCAAAATTCTTTTTTCTCCGTAGATGAAAAATCAATTCCTTATTACAGCTCTTAAAATTATTCTCGAAATATAAACATAAGTTTCTTGATCTTTATTAAACTTGTGTAGAGGAAAGACATTAAAGTAAAAATCTTCTGAACCATTAAATTCATTAACATCCCGAACCTATCCAGGTACCATGCCGCCTTTTTGACTACCATCAATATTAAGGAATATGTTTATGTGTATGTTAGTTGGTGTTAAGCTTTGCACGAAAACGGGTAAACGTCGGAAAACAGCTAACTTTCGATAAATCATTTGGCCTGTAATGTTGCGTGCCACGACTGACATCAAAAAGCAAACAACTTTTGCAAACCAAACAGCTGAAAATATGTTTTTATTTGCTCTTATTATTCCAACTTAGAAAAACACTGCAATGGCTTTTGGTTTTCTTCAAGGTATTAAAATCGTTAGTTTAATAGAATGTTTGAGTAGAACTTGTATGATTTCTACAAGATTGAAATCATTTTAGAGCGGAAACTTGCAAATGTATTTAAAGAATCAGAATCTCATTGAAAATTCTCAATTCTTTGCAATTAAATTGAAAAGTTTTATAACTCTTTTCCGACTTTAAAATATTCAATCTTAACTACTATGTAAATAGATCATCTATTCAAGTGTATATGCATAGTGTAAAGATATAGGGTCAGTCCGAAATATGGCTAAACGTTTCATCGCCTAATATGATGAGAGCGTTATGACTACAGAAAGTGAAATTATGCCATTTCTTTAAATTGAGGACTAATAAACAACAATATCAATCCCAATGACTCCTTCCATTGTCTTTAATTGCTCGCCGTTCCATTGCCTCTAATTGGTGTATCGATGCTACTGAGAGCCCATCCAGGGGATTTCTCTGCTTGGACGTTTCTTTTTATTAGCAGTCCCTTCCTGAATTTTATCGTAGTCGGCGTTAAAATTACATCTCACGCGAGACTCACTTCAGAATCATTCTGGTATGCAGTCTAGCATGCTGCTGCTGTAACTTGCTGTCCATATTAATCAACATCTTTGACAATGACGTAAGCTGTGGAACGTGATTCTTATTTGAAAATGAAAATTGAAATTTCAAGTTTAAGATGCTATCATTAGGTGCAAATACTGATATTGTTCTATTTATGTAGGAAACATTACTGTTATTCAGTTAATATTTATATTTCATCCCCCCCGACGGTATAGTGGTTAGCGGAGCTGACTACGATACCAAAGGGCCCGGATTCAAATCCCGGAGAAGGCATGGTTGTATTTATCCGTCCCCTCATGGAAGGCAAAGGTGGCCCACCTATCAGGTACCTCCATAATAAAGTGACCACTTCTTCCATCCTTAGTAATTGCCAACGTCTTTGGAAGGTTTGGGTCCGCCATTGGAAAAAAATTTATATTTTTGTATGTGAATATAAATTTAAGAGATAAAAATAGAAAACTTCTTCTTGTTACGGGTCAAATATAGTAAAAAAAAGTTCAGAAGTGTATAGAAGATCACAAAATCAAGTGTAAACGCAGGAGAACATGTAAGTTGCAACAGTAGTAATAAAAATGTGAAATGCTGTGTTAGACCGAAAATGAAGTTGGAAAACAAATGTGTGAAATGCCTTAAATCGTGCCTTTATTAACGTTTTAGAATATAATAAGCTATATTATTATGCTGCTATACCAGAAAATATACTCTAAAATCCATACCTTGAAGTTACTTATTGAGAATAAATTTTCACATTTTAAATTCCCATCTAGACTATTTCCCCAGATAATATTTGTGCAGTAAATATGGAGCAATGTCAGGACGTCAACCTAAGTATATTAAGAGGAGTGAATAAAATATACTACAGTCGCTGGGAATGTTAATGTAATTGTTGTTTACTGCTAGATATGCACTACAATAATCCAGAGCGTCCCATAAATGAGAAAGGAGTGAAACAAACGTAGTTTTACTGTTACAAAAATAAAAGCGATGCAAGCCATTTGACTAAAACATTTTCTAAGCAAGCTGTTGCTATTTTCACTTTATTATTTATGTTTGTTTTTTATTTATGTATTACATTACATAATTTGTATACATCCGCCAAATAATGCATTTCTTAAAGGCATACAGAAATTTTAAGTTATTGAAAATCTTTTTAAGGAATACTTACTAGGAATACTTTTAAGAAATACACTTAAAGAAATAGGTACTTCTTTTATTGCCGTGGTCCCTGTCTACGTTTTCCTTGATATTCTCGTCAACACTCATTTAATTCTCATTCACTTATGCACTTTTGCTTGTATAAGGTTGGTAATCACTAAATCTACTGCAAAATCTATAAGCCTTATTATTGCTAGATAACCAAACAATTCTTATCTACCTTCATAATTCTCATTTCGCCATTCAGTTTTACTAACTTTTACTATATTTAATAATTCTGAACTAAACTTTCGGAATATTTTAATTGTTTTAACTTATAATGAATTATTAACTATTCTGAATAGATGTAAGTAGCCTCTTCTTTGCTTAATCTGGATATGAATTAAACTCACTTTAAAATTCCAGTTTCTGTCAAATTAGAAGTAATACAGTAGACTGATGACGCAGGACAGGCGGCAGAATCTGGTTACTATAATTAGTCGGTTTTGTCCCACATCCGCCACTACCGAATGAGAAAGCGCCCGTTACGGAGACAAACGTCCGCAGTATGTGAGAAAAGGATACCGTGTATCTGCAATTAAATTTTCATTGTTCATCTGGCAACAGGCAGCTATAGCACTGGAGTTATAAATGGTAGTAATACCATATACATAACTATATTCAAATATATATTGTAAAATTCAGAAGGATGCAGTAACAGGTAATAAAATGCAAAAGAATTCGCATAATAGAACACAATACATTAAGTACATTGCATGCATAGTTAATACATAGATGTACGAGTGAATTAAGAAATTCAAATCTTGTTATGCACTAAATTAGTAGGGGATAAATGTAGAAAAGTTTGTATTTGAACCTCAATTCATATGCCTGTTGTGCTACAGAAATTATGTGATAGTTGTCAAGAAACGAGTCCGAGTGATTCATAAAATAATAATATGACTCCACTCAGATCCCAGAACATTCTGTTATATATTGAACTCAGTAAAAGTTAAAATAATGCTCTGAACTAGCAGACAGCCATGTGGAAGTTTTAATCTACGATACTCAAACAAGAAATTTTAAGAATGAAAAATGGCCATGATGGAGACTATCCAGATGACTACAACGCCCCTTGAATTATTATTTTTACGTGGTGTAAACAGATTGCAAGTCAAAAGCAGGTTTTCGGTTTTTCTAAGCCTTTCTCGAGGCTTTGCGATAATAAATTACTGACCTACTTTAAGACCTTCGTGAAATCCTGCCTCGGGGAAAGAATAGTTTTATTTGAAAACAAATGTTGTAAGTAGTTCATTTTTCAACCAGTTATCAAGAATTTGTCAATACTTTGATATCCTTAAGCAGCAAAACTAATATTATTGCCAGCCTGTTACCATATCAGATAGCTGTCTGCTCACACAATTTTGACTCCCATAATATCGAAATTTAACTTTCATATATTGCCATTTATTGATATATGGTTAATTATGGTTAAAGAAAATTTCCAAGATTCGATTAAATTTTGATTTTTATTTGAGCATTTTCCATGGTTTAAAATTTCCTATGGTCAAAGCATTTCATTTATATTTTTTTGTCAAATCTTTGTAAATATATGTAAAATATATGAGCTAACTTAAAGGTACCGAAAATTTCCAGTCTTTTGGTTGCTCTCGGCCGCACCAAACATATATATATATATATATACATATATAGTATACCTTCTCTGTTATCCGACTCGGTGAACTCCGTTTTTTATACTTATAATGTTGGTAAATTGTTCACTTTTTGCTTTAAAAGTGAATGAATTATGTTAATTTTATACCTTTAGTTAATATGCATGCAATAGTTGTAGAACTGATAAAAATGTAAAATTTAAGCGGTTCTAAGGCTATCGAAGCCGCCATTTGTTTGCATTTGAAACTCTTGGTGGAATAGTGAATTAAGCCAGTTTGTGCACCAACTTCAATGTCTTTTTGCCGAGTGGGACCTTTTATTATCTCAATTATCTCTTACACTGGTAAACGTGAAATGACTGCTTCTAATGTTTCGAATCCTAATTCACAGAAAATCGTTGGTATATGTATATGGATAATCTAAAGTCATGTAAATTACTTTGTATTTTTTTTTTTCAGAGGAAATCTTAGGTTCGAATCATGCCATCTGGTGGTCAGATGATGGTACAAAAATTGCATACGCAAGTTTCAATGATTCGGCCGTGGATTTCATCAGCTTGCCCAGATATGGTGACTACCACGATGTCACAAATATATATCCACAGTTCCGGAGGTTCAGGTATCCTAAGGTTCGTTTTATTTTTAAATTGCTATTCTTTTAATAATTGTCCATAAAAAGCACAATGTGATATTAATTGCTAAATGATTTTAAACGCGAATAATTTCATTTCAAGCTACACTTCATGGACTAAGATTGGAGTACATGAGTTCTTTTATGTTTTGATAAGAAAATTATTCTTTCAATAGATATCATTTAAAAAAAATAACCTTTCTTTTAAAATACATTATCCTTGTTTAATTACTTAAAAGTCTTAAAAACGTAGACAGTCACAACAGATCTCATTTGGTGTTTTATAAAAAAATTGCATTTAGCCACTGCTAGGTGTTTTATTACTGTTTATAATAAGAATAAAGTTTTGGCTAGATTTCGTAACCATATTTCATTCTGAAATTACCAAATGATAGTCATGCTTTCAACCCATGCTTGAGTTGTTTTAAATAAGGGTGAAAATTAATAACATATGTAAATACGTAATATAATTCATTTTTTAATTTATTAGGTACATATATAGGTAAGATAATATATGTTCGTATTCAAGGAAAAGCGTGGACTAGAACAGTATCATAAGAACTATTAAAAGTTCTTATTCACATTTTTAGCCCGCCAGTGACCGAATGAATAAGGTCAATGAATAGTGATAATAATGAGAATGAATAAGGTCAATGAATAATGACTGAATGAATAAGGTCAATGAATAGTGATAATAATGAGAATGAATAAGGTCAATGAATGAATAAGGTCAATGAATGAATAAGGTCAATGAATAGCTCGAGCCGAGTTCAAATCATGGGCTGCCCGTAAGAGAATTTACGTCGATTTTCCCATGTGTAAAGTAAATGCAAGCCGAAGTTTCAAATAGTGTCCTTCACGAAAGCAGCCTGCCCCTTAGACAGCTCGCCTCCGTGTTCTTTTTCATAAGAGCCCAAACAAAGGTTTATATATATGTGTGTGTGTGTGTATGTAAGATGACTTTTAACATTTCAGTAGAATTTACAATTTGATTTATTGTTAAAAATGAGATCTACAAGATTTTGTCATTTAAAAAAATATTTAGACCAAAATTTTTATCTTTTTTGTTTTCCAAAATTGCATTTTGCTTGCTTCACTGATGTTTTAATGCTTTATTTTAAAAAGGCTTTTCTGTCTTTTTCGCTTTTTCTCTTTAAAGGGGGGATATGTAAGATAAAAATATGTAAATCAGCTTTATAATTCAGTTTAGCAATAGCAATTTTGAATTCATCATTTTTAATTTCGGTATTTCCTCTCTACTCTAAAAACAGTAATAAGTTTCCTGAGCTAGATCATTTCCAAATTAGTCTACGGCACATAGCTTGTGTAACACTTACGGCGTTAATTCGTAATCTAAACTCAGAATTTTGAGAACTGAAACTTTTCTAACCTGAACCAAAATTTTCCTCTTGGTGAGCTTCCATTATTGGATAACTGCGCACTTATAGCTTCCCTCTGCGTGTTGCTTGGACGCAATTTCGCTGTGCTTTCTTCCTATCGCAACAGTATCAAAAATATAAATGTTCTGGAAGTAAGCACAGTTAGAGTGCCAAATAAATTGTAGTCACAAATGTCAATTTAAATCAAAATGTAGTTTTATCCGCCTCATCTGCCAAGTTTCCTAGTCATTAATGTTTTAACATTCTATGCAATCAAAATTCTTCCTCTTCAATATGCCATCTACGTTCTTTGTCATCAGTAATTTCTCCGTTTCTATGTCTCAGTGTTCTTACATCAGTACTTCTAAAATTTGGTTTATTGCATACATATATATGTACTAATAAAACTAGAAAAAGCTTGTTGTAATAATTTGGCGTGGTAGATAGATGCATAAACCACAAAATTTCAAAAGTAGCCGAATTCAATAGTTTCCTTTTTATTCGTGGTTGGCATATATCATTTTTATTTAATTCAACATGAATCAAATGAGCGATACGGCGACTTCTTCTTAAAGAATGTTTTACATCGAATAAACATGAAAGTTATATTTTTTGAAAGCAGAAAGCATTAGCACGTTGCTATAGCAAAGCGGAAGACGGCAAAGAAAGACGAACAAACAGAACGACAAGCAGAAGAGAAGAAGTAACGAGACAGGACAGCAAGGACTTTTCAAACCAAGGCATAATTACATTTCGGAATTTATTTCAAAAATGTTTACATTAAGCAAAAGTCATGTGACACGGATTGGTCTCAAACGTACTGAAGAAAAGATTACTATTTTTACAATACAGAGAGGAAATATCAAATTAAGCATTAATAGGCTATTACTAATTTAAATTATACTTTATTTTTACATATTTTTTATCTTACATATATATGCATAGGCATATGAAACGCGCATGACGAAACACGATGAGACAGCTTCAAAGAGGCTCGCAGTTTTCATTCAGCTTATCAACTATCTCTCGCCATCTTGTTAAAGATAAGGAGGACATATCAGTTACATTGTTCTAGAATGTTGCAAAATCATTACGAACACTTATTCTAGAGCATAGGTTTAAAACATATTGTTCCTTAATTTTTATTATTACCAAATGCAATAATTTCTCTGACATGTGGTAGTTCGTTTGTGATTCGACTGTTAGTAAACAAGCTGGTCGCTTGGAATTGTGACTTCTCCATGCATAATGTCAGGTACGAGCTGGTTTCCATTACATATTCCTTCATGATGTATCCCTCCTCAAGTAGATATTCTATGCGAGCTTTGCCATCATCAATTAGCGAGCTAGTTGTAAAAAAATTTTACATTCACCAACAATATGTGGAAAAGACGAGCATAGTAACTTGGCTGCATGATTCACAGATCTCCAATGAAGATAAATCTTTCTGTGGCCAGTATTTCAAGTTGCAAGGTCTACACAACATCACCGTTAATCACCTAAAACTTAAGCAGACAATAGTATCTGCATGGAAAGGAGATTCAAAAAACACACATTAACATCATATTGCTTGCGTGCAAGTACCATCTTTGCTGAAGAATAAGCATTTTAAATTTTCTGTATAATAAAGCCTATTTTATTAATCTGTATGGTGTAAATGTTCAATCTTCTTTTTGGATGCCACTTGATATACATTTATTTTCACTGTTTCTTTCTATCTGGTAGAATGGATACGATCTCTGAACATTGGTAGATCTACCAATGTTCAATCTACAAAGCTCAGGACTAGTTGAATACATGAATATTTTCGTGTTTTTCCAATGTGTTCCCCCAAAATACCAGAAACATTTCTTGGGAAAGTCCTGTACAAAGGCATTATTCTCTTTAAGCAGATAGCTTTCGTACATTCTTCCAGAATTAATTAATTCTAATCTTTAGCTTTGTTTAGATGATGAGACACATCAGTTGCCGGATTGATGGGAACTGAAGCGAGCTTAGGAGACCTTCTTTGCTAGTGCTTTTGGCAATTCATTTTTCTACCTATTATCTGTTCATAATTTAACGATGTCTGCGCCTGCCGTTTGTAATTTCATTAATAGACTACTGTTGAGAAAAAATGGAGCTGTTAAAGGACTTAATAGTGCACTATCATTTTGCTTTAGACTATGGAGTCAGTACTTCAATTTTCAAGTCAAATTTAAATTGCCCTTGAAAGTAACAGTGGTTAATATACGAATTCATTTAATTATGTAATGCTACGAACAATAGAAGTAAATAAATAATTTTAATTCGAATTTTAGTTTATCATTTATTTGTAGTTGATCCAATCTAATCGCAGTTAACATGCCAAGAATTAAAGCAGTCAAGCTTCTAAGAGAATAAATTGTAATTTAAACGGAATATGAGTTGTTTAAAGTCTTGTAAATTTATTATGTGAAGCTAAAAACAGTATCACTGAAAAAATTAATAGATCGCTAGCTTCCACCACAGATCTTATACTTAAAAAAAATGAGAATATGTGTTGTAAATTAGAGATACAGAAATAAGCTTTTAGAAAACCTCGATGTGTTACCCTCATGCCTTAAAATTTTAATTTTAAAATGCTCCTTAAACCTTTTAAATGTAATGTAAATTACATACAGTACAAATATGTTGAATCAATTTTTCGTCAAATTCAGTGTGCCTTTAATACCAATGATGTTGCTTTAAATAAAATTGAAATCAATAATTTGATAAAAAAATAGCATCTCAAAAAGTGATTTTACATTTTGGTGAAAAATTTATGTTTTATTTGTAATGTTACTGTGCGACTCTACTACCTTATAATGAATTGGACCCTGACAAATTCAACCACTTAACAAAGTAATGACATAACAATCAAGCGATACGAGATCTTACTTTATTATGAGATTTAATTACATGAGCTATAACTCAGATCCACGTATCGTGTCGCATCGGATTTCGTGATAAATATCTCCCTAAAATTCAAATAAAGTACTCTAAAGTAATTAGAACTTTACATTGTACCCTCCAATTTATTACACTATATCGGAAGTTAATGACCTTTAGCGTCAGTTTACATCACATATAAAAGATCTAATGTATAAATCGATTCGTTTAATAGAATTATTAATTTTAAACTGATTTTTGAGCTGGAATATGAATGAAAGGATATTCGTTTAGAAACTGGCTTTGCAGAGGAAGTAAATTTAACAAATAAGCCCATTATACTTTGACGGATGGCATATTTTATAAAATTGCTGAATCTAAATTAATCGTATGGCCTTAATAAACCTATTCTTTTATATCTAGTACCTAGTTGTATTATAACAACATATATTTTAAAAAATTCCATGTATTCCAAATCGAAGTATTAAGAATCTTTTTGAATCTGTTCTGATTTTTCTGAAATGCCATTCTGCGGATGCAATCGCTGGCGCAAAAAAATGTATGCTATTTAGAACAGCTCACAATTAGTTGTATCTTCAGTCTTGGACACCTAAGAATTTCAGAGGCAATCTTACCATAAGGTCTGCTAATCACACTTTTAACAAGATTTTATCCAGAAGTATCAAGCCAAACTTTATTCATCTCATGTTTCTCCCATTTAAGGAGAAGGGCACTCTTTGCAATCGTCATATTGATACCACAAAAGGCTTCCACGCCTGTTGGATTAATAGACAATCCCTGTTTTGCAAGTTCATTTTCCTTGTCATTGCCTTCAATTCCCTTCTATCCTGGTACCCAGATTAGGGTTACTTTGTTTCTGGTTGTCACTAGTCTTCAACCTTAGTAAATCAGCAAGTAAAAGCGCTTTCGTGTGTTGCTTCATACGCGAGCTTCTCATTTTGACATCCGTATATTTAAGAGTTATTTCAAAGCTCTTTGCTAAAATTAGAAACTAATTACATTCGCTTTGTATTTGTTATTTTGCTGAAAGCCAAGAGCTTAAGACCGAGCGATCATTTATGAAAGGTTACAGATAAGTGGGATCAGATCTTCGAAACGGATCTGATGGCTTGAACGTAAATTTGTTTTCTAAATGTTCTTGAAAGAAATCGTTATTTCTAAGGATATAATTATTGTTTCAATTTATAAAGAAAACCGTCCATAACTTTAACCCTAGTTTACAAACCCATAGTTCTTTGAAATCAGTATCTTTACGATATGAAGTTCAAATTCACCAGCCTCTTTCATGACCACAAGCAATTTTATATAAAATTTTACAGTAAAGTGGTATAAAGTGGATTTTCAGCCTCTGACGGAAAAATGACAGAAATGCTTATGAGCAGCAAAGACTGAGTGATCCCATCCCACTCCTTCCTAGAAAATTTCGAAACAAGAATGTTTGCTCATTCTTCAGTTGAAGTTAAATTTTTGGTTAGCCCAAAGGTTAACAAAAATGAATAACACGCAAGTTGGCTGAAAACTATATCGTCGTAACAAGCACTATTGGCAAGAATAAAGCAATGCGGAAGACAGAGTGCTGTCCTAGAATTTCGGCTAGTAACATCGCCTTCAGCAGTCGGAACATGCTCTCACTAAGCAATCTAAAACCTCCCTTTAAATACTATCTCATTCTACCTTACTTGAATACGTGCAAACTAAAATTAGCGTTCTAGAGAATGACAGTAAGGATTCCTTGCATAAAATAATTGGTTAGCTAAAGTAAATAAATATCTTGCACCCTTAGGACTTCCTTAAAAAGCATTAGATCAGAAACTAAGAAATTAAGCGGGATTTTGCTGAGAACGATTAATCTAGCTCGAATTTTTAAAAACTTCACTCCTTTTTGTATAGATTGCAACACCGTGAAAGAATCGGGCTATTAAACTGAAGCTTAAGGCAAGTGTAATCTGTGCGAGTGTGCGCGAACACGAGTTTTAAAACTTTATCGCCGAAAGAAAATAAACAAGCGCACATAGAAACACGAAACCAATCAAAATACAATAATAATAATGACAATACAATAATAATAATTAAATACAATACAATACAATTAATACAGTAATAATAATTATTACATTTTTGCATTATTTTTAAAATAAACCGTATTACACTAATGTTTGTGAAAAATCTAACACCATAAAGGAATTGTCGGAAATGATGAAATTTATTCCACACCTTACTGCTAGTGGTGCAAATAAAGGATCAAATTTATAAGACAAACAAAATGAATGTTGGAAATCGGTACTTTGTATGTCCGCCTTGCTGATCAATGAGTGCCTCTACAGACAGTGGCATTGAATCATACAGGTTCTAAATGTAATCTTGTGGAATGTCATTTCATATGGCTTCGATCTGACGCCAAAGTTCAGTCTTGGTGTGTGCCCCACCAGCTGTACGAGCGGGTCGCCAACCGATGAAATCTCAGACATGCTTAACAGGCAACATATCTGAGTAAAAATCAGGCCATTAAAGAAGCGAAACCTGTTGTACCCTAAAGGGGGCTTGTACAGTCTGAGAGACATGTGCACGGCCATTTTCCTGTTGAAATACAGCGCTCGGAATGCGTCGAAGAATAAGAAGCATCCCTTCTGGCTCTACAACTTCCCTAATGTAGCGATCACTGTTGGGGGTTACTGCCGAAATGGGGGGTTACTGCCCAAAACATCGCGGCAAAAGCATCACGGACGACAACGTGGCGGAGAAAACAACGCAAAGCGGAAACGTCGTGGTACAAATCATCGTGGGAGAAAAGAAAGCAAAGAGAAAACATCGCAGTTCTAAAACATCGTGGTACAAAATATCGTCGTCGAAAATAAAGTGGTTCGAAAATTTCAGAGAAGGTATCCGACCTCGTACAAAAGATGATTTTCGGTCAAAATTTCGATTTTTACTTTATTACATTATCTTAAAGAATACATCTTTGGCTATCAAATACAAGTTTCTGCTTGTTGATAGGTTAATTAGAACTGAAGTTATAAGCATTTTTCTGTAATGGAATAAACCGGAAGTTCCATTATTCTGGGACGGAAGTATTAAATAGATATACCTATTAAGAAACCTTATTTATTATCAAGATTTTGTAAATTATAAACCTTCGTACTAAGTTTAGATATTTTGTAATACATTTTAAGAATCTGGCGATAGTTTTTTCCCTTAATTTTGTATTTAGTTTGGTGCGGAGGGTATTGGACGTTGAATGAATGTGTTACTGCTTTGTCGATTAGCGTTGACAAAGTGCTTGATTTGAAAGCTATGTCAAATTTTTGCATCATTTGCAACAAAATAAATAAAATAGAATGCAATCTTCAGCACTACATATGTAAATCGTAACATAATTGTTCTGAAAATTATAAAGAAGCAGTCTCGGGTATGGAAGCAGTTGGTGCTTATGCGCTTTTTGAATGACTTATTACATTACGAAAGCTGAAGTACACGGAATGTTATGAGGATGGGGATTCTAAGGGGTTTTTAACTGTGAAAGATATATATGGGAAAGATTCGGTCAAGAAACTGGAATGCGTTGGACATGTATAGAAAAGGGTTGGTAGTAGACTACGAAAAGTAAAATACTCCGCTCCTGAATTGAAAAGAAAAGCTAAACTGGCTGATTCTTTTATTGATAAACTGCAGAATTAGGAATTGCAATTAGAAATAATGTGGAAACTTAATTGAGATGCAGCAGGTTGTATTAGATGCTTGTTCCATTGTAGTTCTTCTTTGAAGATAATGCTCTCCTCAATTAATGAGTTGAAATGTGCGATTGCAGAAATCAGGAAAAAATCAGGAAGAAATAAATCAGGGAAAAACCTCTGGTATATCAACATATATTTTGATTAAACCTACATATATGGAGTTGATTACATAAACAAGAGTTATTAAAAAGTGCATACATTGCAAAACTCAAAATATCAGGGAACGTTTTAATGGCATTTTATTGCAAATTGTTCCGAAAGAAACATTCATAAACTTGCGAACATTAATGTTTGGACCAAATGTAAGTGTTGCGTTATTTAATGATGGATTTATAAGTTTGCTTGAAGCATTTTCAAGGTTAGGTATGTATCGTGAATTTTACACTGAGCAGGGAATTCGAAAACTTGATAAAGTGCAAAATCATGACTCTTGGCGGCATTCCACAAGTTTTACAAAAACCCAAAGAAAAATTTACGCTTTGTTCGAAAGAAAAAGTGCAAAGTGTGTGAAGAAAAAATAAGGTGTCAGTTACAAAGCAGACGAAATTTAATTATCAGAGATGCTTCTTTCACTAAGAAATTGTTTTATGAAAACTTTAAACTTGTTTTCTGAAAAATGATTTTTCTGTAAATATTGCCAATAGTAACAGCCATAACTCAAAATTTTATCGATAAAATTAAATGATGCTTTCTACACATGTTTCATATAATCTGATGCATGCTCTGAAGCGGAAGATTTTAGAAATATTAATTAAGTTGAATTGTTACTTTTTATTTTTAGATTTTGGACGCAATAATAGGAAAATATACAGTAAATACTATATATTTTAACATATCTCAAGAATATATGAATATTTCTTAATTATTTTACTTCATTGCATACAAAACAAGTGTAAATATAAATATAAATTTAAAAAACTGCATATTTATATATAAATTTTTCACCGTGGTTGTTGCCGTAAAGGAAAAATTATCCTTTTTTTCATTATTTTTCTAAATTAAAACTACTCAGCCTTACGTTTTAAGCTGTTTTCATTAATTAATATGCTTATCTTCAAATTAATATGTTTATAGTTAAAATAAAAACTATTTTTTAAAAAATGGTACCCGAACGAGGTCGGATAAAAGCATCGTCGTCGAAAATATCGGGGTAAAAATAAAGCACCTGCAAATCGTCGTATGACGATAATATTGCATACGTACGTTTTTCAGGTTTTAAATGTTATAAATGCATATTTGCATAAAGATTTCGAAGTGCAAGAAATGTTAGCAACACTTTAAGAATAAACGGAAACAAAACAAGATATAATTTTCACTAAAATAATATCAGATTAACAAACGTGAAAGAAAGTAATTTGATAATTAACTAAGCGATTTGTATAGAGGTAATCTCATGCAGTTTTTGATCTTCCTTTTCCTAAACATTTTTAGGCTGTATTTTTCATAAAAAATTATAAGTAAAATTTAATAGTATAAAAGATGAATTTATTTATAATCTTTGTTAATTAACTATGTAAATTTAAAATTTAATTAAGTGCTGTAAGTTGCATTCATTTTCTACTCATTTTCAATTTTTTAAATGCTTAAGTTTCCTTCTTACTTTGTTAGCAAACATTCATTAGTTCATACAAAAATATGAAACATAAAAGTAGAAATACCCCTCTTTCCTTCTTACGCTCATAAGTCATTATGCGAAAAGGCATTTACAGCTTAACCTGAAAAATACGTCTGCGATGTTATCGTCATCCGATTAGTTGTAGGTACCTTTTTTTTTTTTACCACGGTGTTTTTAAACTGCGAAGTTTTTGAACCGCTTTATTTTCGATGACGATATTTTGTACCAGGATGTTTTAAAACTGCGATGTTTTCTCTGTGTTTTCTTTTCTCCCGACGTTTTCGCCTTGCGTTGTTTTCTCCTCGACGTTTTCGTCTGCGATGTTTTTGCCGCTTTACAGTCCTTTATATACCTGGAAGAGCGGCCGATTCTCACTCCACGCATGCGCAATCGCTTTGCAATTTTAATCATTTGCATGACTGACCTTACTTCACACTTCCTGTAAGTTTAATTTAATTTGCATAATTCCTTGATGGTGTTGCAGTTTTCTCAAACATTAGTGTAAATATATTCTTTAATATTCGTTAGTATTTAATACGTGTGCTCGTGTTGCGACATATATCTGTAAGAAATGGTGCTGACGCGCTTACGTTATCTTCTAACGCGATAAATAAAGTGCGTAAACAGCGATTACCACGTGGTTCATCGTCCGCAAATGTAACTAACAATGTACAAATGATTTTAAAATAGTATTGTATAACAAAGTAGTACAGATAGAGAAACCAAGCTGTAAAAATAAATTACGAATTTCTTTACAGGAAGTATTTTTGCACAATGAAGGAAATAAAATTATTTGTATGATGAATGGGCATGGAAATAATGGTTTAGTGACAGAAAAAAAAATGGACACATTACTGGAAACTGCAGTTTTTAAAATGACATTTAAATAGTAAATCTCAAGTGTAAAGTGTGATAAAATTAAGAAACAAAAATCGTCTGTTACCGACAACAGGAATAGTACAGGAGTAACAGAAGTTTATTTAATGAGACCCTGGATGGAAAAATTCTACATTTAGTTCAACAACACTGTGATGCACAAAGTGAAGATTTGGGTAACTGCGAAGCTTCAAAAGAAGTTAAATTAATGAGAAATGTTTAAATTTTAATGAGAGCGATACACGTCGTTGTTTTCAAGATCTAGGGATAAATTTCAATATAGTTATCTGGCTTTAGGAAATGAAGCTATTACCTTTAAACCATTAACTGAAGATAGGATGCTATCTATACATTTTTCACTGAAAGAAATATTTAAAAATATAAGGCATGAGTTAAACATTTCAAAGGCTGTGAAACAAGGAAAGTTAGTTCAAAATACTATTGACAGAAATTGGAAAATGCTGAATTTCATGTAGATTTGCATATTATGAATGACGTTTTTGAAGAACTTGCGGGATTGTTTAAAAGGTTTCAATGCCGCGACCTAACACCATTTGATACATTTCACTTTGTTCGTGGTAAAATAAATAAGATTGGGAACAATATATTAACCACAGGAGTGTTCTTTGAGGTAATACAGTGAAAATTCTTCTCCGTAAAGCCGAGGAGAAAAAATATAGAAATTGACACTAATTCTATGTTAAATTTTATAAATTTACTTTGCTAACTTTTATTAATTTAGAAGAAAGATTTCCTGAGAATGAAGTAAAGGATTGGACAGCGTTTGATTTGACACCATTAATTGCATTCAATTATGACACAGAACTAATCGCAGAATTATGCGTAAAAAGCAATAACATATTGGCAGATAAAACAGTTATGTTATAACAATTTAATTACTTTAAATTTGCCGTGTGTGAAAAAATTAAATTTAAACTAATAACTAATTTTTCAGATATGGTAATTTTTTCATTATAGAATGAGCAGTTTTTCGATCATTCATAATTAATGGATATCGAATAAACATTTTTCCTGTCTAGTGTTGACTGTGAAGGAAGTTTCAGTTTAATGTGTTTAATAAAAAATAAATAAATAAATAGTTTGACAAAAGATCGCTTATACATGATAAACGCGTGTAAAATCGTATTTAAATAGTAGCAAACAATATAAATTTGGATCGCATATGTGCTGAATGGTTAATTTTTAAAGGCAGAAGAGAGAAAAATGAATATATACTTATAAACGTAGCATTTATTTACTTTGTTTTTTTATTAATCTTAACATTATTACCATTATTTTTAATGTTATAATTAAGCTATATGTTAGCGAATAACTTTGTTATGTTCGCATTTATATTAATGTATTAATTTCCGTTTTTTTTAAATAATGAATGTTATTAAAATGGAATTAATTTAAAAATAAAAGTAAGTAAAAAATAAAAGACGCAGAAACAATTCTTTCAGTTAAAAAAAAAAGTTACACATATCAAAATAAAGTTGCATGTTATAGTCTGATAGCCTGAAGGCTGTGTTGCTGATTGTTTCAGCCTGTTTGAAGTTGTTTTTCGACGACTGTAACGCGTCTTTGAAACTATCCCATGTAATACTGATGAATAAATTGTGTTTTTATTCTTCATCAAGTGTTGTCATGAATCACTTCAAATCCACGAAACCGTAGAATACAACAAAATGTAAATGATCCGCGCGTGCATAGACTAAGCATCTGCATCTACACAGTTATGTTAGATGTAAACGTAAAAAGCTGTATCGGAGCGTTAACATTCGCGTTTTGTTACCTGCAGCAGTAACGGTTTTATGGTTAGCTACTAAACCTCATCCATGACAAAAGGCCAAATACAAGCAAGTTACCCCTTTTGAACGGGAGCAAATGAAAGGCCTACAAGAAGGTGGATATTTCTGTTGTATAATGGAAGTTCATATGGGACTTAAGGCATAGTCACGGATGTGAATGTGCAAGCAAGAGGCTCAAGATAACCGAACGAGTCGCTTGCTTGGGACCCCGAAATAATACATCAGTACGGGATGACATCTGACAATGACGGACCGTGCAGATTCATCTAGACAGCTGGCATAACGTTGAGGCTTTGTTCCAGTGCGTAATTGCCAGTTTCAAAGGTTTGTCGGTGTTCGCAGTTCGGTGTATTGCGTGCATTTTCACCGTAAAATCTTATGACGTAAAACAATTGAGTCTTATAACGTAAAACAATTGACGCCTGCAGATAGAATGATCTCTCAACAAGACGAGCGGCATGTCGATTAGCCACTGATCGTCTTTTACGATGATCAGCTTCAGTTTGGAATATCACGATAGCATAGTCAATTTAAGGACGACTTTTCGGAGCGTATTTCCCAGCGTCATACTGAATGAATGTCAAGGTGATGGTTTGTGATGCCATTGTGTATGATGGGATATCTCATCTGCCAAGGAATTACAACTCTCATCAACAATCGTAACGTCAGGAAGGCTAATAAGCCCGAAATCGTACCCTTCATTCAACGCATTTTTGAAGGCATGTTTCAATAGGATAATGTCCATCCACATACTCAAAAATTATTCAAGACTTCTCAGTATTTCAGATATCGCTTCTTGGCCTTCCCATTCACCAGAAAATATCGCTGTATTGAACAAGGTCTGAGATTTTAATAGCATTAAACTCGCTCCTAACGCTCTCCCTCAAGTCAGTACTGATCACCTTTGGAGGTGAATAGAAGAAATATGGAACATCTTTCTTCAGTTACGCATTTAAAAAACCTGTTTGATTCAATTCCACGATGATTATAAGCTCTTACTGTGACACCTTCATTTTTGGCATTTAATATATTTTTGTTGCTCTATAAAGTTTACCGTTCCTTTGTATTATTATAGGTCATACATGGAATAAATTTCATTCAATGTTGATGAAATATCATTTCTAGTGTTGGTTGTGCATTTGCACTGAAGGCGTAATGAGTACGTTTCCTCAAGCACAGAATTAAAGAATTATAAGTCAAAAGATTAACTACGAAATCTTTATTTAATAAGATAAGATAATTTTGCTTAACTTAAGCATAACAAAAAGTAATAATGTTCAAGGACATTAAAACACTGAAGTATTGAAAAGAATAACTTACAGAGAATCATCATCAGTCCTAAATATCATCAGGCTTACCTATATTATGCAATAAGAAAAATAAACAGGAATATACTTTGCCATCGTACCTGAAAGAGAAGAAAGTACTACTGGATTAGACCTTTGGCCAGGTACAAGTAGCTAGGGTGAAAATCAAATATACCGCATTGCACACGAGCTTTACTTTCTCTCGCCAATATATACCTTGGCGCACGTTCGTTTCGTATGCCTTTCGAGTTTCATTATGCAAAATACCTAAATTTATGCTAACACCTAGTAATACAATTTTCACAGTCAGGAGTATAAATATAGAGAGAGCGATAGAAAGTGAGTGAGTGAGAGTTGGAATTTTCCCTCTCATTTTTATAGAAGTAATTATACGTGTACATCGTATATAAAAATTCCCTATTAAATATATAAAACATGAATTTTTCTAATCTTAAAAATGGAGGAAATACCATCTACAACACAGTTCAAGGTATCTCGATTCGCTACGTAGAGTTCTAATACGTTCTCGTGTATGTGTATTAGCGATTCAGCTCATTAATTTTCAAAGCTAAGATGGTTGTTGAAAGATATTAAGACCTCATTTGCATTGTTTGTGGTACTTGAGATTTTTTCTTTCACAGGATAAAATCAAAACTCCATTTCGAAACCAGTGATAAGAAGACATCCAAAAATGTTGAATAGAAAAATATTTCCCTTCTTTTTCACGTTGAAGTGCGTGCGTTTTGAATTTTTTTTTCCATATCTGCTAGACGATCTCATCCTTGGCTTTATGCCCACGATGTATTGATTTCTGCATGGAGAGACAGAAAAAGCATAGTAAAACACAGCGGACAACCAACGTTTTTCGTCTCAACGTCTATCTCCTTTTTTCCCCCAGTTTTGGTTTGTGAAACCCATGAAAAGGTTTTTCAGAAATTCGAAAACGTATTCTACAGCTTTTGTAGCTATTTCATTCCTTATTTGATTCTCAGTATTTATTTGTTACATATAAAAAAAGGAAGAATAAATAATCCTTATGCCGGAATTGTGTTTCTGACAACCTTTACGCAGTTCCAACTAATATTTATCCATTCTGAAGTACATAATCAAAAGATATAACTTGCAAAACTTCTAATTTTTCTTTATCAGCACAAAAGGAATATATTTAGTCCCAAATGGGATATCAATCACGAAACAGCATTTTGAGTTGTATCCACGGGGGTTAGAGTAAGCCGACTCCGTACGTCCCGTGCAATGAAAGAGAAGCCACGAAACGTCACGGTATATGACGTCACCACTTATCATAGCCGCTGCCATAAACGAACTTTGTTTTACAATCTAATTGGCTTTGTTTGCTTGTTAGCTTTACAATACTGAACGTTTATAAGTCTACCGGTTTAATTTTAGTATTTAACATTGAAAATTTTCTACTTAGTGTATAGAAAAATCTAAAGGATTGCAAATAACTTTTTTAAATTTATTAAAATCCAGGTATATGAAAATGGTAACTATAACACAAATGTGTACATGGTAAAACTTGGAAGATTACTGGAAGTTTCAATGGTATTTGCAAAAACACTTTTCTGATCCAGCGGACATTGATATTTGCTTTCAAGCTCAGTGTAATTTTATTTACAATATGTTTCGTAGTCTTACCTGTACGCTGTGCGGCGGCAATGATAACACTGACGTCACGTTGCTTTCAATTCTGTACGTAATGCGTACTCCGTCTATTCTAATCTTCATGATCAAATCACTATAAACGGTGTATCATTTTCAAATTATAGCCGCCAAATATTATCGCCTGTATATATTTAATGATATTAAACAATGAAGAATCTGCATGAATGTATGCATGTTTCTCGCACTGTGAAAAAACGGTACCTAGAGCCATCAAATTTTGAATAACGTAATCCTCCACCCGAACATGGGCACGTGGAATCCCAAATTTTGAATATCGAATTTGTTTTATTATCCATTTCATATTTTGTAAAACATCAGCGAATTTTTTTAATTTCAATGATTTCAAAGCGAGTAGTGGCAACACTATAGGGAAAAAACATTTATATCTCCAGCGCGAGACTGGCTATCGGAAATTCCAAAGATATGCTGTTTTTAAGTATCTTGTGATTTTGCTGTTGAATCGAATTTTGTGTGGTTTAAGCGCCAAGAACGTCTTGTTTGATAAGTAAAGTAAAGACACAAAATATTAATAATAAAATGATATTTTTTTGGTAAAGCCTTAATAAGAAAAACTGAACATTGATATGGTGAACTTAGAAAAGACTGAGAAAAATGTTTGCCAATACTTAACGGTGCATCGGGAATTCTAAATGTATACTGCTATTCTGCTTTTAAAATTATTGCAATGTTGCTGTTGAATTGTATATGGCATAAGTGCGAAGAAAATCATACTTAGTAAAAGCTAAAAAGACAAAAAAAAATAGTAGGAATGAGTGTAGCAGCAGACTGGTAAACTGAAAGCTCAGTGAGAGCTTTAAAAACCATAATAAACCCTTCTGGGGAATTGTTAAATTCTGAAAACTTTCAAGTTTTTAATTTTTTTTATCTTTTTTTTAAACTGCTATATAGATTGTACAATTCGTTTAATCTAAAATTATATATTTCAGTATGTGTATTGCATAAATTTATCGTCCAAAAACCAAACGAGATCATGCATGAGGTTTTATTTTAAGAATTGCCAGCTATGAAATCGGAACTTGTTTGCCGTAGAAAGGATAACTCGAATTTACTATTTCTCTAAAAGCAACCTAATATTAAATGTTAAATTTTCAGTTTGGAAGATGCAGGCAAGAAACTGTGTACATGTCTAATTGAAGTTTTGATGTCAGAAGCGTCTTTCTTTAGTAATGATTCGTAAGATACATCATTATTAATCGTACAGCTGAAATGGCCGAGTGATGTGAGTAATTAATGTAATAAATCGATGCTTATTAGTGTCACTAAAGTTCATAGAAATACACGAATTGACTTCAAAAGGTAATGTCGATAAAATCATAGGTGTAAGTCATTTTCAGCTGTGGATTCTGATAGTTTCAACATATCAGTAATCTGTCGTGTTACGTCACATATATTATTTTGAATGAATGTGGATATCTCTTTGTTATCAATCTGAACCACAGCTTTTCTCGTAATTAAGTTTAAATCTCCATTTCGAAACATTCTAAGCCATTCTATCATTAGTTATACTACCGCCATGCCCATAAAAAACATACAGGAATAAAATAATATAATTTTATAATTTAAAAACTTTTTAATAGAGGAAAGTTGAGATTTGTTTGGTGTTTTTTCATTTTACAACCTCACTGAGATTGCCTGAAAAATCCAATCTTAAAAATGTATATTAGAAAACGGAGAATGTAAGTATCCTGGTAAAAATAAAGATGTCATTTTCGCTAACATGATCTCAAGCTTTAGGAAAACTATATATTTATTGTATTGCGAATAATACAATATGAATTTATAGCTCATTTCCACTTTTTTTGAAGACAACTAATTATTTTAAGATTCATAGAATATGTTAATAAAAAAATAATGGCAAAGCACCATGTTATACATTTTAGTTAGTAGATAGGTGGTTTTTTTTTTTTTTTTACGAAACACATTTTAGTCAAATTCACAGTTCGTTTACAGATGGGATAAACCAAAACTTATTATTCTCTTTTTTTATCGTTATTATTATTATTAGCCCAAAGGGACAATTTGCCCAGGAGGGCTATTAACTTCATTTTGGCATTTTGCGTTGGCTCACTATAAACGACGTTTCACTTTTCAAATTGTTGCCACCAAATACTACATCCCTGCAACGGTACCTAGAGACATCGAGTTTTGAATAACGTACTCCTCCACTCAAAAATGGGCATGTGGAAGCCCTAATTTGGAATTTGTTTTATTATCTACTTCATATTTTGTAAACCTTTAACGAATTCTTGATTAACAAACTCAAGGATTTCAAAGCGAGTAATGGCAACGTCGTACAGAAAAAACATTTTTATCTCCAGCGCGCGAGACTGTGCATCGGAAATTTTATAGATATGCTGCTTTTAAATTTTTTGCGATATTGCTATTGAACTGAATTTTATGGTTTAAGTGCAAAGAACATGATATTTAATAAATAAAGTTAGCACATCAAACGTTAAAAAAGCGCCCCTTTAGGCGTAATATAAAATCTGAGAGCTTTCATTTTTTTTTTTTTTTTTTTTTTTTAATTTTTTTTCTTATTTTTGTAGTTGTTATTGTTGTTTTTATTTTTCTTCATACCTTAAAAATCACTTCTACCAGTCCATTACACACTCAGGGTGCCGAACTAAGTGGTCTGACTCATAGCGCTGTAACGGTCCACCTATTAACTGCCTCCATAATAAAGAGACTACCACTTCCGGCCAATGCCTATGAACGACTAGAGCCTGCCATTGGCAAAAAAGGGGTCATATAAAACCCTATTTGTAGCTCTCCTATGTATACTGATGGTCTTACGACTAAGTATTGTTATTAGGTTGGCTTAGTCCTTAAGTCCAAACCAGGCATTTGCACTTCTGACTCGGCACAGCACACCTGACTCGTAAATTTGTAGAGTTCCTCACTTTGTAATTACTAAGTTACTGTTGGAAGTGAAGATTCTTAAGAACTGATAAGCGAATAATCTCTTGAGTTCGCGTAACAGGAAACAACAAGATAGAAGGGTAAACTAACCCTTTATTATTCCAACTAAAGTTTAACAAAACTCCGTCATGGAATGTACAATAAAGTCTACACTTGGGCTTGAACTTAAAGAGACTAAGAATCAAACTAAATTAATCTTAACTAAAGATATATAGCCGAAACTATCAAAATTCTAACACAGTTGGGTCCTTAACGCTAATAGACTGCGAAGCTATCAAGGGCCTAAAGTACGGCCGAGCGTAGTAATAGCTTACGAGAGAGCAGCCTAAAAAGGCGGAGGCGTGCAGCCAGAATATCTGGTATCTTTCTTCCTAAGACAGCAGAACTTCGCGGTTAAATACCGCTCTTCCTCATTAGCATTCAAACGTGATTCTAAAACTACGTTCTGGCCGGAAGTGGTAAGTTGAAGTTAAGAATCGACAGGAAAGGAACTTTAATTGAAAATTTAACTGTTAATAAAATTAACATAATCCTTACAAGTTAATAACGTAAGTTTCGGCACTACTTTATACGAAACTGGGCCATAATTCCAGCAGAAAATGCTTTTCATCTCATAACATTTAAGTTTTAGTAATATGTAAGACTTCGAAATCTATGCTTCCGTTTGCATACCTCGTTCCCTGGGAACAGGACCGTATTTTGACTTGATAAGGCCCTAAGCTATTTGAGATATGGGGCCCTTAATAGGTCCAGATATCATATGTCAGTGCCAAATATGATTTTTGATATCTAGAGGGTTTTTTGGAGGGCGCCCAAGCAAGATAGCTTGTGTAGCTTATGCGTAAATCCTTCACTGTCTGGGAAACAAACCGTCGACTGAACTTGAGACAATGACAAGCCTCCACCTGTGCCGCACCTTCCAGAAATTAAAATAATTTACTATTATAATTTCGCGGTCACTATGGTTGTATCGGCGGTTTCCGTTAGAGACCGCCGATACAAATGTGTCTATTTTTTTTTTCTTTCGTGCCCACGTTTTTCCGCTAGAATTTCCCTCTATATTCCATATTATTTCCAGCATTCTGTTTAGTTTCATTAGTAACGCTTTAACCGTTTTAGTTGACCAGCCTTTCATTTGCTAGAAAAGTAATGATTTGTGTTTCTCTCTCATCCCGTGAAGACTTAAATTCAGCGGAAGAAATGCACAGGAGTGCTGTATTTGCATTCTTTAAGTTAAACTGCATCGAATTCCACTTATTGCGTTCATCGTGGAATAAGCATGGCAGTTTTATTCTGTGGTTCTTGAAAAGCATGCCATGAAGAGGAAATTAAGCTAATTCAGAGACTATAATTAAATAATTCAACCAAAAATTCTCTCCACTTTTTCTCTTTCGCGATGGACATACTAGCTTCAACCGCCATCTATCGGAGGAAAACGGAACGAAATATGGATTTGAGAAATAAAGCATGTCCCAAAACAGAATTAAAAATTGATGTGAAAGAAAGGCCTCGTAAAGGTAATATAATCTTTTGACAGGAAAGCATTTGAATCGTAGCTCTAGAAATAGAACAGCTGTCATAAAACTTTCACTGACGATATATCACCGATCGTTTGCTTGAAAACATAGCAATCATTTGTTTTTATTTATAGCATTTTCCACCTTACCTGAGAAATCATTTCTATTTTCGACTTTTTTATGTTCTAGTAACAATTTGGATTTTGTTTCAGGCCGGAAGAAATAATCCCACTGTAAAACTATGGGTGATTGATTTAACGAGAATGGATTACGCTAAAAAAGAAATTGTGCCTCCTGATGATTACAAAGGAAAGTAAGTTTTGTTGATCGTTTACAAGCCTTCTTTTCACATTCTTTTATGGCACAGTTTGTAGCTGTTTTCGTACTAAACTGCATTAGTGCTCTTTATTAAAACCTGCATTAATATTCTACTTTAATGTTAGAAAGTTATTTTACGAATCTTTCCTTTTTTTCGGTAATTTATTTTCTGCTCGCTTGGCAAGCAGCCAGGTCGAGTGTTACAATTGGACGTGACATACGATTATTACTTTAATTGCAGAGTTTAAAACCTGTGTGATTTAAAACAATAAACACATTTTGTAAAAGATGAAATATTTATTTTACTTACCTATGTTATATCAAATTTATATAATTAATTTTGTAAACATTTACAATTCTAAGAATTGGTTTATTTACTTTAAAAAGGGCTTATTTGAAGCAAACGAATTGTTTTCGAAATAATGTTAGCTATTTTAGTTAATATTATTTTGAAAATATATTTGCATATATTAGGTATATGCAAATATATTTTCAACAATATTATATTTCTCTACAAAACGAACAGAAAATTATCATAACATACAGTGACTCACATTTGTTTTCGGACACTTGTGTTTTTATATTTGTATTTGCAAATATCAGTTAATAAATATTAGCAAAATAAGTTCATTATTCTTTCACATATACTGTTGACTATTTATTTTGAAACCCGCTTGTGGTGGAAAAAGGTATTCAAAATGTTATTTGTTAAAAAAAAATTCATTCAAAAACTTCTGAAAATGAACTTACATAAGCATTCGAACACTTCGAGTAAACAATATGTACTGAATAAAAACCTGAAAATAACGAGACATTCAGTATTTCTTTGCATATTTTTTGGCTAAACTTACCCATTTCGTGCATTTTGGCATGGATTCAACTATGTTTTCTAGTAAGAAAGTTCCACATATTCCATTCCTACGTAAGAATTACTTTTAGTAGAGCTTTCAAAGAAATATTATATTTTCTTATTCTTTTCTCCAGCTCACTCCTTACATATTCCACAGGATTTAAATCCGGAGAATATGGATAGGTTCTTATAACTTCAGAACAGTTGTATAATAACTACCAACGAACATTTAGGGCTGCATGTTTAGGATCCTTATCTTGATGGATCCTGAACGTCTCCTGCATTCCAACTTTTCTTGGGAAAGCTTTCAGATTTTCATTAAGTATTTTTATACTAACTCTTATGATTTTTGATAAATGCTAAATTTCTTATTCTAAAAGCAGCAAACCATTGCCAAACGATTATGCCTCTTCTCTGCCAATATTAGACAAGAGATTTTTCAAATTCAAGTCATAATTTGGATTTTACTAAATATTAATTCGCTTGTGGGATCCAAATATATGAATTACATTTTGACGTTTCTGCAAATATAATATTGCTCCAATATGGTAAAACATTGCTTACTATAGATTTTGAGAACACCCGACGTATTTTCCTTGTTTTCTTTTGACAAAAGATTTTCTTCTTTCTGATCGCCCATTTTAGCCATATGTCCTAACCATATGCCTCTTCTAACAGCTTCAGGGTTAACTTTTATTGCAAACTATTTTTCTAAATCTGCTTTACGTTTCGTAATATTCATTTTCGGGCTTTTTTAATTTTTCATAGAATAAACTTGTGATTCCTTGGTGTTAACTTGGAATGTGCCCCAGACTTTCAGACTTGAACAATTCCAAGCAATTATCATCCTTTTGTAACATCAAGATACTTTAATGTTTTATATCAAGGTTTTTTTGTGTGTATGTGTTTAGAATACTCTTATCATCTTTAAAAATGATGAATTATTAAATTTCTAACAGACTTGGCATTTAACATGTGGTGTCTTGCATGTTCACTTCAGATATGGTATTGTTCATGTATTTTGTTAAAACAAGTAAACATTTGCAATTCTTGTGATGTGTTTTCATTTAAAACAAAATGTTATAACAAGAGACATTGTCTACAAAAATATTTGAACAAATATTTGGAGTAATATACCCATAAATATCGCGTCGGTGCACATTGCAACGATAAAAGGACGCACAAGATGATGTGGAACCTCGCCGCGATATTATACGGCAATGACTGAAACACCAGGAATCGACTAATCGAAACACCAGGAATGACTGAAACACCAGGAATCGACGAATCGAAACACCAGGAATGACTGAAACACCAGGAATCGACGAATCGAAACACCAGGAATGACTGAAACACCAGGAATCGACGAATCGAAACACCAGGAATGACTGAAACACCAGGAATCGACGAATCGAAACACCAGGAATCGACGAATCGAAACACCAGGAATGACTGAAACACCAGGAATCGACGAATCGAAACACCAGGAATCGACGAATCGAAACAACAGGAATGACTGAAACACCAGGAATCGACGAATCGAAACACCAGGAATGACTGAAACACCAGGAATCGACGAATCGAAACACCAGGAATGAATGAAACACCAGGAATCGACGAATCGAAACACCAGGAATGACTGAAACACCAGGAATCGACGAATCGAAACACCAGGAATCGACGAATCGAAACACCAGGAATGACTGAAACACCAGGAATCGACGAATCGAAACACCAGGAATGACTGAAACACCAGGAATCGACGAATTGAAACACCAGGAATCGACGAATCGAAACAACAGGAATGACTGAAACACCAGGAATCGACGAATCGAAACACCAGGAATGACTGAAACACCAGGAATCGACGAATCGAAACACCAGGAATGACTGAAACACCAGGAATCGACGAATCGAAACACCAGGAATGACTGAAACACCAGGAATCGACGAATCGAAACACCAGGAATGACTGAATCACCAGGAATCGACGAATCGAAACACCAGGAATGACTGAAACACCAGGAATCGACGAATCGAAACACCAGGAATGACTGAAACACCAGGAATCGACGAATCGAAACACCAGGAATGACTGAAACACCAGGAATCGACGAATCGAAACACCAGGAATGACTGAAACACCAGGAATCGACGAATCGAAACACCAGGAATGACTGAAACACCAGGAATCGACGAATCGAAACACCAGGAATGACTGAAACACCAGGAATCGACGAATCGAAACACCAGGAATGACTGAAACACCAGGAATCGACGAATCGAAACACCAGGAATGACTGAAATACCAGGAATCGACGAATCGAAACACCAGGAATGACTGAAACACCAGGAATCGACGAATCGAAACACCAGGAATGACTGAAACACCAGGAATCGACGAATCGAAACACCAGGAATGACTGAAACACCAGGAATCGACGAATCGAAACACCAGGAATCGACGAATCGAAACACCAGGAATGACTGAAACACCAGGAATCGACGAATCGAAACACCAGGAATGACTGAAACACCAGGAATCGACGAATCGAAACACCAGGAATGACTGAAACACCAAGTCGGCGCGACCGTTCGTTGCTATCCCAGCTCATACTAGTAAGCCTTCTCCTCTGTTATGATCTCTTTCGACGATTTTTGACGCTCGATAGTGTGTCTCTGGCTCTCACCATATCATTGCCCTTCGAGAATAGTTCTGGATGAATAGTCCGGATGAGGTGGAAATACAAAAAAACTGAATTAGAATTACGATCTTTCTGCTTTTTAATGAAGAAATGTCCTAATGAAATGTGAAATAAATGAATATTTAACATTTTCTAAAAATTTGACAAGGAAGTCTAGAGAATGAAATATTCGAATAAAGTAAAATTTAAAAGTAAGTTTGCCTTTATGAATAATAACTTATTGCACGAAATATATCCTTAAAAGTTTTATTTTTATAAATCCTATGCAAAGTGACTTTCATTTTTTCGCTTTTCTAACATCATGCTAACGTAAATGCTTAATTTTTGTCTTCATTATATATATTACATACCTGCTTTAGTATCTCAAGTTTAACAAATTTCATTGCTAAAGCGTTAGATACGGATTTAGATGAAATTTAAATTATTCTAATTTCAGTAATAATTTGAATGTCTGCCAACAGTTAGTATTTTCCTTCCATTCCTCATCTTACTACTATTATTTCCATTATCTTCCTTATAAAAGATGGAACGAAAACAGAAAATTCTTCATTAAGTAATGAATATTTCTTTTTGTTTTAGTATGCAACTGCAGACTTCATTTATTGTAAAAAAAAGTATAATTGGAATAAGAAAATCGAAAAATATATTTCAGCAGTAAAAAATGCTTTAAATTTTAGAGATTCTCAAGAGATTTCAGACAAAGAGGAAATTTTTATCCTTCGCATTAAATTGCCTTTGTAGAGAAGACTACAAAATTTTTATTCAGTCAGAGTTGAAATTCGCTCAACTTGCTTGATTATAATTGGCTTGATTATCTCAATTTATAATGCTGAGCTTTCTCTGCTCTCCTTTAATCGAATGTATGGAAATGTTTTCTTGCCTTTTTGTTTATCGTATAGTTTTAAATGTAAAAGATAGTTATAATTTATCTATGCCTCGGGACTATTTGCTGTAGAAATTATTTAATTTTGTTTCTTTAGATAATTTTAGTATATCAGTTACCTTGTTATTGCATAAATTATTGAAAAGGTATTTGTTTGGCTTCGAATTTATTAAGTACAAATGTCAGAGTTAAAAACTAATCTCTTAGTATTGTTATTTACACTCATGTCCATAAATTAAGAATAATGCAAAATCAGGCAAAGGAAGAGTTAGAAGCAAAACAACTTTGACTTATTTGTAAAGCTTATTTATTAAACAAAAGGTAAAGAGCAAAAAAAGATGCAATATGTTTGATATTATTAAAAAATTAGCGATTATCTTCTCCCTGGAGCAAATTGCAAAAAAAAAACCTATTTACAGAAAACCAATATTACATGGTTGGAGTAGAAGAGAAACACGCTAATGTGACAATCAAAATCGTAAAAGCAACCTTGTATTTAGCGTAAGTATAATGAGAGAATGCTCGCCAGTCCATACGGGTGATATTCTCCGAATGAAGGCATTCGCTTACGATGTTTGCACGGTGAGGACGGGCGTTGTCATCCATTAACACAAATTGTGCGCCCATGGCGCCCCGAAACAAACGTACATGTTGTTCCAGAATGACGTCCCGATAGATTTGGCTTGTCATGGTTCCAAGTTGAACATGCAGGTCAGTTCTGGAACCCAGAATAATACTACTCCAAACGAGCACTCTTACACCACCGTAACGGTGTCGTTCAGTGATGTTTTCTTGGTGGTAACGGGTACCTGGAGCTCTCCATATGAAAGTCCGGCGAGAATCAGACTGCAAGTTAAACCTGGACTCGTCGGAAAACATCACACAAGCCCACTGTTGCGGTGTCCACAATGCATGCTCTCTACTCCAGGCTAACCGCAGGCAACAGCGAGTTGCAGTAAGTGGAACGCATCTGACAGGTCTACGAGCATATAGACCAATCTGCCCTAAGCGTCTGTACACGGTCTGCCTTGAAACTGTCGTACCAGTGGCTGAAGAGAGCTGACGAGACAGGTCTGAGGCTGTGCTCCGCCTGTTTCTTTTGGCAGTAACTGCCAAATATCGGTCCTCATTCGGCGTTGTAACTCTGGGGAGACCTGTGCTGTAACGTCTACTCACATTACCATCATCTTGGAATCGTTGCCAAAGCCTGGAGATAACACTCTAGGCAATTCCAAGCTCGTCTGATACTTCCAGTTTGGTACGCTCACATTCCAGGCGGCCGATAATTCTACCACGTAAAAAATCATCCAAATGCGTCCTTTGTGTCATAACTGTTCGGTTATTGCACTGAAATGCTTATAAAGCGCCTACGAACAATATTACTTCTTTGCCTGTATTCCTTATATATCACTCTCTTACACTCTCGTCATTGTGACGTACCATCGGTGTCATCTGGTTACTTCCTGAAATTTGCATATGATTCTTGAAGATGTTTGTAGAGATTTTACAGGTGATATATTTATTTTAGAGTTCGATTTCTGCGTGACTTCGAATTATCCTTAATTTATGGACATGAGTGTATATCAGAAGTTACATTTGTACGGTGATTTCCTTTTCTACGGCATTTTTAATACATCTGTAAAAAACTGTGTTTGAATTATTAACATTTTATTACCTGCAAAACGATATCCATCTTTTTCTGTATTCTTCAGTTCTTTTTCGTTCCTATTACGTTCGTTTTTTCGTTGATGAATATATTATTCGCACATTTTTAGACGACTTTTCTTTGCTATAAAAAAAAATAGCCAACTTGAAAATCTTTTTAACTGCAACTATATTTTCCAAAGTATAAATTATCCTCTCCTACTTGACAATTTTGTTTTCATGCAAAATGGCACTTTTAAAGAAGCAATGGACAGAAGGCTATGTTTCTGCTCGTTCCGAAGAAAATTATTCGCATTTACTTAATAAAAAAAGGTTTAAAAGCCATGACTTTTCGGTATCTAAAGCAAAGCTAGATAGTGTTGTCAATGAGAAAAGAAAAAAAGTCAGAGTTTGGCTTCAAGGAGAAAAAATGTTCAAAATACGCATCCAACGAAAACACGGGATGTTTCGAATGTTGCAAAGGTAAGAACTTTAATGTTAAAAGAAAATTTGTGAAGTTGCATAATCATTTAAATGCTCAGTGTCAACTGTAAACAAAGTGATTAGTGCTGATTTGAATCTTATAAAGGTGAAAAAAACGTAATGTGCATCGTCTTTCTCCACGATATATTGCCGAAACAAGAACTTGCTACAGAATTTTCTATGAGAAACAATTATTTGAAAAAAATGGAATGATGTTGTCACAATAGATGGACCTTGGGTGTATATAAATGATTGCAATAAAAAGTGATCCATTTATTATCATCAAAGAGGAGAAAAAAGTTTTGGAACATGGTTCAAAGAATCTAAACAAAGTTTTTCAAAGAGATTTATGATTGTTGTTGGTTTTTGATATGAGGACAAATAAAAATTAAAGACAGTGCAGAAAATTGCTAAGGTCAACTCCACATATTATCAGGAATATATCGGGTGGCCATAATTAAACTGACAGTGCTCACAGTGTTCTGTAGCGCGATCTATTTGCGAAAACGACGCCACATTTTGTTGGAAGATTAACCCTTTAAGCGTGCTTGACGAACTCACCTCGTCATCAGTGCACGCGCAGGAGCAAACGCTACACGCTTAAAGGGTTAAACAGGACGGGGGACGAAGGATTCCACGAAAAAACAAATTAGTTCCAAAAGTCACCGCTAGGGGAATATTTGGCGCTGTGTAATAGAAAATAGAATGTTAAGAAATGCAAATCAATACGAAAATTATCTTTCATTTTGCATTCAAATGAGGTTCAATGTGGCTGCCGTTGTTGCGGACCACATATTGCATTCTGTGCACAGTATGCACAACAGCAGAAAGTAACATGTCTGCAGGAATCTCCCGTACAGTCCGTGATATGTTATCCTTCAACGTAGCCAGGTCCTGGACCACTCCTTGATAGACCTTGAACTTAAGGTAACCCCATAGCCAGAAGTCGCATGGGGTAAGATCGGGCGACCGAGGTGGTCATGCAGTTGGAAAGTAGAGGCGACTCTTTCTGTTGTGAATTTCTGTCGTAGCATCTGTTGCACCCGTACAGCAACGTGTGGAGGGGCTCCCTCTTGCATGAAAATGATTTCCCTTAGGCATTGCCTTTGCTGAAGTGCCGGAATGACAAAGCTGTTCAACATGCGGCGATATTTCTCTCCGGTAACAGAACAGGTTTCCGGTCCTGTCGGGGTAATGTTCTCATAGAAGAATGGACCTACGATAAATTCCGCTGTGAACCCACACCAAACAGTTACCTTTGTTGAATGTAAGGGAATTGCTGTGACTGCATGTGGTGATTTGTCATTCCAAATTCGGCAGTTCTGGGTATTCACAGTTCCATTCAGGTAAAATTCAGGGCCTCGTCTCCCCATAAGATTTTCCACGGCCAAGCATCATCCACCTCCATTCTGGCAAGAAAGGTGAGAACAAAATTCAATAGCTTATCATGGTCGGGGTACAGTAACTCCTGTACATGTCTGATCTTGTACGGATAGAAATTGATAATCTTTCGTAAAATTTTCCATACCGTACTGTAAGGCATATCCATATTCCGAGCTACTCCACGAGCGCTAGAGGTGGCAGCAATATTGTCTGGTCCTCTGTCGACAATCGCCGTGGCAACTGCTTCGATTGTATCCTGTGGTACAGGTTTTCGTCCTCTGCCTGACTGAACCTTCAGAGAACCTGTTTTCTCAAACGTCGCAACCATTGCTTTTAGCCCATTAACTGACACAGGACCGTAACCTTTACGCAATTTTTTGTGCGTTCTAAAAGCACGAAGAGCGGCTGACGCGTTGCACTGGTTGAGGTAAAAGAATTTGACCAGTAACGCACGCTCGACTAAAGAAGGAGACATTAAACATAAACTTTCAGTCCGATTGATTCGAAACGTAACACATTGCCTTTTAAAACCCAAGCACTGTACGAATGGATGTAACGTGAAATTTGAATAAAGAACTTCTTCTGCTCAGCGTACGTGATACTGTAGGTCACGAGACTTTATCGGTGTTTATGTAGATTTTACGCTTTTTTAAAAGTGTTGCCATATTGCACTTGAACTAAATCAGAAAATGTGCATAATAAAAGGTAATTTTATTCCGTATTAATTTGCATTTGTTAACACTCTATTTTCTATTACACAGCGCCAAATATTCCCCTAGCGGTGACTTTTGGAACTAATTTGTTTTTTCGCGGAATCCTTCGTCCTGCGTCTTGTTTAATCTTCCTACAAAATGTGGCGTCATTCTCACAAATAGATAGCGCTACAGAACACTGTGAGCACTGTCAGTTTAATTATGGCTACCCGGTATTTTATATGCAGTTTTCAAATACGATAAATATGTCAAAATTTCAAATACAATAAATATGTTTACTGACAGTGCCATCAATCAGTAGACATGCATCAAGACAAAGGAAGGAGCCGCACGTTAAAATTCACTGTCAATTTCCTGAACGAAATGGAGCAAGAAACGTGCATCAAGACCACATCGTTCACTCATATCTCTACTAAATCCTCTGATGTATCATCCACGGATGTTGCCCTTTTGGACTTTTAAAAAGCGAATTGTCCAAACCTTGACTTACAACTTTCTTGGACTTTGCAAATTTTTCCGAGAGGAATGGGATAAAATACTTTTTAATACTAAAAAAGGCTTTATTGTCTTGAAGATTATGGTGTAGAAAGATAGTGAAGAATAAGGGTTATCAAATGGAACATTTAAAACACAAAACGTTTACGTAAAATATTTCTGTAAATACAATGAAAGTGGTCTAAAAAATGTGCGAACAGCCTTTGTATTTCCAGCTTTTAACCTTTTCTGGTATTTGTACATCTTCTGACGGGCAATGAGTATTCTCCTAGAAACTGCCTCAAATGCATTTCACTATTTTCACAAAATCTACGCTCATCTAATTAAGCCTTTTACACATAAGCATCCATAAATCTGTATCTTTTTGTATTGGGTTATTCATTCAATAATGCGGTTTTTTTCAGTTGAAATAGTTGAAGGGAGCAGGATAAACTACCTGCATCAACTTGCTATTAAAGCAGGTAGTGATTTTACCTTGTTCTTATTCTTAGTATAAGTTTTGAAGAGTGCAATTCGATTTTAAGAGTTTTTTCAATGCTAATGTTAAGTCACAAGGGAACATAATACGACGCATTTTACTTTGCGTCGTATGATTTAGTAGAGATATGAGTGCAATTAAATAATTTTTAATAGGAATATTAGTGCAGTATATGAGAATCGAGCAAAATGCATAAGCTAGTGTCATCCCTGTGGTTTAAGAAATTCCGAGCCAGAAACTACAGTCTATAAGACAAGCTTCTTCCTGGAAGATTTGTTGAGCTTGACGAGGACTTTCAGTAAATCTTGGTGTAACATCCCATCATAACTATTAAGATTTAGCAGAGGATAAAGAACCTTAATTTTTAAAAATAAAAGAAAAATACAAAAACCGCATTATTTATAAGATTTTCGCTTCTATAAGTTTATTCACACTCTTCCTTATTTCCTATATAATGTTTTTTCAGAAGATGTAGCTCATGCTAGTCTGGACATTAATTCTTATGAAATTCAGCTTTGATTGATTTGAAATGTAAAAGCAAGTTTTATTTTGAGAAGATTGTAGAGACATTAGGAATTTTTTGGAAACAGGCAAGATGAAAAATGCACAACGCCTTTGCCGGGGATCGAACCGCGGACCTCTGGAATACGCGTCCAGTGTGCAGACCGCCACACAACAAAGGTATGCTAGGAAGGCGGGAGAAATGCCTTATAAGCGAAACAATGATATCTCCACAAAAGGCAAATTATTTTGCACCTTTGTGTTGAATAATTGGTTTCTGTTCATAATTTCGACATTGTGTAGAAGAGACAGGATCGACACTGCATAATGCCGACACAGTGCTCTGTGCCCCGTGATGGATGCTGCCCTAGTACAATAATGCGATGGAGCCTGTAAATGCATAGACGAAGTTCTGGTGCTCAGTCACCATTTCCCTGTCCCTGTCAACATAGATTCGACTCGGACACTGTATGTAATCCATACCGGTATACCAGTAATACGATGCAGATTTGACAAAACCTAAGATGGACACTACGTTGGCTGGGCCATCATATGAATGGTACGGTGAAAGTTCGGCAGCGACGTGCAAGTCAGCACTAGTATTTCGTACACACAAAGCTTATAATTGCCATCTGTGCATTATCCAGAGTCAGAAAATTTGATTACTTTGTTACACATTTAAGGTATCGACATACCATCAGCATCGATATAGGATCACAACCTGTTCTAGAGCTCCTGGCTTGATCATGTTGTAGGGCTGACTTTATTTTCCTAATAGTTATTTTTATTTTAGAACAAGCTTTCGCTGCCAGAATGAGTTTTCAGGATTTCAATTTATGTAAATGAGGTAGAAACGAGTATTTAAGCTGAAGTCTGGGTCACTTCAGTAGAAGATTTTTGTATAACTTCGGCTGGTTTGTTTTAGTTAGCTTTAGATTAGTTTTATATTTTCTAGCTTGAGTAAAGTCCAAGTGGAGCCTTATTATAAGCCCTAAGCGGGGACCATGTTCATTTATTTTGAGTTTGAAATAAAGGGTAATTTACCCCTTCTTTATACTTCTCACTTACAGAACTCAGCGAATAGTCTCTACATAGTTCTCCAATATCCTAGCTCTTAAGAAACTCAGACTTAACTAGGATATTACAATGTGTCTCCAAAAAAGATGTATGTACGCAGTAAGGTCATGTTATTAAAATGTTTACTAAAGAATAATTTATATGTGCCTACAGAAATAATGGATAATTTTGATTGCTAGATAAATTTCAGTTATATGTATCATAGGGCATTACTAATTCTGAATTTTGTAAGATTACTTTAACGTTCTTCGTTCTGCTTCATTAAATGTTCTTTTAGCAGCTACAACTACACAATATATCCGAAAAACGATTTCATTAGAATTTCTATATAAAGAAAATTGACTGTGACATGAAATTATAGATTCACTTTAAAATACCAACTTTCTTTAGAACTTTATTTCGCTAGGTTTTTAATAGAATGCACTCTTGTTTTATTACATGAACTTCTAGCCTATTAAAGTTTCTGCTCTTTATTCTAACTTTATTTTTTTCCTTTAAAAAAGCTGTTTTTTCCCGAGTGAAAACCATTTTTTTCTCGTATTTACTACCGTTTTTACGCCACCGATGCTCTGCCATTTCTCTTTTCGACTGAAAACATTCAGCGGGGATTCAATGATCTTCTTTTTCCCAAAATGGTATTCAGCATCTAACATTATTTTCTTCTTTACTTGCTAACATAGACGTTATCCAGATGGAAGGGAATTTTTTTCAGCTAGAATGTGACGATAAAGGAAACAAATGTGTCAGTTAATAATGTTATTTCTTTCTTTATCGTTTACTTTTTTCTATATAGTTAAAGAAATGATTTTGTTAATATCATTCGTAAGATATATAATTTTTCATAAAATAATTAGTTACGTCTTTTAATATGGCTGCACTGAACCAATAATATATATTTATTCTTTACAATTTAAGTTTTAAAATCTAACCTCAATTCTTAACTACGCATTGAAGAATGAATTTAGCATGAATGAGGGCCAGTTTTTGATCCAGAGCAATTTAAGTAGTATTATTGAATTTTGCCTTTAAATACTACAATTTGGTACTATAAATCGAATTAATTATATCAAAGTCACGACACGGATACTTTGTAGGTTATAATTTAGCATAGACCAAAAAATTATGCTAAAAGTATGAAAGATATAATTGTCAAGCTTAGTGAATTATTAATACTTACGAACTATATGTGTCTAATAATTATAATTTTTTTTTTTAAATTGTCATATATGTATTGAACGCGGCCGCTTCAGTGTGACTGTTCTGTCTATAAATGAACGGATTGCATTAGACTGAGTAAATAAATATGAATAAGAAATGTGTGGATACTTCTTTGTTAAAGCGGCTCCCAACCTTATTTGGTGATTTTAGATTTGCCCCAAGATCTCAGCTATGACTTCGCCAAGCTCGTGAGATGCGAATGAAAAAGTAAACAGCACGATTTATAACAATCATACTCACATGTCGTTTCCTAAGAATATTTTTAAGAATCCTTATCATCATTGTTGTTATTTTATCGCATGTAATTTTTCCCTTTCCAGTACTTTTACAGCATTAATCTGTTTGTTACACTATTTCATCGACGTCATCTCCTCCACCCATGAATACATAAATCTATTAACAGCGACGAACGATATTCTGGAGCCATTGAACCAATTTCCAAAACGAAACCAACCAATCATTATTTCTTCTTTTTGCAGTTTTTAACGTTTCCCTTGGGTGTTGAAAGCCAAAAATCTTCCAAAAAAATGGGGATTTGGGATTTTTGCATTTTCAAATTCTCTACGCTAAAAAACACACGGCGAGAGCAAAAATCCAACACGGTGCTAATTATATGATTACGTGGCGAGATACAAGCATACGCAACCGCTGCTAAATACGATCATACGGCGAGATACAAGAACACGCAGCAAGATTTTGGCGAGGTTATCTCGAATTGGCGAGTTGATTAGTGATTAAATCTCGGTAACCGCTATAACAAAGAAGTATCGAAATATGATATATGACATGTTGCAATACTACCATATTGAAAATTTTGGCGGAAATTGCCTCTAGAATAGTTTTGCTTATAATATAAAACGTTTTATCTATACTCTTGTCTCTCTCAAAGTATCGTCCATCAGAATACACGCCTTTGTTCAACAATCCCTGGTAACACTGATAGAATGCATCTAGTACTTGACAACAGATTGGCCGTATCGTCATTTTGGGGGTTTCAAAACGTTTGCCTTGTATAGCCATCCTTTTAAAAGAGAACAGCGAGGTCAAATCAAGCGGCATATGTTAAATGAAACAATTGCGGCTCTGCAAGGATCTGATTTTGATGAAAGAAATTCGTAATGGCCATTGCTGCGACATCATGCGTAATGGTTTGATAGATGCTTTACTTTCATTTGGACACAACACAAACTGTGCTGTCTCTGAGGATGTTACTTGATACATTTCTTCTGTAGAAAGTATGTTGTAGCAGTATGATGTGCTATGTCTTATTTGTTGCTAGTACTATGTCCTATGTATACCGTAATCAGGTCCCCTGTGGAAGGGGCGTAGGCTAGAGAGGTAGTGCATGGGGGCTATACCATTTTTGTCAATGGCGATGGCGTGGTGCCCCCTGTACTTGTTCCTGCCCTGTCCTGTAGAAAGTATGTTTATTGTCTTAAACAACATTTCAATTACATTAGAAATTTCAAGAGCGTGACATGATTTCTCATCGAACCTTTTGAACACAGTAGTACTTTTGGCATGAAATTTATGCAAAATAAATTGAAGTTGCTATACTTTCCTTTTTATTTCTTCCTGCAAATAATAATTTAAAGACTTATTACTCTTTTAGAGATTTTTATTTCACATCACTTCAGTGGGTGACGGAGACCAGGATCGCCGTCATGTGGTTGAAGCGATTCCAAAACTCTTCCTTAGTATCAATCTGTGATTCAGCCGGCCTCATCTACTTCTGTGACAAGGTAATATCTGCAAGGTTCTTTTTTTTTTTTTAAGATCATCACAATTTTTTCTGTTACTTAATATTACAATGTTCATGTAAAAGAAGATGCTTGTCTAATTAGTTATAAGAGAAAATGGTCTAAATATAGTTATTATGAGCTTCAGAATAGTCTTTGTTCAGTTTGCTTCCATCAAATTTAAAAGAAATACAATAGTTTCCCGATTAACCGGCTGTTAGGGAACTGAACCTAAAGTAAACAAATACCTGGTTAATCTGAAAAAGCATACGAAAGAATATATACGGATCGTAAATCAGATTATAAAGTTTGTATGTAGTATTTATTGTACATAAATATTTATTGACATTTATTTATTTAAAATGCTTTTACACTTCGGAAGCTGAGGTTGATGGTACCGTAAAACCATCGAAACTTGCCCTGTCAAATGTTGCATCTCCCTTTCTGGTTGCAATCGGCCGAACCTATATATATACCCACTTTGTTACCCGGGTCGGTGAGCTCAAGCTTTTCATTCTTATATGTTGGTAAATTGTCCATTTTTTGCTTTAAAAGTGACTGAATTATTTTGTTCTCGTGTTCCGGTTAAGGTTTTTAAGATTTTAATTAATCTGCGTGTAATAGTTGTAGAATTATCAGCAATTTAAATGTTTAAGTGTTGCTAAGCCTAACGAAGCCGCCATTTGTTTCGTTTGAAACTCTTTGTAGAACAGTGAACTAAGTTAGTGCACCAACTTCAGTGTCTTTTTGCCCAGTGGGACCAAAAGTTAACTTTCAGTTTTGTGCACTGAAAATTTGGTCGTCCTTCCCGCTAGAAAATTGCTTGTTTTGAAGTAAAAACTCTAATTTTCATTGTAATTTTTTTAACTGTTTTTGACTGTATTTTGTGTTTTATGTTTTTCTATATTTTATTTTACGATTTCTAATGAAGATAATTTGTGTTTTTGTCTTGCCGGAAAGTAAAAACAGAATTAATTGATTGAAAAATAGATCTCTAATGAAATTCGAGGAAATAAGTTTAAACGAAATGCAGCAAATAATGTGTATAATTTAAAAAGCCGTACAAGGAAGTCATGCGATATTCACATCAGAGGCTTTTCTTTTATCTCATTATTTAAGAAATTTTTCATTTTAGTTTCGGAATAAAATTCTGTAAATTCAAAAACTGTTTTTTAAACGAAGCATTGAAATAAGCAGTACAGAACTGAAAATATGCAAAACTTGAACTTTGAAAAAAAAATTATATCAATATTTCTTGAAATAAAAGAAAAGTTTCAAAATGTCAAATAAATTTGACTGACAATCCAGACATTCGAATTCATTGGTAAATTGAAACATGTTCTGATTGCAAATGAGCTAAAACGAAAACAAGGCAGTGGTGAAAATTCACTAAATCGGCTTTAGCTAACTAGTTACTTCCAGGAAAGAAGGTTCAGAAATAGAGATTCTTTAAGAGTGTACAAAAGAAACTTAAATTGAGTTGAGCACTGTTTATTTCCCTAAGGCTGAATGTTTTCTCTTCTCGTCATTCAGCTCACTCCTGGGAGCTCCTTTTCCGTAAAAGTTGAGATGAAGTTCGTCTTGGTGACAAAGAATTGTAGAAATATTTTGACAATGATCAATTTTTAAGCTTACGTAAATTAAATTTCTGATGTTCTGCTTGAAAGCAGCGAAATACTTAAATTTTAATTTAACAAATTTAATGCTTATATAACACGCAAAATATGTTGTATCCAAAATGGGAAAGAATAAAATTCCAAGTAAAACTGAGTCTTGAGAAAATCAGCAATAATTCACGTATATTTTATTTTAGCAGAAAAGCTTTCAGAGATCCAAACATTATTGCCTTTTAACTTCGGTTAATTGAAAGATACAAGCGAGTCTTTGTTTTTCTTTTTGGTGCTTGGTTTTCCATTAGTGTCAGCTAAAGTGGTTCAAGTATTCTTTCCTGTCAACTAAATTCAAGACAAATAACACAACTGAGCCTTTACTTCTGTCTTCGGTACTTGCCTCCCAATGACTGGCACCTAAAGGCGGGCTGAAAGCGCTTCCTTTAAATAAAATCTACGCCTATTATCACTGTTTTTTTTATTCCTTCACGAAGTAAAGATAGTGTTGTAACTCCGAAAAATTTCGGCTGTCATATTTCAAAGTAAATATCCTTTTTGACCGTTCCTGATTCCATCTGTACGAGTGTTTTCGCTTGCCGTCTGCATGTACGGAACGTGGGGACAGAATAAGAGGGTTTTTTTTTTTTTTTTTTTTTTTTTTTCGAAACGAATTGTAATAGTACCTACATGCGTATGTATGTATCTCGCATGATGTAGAAACATTTAGCCGTCAAACTTTGAAATTTTGTGAAACCGCTAGAAACATCTAATTGTGCACCTCCCTTTCTTATTGCAGTCGGCAGAACCAAACGTATATATATTTATACTCACCTATTATGGTTTGGTACATTTGCTTAACAGGTATATATGTAAAATTAGGAAACCAACAACCTTGTGTTCCGCGTAGAATTAGTCAAGAACTCAATTGATTTCGAGGGCTTCTCCACCAGCAGCATGGGAATCTGCAAGACATTATGTATTGAGCAGTAAAATTCCCTCGACTTTTTTAAGAACTTGGGACCCTCGAAAATGTTTTTAGTACATTCTGGGTAATATTAAAAGGTGTTTTCTTTATTATTAAATGTGTGTGTTTGTGAGTGTCATGTATATCCATCGAATCATTCATAATTTTAAAATATCTATAATGCAACATTTTGTATGAGAAATGTATGTTTGTGTATTGTGTATGAGAATGTTTGATTTATTCTATCGTTAACGTCAGTGGTGATGCGTTTTTCTCTTTCAATGTATTCCTTGCGAGGTGGCAAAAGACTTCTCCCGCGAATAATATCCTGTGTCCTCTGTCTGAATTAGATAACTATTTCCAGCTAGAATTCAGCAAAACTAAACGCGCAGGAGTATTATAAACTAGGTATATCAAAACCAAAACACAACGGATTAACATAAGGAACTGAAAAAAACTGTGAAGAAAGAGTATGAAGTGATTTTTTTTTCTAAAAAATTATTATATTAAAGAAATTCTCTTTCTTATTGAATTTTTGAATAATCTTTCTGCAAATTTTAATAGAATTCAGCAAAACTAAACGCGCAGGAGTATTATAAACTAGGTATATCAAAAGCAAAACACGACGGATTAACTGAAGGAACTGAAAAAAACTGTAAAGAAAGAGTATCAAGTGATTTTTTTTTCTAAAAATGATTATATTAAAGTTTTCTTTCTTATTGAATTTTTGAATAATCTTTCTGCAAATTTTAATACTGATATTTAAAAATATTTAAATAATTTTAAGATATTTAATATAATATATTCTATACTTTTATTATATGTTGCATCACGATGCTTTATTAAGTAATATATTTTTAAAGTTATGTATTAATTAAAAAAAACCTTTTTTAATTTAAATTAAAAATTCAAATATTCTGTTTTGTGCCACTGGAAAACCACATCGCGTTAATATCTAGGGCCATCTTTAAGTAATGCAGTTTGTATACCTGATATTTAATGTGCAATCAAAGAGGTAAGTTTTGTTTTTTTGTAACCACTTCTAATGAAATAACTAGAATATTTTGTGATCGCATTTATCATTGTCATCAAGAATTAATAAATATTTTAATATTTTTAATATTTAAATTAATTTATTGTTTTATATTCACTTTTCAATTGCAATAATAATTAATTATCGGTAATGTAATATTAATTGGCCCTTTGGGTCTTTTAAATTTAGTTAACTTTTGGTACCACTGGGGGGGAAGAGACTAAAGTGCAATAACTAACTTAATTCTCTGTACTGCTAAGAGTTTGAAAGGTAAGCCAATAGCCGCCACATTACGTCTAGCCGTCACTTATACTTTGGTATATCTATAACGCTTAGTGCGGCCGATTGCAACGAAAAAGGGAGGTGCACAACTATATGTTATAGTAGTCCCATATACAAAATTTCAATGTTCTACGGCTAATTGTTTTCGAGTTATGTGAGATACATATATATGTACGTACGTATCTATAGATGCCACGTAAAGAAAAATCGCTCAAATGGATTCAAGAGAAGTGACAATGGATATATTCGTTGAAATATTATTAATTACGCCTTAAGGCTCTACACGCAATGGAGGGTTGCTTCGTGAAAGACTTTCTAAGTGAAATTGGCTCATATTAACACGTTACACATGGGGAAAGCCACGAAAACGCCCATGCAGCCAGCACGTTCGTGGGACTCGAACTTCGGACCGAACTACCAGTGTTCAGGGACTTCACCGATCGGCCGCTCGTGTGCCTTCGTTGAAATATGATACCCGAAATTTTTCGCGATTAGAATACCTTCTTTACGTCGTACAAGGAAGTAATAATCAGCTTTCTAAAAATCGCTGGCGTCACATATAGAAATAAATAAGTCATTTTCAGTATTCTAAAGATAACTAATTTAAATGAATTTATTCAAAAAATACAGAGAGTGAGACATTCGCTGCATAGTAATTTCATTATATCTAAAAAAACATGCATAAATAATTTTTCAGTATTTATAACAGCTCTTCATTAAATCGTTGTTTACCAGAAGTTTTATTCCTATGTTTTGAGATTCAGCTAATTTTTTTCCTCTGGTTTGTTTGATTTTTAACTATATTGTGCTAATGCAATTATTTTTATTTCGATTTCAACAATACATATGATTTTATTCCTTTCCGGAATAAAACGGGGATATGTGACATTCTGCACCTTAGGAATGCAACAATTTATCTAAATCCTTTTTTCCGCTTTGAAAAAAGGAAGCTCATCCATAAAAAGGAAATTTTATCTTTCCCCGTTAGTCTATAAATAAATAACCATAAAAAACGCAATGTGAGAAATCTTTATATCAGCTATTTTTTCCCATTCTTCCCATTTAGATTTCTTTTAGCGATAAATCTCGAAAATTTATCTTCTTCACTCTTAGGAAATTCAAACTTTTTTTATGGACTATCAGTTCCCAGTTATTTACTTTTTCAACATATAAATAGACAGCTCACGTAACGTTTCAAATTCAGCAAAGAGCATTTGCCGCTAAATTGCCACAACTACAAATAGATCAACTTTGGCTACGTACTACTTTCATACAAACTGAGCCTTATTCAACCTGATAGTCATATCGTAATATTTTGTGCCTTCTGTAGAATAATTATGTCGGCTGAATAAATCCTATAGCTATTGAATTTTATCGGGAAGAACTATTTATGGCTGGTTGGTTAATTAATAATGGTAAATCACATGAGAGTTTTCTGTCTAGGGGAAGTATGCATAAAGGCTTTCAAAGATTAATTAGCTCATTTTTACGTTGCAAATGCGGAAAACCAGGCAACCACAATCTGCTCGTCAACCTTCTTATATATTAAAAGCTGAGGTGAAGTAGTTCTATTGCGCTAAATTCACGTGGATTGCGGTTTTTAAATACGGCTTTTGAAAATAATATAAGCATTAGCAGCTACCTTTTACGATAGGAGATGATGGCTGTTTATTATATGAAAACATATGATTCTAGCAAAAGCCCTGCTGGCAGGCCAAAGTTCTGTACAGCTTCACAGTTACAAAACCATGGCAGGTTTAAAGTGGCATAATCAGACTGAACACATTGACTTTTAATGGTTTACCCGTTTAAAATTACGATCCATTAATTAAACTATAATCCAGTTTTGCCTTAAAACATCCTACACGAAAATACTCCTTTCTAAACAGCGTAGTATGCTCTAATATACTGTTGTTGTCGTTACCAATCTCACTTGTCCGCCAGCACAAACCCACGATGGATACGATACATATGATATACGATACAAAGTATAAGTGATGGATACGGTCAGCACAAACCCACGATATTCATTGTGCCAAATGCGGCTGTCGTTGGCAAGAGCCTTGAGCACCATAGGTGACTTTGACTCAGTTCCGCACCCAGGCCCTTCGATACGAATAATTCAAAAGTGCACATCAGTATCGCCACTGAGGGAGGGGTTTAAAAAAGGAATCAATGAGCTTCTATTGCTTTTGTGACGCTGAAACTTTGAAACAGCGTATACGAGCGCATGTTGTCATTAGTCCAAAGGGGCCTTTGTCCCTGAAAGACTCTTGTTTTCGTTTTGCGATTTTGCGTTGGTTCACTATAAATGTCCGTTTCACTTTTCAAACTGTTGCCACCAAATGTTAGAGTTTTGCATTATGTATGAAGAAATTAAATAATGAAAAATCTGCATAACTGTATGCATATTTCTCGCATTGTGATAAAACAACAGTACGTAGAGCCATCGAATTTTGAATGACGTAATCCTCCTATGAACATGGGCATGTAGAAGCCCAAATTTGAAATTTGGAATTTGTTTTATGATCGATTTCATATTTTGTAAAACTTTAACGAATTTTTGAGTAACAAACTCAACGTTTTCGAAGCGAGCAATGGCAGCGTTCTACAGAAAAAACGTTTTTATCTCCAGCGCGCGAGACTCTGTATCGGAAATTCTAAAAATATGCTCAATTTAAAACTATTTTGCGATATTGCTCTTGAACTGAATTTTGTGGTTTAAGTGCGAAAAACATGATATTTAATAAATAAATATAACACGCAAAATGTTAAATGACTAGAGTTAAAATTAATTAAAAGTCAATAAAAGTAAAAAATCAAATTTTTTAGAAAACCAAAGTAATTTAGAAACTCTTGCCTATGGAAACTTTCCCAACACGAATTATGCATGTAAACCTAATATAAACTATACACAACTATCAAAATATTAAAATAAAAATAATAACAAAATAATAAAAAGGCTAATAAATAGCAAATTTTAATTTAACTTACCTAGATCTACATATTTGAATTTCTGAGTTGTACAAGCCTTTGCTAAACTAGTTGAGTTGAGTAGTTTGTAGCTGCTAACTCTAAAAATAGAAGGCTCTAATACAATGTAATGTTGAGTGTAAAGCTACTACCTGTGAGAGCTATTGTAAAAACCTATGCTGTAAATTTTTAAAATGTAAAATGCTTGTTTTGTGTGCAAAAATATTGCTAACTTTGAGTCATGTTAACGTGTAAAAAGTAAAAATTATGAACTGCTACTGTTTGTGAAAATAGATGTTGCAAACTAAAAAAGATGTAAAAAGTTTTTGAAAAAATGGTTTTGAATAAATTATTCTAGTAAAAATAAAAACTCTAATATTTTAACTGAATTAATTTGAATTAGAAAATTACGAATTGAAATAGAGAATTATTGTAAGAAATTTTTTGTACTAGACTGTATTTTTTAAAACTGAAGTTTAATCAAAACTTTAATTAAATACTGACCAAAGGTAAGGAAACTAAATTAGATAAAAACTTCACTCAATTCGGGCTATATGAAAAGAGTTGGCCCCTCATTAGTAAAAGGAAAGAATCCATTGTTGATAAAGTATACATTTTTACAAAATAATATTTACAAGTAATCCCTTAACTCTTCAAAATCCTCCATTACCCTCCAGTTAAGGTTTAAGGTAATATTATCATACCATAAAGAGTTAAAAAATTAAAAAGAAAAGTTAATGCCTGCCTTTTTAATATAGAATTTAGTAAAATGTTTTGGGACCTGGTTATTAACTTGAACATTAATTAGTTTTATTATTTCTTCCTTTAAATCTTCTTTTTCAGTACAAATATCTTCAATTCCAATTATTTGGCTATGAAAAGTGTTACCTATTAGATAGATATAGAGATATAGAGATATAGAGTTAGATATAGTGAGAGATATAGAGTTCCAATTAATTTGTTTAATAGTTTCTGGAATGTCCTCCATTTGTCATATAATTCAATTTTATTGTGTTTAATTATGAGAAGATCTAGGTATTCAATATTATCTTGATTCGTATTAGTTCTATTGAGTGTTAAACCATCTGGGTAAATTTTGAATTGTTCAAAAGCAGAATTATTATTGAAAGTTATAATATCATCAATGTATCTGAATGTATTTGCAAATAACTTTCGATTGTTTCTTATTCAAACTAAGTTGGAATTTAATTCATTAGCAAAAAGAAACAGGTTACATATTTGCGTAGAACTGTTCGCTCCCATTGGAATTCCTTTCACTTGCTGAAAGATTTTATTATTGAATTTAATATAGTTATTATATAATGCATATTGCAGGTAAGTTTTCCATCTTTCAATTCAGAGGATGCTAAGCATGTCAGGAAAAAGTTGTGGGAGTTGCATTAAACTAGTATAAATTTCATCCAATGGTAAAGAAGTATAAAGGTTTTCAAAGTCATAGTAGTTAATGTTCTTAATTTCTAAACTTTTAAATTTGTTGAGAACTGTAGCGTTATTATAAATAATCCAACAATAGTTGTGCTGCTTGTTAATTAGCTGATGAATTAAAATACAGATTTTTAAGCTTAATTGCAAATATGTAATCTATATTCGTTTTACAATTATTTGTACCATTTGCTATAAAATCTACATTTGAGTGGTGATTTATGGAATTTTGGAAGAGCATAAAGATTTGTATAATCTATTGCATTTAGATGGTTGTGTAATTTGTAGTTTCTTATGAATTGGTTTAAGCTTTTTTGCTATGACATTTTCTTGTGTATTGGTAATTTTGTAAGTAATGGCATTATTCAGTTCAGTATCAACTAGTGAGACATAAAAAAAATTTCAAATAATGAATTATTACTTTTGTGATGGCTTTATCAATTTTGCTGATTACGACTTTTTGCTTCAAATCTTGTATTAGAGGATTTAGAAAATTCCATGGTAAATTGTTGTTAAATTCAATCCTTTGAATTCTTTGCTTCATTTCTTCTAACACTTCATGCTTCCAAGCAATAAAGGCAAAATTTGGAAGATTTAATTTGTAACTAGTTTGTTATTATTATGTTACGAATATTTTCCGGTAATAACTTTGAAAGGTTTATTATTTAAACTAACCAATTATTTATAATTTCAACCCTTACTATAACTTCTTTCCGTTTCCTCACCAGAACGTAAACTGAGTTACAAAGTATTTAAGCTGAAGATTTGGATTGTAAAGCAAAATATTTTTTACCCTCACTCGTGGCCACGAATACTTTTTACCCTCACTCGTGGCCACGTTACATAGTTTCAACTCTGATAAGCTGATAAGCTTTTAATTATTCGGCTTTGCGTTATTGCTGCCGACATTTAACTTGATATTTCGGTTACATTTTTTATGCCAGCTTAGATTTAAATTTAATTATTTGACGATTAATCGATAATTCGCTTTACGTCTGTTTGGAATCTGAAACTAGTTTATGGTACTAAAGCAAGCCAAACTCTATAAATTAATGCAAGGAAATCTGGTTTTAGTATATATGGTAAACTCGCTGATGTGACTAAAAATTACTGAAGTTATAAGATTTAATGCACTGCTTTTCACGTCTGAGTTTACTTGGTAAGTGTGGAATAATTTATTAGAGGTTGCAGAAATGAAATTTCGGAAATTTACTGATATATAAGCATATGAATCTATGCTATGAGTATTTCTCATAGCAAATTATAGTAATTATATAACTGATTCCTTATCTATGTTAGGGCTATACTGCGTCAGTTATATTAGACTCACTTATCAGCAGTATTTCAACAGAAATCGCTTACATTTTTAAGCAAAACATTACATTTTAAGCGAATTTTGCTAACCCTTATAAATACGTAAAAATTATTTAGTTTATTAGCTATATATTTATTAAGAACCCACAGCATTTTTTGTGATTTTATCTTGATAACGCTGGTAATATCCTATTACTATGAGCAAAAGATGGCTGTCTTCGTCTTGATACAAGATCAATAGAACGCAATTATTTGCCCTCAGCCACTAAACTAATCCTTAAAGCAAATAAGAAAGCTATTTCTGTTCTCTTTCAGAATCTCCCTAGAGATACGCAAAACCGTGGTTGGATTGACATTCAGGACAAGCCTGTATTTGGGGAAAATAAAGGGTTCTATTTCATTCGCCTACCATTAGCAGACGGAAAAGCAGGCTATTTCAGACATGTTGCCATGGTTAATGCTAGTGTAAGTAATTTAACTTCGAGATTTTTCTCCAACATCTTTTGTAATATGTTTTTTATTTCAGAGAAATGACAGAAATTTGTCATGTTAACAAAATAAGAAAAAACATTCTTGAAATAAAAAAGATTTATTCTCAAAATGGTGTTTTCTTCAAAATATGATTTTAAAAAATCTTTCTTTTAAATACATTGTGTAACCGTTCTTCCATAAATGCACAGCGTTTATATCCCAGACGTCATATTTAACACATTTTGCCCAAATTCTAAGCAAACGTTAGTTTCACACACTATTCGTGGTAAACTACAATCCCTTTAGTTTCCTGAATTTTATTTTTGCTTTTATTATCCAAACTTTGCTGATATAAAACGACATTCTTCCTCTGCAGGGCCTAGTTTCATGTTCTTGTGTGTAAAATGAGTTCTACTTATTTTATCGAAGAAATAAATACAATATAATTAAGAGATACCACTTAAGGAAACTTTCTTTAGAAAACAATCCTATTACTTTGTGAAAGGAACTATAATCTCTCCATACGTTCTAGAGCAGGAGTTCCCAACCCTATACCCGCGGGCACCATGGCGCCCGCCGATCTTTCAACGTGTGCCCGCTATTGTGCGCTCACAATACAAATGTTTTAGCTTTCAATAACATTCTATGTTAAATTTTCTAATTTTTAATGAAATATAAATTTCATCCAACACAGAACAAAGCAAAATGCTACCGATCTCTTTTTTTAATTTTTGTTGCATGTATTATTAACTATATCCAACTATAAATTCCCCAGTACAGGATATACGTATAAGCTATACAAGCTATAGCATAGGATCCCCCACTTTCTTGGCGCCCCCAAAAAAATTAAAATATAGTATAAATATAATATAACAGACTGATGAAGGGCCCCATATTTCAAATAGCTTAGGGCCTCATGAAGTCTAAATCTGGCCCTGAAATTCACCTTGAAATAGTAAATGGTGCCTGCTGTCCAACAAATATTCTAGAATGTGCTCTTGGGGAGAAAAAGGTTGGTCCCCTGCTATAGAATAATTTATTTCCGCTCATTACACGGTTATTTAATTTATTGCAAGAAAGCTCTAAAAAATGAGTGTAGCCTTTCTTTCATAAGCACAAACACCGGCTAGCTCTAAACGTATTTCTTAACAGAGTACAGAAACAGTTATAAACTATACATCGAAATAGAGCATACACCAAACAAAAACACCTAACATTTCGAATTAACATTCAAGTCACGAAAACGTAATATTGTAGCAATCGCAGCCATCTTCATCCGGCTGCGATTCCGGCTGCTATGAAGATCGCAGCTATCTTCATCGCAGCCGGAATTCGTCTGCTGTAAGTTGTTCTCGTTGCCACTACATGGCGTTCGATGAAATAGCTCACTTAGGTCCTAATAGTTCTGTTACAATTGTATATTAAAAATCTGATAATCTAAATTACTTTTGTAATACTTTGAGATTCAAAAATAAGATAAATGGATGGAAGCAAAATGATACGATACTGTGGAGCATCTCTTTATGCTGCTGTAAGAGAAAATAATGCATCTCTTTGCGTTGCTGCAGGAAATAAAGAATAATTTAAATGAATTTTAATCATATTGATCTAACTTAAAATTCAAAACTTACCAAAAAAACTACAAAAAAAACAGCAAAAGAATTAGTGTAGATATCTTATATTTTATTTGCTTTACACATCATGTCAGTTTTAAATTTACTACTATAAGTTTATTCTGAGATTTTTATTTCACTTTCGTTTGATATACTACGTAATCTTTACTTCAGAGCGGAAGAAAGTCCTTCTTGACACATGGGCAATTTGATGTAGTGAAAGTTTTAGCTCATCAACGTGAGAATAACACAGTGTAAGTATTTTCAGTTTGCTTTTATAAAGTTAATGCTGTTAAGATGTGTTTAAAGGCTTGATTTTCTGCTCGTAAAAAACTAAAAGAAATAATACAAATTCCTACACGTTAAAATTTTCAAAATCATTTGCGATTTTTTTCTGTTTTTAAACATTAACTTTAAAATTGTTTGTGTACTGTTAAATGTTAAAGTATCAATTCATTATTCTTGATCGTTTGCAAATTTTTTCTGAGAGATGGCGTCATCAAAATATTTCAGGTCAGCAGCCCATTAAAACATTTAGTTAAGTATTTCGTTTAGTGGTAAAATGCTGTTTTATATGATCAGTTTTCCTTTATTGCTAATACTTTAGAACTAGATTAGGCAGAAGATTATATAATTAGAACTAATTTGGCAGAAGATTATATAATCATCCTTATGCTCCCTACAACAAGTTAAGTTCAAATATTCTTTTTTGAACCGAATTTCGTATTGTTTGAGATTTATCAGAGTCCATGGTATAAAACACATCATTTTCAATGGTAGCAGAATTTGAAGAGTAAAATGTTTTCTATCGTTCAAAATTATGATTTTTCTATGTGCAAAATGTTTCTCATCAGAACTTGAAAATTTTGGATGTATTCTCAAGAGTTTGTTTTGTAGTATTTTGGAATTTCTTACATTTTCAAATAATATGCAATGAATTTCTTTGTAATTTTTAATGAGTTGCGATGAGAGAATTTAATTTTCAGTTTTCAAGTAGTTGCTTGGTTTTGTTTCTAATAATTTCCGAAAGATCACTAATTTTCTCCCTTGATGAAAACTAGCACTCAATTTCTTTTTACAAGCTTTTATTTATTTCACATGTAATGTTTCTTGCTGCGGTAAAGAATTTGTTATCGATTTTGAAACTATTTCCTCATATGCTATGGAGCTCAAATTTGCACGCATATTGTTTGTGAATAATAATAGAATTTTGTTGTAAGTAATGTTGATCTAAATCCAACATAATTTAAATTTTTATTGCACAGTTAGTGTCAAATTTCTGTTGCTATTCCTAGTAACAGACCACAATACTTTTGTCTTTGTTAAGTAAAGCTCATTGAACACATTATAATTCAAATGTTTTGAATGAATTATAACACAACAGATACACAACAGGGCATACTCATGTGTTTCAACCAATCCACATATTTCACTTTTTGCCTCCCAGACAGTATAGTGGTTAAGAAAGCCTACTGTGGTACCGAAGGGCCTAGGTTCGATTCCCGAAGAAGGCACGGATGTTTGTAAATCTAATCCGGGAGTGTCTTTGCAGCATTGGGGCACTCTAAATATACGGCGAACCAAAATTCTCTCGTGCAGTTTGGTGAAAGGATGGAGGGGTGGGAGACACTGGGAACACCCTCCGGGATGCTCTTCCTCAGAATTGAGGAAGAGCACCGCATAGGGTAAATTGAGATGGTGTTATTGAATTGAGAATTGAGGTGGAAGTAGAAGTCCAACCTCCTTGAGGCTGTGGCAACCAATCTTCCATGAAATTCATGGACAAAGCAAAAACAACAGCATTTCACTTTTAGAATCCCATACATAAACAATGCATAGATTATATACATAAATATATAGATACATAGATTTTGTTGTAGATAACTTGATATTAGAAGACAGCTTGATCAGAGGAGGCACCAATTCACTTTTCAATCATGATCGAAAAAAACTGTTGCTTAGATTATTGAAAACTGCGGTGAAGTGTATGACCAGATGGAGTTTTGGAAGAAGCACGAGTTTGGTATTAAACATCATTTATTTATTGGAATAACGAATTTCTTAGTACGTGTCTTCTTAATTGGTAGAACACTATGGGTGCTAAACGCATAGGTGCGCAATGTCATCTGAGAAAAATAACAAGCAGGGTCTAAGCGACACGTTGGCAGTAGGAAGGACAAGTGGTGAAAGAGCATGCGTACTTAATTACAATACTATTTATAAGCTTGTAAAGTCTTTGTTTTAATCCTGAACAGCGTATGGACAAAAGATTTCGCAGTAAAGTTACTGTAGGGAAAGAATAATGTAATATGGAGCATTGAAGAAGGTACATGTCCAGTTAAATGTAAGAGTTTAAAGGACCGTTCCACTTTAAGTTTAATATGGTAATAAATTTTTCTACTTCTTTTGATATCTAACATATACGTGTATATATATATATATATATATATATATATATATAATTTCGAATTCTAACATTTTCATGATTTGACGTTTCAGTTACATAAAAATGATAAATTGTTAATATATATTATATAGATAGATCTATTTCTAATGAATTTCGAAACAAGAAACATAATAGCTGGAACTCTTGCTTTTGTTAAGACTAAAATCATTTTGACATTGTTATTATTAGTATTTTGTTTTGAACTTATGTGTTTCAAAAGCTTACTCTTTTTATACTTCAGATATTATTTAACGACACTACCAGATAAGCCCAGTCAAAGGCATCTTTTCTCTGTGACTGATATGGAATCTGATATGCCCAGAACCGAAGAGTGCCTGACATGTGATTTAGGTGACGACTGCACATACCATAATGCAATTTTCAGTCCCGGCTCCAAGTATTACATTTTAGAGTGCCTAGGTCCGGGAGTGCCTTGGATAGACTTGCGAACGACCGACGGACATACTAGACGTAAGATATTGAAAGATATGAATATATATTTAAATCAATTGTTGCAATACATTTTCTCTTTATATTTAAAATGTGTGATCTTTGATATATCTGTAAGAATTGGTTTAATAATCCAGATATCCTAAGCAACTGAATTATTTCAATAATGATGTTTAAAAATATAATAAATAATATTTATTTGAAAACATGTATGATAAGAATCGGATAAAAGCCTGATAGATCATTCAAAGTAGTACAGTATGCAAGATAAAATTTGGCTTTATTAATAATAACAAAACAAGAAAGGATTTAATTTAGAAGTCAAACAACAAAAATCAGCGTTATATTTTCAAATTTTCACAGGGCTATTTTCGATGGTATTACCGAACCATCATCCTCAGCAAATGAACTAGATAAGATATAATGATTAGATAAGATAAGAAAGCCTGGACAGGAGGTAAGCCACTGGCGCCATCTGTTGATGAAACCAGAACTAAAACATAATTTCTTTAAAGGCTGAAGGCAAAGATGGATTGGAATGAGGGTCGTTAACTAGAACAGAAAGATTTTTTTGAATGTGAAATGCCTCTATAAAATCCAGTTCACCAATGGAAGATGTTTTTTTGAATAATTTTGGCAGCAGAAAAATTGAAAGTGTGATTTTCGGACCAACAATGTTGGGCAACAGAAGACTTCTGTGTTTCCTTTTTTCTAACATATGCCTCATGTTCCTTAGAGGCAATTATCTTTCTACACGAAATGATGCTTCCGCAGAAAGATTAGGTACTTTCAAAAAATATGACCAAGCATACGAGGGCTATCCTTCAATGCTTTCGTAGAGGTATTCTAAGAGAACTGGCTCATGTTCACGTTCACGCAAACCACGAAAACCAGCCATACAGCTTGTCCGTTCCCCTAGTAGTTCGGCCTCATAGCTTACCACCCTATTAGCGTCAACAAAATAGTAACATTTTTTTAGATTTCTTAAATAATTTCAATGACTTTGCATTTTATTTCAGTGGCCTTGATGGACAGCAATGATAATGTCCGAAACAGTATCGAAACGACCGCAATGCCACAACTCAGGACTTTCAATGTGCCTATAGAAGGAGGTTACAGTAAGTTCAAAGATTAATTCAGATTTTTATATTAAATCTGTTATACTTATTAAAAACGTTTGCGATACAACAAATGAAATCAAAAACCCTCCAAATGTTCACAAGTATTTGATTCAAGTATGCATTAATTTATTGTAATTAAACTTTTTTATCGTATTTCATTTTCATAATCAAAACGCTTTTTTAAGCTTACGTAGACGACGTTTTTAACTTTTATAGTTTTCAAGCATAAAAATTTTGTTCGTATTGCAAAAATAAGCTCTGCATTAACAATGCCGATAGTTGTAAGATTTATACATGAAAAATGAAAAGTGTAGAAGTAAGTTTTATTATCAAATTTTTTGCTGTCATCTAGAAAATTTACCTCAGCATTATTGCAAGCTCTTCGAATTCTAAAAGTCAGAAAATGAAAATGTTGTTAGAGCTTCTTGATTGCCAAGGTCCAAGAGATATTCTTTTCATAATGTAAAGTAGCTTGTCTAGACCTGAATTGTATCTATCAGCATTTCTTTTTATTTAAATTTGTATTTGTATGTCTAAATAAAAATTTAATGTTTGTAAATGTTTCTTAATTATTAGAAAGAGGTTTGAAAAAGAATTTATTCTTCATGTATTTATATCCTAGTATTGTTCAGTTATCTTATGTAAATGATTGATCACATGTAAGAGATAATTTATCCTGTACGTATTGACACATATTTATTATTTTTCACATATTTGTATCCCAATACTGTCCAGTTATCTTGTATAAATGATTGATCACTGAAAGAGATAATTTATCCTGTACGTATTGACAAATTGTGGCAAATAATCGATTCTACAAATAATCGATACCTTCCAATAATCAATATCTCAATGCTCATTACATATAATTCTGTCGTTCTAACTCAGTGACACGTATTCTGCTTGTAATTACTGATACATTGATTGCTTGTAATTACTGATACTCAGGAAATATTGTTTCAAAAAATTCAAAAGTATATCCTGTCGGCCATATTGAAATCATGCAAACATCAAGCGTACTCCTGTGTATTACAAAGTTTCGGGTGCAAAAAAACATTTCCAGTTGTAATTGCTATATGTAATTAACAATAACTAGCATAAATAATTAATAATAATTAGAATAAATTATTTTTAATATTTTACTTTCTATAATATCGTGGGGAAAATATGCGATTGAATTCTCCGTGTTAATGCAATATTTAAGTATCATATCAATCAAACTTCTCATCGTCTTGAGCTGAAAAGCTTGTTGATGTAGCTAGTTACTTCGAATTTTTAAAAAATGCTATCAGCTAAAGAGATAAGGCTTCTCTAATATTTACAGTAAAAGTTTTTAATAAGTTGAAAGCTTTTGTTATTTTACTTATCCTTTCCATTTCTATTTATCTATATATGTATCTCCTATTTTTTTAACATTTTACAGATGCAAACGTTAGATTATTATTACCTCCTGGTCTCAGAGACGAAGAGATGGTGAAGTATCCAATGGTGATAAATGTGTAAGTGACCTCCATTGAAAAAAATATTTTTTAGAGACTTTAGACTTTGGTGCGCAATTTTTTAAATCATAACCTCATCCGTGTCCCAAGGTTTATTTTAGTTTACACAAAATTCAATGCAATACAATATTAGCAAGCTTGGTAGCCAATCCTGAGGGCAAGGAAGCCAGAATTTCTGTAACGTGTACTAAAGAATTCTAGAGTATCTTAAAATTAGTTAAAGAAACAACCTTATGTTTTGCTTATATCTAAACAAAAAAATTCAATCGATTTCGAAGGCGAATAGATCCCTCTTCGTCAGGAGTAAAGAAATTTGCAAGTCTGGAAAACAGTTTTTGTCTAAATCTACGCCAAATACAAGGTTGTTTGTTTACTAATTTTAAGTTTTACGCTGGCGTGTTTTTCTTCTGATTTAATTCTGGAGTATATTAGATTATCTCAAATTAACAAAAATTTGTGTAGTTGTAGTATACGATCTACCGCTTTCAGATATTTACTGATTTATTAAATGGCGCCACTAAAGTGCTATTTTTATGTTTAAATATGTGGGAAAATGTCGGAAAAAGAAAATAATTGAAACCACAACCAATTTTAGTCTTTTGGTAGAAACATCAACTGTTATAAAATCCCCTACACAACTCATATATGATCAAAACAGAAATTCTCAAATTAGGATTAGTGACTCTTTACAACGGTTACAACCGAAAACATTGCGGACGAAAACGTTGCGGAGAAAACAACGCAAGGAGAAAACGTCGTGGTACAAAACATCGTAAAGAGAAAAGCATAGCAGTTCTAAAATATCGTGGTACAAAATATCGTGGTCGAAAATGAAGCGGTTCAAAAACTTCGCAGTTTAGAAAACACCTTCGTCGAAAATACCGCGCTACAAATCATCGCATGGCGATAATATCGCATGCATGCATTTTTCAAATCGCATAGTGACATATTATAGAACTTATTTTCGTCATAACTAACAAATCGACCGGACATGACCAACCTGAGGTTCGTGAGCAGAGTGTAGCACATAAGGAAAAAATTTCAGTGGCATGATTTAGTGAACTGAAACACAAGGATTATGACCTTATAAAACATTTAAGGTCTTGTTAACAAAAGCGTACAATTCTTTTTGAGATGATGTGACAATAGAGTCATTGAAATCCGCAGATTTATAAAAATAAAGATTCATTTGCATTCGGCTGCAATGTAAAAAATAAAATTGTATTTATTCTGCTATCCGCTTTTAGGTCAATATATACAAGTAATCAAATATTCTCTCACATGAAAGCTCCTTTGAATCCACAAGAAAACAGGATAATTGCAAGGCTGCCTATTCAAAAGCTTGCATGAAGCTCAAAGTGGTCAAATACTTGCCTGATTTTCAACAATTACCTATGGTTAATCAAAAACAAGGATCGTAATAATTTATTAATGAATAAAATCAATAACAAAATGATTATTCACATTCAAATTTTAATAAGGTGTTTTATATGTGACTGATTTAATTGTTTGGTTTTTCAAACCAATTAATAAACAATTTTGGACTTTTAATAATATTGGATGCCGTAGTAGAATTTCAAAATAAACTAAAGGACTTAACTTTTTGTAAAATGTAGTTTTTACATTTGTTGTTATTTATATCAAAACATTCGATACTTAGAAAACTGTTATTACCAAATCACGTTGATATATGTTTCAACGCTTATTATATATAAATATCTGATGTGGACACAACATGACTTCCTTTCACGCCCTGTTAAACTATCCACTTTTTTTGCTTCACTTTATTTAAACTTATTTCCTCAAATTTCATTACAGATATACATTTAACTCAATCAATTCAGTTCTCACATGGCGGCATGCAAAAATATATAAAAACTCAACCTTCATTAAAAATTGTAAAAGATAGAAAAACCTAAAACACAAAATCCAGTTTAAAAAAACATTTAAAAAAGTTTTACAATTAAAATTAGAATTTCTAGGCCAAAATAAGCAATTTGGCCAGCAGCAGGAAGACGACATTTTCAGTACACAAAATTAAAAGATAACTTTCGATTACACTAGGAAAAAAGACCCTGAAGTTGGTCCACTAACTGACTTAATTCACTATCCTATTAACAGTTACACATGTAAACAAATGGCAGTCTCGTTAGGCTTAGCGCAATTTTAAACTGTTGATAATTCTACAACTATTGCATAAAAATCTATTAGTCATTATATTAGTTGGAAGAAGGAGACACAAAAAATGAGCAATACCCTGCTCAAGACCCGAACCTGGACCTTTTAAATACGAGCCGACTGTGCTACCAATACACCATGAGGGTACGCTGGAAGGAGGTAGAAAACACCTTATAGATTAATTAACTTTAAACATAAAACTTTAACCGGAACATAAAAACAACCTAATTCAATCACTTTTAAAGCAAAAAATGCACGATTTACCAACATATAAAAATAAAAAACTAAGCTCACCGAGCGGGTAACAGAGTGTGTGTATACAAATGTTTGGTGTGACCAGTTGCAACCAAAGAGAGAGATGCCCAACTACATGTAATTAGCAGTCCATATACGAAATTTCAGTGTTCTACGGCTATTCGTTTTCGAGTTATGCGAGATATGTACGTACAGACGTCATGAAAAAGTCTCTTCTTAAAGCCATTTTACACTCCGTTTTCGAAAAAGAGGGAGTCCTTTATTCTATCCGTACATAGATATGTTTCGTAAAAACGTGGTTGAAATGGATTCGAGAGTCGTAAAAATGGATATTTTGTTTGACGTACGATACCCGAAATTTTTAACCATTACAATACTTTCTTTACTTCGTACAAGAAGGTATAAAAATATAATGGGCTTAGGCTAGCACGATGAAAGACAACCTCTATAAAAGTTGCCAACCCTAGAACGAGAAAATGGCGTAAACACCGTTTATGGTTGTAAAATCTTTATAAAATATTTATTTCCTAAATTTTTTACTTAAATTTTTACCATTCAATTGTAATATTCAACTTTGTTGTGTAACAGATTTCTAAGGATTTTGGAATCAGCTAGTTTTGTTAGTTTAATCGTTATTTAGTTACAGTCAAGGAAATGGGTATTTTATGGAATTGGGAAATTGAATTACCGTTAAATGATGTCTGAAATAATGCGTCAATAACTAAGCTTTTTTCTTGTATTATTTCAGTGTTTATTTAACCTAAAGTATTTGGCAAATTTGTGACCTAGTTTAAAAACTCTTCTTAGTTCATTCTTACTAAAATTGAAGGTGTTTGAAAACGTTTAAACAGTATTTATTTGCTTCAGATTTGTAGTATTATTTAAAGGTTCTCATGAGAACTCTTTTTTAAACAAACTCTAAAATTGGAAAATATCTTTAATATAGTAATTATTCAATGTTGTGTGATGCATGTGCACCACAAATCTTTGAGTTTTATTTTACGGTGAGTGTTTTCAAAATTTTTTTTCCAGGAACACTGAACTCACTAAAAACTGAAACTGCTATTTTTTAATTACTCTGATGTATGCTTTAGTTTTATATTTATTCTGTATTAAATTCTTTTGTTGATACAACCAAAGTTTGTTTGCCTTACTGTATGCTCTTCTCCAACAGGCTTCTGGTATTAATTTCTCGATGTATTTATCGAGAGAAAATTTAGTCTTTTTTAAAAAGACTCTCAGCGTTTTTATAGTACAGTAATTCTAACTTGAATCGAAACATTTTTTTCTTCATGTGTTACAATAGTTACAAAGATCGTTGTTATTACATGTAATAAAGATTGTGTGCAAGTAGATAGAGAGAAAATTATTTTGCAGCAATTGTTAGTCAAAGGAATATTTGCTAAAATGTTAAACACACAAAAAAAATCTTGTTATAGTCATAGCACTACAAAGTCTTTATTATTTGATATGCACACTGATAACTCATTTTGATGATTGGTCATAAGGTTTCTTTGTCGATAATATTAGTTATTTAAGTCCAAAATATTCATTCTGGCGCTGTGCCTTTTATGAAGGAATAGTACTTTAATGAGGCTTGATTTTGTTAATTTAACTTAATAATTTGGACATTAAAACACCCTCCGCCAGAATAAGACCTGCAATATGATAAATTTAAAAGGTATTATAGAAATAAATTCAAAAAAAGTTTCTATCCAGTTCCTTTTCAATGATTCTTATCTGCATTTCTTCTCAAATATTTTAATATTTAAATTTAGGTCTTCAATTCTTCTTTTAGCATTTTTATTGATCATTTGGAATATGCAATTTAAAAATACGTGATCTGGAAATTTATATTGATTAATTTCCAAGCCTTGACATTTATCAAAATGTTTTTTATAAAGTTGTGTTTGCTTTCGGTTTTAACAATAAGCCAGCAGAAAAAATAAAACTTGTATACGAATGCGGCCTTTAATCGCCAATTAGATAAGGCTGGCATAATATGTTCAAGCAAATAGCTAGAAGTAATCTGTTCATATTAGAGACTCTCAAAAACTGATGTCTGATATCTTTATAAGAGCACATTCATCCCTATCATATATTACGTTTGGGAAACGAAAAACAACTTTATGAAGTCTCGTGTTTTTTGGTAGCACCAAATGTACGAAACTTTTAAAACCTTAAGTGAATTATCGCTAGGTCTTGCAAGGCACCAGGTAATGAAATTGACTTAACTAAGTAAATGTAATTTAGCATAACGGCTGACACAGATAAACCTGTAACCTAAGTTGGCGTGATGCCGAGAATAATGCAGCACCGCAGAATGAAACTCATAAGAGAGTCAAATTAGCAGCGTGGCTTTCAGCATGCGAAACACGCTCTGATTCTACCCTCTAAAATCTTCCTTTTAATACTATCTCCTCCTTACTTCATTTGAATACACGCGCGCTCGAAATTTAGATTTTTCCAGGAAAATGGGAAACGAGAAGGACATAAAAGCACATTAATATAAAATAACTGGTTAATAAACCAATTGAAACCTAATAATTTGTACTGCTTTGAATCATAAAAAATTGTGATTATAATAAACATTGATGTTTTAACAGGTATGGTGGCCCTGGAAGCCAAATGGTTACGGATAAATTCTATGTCCACTGGGGCAGTTACCTGGCAAGTCGAAAAAATTTTGTTTATTCGTGGATAGACGGACGAGGCAGTGGAAACCAAGGGGATAAACGTTTACATGAGATTTATCGTCAGTTAGGGAGCACGGAAATTCAGGATCAGCTGGCAGTTGCGAGGTATTTATATATATATATATACATGTTCTTCTTATATTTGGACACAAATACGGGTAGTTTTAATTACATGATGTTAATTTTTTAAAAAAATAAATCAATTACTTAGAAGTTGAAAACATCTAGCATTGAAAAGGATTGTTAAAGTTTATTGCCGGCGGAAAGTATAGGAAGATTTGGGGATACTTTCTATACTTTTCCTATACTTTTACTAGAGAAAAGTGTAGGAAATGCTTAACTTAGTCTTCATTGAGAATGCAATTGATAGATTTGTTTATTGTATTAAGATTGGCCTACCTAGTTTTTATTTATGAAACTTTTATGCCATTATATGTTTTCATATTCTCATTAAATGCATGTATAAGAGCAGTAAGAAATCAGTCGTTTTGATCTTTCCATTACGAATAATTACAGTATTAATTACTAATTAATTAATTCGCAAAATTAAATTCATGAAATCAAAGATACTGAATTTTTTTATAAATAAGTAACATTCTTATCTATTTTACATGTTACTTCTTTCGTCGCACGGTAGCCAAAGGCTTTGTACGTTTAAACCATTCGGCATGAGGCGCATTCAGATAATTGATGTAGCAACTGCGATTTCTGTTATCCTTCTAGAAAATGTAAAAATATAATACAGCAATAAAAGAATCATGTTTTTCGTTCTGCCATTGCTTTGGCACAGCAAAAGTAACTACCTCCCCTAGCCGGCCTCTAAAAACGTTATTCGGGAGTTACTTGTCAAATTCGTATGAATCTGAAAATAGAGTAAATAGTGAAGAACATTCTCATGCATTCTGGACTAATTCATGACATGTGTATGGAAAATAAAATGATATGTATTATAAATAAAACTGTGATACGTTACGGCTGTATGTTGGTCTGTGGAAGATGTTACAGTAGAACTCCAAATATCCGAACTCCAACTATCCGAATCGCTTTCAGAATTTAAGAAAAAAAGAGAGGGAAGAGACAGAAAAAGATGAGGATGGCGTGTCGCTTGGGGAAGAAAATTCCTGGATGTTCAGATGTTAGTGCTGACGATACAGCACAATAGATGGGGTGTAATTCGTCAGACTCTGGATTTTAAATTTTAAATGGTGATGAAATTGTTGAAAGTGTGAGAGAAGAAAGTATCGAGGAAGAAGATGACCTAAATGATCGAAGTTGAAACGGGATCACCAACTAGTGAAGCGGCTGTCGGCCTTGAAACTGCGTTGAAGTAGATGGAGCGTCAGTCCGAGTGTGACCGCATGTCACTTCTCATGGTCAAGCGGATGTTCGACTTGGCTGCCCGAAAACGGATAAAGACACACAAACAGCCTGCTTTGACGGAGATGTTCAGATGATGAACCAAGCAATGACTTTCAGCACTTGTAAGTACACTACAGTACGCTGTATAATACTGGCCTCTGAGCTTAAACACACATATGTACATAAAAGTGTTGCTTTTCATTTTAATTAATTAAAACCACTTTTTTTTAAAAAATAGTTTTTTTCTCCCATTTTCAATATACAGTACATACAGTAATTAATTAAAGTATATGTAGACCTTTTCTTCGGAAAAAATCCAAATATCCGGCTGGAGTCAGGTCCCAATTAATCCGGATAATCGGAGTTCTACTGTACTTAATAACTGACCAAAAATGTCTTTAATAAAAAATTTCTTTTTTATACTTAATATGCTATATCTGCGACAAAGTAAATAATGAAGAACACCTATAATAAATATTAATTGAAAACTATATGACATTTCATTCTGTTGCAATGTAAATTTCAAACATTTTTTTATGCGGAAAGAAGTAAACTTGTTATATTTTACAAGTGGTTATAATATTTGTTATATCGTCATGTTATATTTTTATATATTTTTACAAGTGGTTATAAGATTTGTGATATCATCATGTTATACTTTTTATATATTTTTACAAGTGGTTATAAGATTTGATATATTATCATGTTATATTTTTACAAGTGGTTATAAGATTTGTTATATCATCATGTTATACTTTTATATATTTTTACAAGGGGTTATAAGATTTGATATATTATCATGTTATATTTTTACAAGTGGTTATGCTTTATATAGTTTTATTATTACTTTAATTGCGTTTTATTTTATTTAGTTATTTGAAGAATGAAATACCTTTCATCGACCGATATCGAACTGCTATTTGGGGCTGGTCTTACGGTGGCTATAGTACTATCATGGCACTAGCTACCAACAGCCAAGTCTTCAATTGTGGAATAGCAGTAGCCCCAGTTACAAGCTGGCTTTACTATGGTAAAAATATTTTTTTCTAATACCATTCCAATTATAATTTCAAAATATCAAAACCGAAATCATTTATATTTTTTTTTAATATTTTAAAATTATAACACTAAGAATTTTGATGAGAATAAAAGTACCTTATCAGTACTTTTAATATGAGTCAGTTGTTCGCATTTATTTCTTTTATCTTGTGAAATTTCATAATTATTTTTCGATCAATTTTAATTTTGCGTTATTATTTCATATACATAATTTTGTATTTCGTGTACGTAACTGAAACTTTCGATTAAAATATATTTAATATTTGTTTGTTCATCCATATAATACTTGTTCTTAAAATTCCAATTTCAGTACAAAACTTCAGAACAGAATAACTATATATAGAATGATCATAAAGAAAAATATGAGCAGATAGTGATCATAGGCTTGATGGATCAAAATTTAAATTCAAGACATACGGAGGAAATGGTACAGCTCTCAAGAATGATTTGAAGAATCTCTTTGATTATGATTACAGCGAACACAGCTTCAGACAGGAACACGTAATTTTTCACATCGCAATGTTATCTGCACAATGAAAAAGCATAAATGGCGTTAGTACTTAGACGCGAGAAATATTGATGTAACAACACTAGCAAGTGCGTAAGAACAAATTACGTGGCCTCCTTTACAAGCTTGCTTATAAATATTATCCTAAGATTCTACTCAATCTCATGCTGAATAGCTTCTTGAGCCAGATATACAAAAGTATATTATTATACTTTTGTATATCTGTATTTTATATATATATATATAATTATGCATTGTGATTCTGAAAACAGAATCACAATGCATAATTTGGATTTCAAATGTCTCCATATCCAAAGTTTTCTTGGTGTAAGATCAGAGTACCCATTTGATGATGCAAATGCAAAATGGCGGAAAATAATTCTGCCACCAAAGTGCTGCTATAACACCCATGGTCCTATGTGAAGCAAAGCCATTTGCATCTACACGATGTCCCAGTTTAGTAATTCGATAATGAAACTTTGAATAATTTAATTCATTCAACATAGATGCATTGTAGGAACCACTTGCTTATCTTCTAAGTGACAACTGTACGTGTAGCAAATCCGTGTAGGAACTACACAGGAGAAGGGTTAAAAGTACCCTTTATTACACTCTTTAAAATTCACAATGAGTCCAGCTTGACGCTAACACACTACGCCTCACTTGGATGGTAACTCAAATCACAAGAACTAAAATAAAAATTCGAAGATATTCACAAGTAGTAGAAACTAAGCTACAGGGCTCAGAAAAGTACTGTTACTTAAAACCGCGTCGAAACTAGTGGCATCAAAGTAAATGCTGTTATGCCAAGTAAACCAGCAATAACTTCGAAAGTAGAAGCTCACGCTACAGAGGTGACAGTAATAGCCTAACTTTCTCTAACTTTTCTTTCTAAAACTCGGTATTTAAACTTTTTCTTCTCAAGGTAGAATTTGCATTCCTTCACGCGCGCTACCAGATTTAAATATTCTAGCATTGACAATTAGGGGAATGAAGGCTTACAGGAAAGCTTAAAATTAAACTTGACTTGTTAGTTAAAATAAATATAAATCCCTACAGCATAATGAGACTCATAACAATGCACATCTAAAACGTTGTAGAATCATGTCGTCAAAGAGGTAGGAACAGAAAACTAATACACCGCAAAGTTATTTAGGTATTACTCATAAATATAAGTACCACGTCATTTGGACTTTTGTCATCCCACTGCATATAGTACTTTGGGTTTGCATTCACAGTTACTGTTCACTAATTCGCTGTAGGCTAAGAATTCCAGTGTTACCTCAGTATCCCTGATAACGAATTCATTGTCAAAGTCTATATATAACTGTTTGTCACTATTCTGAAACATACGGATGCCCTGAAATCAATTTGTAATCTTTAGTTTTCGGAACGCCAAAAAGCATTTTATGTTTTTCACTCGCTGAAAACTTCTAAACTCAGAGTTTTATAAACTTTCTAAAACTCCGAAGATTAGAAACTCGTTCTTCACTCGTTTGAAAGTTGAAGGATGTTTTTGTTTTAGGCTCATAAATTTATTAACATGTAAGGATTATGTTAATTTATCTAATAGTTAAATTTTTAGTTAAAGTTCCTTTCCTGTCTTCCTGAATTTTAACTTAAAACTTCCGGCCAGAACGTAGTATTAGAATCACGTTTGAATGCAAATGAAGAGAAGTATTTAACCTGGAAGTTCTACTGACTTCGAGAGAGAGAACCAGCGATTCTGACTAGCGCACATTCGCTTTCTTAGGCTATTCTCTCTTAAGCTATTATCACGCTCGGCCGTACTTTAGGCCCTTGATAGCTTTACTGTTATTCAGCATTAAGGGGCAAACTCTGTTAGAATTTTGATAGCTTCGGCTATATTTTTTTAGTTAAGATTAATTAATTTCTTAGTTTTTGAGTTCAAGCTCGAGTGAAGGCATTATTGTAAAACTCCACGGAGGAGTTCTGTGAAATTAATTTGGAGTAATAAAGAATCTTTAACTCTTCTCTAGTTTTATTTACTGTCTCACGAATAAATGTCCATAAAAATGTCCAAGTGTGCAAGGTGGTATCAGAATGTTTTGTAGCACGCCAACAGATAGCAACGCAAGACTACGCAAAGGCATGGAGAGCACCGAATTCCGTAAGTCAGTGTACCAACAGATATCGCCATGTGTACATAGGAAGCTATGCAGCTCTTGCTGTTCTGACCACGGGCGTGTTACCTAATCTGCGATTTAATTATAAATAGTAGGTTAGAACAAAGTGCGAATGTGAAACTCTGAGTAAAACTGAGCAAATCCGCGACAGAAACGCTTGACATGATTCAGCAAGTATACGGCGATGCGCAATTAGTCGTTTGAGGTATTTCGAACGCTATGCGCACTTCAAGATCGGAAAAACATCACTGGAAGACGACAAGAAAATCAGGGCTATCTTCAACGAGCAGAGCCTCAGAAAATGTTGAAACATTTGACAATCCCCCTGTGGATGATGATCGTCGAAGAACAAGCTGCAACACAGCTGCCATTGTCGTTGCGTCATACAGAATAATGCAGACAATCCTCACGTGTGATTCGACCATGCGCCGTTTGCTGCTAATTTCGTTCTCAGGCTGCTGATCCAAAAGCAGGAGGAACACCACATCGAAGTTTGCGAAGAACTCCGTCAACGTTCCATGGATGATTCGTCCTTCATGTCGAGGATTATTACCGGTGACGAAACTTGGATGTATGAGTATGACGGGTAAACAGAGATCGTATAGAATCTTTTTGATACAACTTTGTACAACAGCTGGGCGAATATATTTAATCATAGCTTGCACCAACTGTAGTAAGGAAGAAATTCAAGTCCAACTTAAAACGAGTTAAAAACTATCTGTGATTGTAATTAAGACAGCCCAAATTTAAATTTAAATTTTCATTCATAAAGTAGCATTAGAAAAGATAGATAATGATGAATAAAAAAGAAGAAGAAGAACAAAATAAAAAATTTAAATAAAAATTAGTGTTCTTAAGTTTTTGCTCTTATTGTGGATATTTTTAGAAATGCAAAACTTTACTATAATGCAAATATTATTGAATTAAATAAAAATGCTCAAATGGATATGTTTTAAAATAAAATTATTTGCAATGGAAGCTGTTTAATTAATTGTATGCATTATTTATTGTCCAGTTCAATATGATTTATGCGCCAAATATTTTAGCCCAGGACATTCACATTTATTAAGATGACTCTGATTCAAACGTACAAATGCTGAGAGACGTGAAAATTAAGCAATGCCCTCGCCGGGACACGAACGTCAGACCTCTCCAATAGGCGTCGAGTGTGCTGGCCATTACACTACGAACGCATGCATTAAGAAGGCGGGAGAGATACCTTATATACTCCCCCTTTTAAAGGGCAATTGGGTTTAGGGGACCCAATCGCCAAATCCTGATGGTAAAGAATCATCATTCGCCACAGTTTAGTTTGGGCGCCATAGAAACGTTAGGATTTTCGATGCTGAGATACGTGAAAAATGAGCAGTGCCCTCGCCGGGACTCGAACCTCGGACCGCTCAAATACGCGCCTAGTGTGCTGGCCATTATACCAAAAAGGTATGCTAAGAAGGCGGGAGAAATACCTTATAATGTGCTTATGACTCTTTTTTTCAATAGAACTCTTGAACATTCTTCAGATTACGAAGAAATTAAAAGTCAGAATGAATAAACAAATAACATAATTCTGAATGATGCGTTTTTGTTTTAGATTCCGTGTTCTCCGAGCGATATATGCAAATGCCTTGGTCAACAGACAACTATATTGGCTATGAAAAAGCTGATGTCACCAAAAAAGCAGCAAATATCAAAGACAAGAAACTTCTGCTGATCCATGGAACAGCGGATGGTACCGTAGCATCATAATATACTTATTGCATTCACAATGATATTTATATACTACATGAATATATATTTTTAACTATACTAGAGGTTTCTGATTCAACGTAATAGCTTGACTAGTTTACCTTTTTTTTTTTTTTTTTTTTTTTTTTTTCCCAGTGATTCGTGTGTAAAAAAACATGTATTTATTTACAAATTTATCATGTCTGTAGCAGAATCTGAATGTAGTATATATATTTTAGTGAATCTGTAGATTCGTAGAAGTGTCTGGATCGACACATTTTTTGAACCAGCTAATATATTTTAATAGTTATTGTACATATACATCCATTTGTTATCTATAATGAAATTTCTATCTGTATACTTTGTACGAACGATGGTCGCATCAATATTTGAACAAGCTTATGCATTTTGAAAAGCGTATGTGTATATGTTATCGTGAAAGACCGAAATTGGAGAATGTCAACTTTCACCGGAGAATGTCAACATTCACCAAATACGTCGGTGAAAGATCGAATATTGCACTACATTCTTGTATATTCGGACCCTCATCGGTGTATGTCGACAATCACGGATATGCTCTGGTGAAAGTTGAAAAGAGAGGTTATAAAGTGCCATAATAGTTTAAGTTGTTGCAATAAATAAGAATTGAATCACATAATTTAGTAAGTTTTTTATTACTGTTATTTTATTTTCTCATTTAGAACGTACTGTATAATGTTAAGTAAGTTTTTAACTTCTATTATTTTCCTTTCTCATTTTGAATGTATTGTGTGTTTTAGGTTCTCATGTTCTTAAGTTCTTATTTCAAGTTTCAAGTGCGTTTATTCGCGACTGAATTACGGAGAAGAAAATATAATATTGTTATATGTTCAACATTCACCATTAGTACATGGTGAATGTCGACATTGACCGGTGTAAATCAGAAATAAGAGTATTTGGAAAATATTTCGGACATACACCAAGAGACTATGTGAATGTTGACATTCACCGGTGAAAGTCGACATTCTCCAGATTTCGGTGTTTCACCGTAACATATACACATTTATGTATAATTTATAGTGTCTTCAACAGAAAATGTATGCCTATATATTTGTATTAGGCGTGTTGGCTTCATATATTTTTGTACTAACTAATGTAACTAAACAGATACTATAATTATATATATATATATATATATATATGCCCACATCAGCATATTTATGACTTGACTATGTACTTTTAAAATATTAATCATAAGCACATGTTTTTTCATCACAAATTTAGTGTCTGTGCCATAAATTCGGCAACATGAAGAATTCCTCATTTGAATGATTAATCGGTTTGCACGCAGTCATAATGCTTCATAGCCACCCCATTTTTCCCACCCTCTCTCCTAAATGTTATTCCCTTTATAATTATTTCACTTTCCAGTTTTTAATTCTTTCATTCGTTTTCCCTTGAAAAGACAGGCTTTGGAGAACATGACCTAAGGCGATAAGAAATAATCATAATCGTCGACGGGACTTACGCAGGCCAACAAGCGCCTTTCCCAAGCGGACCAGCTGTCCTGCCGACGGAGAAAAGTGTAGAGACGGGAGAAAAGTGTAGAAAAGTGTATAGTACGGACCTCTGGAATACGCGTCCAGCGTGCAGACCACTATACCGCGAAGGCACGCTAAGAAGGCGGGAGAAATACCTTATAAAGGAAAAGAAAAGAAAGCATCATAATATACTAACTCATATAAAAATTCTGATTCAAATTCAAAATTCTAACTCAAAATTCTAATTGAAATTCCATATGAAAAACATTTTTGAACAATTAGTTACTTGCATTCGAAGTTTTCTATCCATTAATTTCGAATTAAAGACAAATTTCCATCTCCTATCATTTATAAAAGCTGAAAAAAAATGTTATTTTTAACCAACTAGTTACAAAGAATTTTTGTTACTTGCCGTATGTCCAAAACTGCGTATGGCCTTATAATTAATCATCGTTCAAAGGCGGTGCCGTCCAGGCCATGGACTTATCATTTTATCTTATCATTTATTTAATTAATTGCAATTAGTTGGGCAGCTGAACTTGCTTTTCCTCTTTGAATCTTCTAAAATATCCGAACTAAACTGGACACCGCCCACAGTTTGTTTTCTGTATGATCAGTGTTGTTGTTTTTGTTTGATACTTACTTTTTATGACAGATTCCGAAAAACCTAATTTTCCATATACAGAACAAAGAAAATTCCATGCTTGCATCTGCTTACTGTAGCTTAAATTGACAGCCAACTGATCAGTCCATGACGCCAAATTTTGTTTTCAGCAACGCAAAACTTAGTGGTTTCACACTGATGATTGATCTTAATTGACAGCCAACTGATCAGTCCATGACGCCAAATTTTGTTTTCAGCAAGGCATCAGTGTGGTTTCACACTGATGATTCAACTCTAAACTTACATGAGGTACCTGTGATTTCAGTAAAAATACTGAAATATTTCGCTGCGCCCCGACATGCTTCCTTACAGTTAACATTGCAACGAGTGTTTATAGTAAGCTTTGCTCGAGTCTTTTCTCCATCCAGATCACCTGAGTAAGAGAATCAAAATGTCTCATACTGTTCTTCTCATACTTCATCTTTTAACTGTCTTTATTCTGAAAAAAAAATTTTATGACAAATACAAAATTCTCTAAAATTTTCTAAAAGTGATAATATAGATGTGTGACAACGATTCAATAAAGATTCAGTTTTTTCTAACTCACATACTGTTATTGGACAAAACTAATTGCTAAACCAATAGTAACTTTTCAAATTTGAAAGAAAACGGAAACGTAAGAAGGGTGTAAAAGACCTTTTTATTAAGAACTCAGATAAGCTGACCAGAAAGCACTCCTCCCGGTACTATCAAAACAGCCAGCATTTATAGCATGAACTCAAAAGTAGAACTTTAAATCAAAACTAAACTAAAGTCTTTATTAGCCAAAGGCTATGCAGAGATATTTAAACGCTCATGTTGGCTCTAACCTACACCGGCGTCACAGCACAATCTGCAAGGATAAAGCAACGCCGTAGACAGGGGTGTTTACCGTAGAGTAATAACTAGTAATGTGGCTTTCAGTAGGCGAAACACGCTCTGACTAATCTCAAGCACTCACTTGTATACACAACAGCTAAATCTGTATTCTGGCAGAAAAAATGAAAAGAGAGAAGTGAAAGTAAAAATTTGTAACATAAAATAATTGATTAATTAACATAAATGCCTTGAAAAGGTTCTTTATTATTCATTATTGTTTCGATGGAAATTGCAAAACTGATTAGCTAAAATAAGTTTACTTACACCTAGTTAAATACTAGTCTTTAATTTTCTAGTAACTTACACCTAGTTTTTAATTTTCTAGTAACCGCTTTTTCCTCCTATTGAATTTAACACAGATATATATTTCTTATGACAGGACATGAACTAGCAATAGTTTATTGTACGGAAGTTTAACGCAGGTATACCTTTCTTGTGATATATCTTAACACATCTGTCAATAGTTAAAATGTTAAACATATAAGAAAGGCTTAAATTATCTTACGTTTCACTGAGCATCATGCTGTCTGGTTTGGTTTGTTTTATTTGATTATGGCGAAGACATTCGAAAGCTATCTGCTTAAGGGGCGAAATGCCTTCGTGGAGGACTTCCTAAGGGAAACTGACTCCTATACACAGAGGAAATATACACATGAGTAAAACTACGAAAACGCCCATGCAGCCAGCCTATTAGCCGGGGATCGAGCCCTGGAAAGAACTACCAATGTTCAGAGACTTTACCGCTCGGCCGCTTGGTGGGTCATACCGTCTGGAAATTCTGGAAGTTGGGATTTCTGTATTTACCCAAATAAAAAGTAAATAAATAAAAGAAATTTCAAGATCTAAGAATAGAATGGGATCACCCTAGGAAAAACCTTTCTCAGCAGGAGCGAAATTTCCTCTACATTTTTATTCGCCCTTCCCCCCATTGAAAGCCCGTATTTTTTTCCCTTGAATACACGAAATGATTGGTTGTTCAATTTTTCATCGCATGATAAATCGTAACTACAGATAAATAAATCTTATGCAAGCAGAAACATTTGCAATTTTATAATGACTTTTATCTCTGTGAAATATATTCGCTAATAAAATTGAGTTAATTATTTTAAATCGCATTATGATGAACATTTAAACTCTATTACAAAACTTAGCGAATGATGACATTGCACGTTTTATCGTAAATTTCATTGAAACTGGAAAATTTTATTTTAGTACGTTTTCTCATGTGTTTAGTATATCTTTAGTTTACTAATGCGCATTTGATATTTTTTCCTCTACTTCTAAAACAATCTTCCTTTCTAGATAATGTTCATGCTCAACAATCTCTGATGTTGATGAAGGCAATTACAGATGCCGGAGTAATGTATCATGCACAGGTGAGAAAACGGCTAAAATGTGTATAAAGTTATGAGAATGTGCTTTTACGAATGTCTGTTATGCTGAGCAAGATAAAATACATATATTCAAGTTTATGAAATACGTTGATATGTATTTTATCTGGCAAAAAGATATTATGCTTGAATCAGACACAGAAACTGCAGAATATTTTCCCGTTTTTTGTTATTTAAATGTTTAAAATTTGTTGTTAAAAATTACCATTTTGTTGTATGACCGTACTGCGGTACTTCATGAACCTCTCTGAAATCAACCTCATGATGTTTTATTTCCCAAATTTAATTTAAAGTAGTTCGTAACTGCTGTGTGATTTAATGCATATTTGTTATTTAATCTAACAGTTCCCAAATGTTTTCACATCCCAGAGACATTTGTTAAGTTAGGTAAATAAAGTAATAAAAAATCTGAAAGCTTTCATATTCTATATTATACCCAAAGGAGCGTTTTTTTTTTTTTTTTTTTTATTTATTTATTTATTTATTTACACTCACATACACGTTTCAAGAGCATTTGGGCTAACTCCCCTTTATGATAAAAACATTAAAAAACAGCATATCTTTAGAATTTCCGATATACAGTTTCGTGCGCAAGAGATGAAAATATTTTATTCCGTACAGTGTTGTCATTGCTGGCTTTGAAATCGTTGAGTTTTTATGTAAAAAATTCCTTAAAGTTTTACAAAACATGAAATAGATAATAAACCAAATTCGAAATTCAAAATTAGGGCTTCCAGATGAACTTGTTCGAGTGGAGGCGTATGTTATTCAAAATTTGATGGCTCTAGGTATCGTCGTTTTTCATAATGCGAGAAACATACATACATTCATGCAGATTCTTCATTATTTAATTTTTTGAAATATAATGCAGGGCGAAAATATTTGGTGGCAACAACTGTAAAAGTGATTCAACGCTTTTAGTGGTTCGAAGCAAAATGCCGTTCCGAGATTAATAGCCCTACTGGGTTAACGCCCTTTGGGCTAATAAAGCACACACTTTAAGTTCAGAAATAATTCACTTAAAATATTCAATGACTCTACATTTTAAACTATCTTATCCTTTATTTAATTAATTGCAATTAGTTGGGCAGCTGAACTTGCTTTTCCTCTTTGAATCTTCTAAAATATCCGAACTAAACTGGACACCGCCCACAGTTTGTTTTCTGTATGATCAGTGTTGTTGTTTTTTTTTTTTTTTTTTTTTTTTTTTTTTTTTTGATACTTACTTTTTATGACAGATTCCGAAAAACCTAATTTTCCATATACAGAACAAAGAAAATTCCATGCTTGCATCTGCTTACTGTAGCTTAAATTGACAGCCAACTGATCAGTCCATGACGCCAAATTTTGTTTTCAGCAACGCAAAACTTAGTGGTTTCACACTGATGATTGATCTTAATTGACAGCCAACTGATCAGTCCATGACGCCAAATTTTGTTTTCAGCAAGGCATCAGTGTGGTTTCACACTGATGATTCAACTCTAAACTTACATGAGGTACCTGTGATTTCAGTAAAAATACTGAAATATTTCGCTGCGCCCCGACATGCTTCCTTACAGTTAGAAATTACCGCTTTAATAGATCATAAAGAAAAAAGATAATAAATAAATCATAAAGAGCATACTTTTATTTGAGCAACTGAATTTTTTTTTTAAAAAATGCCTGCAAATTTTTAAAAATATAATATGATTATTTTTAACTGAAGAAGTTTACATTTCATATTTCCGAATATTTTCGATTTACGCATATTTTTTCTAGGTTTATCCAGATGAATCTCACGGTTTGACGAATGTCAAGTCTCATCTGTACAGAACAATGGAAAGCTTCTTGGACAACTGTTTCGGAATACCAGAGGGCGAGGAACGTTTACCACCACAAACAGAAGAGAGGAGAAGATAGTAGGAACGCGCTGTGTTTCCTTTTCCCTCTTTTTTTACAATCAGTACTCTGAGTTTTAAAAGAAAGTATCCCATCATCACGACAGAGCAGCCATACATTCCTTCTTTGAATACTCAAGTGGTACTCATGCACAAAGTAAATCTCCTCGTGGAAGACTATTGTTTGAGCATCATTTCGGAATAGCACTTGAAAGCCAGCCGTAATGAGCTCTGGGCAGCAGCACTCAATAGATCTGTTAAGTCAGTACGAGTTTACTCTAATTTTACAGGGAGTATTAATAACTGCTGTAGGCTTAATACAATGTGATATCTAATGCGAGCAGAAAAATGCCGGCAGCATATATATTATTAAAGGCTGGCTTTGAGGTTGAAAATGGTGCTTCTAACAGCCTTGTTCAGTCACATAAATGTGGCTTTTCAGTATCGGTCTTTCATGCAAACTACTATAAAATTGTTAAAACGATCAAATCTAAAAAAAATAATGAAAACCTTCGAAATTTCTATTAAATTACTGTTCATTGTATGAAGGACCTGTAAGTAAAGGCAACAAAACACTTAAGATTGTAAAAAATAAATTATTGAAAACTGCTACAAGGATATTAAGGCATCCCCCTCGGATGCACTGAGAACTGTCAAGACAAGCTATAACTTCTATAACTGCACTCGAAGGAAAGAAGATGCTTAAAAATGGTGCTTAGTTAAGTAAAAGTATTTACGTTTATTCCTTGCATTCACCTTCCAGGGGTAGTTTTTAAATGGAAATTGCGAATCACGAAAGGAAAAGTTTCATCGGTGAAATTATAGTATCCTAGCAGATTAATATCTTCAACAGAAATGAGTTATTGCTTCTATCTTTAATTAGTGGCAGACGTCGTAACCTTATTATTATTTACTGCTTTTAAGGCATTCAGTGTTAAATGAAACGGAAAGTGTTCCTGGCTGTATTCTGATAATTATGTTATGGTGCTATAATACTGGCATTGCCATTTAGGAAAATAATGCTACCTGAAACGAAGAATTTAGCACAAAATGCACGATGCAAAAATTTGGAAAATCGTCTAAAAACCCTCAAATATCATTAATATAAAGCAACTCGCACTCTTTTCTTGTATTCTGGCTTTCAAGAGATTTAATATTAAAAATCATGACATAAATTTCGAAAAGCTAAGTAACCTTTAGTAAGGAAAAGCAAATCGCTCCCGTGTAAGTGATAAATTTCGGAATTGGTTGCAATCAGACTTATAGTATATTCGTTTTAGGATTAATTGATAATAATTAAAAATCATTTTTACTTGAAGTAGGCCGAATTTAATTTGCCGTGATATGGTGTTTTCAAAAGTAGATCAAGAAGGGAAAGTTTTATTTTTTAAAGTTTCTGAACTCATACACGTATTTTGATTGAATGGAAGTTTATTCAAGGGACAAAGTTCGTTCACATGTTTGTAACTTTTTTGACTTTGTTCGCGTGTTTTTATTGAGCTGAAATTTTGAATGGTTCTTTCGCCATGTTTTGGTTAACTTCACGTGTTCCGATTAGACCATTTTTTCGATGCTGCAGAAGTATGGGGCATGCTCGTGCAGCTTCCAAAGTATATGCCAATCACTTTGTCATTGTTCTGATGCATGCATTGTAGTTGGTAATCATTCATTTTAACAATTATTGTTGATATAAAACAATAATTCTTGAAAAATATTCGTGATTGAATGTTTTAGCTACATGCTATGAAGGGATTTATATGGCAGGGGTATTTTTAAATTGTTTGTCATATTTCAATTGAACTGAAATTTGTTTTGAATTCATTCGTGTATTCTGATTGCATAACCTAAAGGGTTTGTTATTTCATTTGCTATTGCTAATGGCTCTTTATTTCATGTGCCTGTTGTGACTGGATTTAAATCCATTTGAGGCGCACGAATAACTGAAAGCAGTTTCCAATAAATGACAGCTACGCGGCTATGGATCAAAAGCATTCTTGTCGTCGTATTTTAGCCGAAATTTAATCGATTAACTCTTAAATGTTATTTTACTAAATGGTGCAATATCAGTTTGCTCAGGTTGACTTACGTATGTAAGCTTAAATTGCTCATAATAAATTTGAAGATGAAATGATTTCATATCAACATTAATAGGTCTTAATCTGATCCAAATAATTTTTCTACTCGTGTTTATTTGTCTCCAGAGATTACACCTACTAGAAAATTTGTATGCAGGTATATGTATTTTAACTGTGTGTCAGATTCAACTAGGATGATGAGGGCTTTCGAGCTCGGCGTGTTAACATTCTGAAAAACCCTAATTTAACTCTGGTGTCCTGTCACATATAAAATCGTACGTCTGCCAAGAATGCACTCGAGGTAAGCATAGCACATGTTGACGATGACGATGCCTTTGCAAGAGACAAATATTTTTCGCATTATGCAGTTTTGTGTCTCTGCCGACTGCTCTGGAAATGCGGGATCCGAAATGATATCTATTGTCACTTATCACACACGTGTCATAGGTCACTGAGCTAAAGAAATCTGACACATATTCTTCCATCTTGTATTTGCGCGAAGGTAGTTAGTTACTTTTTTGCGTGTGCGTGCAAATTCACCAAAGATGAACCATTCGTTAATTGAATGAGTTAAGTCTAGGATACATTTATGGACTGTAAATGTTAGTTCTGACTTCGGAAAATTATCTCTGATGACTCTTCTTATTTCAAGCTATATATACATGTTCATATTGACTTCAGAATTAGAAAATATAAATTTTTGCATATAGTTCTGATTTATGAAATTGCAGCATTAAATACATACCAATAATCATTTTATTTGTTTTAAGAGTTATGAAATATTTGGAAGTTTTGAAAGAGATATAATATTTTTATAGGTATACAAGTATACAATTTATTACGGCTAAATCCTTGACAGCTTCTATATGAAAGCTCAAATAAAGGATTTACTAATAAGACATGGTTTTCATCTTACATGTAGGGAAAATTATGAACATGCTATGTAGTCAATATGTTCAGCTATCAGGAGTTATGAACTGTTAACGTACTTTGCATATAATTTTAACTGACAATAGGTTACGTTTTAAATAATAATTTTCAGTTCAATTTTCTTGCAGTACGAAGGTGGTTTCGTGATGCTAGTGAAAAACATAACGTTCTCTTACGATTGCCATATAAATATACCCAATATTTTGACAGGTTTTAAATAGCACCTGTGTAATAACGAAAACATTATCCGAAGAAATTATTTATTTAATTTTTCTTCTCTACTTGTTTTAATATATATATATATGTTCCTTTCCTAAAAACTGAGTTTATGTATTAAAACTAATATTTAGTCGTTTAAATCTAATATTTAGTTTATATATTCAACTAATATTTTGATTTGCTCACCAAAATATACCACCAAATATGTGTTAGCAAGTGATAATAAGAAAAGAACTATTTACATAAATCAAAATGTTTGTCGTCATGTCGAGAATTTTTAATAATAAACTTAAGGTGAAGTGGGATAAGTGCAGACTGGTTTTTGTAAAATTGGAACTTAAACCTGTGTATTTTCAATCTGGTATGTATATGTTTAACGCTGTCGGTATCAAACGCTTTGCACAGTTATTATTATTTAATTAATATAAACTAAGATTCTAAGTTTCCTTGTAAATTTTCATTTTTGATAGACTAATGCACAAAGTGTTAACTACTCTGCATTTTCCCTCGAAAATGGGGCAAGAGCGTACCTACTTGAGGGACATCTATGCAAATTAGCTCATATTAACTTGTAGTTGATTACTAGATATTAGCACGAGAAATATCGCTTGTATTATAATAAATATCTGATACGGACACCACATGACTTCTTTATACGGCATATTAAATTATACAAATTTTTGCTGCATTGCATTCAAACGTATTTCTTCGAAAATCATTAGATACATTTCTCGTTCAATTAATTCTATTCTCATTTCGCAACAAGGCAAAAATATATAAAAACTCAAAGCATCTTCATTAAAAATTGAAAAATATAAAAAAAAAATATAAAGTACCAAATATAGTTAAAAACCAGGACTGTAAAATCGGAGTCGGGCAGATTTTGGGGTAAAAGGATTCGGAGCTGGAGTCGCTAAAAACAGGTCAACTCCGACTCCGACTCCAGTTTTCGTTGGACAGTTTGAATTTGAAATGAAATTAAAATGAATGGGAAAAAAAATTAATGACAAGCTGAGTTATTATTTTTATTTATGAACTGTATACATTAATAAATAATTATTTTCTATTTTATCGACCTATTAATAAATAAATATAAGGGAGGATGATGGATGTGATATTTGCCATTAGTGATTAAACTGATTCATTTAGTTACTTCATTTAGTTACAAGTCTCACTGATAAATTTACGTAAGCAGCAATAACAGTAAGAACTCCTAAAATTGATGCCATTCTTAGGAAGCGAGCAGGAAAAGGAGCAATTATTGATCAAGCAATGCGATAAGGAAGTACATATTTGATGATAAAGAGGTTTTTTACAATTAAGAACTTTTTTAGGAGATATAGAAAACCCTAATGTTTCACTAACAAAAAGACTGTGGAATGATCTTGCAGAATTGGAAACACTTCTTTCTGTACCGTATATAGCCACAAAAAAAGCTGTAATCTGAAGAATTGACAGGAGGCGAGAATGGGATGTTTGTTCTTTTTGAAATGGAAGGTTTATTGCAGAAGGAATCATTTCTTGAATGAAGAAAAGAGAAACTAGTTTGCTAGACAATGAGATCTTGCTGGGTTCAATATATGGAGATACGAACACGAACAAATTAAAAAAGGAAAGAAAGTCATCTATGAGCTTTCATTAAGAATGAAATTATTATCAGAACAATTGGAGAATTCGAATCAGGACAGTCAAACCGCAGACATTGCAACTGAGTCTCTATCATCCTTTTCCATTGATGAATTAGATTTTCAGAAATATTTTTGGATAATATTGAAAAGGCTAAAGCAAAGCGAATGAAAATTTTAAAAAAAAAGAGCCTTTACATATAAAAATTAAAAAATACAAAAAAAATTTCTACACGGCCTTTGAAGAAATAGAGAAATATGATTGCGCTTGCAAGACACCTCTTTTAGAACTTATAAAAATCTATCCTGAAAAGTTAGAAGAAGTAGCCCTAACAGTAACATCTCTTCCTCCTACTCAAGTTAACGTGGAAAGACTCTTCTCAGCTCTGAGGTTTATCAAATCGGATCTATGGTCCTCCAACAAAGAAAATCTTGCCGAAGCTATACTGTTTCTTCGAAATAACTGATGCCAGTTTTTCCATTTCATAATAAATGCTAATTAATATAAATTATTAGCCATGCCATCATTTTTTTCTGTAGCGTCTATTACATCTTTTATATTAAAAATATAAGCTGTAACGCATGTATATATGTTTACACATATATGAGGGAGTTGCAGTCGAATTGGAGTCAGAGTCGGAGTCATTAAAACTCCAGGAGTCGGAGTCAGAGCCGGAGTCAGTCATTTTCCCTACCGACTCTACAGCCCTGTTAAAAACATCTGAATATTTTTTTTTTTTTTTTTTTTTAAATATTTTAAATTAAAGTTTCTACGCAAAAGCAAGCAAGTCAGCCAGCAGGAAGACAGAGTTTTAGATGTGCAAAACTGAAAGTTTACTTTTGGTCCCACTCTGTAAAAAGACACTGATATTGGTGCACCGAGTGAATTAATTCATTATTCTACTAAGAGTTTCAAATGTAAACAAATGCCAGCCTCATCAGGACCGCCACTTAAACTTTTAAATTCTTGATAACTCTACAACTATTGCATGCAGATTAATCAAAAACGCAAAAACCTTAACCGGAACGTAAGAAGAACACAATTCAATCACTTTTAAAGCAAAAAATGCACAGTTTACCAAAATATAAGAATAAACGTTTGAACTCACCCATCCGGGTAATAGACTGAGTATATATATAGATATATATACATTTGGTGCGGCCGATTGCGACAAAAAAGAGAAATGCAGAGCTACACGTTATAGTAGTCCCATATAAAAATTTCAACGTTCCAGGGCTACTCGTTTCTTAGTTATGCGAGATACATATATACTTAGGTATACGTACAGACGTCACGAAAAAATTGCTTCTGAATCTGTTTTGCATCCACTTTACAGTCCGTTTTGGAAAAAAGAGTTCTTTATTGTGTCCGTACGTACAGATGTCACGCAAAAACATCGTTCAAAATTTTCGTTGAAATATGATATCGGAAATTTTTCGCGATTACAGTACTTCTCTTATTTCATACCAGGAAGTAAAAATAACCGGTATACGTCCTTTCCCCGTTTACGAACTTACCCCACTCAACCTTGTATACATTTTTGTTTAAATAAACATCAGCTGTTAAGCCTGTCAGATTTCCAAATTCTAAAATGAATAATGTGAATAAAATTAATAATGTGAGTTGAAATTCAATTATGCTCAATTTTTCTAGAGAAATATACTCTTTTATCCCTCTGTTGAAGATAATGTGAAATTCCACTTCCTCACGTTTGAATTAATAAAAAAACTTAATTATTTTCGAAAAGAAATTCTTTAAAGTTTTATTGGAGGGAGTCAAATTATATATGTTATATATGTAATTATATATTCAAATTATGATTGTTTAAAATAATATACAACTAATTATATCTTACAGTGATTGTGATAACAAGTAGTAATTTTGATTATCCATTTGATGAAAGAACGTTGGTATAGAAGTAATGCAACTCAAAAGCAAATTAACTACTACATAGAATTCCATGCTGTAAATAAATTTTAAGTAATCACATTTCAAAAGTAATCAAAATAAACACGATTAAAAATTTCTTAGATTTCATGAATTTTTGTGAGAATATAAAATTTTCAGTTAAAAAAAAAATAATTTTACCAAAATTATACCTCAAGGAAATTGAGGGACACTGTTTGGTAAATACATGATTATAGAATGGATATTCTGCAGAAGACAGGCGTGCGAAATTAAATTCATTTGCTGTATAAGTCATAATTTACACAAAAAATACATTGCGTTGTTTGATGCGAAACTGGATCTAGTATTTCAGATAATTAGATTTCCTAATTTCTTCAATTAGAAAACTGGCATTTGAATTGAAGCATAGATTTAGCGTTGGAAGAATATGCGTCTTTGCCATTATTGCAGTGTATTAAATATCATGTACAAGTGGAAACTTTCTAGTAGGTTCAAAAATAGGAGACCTCACTGTTTAACCTTTTACGTGAATTTTCGTGATTATGCCTCCGCTTTCACTTTATATCTGATAGCATAATATAAATTGCAACAGAAAACAATCATCTAGGCTGCAACAAGCTAGTTTTGGTTTTATAGTAATTTACCCGTGAGCATTTGGATTCTATATGAAGAACACTGAAATTATTACATTGCAATTATTAGAAAAAATTATTTATTTCGATATTCTCATACTTTTTCTCCTTTTTACATATTCTTTTCTTCTTCTTCCCCTTTTACTTTTTAATCTTTTCTTATTTATTGCTGAATTATTTAAATCTACTGAAATATTACTGAAATTATTACAATGCAATTATCAGCAAGAATGGCTTATTTCAATATTCTTATATTTTCCTCCTTTTCATGAATTCTTTTCTTCCCCTTCCCCTTTATTACTTTTGCATCTTTTCATATTTGTTATTCTTTTTTAATTATTACTGAAATTATTACAGCTCAGTTATTAGCAAGAATTATTTATTTCGATATTCTCATATTTTTTCTCTTTTCTATATATTCTTCGCTTCTTCTTCCCCTTTACTACTTTTTCATATTTATTCCTCTTTCTGAATGATTACTAAATTATTTAATTATTACTGAAATTATTACAAGGCAATTATCAGCAAGAGTTATTTATTTCGGTGTTCTCATATTTTTCTCTGTTTTATATATTCCTTTCTTTTTCCTCTCAATTATTACTTTTCATATTTATAACTCATTTTTATTTTATTTATTTGAAGTCCACATTTTGCATGTAGACCTGAAAGAATTTCTGAAAATGTTCGGAAGTTTAATGCAATAATTTAGTTTCCTATTCCCTTAATCTCCTGTCATAACTCTAAATCTCCCAACTAATTTATACTCTCATAGCTCAACAATTGCAATATAAGTAACAGTTATTTCAATATAAGAAACTGTAGATATAAATTTTCTAATCATTTGTTTTTCTCAACTGTTTTAATTTTTTGCTTTACCAGTATAAAATTATTTCATTTTTACAAAATCTTTTTTTAATTGTGACTATCTAAAAATGTTCAATAATTCTTTTATTCGTTGCATAGTCAGTTTAAATTGCTTTATTGACGGAGACCTTTATTCTCCAGTTCTAACAAATTTTCGTCATCTTTTTGCTTAACTGATTATGAAACGTCCTTGAATTTTACGACTACTGCATGCCACATAATACTTCGAATATGCTTAAGTGTTTCCATTTTGTAAATTCAAAAAACTGTTTTCCGCCGAGAAGAATAGGAATATTGTCGTCATAGAATTTGAAAAATATTTATTTCTATTAATTTTTACATTGTGTTTTGTTTTTTGACTTTACGTAGATTTCATTCTATTATACATGCAATTCACTTACTATAATCTATATGACAAATGTCCGCCTTAGATGCGCATATGACTGCTGTGCAGTCTAATAGTGCTCGTAAATAAATGTTTCGTGTTTTTCTGTAATATAGTGTGTATAAAGTTTCTGTAATATATCATATGTAGAAAGTTTACAATTATGTTATTTATTATTAATTATTATAATGTGTTATTATAATAGTAATAGTAAGTAATATAATTGCTTGTTATTAATTATTATATTAATATTACTAATTTCTGTATCAAAGGATCACTATTGTTATGCAAAATAAGAGATTTTAATGAAACATGTACATACCTATGCAAAGCTTTAAGAGCTTGTTACTTCTTTTCGTAGTGTTCATATTTAAAGGAATTTTGTCTTCTTCTAGTTCCATGTTTAAATTGAAATGCATCTGATAATGTATAATAATTGTAACGAGAAAATTATCGATGGGGAATTGAGTTTAAAATATCGAGACATTTTAAGAATAAATATTTTTTCTATCACGCTGTTTCTCAGACTTATTAATGATTTTTTTATACAAGTCAGATAGATGAAAACATATTGAACTTGCTCTAATAAGATTTTGAAAAAGCATGCGCAACAATTTTAATTGTATATCGGTATTAGTATGAATACATGCAAATAGTAAGTTTTTTATATTTTGCTTGAATGTGTACATAATAAATTTAACACTTTTGTCTTTTCCTTAAACTTCATAAGCTAAAATGTGTAACATTGGAACAAATAGTGTAAATATTGCACGAAAAAAAATATAAATTAAATTCTTAATTAGCCCATTTTTACTGATAGAAGATAAAACGATATTTGAAATCCTCACCAAATAGAGTTCCTTGTAAATCTATATAAAGTCACATTATATCGTAATACAAAGAATATTTATCTTGGAAGCTAAAAAATCATCTTAATGGCAGTCTACTCTTTAAGAAATAATGCTCGGTAAAAGGCCTCTAAAAAATCTTGTTCCTTCAAATCGCTATTTCAGATTCCCGTAAAAAGTTTCAAAACCCTTTAGAATAATAATAGAAAGAAAAGAAAGAGTTTGAAATAGTGATTTATATGGAACACTGAAACTCATTTTTTGATCAAAAGCACTTCAGTTGCTCTTTCTTACATTGATCAGAAGTAACCGATGCTTACTAGCAAATTCTATCTAAATTTAAAAACTTAATACAGTAGAGTCCTGTTTATGTAAAGAATCTGCTATCTGCACTCACTAAGATACATTTATAAATAAAATGCATTGATTCGATCATAGTTCTTATGCTCATCTGTCTTATTCCGCATTTTGTCTCCCCCTTTAGTCCAGACTTATTTCTTACACCCATTATGTTTTGGTCTTTAAGTCTTGGGAGAAAAGTCTACGAGTATTTTGTAAGTGAGCTATTCCAGATTACTATATCCCAAATGCAAAAGACGTTTGTTAAAGCAAAGCCAAGTTAGCAATACCAATCTTAATTTTATTTTTACATAGGACTTTCAAATTAAATTTTCATCTCTGAAAATAGTTTGAATATTTTATTCTTTTGATTTACTTGTCATTTGATCGTTACCCATACTAGGTCATTTATGTTTTAGTTTTAAATTTATGATTTTAATTTAGGTTTTAATTTAGGTTTTAATTGGTAGTACTTTATTTGCCCTTTTTGAATTTATATGACTAGAAAACGCAAACATGTCGGGAAAAGAGGCAAATTTAATGAGACTTTTGATTAGTTTAACTTGGCAAAGAATTTTGAGTTCGATAATACCGTTTGAAGTCTCAGTGTATTTGTTGGAACGAAACATGTTTGCGTGATCTAGTTAATCAACTAGGTTCGAAGCTTAAACAACACTTTTCCCTTGACAAGTTCTGAAAGTTCTTTAAACAGAGAAGTTCAAGTTCTTTAAACAGAGATTTAAAATATTTTTTTAATTTGTTCATAATTTGTAATTTGCTTAAGTATTTCATTTTACAAGTGTTTTGCTGATGGATTTTTGATGCACAAGTTATGATTGATGAAGCAGTTATAGTGAAGAGCTTTAAGAAAATAGGGATATCGAATGCTCGTGATGGCTTTGAAAATAATTCCACGAGGGAAGACAAACTGAAGGGTGACGAAAGCAGTGACGATGGTGACTATGGTAATGACCTGCAAATTATGGAAAATGACACTGACGGAATATCCAACAGCAGTGAATGAACTGAGGCCTAGGGAGTAGCAATAGACAACACTAAGAGCAGGCGAGATTCAAGATACATATAACTAGAAAGGAAGCTATCTTTTTAGATATTGCAACGTTAATACTACTATGTGTTCCTATTGCAATGTAAGTTTATTTTAAGCAGATAATACTACAATAATTACCGGTAATGTGTGTATTTATGAACATTTTTCGTTGTTACGTTTTACTGTAATCGCGCCTTTTGGGAATTAAATTATTCGCATAACCTTTCTTCTCGATTTTCATATGATAAAATTAATAAAACGGGAGGGGGATACTCCAGTACATACGGTATATGTGAAAAATAAAAAGGTTATTGCATTAACTCTTGATAATAACGGAATTATGTGTATTCTCTAGGGAATTATGGGTATTACTAATTTTTTTTCTGTTCATTTTGCTGAAAAATATAATTTAACGTCTAAATAAAATACTAAAGCCTTGAAAATAAATTAGAGCCTTTTATTTAAATATGGAAGTCATTTACTTGTATCTGTTTCGGTCCCATTTACTTTGGATAATCCAGGCTCTACTGTAATACAGGATTTGCGTCTATTAAATTGCAAATCAGGATTTAAATTTAGACAGAACTCGGTTCCTACGTTTCTCAGATTTTGAAAGAATAATTTAAGCTGGACCTACAAATAAGATGAACTTAAGTATTTTAGTTTATTATTTAATTTTTTGTATCTTAATTTATTTTAATTCCTTTAACTTTTTATATCTTTACATTTTATTTAATTTTAATTATTTATTATGTTACTTATTTAATTTTTTTCTTAACCGACATTTCTAATTTTAGAAATTAAGCCCTGTGACAGATACATAGCAGAAAGGAAAATTGTGGTTTTTCTCTTAAGAATTTAAATTGTGCCCTTCTAATAGTTTTCTGATATTTCAGTGGTCTTAAGTTTACCTGTCACTGTTACAGGTAAACTGTTATCTATCATCAATCAAAACTTGTGCATCAAAAATCCGTCAGCAAATCAATTAGTAAGGCGGAAACAGCCGCTATGTGGACGAACCTATTATAAAATTTAGGGGACCTCGCTTTCTGAACGTCTGGATGTAAGGGAAACGTACATGAATGTATAAAACATTTCAGAACCTTGCGCTAAAAAGCTAAGGGGGGCGAAATATGCTAGGGAGCATAAGATGTTCTATGATTTTACAAATGTTTAAGACTTCAATTGAAAATTAAGGAGAAAAAACTTTTAGTTTAGTAAGAACCTTTTAGTTTTATCTCGCTGTAAATAATTAGAAAAATATTCAGGATCTTATTTTGATTCTTCATTATTATATTTCAGTTAATGCTTCATTTTACAAAAATACAGAAAAGTTATAAATTAATACTTAAATCAATATTCCTAAATTCAAATCACATGATTTTTTTAGCGGTTTAATTTCGAGAATTACTAAATATCCACAAAAATTTCAAATTCGAAGCATATGAGTTCGAAATTTTGACAAGGAACGCATTGTGAAAATGGAATATTTACTAACTAGTTCAGTTGAAATTTGTAAATATTTAATAATTTTGTGAAAGAAGTTTATAAATTTAGAAACAATTTTTATTTTTCTTATTATTTTTATCTTATCAGTTATTGGTTATTTGGTTGTTTTTATCAGTTTTAATTAAAATTGCTAAACGGCATTCATTGTTTTATTTTTTGCCATTTCCTTTACCTTGGCTATGTTTGAAAACTGGTATTCTTGTTTAAATACACGCTTGTGGTTAAAATTGTGATAGCCTTTTGGAAAATATGCATTTATAAATTTGAACAGCTTACAGCTGTAAGGTTCTTATCACATCTAGCGACGGTCCCTGCTAGCTGTGATAAGGACCTTACAGTTTAACGGGAGGATTGCTAAAGATAAATTCAAAACAACGGGAGGATTCCTGGTTGTTTAACGGGATGATTCCTGGTTTAAACGGGAGGATTCCTAGAGAAAAGTGCTTCGCTGGAAGCGAAGTCCCACCTAGCTACGGAAACGATGTACCAGTCACGTGGGGTTTTTTGAAACCTCGCCGAAAACGTTTCGGCTGGAGCTCTCTCCCGCATAGAGATCAATCAGTGAGACGAAAGTTCTGCTTCTGAAGGATCACGGAGTCCCAATCTGAGCGATAATCGATTACTGTTAGGCGTTCAAGTCTTTGTAGTAAAGTGAAAATGGTAACTTAGCGACGTGGCTTTCCTGGAAATGTGCGGATTCTGAGAATTGACCCTTTCTATGTCAAGTCCCTCGTAGCCGAAACATAATGTAATTGGGACTTTAATGAACAGGGTACCCCATGAAAATGTAGGCCACTTGCTGCACCAGTGCCACGCTGTTTGCAGGAGCCCGTAGACCCCTGTCGGTGGAATAGTGTTGTCCTGTCCGGTGACATGGTGTTGCCAAATGAAGGTATACACCAGCTTTATTTCGCCTTCCTATTCGATCCTTCTGTTCATACCCCGCCAGAAAGATGGTGTCCGTCTTGTCACATTATCGCCAGAGATGAGCTTTTCATGACCCGCCCTAAAATTAATGTACTAGAAAGCACACAACATTGCAATGATTGTTTAATTTAGAGCACGAAAGATTGACTAATTTAAATGACTTAACATGTTCAGAAAAGTTAACAATACCGAACTGTAAAAAAGCAAATTGCTTAATTTCTCACAATTTCCAGTAGTACTGTATTGGGAAACCTTTCATTGCAATTACAGCTTCAGCAACGTTCCATGGAGTGAACCAATGATTTATCTTCATCCAGCATTATAATATCTTTCTTTAACTGCTTCTATTAGCTGTATGGTCCATGGTTGCTTCTGACTGACAAAGCTCTTTAATCGGCTCCAGAGATTAAGCTTAGTCAGGGTTACTCCAACAATAACATATCATTTTCTGAAACCACATTTTACTGCGAACAGAAGCATGAAAAGAGACAGTCCTCCTCAAGTATGAAAGTTTGCTATCTCGGAAAATGTCGGCATTAATTTTGATCCTGATGCAACGCAAATGTATTAGCTGCTATGTAAATTACTGTTAATCACATAAATTCATCCCAGACCTGTTGCTGACATACATTCCAATAGCCTAACACTGCTAGATGCTTCGCATAAGGGACTGTGAACTCAGGCAGTAAATGTTCTCCATTTCTTCTTCTGACACATTTCATTCCATCAATATCAAATATGGATATATGGTTTCGTCACTCGAACAGATAATGTTCTACTGTTCTTCTTGCCAATCATGTGCTAGCCCATTCTAATGGTTTCTGTATTTGTTCGAGGGGTTAAAAAGACTTTTCCTTTAAAATTCTGGCGTTTAATCCAAAATTTTGAAGGCTGCCACGAGCAGCCTTGGCACTTATATTCAAACACATTAATGTATATCATTTTAACTGCCTCAAATAAAGAAATATTTTGTCCTCTTTTTTAGACTCAGTCCTTCTTCTGAATGGATTAGATTCTGCTTTTCTTAAGTTGATTTGATTTTTAATAGACATTTTTTATTATGCTTGACAACCTAAAAAAGATAACAGAAAAACTCACAAAACAGTACTGATAAACAGTATTTATATTCAGATTTCTGAATACGATCCTCAATTCTGATTCCAAAACATATGAACTTATTCATGCTAATATCTTCATTTTTTGTCGCCTCACAACAGCTGACTACTTGCAACTTTGAATTTAACCCTTGTCTTTATATTAGATAATTTTGTTTTATTCTTGTCTGTCATTTAATTATAACTTTTTAAGCAATAAAGATCACTCACTGTGGTAAACTGCTTTGTATTTTTCATAAAACTCTCTTTCTAGCAACGCGTAACTCTATAACATATTTTCTTAAAAATAATGAAATTATATGCGATCTAACTTTAGATACATATTTTCCAAAAGGGTTTAACAATTCTGTTCATTAGTGTAACTTAAAGTAAAAACTTTGTGTATGATGCTATAAAAATTCTCAGAAATGCAGATCTGCTATGCAATTTTTCATTTCCTGTTTTTCAAGTTTTATTATGACTTAGAATTTCGATAATATACTGAATGCCAAGAACTTAGAAAGCTTTTTGCCAAATGTCCTTAAAGATCATTTTTATTCAATTAATTTGAATCAAAATTAGAATTATTAGACATTACTCAAATTTGCAAAATAATTAGCTTTTAGTAAATAATAATGTCTTTACAAAATAATAATAAATAAACGCTCTATGTGTTTCTCTTTTTCACATATTTATGTAGCTAAAATAATCTGATGTTAATATTCAAATGGAAAATTCATGCTTAAAAATAATACATTTATGTATTATTATTAAGCACTATTGTTTAGACTATTAAATTTAATAAACAAAAATTTCAGTAATTATTGTTTTTTAATAGAATATATCATCTTTTGATTTGTTACATTCAAAATATCACTGTATTTTTATTTACTATAAATGTAATAACAGTTTCATTTTGCATCTGAAGTTTTATTTTGTCTTCTGCATCTTCTCTGGTCCCAGGAATACTTCCTGGTACAATGTGAAATGTATAAATTGTTTGGTTTAAGTATAACAAAATATGTGCAAAACAATTATATACTCTTTAGTCATTTTAGACTAGCTAAAAAGTTTTCATTGTGGAATTTATCAGAAATATGAATTTTAACATTTTTCCTACACATTAATTTAACCTGTCGTTAAATGTTTGATTTCTGATCACACTTCAAAGCAAAGATATTCAGGGGTGTAAAAAAGTGCAAAAATATGATCTATTACCCTGATTTCGTAATATTACTTTTCTTATGGTTTTATTTTAAAAGAAAACTATTTTCCGAATAAAAACTTAATAACAACACAAAATTACAAATTTCAAACTCAATAGACTAAGTATATGATAAATAAAAATTACCATATTGTGAAAATAAATAGATATATTAGTAATAACAAACTTAATGCCTTGAAATAATTGTTTTATAAATCAAATATATGAATTTTAATGCTTTAAGTCATACGATGACAATGAAATTACATATTGATCAGTTATAAAGCTTAGATAAAAGTCTTTTATAAAATGAAAATGTAAGAACTTTTTAAAATTTATAAATTTTTCAAAGTCAGAATTTTATTTCAGTATTTTCATTTACTGTACATCACAAATGAGCAAGATTTTTTTTTTCAATCAATATACAACTGGTTAATCTATATATGATAAGAAACCTCGATAAAATCTAGTATTCAGTTAAATTGTAGTGTAACTTTCTGTAACCTAATACTATTCTGAAAAAGATTCAATATAATGGTAACTTATCAAAATTAGATTTAAAAAACATATAGATCAAATTCAGCATTTTTATATCCGCTATCTAAGAGTCTTCTAAGAGCTATCTTTAAGAGTAATAGAGTGTACAAAAGGTTTATGCTTTTTTCAAGAGATTTAAACAAGACTCATACCAAATTCGAAGTACAAAAGTAAAATATAAATCTTACCTCTATTAATGTCGACATGACTGTGATGTAATCATACTTTAGTTCTAAGACAGTCTTCTATAAAGTGATAGTGAGAACACTTAAAAATAGCTACTGCAAAAATATTGCATATTAAATTTTTTAAATCATTTTTTCAACAAAAAAAAAATTGTTTACGAAACTTCATTTGGTAGCATTTGTACTCTGCAACATTAGTAAAATTTCCACTGTACGCTTTAGCGTCTGTTACATTGTACGATGACACAAAAATTCTGTGCAAAGATAAGATGTTCTTTAATAAATTGAAATCGTTTCGCATGTTGAAATTTAGAACATTTCTTCAAGGCATGCAGTTGCTTACATAGCACACATAGTTATGTTTTACATTTTTAATTTTATCAGCTGTTAAAGATTTACTTTTATTTACAAATGGAGAATAGCTATTCGGAATTTTGCCAGAATTAGTTTCCCGATTAAGGCTTTTCAGAATTGTACTTCCGTAATTTGTAGCTTTACCAGAATTACCAGAAGTTTGTCATTAATACCTGTACGTATCCAAATGATCAGAAGGTTGTTGATGCTTGTTCCTTGATCTATTGCACCAAGATATTTTACTGTACATTTATTTACAATTTATTTACAAGTCGTATGCCACCTGGCATGTTTACAAGCGTTATGCCTCCTGGCATGTACATGATAGACATATTCTGCCACCTGGCATGTGAATTGATACATCATATTAGTTTTCTGCCACCTGACAGATACTGCAATTACCTCAATTAGCGGTAATACGCCCGACATTTTGGCGTGTCCGCTTCCCTTACGTTCTGTAACGCAACTAACTTTTTGTGCGGTGCGCCCTCTAGGCACAAATCACCGCAATCACCGAGGAGGCCAAAACATCCTCCCCCCCCCCCCGATGAATTACATTCATCTTAATACAATCTTCAATATATGCAAACAAGTAAATGAAAAATATAGAAACTGAAAACATACAAAAACCTTTAAAAAGTATAAAATTACATATTACACTTACCAATCTTCTAGCAAAACATCTTATATCTTACTATATTGAAACGTTAACTATGAGGGTTAAACTAGAACAAACAAATAAAATTATTAGTACAATAAGAAATGAAAATAATAATAAAACATATTCAATATAAACCAAACACTTAAGTTAATGTTCTTCAACTGGTAAAAGACACAGTTTGGTAATAGGACGTTTAATGTCCCCGTGCACAGTTTTTAGTCTAACCACTCGGACATTATTGTCTCTTCCAGGAAACACTTCTATTACCCGCCCGAGTTTCCAACGTAAAGAAGGCATATTATCTTCTTTAATGAGAACCAAGTCATTTAGACGAATATTTCTGCTAGGCTGTCTCCATTTGCTACGCTGCTGTAGTTGGCACAGGTACTCTTTAGACCACCGCTTCCAAAACCCTTGGAACATCTGCTGTGTTAGTTGCCATCTTTGCAATGGAGACACTCGTACTTCGGTTAAATCTTGTTCCGGAACAGCTGTTAAAGAAGTCTCTATAATAAAGTGTCCAGGAGTCAAAGCTATCAAATCATTGGGATCACTGGAGACCGGTGTTATTGGCCTCGAATTGAAGCATGCTTCAATTTGTGCAATTAGAGTTAACTCTTCATAAGTCAAAATTTGAGTTCCAACACATTTCTTTAGATGCAGCTTCATAGATCTAACAGCTGCCTCCCATATACCGCCATGATGTGGAGCAGCTGGCGGGTTGAATATCCACCTTATGTTTTCATTTGCTAACCACCTTTGAAATTCTGAAGCCTTCCGTAACTCATAGGCGGTAAGCATACCAGATTCCATTTCACGAGCGGATTTACAGTTGTTCACGAAGCGCAGAACATAAGCCATTATTCCCAGTATTTTGGTTAAATTTCCGTACAGTTTAAGATTTAGTAACGGTTCTGTAGACTCCACAAGTGTTTTCAAAGTAACACATTTTCGTTCTTCACTAACGTTTTGCAAGTCAGCTTCGGTATTCATTTCGTTTATGTGATGTCGAATATCTACTTCTGAAAGCCAGGGTGGCCCAGAAAACCAATCACTATCATTAATTAGAACTTCAGCATCCATGCCTCTCGTAAGTTTATCAGCAGGGTTTGTCTTCCCACTGCAAAAGTACCAGTTGTTTAAAATTGTTTTCTCTTTGATTTCTACCACACGATTTCTAACAAATTGTTTCCACTCGTTGGCAGATCCCTTGATCCAGTGAATGCAAATTTGGGAATCAGTCCAGTAAAATATATTTCCTTTATCCAACTGCGGAAATATCGATTGCAAATACGAACCTAATCTTGCAGAAATTAATGTTCCCAAAAGTTCAAGCCTAGGGAGTGTTACCCTTTTTAATGGAGCCAAACGGGATTTCGACACTATGAAACTTGTTTTACATTTATTTTTCTTCTTAAATCTAAAATATGCTACGGCACCATAACACTTGGGACTGGCATCAGAAAATATGTGAACTTCTATTAACTTCCAACACATATCACTGAAATACTGCCTGGGAATTTCGAAAAACTTTATTTTTTCAACTTCTTTTAACCATTCCTGAAATATGAATTCTGTATCAAGGGGAACACTTTCGTCCCATTGAATACCCTTTTCCCACATAGTCTGCATTAAGAGTTTAATTCGAACAGTAAATGGATTCATAATTCCTAAGGGATCAAAGAGCATACCACATGCTGCTAAAATGATGCGTTTAGTTACTTTGAGATTTTGTAACTTCTCAAACTGAGATACATCTATTTTCAAATTATCATTGACATTGTCCCAGATAAGACCTAAAACTTTCAACGGTACCAAAGAGTCTTCAGATGTTTCACGAGAGTCAATTCCATTAAGTTTCCATAGTTCATTCAGCTCAGGTGAGTTTGAAACCCATCTACGTAAATTCATACTGGCCTCGCTAAGAATGAAAATCATGTCCTTGCTTAAATGTAAGGCCTTTGCTACATTAACTGTCCCAGAAATTAAATCATCTACGTAAAGCTCTTTTAACATACTGCATGCCTCTTCGTAGGCATCTTCATACTTTTTTAAATGCAGTCTTACTGTAGCTGTTAATAAATAAGGTGAGCACTTGACCCCGAAAGGAACTCGATTCTGTTGAAGAACTTGTAAGTTGGAATTACTGTGATCGAGATTTGACCCTTCTTCATTTATCCACAAAAACTTTAAAAAATCCCTATCTTCTTTAGCTAAGCCTACCTCTAAAAATGCACGCTGAATGTCGGCACAAAACGCAATTGAATGTACCCTGAATTTAATGATAATCTTTAGCAAATCAGGATTTAAATTAGGTCCGCTTTCCAAACAATCATTAAGTGATAAATTTCCCTTACTTTTAGAAGAAGCGTCAAAAACTATTAGAACCTTTGTAGAATCCTTCTGCTCGCGCACTACCGCGTGATGAGGCATGTAATACCCCGTTTTCAAACTACTATTTAAATACGTATCTACCCGTTCCACTATACCATCTCTCAAGTGTTCATTAATTATCTCATTATATTTTAAATATAGCTCGCTATTTTTCTGAAACTTATTATTTAAAAATTGTAAACGCTGTTTCGCGATTTCATAATTGTTATTTAAACCTTCAACACCCTCTTTCCACAATAATCGAGTTTCATACCTTTTATTCTTGTAAGTTGTATTTCGTTCAAATGACTCTAAAATTTCTTTATCTGATAGAGATATTTCTTTATCTGAACTTATCCCAATTGCTTCTAATTCCCATAATTTTTTAACTCTTTCATAATCTAAGTCCTCATTTACAACGGTTATATGATTAACTCTTGCGTCCTTACACTTTGATCCTTCGTCCTTGCCTTGAATCACAAAACCGAAAGTGCTTTCTGTTGCGACTAATTTTTTACAAATCTTCACGTTTCGTTCTCCTAAAATTTCCCAAATATAATCCGAACCTATTAATACATGAATTTCGTCACTCGTACCAGCATCTGCTAATTCTATTCCCTTCTCAAACGCCATCTTTCGTATCCACCGAGAAGGAACTTTTACTTGCCCTAGTGTTATAGAATCAATGACTATTGCGTTAATTTTTATCTTTTTATTGGGATGGCTTACATTTTGCAATACGATTTCTACGATATCATACAAGCGCTCTTTTGCATCTTTGCATCCAAATGTGAAAATAATAAGCGCTTCTTTATTAATAATTTTCAACCCCAGTGAATCAACCACTTCTCGTAAGATGAATGACTTTGTTGACCCTGAATCTAGCATACAACGTAATACCTTTTCGTTCTCCCCTTTACACCTAACTGCTGCCGAAAACGTCTGTAAAAGAACGGAAGTCGGTAGTTTAATTTTGTTATTATTTTCATTACATAAGAGCGAAAGAGAAGCTTCAGGGATTGGCGTTTGTTTTGTCTGATTGGAAGTATCCGTCTCTAAATCTTTCGATGCGGCGTCACATATTAACGAATTATGTAAACCTTGGACATTGCACAGTCTGCATTTTTCATCTTTATGAGCACAGAAACGCCTTGGATGCCCTTTCGAAAAGCAAATAAAACATAAACCTCGATCCATTAATGCCTTTCGGCGAGCCTTTAAATCAAGTGCGCAATCATGATTCATATGACAAGCAGATAAACAAAATATACAGACATTTTGATTCTCTTTCTTAGGCGGGGTAGAGAACTTTCGATTTGGATTAAAATGTGAATTTTGAAAGTATTTAGAGGGAGTTTCGCTTTGACTAGTTAATACCGAAGCACCTTGCTTATTCGTACTGTAATCATTTCTTTTAGAATGCATGTAAGATTTATTTTGATAACCTTGATGGGAACTTTTGTTTCGTATTGATGTTTCATTTACATCAAAATTCTTAGAACGCGCTAACATCATTGATGTTTCCCTACATTCCACTTCAGTTTTCAAGAACGTTAGTAGTTCATTAACATCGAAATTTTGTTTATCACTTCTTTTCCTAGTGAATTCTAGAGTTAAATTCTCGGGTATTAACTTTAACAAAATAGGGGATAATAAATGTCCATAAGAACCACTAGTAACATTTAAAGAATTTAAATTCCTTATTTGTATTTCTATATCGTCATAAAGCTTCCTCAAAGAAGCCGTATTTCCGGAATATTTTACAGGTTCTAAACTCAACAATTTATTCATATGCGCATTAATTAGCAGGTCATCTCTGCCGAAACGGTTTTTTAGTATATCAACAGCCACCGTATAGTTTTCACTAGTAAATGTTAATCCACTAATAGCATTTAAAGCTAAACCTCCCAAAAGCGATTTTAAATAACAAAACTTGTCAACCGAACTGAGACTTTCGTTTTGGTGAATGGAATTACTAAACTGATTCCAGAATTCAAGCCAAGAACAAGGATCACCGTAATATTTTGTAATCGTTAATTTTGGAAATTTTAAAGTATTAACTTCACAAGTTTTCAACTTCGGGGATATAGTTTCCTCACTAGAATTTCTAGATTCAACTTTACACGCGTTTTTTCTTAATTTTTCCTGAATTTTACATTTAAAACTTATAATTCTTTCCTGATATTCCTGCGCGGAAATTACTTCTGTTTCTAACTCCTGTTCCGTAATTATAAGTTTTTCAATCTCAGAATCGTATTGTTTCAACAACTGCGATTTTTCAAGTAACATTTCGAGTAATTCTTTTAATTTCTCATCCGCGGTTTCACCCTCTTCTAACAATGCAGAATCTATTTTACTCATCAACTTGGTAGTTAAGTTACGCGTCACTGTGCGCAACTTCTTTGCCTTATTCATAGCCTCCATTTTACCATTAGATTCTATCAACTATAATAATCACCAAGATTTTTATTCAACAATTCTATTCAAAACTGGAAAAATGAAAAAGGGCCTACCTCGAATTTCTTCGCGTTAAATCCTGGCTTTTCAGTCATGAACTCACTCCATTCTTCATCTCCACAAATCAAGTCCGGTGTCACCAGAAAAAATGTACGTATCCAAATGATCAGAGGGTTGTTGATGCTTGTTCCTTGATCTATTGCACCAAGATATTTTACTGTACATTTATTTACAATTTATTTACAAGTCGTATGCCACCTGGCATGTTTACAAGCGTTATGCCTCCTGGCATATACATGATAGACATATTCTGCCACCTGGCATGTGAATTGATACATCATATTAGTTTTCTGCCACCTGACAGATACGATGCAATTACCTCAATTAGCGGTAATACGCCCGACATTTTGGCGTGTCCGCTTCCCTTACGTTCTGTAACGCAACTAACTTTTTGTGCGGTGCGCCCTCTAGGCACAAATCACCGCAATCACCGAGGAGGCCAAAACAATACCAAAGTAAGAAATTTTATCCTTCGGAGATTTTATAGTGTCCTAAGTTAAAACAACAGTAAATAAATTAGCCTATTTCTAAAAATGTATATATTCAAAAGAAATAACCTTGCAATTCTGTTTTCACAGAAGAGTAAGATATTTTTATTCAAAATTTATAATATGAAATCCTAGTTTTTCTCTTTAGAACAGTGACAACTAATAACTCCAATAACAATGCACGCCAATAACGTTGCTTGAGACGATGGAAGAAAAACTGAACTCTAAATGTAAAAATTACTAAATTAATTGTAACTAAATTATATATTATCAAGGTTAAGATAGATCATATTACGAAATCAAAGTAATTTCAAAGCAGGCACTCTAGCTGTATACTGGTTCATTAATTTACGTTATCAATGATACTTAAGGGCTATTAGTTAAAATTACTTATTTTTAAGTTACATTTATGTATTAGATATGCATTTTTTTATATATTACGTAAAAAACTAGGGTTCCAAAACTATATATTTTTCATCCTATTTCAAGATATATTTCTTAACTGTATCTCATAAATAAGTCTCGTAATCTTATCCTAACGTTTTAAGAAGCTAAATTTTTCTCTGCAATTTCTGTACGGGCAATATACAATAAAAATAAAATTCTACAATAAAAACATATACAATAAAAATAAAATTCTCTTTAAACTGACGTGTTTAATTATTTCTAAGTATATTAAGCATATATATACCCCTGAATATATTATAGCCATCTATGCTATGAGCTTAGATACTGTCAGTTTAAATATTAAAGCATAACTAGAAAATATACTACTTCTATTACAAACTCAAAACAATTGACAATCTTAAAATAGTTAGCAAGCTATTTGTAATTAGATTCATAAAAATGTAAATTTAACAAAAATTTACATTTTCTAAAACATCGTACGAATAAGATTTTAGTATAAAAGCAAACATAGATTTTTTTTTAAACAAGGCAATTTGTAAATTTCTGCTTTTCTTTCCACAGAAATTTCTGCATGTATTATTTACAAAATGACTTCTCAAGTGTATTATATTTAGATCACTTTAGAATTCTTTATAACTATTATTTTTCCTTGGAGAATTGTGTACTATGTCCTTAATGCAAATGATAATCAGTGATTACTGATGGAAGCAATATAACATTTGCCTCTTGTGCATAATTTTTAAAGCCTTAGTTACTTGTAAATATATGAACCTAAAAATTCTCACAATAAGTTTTTATACTTATTGAGAAATTATCTTTAACAAATGAAGTGAAAATATACATGCTCATGTAAATTGTAAATAATTTGAATAAACCTGCCTTTTTTATTAAAGTATGTTCTTGAGTATTAACTTACATATAGTGCTCATTACAACAGCGGAGTCTGCAACACAAGTGAAAAATCATAAAATAATATGTAGTACAATGTTAAGAATAATAGATTTGATATTATATTATTTGATAGCATTCTTATTCATTGCAAATCAATATAAAAAAAATAAAGAATTTAACTTGTCACAGAAAATAATGTAAAACCTAGAAATGATTATGCATTAAGCCATTAAAATGCCTAAATGATTTCAGTACTGTGAAACCAGTGCACGGATTTCTGGCTCTTGAAATTTTGTAAATGCGGCTTCAGTATGGGTATACAAGGTTCGTATATCGACATTTTCATGTCGGACATAAATTATTTATTGCTAATCGGGGGCACTTTGTTAATTGAGCACGTGAGCTACAGGAAAAAATTTTAAAAAACAGCAGGTTTTGCACGTCTCTTCTATAGCTCATAGATTAAGCTCTGACAACCTTAAGTCACTGATTCAAACGTCTCTTCTTACAGATTAAGCTTTGATAACCTTAAGCCACTGAATCAAAAGCAAATCTATACAGGAATAATTAAAAAAAAAAAAAAAAAAAAAAAAACAGAAGGTTTTGCACGTCTCTTCTATAGTTCACAGATTAAGCTTTGACAACCTTAAGTCATTGATTTAAAAGCAAATCTATACAGAACACATATAAAAATATATATCAAGTAAAATGTTATTGACTAAAATTATTGTTAATTAATTCACTAAAAATTATTGTTAATTTATTGATTAAAATTAATCATATAATAACTGAATTACTTACTAAGACGACAATTAATTAAATTAATAACCAAATTGATAAAAAAATAATAATGTAATAAGTAAAGCAATAAATGATTTCAAATATTATTTAAATCACTGTTATCACACATTACACATAGGTTGTTTTCACTAAGTTAATTACTTGGTTCCTATTGAGACTGACAGGTAGGTGACTTATCGCCCCATCGATGAAAACAACTACAGACACAAAACAAGGTGGAAACAAATCTTTTTATTTAAAACTTTGAACTTAAAACATGCGCTTCTTGTGCTCATAGTTTGACCTGTGCAATTTGCGGGATTTTAGATAACATAAAATATGTATTGAAATTAAATAGCAATATAGCATTGGATCAAAGCACAAGAGAAACACGCTATAATGAACATAAGTGAAGCATAAAATTACAAAGCAGCAATCTTGTGTTTGGCGTATATTTAGTCAAGAACTCAATCGATTCCGAATGCAAACAGGTACAAGTCCCTCTTTATCAGGAGCAAATCTGCAAGACTGGAAAGCAGCCCACTCCTGCTGTATGCCAAGAGTAGCTTGCATTATGCAAGCTGAAGGCGATGAAGAGGAAAAAGTCATGCCCGTGGCACTCCGAAGAAAGACTGCAAAAGTAATATAAAGGGGGCCTAAAACATCATAGGTAAACATCTAATCAGCTTGCTCCCTGCTCTTGCTAAATTATTTGAACGTATTATTGTAAATCGAGTTAAAAACTTCATTGAAAGTCACAACTTGCTAAAGAATTACCAGTTTGGCTTCAGACCGGGTCATTCTACAGTTCATCAAATCACAAGAATTACAGAAATTATTGAACAACATCTAAATAAGAAAGAGACTGTTGCTGCCCTATTTTTGGACATCGAGAAGGCTTTTGACAAGGTTTGGCATGCTGGCCTCCTTGTCAAAATGATAAATTATCAATTTCCACCCGACCTTATTACCACAATATCCAGCTACCTGGACAGTAGAACCTTTCAGGTCAAAATTAAAGATACTTTATCCAGCAAGAAAATGATTCAGACCGGTCTTCCGCAAGGAAGTTTACTTTCGTCAATATTATTTTGTCTTTACATCAACGATATGCCAAATATCCCAGATGCTACTTTTGCCTGCTATGCGGATGACACCGCGTTCATGTGCAGTTCTATCAGCCCCATCAGAGCAAGAGCTAAGGTTCAAAATCAGACTTAGATGCGGTACACCAGGCCGATGAAGCATACGTGAGCACAGGGCGAAGTATTGATGTATAAATACGCTTTTTCCGTGCAAGATCAAGTTTTGAGGATGCACTGATGATCGGGTTGAGTTTGCGAACAATACCAGTTGCTTTGCAGACAGCAGTTAATATATGGGGGTTCCAGGTGAGTGTTGTATTAAATCGCACACCTAAATAGGTTGCTTTGCTAACTTTTGGAATTTTATCATTAAATAGTGTGAGTTCAGTGTGTACGTTTTTCCTTCTATGTCGTCCGATAAGCAAAAGCTGTGATTTGGTGGCGTTGATACAGGTTCTCCAGGTCCGATATCATTTCTCAATTTCTCGCATGCGCCCCTGTATGCGTTTAATTGCATGGTTGGGATTTAAGGAACAGGACAGAATGGCTGTATCATCAGCATAACATGCTGTGATGCAGTTAATGCTATCGTCAAAAAGCGAGAAATCCATTGCATAAATCAGGTACAAGAGAGGACCTAAATTTGAGCCCTGGGCGACGCCGGCCTGAATTTGTCTGAGGGGGGAGTAGAAATTACCGTATCTGATGGCAAATGTGTGATTGGTGATAAAAGAATAAATTAATAGAATCCTCTCCCTGGTGACATTGAGAGAGAGCAAATTATAAATAAGCCCATTATGCCAGACACGGTAAAAAGCTTTGGCCACGTCTAGCATAAGAAACGCCGTCGTCTGATGTTTATGGATTGCAGAACTAATAAACCCCACTATCCTAACCAGCTGGATGGTGGTGGAGCATCCTCTTCTAAATCCGAACTGCTGATCAGGCAGGTGACAGGTGACGGAGGACGGGGACGCCTGATGTTTAACAGAGGTAAACAGGCATATGTCCCGCGCCCTCCCCTATCTAGTGGCAGCAACTCCCAGGAGCCTCATGAGGCCACCTTGGGAGTTTATTGAAGAATTTTACGTAATTGTACATGGCCATACAGAGGCGTCTTAGGAATACGTTAGTTTTGATCGATAGGCGGATGATTTGTTACATCTTGGTTTGTTAGACACTGTTAGACACTAATTACAGCATACACATACACACTGCTGATCAGGCAGTGAGCTCAGTACAGAATATAGACGTCTATAAATAATTCTTTCGAAAATTTTGCTTAATGTTGGTAGCAAGCTAATCGGACGGTAGCTTTCTACCCGTGTAAGATCTTTCTCGGGCTTAGGGATAAAAATAATCGTTGCGTGCTTTCATGCAGTCGGGAAGTAGCTCAAATACAAGCAGGCGTTAAAAATCCCACATAGTTTGTGGACGTAGCGACTCAATAAATTTTTAATCATTCTATTTGAGATATTGTCCTTGCCAGGTGCTTTCGAATATGCAATTTTGAAATAATGGCGTTTACTTCAGTGGGGGGCAGTGAAATTTGGGATGTTTTGAGCGGTAGGTTGGAGTAGCCATCTTTCGATAGTGTTGTTTACATGTTCTATAAAAGTACGATCGGAAGGGTTTGTGTTTGGCTTGAATTGTTCTGTGAAGTGGTCAGCAAAAGCATTTCCTTTTTCTTCATCCGTATATAAGTGTTGTTTTTCAGTGGCATGTTTTTAGTTTTGCTTGCTTTTTGCCTTCTGATGTATTTCCAGAATGCACCATCTTCAACGTTAAGATTGTCTATCGTGTGGCTCCAGGTGGTGACGCGGTGCTCGTCAATGAGGTTTTTAATCTGTCTGTTCATTTCATTGATCAGCGACTTAACAGCTGTGTCACGTGAATAGATGTAGAGCTTACGGAGTCTGTTCCTTTCTCGGATCACGTTTCTTATGTTGGAGGGGAGTTTTAAATAATCTTTATTTGTTTTTATTTCCACAGTGGCATTCTTGAAGGCATCATTTAAATGTTCAGTAATATTTTGTTTGGCGTTATCAACATCCTCTTTGGTGCTTAGTGGATACGTGCTTGGGATCTGAACGTTTACCAAATTTTTGAACTTATTCCAGTCTGTGCTTTCAGAAATGTGCTCTTTCTCCACTTTGTAGATTCCCAAGTGCACCAATACTGATACGCAGTCGCATGGACCTCCGACCTAAGGTTCTACACCAATCAGAGTTATATGTCCATGCGACGGAAAAGAATCTACCATCCACCACCAGCGGCATTCACTGAATCAATGAAAGTAATATTACAATGCTAAATTGACAATGTCATCTATACAATACTGGAACATGGTCCGGTGATAAATCGTATATCACTTCCGTGGCTAGTGGAAAATTTGTGGATGATAAAAATAAGTCCAGAATATCTGGGTACTGTCTGGTATTAGTCGGTTGGAAGGTGAACTCATTTGGGGACTAAATGTAGAATGGGTTGTTGAAAAGGAAATTATAAAGAATTTCATCGCTTTTGTTGGTCCTACGGCATCCTCCCCCCAAAAAAGCTGGTGTGTTTGGCATTTAGGTAATTGCCTAATAAAGTGGGAAATGGATTATTTAAAAGATTGAGAAGGTGTTGTTCTTGGAGATTGAGTGAGGGGGGTTGTAAACGGCGCATATTGTGATTCCTCCCCAGTTAGGAATGTGAACAATAGCCCTTATTTCTTCAAATCCATTACTGTTATCCGAAGAATGATAGCTTGAGTTAAAACTGCTCTTTACGTAAATAAGGGCGCCTCATCCTCTGTGCCGAATTCTATCACACCTGTAACTGCGATAGTTTGGGATGCTTAGTGAGTGTGCGGGCGTGGCGTGTTTCAGTAATGAGGGCAATGTCAACGTTATGTGTATGAAGGAAATCTTGTAGTTCACCCAGTTTGTGAGGTTATGGGCATTTCAGGTTAAGACCGTCACTGGATTTATTTTCAATTGCGGCCTAAGGTTCATAACTAGTGGTAGATTGGGGCCTCACTAAGTTGGGTTCGGCGATTATGTGCTGAGTTATGTAACAGGGAAATAAGGTCCTGTAAGTTTTGCATAACTTTTTGGGCCTCTAAAATTGCCTTAGTAATTTTTTCAGCAAATATGTCAGACTTAGCAGCCTGAGCATAGGATTTGTTTACCACAAATCTGTCCTCATTTTTAGCGATAGCGTCAACTTTGGGTTTCTGTGTAGGAAATGCATCACCTCTCCAGTTGCTAGTATGTTTTCCAGGGCAGTTGCAACGCGTGGGTTCAGAGTCCTTGGGGTTTGGGACAATCTCGCCATTTTAAGCAAATCATTATATCCTCATCTCGCCCTTGAAAAGCTACAAACTGCAATAAAAATCTCACCTTGGTTTCAGACATGGAAAATTCATCACGGAATAAATATTAGGCCTACTAACAGTGAACTCCTCAAGTTTTCTGAAAAATTTTACATAAAATGTGAGACGCACACAAATGAAAGTTAGAAACGTCGATGATCATGATGCCATTATGAGCAGGCTTACAAACGACTCAGAACTATTCACTACAACCCATATTAGCACTGTAATCTCTACGTAGCTTATATTCTTCATTTTTTATTACTTAATAATTGTTAAAGTAGGTTCATAGACTTTACTTCAACTGATCAAACAGGCTATAGAATTTGATTTCAATATTTAGTGCAATTCAGAGATGTTAGTGATTGGATGTTTAACTGCCAATAGGAATTCAAGTTACGGCTGGTACCCAGATGAACTAAAATTACTCGGAACTTGTACATATTTTATTTTCAAGTTTATTATATCATTATGTGTTTTATCTTCTGTGTAATTGCACCTTCATAGCGTAAAAATGGTATCGCTATTTCTATTTCAAGTGTCATGCACATTCATTGGCATGGATATGCTATATAACTGCTTTATCGAGTCACCAAAGAATTGCTACTGTTTAATACGAACAAGTTACTCAGCACAATTGGCACAGGCTTTTCATCTAGTGGAATTTTAAGATGTTTAAAATACGATTACCTTAGTGTCTACGTAAATTTATGATAGTAACGGCTGGAAGGTAGAAGGCTTCCTATTAAAGATCCAAGATGCAAACTGCTTTCCATTCTTGTAGATTTCTTTGCTTCTGATGAAGAGGGACCTGTACCTGTTTGCCCTTGAAATCGATTGGCTTCTTGACTAAATCTATGCCAAACTTAAGGTTGTTTGTTGCTTTACTAATTTTTTAACGTTGGATATTTACAAGTGTGAAAGCAAACAAGATTTGGCTCAATAAATAAATAAATAATCATCTATAACTAATCGTGCGAGGAACTTGTTGCCAAAGGACTGACACTAGATAAGGTAATTATCAGAAATCGGAGACGGAATAGAAGAACTATCGGCGTCGCTACTTTGCCTAACTTTCAAAAACTCAGTTATGTATGCATGTATCTTATTTATATCTTGGTAAAAGCTGACGAAAAGTTATAATTTGTAAAATTAGAAGTACCAGAGTTCTATGAAAGGTCGTCAAGAAATAAATAACTAATAATTAAAAACCTATAAACTAAAACCTGATAAAATGCAACTAGATAAATGAAATAATAAATTAATGATAAACATTTGAATAATAAGATATCTGGCCTCGCCTCATTTGAGGCGCCAGCTGGAATCACAATTTCACTTTAAATCTAAGGTTTACAACTAACTTTATATTTACTTACGTTGGCATAATAAAATGTCGCCAACTTCCTTAAAGGAACCAAATTGTCGCCATCAAGACTATTCTCCGAAGAATACCCAAACTAAGAAACAAATGAGACAAGCCTCAGACTGAATTTAAACCTAGAATATATGGTATAATGTATTATTTCGACGAATGAGAGAAACAATCACCATTGTTTTTACAGCATACCAAAGCAAAAATGTATAACGGTTAACGGACACTAATGAAAATCGAGATAGAAATAGTATCAGACTATGGAAGGAAATTTTAACAGAGAAATGTAGCTTCGAAAACCAAGAAAGAAGAGTTTTTTTACTTTCTGGCAGCGATACCCTGGTAATTCTAACTGTCATGCAGAGAGTGGAAAAAATTTCTCTCAAATCAGATCCGATAACAAGGTAGACGAAAGTCCCAATTTTCATCTTCCGTATTCGGTTACTGTAAAGTCTTAAATAAATTTGCATAACTGTTTCTTTAATTTTTCCCACTGTAAGTCTGGGAAGCAACAATCTGACGATGGGCACAAATTTCATAAGAAAGTGAATAAATCATTTTTTACTCCTTGTACGAAGTAAAAAGGAAGTATTATAATTGCGGAAAGTTTCAGGCAGCATATTTCCACGAAAATATCCATTTTGACCGCTTTCGAATACAATTTAACGATGTTTTTGCTTGATATCTGTACGTAAAGACAGAATAAGACTCTCTTCCTCCGAAAAAATTATAAAACTGCTTTAAAATGAATTCTGAAGAGAAATTTTCGTGGCGTCTGTACGAACATACGTACGTATGTCGCATAACTCAAAAACGAGTAGCCTCAGAACGTTGAAATTTTGTATATAGGACTACTATAACATGTCGATGTACACTTCGTATTTTGGTTGCAATCGGCCACGCCAAACGTATACAAATATATTTATATATATATCCACTCTGTTATCCGGCTCAGTAATTTCAGTTTCTTTACTCTTATATGTTTGTCAATTGTACATTTTTTGCTTTAAAAATGATTGAATTATGTTGTTCTTGTCTTCTTCTTCCGGTTAAGGTTTTTATGCCTTTAGTAAATCTGTATGCAATATTTTTAGAATTATCAACAATTTTAAAGTGATTTAAGTACCACTAAGCCTAATAATATTTTACATGGCGGCCATTGCTTGTTTACATTTGAAACAGCAGAGTAGTGGATTTATTGCCAATCTAGAGAAACGTAACTTTGCAACAACAAAGATAACGCCTTCATTTATTATTGCGAATTAAATCATGCTTAATCCTTTCTGGAATTTTTTTAAGGAAATAAGTGTTTAAGATTTACTTAATTTTTAATAATTAGTAATTTTAAATACAGATGTTTTGAGTTTTTATGTATTTTTGCCTAGTCGCGAAGTGAGAACCAGGGCCGTAGCTAGAGGGGGGCATCTGTCCCCGGACGCAGAATCCAAGGGGCGCCGAACTGATGTTACGATATTTTAGAATTAAATGTTTTCCATCCTTGGCAAGCAGTAGGGGGGCGCGAAATCTTCAGTTGTCCCTGGGCACTGAAAACCCTAGCTACAACTCTGATGAGAACTGAATTAATTGAATGAGAAATACTCAATCGTCTGTGAAAAACTGTTTCTTTTTTGTTTTGTTTGCTCAATTTCTTTTATACATCGTTCTAGCTTTATTATAGTATTTGAATAGAACATGTGGCAACGATTAAATAATTCTTTAAATGATATAAATTTTGTGCATCCTGAGTTATAATATGAAAGAAATACGATACTGTTAAGTGAACCTAGCGCCAGAGTGTCGCTATGTTAAACAAATAGAGTGAATTTTAAAGAATGCATTTATTCTATTGTGGTTTATGCGCTGTCGGCGAAGTAGATTTAATTAAATCCAATAAGTTTAAACGAAATGCAAGAAAAAAATGCGTATAATTTAATATTCCGTACAAGAAAGTCATGTGGTGTATCAGATTTTTTTCTTCTGCGAAGCTGATCGCAGTTGAAATCTTAGGTTTCTGTGGAACTGATCAATGAAACTGAATATTCCTTCTGTATATTCAGAATAAAAGTAAACACGATATTCACGGATCTCGCTATCAGAGGGTTGAAATAACACCATTCGCTCATGCCCTTACCCTCCTCTGGTGGCTTTAACAACAATATAAGACAACGGTCAATACAATTCATTTACCTACAAAGGCAACTACAAGACAACGGTCAGTGAGATCCATTTACTTCCAAACATAGGAAAATAAAGTTTTGTAAACACAAATTCTAAGACCATGCTGTTTAACCATCATTCAAATTTCAAAAGATCTGACAGCGATAAACCTATAAGTAACGTAAGATGAAAAGAAAGAAGCATTTAAAGCTGTAATGAAGTTCAAGTAAATCTTTACTAGCATGAATTTTAAGTTTTCTATAAAGAACTTTATATAGAAACAAAACTCAAATAAAGTTTATGTGATAAATGAACATATATTAATGAAAAATAGGAAAATATCTGAAGATTCTGTGATTAAGAAATAAACACATCACAAAGACAAAAATTTTTAAAAGAAAATACTCTACAATCTGCTTTCAGAACTTTAAAAAATGCACGATAATAAAATTTTAAGGATGAGTATAATATCTGTTAAACATAATAAATTCAATGATGCAGAAATCATTACTGGGTCTCGTCTCTTGGACGGTATAATTGTTACCACAGGCTGACTGCTAGCTTGAAAGCAAGGGCTGAGTTCAACTCCCCGGTAAGACCTGGTTGTATGGCTGGGTCCTATAAGGATGAGTATAATATCTGTTAAACATAATAAATTCAATGATGCAGAAATCATTACTGGGTCTCTTGGACGGTATAATGGTTAACACAGCTTATCTCTTAAATTACATGGAATTTACAAGATCTGATAAGCTGCATAGCCAATGCATGGTAATGCGATATCCCACACATTTTCTACACATTACATGGAATTTACAAGATCTGATAAGCTGCATAGCCAATGCATGGTAATGCGATATCCCACACATTTTCTATGGAGTTAAGACTGGACTATGTGGTGGCCAGGGAAGGTGTTGAAGGTCAGACTGATGTCCAGCGAACCAATTTTGAACACTTCTGGGACCATGTATTATCTATAAAGTATCTGTCGCCATCAGGGTAAAAATACAGCATTGCAAGGTCCACTTGAGCCAGCATATCTAGGTATCTTATGGCTGTTTGTTTACCCTCAAGAAACACTAGGGCACCACTTCCATGGCAGCAGAACATGCCCCATGTCATGATACTCCTACCACACCCTGCACAGTACGAATAAGGCAAGATGGATTCATGGCATTCTCACTAAATTCAACGCCTTCCATCAGTGCAAAATAAGGTATGGTGTGATTCATGCAACCACATTATCAGTTTCCAAGCCTCAGATGTCCAATGTCTTCTTTCCCGACACCACTGCAAACAAATTCTTGCATGTTGGGCAGAAATGAATGGTTTTCTCACAGGCACCCGAATATGCATTCCAATTCTCTGTGCATGGTTCAAGCTGAAATCTGTTAGGAAGAGCTTTGGTTCACGATCTGTGTCAATTGAAGCACAGTAGAGTCCCCATATTGCCGTACAGTTCGTCGGAGACGAAGTTGATAACTCTCCTGGAAAACTGCGCTCGAATCGCAGTTACGTCTTCTAAAGGACTGTGGGTTTTGTTTCCAACTTTTGAAAACCTTTGATATGGCTGCTTTTGAGAACGTAGTGAGATTTGCTGTCTTCGAAATCGAGGCCCCTGCTAAACGGGCAGCAACAACAAACCCTTTTTCAAATGGTGAAAGAAGTGTTGTTTTTCCCATTTTGCTTCATTCATTGTGAAAAGCACTCTTACATCTTACTTATACTACCATTCTAACCACGTGTAACCCATGTCATAAAAAAAATTTTATACTTCATCCCTAGCACACATTCAAATGAAAATCTCAAAGGTTTCTAATTCATTGACCAGTGTGCGAAGCCTTTAGAGCACGTGTACATATAATTTCTCACATTGAGAAATTCCAGATTTAGTAAAGTAAAAAATCCACTAATATTACGAATTTCAGTTATATCCAGACCAAAAAGACCCATTACATGTTAAAAATCATTTAGCCATTGAATTGCTAATTAGAAATAAGGTTTTACTCTTGCACTTCCTTCTGAGAGTAACTTCATACATTGATCTCAGTACAAAGATATTCTTAAATGTGATATAAAACTCTTAAAAAACTATGTTCGCAAATTTATCACAGGCACAGAAAGTTACCAGTACAGAGGTCGTAATTTAAATCATTCTTACATATATGTCTGGAAAACTCAGTAAACACAACTGTATGTTTTATGCATCTTCTTATCCTTCCAAAATTCCTGATGGATAACTCTATCTTATGTAAAGCTCAGTCACTTGCACATTCTATCAGCTAAAGAAAAACTCATGAAGAAGTCTGACTTCAATGATGTTGATATAGCACAGTCTAAACCATGAAGAAATATGGTATTTTTTGCAACTTAGAATGGCAGGCTGAAATTGCAGCAAAAGGTTTTTTCAATAATTACCTAAGTTGAAGTGAAATTACACATCCAAAAATGCATTAAAAAGCTAAACGTAGGTCTCAAAGAAGGGCAACAAAACTATAAAAATACTCTCTTTTTTAAGTTCATTATCTTGTGTAGTCTAAAAAGTACTCAGCCTTTTGTTCATGACATAGCATTAGTGTCCCATATATCAGGGTATAGCGGATCAGATTGAATGTCATTTGAAGTTAATACATGTGCAAAAAGTGTTGAATTCTTACACTCAGACGTTATGCACTGCACTAAGAATACAGTTAATTTTCCAGAAGACTACGTTACATTTTACAATTTTGTTTTGATAAAGGCACAAATGTTGTATAGCCCCATGAAGAAATTTGTGTTGTTTATGAGCAAGATACAGTATCAAAAGCAACAGCTGAAAGACGAGTCAGACACTTTCATGGTGGAAATTTTTATGTTCCAAAATGCCCCTCTGATGCTCAAGATAATTGCTCCAAGACACTCCTTGCTGCTTGGCAGCAGAAGCCTGAAGAGCAGCTGCTGCCAGACAGAATGATAGACTCAGATTTGCACTGTCAACAATCAGAACAGCAGCAGCTAGCAATTCAAAAGACAGGCCAGAATTTGTCAGCACAAAAAGTATCATGTACCATATTCACAATGCCAGATGGCACACATCTTTAACAACTTATTAGAAACTGAGACAACTTTTAATGCATCCACCATACAGCTCTGATTAGCACGATCAGACAATAGTTTGTTTTGGTCTTTACAGAACTCCCTGAATGGTGTTAAGTTAGTTTCAAATGAGGTCTATAAAAAAACCATGCCAATTTTTTTATCAGAAACCACAGAATTTCAATGGTATTATGGTGTTGTAAGAAAAATTACAGAAGTTCAGCAAACAAATCAGTGCATATTTGATTTTATAATGTTAATTTCTAATAACAATAAATGCATTCTCAATTTTGACCTCTAAAGGCTTAATACTTTTTATGCAACCCAATATGTAATGATTCCCGAGTTAATAAGTAGATAAATAATTTATATTAATATTTACTACAGATAATAAATTTGTTTCTTTATAGTATACTAAAATACTAGTAAATATTAAAATTATTGCCTTTATAGTATACTAAAATAAAATGTTTTTAGTTTTACATTTCACTTGCAATGCATCATCTAAATCAAAATATACTGGGATAAGGAAAACATTTGAACACACGGTAAGAGGAAGAAAATGGGGTAAAATGACTGAAACAATATTACAGAATTGAAAATAAATTTTTAGATATACAAAAGACAAAATTTAGACCAAGAAACCTCAAAAATAAAATAAATGACACAGCAAGAGATTTATAATTTAAAAAAGGAAAAAAGAAAGTAATCAATAAATACGTCTCTTCTTTGTTTGTAGAAGATTCAGACTCTCAACTTATTTTGATTTTCTTTCCCAAAATGGTAAATACATTTACACTTTTCATTATTTTATATTTTTTTATACTGAAGAAAAAGCTTCATAATTATTTCTTTCCCTTCTTCATATTTCATTACATCATGTAATTTAAAATAGAAAATATCCTTTCTAGCAGGCACTTTGGGTTAGAGATATGTAACCTATGCTTGTAAAAATAGCACTGTATGTAGATAAATATATAAACATCACTGCTATAATACATATGCATGTCTGCAGACCTATTACTGAATCCATTTCTAAAATGCACTTTAAACTCATTACTGGGAAAAGAAATTAAGTGAAATAATCCTATGTTTCATAGATTTCTAAAAAGAACAAACATTTACCTTTAGAATGGCTGAAGGTCATTTGAATTCTTAAGTCTTACATAAAGCAAATGCACTTTTTTTTTTTTCCTCAAAAAGAAAAAGACAAAGAAAGTGACTAGAAAAATTTATTGCACTGTTCTTAAAAATTTTAACATTTTTCTTTTTTTAAAACTAGATAAACAGATGCTGAGAAATTTTGAAATGGCCAAAATCAATATATAGAAGCAACAGCATATAAAGTGAAAAGTAAGGCTTGACAGAATATGCTTGTAAACTTGTGTTTAAAATGTCTGTCATAACTTATAATTAATGCACAACGGTAATTCCTCAGAGATGTTCTATAAGTCCTGATTATGAGTATCTTACAGATGCAGTAAAACCTTGACTTACAGACTAAGAGGCCTACAAAAGAAAAAAAAAAAAGAAAAGAAATAAGAACACTTCAACAATACTTAAAATCAGATTTGATTTAATTCCGTTACAATGCATATATTAAGTAAATTTAAAGATGAAACACATGTTTATTCATGGACTGTATTATAGCAATCTGCTGATTATACTTCTATTGCAGGTTTTCAAATTTCAATTAACACTAAAAAAAACTCTTCATATTCTTTTAACCCTTCACTCAGCATGATTACCTATGAAAAAACTTTTCTCTACTCACTGAATTGCAGCAAAGTAGCTTAAGGATAATTATGCTGATTGAACGGTTAATACAGTATTAAAAATTATTTAAATAGCTTAAATTTATTTTTAATGGTCCTAAAAACTGCAATATTTTCCTCCTCTCTCAGGTGATAAAGGACACTGAATTTCAAAAAATAATTTAAGCTCATATGTTTCATGAACCTGTTGCAGATATTTCAGAATTAGCAGCAATGAATTAGCTTGATTTCTAATACAGTGACTATTGATACTGACTATGTTTGATTTCTAGTATTTTCTAATACAGTGACTTATGAACTCAATTCATTTCTGTCTGCAGTTTCTATTGCAAAAACCGGTTTTTCATTTTATCTTATGAAAAATCAATTTGTCTCCAGATCTAGAATTTGAGGAAAAAAATAATATAGTACGTATTTACGTAGAAATTATTAATTTTACTTATAAATTTTTGTTTTACATGCTTTGTATAAAAAGAATCATTCAATTTTTTTAATCAATTTTTTGTGACTGATTTTACATTTTGGTTTCATTATCTACACTTGTTTCTTTAATCATATTTAGTTAACTCATTGCTATCTTCTTTATTCTTTGAAGACTTCTTCAAACTTTTATTTTTCCTGCTCACTTTGAAGCTCCTGTAGCACTCCAACAACTAGCTTAACATTGTGGTTCTGTACCAATTCCTCTACAGCTACTTTTTTAATTTCTAAATGCATGGCGTACTCAAGGAAACAACAGTAATCTATCTATAATACAGTCAAAAGTCGTTAATCCGGACTCGTCGGGACTTCGGCGATTCCGGATTATCGATTTTTCCGGATTATAGATCATCAGTTTAAATCTCGTAAGATGGCATGCAGAAATTCTAAAATTAGAAATGTGAAACCGTAATTTATGAAATAAAGAACAATTATGATCTAAAGTGTATCAAAATTTGCAAAAAGAAAAAGCATAATATTTATTTGTTTACTTTATTAAACATTTCTTTCAATGTAAGTTGCTTAAGTTTTGTTTCGTTTCATGTGATAATACTTTCTCTTTAATTCTATTAAACAGACATAATTTCTTGTTCAGTTACAAAGTTCCGCTGTTCAAGTCCTATAATTGCTGTGTCGAGAACACCGACTAATTTGTCAATCGAAATGTTTTCGTTTTCAATAACCTCTGTCATTTTCTTCGCTATCGGAAGCGAATTATAATGACGAGGAACTTGTTTTAAATCATATCAAAGACGGAGCATATCGAGATGAAATACTACATTTGGTAAGGAATTATAAGCCAAATAAAATAAAAACATCTGCGCTGAAGATAAGGATAGTGCTGACAGATCAACTTCCAATTCATTACGTGCCCGCCGCGGCGTTCCCCCCGCCGAGCAGCGTGAAATTGATGAACAGATTTCGGATTTCAAAACATACTTTCGCTTTAGATCCTTTACATATTAACAAATATATATCGGAAATTCTATTTGGTATAATCGAAAGTTTAAGCTTACTTTTATAAAATTGCTCTTACAGTCTGCAAAAAATAATAAGCCGGATCCAATTTGAAAATTAAGGAACAACACAATCATCAACATTAACTGAAATAGATAATTAGATCATTTTAGCTGATACGTCCATTATACATAAAACGCGCACGCGAAAACGTATTCTGCACTTGCGCACACTCATATGCGCAGTCGTAAAAGGTCTTACGTGCACGCGTAAACGCCTATGCACATGTGTCAATGCGGCGCACGCGCAGAAAGTTTTTAGTTTTGAGATCCGGATTATACATCATTCCGCATTATGGGTGTCCGAATTAACGACTTTTGACTGTATTAGTCTTGCTTTAAGTCTTTCCAAAAAGCAATTCTTTGTATGCAATTGAATCTGCTTTTCCCCAGCTGATTTTAGTGCTTAAACAGAAACATCTTCCCATGTATGATTAATAAGATGCAAACAATGAAGAATACTTCTTCCAGAATCCCCTGATACTTAATTCTGTATCCAGTGGTAAAACATCTCTGGAAAACAGCTATAATATGAAGCATTTTTGGAATTGGCAATAAATCCACTGGTTGTTAAGAAAAGTAGTATTAGACAGCAAGATTTTAATTTTGGTGAAACAAACTTTTAAGGAAATCTCTCTCCCCCTTCTCAACTATGGCAGATAAGCTGGAAAACTTTCTGGAGTAGACCCTTTTCTTATAGATAACATTTTACGGTGGGAGTGAATACTTTGCATCTGTTCAGAAAAGAAATGGCATAGTTATTCTAGATCTCTTATTAACTTACTTACTCCTGTAACATTAAATTTGTGCCTATTAACATTCTGCCATTAAAGATTTGAGGATTTTCATCATGATAAACCAATAGTGGTTGTATCTTCAAGTCATAACTAGTATTGGTGCAGAAAAAGAAAGTTAATCTCCTTTTCTATTAGCCTGTGTCCTAAAAATACTATTTCCTAGTCTGTAAACTTTTGACTGTCCAAATCTAGATGCCAAACTGAGATATGAAAAAAGTTCATATTTAGAGGCTAACATGGGATGTAAAACATTCATCATTTAAGGAATCTCAAAAAGTTCATATTACGTAGTTTGGAAGTCAAAGTACTACACTATACTGTATTAGAGACAAGATAATTTCCACAAATTTCAAATTTCAAAAATATAACTGAAAAGAATAAAATGTTCATACAATCACACTGGAAGAGAAACATGTCAACGTAGAATTTAAAATTAGGAATTATTATTAGAAAATATTTTTTTACTGATCAAAAAGGAAGACTGCATGTGATTACTCTTGATAGAATTTATTAATATTACATGCCAATTTATGGTTGCCTTTTAGCCTAATGTTCATATATGTTGTTTGACAATAACACAAAAGAAAACTGTAATCATCATATGATTAATGAAGATTGATGAGATGATTCAAGATCCGGAAGGCTAAAAAAAGCCCAACATAGTCATCTTTTTATTTTGATCGATTTGGTAATCAGAAACAGTTTTGTCTAGATTAGATAATAAAAACAACTGAAAACATGAATGCAAATAATTTATCTTTTTATTTTCTCCGGTGTACAATGATAACAAATATTTGCCTAGCAAGAAATACCAAATCTGCAAGCAGGTAAAACCTATTCCAACTTTTTTAAACATGTTGCATATCAAAGCAACCCATGTCAGACATTAGACTAAATTAGTTATATTTTTATACTCACAAGTAAGAGCAGTCCAAAAGAAATTTTACAAATTAAGAAAAATTATAAAATGGTTGCAACTTTGAGAAATACTGCTTCCCAAATGCAACCAGTACTGTCTTTGTACAGCTTGATAGTGAACATCACTAGGAAAGCACCTAGATCATTGTTCGCTGTTTATGTAGTACTTTTAGAAATTTGATTTTATTGTCCTGTCTTCACTTGAAACTGTAAATGATATTATACAGTGCAGGTATAGCATTTTCTCAGAATTTGATCATCTCTCGACACTATTAAAATGGACAAAGTTAGACTTATCAATTATGGAAAATCTAAAAGAATTACTTGCATAATATGAGGCAAGACTTATTGAGAACTTTAAGAGAGAAAATGTACACATTCAAATCACATATTCCACATAGATAATACTCCACATACATAAAAAGTTGTTGGAAATAGAACCTGCTAGTGGTAACAGAAACTGCTGGTGGAACAGAGGAAATTGCTATTGCTTTGTGACTATAGGGATTTGGTCTATAGTCGCAAGTAGCCAAATGTAGCCTCTAGTTGATTTGGCCTCTAGTAGCCAAATGGCTATAGGATCCTATAGCCATTTGGGTACTAAAGCCCATTAAAGCATCAGAATTCCTTACTTATAAATGGACGAGAGGTAGAGAAAGTGCACTGCAAACATTTTACTACTTTAATTAATGTTAATAATGTTTTAACACATAAATATCTAAACATTACCGAATTTATGTGCTGCATAAGCACCGCATCATATCATAAACTTTGGATCATTCAGAATGCTTTTTAATACAGTATTTGTATCATAATACAAACCATAATGTAATCATATCATATCATAATCATACGATAATGCAATCAAACTGCATTAAATAGCATTCTGAATTATCCAAAATTTCAGATAACTATGGTTACGTCTAATGAATGTATTGCCTATGGATATGAAGATACCCACTGTATTAACTTAAAATGACACATACTGAAAGAAGTAGAAGATAAAAGATACATAAATAGCTGTCAATACATAAGTTTGGTTACATCTATTATCTCAAGAATTTCACTTAAATTATTATTAGCTTCTTCACACTAATACACATTTGCAGTGAGATAATAATTCATTCCCACAGATATGAATAAACTGAAAAGAATGACAACTGTTAAATAGCTTATTATTACACTCCACAGATTCCGAAACATGCTAACGTTTCCATTTTGTTTGGAAAACATCAGGCTTTTTGTTTTCTTTAACAACATGGCAAATCATGCGAGAAGACTGCTACTGATGAGATGGTTTACCTTCATAGAGGACTTTCTGTGAGAAACTGGCTTGTACTTCCATTATACATGAAAAAAACTATTAAAACACCAATGCAGCCAGCCTATTCTGCAGGAATTTTTTAAGTCCAGTGTGCCTGCTCTAATAATACTGTTTCGCAGATTAGCACAGGACAAATACTCAGTGCTGTGGAGTCAGAGTCATGGAGTCGGGCAGATTTTGGGGTAAAAGGAATCGGAGCTTAAGTCACTAAAAACAGGTCGACTCCAACTCCAGTTTTTGTTGGAAAGTTTGAATTTGAAATGAAATTAAAATGAATTGAAAAAAATTAATGACAAGCTGAGTTATTATTTTTATTTTTTTTATTTTATTAAGATATTATTAAATAAATATAAGAGGAAGATGGATGTGATATTTGTCATTAGTGATTAAACTGATTCCTTTAGTTACACATTTTACTGGTAAATTTAGGTAAGCAGCAAGAACTCCCAAAATTGATGCCATTCTTAGGAAGCGAGCAGGAAAACAAGCAATTATTGATCAAGCAATCCGATAAGGAAGTACATATTTGATAATAAAGAGGTTGTTAGAATTAAGAACTTTCATAAAGTTTCACTAATAGAAAGACTGGAATGTTCTTGCAGAATCAGAAACTCTTCCTTCTACACCGTATATAGCCACAAAAAAGCTGCAATCTGAAGAATTGACAGAGGCGAGAATGGAAGAATGTGATGTTTGTTCTTTCTGAAATGGAGGGTTTATTGCAGAAGGAATTATTTCTTCAAAAAGGCAAAGAAAATCTGTGAACTTTCATTAAGAATGAAATTATTCTCAGAACAATTGGAGAATTCGAATCAGGACAGTCAAACTGATATATATATATATGTATGTGTGTGAGTGAGGGAGTCGGAGTCGAGTCTGAGTCTTTAAAATTCCAGGCGTCGGTCATTTTCCCTACTGACTCCACAGCACTGAAAATACTGTTATAGCTATTAAAGTTTCAAATTTCATCTTCAGTACAAACAACATATAATGATTTATGGTGTTTTACAGAAATTAAAAACTTCATAAGAATGCCAATATATTCACAATACATAGCATACAAAACCCAAAACATTTGAGAAAAATTTATGTAATAAAAATTACCCTTCTCAAGATTAAATGTTGTTCTTTCATATTATTATTTAACCCCAATTTCTACTCTTACTGTTCCTGATTTGTTTCACATCTTTCAGCAAATTTATGGAGAATTGCAGCGAAATTCTAACTGCCTTTTAAAATACTTAACTTTGTTACTGAGAAAACATTTTTAATAAATTTTACTACTACTAATCTACCTTTATTGCATGCTTCTTATACCTTTTTCAAAGACCACTTAATATTATTCAATTTATTTGAACACCTAAAAAGTATCATAAATATTAAACAGCTTTATTGATTTGGCATCAAGTTTTCCTTTCCAAAAAATGTATTGCTAACACGGTTACTCGTTGATAAAGTTTAAAAGTCAAATATTTAATTTTTTATTTATGATCTTTAAATAACTAAACTATGTTTTTAGACATTCATTTTTGTTTTAATATTTATGAGGTCACTACCAATGTCAATATAATACATGAGTATTCTAATAAGTGACCTAATTTATTTTTGCCCCCCTTTCAGTTAATTAAGTAAATCATAATAAATTCCAATAACTGCACTCAATAATTAAGGATATCTTGACTAACACTAGTACTTTTCATACTTTTACATATTTTGATTTCAATATTTTATATAAGCTCCTTCTAATACATATATCATATATACATATATGACATATGTATTATATATATATATAATTGAAAAAGAAAATGTAAAGCTAACTGGTAATTAGACGCAAGACCTATTTGGTCTCAAACATTTTTGCGCATAATGCTACAAAAAGACATGAAATAATAGTAGTAGGTAGAAATATTGCAGCGATCTTGCTAAAAAGTTACCAGGAGCTGTATCTCCACGAAATATTTTAACACAGTATTACATAAATAAGAAGAAATTAGTCTGGAAAAACTGTAAATATGTGAAAAAACAGCTAAAATTAATGCTGGAAGACTTGCTTATGCACGAAAAAATTAATCTGACCGTTGTGATATGTGAAAAGTTAACTCACATGAAAAATAGAATGACGGAAAAAAAATATTTAAGGAAAGTACAGAAAAACATAGATTAAAAAAATGTCAATATATAAAAAACAAAAATTTTTTTTAATTAAAAAGAAGAAACAAAATGAAACAATAAAAAAATACTAAATACTATAATTAAATAGCAGAAAATGGTAAATTAACCCACTCGTACTCTCAATTGGCTTTTCAAGGGAAAAAAACTGATTGTCGAACTAGGTTAAATACCATTACGCGTTTCACCGAAACAGACCATTGAAGCTCTTGTTTAATGTGAAAAAATTTTTTAAAAGAACATTAGTATTCCCGAATATATCTTTTTTGGAATAAATCCTTTTTTGGAGCTTCACGTTCCTTTTTCCCGACGCGTCCGCTGGTTTATTCTAGGGTGTCAAGAGCTATTGCAACTCCGAGCAATGTAAAATTAAAATCAAAATCAAAATAGAATAAAAGAATAAAATAAACAGCGGTGTGCAAAATCCCTCCATGCTCAAACCAACCTTCCTTATCATCTAGTGACGTCGTTGGGCGAAACAATAAAATCTGAAGAGGCCAATCTGAAGAAGCCCCATTGTACTTGTAATTAAGAATATTAATTCAATTCAAATAGACCATATCCAATGCTACGACTTCGAAAACCTTTATACTATCTTACCACTTGAAGAAATTTATACCAGCTTACTTGCTCTACCAGATATAATTCCACAGATTTCGACAATAATTGATAATGAAAAATGGCAACTTTATCTTACGAGCGTGCTTTTCAATAATTTTATTCTCTTTAACAATAGCATCTTCAAACAAGTTCAAGGAATCCCAATGGGAGGAAATTTTTCGAGCGCTGTCTGCGAATTATTCCTTTTCACAAGAGAATTGACCTTTGTCTGTTCACTTAACAAAGAAGAACATAAATTTTACCAACACATATATCGTTACATTGATGATATCATAGCCTTTAACAACCATAACAAAATAGAAGCAGCTAATATCTACCCAACAAGCTTGAAACTAAATAAAACAAATACAGTGCAAAATAATGTAGTATACCTTGACCTAAATATTATTGATTACAATTTTATTAAAGTCTACGACAAGAGGAGAGAATTCACTTTTTCTATACTAAAGTTAACCAACTGGAATTCTAATATTTTCAAAAGAATCATCATTAACACAATTTTTTCACAGCTACTTAGAATAAAAAGGATACGTAATACTACAGAACACTTACAAGAAGAAATACTTTACTTCGTAACAATTTTGAAAAATAACCAAATTCCTCATAAAATAATAAAAAAAAAAAAAAATACCTTAAAAAAAGCTAGCATTAGCCTTACCAATTTTTAGATAATTTGTTTTGGATAATGAAATTTTATGCTTAAAGCCCACGGGAAGGCACAAAGTGGATGGCTGATTCAAATTATATAATGTAAAAATTGTATAAATGTACAGATTATTCTTCTACATACATTTTCTTTCCTCCAAAGATTTTGGCACTATACTTTAATACTAATAATAGTTTTAAATTACGTAGAAGGCCAAACTCTACTTTTATTAACAAATCGGGCCTTTTCATTTTTCATAGTAGCTTGACCGCCCTCTGGCTTGAAGAATGACGACTTTTATTAACAAATGACTTTTTTCCAATTTACTCTTTCTTTTGTGGCCAAAAATTTAGCTGAATTAGCCATTTTCATTTATTTTAACAGTTTTGTTCTTCTAACAAATAGACTGACGCCATTTTGAGTTCTTTCCGTGTCTTTTCTCGTCTTTCACCCCCTTCTGTAAAAAAAAGGGGGGGACAAGAATTCCCGCCAACCTACAATCTCAGCCCATTGGCCTCTTCAGATTTTATTGTTTCACCCAACGACGTCACTAGACGAAAGGAAGGTTGGTTTGAGCATGGAGGGATTTTGCACACGCTTTTTCCAAAATTTTCCGGATGCGAAGGACGGAACCTCTCAGGTCAGTTTTTTCGTTTCTATTGTCTATTTGTTTTTTGGTCCTAACAAGACCCTGCGACGTTAGTTTTCTTACAAATTTAATTACATTTTTATTTGTTTACAGCACCATTCTCTTTATAAAAGTTCCATCTTCTTTAAGGTTTAAAGGACCAGCCCGTACGTTGTTGTAATTTTTGACTAATAGCAGACCGCTGTTTATTTTATTCTTTTATTCTATTTTGATTTTGATTTTAATTTTACATTGCTCGGAGTTGCAATAGCTCTTGACACCCTAGAATAAACCAGCGGACGTGTCGGGGGAAAAGGAACAGAGCAGTGAAGCTCCAAAAAAGGATTTATTCCAAAAATATATATATATATTCGGGAATACTAATGTTCTTTTAAAAAATTTTTTCACATTAAACAAGAGCTTCAATGGTCTGTTTCGGCGAAACGCGTAATGGTATTTAACCTAGTTCGACAATCAGTTTTTTTTCCCTTGAAAAGCCAATTGAGAGTATGAGTGGGGTAATTTACCATTTTCCGCTATTTAATTATAGTATTTAGTATTTTGTATTGTTGCATTTTGTGTCTTCTTTTTAATTTAAAAAATTTGTTGTTTTTTATATATTGAAATTTTTTTAATCTATGTTTTTCTGTACTTTCCTTAAATATTTTTTTCCGTCGTTCTATTTTTCATGTGAGTTAAGTTTTCACATATCACAACGGTCAGATTAATTTTTTCATGCATAAGCAAGTCTTCCAGCTTAATTTTAGCTGTTTTTTCATGTGTTTAGTTTTTTTTTCCAGTTTTTCCAGACTAATTTCTTCTTATTTATGTAATACTGTTTTAAAATATTTCGTGGAGCTACAGCTCCTGGTAACGTTTTAGCAAGATCGCTGCAATATTTCTACCTACTATATATATATAACACAATATTAGGCTAAAAATTAAAAGCATTTTTTTAAAACCCTTCCTGTGCTATGGCTGCAGGATTGAAGTAAAATAAACTTAAAGCATCTAAAGTAAATATTAAATTGGAATCAAAGCAAGGAAATTCCTCAACAATATTAATAATTGTAACTGTATATAAGATGTTTAACATAATATCTAAACAAATCAAAATTTAAATAAGATTTCATAGTAGAACAAACTCGAAAAATAAAAATGCGAGAGGGAAACTATACAAAGTTATAAAAATTAATCTCCCTTTACCAAAACTCCAATTCAGAACACATCAGGGGAAAATGAATTAAAGCATCAGAAAAGTCGATTAATATGTTTCGAAAACATGTTTCATTCTCTTGGTTCATATGAGATTTAAAAACGAAAAAAGATTCAATTAAATTTTCAATTAAAAGATTACAATTCATATAAAATTGATACAGATAGATATCTACACATATGATAGACGTCAAAGATATCATATTTAGATATGTCAAAGCTATCTGATATTTACTATGTTATGACAATAGATTGTTTTATATTATATAATAGTAGTATGTAAGAGAAAAAGCCATAATGTACCCAGTTTAAATTTTAATCTTGATTTTTAAAATGCATTATTTTCAAAATGACTAGTGTTACTGATTATGCACAATTGATAAAAGCATGATAAGTTTCTATTATAATTATTTCTTATTATCGTATCCATCATGGTAACAATTTCAAGACCACTGGATAATGAAAGTTCCATAGAAGCTGATTCTTTGACGGAAAGGATTATCTAATGAAACACCTTGTATATCAGTGTTCAACTGAATGATTAATTTGAGTCTGTGTACATGTATGTAATATTAATTACATGATTAATTTGCATATGTGTGTGTAATAAACAAAATTATATGAGGAAATATTTTTTAATAATGGACTAGCTGTAAATAATATCTGATTAATATTTGAAAGAGTAGTTCTTTATTCAAAAATGCATATAAAAACTGCTAATGTATAATAATTTTTTCATTAATAATATTTGCACTTTTTTTTTATATATGGTTCCAGTGTGGATGCCAAAAAAAATGTTGAAGCAGGGACACATTGAAAACATTTTAATCTCAGCAAAGCTACAGGTAAATTCTACAATAACTTTGATGGAAAAGTGGCTGATGTTTCATTATTTCTTGAGGAAAATGGCAACAGTACAGAGTTATATGTTACCTTTATTGGCTTGCAAGTTACCATTAAGGAACTTTTTTCTGTATCCATTAGTGATAAAAATATCACTTTATGACTGCCAGATTGTTTACAATTTTCTTTTGGTAAACAGATGACAATGGAATCTCTGCCATTATGGCATACTGGAAATGACCTGGAAAATGGCTTGGCCAAGGTTTCTGACTTACTTCAACCACATTCTGTTCTGCTGCCCATACGGGATAGTGGTTAGTGATGAGTAAAAAAGTAAAAATTAAGTAAATAAAAAACTTTATTACTTTATGTAATTTTTTTTACAATTTTTATATTAAGAGAACATTATTAATTGTAGAATTACTGAAACCATAAAACATTTATGGAAAAAATCAGAAAATAGCTCAGCTGTATTTGAACTTACAATCTACTGGTTTGCAGAAAATTTAAGCACTTTGGTAAATGCGCCAACTGATCAGTCTAGTTAAACATGGTTCAAAAGCTGAGAAACCATTAATAATAGAAAATTGGAAATACAGTCAGATGCAAACAAATGATAAATTAAGCTTTTCTTGTTTGTCAGAATTCTCAGAACATTAGAATTTAGCAAACAGAAAGACAGGGAAAAAAATATTCTAGCAGATTTAGTTAATGCTAATAAATGAAAAAAGTTTATCACTGTATAGCTTACAATGGCAAATCACTTGTACAAAGGGGAAATTATGATCTGAAAGAAATATCACATCATAAATTAATTAAATTTGTTAAAATAATAAAAAAAGTCCAAATGATTTATACCATGCTATTCAGTAACCTAAATGCTGAGAGTAACCACCACTGATTTTTGGATGTATGATTTCAATTTGCAATTTCATTGGCTGCCGCCAAATATGTCTCCGGGGACAATGCAGTCCATCATGCGCAATGATTACAACTCTGGTTAGGCACTGAAGATATGTATTCTGATGCCCTAGAAATAATATATTCCCTTGTGTAAACAGACTGCTACAGGCACACAGAATTGCAGAGACACTTTTTGACACTATTTTTTTGACTGGAAAATGCTGCAAACAATGAGCTGGGATGGTGACTACGAAATGTTGCAGTTGTGTTGAAGTATAAAGCAGTAGTTGCAGTCATAGTCAAATTAAATTTTATTTTTATTCTCTTGGTTATTTCATTTATTTTTTATATTTTACATTTATTAGATGATACAAAATAAATTGGGGCCTGTTTTAGAATGTTTTATATTTTTTAAGATAGCAGGTATCAGAAGGTCAGAAGCAGAAAGCAAGTTCGATATATCCGAGATGAAAGCTCGGTTTGATATAATCATGGTTTGAAATTTTCCTACCGAGTTAAAAATTCCAATATTGACTCTCTGAGCTTCACTTCAAGCAACCTTCTGCATCACCAGCATTATTTAAAAATCATATAACTTTTAAAAAAATTAGAAATGATGCAGTTTAAAGTAATAAACTACTAATATAGTTTCTTTAATAGTTTTGCTTTCTTCAGAAAGCAAGCATTGTGATTTTAGTTATAGAAATTATCATATAGCCCAGTTTTTGCTAACAAAGGCATCAACATATTTTCATCCATACATGTGTTTAAATAACACTGGCCCTTGCACAGAGCTAAATCAAAAAATTAAAATGACAAATGCTACATGTTGAAGATGCTATTACATTTTCTTGGTTAAATACTACATGGAAAATCATCTGTGTTATGACTTTTGAAAAGTACATGAGCATTTTACTAGATAAAAAAGGCCATAAACGCTTAAGCCATTTTCTGAAGCTTGCAAAAATCATCTTGATAAGTGACAGAAGAATGCAACAAAGCATATAACAGCTTGAACTGCTACATGCTCATTGGCAGTATCTGCAAAATGACTGGCAATCTTACTTGATGCTCATTAGAGAACAAGAGCACAATATTATCAGAGATATGTGCCTGCGAGATAAAATTAGTGCTAGTGTTGAAAAAAGAATTGAAGAAACAGCCTTACTCCTTTTTAAAAGCCTTCTTGTAAAAAATTAAGCAATATTAGGTACCAGAAATAACACTTATGAATGCAAATCACAGAATATTAAGTCAAGCCACACAAAAATAAAGACAAATTTATGAATTAGAGAAAAGTCAGAAGAAATACAGAGTAAATTTGGTTGATACAAAGTTGGGAGTCTCTCATTTAAATCAAATGATTTCACATCTCTGCACACCCTAAACATTGACTATTTAACAATGTAATATATGCTTAAAAAACACTAATATAGAGAAATGGAACCATAATCATTTCCCAACTAAATCATCATATGGCTTTAGGAAACTAACATTAGTCATATTCAGCAGGTATCTTCACAAACTGAAATTAAACAAAAATGAGTGACACATTAGCAGCAAATAATGTTCTTTATTCAATAATACACTAATATGTAAATATATCATGAATAATACAATCGTAAAAGTAAAGCAACAAACTTCTAGTACCAAAACAATACAAATTATACACATATCCCTCAATTCATTCTTTAAAAAAACACTTAAGCCTTCCAATATTTTGTGATAGTGTTCACTAACAATGACTGGGAAAAAAAAAGATAAAAATATTACATATGAATTATGAGTTTTCTATATGAAAATTACAAATCTTTTCTTGGTGCCTGAAAATATTAGTTCAGTTATTTAATTTCCCTTCTTATAATTAAATGTTTAGAACATAACAATGCAAGAAACTATTTTTAATGATTTCTTCTTCAGCATAAAGAGTTTTAACATCTCTTTCATTTCTTCAGCATCATTTGAATATGCCAGAGGAAAATTAGCAGAAGCAGAAAATACTTCTGATTTGACAACTGAACCATTAGGTTCATTTTGCATACCTATTTTCATTCTATTTTACATCTAATGAATGAGAATGAACTAAGAAATGAAGAGTCTAAAAAATATACATTACATTAAAAATATTAATTTTTGGACTAATATCCCATATTCTTTTACTTAAAAAATTTCAAAACTTCAATCTGCTTAGTTAGATTCCAGTACAAAACATAAAAAAATTTCGAATTTTTAAAAAGATTTACATGTGTATGGCAAAACAGGTTTTTCTTACAACCTAATTTTGGTTTCTCTTAAAACTTTGTGCTGCCCTCAAATAAAAATAATTTTTTGTATTTCGGAAAAAAGACTGACATTTCTTTTAACCATTCTTTTAACTATTTTCCACATCTAAAAATTATAAACTATGAAAAAAGCAGATTCTGCTTTAAGATGTGCAAGAGAAATGCACACTATTTTGCTACTGAATATTAAATTTCTCAATGTAAAAAGAAACTCACCAACAAAACTTTTAGATTAGTCAGCAACCGAAATATTGTTTCATGCAAATAAATCAAAATCCTGTAAATCTTTAAGTTAAAACATATGGCACATATAGTTTTTCTTCAGTTTTAAACTTGTTATAAAAGTCTTTGATGAACACACTCAATCCTAAATACTTAATTAGAGCATTTCTTTGGAACAAAAATATGGAGGGCATGCAATTATTTTCCTAGGCAGAAAACTATATGGCTGGAGGAGATAAGTAAATATTTTGGCTTTTGTTATACTTATTTCAAATAAAAACATGACAGGCCCAAAATAAGAAAATAAACACTGATAATAGAAAAGTAAGTAAGCACAAAAATATTCAAGCTTTGATGAAAGTAACTGTTTATGTCTGCAAAAAGTATAAAATGCCTCCTTTCACAACTAGAAATACTTGGTTTTTGTTAGTGCTCTATCAGCATGAGTTGGATCAGTCAATTTAGTCCAATCAGTCTGCCCAACAACAAAGCCAATTGCACGAAGTCGGTCTTGTTCTTTTCTTTCTTCAAGGTCAGCCCACCTTACCTAAAGGAGAAGAAAGAATACACTGAGAAACAATTTTTATGATAAAAAGGAAAATTCAAAATAACTCTATTTCCAGGCAGCACACAAAAGCCTTTTAATAAGTAAATCATATAAAAAGTGAAAAGAGAAATAATTGAGTTTATAAAAATCAAATGAACGAAAGTCACAAGTACCTATTGCTGTTCTTAAACAGCTTCTGCTCCACAAATAAGTAACCATATTCTTTAACTTATCACATTTTCAAAAAGTAAATCAAGCATGATTTAAGCATGTTAGATGATATGTTACTTTAACTGCATGAATGACACTAAATTAATACAAATTAAAACTAATATTTCATTTTTACAAATTCTTTTATCAGCTTTCGACTTTAATGGCACAGACTTACAATTAAGGTAAGATATTACATCATTTGATGCCACTCGTCTTCCTGCATTTTTAAAGCATTCAGAAACAATTAAATTTATAATTATTAGTAGCCAATATAACTTATAAATACTCCATTTGCCAGTAGGGTATTAATTATTTAATTATGCCCCTCTCTAAATCTTTTTTTTTTTTTTTTTTTTTTTTACAAAAATCCCATGAAGAGTATTCATAATGCAAACTATCATGAATATTCATAATGCAAACTGCTCTACTAGTTAATTATCTTATAGCAGAAAATCACAAAAGTCCCAAAATTAAGAGAATAAAATATGGCTAAAGTTTTGAATACAGAAAGAAAGTTTGTCACTTGCAGCATAAATAATTCTATACCACTATAGGGAACAGCAATTGTCTTATATCTGTCACTTGTTTTTGACAAACTTTTGGCCTCTAAATCCAAAAATAATCTTAGTTTTTGTCTATCATGTCAACTTTTGAAGCTACAGGACTCTTTATCTCAAAAGTCATACAAATATGCATGTAAAGGAAAATAAAGGGAAAACTTACTAAATATACTGCTCACAAAGAATAGTTCTATTTATAAAAAGGCTATATATAGTTACTGTAAGCTAAATTTCATTCATAATAATAGTAAAGTTTTTCCTCCAACCAGTAAACATACATATTAAGGTAAATATTTTCACTTATGGCCTTTTTCTGGAGAGTTTAATCTGTGGACATTCTGGTTTGGTGCTCCAACAATAGTCAGCTATCATATGTCAACAATAGTCAGCTATCATATGTCAACAATAGTCAGCTATATCCTATTTACCTTGGTACGATGCCTCTAAAACTGTAACCTTCAAATCTTGGTGGAATCGCTAATCTTTCTTATCACAAACTGCACCAGGATTTTTCACCAAGTTATCCAGATGGCTATGTAAGAAAGTGCAATTTAATAATCACATTACAACTAAGCATTTTGAAGTTCTTAAAAGTTGCTGGACAACTTTGTAATTGTGCAATTCCAAGAAAAAGAAAGTCTTTGACAATATTTTTGAATGCCCTGCCCCAAGTATTATTATGAGGTTCTATCACTGTTCTGATGAAATAAATGTTCTTCTGATCAAATGCTCATTGCCGAATCTGTGAACCATCAAACACACCCCCTTTCATCTTATCAAATGACAGGCTAAAAAATGCCGAAATGAGATACTTGAAACAGTCTCCTTCAATTGGCAAAGCTCTAATAAATTGCTTCGTGAGACCAAGTTTCTTATGCAGAGGGGATATATAATGTTCTTTTTGTTGACAAGTAGTTGATGTAAAATGTTTCAATCAGCAGGTTTCAGGTCAAATCCTGATGGCCAATTCGATGGCGTCAGAGCTTCTCACAAGCTCTGCTGTCCATTCGCATTGCTGTCTAGGGAGGAAGCCCATCCTTTTAGTGTCAACATAGACGATCCATTGGTGCATGCGATATTGCAACAAACAATGACTCTCTTTTTTATGTCTTCATATTCTTCACACAAACAAACTGAATGTCCTACTGGGACTGCTTCAAATAAATTTCCATTGTGGACGAGGACACACTTCAGGCTCCATTCTGAGCTATCCATGAACAATCACCATGGAGTTGTGTTATAGGTTGAAATTCCCAACTCTTTCATTAAACCAAGTATATTATGGCAAAACACGAATCCATCACCACTTCAAAAGTATCGGAGAAACACACTTTCTCTTGATTGAAAGTAGAATACCTTAGCTTCTTGTTCACAGGGGTGTTTGTGGGACCCCAAAAAATCCCCTGAAACTTTTACGGACTTACTTTTACCGACACTTTGGAGTTTTGAGAAGGGGGGGTGGAAGAGAGAAATGAAAAATTACAATTATGAAGTATTGAATGACCTAATTATAAAAGTTCAATGAATTACTTTTTTTGCAAAATTAATAACCATAAATTTTCAAACATATAAACTACTACATTTTATGTAAATATTTTAAATTACCTGAATTAATTCTTTAAAAAAAATTATCTAATTTCTGCTGCTTTTTTTTATTTTCTGATGTTTGTGGGATTGTCTTTCTTTTGTGGTGAATTTCATAATTGCAGGAAGGTTGACTTTTATTTTCCTCATTTACAGTTGAAGAAATTTCCTCGAGAACTGCACATGCAGAGGTAGAAGCAGTTTGCTTTTCTGCTAATGTAGAAGGTTTTTCAGAGGTGACTCATCTGAAATAGTTTTTAAGTCCTCTTGATATGTTTTCCAACTTCTGTTCATATTCAGTAAGAGATCTTTGTGAATTGGATCAGTCATTGGATATTTTGAGCCATATTTTTCACATGAGGTTTCTTTAGAAGCCATTAAATCATATTTAATAGTCTGCACTGCATCTAGGAAATCAATCTTAAGAGAGGTTCTATAGTCAGTGACAAGTGTATCCATTAAGTTGAATGCACTTTCCACTAATGGGCCATGGAAGCAGCTAAGGCAGGCTTTGACCAATTTAGCCAATGTAGGATACTTATAATCATTTGTGAAATCATCTTTTAAATTAAAACCTTTAGACCAATATTTATCAATTGTACACTTGACTTGATTTCCACTTTCATCAGATGTGTAGAGCATTTCTTTGGTGATATCAATATCACTCTGGTATAACCTTATTTCAGCTTCTACTTTTGACTTTTCATTATCACTAAAAATATGGGACATAAAAGATGATAATTTTTCAAAAGCTAATATTGTACTGGTTTTACCTCTTACCTCTGGATCTAATGCTCTAAAACTAATTAGATATGCATTTTTAAGGGGTAATTTCTGTTTCATATGTTGTGCTGTATTAGTATAAGCTTTCATCAGAGAAATTTGGAATTCTTTTGCTATTGGATGATTTTTTGATAATTTCTTCAGGAGAGTGGAAGCTTCTGCAGCAGTAAATATTACTTTGCTAGGTAGATTGAATTCTGGATTTGTGACATCAACCTTTAATAAATCATTATAAGATGTGCACTCTATATTTTCTGGCTTCATAAAAAAAAAGAGAAAAATTTTGCCATCAATTTATAAATACTGGAATGTATTAAATGAAGCATTGGTTTTTTTGTTTCAAATAATTTAATATATGCGTTGAACTCTGGTAATACTGTTGAATATAATGCCATATGCAATAAAGTTTTGTTTTGCATAACAAATAACCCATTTAGTATTCTTTTTTTCCGAGTTAAAGCAACCTTTGTGAGTTGTTGGGAATGCAAGCAAGAATACACCCCTTCAACAATTTTTTTCTGAGCTGCAGAAATGTTTCTTTTATTGTATACAGTTTCAACATAAGAAAAATAATCCCCTTTATCAGTTTTATCTAAGTAGCGAAAATAAAATGCAATAAGAGCATCCCACAGATCTTTGATTCTTTCTAAAACACATAAAATGTACACCCACCTATGGTCTGGTCTCTTCAAGGGCTTAAGTTTTTTAATGGCAAGGGATTCACAGATTTTGAAAAAATTTTCTCTTTTACTGCAGCTTTTCATATCAAAATAGATGTCATCAAACAAATCTTCTAAGTATCTATCAAAACATGAAGCAAATTTTTTTGCACAGTTATTAGCTGTGTGACATGTGTCACCATCAATATCTAATAAGTGGGGTGCTTTGTTTGATCGTAGTCTGGTTTCAACACCCTTTTTTTTTTTTCCACGCATGGTGTTACATGAGTCCATTAATACACTAATTAAGTTTGCCCATGGAATATTATTATCTTCAATAGTATTAACAACTGCTTTAAAAACAGCTTCTGAATTGCAAGATTCCATCTTTAGAGATGCAAAATGATGAACTACAACTTCATTTTGATTGTTGTCATAAAACTGCACCAATATTGCCAATATACTTTCTTGAGCATTGCTAGTACTTTCATCCAAATTTAGAGAAAATGGAGTCTCCTTTAAAGTTTTAATGATATTTTCCTTAATAGGTTTTGCGAGCCCTTATTTCATCTTATAACATGCAGTAATCCTGGACATTTCCAACGAGTTTAGTGCCATTTGATCGCGGCTCAACTGTTTGCAGAGTTCAATTAAATTGGGAGCTACATTGAAAGAAAGAGAATTCTCGGCGATAAACGAAGTTATTAATACCTCTTGGCATGCTTTTCTTGTCACTATATCCAATGGCCGAGCATCAGTCTCCAGTAAGTCATCAGTATTTTTTGAATTAGCATAATTACTTAAAGTCATTGAATGTCTAATGCACTTTGAATATTTTATGTGCGTCACAGTTTTAGAATGATTTGTGAAAGCCTTGAATCCTTCCCCACCATACTTCAGCAGTGAGTTACAAAAAGCACAATATGCTTGCCCAGCAAAATTTATTTTCTTGCACCATGTGCCGATGGTACCCCCATTACCATCTCTCCATTCAATCCAATTCCACCTAAATGCATTCCGGACACCTTCTTCTAATTGCATAATATCACTATTTAAATCGAGAAATTTCATAGTGAAATTCTCTTGCGTACATAAATAAAAAAATATTTCAATAAACGAAACGAAAAATTTACACGTGCATCAATAAATGAAACGAAAATTTTACACAGCGGAGAAAAAAAAGTTGAGAAGCGATCAATGACAAATAGCTAATACGGCGAAAAATCCCCCTTCTCTACTTATTGGCGCCACGCCAGGAGAGATAAGACCTTTGAACCCAGAGTCATGTGATCGCACATCTGGTCGAACGAAGTCTCTCCCTTTTTTTTCTGCCGCGCCTACTTGCCGAAAAGAATCCAGAAGAGAATGTCCGAGAACCGGGGGAATGAGTCATAACTCGCAATAAGGAAAGAACAAAAAAGAAGTTTTTCCCCCCTTTTCACGCATTATCACTGCCTTTGGAGAAAGAAAGGGAAAGTTTTCACCACACACACTGACCTTGCGTTTTCTGCTTTCAAAGCAAACAAAATTACCCAGATCAAAATAAATAATTCATTATTATTCCTACTTCCTTTTGAACGACGATCCCCGAAATTTCTGGGTATCGAAGTTCAAAATCCCCGGAGCACAAACACCCCTGTGTTCAAGAATGTTTTTCAAGTGCAATCTTGATACTAGCAGTTCTGAAGCTGTTTTAAATAATCCCAAATCTTGCGCCAAATCATTCAACTCATGCTGGTCAAATCCCTTAAAAACAAATTCACCTAAAGTTTCAAAATCTTTGTTGTTAGGATCAATTCGATATTCACCAGAATCGTATTACTGTATTTCAAAAGAAGGTAATTCTTTGAAAACTGGCATTGGGAATTCAGGTGAGTGAAGTACTGGGCATATAGCCCCCTGATGGTAAACTAGGATACTCTATTTTACACTTGTTTTTCTTGTTGTATCCTGACATATTCACTAGACAAAGGTAACGATCACTTGAGAAATCTTTGAGCTAAAATCACCAAATGAAATCATAAATATCATAGGTATACCAAACGAAAATTTAGAATGTTTCCCTTCACCCACATCCATATACTCTTGTACTGCTTGTACACTTTGTGAGGAGTCCAAGATTTATCTTTATCACCAATTTTTCACTTTAAAATAAGCAAAATAGACTTGTCTGACAAATGTACTGATGTTTTTCCTTTGACTGGGAATGGTGAAAATGCCACATATATATAAAAAAATGAATTGTAACATATTAAGCACTTATGACATAAACTAGCAGAGGCAGACACAAAGAAAAGTTTCAGTTCATATAATAAACGAAAATTAAACACCGCTAACCTTGTATACAAACAAAAACTAGTACTTTATGTTGCAATGCGCTCACTATTTCAGAAAGAGACACAACATCTCACTACAGTATCTCAAGTGTAAACTAAACTAGTCTAGACAAGTATGCATCTGTCGCTAGTCTCCTACATCGCCATTCACCTGGCACCAGTTAATCAGTTTATGTCAGATAATAGGAGGGCAGTAGTACTTCCTATGACCTATGCTCAATGCTGCAGAGAGTGGTCATATTCATATAATATGTAGAGATAAAACTTGACATGAAGAAAAATCATGAATGTAGAGATAAAACTTGACATTAGAAGAAAACTAACTACAGTTGAGACCAGCATGCCTATTTAACTCTAGTACAGCTCAAAAATCGAACTCAACTGTGCTACAAATCATTCTTCAGTGTATTCAGCAAACCAATTCATTTAAAAAAGAAAAAAGAAAAAGAAAAAGAAAGAAAGAAAGAAAATTTAAATTGAGCATATCTTTAGAATTTCTGATTAACAGTCTCAAGCACTGGAGAATAAAATGTTTTTTCTGTACAATGTTGCCATTGCTTGTTTTGAAGTCCTTGAGTTTGTTAATCAAAAATTCATTAAGTTTTACGAAGTATGAAATCGATAATAGAAGTTTCAAATTTGGGCTTCCAGATGCCCATATTCGCAGTAGGATAACGTCATTCAAACTTTGATGGCTTTAGGTGCTGTTGTTTTATCACAATGCGAAAAACATACTTACATTCATTCATGCAGATTCTTCATTATTTTTTCAAGTACAGTACAAGGTGATAACATATGGTGAGTTTGAAAACTGAAACAGGCATTCAGGGTGATTCAACATAAAATCGCAAGAACAATAGTTCCTCGGGAACAAAGCCTCTTTAGACTTTTTTTTTTTTTTTTTTTTTTTTTTTGTAAGAAAAGCTGAATTAATACATGCACTAGTTCAAGCCACATTTCAGAACAATTAGACTTGATTGTGAACAACATCATGGCACCGAAATAAAAACTATAACTGCATGAATGCAATTTTGTTCACAGATATAAAACATTTTTTTCTTCATAGACATAAAACTACCCATTTTAGAAAATTATGTAATAGATAATATAAGGATTTATTCCAATAAAAACATGCAAATACACAGACTGAACTTGATCTATAAACTCTAAGGAAAGCGTAAATAATTGCTTTTCTGAGAACTAAAACTCAATTTTCATTGTTCAGATGAAAGCAGCTTTTTAACAGAAACAAGAATCGAGTATGAAGAATTGAACAAACTAAAACTCAATTCGTTCAGATGAAAGCAGATTTTGATCAGAAGCAAAAATTGAGTATGAAGAATTGAACAATGTGAAAAATCCAACGAAATCTGTACGAGCAATACATCCTCAATATGAAATTCTTCTTTTCTGGTGGATTTATGTGTCTTAGACAATGTTAGGATTCAAATATGTAAAAGGATGACCATACTTGTAAAAAACAGACAAAACTACTCCTACCATCCGTCTGTCCCTTCCCCCAAAAAGTATAAAACTGAAAACTCCAGATTAATCATTTCAAGGAAGTTTACAATTAAAAATTTATAGAAATATTAATTAATATAAAAGATATATGTATATTTTGCTCTTCTTATTTTAATAAATGTAATACTGATTACAGCTATCCAATATGAAACTAAATCTTTACTGTTGAATAAAATTAAAGCTCGACAAAAAAAATTCAAATTTTAAAAATACCAATGCCTGTTTTCATATTTTTTCTTCCTCTTCTTTTAAACATGAAGACAGAAAATATTAACTTTTTTCTTTTTTAAATACTATTCTATTTGAATTAAAAAAAAAAAAAAAAAAAGAGGAAGAGGGAGACAGCATACAGAAAAAGAATAATCTTTATTATTACAAAATTTCATCATCTGATTTTATTTTATTTTGAATACAATGCATAGAACTGCAGTGCAGAGAAGAAGCAGAGTAAAAACTTTTGCAACCCATAGATTATAAGATGTTAGAAGTTCATTTTATTTATTAAAAGCACTTTTATTATAACAAAGATATAAAAAAAAAAAAAGAGTTTGCAACAATTTACTCTAATGGACAAGATAGTGTGCTTTCTTATAATGGACAGGATTTTATTGCTAACTGAAAACAGTCACACTTTTTTAAAGCATTATAAAAATTAAAAAAGAAAAATTAAATGTTTGGCAAAAAATATTAACTCAGTTTAACTTTACCATTTATATTTTCAGGAAAAATGAACTTTCTTTAAAATATAGCTTTAGTTAAGAATTCACAGTACAGTCAAAAGTCTTTAATCAGGACGTCCATAATCCGGAATGATCTATAATCTGGACTTCAAAGCTACAAACTTTCTGTGCATGCGTAAACGCATAATACATTTACGCATGCGCGTTTAATGTATAACGGATGGTATAAGCTAAGCTAAAATTATCTAACTATCTATTTCAGTTAATGTTGCAGATTGTGTTGTTCCTTAATCTTCTAATTGGATCCAGCTTATTATTTTTTGCAGACTGTTAGAGCAATTTTATAAAAGTAAGCTTGAACTTTCGATTATGTCAAAAAAAATTTCCGATTCTGGAGCTGAGGATCTACAAAGCGAAAGCATGTTTTGATGTCCATCAAACAAAAATTGGAATTGCTTCAAAAAATGGAGAAAGGCATATCCTTTGTTTCTCTAACCATTCCGAAATCTGTTTATCAATTTCATGCTGCTCTGTGTGTGGGGGGGGGAGCGTTGCGGCGCAATTAACTGGAAGTTGATCTGTTAGCACTATCCTTATCCTTCAGGGCAGATGTTTTTATTTTATTCGGCTTATAATTCCTTACTAAATGTAGTATTTCATCTTTCATTATAAATATCACGAATACACAACAAATAATTTTCTGGTTGCAATTTTCTAATTTTGACTATGCGTAATGTATGCTTTACGCATGCGCGCATTTAAAGAATGTTTAATAAAGTAAACAAATAAATATTAAGCTTTTTTTATAAATTTTGATAGCCTTTAGATAATAATTGCTCTTTATTTCATAAATTATGGTTTCATATTTTTAATTTTATAATTTCTGCATGCCATCTTACCAGATTTAAACTGATGATCTATAATCCGGAAAAACCGATAATCCGGAATCGTCGAAGTCCCGACAAGTCCGGATTAAAGACTTTTGACTGTATTAAAATTTATTTCCAAGCTACTTCAGCATCTGAAATTCCATTTCTTTTTTCAAATGTTGATAGCCTTTTTGAAAAATTTAGTTGTTGTCAAGAATAAATAAGTTTAATATTTTGCTCATTTTAAATTTTCATGCAGATGAAAAGAAATAACATTTTAGTTCACTGCAAATAAAAAAATATCTTCCCAGTCTCTTGTACAACATTCTTAAAACACTTTAAAACATTCTTAAAAATTATTTTAGCATTTCTATTTTTATTGAAAAAAAAATTTTTATGTATTTTAATCACAGCATCTTCTTATAGCAATTATAATCAGAAAATCACTGACCAATACCAGCTTTTATACAATCGTGAACAATATGATCATAGCAGCGAATTAAAAAAAATTTTCTGACTTTCTTATTGTTAAGTTCGTATAAAGAACAATTTTGTCCAATTTTCTGACTTCCATTATATCCGTAATTTGATTACTTATATAAAATAACAAAGTTTATTTTCTGTAGCTAAGTTTCTAAAAATTTTAGCAGCATGTTCAATCAAAATATATATTTCTGCTAAAGCTTCATAATCAACTACTGTATAAAAGCACCTAGAGTATAGAGTAACACTGACAGTATTTAACTCTTTTGCATCAAGAGAGGCCAAAATCTGTTCCTCTCAAACACCTGAAATAACCATATATATGAATTTATGAAGGAATGGATCCCCCCCCCAAGCAGAATGCTACAGCATTGACAATAACCTGCTTTAGTGAAGTGATTACTTCTCTCTTGTGGTTCTTTGTGAAGTTTCACCCACTATGCTCCCTTAGGACATGATTGCAACTGTGAACATCAATAGTTTTCTATATTTTTCTTTGGTATTTTTAACGATTTCAGTACTTTATATTACTTTAAAAAAATCTCTTAAAATGTGACAGCTTTAACTTAAAGCAAAAAATATAGCATGGCTTTCCCTCCCCCCATTAATATCTTAAAAGTCTTTTGAACATTTTGAAAGGAAATGACAGAATAGGAGCAAGACATTTTCGCTAATGAGGAACAAGTAAAATGAGTTATCTAGATGTGGACCTTCCATGGGTGTGCTCACGCTAAACAAAGGAGGGGAAAGATACATTCAAATAAGACAGCTACTTCAGTCACTGTACAAAATGACTGGCATGTCATTTACTTTCAAACAAAATTTACTTTCAAACTTTCAAAACCAATGAGCTACACATTAACATGATGGTGCAAAGCACCAGGTAGAAATTAGATGCATGCAGGCATTTGGGTGACCAGCAAATGTCTGAATGCATGGACAATATAGGTGACTTTGCTGTGAAAGAATTAACTTATTTAAAACTTTATTCATTATAATAGCAGCAATAATGTTACTTGTCCAATACTTAAACATTACAATGTTTACCAAAATATGATAATACAGAAGCTGTTTAAACATTGCTAGAAAGATTTCAATAAATTATTTTAAAAAAGAAAAAAAAAATGTTTTGGAATAAACATTTTTGGCAACAGCCTTTCATTTGAAATAAGAAATATTGTCTGCTACCAATAAATTTATTCTCTCAAAATGTCACATGTAAACAAACTGTGGATTAAAGGATACATTTTTAAGTTTTCTGAAGAGAAATATTCCTATTTCAGATTTTTAAAATGTTGTGAAATACAAGGCATTAATTACAACTGCTAAGTGCAAAATAAGCACCATTACTAATCAGAAAGGAAAAAATTGCCAATCATTACTTCTACATCAATACTTATATCTAGAGTGCTCCAAACAAATACCCCCAAAAAGGTGTGTACTGCTTCTAATATTTCTATAGTTAAATTGTTGGTAACAAGAGAAAAACAGCTAACACAGAAATAAATTGCAGGATCTTTAAATACATCTGTAGCAACAAAACAAAACAAAAATAAATAAATAAATAAACCAACAATTACAACTTAAAAAACTTAAGAAACATAATGTTCACCAGCTTTTGCCAAGGATTGCGGCTAAATGCAAAACAATTTGTTGAACCCTTTATGAAAATTATTTAGCAGAAGATACATTGTAATTGGAAATATATTGTGACTCTTGATGAAGCATGGGTTTACATAAAACACTGCAATAAAAATAGTCCATTTATTACTGAAAACAAATAGAGGGGAAAAATTGTATAAAGCTGGTTCCATCATCAATGCAAAGAAAGTTTCAGTAAGGGCTTTATAACTATAACAGGATTCTCTTATGATGATAAATAACATAGATATTAAAAATAAGAAGAGTGAGAATAATGTTAAAATCAACTTAACATACTATTAAGAGAAAGTTTTATGTCCAATATTTACAGAAGAAATTATATTTCTTTACCCTAGAGACTTGTGTGACTAGAGAGAGTGAAACCTTCAAGAAGTCATACTTCAAAAAGAACCACTGCATGCAGATATTGCACATATACCTTTCTGATGTATTCCTGCAAAGTCTCCTCATGTTTCAGCTATTGAATATTGTGGCTTTGTTCTTTTGAAAGAGTTTTTTGTATATAAAAAAAAGTGATATTTACAAAATGCTGATAGTGCAGTTTCCCAAACACTAGAAGAATATATACCTTAGATTTAAAACAATGCTTAATATTTAAATTATGTTTTAAATTCGTCTGCTTCTGTTACCTAAATCTGAGGAATAATTAAAATGCACAAACCTTTTCTCCCCCCATATTCAACACACACACATATATTATGAATTGTTATTACAACTTTTACAACCCAAATTAATTTTAAATAATTTGAAACTGATTAAATATATTTTTTTATAATGACTACTCCCACTTTTTTAAAAAGTATAATTATTATTAACGAGTCTTTCTTGTGATTAGTTACTGAAAAAGAATTCATAAACAGTACAGTCAAAAGTCGTTAATCCGGACTCGTCGGGACTTCGGCGATTCCGGATTATCGATTTTTCCAGATTATAGATCATTAGTTTAAATCTGGTAAGATTGCATGCAGAAATTACAAAATTAAAAATATGAAACCGTAATTTATGAAATAAAGAACAATTATGATCTAAAGGGTATCAAAATTTACAAAACAAAAAGCTTAATATTTATTTGTTTACTTTATTAAACATTTCTTTCGATGCAAGTTGTTTAAGTTGCTTCATTTCATGTGATAATACTTTCTATTTAATTCTATTAAACAGACATAATTTCTTGTTTAGTTACAAAGTTCCGCTGTTCAAGTCCTATAATTGCTGTGTCGAGAATACTGACTAATTTGTCAATCGAAATGTTTTCGTTTTCAATAACCTCTCTGTCACTTTCTTCACTATCGGAAGCGAATTATAATGACGAGGAACTTGATTTAAAGCATATCAAAGACGGTGTACATCCAGATGAAATACTACATTCAGTAAAGAATTATAAGCCAAATAAAATAAAAACATCTGCCCTGAAGATAAGGATAGTGCTGACAGATCAACTTCCAATTCATTGCGCGCCGCCGCATTTCTGCCCCCCTGCCGCAGAGCAGCGTGAAATTGATAAACAGATTTCGGATTTCAAAACATACTTTCGCTTTGTAGATCTTTTACATATTAGTAAATATATATCGGAAATTCTATTTGACATAATCGAAAGTTCAAGCTTACTTTTATAAAATTGCTCTAACAGTCTGCAAAAAATAATAAGCCGGATCCAATTAGAAGATTAAGAAACAACGCAATCTGCAACATTAACTGAATTAGATAATTTTAGCTTAGTTTATACAGTCCGTTATACATTAAACGTGCATGAGTAAACGTATTCTGCGCTTGCGCACACCCATATTCGCTGCCGTAAAGGTCTTACGCGCAGGCGTAAACGCCTATGCGCATGCATCAACGCGACGCATGGGCAGAAAGTTTGTAGCTTTGAGGTCCAGATTATGGGTGTCCGAATTAACGACTTTTGACTGTAGTAGTAAACATACATAAGTAAAACACAATAAAATAAAGACATAAGTAGAAGTACTGGATTAAAAATGCAGTAATACTATAATGATAACATACAGAAATATCATATATGAAATGAACCTTTTTAATATTTATGAATTTATGACAATTAAAAATGCCTTATGCGAAATAAAAGTCATTTGTTAATAAGCCTTTTATGAGTAAATGCATCAAAAATAATTTAAAACGTACACTGAAAACTAAGTTTTAAGGGTTAAAAACATTTTGATGATACAATCTTTAACTTAATTTTTTAAAACAAGACAGTAATAAGAATATTCCATAAATATATATGAGCCTTTTGCTAACTCCCCAGCAACTGCAATATTTGAACCCCTCCCAATTAGTTGATAAGTTAGGATTTCATGGCATAATAATCCAAATTTTAAACACTCAACAGCAGCAGCTGTACTTAATGTGTTTTCAACTTATACCCTCACTGCAATTAGTTAGTGCCTATCATATTCCATCAAAGACATATCTTCTTTTGGAGTGCTGATTTCGCAATTTGCCTGATCATGCTAAATCATTTTTGAATATTTATTAATGATACCCACTTCCAATTCTTCTAAGATCAGATAAGCCCCCCATTTATACATATAACTATGTTTTTAGAACAAAATAATAGTACTAATGAGATGCTACTTTTGTTTATTATGCACACAATGTATTATAAATGATGTACTTTTTTAAAAACTAAACTGACAATGATGAAAATGGTAACTATTAAGCATTTTTCATGATTAATGTTATGGTAATATTGTTTATTGAAAATATAGTTAATATGACCTTTAAACAACTAGTAACTTTTACACAACTTTGAATATTTTATCATATTTTCCAGATGAGAATTAATGCAGGCAGAATTAAAGCTTTGATTACACACAATTTTTCTGAAATTAGAAATGGCACATTCAGAGCTTTCAGAAAAGATACAAATGATGCTCATATAACCATATGCATCAAGATAAGAACTTTCCAATCACAAGAAAATACTGAGAACTTTACTGAACCTAAAACAAATGAAGCTCCCAAAAAAATTAGTTTCTGGGCAGGGGGGGTACTAGGCTGTATTTCCTTAGAGAAGAATATTACATCTGATAAGTATTATATTTGTTGCAATAAAAATAAAACCCTAAAACATATAAAATCATTTTGCTCTGAAAGTTATTAATAAAACTGAATAGATTTTAATTTGTTACTATAGAAAAACACCAATAAATTAGCCACATGCAAAATTTACGACAAAGTAGGTTTTGTTTATACGGAATACAATTTATTTCATGAAAAATTCCACACAGAAGTTACTTTTATATTTGTTTTTAAATTTATTTTTAAGATTTATACTACATCCCCCCCAAAAAAACATTGAATAATAGCTATTGCTTGAGGTTCAAACAATGAACATTGCGACTGTGCTTTCACATTACTTCAATCAACTCTACATACTCTTCGAGAATGATAATATTAGAAAATAAGGTCATCTTTAGATTACTTCTTGAATTTAGAATATTTTACATAAATCTCTACTAGTTAAATAAAATTACAATTTACAAAGTGCTAATACACCATAAGAATATTTTATTCCATAGCACATCACATGAATGCAATGTTTAATACTATCACATAATACAAAAACTGTAGAAAAAGTATCAAAAACAAATTAAAAGCAAAGAATATGAATAGGAGAAGCTGGCAAGTTCTCAAAGACATAGTTTGACTGCTTCAAACAACTCTGAAATCCATGCCAGTAAGTGCAGAAGCAAATTTGGAATTTCTTTGAATGCCGATAACCAGGAGAATGGAAGAAAAGCTGAAAGTCAGAATGGAAATGATCGCAAGTTCTTCTGAGAAGAAAACATCGACGAAAGTGAACGTTGCTGAGAAAAAGAATTTCATCGATAGACATGGCTGCTGAGATAAACTTAACCAGCGGAATACAACAGTAATAAAGCATTCCATGAAAGTAAATGCCTTCGAAATGAGAAAGGGAGCTGCAGAAATGAAGGAATCCATCAAAGCAAATGCTGCTTAGATGATGAAGGAAGCAGCAGATATAAAAGAAAGCATCCTTAGCCCTTGCTGAATGAAAGAAAATAATTGCTGCTATTGATGAGAAAATTTTTGGTGAGACAAACAGGAGAATAGCCACCACACAAGAAAATCTCTAAGAGGAGTTTGATACAATCAGAAATGTTAGGGATTGTAAGGAAAGAAATTAAAAATGTAAAATCTACTCTAAATGAAGAAATTGTAGGTCTGGACGAAAATTGCAGACTGGAGGAAGAGATTCTAAGACTAGAAATTTGAAATGAACAGAAATTTGTAGAACCGGCTTCATCCATGAACAATGTGGCAGCTCAGCATGCTTTGAAAGGCGAGGGGTACAAGTGAAATTCACTCATGGAGAGCCATAATTAAATGCAAAGCAAAAATCTTCTACTTGAGAATTATTTTTTGTTCTGCAGTATGCTTTATGTAAGATCTTTTGATTTTAACAGACACATGTTTTGTAATTTAAGTATTTCACAAATGGATACAATTATTTTTTCCTAATATAATTAAAATTTTAAATTTTGCTTTAAATCTTACATGTCCTGTACTATATATTTCCATAAAAAATTATTAAATGTAAAATTTATTACAATTACAGAAAAACAAAAATTAGTGTGAAGAATAGAAAGAAGTGCTGCATGCAAATAAGTCTTATTCTTCCAAGTACTGACTATATCTTTGACTGATCGGATTTGGGAGAATGGCAAAGAATCAGCTTTTATCTTGGAGCTATAGTAGAGTCAGTGCAAAAAAAATCAAAGTAGGGCATAGGTACTCAATTTTTCAAAGATTAGGCATAAAATGCATATTTTCTCCATTGGGGTTTCAGCACATCCTTAGCTATTGTAAATTGATACTAATAAGTAATGTTAAATTGGGATAATTTAGTACTTCCAAAGCTGTTTTTGAGCTCCCTCACTGCACAAAAGAATTCGATGAAATTGTTCTGGGGGTTGATGTTGTCAACTGCTAGCAAACTTTTTTTTTAAATTACAGCAAAGTGCATCAGGGCTATCTGCATAAGGGAAAGAATGCCTTTTTGGAGGACTTTCAAAGGGAAACTGGTTAATATACATGTCACACATCAAGAAGGCAAGGAAAATGCTCACACAGCCAGCCCGTTTGCCAGGATTCGAAACCTGGACCAAACTATCAGTCTTCAGCAGCTTTAGCTCTTGGCCACTAGTTCTCCACTTAGGAACAGGATTTAGGTCATAAGGCAAAAGTAAATCTGGAATAGTTTCTTTTAGAATGTGTTACTTTGCTCTTATCAGAAAGAGGGTTTCTAGAATTATCCATTTTGGAGTTAGCATCATTATTGCATTGACTATTGGTTCTGAAAAGCTGGTTTTGATGAAATTTAGTTTTCAGATATATTGGACAGCCACTGTTTCCTGAAGTATGACAAAGAATCTCCTTTACTCAACACACTTTAATACAGAGATACTCCTTGATATTTCTGATGTCTTTAATAGTCTGAATTATAATAAAAAGTTCCAACAAATTTCTATTCAAAAAATTATTCAGTCATTCATTATGTTTTTGATTACCTTCACACGTTATAAAATAGATTTTTAATGCAACACTAACAACTAAAAAATATTTCTAACATGAAAAAGGGGGTTTATTAACTTTCACACTGAGAATGGAGCAAAATTCTTTATTCTTTTCTCTTCTCTCCATTATATTTCTGCAAAACTGTACAACAGTCTTATATAAGACAAGAATTCATGTTTTTTAATGGTTCAAAATAGCATTCTGACAGACTACCTGATGTTATTGGCAGTTCTGCCATGGATATACAAGTATGAGCGAGTTTCAAGATATGTCTTTATGCCGGTAAAGTCGGCAGTTTCTGATACTAATACTCAACTTATTGATTCTCTGCAGTATTGGTGTGTCACTCCAGCTTTCCTTGTTTTCTCAATCAAATTATTTGCTAAAATTATGTCAAATAATTCCCGTAATATAATACTAATAAAATGTAGTCTCAAAAACATGCTAAACTATTTGATTATTTGTTGATAATAAATTTTATAATAATTTAATATAATCAATAAATCAAATTTCTATATATAAAAGGCCTAAAAAAGATGCTTTATTTACACTTTCGGTCATCAGTCAAAAATGTTTAATCCGGAATGATCTATAATCCGGACCTCAAAGCTACAAACTTTCTGCGCATATGCATTTAAGCATGCACATATGTTTACGCATGCGCATTTAATGTACAACGGACGGTATAAGGTAAGCTAAAATTATCTAATTATCTATTTCAATTAATGTTGCAGAGTGTGTTGTTCCTTAATCTTCTAATTGGATCCAGCTTATTATTTTTTGCAGACTCTTAGAGCAATTTTATAAAAGTAAGCTTGAACTTTGGATTACGCCAAAAAGAATTTCCGATTCTGGAGCTGCCAAACGATCTATAAAGCGAAAGCATGTGTCGATGTCCATCAAACAAAAAGTGAAATTGCTGTGAAAAATGGATAAAGGCATATCCTTTGTTTCTCTAACCATTCCAATATCTGTTTATCAATTTCACGCTGCTCTGTGGGGGGAGGATGTTGCACCGTGCAATGAACTGGATCTGTCAGCACTATCCTTATGTTCAGGGCAGATGTTTCTATTTTATTCGGCTTATAACTCCTTACTAAATGTAGTATTTCATCTCGATGTACTCTGTCTTCGATATGATTTAAATCAAATCCATTGTCATTATAAATATCACGAATACACATCAAATAGTTTTCTGGTTGCAATTTTCTAATTTTGACTATGTGTAATGTATGCTTTACGCATGCGCGCGTTGAAAGAAATGTTTAATAAAGTAAACAAATAAATATCAAGTTTTTTTTTTGTAAATTTTGATACCCTTTAGATCATAATTGCTCTTTATTTCAGTTACGTTTTACTCTTTTTTCAGTTACTTTATTTCAATTCGGTTTCATATTTTTAATTTTATAATTTCTGCATGCCATCTTACCAGATTTAAACTGATGATCTACAATCCGGAAAAAAATTATAATCCGGAATCGTTGAAGTCCTGACGAACTTTTGACTGTATATACAATTGTCTTTCATAAAAAGACACTTATGTTGAAGTATGATGGATCGTTTATACAACAAAATAAATTTAAAATCAAGTCAAATTCGAAGTTATCCATTCTGCAGATTATTTGTGTTCCTCCCCCCTTCCCCCCCAAAAAAAATATTCCCAGCTAACGTTCAAAGATGGTTGCAACATTTTAGAAGAAATACAATGATTTTTGATACAGTGAATGACATTGCTGTGGCTTAAAATGAAGTTAAAAATTTAAATACAAAGAATTACCACACAGACAAATATTTAGCTCATTTAGCTTTGAGAATATTTCTAAAAGAAATGTACTTAAATATATGTCATCAGCAAGAAATAATATAAACAGGTCTCTTTTAGAAATCTTAGAGGACCACAACAGCAGAATTTGAGGATCAGGACCACAGGCTGAGAGAAATACTGCTCTACATCATTCATTTAAAAATGAAGAGCAGTTAAATGAATTAACAGTAACTGTCACTTGTTAAAATTACTTCCATTTTAACCGTATTTGAGTGTATTACAAACAGCTGAATTTAATAGATGGTGATTTGTGCATTGCAAACAGGGATATCAGTAAGTAAAATAATACCTAGTAACTAATAATAATCAAGTCATTCATTATTTAATCTGAAAATAATAATAATAAATGAATACGAATACTTAAATTATTTACCCAATTTTGAAATTCATTTTTTAAATTTTTATAAAAATATTTTCATAATTACATTCTTAATGAAATTTTATCCCTTTAATAAAAAGCAGTTTTTCTATTGATTAATACGTATTTGTTTCGGTTGCTGCAATTTCCGAACATGACAAGCGGCTTAATCAAGGAGTTAAATAAGTGGTAAATAGTGTAATTACAATTTTACATTGTTATTTTTGGATAATACACTATTTCTGGTAACGCATGCATGTCTAAGTTAGTTAGCAGAAGTAATTAAGAGTTCACGGAACTGTATACAAAATTTTTGGGTTATAACACACACAAAGCTTTTGTTTACTTAGTAAATGGAATAATAATTATAAATGAAGAATTTTTCATCTGAATACTAACATTACAAATAAATCTCCTTTTACTGTGTTCTGCCATTAACAATGTCAGTTTGAAAGAAGTTATAGCAGACTCCCAGTTAATTGACCTCTAACCGACTGGACCTTAGGTCAAATTAACTGCTGGTTAATCTCAAAAACACATAAAATAACTTTTTAGGTAATTACTGTAAATCAAATAAAAAAAGGCATGCATATAAGTTCCATAGTTATTAAAACATTTACTGAATTAAAAGTTCTATTCACCCCACAGCAAACTGAAAAATAAAGATAATGATTAAAATCTAAAAAGTACAGAAAAGCCACTAAAGAACAAGCTTTAAGGCATCCAAATCTATGATTAGCAATGTTGCTACTTAGCATTATTTTTCAGATGAACCAATATACTGAGTACAATGAACTGTATGCTTTGTAACTACATTAGAATTTTAATACAATGAATTATATAAAAAAATTGTGAGAAATTTTAATTTGAGTAAAAGGGGAGGATATCACAAAAAATGGCCAGTTAGAGCAAAGCAAGTAAAAGAAAGTTGAACAGTATTTTAATTTCCCAGTGTGCATTCCCTGACAGAGAAAAATGCAACAATGTGAATATATTATGCTAGGATAACTGTAAAGTGGATGCATATGTGCTAGTTATGCAGATGATTAAAATTTTTGGCTATATGTAATAGACATGGTAAAGCACACACACACATGCTCCTTTTTCCCCCTCCTCCTCATTTAACATGTAAAATTCTGTAATAAAAATTAAATTTTTACAATTCCTCCCCATCCTTTTTTTTATATGATAATATAAACAGGTGATAAGTTCTTAAGATATTATAGTAGACTACGCCCTTTTCAAGTTGCTCTTTTCCTCATTTTATTTTGTTTAAGAATGTTGCACAGAAAATTTTTAATGCTACCTTAAACTACATTGGTTCTAATACAAAATTAAACCCAGAAACAGAACCTTTCAAAAGAGAAATGAGATTATTTGCTATCCGAATGCAAAATAAACTTTACAGGAGGAAGATCTGCACTTTGTGCTCAACTTCCTTAAAAAAAAAAAAAAAAAAAGAAAAGAAAATATGCATCAAATCTTTAAAAAAAAATTGAATTACAACAGACCAGTGACATGTATAACATGTGACATAAATTTTTTCAATTACATTGACCAATTCTTTAAAAGTTCTCAAAAATTCATACAGGTATATCTCATATTGCAATTTTGGTTCCAGGTACTTACTCAACAACACATAAATTGCTCTGTTATACAATAATTTATCAAACAACGATGTTCCTTCATATCCTTATCATTTAATTTCCTTCAATAATTTTACCACTGCATTCACAACTGTTGGATACAAAAGGCCTAATTTTCAGCCTCTCTTTATTCAATATATTTAATCTTTATAGGTCATGAACAAACCTTGCATTCAAGGTGCATATTATCAAGTGGGAAAACAAATTCAGATAAACTTGGTGATTTTTGCCAAATGACCCACAAAATAAGTCCTACTTACAAAGCAGTCTTTTGTTCCAATAATGCACAGTCGCATTAATGAAAATAATCAAATGTTCTTTAGTTTATAAACATTAATAACCATAAAATTTTAAACAATTAATAATAATAATTACCATTATTCAACAATATAAAAATTAAGACAAACTTACTCGCTTCTTTCCTGGTTCACATTTCCTTTCTTCATAATCATCAGGAAGTTGTAAGTAATCTTCCATTGATGAATGTTTCTTCTTACTAATCCTCAAACCATCCAGCTGATCTATTTTTAAAGAAAAACGATAACATAATTAGAATCTATTTCAAACCATCTAAATTAGATGTTTATTAGAAAACTTTAAAAGATATATTGTAACATTAGCATCAACGATAATATGAGATTTACATATACTGATAATTTCAGTTACAGCATTAAGAGACTATAATGGAGAATGGGAAAAAAGATAAATCATACAAATTTACAACTATACTATATTAAATAGAGAAATAAAAAATATATACCTAGCTTTTCTTCCGTAGCTTCAAGCTTTTCCCACCGACTTGGAACATGAAACTGCTGAAACGAACTTCCAAAATTAGCAGCTGAAAGATTTCTTCAGATAACCTTAATGAATATAGCTTCAAATCTGATCATATTAGTACTCACAGTTATAGAGTAGATTAGCACAAACCTATGTACCCTTTCAAGAAATGCAAATATCACAAAATACAAATATAATATACAGTTATAATTCAACAACCCCCAAAAAAATATTCTACTTGCCAGAAATGAACTTGATTCCTCTGCATCATTTTCTTGTGCATTTTCATCCTTGGCATCATCTTCTTTCTTATCACTAGACTCAACTTCCATTTCCACCTATATAAAGCACACATATTTTCTAAAAAACTGCCAACTAAAGTGTATATAAATTGTTTCAAAAGGATTCTGTACAAAAGTTTCAAAAAATTAATTTTCCCAAATGTTAAATTAAAAAAGTTAAATGGAGAATAATGTTGTTAATAATACATACTTCTGTAATAGCTACATCTTGCAAAACAGAACGAACATCGATACTCATAAAATGCCTTGGTTTAGGTTCCCAATTTTCTAAAATCTATGAAGAAAAAATATATCACTATGCACTGCTCGAACTCATTATGCAGCATTATAATTATTACTTTAGTTAAAACTTTTATTACACTGTGGATGTAACATTAACTACAATACTGAAACATACATAAAAATTTTAAACTACCTTTGTTATATCACTTAATGACCTATTGTGGATATTTCTTTTATGACAAATGACAGGATCTTTACAATCCATTTCAGCTATATAAACCTAAAACAGATTAATATATCATTATTAAATTTATAAACAGCTATACAGAGCTGAAAACATGTAAATATATTTAACAATTAAACCTAATACTGCAAAGCTTAAAAAAGGAAATTAAAAATTTTTGTTGTAATTAGAAACTACTCTACTTAATGTGATGAAAAATCTATTTTTCTTTTAAATATTAATTATTTCAAATTTATCTGACAGTCAACATTTCAAAAGATAATAATAATCATTGCAAAACAATAATATATATATATATATATATATATTATATATATATATGGACTTACACCATTTCTGAGAAATTTTACAGAAACCTGTTGACCATGAAAGTTGGATAACATCAAACTATGAAAGTTAGCATTCTCTCAAGGTTGCCTTAATTGTTCCTACAGAATTCTGAAGAAACTGATGTCTCTATATTTAATAAACAATCAGTATTTGACTCACTTAATTTTTCATCTTTGTAAAAAGAGCTTTCATCGATTCCTACTAATTTTGGGTACTTTTCTGTTAGTGGAACCAAATTTAAAAGTGTATATATCTATGTGTGCATGTACACAAGTATGCGAGTGTATTGATATATACACATATACATATATAAATACACATATACCTAGATACATTTTTGAATCAGGTCTCAATGACAGAAAAGTACAGTATTTTGTTAGGCCCTCTGATTTTACAGCATTATGCTCTATTTATAAAAGCTATGAGTACAAACATTCTGCAGGTAATGTTATTATTTTGCTGTCCATATTTAACTGACCATATTATATTCATTAATACACACTTTTTTTTAAGGTTGTATTTCATAATTTTGAAAAAAATCAACTGCTTGTTGTTCTTTAGATGACATGTTCCAAATTTTATTTTATTTTATTTATTTATTTTGAAATGCAAAAGAAAAGAAAAATATAGCAATAGTAGTTAATTTATGTCTTTGCTCATAAAAACAAAATGTGGCTTGTTGAGAATGAGTTTTATCGAGAGTTTACATAAAAACAAAAATGCAGATGTTATGAATTTGCTGTTACATCACGCTTATCCACTAGTGGCACTACTATCACGCTGACCGCCGCTTGGCAACAATTTCGCAGTTGATAAGGTAATACATAACCTCCGCCCCCAAAAAAACTACATTTTAAAAATAATTTATGGCATTTCATAGTTCAAGAGATTTTTAATTACACAGATCATTATCAAATGTTGAAGCTGATAATTTGGATAAATTTACACCTATATAGTTTTAGGTGAAGAAAAAACAAAAATTTACTCTCCATACACTTTGTATGTAGTATGTGATTCTATTATCTGTTTATCTATACATGTATATAGTGCATGAGCAGAAACTGCCATGAATTTAAACTGAGAAATCAGAAATAATGTAAGATTTCCCTTGCTATCTGTTTTCTGTTCTTGGTTCTCAGTTATCAATAAGACTTCAATGAATGCAGATCTCAAAGCAATTCGATTATGAGTGGCCTGAAGAATGGACAAAGGCTCATCTGCCTTGGATGACCAACAGCAACATTACAGACAAACTGAAGCTGCCTGCCACACACACACACCCCAAAAAAAGCTAAACACAGAGTGAGAAATACTGATTTCATTCCAAATACACATTAATTCATCACTCACTAGATGCCTCTATCACAATCCACAAGATTTCTTGAAGTCTGTCAACAGAACTCAAGTCTTCTACAAAGGAAGTTGCTGCATGAGGACCATACATATTAAAGCAATACTCTGCACAAGCATACATGACCTAATTTTATGCCTTGAAATGGCTTCTGCTCGGAATGTCATAAAGAAGATGGAAATTTGTGAAACAGAAAGCATACATTTTATGGATAGCATAAAATTTTGCAAGTGATATGAAATAGGGTATTTTATACTTAAAAATTGTTCATAGATGCATGTCATGATGAGACACAGTTTATTTATGATCAGACAACTAACTGGTCAACGATGAAAAAAGAATATTCATTGAAAAGAGTAATGACTGCTAAAAGACTAGACATATATCTGCATTTTACACTAAGAATTCAACCTGCCAAAAAAATGGAATACAAATAGTTTAAATAAATCATGATTTAAATTTTATTATATGAAAATAGATGCAGAACACAAAAATAAACTCCCTAAAAAATTTTTTCAGACCAAAAATGCATATATGTTCATTATGACACACTATTCATTAGTATACCATCAAATAAATTCCATTACTATATATATGTATATCTTTCGTAATTGAGACCCCGTGTTCTGTGCCTTTGTAATTAGACAAGTGGACACATTTTCATTGTTCTTCATTGCAGTTCCTTAATTTTGAGGCTTTTGTTTAATTAATCTTTATCGTTTTTCATTTTGTTTTATAACTTAGCTTTTGCATTTATTTTTTCAGTAGTTTATACTATTTTTTACATTTGTATTTAATGCTGCTTGATTTATATATTTATTTTTTAAATACGAATGCATCTAGGGGAAAGATCTGAGCTCATTTGAAAAATCATTTTAAATTTTATGAGAAAAGAATAGCAAAAGTGGTTTTAAATCTCAAATGGTTCGGAGGAATGAAACATGCATTCGGAACTCATTAAATAAGTTTAAGGCTTCAAAACATTTTTTCTTTGACAAGTTCTTTTTGAAGCATTAAACAAAGAAGATTAATTTCGTTTTTTAGTGCATTTGTTTAGCACTTGTACCATTTTCAAGTATGCTTACATAGTAGTTTTTTTTATTTTTTTTTTCTTTGGGTTCTTTATGTTTATTAAATATTTTCCATTCAATAGATGTAATACGGTGATTTCACCAACTCGGGAGATAAGATATCAGGTTTGCTTTTATTTTGCGCATTAAATTTAACCCCCCCCCCAACATTTTACTTTGAAATTGATTATATATATATATATATGTATATAAAGACATTCTCTCACATGCATACTATTGCTTTGAGGTTATGTTTTCTAAATACCTGGAATCCTCTTTGTTTAGCATAGCTCCAGTACTGTTCATACTGCTTAGACTTATCATGTACAGCATCAACAATGATGAAAGGGAAAAAACGATCATCAATAGTCTTCTTAAAAGATTTAAATAAACTAGAACGATACACTTCTTCCATGCCCGATTCATATTCAAATTTAAACTCCTGAAAATATAAATTCAATGGCAATTTTACATAAACATACATGAAGCAGAAAATAAATTGAAAACTTATATTGCATTCCTTTCAAATTAAAGAAAAATCCTTAAAATTCATAATATTTATAAATATTCATCAGCAACATTTAAATATACAAAATATACATTAAAAAAACCACAATGAATTCACTATAATACAGTTAGACATTATAATATTAATAGAATAAATATACTACAAATTAGTGTGTTCAGTAAACTTAATTATTTTTCTCATTAATCCTCTATATCATAGCTGTCAACCTTGAAGTATGAAAAACAAGGAGAGAGCCACAGGTTTTCCATGCAGCATAGCAATTCAATTTCAACAGAATGCCAAATTAATTTAAATTCATTTTATTATGTATAATTCAGGTTACTGGCACATTTTACAATATACACCTGCCAACCTTGAAATGTGAAAAATCAGGAGCATGATGCATGATAACCCATTTCAAAAGGAAACTCTGAATTTACTTAAATTCACTTTATAATATATTATTATTCAGGTCATTCACCTATTTCTAATATGATTGTAATGTAAACATATATATAAATATTTAATTACATATTCTAAATTTCGTGTTCTTTGTTTAATTTTATTTCATAATTTTCTTATACTTCTTATATTGAGAAAATTCTGAGTAAGGTCAAAAAGCTTTTATTTATCACAGTACTTTTAAATATAGTGAAAATTAAATTAATAATAAGGGATATACTATATGTAAAAACTTAGTAATATACCATATTTTTATGTAAAATAACACTAAAATAAACTAATATTAATGTATTAAACTCTGACTGATTCTTCAAAAAAAGGTTCTATGTCTCTAACAGACAATTCAAGACAAATAAAATTTAATATGAAAAATTATCCTGAAATTTACTAGTGGGGGGTATATAGTTTGCATAACTCAAGTTTCATTAATTCAATACACTTAATTTATTCCTGGGAAACATTTTTCATAGTAAGAGCTAAAAATTAAAAAGGGAGAGATTCAGTTATCTAGGAGAAGTGATGAAAAAACGGGAAGGTTGACAGCTATCATACAGCAGTTCACCATTCCACTTATGATGAATAATTGAAATCTAGCCTCATCACTAAATATTACACAGATAAGTGCTGTCTTCCATAGCAGATTGCATATCATTACAAAGTACATATTGTTAAATAGGACCATTTGGTTGCAAATTTTGCAGTAACTGCACACACTATGGTTTCATTTACAATCAAGCTTGCAAAATCTTCCAGACATCTGGCTGCAGAGTATCAAGCTGACGAATGGCATGTGTATACAAGAAACTTTAACTCTCTCTCCATTGTTTCCCTAGAAACACACACACGTCCACAGCTTCAGACTTACATAAAAAGTTCATGCTTTTAAAATATAAGGTTGTAGAATTCTTTGTTGGCGTGACAGTAATATTCTGTACTGTTTTTGGAATAAAAGGCGTACAGTAACAATGGATAAACACATCTCAATTGAAAATACAGAATGCTTACTAATGCATAGATGACATTTTTATAAGCAGCTACCTAACTTTGCTTGTGATGATACCTGGTAGTAAATACAAACTTAATTTTTATTTTTGCACATTATTTATTATTCAATATGTAATATTTTCTTTAAATACAGTGTTTTAAAAACCTGATGAATCATTTGTAATTACCCTTAAAATCTGTTTTAAACTATTACAATACGAAATGGGTTCAAATCTTCAAAACAATATAACAAAATATAAGCAAAATACATAAACAGTTACGACTTGTAGTAACTTAAACTTGACACTGTTTAACTTTCTGAAGCCAGCTGGTACAGCAGTTGTACCAGGAAAATGACTTTCTTTAACGCCGGCTGTGCTATGTCGTACCAGCCATGCCCTCCTATTTTAGAGAATCGCCTATCTGTAGATCTCTGGGTGGTCCATTGTCGCTGCTCAGAATAGCCGCTGGCTACGCATTATTTCCCTCTTCTTATCAGTTTGGCTACATTTTGGCAAAAACTGCAGGTTTCGTCTCGCGCCAATATACTTGAAAATCAAATAGAGCCCATCTCTAATTTTTTTAGTACTGACTTTTGCTATGATTAAAACGTCAGCGATTTTGCACGCTATTTAAGCAGATTTAACACTTTTTAATCATAGCAAATAAGAATAGATTCATTTTTTAGATTTTATGTCCTTCTAGAAAATAGCTAAAACCGCTTTTATCGTTTACTTCCTTTTTAAACTTATGGATAATAAGATTTTATTTTGACATTTTTTTGGGGGGGAGTGCATAAAACCCTTAAGAACTATTAACTCTTTCAAAGTGCTTCTATTATGTAGGCAATTTTGTCTGATTTATCAGGAGATAAATAAGAGACAATGGTATGCATAATAGTTTTTGCACTTTTCATTCATTCAATGATTGCTTTCAATGATTTTCATTGATTGTAAATTAAATAAAATCAATTTATCTTTAGACCCTCTTTTATGATGAGATCTGACAAAAAGTATTTAAATATCAGTAAAGCTCACGTTACTTCTAAATTGAATCAAAACATCAGTTACATTGTATAAACATTGTAAACTACTTCTGTCACTTGACGATAAATTTCGGCCGGTTTAACATTCCTCGCGTTCAAAAATTTAATCATGGCACGAATCTCACAGTCAGGGGGAGAACTAATTGTCTTAAACATTTTGAATGTGCACAGCAAACTGAAAACACAACATAGAGCAACCAAAATGGCGACAATTGAAAGTCAGTGAACAAGAAAGACTAGTGCGCATGCGCAGGACGCCTACCACAGTGCTGCGACGGCGCTAGAATGAAACAGTACTTAGTTTCCGAATATGCTACATATGTTATTAAAAATCACATTCCAACCTGCAGACTTACAAAGCTAGTTCATATTTATTATATTTTGTAAAATTTTGTTCTCGTTTTCTAATTTCTATTACGAAAATACGCAAATATAAATGAAGTGTGAAAACAAAGTTATAAAATTCACAAATTATTGAAGAGATTGATCAGAAATAGTGAGTAAAATATAAACATTGCATACATTTTGTTCTAAATCAATAGTGCACTGGATATGCATAACTTCATTTAAATGAAAGCAAAATAATCATCGAAAAAATAAAAAATCTAGCAACCCATCTACTATGGGACAGTGTCCGACAAACATGTAAATTTTACTGCATACATGGTACTAACGACTTTTCTCATTAGGAAAATGTCAAAGAGGGGGTAAAACTGTTTCTGATCATGCCGGTCTGAAGGCTATATTATGAGAATTTCGGCCCGGATTTAGAAGGTTAATAGAGCATATGCAATAGTAATACCATACTATACACAAAAAGGAAGGGAGATTATAAAGTATTCATAGCTGTCAACCTTTGAAATATGAAACACTGGGAGTTTCCAGGAAATTCCTACACTGCACAGCAATGCCATTTCAAAGAAAAGAAAGTAATTAATGTATGTTTCAGGTTGCTGAAGTATTTATAATGTGATTCTCATGCAAAAAAATTAATACTTAGATGTTCTAAATTTTATGTTCTTAAGCCTCGTTCATTTCATAATTTTCTTATATTTCGTACTTTATACTGAAAAATCTTACACGGAGAAGAAATGTTTTATAACAAAGTTCTTTTAAATATAATGACAATAAAATTAATAATTAATGTACATGCCATTGTGTTGATAAATTTAGTAATGTAATATTTATTGAAGTAAAACAAGATTTAATATAAATATCATTCGATTAAATGCTGGCTGAATCTACATAAAAAATTCTACGAACATCAACAGTAGATTAGGACAATTCAGATCAAATAAAATTTAATAGGGGAAAATGCTGAAAATCCCTTGTGGGGAATTTGCATAACTTATGGTAACTTATTGTGTCACTTTCATTAACGGAATAAATTTAATTTATTGCTGGAAAATGTTGTCCTTAATAAAGCTTAAAAATAAAACACTGGGCATTTCAGTGATTTACTAGGAGATGAGAAGAAAAACCAGAAAAGCTGGATACTTATGAGTATTACATATATTTACCTTTCTCTTTATGCGTTTTCCTGTATCAGAATCTATATCTGTAACTTCTGTTTCTACCATAAAATAATCATCAAGAGACAATATTCGAGGTGCTGATCCCCCATTTTCAATTTCTTTATCCTGGTGAAAAATATTCCATCTTTCTTAAGTGACTTACATTCAAGTGAAATAACACAATGTTAGTTGAAGTTAATTCCCATTTCAACAATTAAAAAGTGTAATGAAGCATAAGAGCATTTATAATATAGCATTATATTTACCTTAATTAATTTTGCTACATATGTTTTACCAGAACCTGGAAGTCCCCGTAATATTATCACAAGCTGTTTTGGCCTAGATAGTCGCTTAGGTGCAATCAACAAATCTTCAATTAGAGCTGTCTCAGAAATATCATTCTTGAATATTTCAGGTGGAAGTTTAAAAGTTGTGTCAACATTTTTCACTTCCCTACAATAATAGAAAACAGAAGAAATATTTAAAGATACTAAGAAAACAAAACAATAGTGCGAACAATTTATACAGGTCAAATAACTTTTACAGAATAAATAATGATATACGAATAAAAAAATTTTAATATACCAGTTATAATTTACATAAGCTGATCAATTTTTTTTAAAAATTCACCTATCAGGTGAAATTTATATTTGAATTATGAAAAAAAAAAAAACAATTTCAAATTTAAAAATTAAAATAAAATTTGAATAATATTTCCCAATGAAAATTTTATCACTTTCTTCTCACAGAATCGCAAAACACTATAAGCTTTTATCTTATAATACGCAAATTTAATACATACACTGAAAAAGCATTTTGCAATTAAAAAACTATTATGAGGATAAGAAATTCTTTCTCTTTAATGCTTTTCTACAGAAACAAAATGCTGAAAAATCCTAAACTATGTTTTCTAAAAACTGTTTATATTTTCTAAATAAAAATAAATTTATCTGCATAAGATATAAGAACTCAGCTTATGAAATTCATTAATAATAATAAATCTAGCATGAAATTAATTTTTTAAGTGAAATAATTGAAATTGAAAGAAGAATTTAAAAAAAGAATTTCTCAGATTTAAAGAAAAATAAGTAGTACATTATAAAGCATTTCTCCCATTTCCCTAGCCTGCCTTCGTGGTGTAACGGTAGCACGCTGGGCCAGTATTCCAGAGGTCCGTGGTTCAATTTTCGGCGACAGCAGTTGCATATTTTTCATCTTTTCTGCTTCCAATTAACCTAACGACTCTACAAGTGGCGCCCGAACTAAAAGGGTTGTGGATAATGATTCTCCGCACCCAGGATTTGGCGACTAGGTCCCCTAAAACCCTAGCCGCGCTTTAAAAAGGGGGAGTATATAAGGTATTTCTCCCACTTCCCTAGCGTGCCTTCGTGGTGTAACGGTAGCATGCTGGGCCGGTATTCCAGAGGTCCGTGGTTCGATTCCCGGCGAAGGCGGTTGCATATTTTTCATCTTTTCTGCTTTCAATTAACCTAGTGACTCTACAACATATATGAAGATGATGAAAATATCAACACCAAGCATGACACATTCCAAAATTAAATTCATTGATTTAATGCATTAACAAAAAATTATAAATATAAAACTGATGTGAATTACATTTCTTTCTTTGAATTATTGCTGACTTTATCCTTCGCATAATTCCTTGCATTTTCCTGATTGCTGTCCCATTTGAAACGCTTTTCTCTTTCACTCTCATCCTTGTGTCGATCTCTGTCCCAGTCTCGGTCCCGGTCTCTCTTCTGATCTCTTTCTCGGTCTCTTTCCCTCTCTCTTTCCCTGTCTCTGTCTCTATCTCTATCCCTGTCTCTATCTCTATCCCGATTATCACGATCTCTCTCACGGTTATCTTTACGGCCTCTGTCTCTGTCCAGATCTCTATCACGATTTCTATCCCTCTCCCTAAATGGTTCCCGTTCTCGTTCTCGGAAGGGTACTGGTGGCCGTTCCCCATTTCTTTCTGGGACAAATGGTGTTTCCCTGATAAGCGGGCTCCTCTCCCTTCGATGTGAATAGTCAAAAACTAAGAAAAAAGGAAAAAATACATGATTATTCATTTGAAAAGTAAAAGCACCAATTATACACTTTAAAAACAATAAAAACTACTTAATCTCATTTTCCCAAATCTTTGTTACAATCTTACATAACAAAACTTTAACCAGCCATACACTCATACTGAACTTCTGGAGAAAATATGATTATAGTATTTTTTCATAAAAAAAATTAGGAAGAAAATATGAATTTGATTCCAAACAATGAAAAACATTAGTTTCAGCATTCAATAATAAAAATATTTCAATCAAATAATGATTTCCAATACCAGTTAACTCTTTTCTTATGTTGAGAATACTTTTTATTATGTACATAATAATTAGTAAAACCAGTTACACTCAAGATAACAAGAAAGCAGTTAGCTGGCAGTGAAGTCTGGATGCTTCTCAATCAAGTAACTTTTCTGAGTAGTTGGATGTGTACATACATAATTACTTTAAAATAGACTACTCAAGATCAATTGTCAAAGGAGCTTGCTGTTATTCGGTCTTAACAGACATCAAACTCCATCAAACTATGATCTAGTATCCCTAAGCTGAGAAGCATACCACTTAAGAGGTAGCTCAGAACAAGGCGAGATGATGATAAAGAAAGAAGTTATGGGTGCTGCTAAATATAATACTTAAGTTCAGAGCTCCCTTTCCTGATTTTGCTGTCAACATGCATCATAATTCCTGTATAAAGTCTTTTCTTCCTCCTTCGAGCACACCTTCATGGTGTAACAGTACCACACTTGGAGCTTATTAAATGAATCTAAATGTTTGAAGCTCTTCAGAGGCAGATATTATCTTTATTATTAAAAAAAATAATAATAATAAAAAGTGCCCTTGAGATGGTTATTTAAAGTAATAGTACAGTTTCCTAGAATTTTATACATCAAAAAAATTAGTCTGAATATCTTTATTTTCAACTAAAGGGAGACATCTTATATACATTGCAATATTTACTATCTGTATACTACAGTTTGAGAAGCATTGAAAGAATCAAACACAAAAGCTGATTGTAATATATACGATAATTTCTAAAATTAAGATCAGTTTAAGACTGAATGAAAATAAACATGAAATATTCTACCAAAATATAATACTTGCTATTTCAATACTTCATTGTAATTTCCCAATCATGCAAGAAGAATGAATGCATTTGATCATGCATGAATAACAAACCATGCAATTCTGACTGCATGAAGATATAACAAAAAATGAATCTTCTACTTATCCAAAATGACACATAAAGAACAGCAGCCTTTAAAATTTCACATAAATAGAAAATTACTTTTGACAGTTTATTATGTTTAATTACATGATCATTTCCTTTTTGATAACATTATACAGATGTTTCATATATATGCACTTAAAACTTCTGGTTTCAAAAACCTATACCCCAAATTTTCAAAGTAATCTGCGTGAACTGGATGTATTATATGCACATATATTGTTTATTGTTATTCTTGAAATAATTTACACCTAACTTAGAAACTAGGGGAAAAGTCTATTAATCATACTTGAAAAATGTAAGATATGAAGAGAAGAACTGAGAAGTAGAAAAGAATTTCTATGTGAAGGAAGAGGGGTGGAAATAGAACTATTCATCAATAGTGGCAGACATGATTGAACTGGAAAGTCAACTGCAAAAGTCAAATGTTACTTTAAAAATGTTTGAAGGAACTATAGCTATTTACATTAAGCCAATTGGATGACAAAAAAAAAAAAAAAAAACTCCTTGCACAGTTGAATTTTGCATGCATTTAACCTATTTCAAGAAATGATGTATTATTGAAAGAAACAAAAAGCATACAGAGCAATCATTTATAAAAATATTTATATGAAACTGGGAGGAAAAGGGAGAGGCTGATGATTATTGGTTTTTTGTAGTTTTACACAATAACTTTTTCTAGGAGGGAAGAACAAATAACTTTTTCTAGAAGGAGGGAGACTTTTTCTAATTAATGAATAATGTATTAGTTAAGATCTATTGTTAGATACTTGAGTATAATCCTGTTGACTGTGCAAGTTGGCTGACACCAAACCATCACAATTAGTGGAGATCCCACTAAAGTTCTGCCAATCATTCCTGAAGAATTCTGAAGAAACTGACACCTTTTTTATTGAATAAACAATTAAATCAGTATTTGACTTACTTTGCTTTTGAGCTCTGTAAAAAATAAAAATAAAAGGTAACTTATTGAGAATCAGTCGGGGTTACATCAAATGAAAGTGCATTATGAGCAGTTGTTATACCTTATCCATAATTGGCACTAAATCTCTCTGCTTTGGTGACAGTTTCATGGTCAACAGGTTAATACGAAAGTACCTGTTGTTATTTTTAATTTAATCAGGAAGAATACTCTCTAAAAAAAAATTCTATGAATGTAAAACAGCAAGATTTTATAATATCAAGTCTTAAACATATATTAAATAAAATAACAAACAGTTTGAAATCTCGCAGCAGTATTATTTTAAAACCGTAAATATAAAGCACATATTCAGAAAATTCTCCATATTATATAGTAAATTTAGTAATACTAAAATAATGTTTTTTTTTTTTTTTTTTTTTTTTTTTTTTTTTTTTTTTTTAGATCTAACTTTAAATCTGATTTGGACACCATGTTACTTCCTTATACGACCTAGCAAGTTGAAAATGGCATCAAAAATCGCAAATTTTTAAATTAAATATCCCAATCAATTTTTTTCGAAAAGGAATAAAATTTCTTGTATTTTTATTTTTTCAAAATGAGTAAAAAACTTTTCTAAATATAAGTCTAGGAACCAGGAGACCACATTGTCCAAAATTGTCCTTATTTGTCCAAAATTAATTTTTTTTTAATTTGACATTGCTGAAACATGAATATTTCCATCATTTAAAACATTTCTATATAATTGGAAGTATATGACTAAGATCAACGACTGCGAAAATAAAAGCTGAGTATAGTCTTTTAAAGCGGTAAGAGGAGTACGATTTGTATATATATATATGCATTTAATATCGTAGATCACAATAAAAAAGGGAGGTGCATGACTAGATATTATAGCAGTCCCATATACATAATTTCAATATTGTACAGCTAATCATTTTTAAGTTATGCAAGAGACATACATACAGATGTCATGAAAAAATCAATTTAACAGTTTAAAAGTCCTTTATTCTGACCATACATACAGACATCATACAAAGAAATAGTCCAAATAGATTCGGGAATGGCCAAAATTGATATTTCTGTTGAAATATGACACCCAAAATTTTTCGTGATTACAATTCTTCCTTTACTTTATACAAGGAAGTAAAATACATATAATGAGCTGACAATCTAATAACACTGTCATATATTAATCTGTGTCAAATGCCCATATGACTCTACAGTATGATTCTCCTTCCATAATACTACCACTAGCTAAGAGAAATCAAACACTTTCTTTCATAAATCGCACAGATGCTCGGAACTCACGCCATCAAACTGCATCCATATATGTCTGCTACACCATGTGCGGCAACTCTCACAAAACAAAAGAAATGTTTAAGTTGAAACTTGAATTGCTGGAGAAAATGGAGAGAGGATACAGCAGATTTAAATTTATGAAGGAATACAAAGGTTGGAACCTGCACTTAATACAATATTAACCCCCCTCTCATAAAGCGTTGGCTAGCTTTGGATATTTTTGATGCAAAGAGAATGTTTAAATGTTGCAGAATGTTAGAAAAACTTTACCAGTTTTCCAGTGAAGAATAAGATTATACATCTAAAGGTGAACTTTAAAGTAGTGTCCACGACTTTCAGAAACAATTCACACTGAAAGATGTCACATTTATTTTGTCTGTTGCCTGGAAAGAATGTAAAGAATACTGTTTTATGTTGCTGTTGGCACAAAATGTTGCCTATGACAATAATATATGATGAATTCAGTGATGAAAATTGTCTTGCTTTTAAGTCATGTCCCATGCCCCCGTCTGGCATCTTATATTTAATTACATATTCAGAAACTATTAGTGTTAATGAAGAAGAGGTAAAGTCTTGGATGGACACAATTTTGTTCCTGTCACACTCTCTCAAGACAAGGATCAAATATATGAACATGTATTGGAAAAGGTTGGTTATTTGAATATGGCAAAGGACATGAAGGCTATCTTGTCTTAGGGAAGATGTCATAATGAAGGACTTTCCTCATATTCACGTTACACATGGTGAAGTCATGAAACCCAACCATGCAACCAGCCTATTCACATGGGATCGAACTCAGATTGAGCTGTTAGTATTTAGCAGTTTTAATCGCTCACCCACCAATGAGGCACTGGGAAAGGAGAGGGATGAGGAAGAGGTTGGGAGGAATAATTAAAAAGATGTTAGGAACAGTAAGAATGTTAATAAATCCTCTGAGAGGCCTGGGTTTTTGGATCTCTCATGAAGACCTATATTTAAAGAGCCTTTAGCTAAATATGTATAGTTACTTATTTTATTCTCTATTTTCATAAATTTACATTCACCAAGATGGCATTTATATTATTAATAAAAGTAAGAAAGTAAAATATCTTAAATTATAAGCTAATATATAACAAGTGACAAAAAATCTCATGACCAGATAAAGCTGGTCATGGTGCTCAGAGGGTTAAAGAAAGCTGAGAATGAATATATAACTTTCTTAGGATATGTCAAGCAATGTTTGTTTATATATAAAGCTTCACTGAACACATAGAAAAATTTCAAGATAATACTGCAAGCACACATTCTGACATTGGAAGTTATATGTCATCACATTAAGAAATTCGCAACTTTCATCTGATAACATATATGGTAATTTTAAAATATTAAGCAATTTAGTTTTACTGAAATATAAAATCATGTATGTGTATTTTAATTTTAAATAGTTCGTATGATTATTTTTTTGCATTATTTATTTAATAGTTGTTGACAAATCAGAAAACACAACGAATGAACTTGCTGAATTTTCTACAAATAGCATAACAAAACATGAACAAGTAAATTCTAGAAATATGTATTCAGTTATCAGGATAAGTTTTATTCAGAATCGGTAAAATTTTGTTCCGTTTGTTAAGAAAGTTCTACAGTTTTAGAAAAGAAAAACCAATCGCATATTAACAATTGTTCATCCATAAATTTTATACAACATTTATCTTTCAAGTTGTCAGTGCTCTAAGCATTATGTGAATTACTTCCATATTTACCCATTTTTATAATTTATGCGATATTGAACAATTTTAAAATTTCAGCATTCAAAAGTATCCACTAGAAAAACTTATCAAAATATATTTCATATTTTTCACCATACAATTCAGTTTTTAATGATGACGCATAATATAATCTATTAATTTTATAATTTATTTACATAAAAAAAAATTTTAAGAAATGTATGTTTTTTGCCCTATAATTAATTTCTTACTCTATCATACAATATTACTTATATTAGCTAACAAATTAAGCACTACGAACTGAAACGAAAACAGTTCTTCAGAGAATGTTGAGGAAAGATGAAAGCATGTTAACCTATCATTTCAGAAAGTTATAACTCCATACACATACACAGATAAATGCATTTTTATTTGGATCTCAAAGAACTATTATGTCAATGAGGAAAATGCATTTTATAGCCACATAAATGAAATCCTAACTCCATATGAACAAACTAAGCAGCCCAATGCACCACATTATTTTTTATATCTATGTGAAATTTAGTATACTACTTTTGTTATGTTCTGGTGATATGCATCAAAAATAACTGAACGAGCAGTGTCATCAGGTCTTAGTAATATTAGACAAGTGATCTCATTTACAGACAAGAGCATATGAAGCCTATAGAAGCAAAGCTAACATGAAAAGAGACAAGACATTAAACAAAGGTCAATCTTGCACTTTCAAAAAGGCAAGCTTTTGTCTAGGAGTGGATAAAAAGTGTCGCTCTTCAAGTATTAATTTGTGTGTGTGTATATGTACAAGTCTGTGTTACTAATAAATTTATATGGTTGTTATTTAAATTAAGCAGGTATTAATAATTTCAGCTTTTAGAATAACTTGTCCTTTCCATTTCCTCACCAGAATGTAAATCAGTTAGCCAGTATTTAAACAGAGGATTTAGATTGTAAGATAAAACATGTTTCTGGGCTACACAGGATTGCTACTTTTAGTCTCTGCCAGCTCTGATAAGTTGTAATTATTTGTCACTATATTATTACTGTCGATATTTGAATTGGATACGCTGGTTAGAATTATTGAGCCAGCTCACCTCTGGATGAGAGAAAAATTTCATTGTGTAATCTTTGACTATTACACTATATTTTAAATTGAAATTTTTTGTTCCTTTAGTTGCATCACCACAAGCTGTGGTTGATTTTTCTAGCACAAGAATGTGCACTGATGCTCTATGTTCTGTTTAAATAATAAGGTTTAAGTCTTTATCTGATTTTGGGCTTATCTTCAGACACAACAATAATTTGCTTCTTGTCTGTTAGGGGTTAGGGCTTTTACCACATCAAGGAAAATGCTGTGACTGGTGTCCAAACAAATCGCAAATCATGTCACAAGACAGGGCAACATTTAGTCTGCCCTACTCCCCTAAGATTGCAGGCTCCACTCGCACCAGCATATCTGATGGACAGCTCCAGACTCATCGCAGCTACAATGCGAGCATCCATGAAACCGGCAGCTATTTTTGATGGCAGTTCTGTAATGACTTTTCTAAAACAATTAGATTCTCATTTTCTGCTTTATCCAGTTGCCAGATATACACAGATATACAGATTGTCAATATAGAAGTGGCCACACTTCGATGAGTGGGTACAACTATATCGATAACTACTGTTCAGTGAAAAAACCAGTGAGAACTATACAAGTTCAATGTAATTTAAAACCAGCCTTGTGAAAGCATTTCTTGTAGTGAAAGATAGGGAAAAATTAGACGTGGAACTGTTTGATAGATATCAGATTAGAGTTGAAGAACTCAGTTTATATTGAGGAAAATATAAGTTGTAAACTTACTGTATGAAAAAAAAAAAAAAAAATGTTGTGCAAGTTATCCAAATAATTCCGTCTAGGTTGCAGCCACAAATTCAGGATTTTGTTGGATTACAAAACCTAAACATGCTAGAGCAGTTATTTGAGCTTGCAAGTTTGAAAATAGACTAGTGTCAATAAGTACACTGCGCAAAAATAGGGGAGGACAGTTCTATATCTCGCGTTCTACTGGGTCAATTGATAAAATTCAAATTGCATTTTTCATGTCTCGGAAGCACAACTTAGGATATATATTAGATTTATATATAGCATTGTTTTAACATAGTTATTTTGACACAAAATCGGACATTTTCTGAAATAACATACCATTTTTTCCCATATTTCGATTCTACGAGTATAATTATGCCTAGATATTAAATTTTATAAAATTTTGTGTGAAATTTAGAGAAATTCAAAAATTTATCTTGGCAAAATTTTTTCAGTTTGTGCCAAGAATAATTCATTTGGTGAACTACTTAACATGTGTTAACGAATTTTCCTTTCCCTTCCATTATGCCGGAGAGGCACCTCGTTCCTACCTTTTTACATTGTGCACGAGCAGGGAAAAACGTCACATCGTTTCTACTTCCAAATAATTTTAGCAAAGTGTCTAAACCACATTTGATGTTTTATCGCTTTGAGCAAATATGCCAAATTTCAAAACAGGCCAATATATAAATTCCCATACATCTTCGGAAATTTTGAAAAAAAAACTGTAATTTTTTGCACGTATGCTTAGAAATACATCTACTGCAAGATGATGGTAAAATATTTATAGATTATAATTCAAAAACTTTTTTCAAATATTTATAAAAATTATTTAAAAATACAAATTTTTAAAATAAATCATAAAAAATGGGTGAATTTTGTTTGGAATGAACCTAAATTTTGAAATGTGAAAAGAAGAATCAAATAAGTTTAATAAAAAAAAGAGAGATTAATAAATATATACCAAACTCAATTAACATTGAGGAACTAAAATTTTGAGAGCTAATTTTTTAAAAACTACTCATGCGATTCTTACACAACTTGGTAGTTTGGTGTAATTTGAGTCATAGACTTGGAATATGGGGGAAAAAAAATGGTATGTTATTTAAGAAAAAGTCCGATTTTGTGTCAAAATACCTATATTAGAACAATGCTATATATAAATCTAATACATATCCTAAGTCGCGCTTTCGAGAAATGAAAAACACAAGCTAAATTTGGTCAATCAACCCAGTAGAATGGGAGCTATAGAACTGGGCATCATTTATTCTTGAATGGTGAATTTCTTAATACATAACTGTAGAAGATTTAGAGGGTGCTAAACACGATAATTTTAGATATGCAATTATATTTTAAATAATGATGAATTAGTTAGCAGAGGCTGAGTGACAAGCTATCAGCATGTAGGCGAAGAGGCGAAAGAGAGAGAAACTATGCTGTTATTAGCTATTTATACAAGACAGGTGTACAAAGTACAGCTAATCTGTGATTGGTTAAATTTTGGCTGCCAATTTAATCTTTTACATATTCTTTATTTTTATTACATATTTATATATAAATTAGAGACAAAAATGTAATATATTTAGAACCAAAACAACAAGGTCATTTTGGGATATTTTTGTTGAAAAAACTTATTATATATATACACATAAAATCTGCCAAGAAGATATTAGGTAGTGTATTCTTCTGATAGACATGTACCATCTTGTAGGTTCTAATAGCTATTAGTCCACAAAAAACAATAAGAGAAATATAATTTATGGGTTTTGCCTTGATGTGGTATAAGTTAATTAGTCCAAACACTCCTAACAGACGTGAAGCAAATTATTGCTACATTAAGCATTTATTAATTCTTGTTCATTGAACAGAAGTTGGTTGATTCTTGTTCATTGAACAGGACTTTTTTTTTTTTTTTTTTCCTTGAACAAGAACAAACCAAATCCTTGAACAGGAGTTGGTTTGTTCTCGTTTCAAGTAATTATCGCTATTGATTGGAAAAAGTCAATTTCCGATCAATAGCGATAATTACTTGTTTTATTCATGATTTAAATTTAAGTCCCCTTAAAAAGTTTTTTTTTTTTTTTTTTTTTTTTTTTTCATGATTTACATTTAAGTTCCTTTGGAACATAATTTTCGGAATTAAACTTTCTACATGTGGGTTCCCTCTTTTTGATACATTCTACTAAATTTATATTAGGAGATAATATAATCAATTATTTCTTTAATAAATAAATTACATTTAAGTATACATACAGTTGTTTCTTGGTGTTTCATAAATCATGGGACAAACGTGAGTGGTGGAACATACTAAAACATGCATTTTTTGTATAGGAATGTAGGGTTTAAAGTGACGGGTTAAGGCAGGAACGCAAAAAAAACGACACAGATGAAAAGGTGTTTATGTACAAAATCAACACAAAGTGCTTCTTTGTAGCAATACAGTATTCACAATAACTGTTCAAAAAAGGGGAACACTAACAGTAATAGGAACTACAGCTGTGATTGCCTGGCAATGCAGCGGTAGAGGGCAGTAGTGAGCCTGACAAACCACGGTCTGATGCATCAGAGGATCATTTGCAACTCTGATGTCCAGCGTGATGAGCGAGTTTACGCACAGGGAAAAAGCTGACATGCATCTCATGTATGGTGCTGCTAATGGGAATGGCAGAGCAGTGCTACGGTCGTACCAGGAACGGTTTCCGAACAGACATATGCTGAAGCACACAATGATGATCGAAAGGTTGCATCGGTCTCTGTGTGAAAACGGGTCATTTGAAGCCACCTCTGACACTAGGAGTGGAAGAAGAATTGCCCGACAACCTCACATTGAAGAATCGCATGAATCACCTCAGACAAGTACAAGAGCTATTGCACGTCGTCTGCAGCTGAGTCATTCTACCATTTGGAGAGTATTGCATGAAAATGATTTGCACCCATACCACTTGAAGAGAGTCCAAGCCTTGCAAGAGATAGATTACCCTCTCCGAGTTCATTTCTGTCATTGGTTCTTGCAGCAGTGTGCGGCGCAGGCGGATTTCCCATTGGATGTGCTATTCACGGACGAGGCAACTTTGTCACAGAACGGTATCTTCAATAGCCACAACATGCACATGTGGGCAACTCATAATCCACACGGCACATGTGGGCAACTCATAATCCACACGGCACATGTCCATATGCATTCCAAACCCGCTTCTCCGTGAATGTGTGGACGTGTATTGTTAACGACTACCTCATAGGGCCATACCTCTTACCTGCACGTACAAATGGCTTATGTTATCATATTGTCCTGCAAGAGGTGCTACCAGAATTGCTGCAGGATGTTCCGGCTGTCATTCGAGATCGCACGTGGTTCCAGCATGATAGTGCAGCAGCCCATAACCACGTGCGGATCCGCAATTACTTAGATGGGACATTTCCGGGCTGATGGTTTAGCCGTGGTGGACCCGTTCAATGGCCACCCCATACGCCAGATTTATCCAGCTTGGATTTTTTTTTTATGGGGCCATTTGAAGAGCATCATTTACGAGACTCCTGTTAACTCACTGGAGGACCTCGTTGCATGACTATCCATTGCGACTGCAAACATGGCCGAAATGCCTGTCGTTTTTCAAAATGTTCGTCATTCCCTTCTGCGACGTTACCAAGCATGTATTACTGCTGGTGGTCACAATTTTGAACATTTATTGTGAATACTGTATTGCCACAAAGAAACACTTTGCATTGGTTTTGTGTATAAATACATTTTCCTCTCGTGTCCTTTTTTTTGCGTTCCTGCCTTAACCCGTCACTTTAGACCCTGCATTCTTATAAAAAAAATGCATGTTTAAGTACACTTCAAGTTTGTCCTATGATTTATGAAACACCTTGTATATGAATATGTATATTCAAAAGGGGTTGCTACAGAATTTACTTTCTTCACTGGTCCTAGACAGATACTTCCAATTACAAAATTCCACAAAATAAGGCATAGATTTGTATAAAAACAGTAATGGGAAATAAAATAACTTACAGATTGTTTTACTGAATAAGCAATAATTATCTAATAAGTAAGTAACAAATTGCCTGAATGAATATTACAATATAGTTTTAATAACTAGTTCACTGGACAAGTACAAAACAACTAATTAGTTTACTACTAATTTTAGCTTGGAGGATCAGTGGGTGGTTCAGTAAATATAAAATATAAATTTTTATGACTTACACAAACCAAAATTTCCAAACCATAAAATATCCACTATGCTTTACTATGCTAAATGCAGAATGCTTAATATTTTCAAGTTTAACATATATACAAGCACATATTCTCAAGTACAATCAAAATGATATTCTGATATGATGGCATTTGAACTACATAATAAATTAGGATTGATGATCTTAAATAATATTTAAACTCTATCACACATACATACTTTTCACAACCACATCTAATGAACAATATAAGGGGATTTGGAAAATAATTTAGGTACAAAAACCCATTGTGCAATGCTGAATGGCTCACAAATAATTTAAAATAAAGAATATAAAACAAAACATTCACTGCATGCAAACAACATTCTATATTATGTATAAGAAATATAGTAATCATTCATAAATTAAAAGATTTATACTCAGAATATAAAAATGAAAAATTTTACAAGAAGAGAAATTTCCATCAGTAAAAATTTCAAACTTCAACTTCAACTTTTCAATTTTCCATGGAATTACTCCATATTTGATATAAATATTTACTATATTCATATTTTCTTCAGTCAGTATTTCCACGGTAAATAAAAACATCTTATCGCAGAAACTTAAGATAACACAAATTATTATAAATCCTCCAAATAAATCTTACTGAAATAATTTGTTAACTTTTCAGTTGTTTAATAACTGATTAAGAAAGCAAAAATCTGCTGAACTCTGGAAATTTAGAATTTTTTTTGGCCAACTAAAATCAGAGTAAATTTTCAACTAAAAACAAGAGAATTTTAACTGAAATCACGACTAATAAAAATGATCAGATGTGACAAAGAATAATAAAAAATACTCCTGCCTAATACATATTCAGAAAGGTTATACGGAATAAAGAAAGAACATGTTTAGAAAGAAAGAAATTCAATGAAAGAGGAAAGTTAAACCATTTTTTAAAAATCTCATATATATATATATATATATATATATATAAAAAGTTGGTTAGCTTTGCTTATATATATATATATATATATATATATATATATATAAGCAAAGCTAACCAACTTTTTTTGTACATATATATAAGAATATTCAACTTCAGCATTAAGCCCTCCCAATACTAATAACATTCATCATTTTTAAAGATATTATCAATAAGAATGTTAGGAATTAATTATTTCTATAAAAATTTTTAAAATTTCCAGTAAAAAAACACAATCCTCGTCTTATAAAAAAAGTATCCGTTCTTTTAACATTTCAACATTTAAAAACATGCTATTAAATTACAAATAAAAATACATATCCCACGAAGAAATAAAACAATCTCATAGAAGAATAAGAAAATTAGCAAGCTAAAGAATCATGCAAAAAAAGAATATACAGATAACCTTAACAAAGAAAATGAAAAAAAAAAAAAAAAAAAGCATCTCATAAAGCAAAACTAAAAATTTTGCAGTCAATGAAAAGTTTGTGATCTCATATTAAATATGAAACACATTAACAATTTCATAAAAAAAATCACAATATAAAAAGATGCACTTGATCTGTCAAGATCAGAAAATTACAACCCTACTTTAAACCACCAGTCAAACTGCAAGGTCAAAGCTTAATGTTTCAACTAAACACATATGGAACACATTACTAACAAAAACTAGTATGTAACTAAATCAAGCTTGGGGGAAATTAAAACCATCAACTTTTAAATTCGGATTCCGATATAAAAATAAGATACAATATGCATCCTTCTCATTATTCTATTCTTAATTATATGAATGCATCGAAAGCATTAAGAAAATTCATACCTTTGCCAGGAGATGCAGCCTCAGATTCCTTCTTTGCTGGAACTGTAGATGTAGTCATGGGTTTCATACCATGTCCATAATCAACTGATTCAACACTGACTTGAGAAAAGATAATAGGTGCACGTGGTGCCAGATTTAAATCCGAACTAAAATTATCTACAGAATAAAATAACATATCGTCACATTTACCCAGTTTTCGAACACATGTGTTCACACTGAATTTTTACGACAGCTGCAATATCATGCCAAGTAACTAAACATATCTCGAATTGTAATCATTTTTAAAAAATCACAGAAATATTCAAGTTATCAATTCTTAGAGACTCAGAATAGAATGACCCACTAACATCAGGTTTAAGTGTGGGGGAAATGGACCACAATACGAATAAAAAAAGGCAACACTATCCATCAATATCCAGTTCATAAGTTCCTTTACATAACAATAAAGATAAAGAAGCTTATAAAATGCCCATTTTCCTGCAAAATCACATATCATCATGTTTTTAAATTAAGCCAATTATATATATTCTAAGCATAGATAAAAGACTGAATCTTCAGGTCTCCTTAAAATTTTGTGCATTTTAAAGGCAAATGCATCTTGAAATTTTATAAAAGGGCTAAATATTGCAGGAAATGACTTTTTTAGCAGCTCTTAAGTCTGTGAATGTAATTTATAAGTTTGGAAAAACTTCATGTTTTTATTAATGAACCTTTTATTTGAACATTCGATAAACAAAGAGGAAAAATATTGAAATAATGAAAAGAATGAATCTTGAAGAAAGGAAAAAGTTTAAAAAGTAATTAAATAATGAAAAGAACAAAAAATCATGCAGAGAAAAGGCAAAATGATGGAAAATTTGAAAAATTTAGATTCTATTAGATTAGGAACTTTAAAGAAAATAATAATAAAACTGAATATTCATACTGTACTATCAATTATAGTAAATTTAATAATTAATGGTTAACAAATATATTTCTGATAAAAATTTAATTCTGACATAGATAGCATATTGGGAATAATTTATGAAGGGGAAAAAAATCTCAAAAGAGGAAAATTTTATGGAACAGAGATACAGGAAAAATGACTAATTCAATGATTAAATTACTTCTTGATAAAAACATTTCATGTAATGCGCCCTTTTTAATATGCCATTAATGCTGAGATATTCCTTTCATACATTTATATATGCCATTTCAGGCGTATTTTAGGGGGAAATAATAGCATAATAAATCATAAACATAATGAAAGTATTAAATATGATACTGATATAAACCCACTAAATTTTGTAAATATTCCAGCTAAGATATATGTCACTATTTAGAAAGGTTCTTGCTATTCAAAGCTCAACACATTTGTAAACACTTTTCTTCGCTCTTAAAACTTCTATGCAATTAAACAATTTTAATATACAAACTTATAATATTTCAACTTTCTCTACTGAAAATTGCAAAACTTTGAATACATTTTCATACAATCCAAATTCATACATTAAAAATACACATATCAGAAATATTCATATGCCTAATAAAAAAATAATTTTTTGAAAGACAGTCCTCATTTGCATATCTAAAATACTTTTATGCCTAACATATTAGCATTTTATTAATTTTTACAAAATAAATTTTTTATTTTCATGAATTTCCGTTTCAACAGGTAGTGCTGCAACTGTACATTCCCCATAACAGAGGTCATGAAATTGCACAGACAAGATTTCCCCCCTCCAATGGCAGGCACTCAACTGACTTCAGCTTGGCCACTACTTAGGCCAGAAGTGGTAGTCACTTTATTAAGGAGGTAGCTACCAGGTGGACTACCTTTGCCTGCTACGAAGGGACAGACAGTTACAACCATGCCTTCTCTGCGATTCGAACCCAGGCCCATTGGTATCCCAATTGGCTCCCCTAACCACTATACCACCAGAGCAGCACAGACAAGATTCTAATGCAGTACTGTTGCCAGTAATTGTGATAATGTAGAGATGATGACTATTTACAATGGAAAGCATTCAGAAAAGAAAATTTCATAAAAGGAATTGTAGTAGTACTGTAGCAACATTAGTATGAAATGAAAGCTTTGAAAGCAATAAACTGAGTCTGGTTAGTATTAATGTGTATTTTCCTTCAACTTGTAGAACTGTCTTTCCAGTGGCACTATTCTAAGCCATAATTACTCTCATCCCATGATGTAATCAATTATAAGGTTGTATTTATAACTCACCCAGAAGACGAGAATTAGTGCTAGTTTGGCTACTATGCTATACAAGATGCATTCAATTAAAGTACATCTACTCCTACAAATGGGTAATTTGTAATGTTCATTTACATGTAAATTATTACAACCACCTTATGAAAAGGTCATAAATGTTGGAAATAAAACTAATAACCTTAATAATGCATCTTAAAGCTCCTATATTATTTAGAATCATTATTTTAATCCCCATGCTCATATATGTTACTTTTCTTAAGTATGAAATTGAAATGAATATTCACATCATCTTTATTAAAGAATTATATTGTTTACAGATGAAGGTTAAGTTAAATATAGTACTGATATCATTGATTTATAAAGTTTTTCTCCCGCTTTCCTAATGTGCCTTCGTGGTTTAGTGGTTCTGCACACTGGGCCGGTATCCAGAGGTCCACAGTTCGATTCACGGCGAAGGCGAATTTTTCATCTTACCTGCTCCCCCCCCCAAAAAAAACCTAAACCTTATGTCTCTACAGTGGTGCTTGAACTAAAAGGGTGTTGCATGATGATTCTCCTCACACAGGATTTGGCGATTGGGTCCCCTAAAAACCTCAGTCGCCCTTTAAAAGGGGGAGTATATAAGGTATTTCTCCCGCCTCCCTAGCATGGCTTCATGGTGCAGTGGTTCTGCATGCTGGGTCGGTATTCCAGAGGTCCGTGGTTCGATTCCCTGCAAAGGCGGTTGCTAATTTTTCATCTTGCCTGCTTCCAAAAAAATATCTAATGTCTCTATAGCTTTAAGGGTTCAGTTTAAAGAAAACCCTAAATGAGTGCATTTTTTAGGTTAGTGAAAGAAATCTGAAGACAGTTGTCAAATTTACCAAAAAGAAAAAAGAAAAATATTGTTCAGTGTTTGTTTTGTGTTCTCGCACGAACACACATATATATGCCTCGACATAAACTAGAGACAGTAATCTGAAGAGTACAAATGGCAATACCTTATTAAGAAATTATTTCTGGTCTATTTTCTCTCTTTTATACCCTTCGGTTTATATCTCTCACTAATAAGTTTCAAACAACTAACTGAGCTTAATTCATCATCATAACTGGCACCATCTCTAAGCCTTCTACACTCATTCAGGGCTGGATTCACCATTAAGCAATAAAAGCACATGCTTAGGGCATCAAGGAAAAGAGGTAAATTTTCTATTGCCAGTTTTACCATGGAATGTATGACATAGCTAAAGCCAGACAAAGATGGAAAGAAGAAAAAATTGCCACAAATATATGAGGGGACATCAAAATCTTCCTGCACTCCCTCACCGACTTTCCAAAATACAATCATTATTCAAATTTTAGAAGTAAAATACTCTGTACATGTGTTATTTCTGCTTTGAACATATAACATTAAAAGAAAGAATCAAATATTAAGTTTTGGAGTTGTTCAGTATGCTTTTATATTTTTTCTGGAATGCTAGCTGTTTCTTTGCTTTATTTCTTTGCTCACAAAAAGCTTCACAGAAATACTCAACTTCTGCAAAACAATAGATATCGCTACTGAAAAGAGATTTATTATATGTAAAAGCATTTGCACTTCAAATTCTTATTAATATTTTTAACAGTTTCACACTTCTGGCTTTAAGCCATTGTGTGGATACAATGATAAATATAAGATAAATATTTAATAACAGCAACAACCAAAAAAAGTGGAATAAGAGAAAAGAATAAAAGCTGATTTTAAGCTGAATAAAATGTTGTAAATCATTTATTTATTTATTAATATTTATAAAGGAGGAAGAGATGGTAAACAACTTATCAATACTATTTATAGATGATGACATTACTGCTAAAATACACATATCCTGACAATGAAAAAAATCCATGATTCAATTTGAATATTAAAAGTTATTTCATAAACAACCATTGCAATTATTAACAATTAACTTGGCCTCTTTATTAAGAATATTTTTCATTATTAGGAATATATCTTATAATTAAAGTTTAACTTAACACATCAAATGAGATTATTTTCTAATTTATATTTAAGAAGGAGAAAAGGAAAACTAAAATGCTTTAAAATTCATTGCATATAACCACCAACAGAAACATGTTAGGATACTTTTATGAAAGTCAAATGGTTTTAGCATGAAAATCATGCTCAGTTTGCATCAGTGTTATGACCAGTATATTAGGATAAATTAAGTGTCGCTATAGTGTTAATTAGTTACGGTAGCAAATTACTGCAAACTTTATATAACCAAACCACAACTAGTAATAAAGTATCAGATATTTTTCATTATAGAACAAATTACGGCAAACAGTTTTTTTAGACAGAAATGAACGTGTGAATATTGTATATTAGCCATCAATAAATTAAAGGCTTTGTTCTTATATCTTATAGCAGTGTTTTCATTGTCAGTTACTGCATGATACCAAAAATGACTTCCATTTTTGTCTTTGAAGCATCACTTCATAACTGGTTTAGCATTTTGTAATTCCTCGGTCCAATTTGGCTGACGAGGATGCATTTTGTCACTCACCTCAAAATCATTGTCTTAGAATCATCAAAACCAATCTCTGCATGCTATGTCAGAAACAAGTTCTCCATACATGCTTGTTTCTGACATAGCATGTTCTCCATACACTTAGATTAGTAAATTATGACTTTCCACAGCAGATTTCTTGAGATGAAAGAAAAAGAGTAATATTTCTCACAAATGCTGTTTTGTAGGTACAAACCCAACATGTTCGAGGCAATAAATATGTATGTTCTTTTCACTCCACTCAAAAGTCACACAAAGATGTCAAAGCCTAATGTTTCTACCGTTAAATACTCATATTGCTATCTGCTATGATCAGTGGCGTAACTAGAACTCTTGGGCCCTTATGCAAAAATATTTCTTGGGCCCATATAATAAATTATGGCTCAATGTGTCGGCTCAACATGTTAGCCGGACTCAACGTGTTAACGAAAGGCAATGTCTTGCTTTAATATTGACAGATAATTTTTAAGGGAATGCATTTAGTTATAATTAAATTAGTTATTAGATAACCTTAGTCATTATGGATTTACATGGCCACTATTAAATTAAATTTATTTTTTAATAATATTTATTAAAAAGCCCTATTAATATCACAATCTTATAAAATTTCACAGTTTAAAATACATGCAATTTATGACATTGATTTTTTAACAATATTAGGATAATTACACATTAAAACTACAAAACATAAAACTCAACAAAATAATTATGTGTCTTTTTAAATTGAAGGCCTGCCCAGACATTTTGGCTAATTTATATCGATTTCCTTCTCCTTAAGCATATTTTCTAAAAATTAGAAATTTGTTTCAATATGCAAAACAAAGTTTTCATTAGTTTCTGTGTGTCTTATCTCCTAACTGCCAACGTCTCCACAATGTACTCCCTATGACGGATCTGGTAAAAGTTAAATAGTCCTCCCCCCTCCCCCGACAGACGTGAAACAAATTATCACTATGTCTCAAAGTAACTATAAATCAGATAATAAATTTAAATAAAGGTTTAAATAAACTTCTTATTCAAAAAGAACTTGGAACATATAGGCATGTTCTTACGCTAATAAAATAAAATACAGTTTATGGTGATATAATTAAACAAGAAGAGTGAAATTCAAACTAAAAATATGGACTAGTGGTCAAAAACTATACAATTTAATTTCAATTTAATCTGGCTTAGTAGCTCTATTGTCATAATAAACTCAAATGTCAGCAGCAGTAATGGAAAGACTAATAATTACAAATCATCAGAGCTGACAGGAACTAATGCAGGGAGCAAGTGGAGTTCAGAAACACTCGTCTCACAGTCCAAAAAACTCGGTTTAAAAACTATCTAAGTGATTTGCATTCTGATGAGAAAATAGAAATGGGAAATTATAGTAAAGGCTGAAACTGTAAACAATTGGGTAATTTACATAATAATAACTGTACATATATTTGAAGAATAATTTTCTTTCTCTTTACATATTTAGTTTCTTTTTTCAATACGTTTCCTTTTCACTTTAAATTTTTCGAGATTTAATTAAAGACTTTTGTTATTCTAAAAGACTAAATGCATTTAGAATGTATGGAAAAAGCTGCTAATTTTATTTCTTTAGTAATATGAACATTCAGAAAAAATACGAAATACTGAGGTCTGGTCACAGAAATGGTGTGAAAGAATTTGGCATATTTTTTTAGAATATAGGGACGCACCAAGCAAAAAAAATCTAGAAATGGGGAAACTTTTAGAATTTAAAGTAGGCATTGAAAGCAGAATTTAGAAAGGCACCACGCTTCAGAATTTAGGATCCACAGAGGCTGCATCAGGTGGCAAAAATGCCTAGCGCCACCTCTGTGTATGAAGCATTAAGACATATTAGATGAATCTTTTGAATTGTCAGTTTTCAATTTCTTTATTAATATAAAAATTCCTTTCTATATTGTCTGTTCATATGATCAGATTAGAAGTACTTTTGATATTTTCCATGCTTGTATCTAGTGAAAAGTAGAGAAAATAAAAGGAAGATAAAAATGTTAAGAAAGCGATTTTAGGATCAGAAGTAAAACATTCAACTATTATGTTTTCATAGTTCTTCCAGATGTTCTCCAAAATGTAAGAAACTGTGTGTTACTACCACGGAGACATTTTTCATTTTATCACATTTTTCTGGAATCTTTTAGAATCGTGGGTCTATAAATTTGCCTTGAAATCTTTCTAAACTTTCCAAGCTTCAATGCCTAAAATCCTAAAGAAAAATTACCCCTACCAATTCTGTAACAGCAAAAATCCAGAAATGTTTTCAGAAAAAAATTGGAGGAAACAAGAGTGAAATTAATTTTATAGAGAAAACTGATGCATATTCTGATCATTCTAAGAAATGGGAAAAATTCTTACCATGAAAAAATTTAAAAAAACATTTTTAATTAATTACATAGCTATTTTGCTTCTGCTAAAAACTGTTTCGTAAACTTCGTGTTTTATAGCATTATTGCTTGCTTATTTTTCAGATTCAAAAAATTGTATATGTGGCCAAAATGGAACTTTATAATATGACAGTGAAAAATAAAAATGCTTTATTCTAATGTTATTTCTTAAACATAATTCTAATATATTACCATTATTTTAACAAAATTTATCAATGTTAGAATGTTCTAAAAAATTCCCAGATCTCGGAATTAAAAATTTTCTATAGAAACCGATCTTAAAATCGCCAAAATGTTGATAATCGCCAAGTTTAGAAACGTTTAATAAAAGAATTCACATTCCCAAAAGTGGGAAGTTATTTGAGAGCTCTTTATTACAAAAAATGAAATAATTTTGAAATGCTTATGTTTCACTTCTTGCTCAGAAACTCGAGTATCCCACAATTATTTATATTACAAATAGGAACAAATTATAACTCGTGAACCCATTCAAAAAATAGCCATCGCCAAAAATATTCCTGCAAAATGCTAATTCACACCCAAAATGGCAGTCGTAAAAACAAACAGAAATTTCAGATAATTAAAATTAAGGACCTTCTGCCGATTTTGGCCAAAATTAAGGACTTTTAAGGGCCAAAAATCGATTCTAAAAAACTTAAGGACTTTTAAGGACCGTACATAAGTATGTACATATAAGCGAACGTACACATGTCACAAAAAAAGTCCCTTTTGAATCCATTTTAAACCCATTTTATAATCCTTTTTAGAAGGAAGAGCCCTTTATTCTGTCCATACCTATACAGGTAATGAAAAACCCCCTGTCTAAATGCATTAGGGAACGGTCAAAATGGATATTTCCATTGAAATATGATACACGACATTTTGATGTATGTAACACTTCATTCATTCAACTTTTATGAGGTCACCTTGACCTTGGCCATAGTACTTACAAAAGAATTCATTTTCTTATAAGTTTAACCATGTGAATGTAGTTCAGCGGGACATTCAAAGGTCCCTATGCAGCGGCATTCTTTGCATAACCTTATTTATGCCACTGGCTATGCTGTACTAGTACAACTACTGCCCTCTTAGCACCAACAGCAAAAATTAATTCAAGCTCAAAATATAGGATTATGGGGACAGTATGGTTGGACTTACAAAGGTGTGGAAGCAATTATTTGACAAAGAAAGGATCATCCCAAATAGATTCTTTTGTGTCTGTTGTAGCTTAAATTTAGTATGCACTCATACTACTTCTAATTCAAGTATATTAATATTTTTCGGAGCTATATATAGGATCTATGATTTTTTTTTATGTTCTCGCTGAGTAGTTGGGATGTACACTGGTGTGCAAAAATTAAGGACAAAGTCGAAAAATTAGCATATCAGCTGAACGAAGAGGCAGAGCGGACAGAAAGACCAATCAGGAGATTAAGTAAGGTGATGTACGGTAGCACATGCGCAGATATGCAGGTAGACGTAATGGGGGAGTGTCTGAGTAGTATAAAGCATGTTGTCGGTGTAAAATCAGTATTTCTGGCAAAGAGATTGCACGCCGTATAGCAGTTAAAATCACACCGAGTTGCTGCCTCAGCGAGAAATGTGAATAATCAATCTGTTAGACGACATCTGGATGCTTTTACCCAAGGTCGAATCATTGGGAAGTTGGAGGAAGGCCACAGTGTGACAAGTGTGGCTGCAAAGTTCGGAATTGCTCGCAGCATCGTTTCACAACTTTGAGACAATTTCAAACTACAGGAACAGATATCTGGGGGGTTAGTAGTGGTCGTCCACGAGGAACCACACCCGCAGATGACAGGTATACTGCCTTATAGGCCAGAAGAAACAGGCGGCAGACAGCGGGAGAAATCGCTAGACACACGACACAGGCGACTGGACGACTGATATCGAGTTTTGCCGTGGCCAGAAGACTGCACGGTGGTGGTCTGTTTGCACGACGCCCTGTAGGGTGTGTACCTCTAGTGCCTGCCCATCGGAGAAGGCGTTCTCTGTGGTGCCGGGAACACCGGAATTGGAGAGACAATGAATGGGGATGAGTACTCTTTACAGATGAGAGCAGATTCAGTCTGAGTAGCGATTCACATCGCATAATCATCTGGAGAGAGCGGGGAAGCCGCAATCATCCCTCGAACATCATTGAAAGGGACAGGTATGGAGGTGGCGGTGTTCTCGTTTGGGGAGGCATCATGCTTGGTAGTCGTACAGACCTTCACATCTTCGACGCAGGTTCAGTCAACGGGACCCGTTATTGTAACGAGATTCTTCTTCCATATGTACGTCTTTTTAGAGGCGCTATGGGTCCGCAGTTCCTTTTCATGGACGACAATGCACCATGTCATCGCACAGACCAAATTTAAATGTTTTTGTGATCTGATTTCGAAATTTTCATTAATATTACAAGAAACAAACATTTAAATACCAGAACATTCTTTCAAAAGCAATAACATCCCTCTTAATACTTGCAAGGAAAATTGTCCAATCCTGAATGCTAAGAATTTTTTAAAAAATATATATGAAATCTACTCATCCAGAAATACGTAAGGAAAAAAATAACTGCTAATACTCTACAGATAATCAAAGAAATTATTAAATAGAGAAGTTTTTATCACCAATGGTGAATCTTCTGATAAAATTTAGTAGAATTTATTAATTTCATAAAATCTCCAAAATAGAGAGATTTGTACCAGATATAGTTAGATTTGTACATTTTTAGTTTCCTATTTACACTAAATTTTTTCAACATCATATCCTTATAAATGAAAGCATTAATAATTTTGCATTGCTTTATTCCCAGTAATTTCAAAGTTTTATCTAAAAAAGCTCTCTCTTTTTTTTTTAAAATGTTTTATCTGCATTTAAATTAACTTGGGGGGGGGAGGTAGTACACATACTCAAAAGGAAAACTATTAAAAGTAAAATTAGCAACTACATTCCTATACATAAAACTAAAATAAAGAAATGAAAAACTTTCAGGATTCGCTGCTTTAATATTAGATCAAGAAAATATTCACATAAAGTTTCGCCTTACAAAACACTGTAATTTATGCTTTACTTTATATGCACTTTAGTTACTTTATATGCACTTACTGAAATGCAAACTGCTGTCACTTTTTTCAAGATATTTGTATTTTTACAATATTGTAAATAATTTTATTTCATTCAAACTGATTGCCAAAGCCTAAAAATTAGAGCGGTTATACTTTTAATTCTAAACTATATTTTTACTTAGAGGTATAAATATACGAGGGCCATCCAGGAAGTAGATTACGTTTCCGTCTGTGTCCGCTAGGGGCGGGGCTAGCGCGGCCATCTTGGGGTCAGAGCGTTGCGCAGCTCAGTCTGCATCTAGCCGTGCTAGTGAGAGGTTCGTGCTGTGCTCCGTTCAGATACTGTGACGGTTTGAAATGTCTGCGTTAATTGAAAATCCCGCGAGCTGCGAGGTGCGCTCAGTAATAAGGTTTCTGACTGCAAAAAACTGTAAACCGATAGAAATCTATCGGCAGCTTCGTGAAGTGTATGGGGACAACATTATCACTGAAGGTGGAGTGCGTCAGTGGGTCATAAGATTTCAAAATGGCCGAACCAATGTTCACGACGAAGATCGAAGTGGGAGACCCAGCATACTCGTAGTGACCGCCGAACTTCTCGAAAAAGTCGATGCTAAAGTCCGTGAAAATCGAAATTTCACAATAACGGAACTTTCTTTGAGTTTTCCACAAATTTCGCGAAGTTTGTTGCACGAAATCATCAGCGAAAAGCTTGGTTACCACAAGTTTTGGGCAAGATGGATTCCAAAAATCTTGACAGAGGACCACAAAAATCAGCGAATGGCTGCAGCGTTGAACTTTTTGGACGCTTACCATAAGGATGGTGACTCTTTACTCGATCGCATCGTTACTGGTGACGAAACATGGGTGAAACATGTGAACTGTGAAACGAAATTGCAATCAATGCAGTGGGGGCACACAAGTTCTCCCCAAAAACCCAAGAAATGCATGCAAACAATGTCGGCAAGGAAGATGATGGCGACTGTTTTTTGGGACAGAAAAGGTGTAATTTTGGTGGACTTCCTGGAAAGAGGCACTACAATAAACTCTCAAAGGTATTGCCAAACTCTCCAAAAACTCAGAAGAGCAATTCAAAAAAGCGCAGAGGAATGTTGAGCTCTAAGATCTTGTTGATTCACGACAACGCCCGGCCCCACACGGCAAATGTCACTCGTAAAGTTCTTGAATCTTTTAAGTGGGAGTTGTTTCCTCATCCGCCGTACAGTCCCGACCTGGCACCGAGCGACTTCCACCTATTCCCAGCAATGAAGAAGTGGCTGGCTATGCAGCGTTTTGATGACGACGCACAGCTGCAAGAAGAGGTAACGAAGTGGTTGAAGGCGCAGGCGGCCGAATTTTTCGACGAAGGAATTTCCAAGCTCGTACATCGCTACGATAAATGCCTTAATTTGTATGGTGACTATGTAGAAAAGTAATATTTGAGTGTGGCTTTCATCTGTATATAATAAAATTTGTTTCCTATACTTTGTTTATTTTTTTATTCCAAAACGTAATCTACTTTCTGGATAGCCCTCGTATATAATGTAGTCTTGATGTTCCTCCAAGATGATATATGACTAGGTAGCTGAAATTAATAGTCTTTATGTATACAGGTATTAAAGTGAAAAACTGATTCCCACGATTTTAAAAAATATGATAGTACAAAGGAAATTATTGTTAAGAAAGTAATAGAAGAAAGCCTTCCCTTTATAAATTGAACATGGTGATCCTGAAAATGAATCAACATATTTAAAAGTGAACTTAAAGATATTCTGTCAAAGTTTTTATGTTCATGATATTAGGATTGGAATTTTTCATTCAACTTCCCTCCATGCTTATGACTCTATAGGAATACTTATGTGAAATTAAGGTTTAACTGGACATGTTTTATTATGGAAAGAAAAATCAAATGCGTACAGCATATAAAAAAATTTTTTGTGGCTTTCAGGTCCGGATTTTAGATCATTCCGGATAATGGACGTCCGGATTTCAGACTTTGTACTGTATACAGTAATACATGGATTCAAATAATACAAACATTCAAATAATAAATACAGAAAAAAGTCTGTAATTTGGACGTCCATAATCTGGAATGATCTATAATCCGGACCTCAAAGCTACAAACTTTAGGCACATGCGTAAATGCATAATACTTTTACGCATGTGCATAATGTGTTTACGCATGCACGTTTAATGTATAATGGACGGTAAAGGCTAGGCTAAAATTATCTAAGGCATTTCAGTTAATGTTGCAGATTGCGCTGTTCCTTAATCTTCTAATTCGATCCGGCTTATTATTTTTTGCAGACTGTTAGAACAATTTTATAAAAATTAAGCTTAAACTTTTGATTATGTCAAAAAGAGTTTCAATTCTGGAGCTGCCAAAGGATCTACAAAGCGAAAGCATGTTTTGATGTCCATTAAACAAAAAGTGGAATTACTGCAAAAAAATGGATAAAGGCCTATCTGTCTCAAAATGATAAGAGAAGTATGGCATTGGAAAGTCCACTATACATGACACAAGAAAAAGGAACTTTTTGAATTTTTTGTGGAAGCATCTTAAACAACTTACACTGAAAGAAATGTTTAATAAAGTAAACAATTAAATATAATAAGCTTAAATAAGCTTTTTTTGTAAATTTTGATACCCTTTAAATCATAATTGTTCTTTATTTCAAAAATTACGATTTCATATTTTTAATTGTATAATTTCTGCATGTCATCTTACTAGATTTAAATTGATGATCTATAATCCGGAATCGCTGAAGTCCTGACGAGTCTGGATTATGGGCTTTGTAATGCACATTCAACAATAAACACATCCATATCGGGTTTTAATGAAAGTTTTCCACCACCGCAAATATTATCTACGCAAACAATTCGGATTGCCATGTTCAGTAAGATTTTGTCAAATGATTTTTAGCATTTCAAAGAAAGAGACTTGCTTTAGAACACTGTGTTTTGAAATTTGTAAAAAAAAAAAAAAAAAAAAATTATCATTAATGGAATTATGATGGTTCTTAAGAACCATCATTTACTCCCAGTTATAATGCAGTACAGCTTTAAGTACTGATGTTGCATCATATGACACTGGGAAGGCTTAGTACCGAAAGTTCAAAAACAAGGACTATGAAGTTGAAGCAGAGATCTGGCCAACCTACTGATGTTGGAAAAGCCCGCCTGCGAGAACTTGTTGAAGAAGATCAGTATGCAGCCACTCGAGATCTTACTAGGAATTCGATGTTAGTGCCATATCTATTTGTTGTGCTTATGCATTGCATAAACTTAATGTACTGGTTCAATTGCTGAGTGTCGCATGAGCTGACTCAAACAGATAAGGAGAGACATCTTCATGCCTGCACTAATCTGTGTCAAATATCAATGCAAGGACAAAATTCTGGACATGATCATCACTTGTAAAGTTACTTCAACAACACAGGCCCAAAAAGGAGTCAGTGTGCATGCAGTGAGCTTGTCGGCAGCATCGCAAAGTGCAATTTGACTAACACAAAGATCATGCTTTGTATCTGGTGGAATTGCCATAGTACTATCCACATAGAATACGTGGAAAAAAGTTAAACCTTCAACAATAAGGTGTACAATGAGATGCTACTATGCATCGATGCAGTTCTGGCACAAAAAGGTAATGTTCCATCTCGATAGTGCAAAATCACATGTGTCTGCATTCATCAGCTGGACTCTGTACAGATTCGAATGGGATCTTTTGCCACACCCACCATATAGCCCCAACAGCGTTCCTTCGGACTTTTGCTTTTTTCTACATCTGCAGCTATGTCTTGCTGGTTCTATCTTCCATTTTGCACAGGACATCCGAAAAATGAAGCTGATTTGTTTTTGGACTCACAGCCACCAAGTTTCTAAGTTGAAGGCTTTGAAAAACTACCAAAACATTGGCAGAAAATCATAGATTTGGATGGTGATTACTGTCTGCACTAAAGGTACTGCTTTCATGTGTTTCCTTTACATTATTAAGAATGCTTTTTGGCAGAAAATTTTCGTTACAACCAGATACATTCAAATCGGGAATAAACACATATCAGTGTTGCCAATTTATTCCTTTTCTGTTACTCTGATGACAACTGCACACACTAAAAACTGACCTACAGCAAAGATAAGTTAGAATTTGGTTTTTGCTCTATTCTGTCATTTACAGTCGAGCATACAGTTTTAAATATCTTTAAGCCAGATTTAATGAGCTAAATGGCCTTAGTTTAAGCATGCTTGTTTTTTTGTAAATTTTGATACCCTTTACACACACACAGAGTGAGAGAACCATACAGAGTTTTTAACCACTCTGTATGGTTCTTTCACTCTCACTCAGAATTCTAAGATAATTCTTCTTTAAAAAATATTATTTTATAGCTATTTTTATAGATTTATTTCAAACATTTATTTCTGTAAAATTGGTATTTATATCCTCTTACCCCAATTATTGCCCAATTAAGATGATAAGGAAGGTCTGCCAACAATGAGCTCTCAATATATTTTGGAGAGAAAAATTACATATGAATATAATCATTCAAAAATTTTAGATGAGCAAATAAAAGTAACTAAATTTATAAGCATATATGGTAGTTGATTGTAAATTTTTTTGAATTCAAAATGCTATTTTCCAAGTCTCCAGGCAATTGATTATTGGCATGAAAATGAAAAATAAGCCAATATTGTAAGAATCTTAATTTGCAGGTATCTGTTCACATAGCAGTATCTATCCATTTACTTTTGATTTTATTATTTATCATTAACAAAATATTCATTTCCAGTAAGAATTTGCATTTATACAGCAGCTTCTGCAAAATGATTTATAGTTACCCCCCTCCCGTAATGAACTTAAGATTTAAAAATTGCATCCACAATTCAGCAAAATTGTGAATCTAGAAAATCTGATCAATGAAGAAGCTTTATATTGCAAGTTTGTGGTAAGCAGGGCACATACATTTCAGCCTTCTGATTATGAATGCATCAATGAGATGAGTGAAAAAATAATCTAAAATAGGGTTTCTTAAAACTTTTTTCAGTTGCGACCACTTTTTAACAATTTTTTCGCGACCCCCAGGACCCCACAAGTATTGCTCAAATCCGATACACGTGTGAGTGAAAATATTAATTTTTTCGCTTGTTACTGTAATATACTATTGCAGTTTTAGGTCATTAACTTTAATTTCTAATTTTAAGACATAGAACAATGTGAAAATTTTAAATAAGTAACAGACGAAATGACAGCGTCACGTGCAAAGCAAGGAAAATGAATGTTTATATTATAAAAAGAATGCGTTGAAGCATTTTCGCTTTTTTCTTTGTCTGTATTGTCTTATCCTTATCTATTTTCAGATAAATTGTGTAAAAATATTTTTTAATTGTAAAATTATTATAATAAGTTAAGATATCAAAACTGCTAAAATTTTTGGTGACCCATCTGCAGGTCTCGCTACCCCCTTAGGGGTCGCGACCCACAGTTTAAGGAACCCTGATTTAAACCATAGTTTCAGAAAGTCGACAGCAAAAAGATCTCAGGGGTGGGTTACTATTCCAAATGCAGAAAGAGGGCAATGAAAAGCAACTGAGCAATAAGAACTCCCACATGGAAAATTTGGTAGATAAAACACATTTGAAATGAACAATTAAACATTCACTTGAATATAAAAATATTGCAGTCATGCATCTTTACAAGAATCATACCAAATAATATCAATAAATCACAAAATTCTTCTCATAAGTTGTGGGTCAAATATTATGAAATCACAAACACATATTTGTATTTTCAGCGACATCCAATAAGCCTATGTAGCATGTTCCTTCGATATATACCTTTATGCAATTTAAGGCAGAAATATGTGCATGTTTATAAAAGTTTTAAGAAATCCTTTATTTCGTTTCTATATTTGTGACGAGTTTTTAATTAACAATTTGATCAATTATACAAGTACAATAAATACCTAACATTTCTTATATATTTTCACTCAGTACACCAAATTTTATTCAAAAGTCATCTAATGTATCATAATTGCAAGAGTAGAGGGGTGCTGAGCAAAGTAAAATTCAAAAAAGGACCAATCAGCTGAAAAAAGGTAGGGAAATTATTATCAAAGCCAGAAGTCTTAACCTTGTTTTTACATGGCCTGCAAATACATTTCCCCTAAATTAATCAGTGTTATTATGACACCATTTATTGTGGTAAGAATTTGAAGACAAGTTTAAGATTTTAACAATTCTGAGTCCAGTTTCACATTGCTTCCATTACTATTAAAATTTAAGTGCATAATGCCCCCGAAAATCTTCAAATGGACCTAATTAATTTACACTCTGATATAAATCACACTTAAAGATTTGAAGATGGATATTTCATTAACTTTTTTTCGTATTTCTCAAAAGATAGATATCCTCAATTACAAATTTTTGCTTTAATTTATAGGTAAACACCACCCCTGCAGTCTTAATTATTAAAATTAATGAGCCAAAAAGAAAAAGAATCAGGCTGAAAAACTACTATATTTTTATCCTGACATAAGTCAGGATAAAAATATAGTAGTTTTTCTCCACAGTTGCAATAGTTAGAAATTAAGAAGTTTATAATTATTTATAAACAAATACAGTCAAAAGTCGTTAATCGGGACTCGTCGGGACTTCGGCGATTCCGGATTATCGATTTTTCCGAATTATAGATCATCAGTTTAAATCTGGTAAGATGGCATGCAGAAATTACAAAATTAAAAATATGAAACCGTAATTTATGAAATAAAGAACAATTATGATCTGAAGGGTATCAAAATTTACAAAAAGAAAAAGCTTAATATTTATTTGTTTACTTTATTAAACATTTCCTTCAATGTAAGTTGCTTCGTTTCATGTGATAATACTTTCTCTTTAATTCTATTAAACAGACATAATTGCTTGTTTAGTTACAAAGTTCCAAGTTGTTTAGTTACAAAGTTGTTCAAGTCCTATAATTGCTGTGTTGAGAATACCGACTAATTTGTCAATCGAAATGTTTTCGTTTTCAATAACCTCTGGGTCACTTTCTTCACTATATCAAAGACGGAGTATATGGAGACGAAATACTACACTTAGTACGGAATTATAAACCAAATAAAATAAAAACATCTGCTCTGAAGATAAGGATAGTGCTGACAGATCAACTTCCAATCCGCAGCGTGAAATTGATAACAGATTTCGGATTTCAAAACATACTTTCGCTTTGTAGATACAAATTACATATTAGTAAATATATATCGGAAATTCTATTTGACATAATCTTTCTAATCTATCATAATCTAATAATGACGTTTCTGCCCCCCCCCCTCTGCCGCAGAGCAGCGTGAAATTGATAAACAGATTTCGGATTTCAAAACATACTTTCGCTTTGTAGTAAATATATATCGGAAATTCTATTTGACATAATCGAAACTTCAAGCTTACTTTTATAAAATTGCTCTAACAGTCTGCAAAAAATAATAAGCCGGATCCAATTCGAAGATTAAGGAACAACGCAATCGGCAACATTAACTGAATTAGATAACTTTAGCTTAGCGTATAACTCCGTTACAATTTAAACGCGCATGCGCACAAACATATTCGCAGCTGTAAGGGTCTTACGCGCTCTCGTAAACGCCTGTGCACATGCGTGAACGCGACGCATATAAAATATAATTTCATATAAAATATGAAAATATTTTATATTTATAGAAGTGGAAAGGCAAAGTAGTTGTGAATCATGATTTTTTTTTTTTTTTCTTTTCCTTTGTTCTTCTCTAGGTTAAAATTAGATCACAAGGAAACTGAAGATAATTAGTTTTCTGTTTAGATCCTTTTAAAAAACCTAGTGCAATAAGCCCTTACTAATGGTAAAATTCTCCCGATTTAAATCACATAACTTAGCAAACTATTTTTCTTTAACCTGCAGTTCTAAGGATAGATAGCATCATACAATGTGAAGGGGCATAGTTGTGAAGGTGTGT